>NC_083227.1:104057545-105262545 GCF_032191835.1 Heteronotia binoei | reverse complement strand
CACCTGAACCATTCAAAATGACTGCTTTATCCAATAATACCCATCTTTGCTTATGAGCGATCTGTTCTTTAATTAGTCTGAGCTTTCAGCTTTGTTTTCCCCTCCTCCATTCTGGAAATTAAAAAAAGAGGTCCATATCTTCAGATTCATGGGGTTTCTTTCAGGGTTCCACATGTGTTGCTTGTCCCTGGAGAGGAGCTGTGGTTCAGTGGCGGAGCATCTGCTTTGTATGTAGAAAGCCTCAGATTCAATCCCTGGCATCTCCTGTTAAAGGATCTGGCAGTAGGAGATGTGAAAGACCCCTGCCTGAGACCCTGTGGAATTGCTGTCAGTGTACACAGACAATACTGACTCTGATGGACCAAGGGTCTTATTCAGTATAAGGCAGTTTCATATGTTCATGTTTGGCTTAGAACTACCCTCTGTGCAACCTCTACAATGCTACCTCACGTCTAACTTTACTGCTAATAATCTGTGACTTTCTCTTCAAGCACATCAAAAGCATTTGTGGAATGCAAACCCACACAAGGATGCCAGCCAGTGTGTGTCCCCTCCTCCACCAGGGATCCTAGTCACTTGCTTCTAGGAGGGACGTGGAACAAAGGTGAGGGCTGTGTTTTGTTATTTCATTAATAATCTGAGCTAAACTGTTATGGAGTCCCTTCTGAAAATCCAAAAGAAAAACAGGCTGAAAATTCTAGTTAACTCAGTGTTGAGGCGAGAAGTCAACAGCTGTGTAAATGCAGACACGGACACCCCCTCCTTTCTGATCTCTCTCAGCTGTCCCAGGCGGCAACTGTCCTATCAAAGAGTCTCAGGGGGCTTATTTAGCCTCCCTCTTCTTTATTCTTGCCTGGGAGATTGAATGTCAGGAAAACCTGGGGCTTTGTTTGGGAGGACAGCATGTTTTGGCAGGCAATACAACAGAAGAGAAGCCATTAGACATTGTCTGAGTCCCACTTTCTACACCCTGAAAGAAACCCCATGAATCTGAAGATATTGCTATTACTTCAGTTGTCGTTATGGGCCCTGGTAAAAGTTCCTGTCCCTAGAAGCACAGGCCTTGCTGTGCTTCTATAATACACAACAACAAATAAGAAGAATCTAAAATGGTACAAACTAATATTGATGAAGATATCTGGCATCTTGGTGATTTCTGAGGCTATAACTTACAAAAAATCCTATATATTTTAAAACAGCAACCACCCTTCAAGGAATTTTCCTCTGGCCTACACAGTCTACTATAGGCTTGCCAGTCCCCAGCTCCCTGTGGGGGATACCCTAGTTTTGCAGGCTCTTCCCTGCTGCCAGCCAACTGGCAACAGACACAATGTGCCTTTCCAGCTCCAAAGGCTTCACAGGGGTGTCAAACTCATTTGTTATGAGGGCCAGATCTGACATAAATGAGACCTTGTCCGCTTGCATCGGGCCAGATTAAGTAGCAGAGAAATAAACTTTATAAAGGACACAAACACAATTAAAGATTTTTTTAAGGCCCTTAAAACATGTTTAAAACATTAGCACTCGGTCTTAAAGGTGTTTTCTTTCTGTTTCTCCCATGGGATCTGGGGAACTGGGCAAAGAAAGCTCTGGCTCTTTCCCTCCCTTCCCTGGGGACTAGTACAGGGAGGGAGAGAGGCTTGCCTCAGTAATTCTGCTGTGTGATTAAGAGAGCCTAGCATAGCAAACTCTGCCTTCCCCCCTTCCTTCCCATGGGAGGAGCCTCAGCCAATGAAGAACACAGAAGTTTTGCTCTGAAGCTCCTGTGAGACTGAGCCTAGCAAAGCAAGCTCTGCCTTCCCCCCTTCCTCCCTAAAGGAGAAGTCTCAGCCAATGGAGAACACAGAGGTTTTGCTCTTTAGCTCCTGTGAGATTGAGCAAGCCGTGCAAAGCAAGCTATTATGCAGAAGGCAGGGGGGTTTTTGTTGAGAAAGCCCAGCAGGAATTCATTTTCCTATTAGACCACACACCCTGACATCACCATGGGGTGGGACCAAAGCAACTTACATCATTCTCCTCTCCCCCCTTTGATCTACACAACAATCCTGTGAGGTAGGTTAGGCTGGAAGTCTGTGACTGGTCTGAAATCACCCAGTCAGCTTCCACAGCAAGAACCTGTGTCTGGCAGACCCCACTCTGAAGCCCAAACTCCTAGGCAATACTAGCTGTTATGGAGGGCTGCTGCTGAACAGTAGCAAGCAGCCAGGCGTAGGGTAGCCAATCCCCAGGTGGAGCCTGAAAATTTCCTGGGATCACAACTGAACTCCAGACAACAGATCTCTCTCCCCAACCTGGAGGGTGCTTTGGAGGGTGGACTCTATGTAGGGTTGCCAAGTCCCCTGCGGCCTCTGGTGGGAAACTTTTTTCATGTGCACATAGCATGCATGGTGTGATGGCATCACTCATAAGTGACATCATTGTGCAAGCGACGTCACATGCCCTGTATAATTTTATGAAATGTTGTTAGCCGCCCTGAGCCCACCTCGGCGGGGAGGGCAGGATATAAATAAAATTTTATTATTATTATTATGCTAGCCACTATAGGAGCTTCTGGGAAAACTCTATGGTTTTCCCAGATGCTCTAGCAATTTGGGAGGGAAAACTCTAGTTTCCTCCCAAATTGCTAGAGCATCTGGGAAAACCATAGAGTTTTCCTGGAAGCTCCTAGAGTGGCCAGCACTTATGAGTGACGTCATAGTGCCAGCGACATCGAGAGGGGATCTCCCTGTTGGCCCACTGCAGGCTGGTGGTTTGGGGACCCCCAAAGTGGGAGAATCCCCTCCCCACCTGGGAGCTTGGCAGCCCTGACTCTATGGTATTCTATTCACCTGAGGCCTCTCCCTTTACTGACAAAAATAGCCTGGGTTGCTGAGCAACTGCCTCTGGCTAGCACTTCCCAGATGGCAGTCAGCCTCTAAGCCATCCCAGTAGATACTGGCCTCCGTAACTATTTCTGTGGCCTTTGGAGGCTGTGTGTGCTGGGAGGCCTTTTGTGAGGCTGCAGTAGCTCTGCAGCCCTTTCTGAGGCTGGTTGACAGAGAGGACACGGAATATAGAGTTGGTGATGTGGCTCTGTCTCTGAGATAAGACTGCTTTTGGAAGTTTGTTCAACATTCCTAGACCTGGGAGGAGAAGAGCAGACTCAGCTGATGCGAGGCCAGAGGAGGTGACAAACGTGTGATGAGCCAATAGCTGATGCCCCCACAGTTTGATTTTGCCACCATGATACCATGATATGGGCTTTATTACTAAAGGATGCCCCATGGTCATTCCCACTCAGAGATTTCATTTCTCTTAGTTGAATATTCAGAGGAGAGGGCTTGAAGCATGAAGAAGACCACTCTGGGGCACCAAAGAGTAAACATAACAATTTTTTTAAAGGCAAAATCTCTCCCCAAAGGAAGATCAGAACAAAACAGGTTGATTTATCAAGGATTATGTCATAAAAGAGGAATTGTTGGAGCATATGTTCATTGTCCTGAGGTTCTTGGAAGAAAGGCAGAATATAACATTGTGCCATCTAAGCAGAGTTACACCCTCCTCAGTCCGTCCAAGTCAGTATAACAGCTGTTATAGTTAAGTATCAGTGTGAAAGATGATTAGTTTGCAGTTATTCTGGAACAATAATTTACAAGGGGCTTTTTAAAAATTATATTCCACATATTCCCAACTGTTGACTCAACTAAATCAGCCTCTAGTTTTTTGACAGATAGTAAATCATAGTGGTGAAAGAACAAAGTTGAGTCCAGTATTTTAAGATCAACATTTAATTCTGGGTATAAGCGTGTACACAAAAGTTTATACGCAGAATTAACCTTTGTTGGTCTTAAAGGTACCAATGGACTCAAATGTTGTACCATCACTTTCACTTCAGATCAACTCGGCTACCCATCTGAATCTGTAGTGGCTAAAGTTCATGACATTAGGTATGAACGCTCCATGGTCAAAAAAGTAGCAGTTATTGTTAACAGCACAAGTAATTCACCTTGAATCCCAGTGAGAAAGATGGACTATTAGTTAATTAAACTGTTCTACATAATCATCACTAACCTCGTTGATGGAAAGGGGCACTGTGGTCCTCTCTAAAGGCACTACGAACGCTTTCCCTTATAGCATATCTATGGAAGCAAGGGAAAGTGGTTGTTGGATGCACTCAATGAGCCATGTGCTCTGTAAGCTGATTTTCTGCCAGTCTACATAACAATGGCAGGCAGGCGCATGAAGATGCTGGAAATTGAGGTGTAGGGATCCCCTGTCCCATTTCTTTTATAATCTAGATCATCAGACTGAGTGTTAAAGCATCAAAAAAGGAATCAGATACATAGCTTCTTAGAAAAAAAATGAAGCCATGAAATTTAAATATATACAGATAATCAAGGTCTTTATCAATAATTTCACAACTTTAAAACAAAATTACATATTCTTGAAACATGAAATCAATACAAATATCAAATCATAAAATTTGCCAAAACCTAACAAAAATTGTATCTGAAGAAGTGTGATTATATCTGAATGTGACTGTATCTGCAGTTGATACCTTGAATAAAATTTTGTTGGTCTAAAAGGTGCCACTGGACTCAAGCTTTGTTCACCTAAAAAAAAGACAGTCTGTTCAACTCAAGTTTTAATTGTTTCCACGAATTTCAATATGAAATTTATTTTTTACCCTTAACAGTTTCTCAGAACTTCATAAATGTGTTCCATATCGCTAATTCTTCCACAGGGAGTAGTTTTCTATATTTATATTGAATATAAAAAATAATACGTTGTTTTCCATCTTTTAATGACCTATAAGCTAACTGGCAGCAGTGATGTCAGTTTCCAAAACTGCATAAGTACTCTAGCTGCGAAAATAATTTCATTATACCCTTTGTATCCTAGCCAAAGATGATCTTAAATAAATAAATTCTGCTAGCATTAGCATTCTTACTACACATATCACTTAAAGAGGTTTCCACACCACCAGGTATTTGCAATTATTATTGTTCAACAAGGGGGTTGCAAATCAGGACTGACATTGGCAGGAGAACAAGAGCAGGAACACCAGAAACTGTGGAGGAAAGGGAGCATATCTTAGATGTGAAGGACTGTATTTCAAGGACCATCTCCTTCCATTTGTCCCTTTGTGTCAACTATGGTTGACAGGCAGCCATCTGTTGGGTATCCCACCGCTTAGCGTGGCCCATCTGACATCAACCAGAGTTCAGGCCTTTTCCATCATGGCTCCAGCCCTGTAGAATGGGCTTCCTGAGGAGGTGATGAGGACCCCTTCTTAAGAGATCTTCAGGAGGCACTGCAAGGCCTGCCTATTTGCCAGGGCTTTGGAGTGGTTTAAATGGCAGCCATCTTTAAAGGCAGGGGGGAGATTTGTGGTTTGTTATTTTATTTTTAGTTTTAACTGTGTTATTAACTATTATTTTGAGCCACCATGAACCACATAGAAAAGCAGGATGTAAATGCTTCAGTAAATAAATAAATACATAGTTAACTCTGGCTGAAATGTTTCCAAGCAGAGACCTGAACTTTCCAACCTGTATTTTCATTGATGAAGACAGAAATTTCTTATAAAATAAACAGTAAAAGATAATGCTTTGCTTGTTTCATATTTCGTAATATCTGGGAACTGCAAAACTGTCTATATCAGTTTACCACATACAGACATGCCTCAACCATAGCCTCTCACATGGTCCACTCTAACATGTTTTGAGGAGAAAATTCCTCCCTTCGTTTCTTTAGAGCAGGTGATCAATTTAACTCTGTGCATGTGACTGAGACACAACCTTATTAAGCATTTAATCCCGTTTATACCCTGATCCTTTGTTGGTGACCACAGCGACTAGGCTGAGATCTGGCTTAGTTTGGAAGTTTCTGTAGTGAAGTCAGTGATGTAACAGCAGTGAGAGTCAATGTGGAATCTGGCCTGTTGTGCCTAGAATTGGGGGTGGGGAGGATGGGGGGGTGTTGCACTGTCGGAGTATCCTGTGATGAAAAATACAGGGTTCTCAGTGTGTCACAGAAGAATGACTTTTTATTTCTGTCATAAAGCTGAAGAGCTACAATTTGATGAGAACTGTGGCTCTGTGGTTACAGAATGAGGAAACTGAGGAACTGAGCTTTCCCTTGGTATCTCTCTAAAGCTATTGGTTAGATTTTAAAAATCAGAAATAAAAGAACATGAGGAAGATGTGGTTGGAAGGCCACTGAGGTGAGAGAAAGAGAGGTGAGAAGGTCCTAAATAAGCAGTCCTTTAAAAAATAAGATACGCCAAGGAAGTGATGTCAGTCAGAAATCCTACATAAGCAGTCCTTTAAAAAATAAGATAAGTCCCTCAAAGGAAGTGACATCAGTCAAAAACCCTACATCTTAAGAAATTCAAGAATCTGTGAACATCCAAAATGCCAGACTTTGAATTATGCCACGAGGCACTATCCAAAATACCAAGATCGCAATTCTAAATATATTTACTAGGAAATAAATCTCACTGACTTCAACAAGATTTACCTCTGAGGCAACCTGCTTAGAGATGTGCTACACCAATGGAAAGTGATTAGATTTAGCTTCTATTTTGATACTGATCTATACACCCTTGCAGAGAGAAGTTTCCTGCTTCCTGAAACTGGGGCAAAGTAGGCTCAGCTAGATGAAAAGTCCCTGTGCTGGCTGTTGCTGAGTTCTGAGAGAGCAGAGAACAGGGAGGGCAAAGATTCTGCACATAGTATGAGCAACTGGCAGCTTGAAAAGAGAACAGATGGCATGAGTGACAAGATCTGCCAATGGAAGGGATCATCAACCCATGCCACTTATTAGAGACTGATCCATTGGCAGCCCTTTGGCTCCCAGGGCTCAGTGCAGCTCTCCATCAAAGCACTCAGCTTACTGTCAGAGGCTAGGCAAGCATGAGGATAAAGCTATATTTTATACAGCTGAAGAGACAAATAGGCCACACTGGGCATCCCTCAAAGCTTTATACAGCCTGCTTAAGTACTAGTCTTGAAGCCTCCAGGACATAGTCTCTTTCCCCATCAAAATGACACTGAATTATTCTAATTAATTTATTGCTAACACACATTATAGATTTAGTGTATTCACAAACTTATGCATACTTCATACATCCACAAGGAAGCCAAACCACAGCTCCCAGTATATTAGCGCTTCAGTATACTAGCACTCCAGAAGTGATAGTGTACATATTTATTTATTTAAATTTCTGTATCCTACTTTCCTCTTCAATGGAGACCCAAAATAGCATCATTTGACCCTTCCTCAATTTTATCCTTATAACAACTCTGTGAGGTAGGCCAGGCTGAGAGAAAGTTGTTCCAAGGTCACTCAGAGAGCTTCCATGGCAGAGTGGGAATTTAAACCTGGGCCTACCAGTACTACAAGAGGCTGGCTACTATATGTTCACTCTCAGTCCTAAATACATGCAATATTATATGCGTCCAATTAGACAACTTTCTGATATGGTTAAATAAAAAGAGGTTAAAGGAGAATGGGGTGAGAATTCTCATATCCAATTAAGAATTTATTTTATAAGAATTGCATTTGTCCCCAGAATTAAGGGACTAAAATTAAGGGCTCAGTTGCTCTTTATATCAAGAAGGAAAGGAGTCAACATCAAGGTTTTGAAGTGGCTTTTATTTTTAGCTTCATTCTGAAATGTCCTCAGTAACCTCCCAGAAAGAGTACGTATCTTTGCAGAAGGTTCATTAAACTACTGGTCTGCAAGCAGCAATTTAAACAAATCCCGAATGCCAAAGGGCAAGAAATTTAGCTGCCCAAACATAAACATCTGCAGAATGTCCCCAAATGAAATATAGGTGGGATCCTTTGTGGGTAACAGCTGTTCACATTGTAGCAACATAATGGTATGGCAGCTATAGCACCTGAGGCCGCTGGTATTAAATGTTTCACAGGAAGCCTCTGTAAACCTCTGTGACGCGAAAGCATGGAGGGAATGCTGGATGGAAATTCCTGATCATTGCAGGGTCCATTACCCCTTCAGATGTTCGGCAACCAATAAGCCCTTGAAGGGCAAACCCTGGCAACCTCAGCCTGAAGGGCCACAGAGACTGGGATATTTGGAGGGCTGGGAGGACACTGCATGGAAATTCCGGGACTTTTCCCTTTATTGTCATGTGGTTTTTTAAAAAGATTTTTAGCCCTTTTTAATTGAAAAACTGAGCAGGCAGTATTCTGCTCAGTTGCAGGCTCCATATACAGTAAATCTTGTAGTATTCTAGCCAATGAGTGCAAAAGAATCCAAAGCACTGACAAGCAAAGGAAGCAGTCATGTCCTGATTATTTCCTTTCTATTGCATGTGCTGTCCACAGGAGAAGGGGGAAGGATTTCTGATCTTCATTGGCAACTGCAGCAGTTGCTGTCTCTAAAACAATTTCATAATTTTCCTGGCTGAGATGGTGGTCAGTGATTTTTCCAATCTGTGAACAAATCTGGTTGACACATGGAGCTGGAGCTCACAGATCCTTTCCACTAATGGTGATACCTTTCTCTGGCACAAGTAGCCTCATCCTGACTCAAATGACTTTTTGACAGAACAGTCTCTGTCATCTGTATTGTGTTCAGTTTGAGGCACCACAATTTAAGAACAATATAGATAATCTGGAATGTGTCTAGAGGAGGTCAACAAAGATGGAGAGGGGTCTGGAGACAACGTCCTATGAGGAAAAGTTGAAGGAACTTGGTATGTTTAGCCTGGAGAGGAAATGACTGAGAGGTGATATGATCACCATCTTCAAGTACATGAAGGGCTGTCATATAGCGTAGAGCTGTTTTCTGTTACCCTAGAACCAACAGGTTGAAATTAACTCAAAAGAATTTCTGGCTAAACATTTGGAAGAACTTCCTGACAGAGCGGTTCCTCAGTAGAGCAGGGCTCTTGTGTTGGAGGAAAGCACCATAATTATGAGAACAAATCCACAGTATCCAGCCCATGATTTTTGCTTTTATGACTCAGGGAGGGCACTTAGTGTTTTTGTTCCTGGCTTAAGAACAGAGTGGCAGGTTCTTGATATATACATTTTAATGTTACAAAAATGAAAAAAAATACTAGATTCTATTTACATTTGTATTTAGATTTTGATTTATGCTGTTAAACAGACAATCTGCCTATTGCCCGGCTCACAGTTTCCGATAATAGGTCTGCTCTGTTCTTTGCCTATACACTTTAAACCAACACTCCACTGCTATCCTCCCATTCCTTCTGTTATAAGACTGTGGTCTAATACTCTGGGAAGGACATGAGAAGACAGCTCAATTTATAGCATCACGAGAAGGGGAAATACTTTAAAACTGAATTGCCATGCTTTACCTACCCCTCTCTGTCCCCCCTTCAGTTCCTTGTGACCACTGGAGAATCCCTCCTATAAGAAAGTTATCTAGCAAAAAAATAAGCAACAATTCAAACTACACTTGGCTGATGTTATTTTCTGTCCTAATTTCCATAGAAAGCTCTGTTTGTTTTTTGTTTACTTAGCATTTTTGTATGCCATCTCTCAATATATTTCCAAATGGATAAAAAGTTTAATATATTTAAAAGCAGTACAGTAATAAAGCAATATCCCTGAAAGATTTATTTCTGTAGTCTGTCCTGCATACTTTAGACCTTAGCTCCTGTCTTCTAGGATGGATTATGATACATGGAGAATTTAAAAAATGGTAACAAATTAAGAACAAGAATTAAAAGAACAAAATAGGAATGTTTCTTTAAAATGCTTGGGGGGGTTGCCTTTTTAAGGGCAAAAGAGAATCTACACTGTGAAGAAATTTGGAATTTGCAAAGAAAGTCTGGTCTTCATTTAAGAAATTTATTGCTAGGGAATAACAGGATGATATATTAGGTATTTTCCTGTGTGTAGGCATAAAGGGCTTTTGTTTGGTATTTTTTCCTGTAGATTTTTAAAATATTTGTTTTGATTTTGCTTAATTTTTCCTTCAGTGTAATCCTAATTTGTTTTGTTCCTTAGTTTTTTTCAATTTTCAGACTTTTAAAATCTTAGCTCTTCTCAAGAGGTTAGAACTCATGAGATTCATAGAAAAGCTCCATAAAACATACCAACAAAGTCAGAAGATGACATAATTTGGAGCTGTCAACAGTAGCAATATACTCTAGAAATATCAATCTCAACATGTTCACCTTTATTTAATCATATTAAAGCAGCAGCATTACGAAAAAAAATATTAAACAACTTTGGAAAGTTACCACTAAGCATGGTAACTGCTTCTGAAACCTATTAAATCCTGTCCTCAAATAGCTGAGTCCAGTAATATCCAGATTCTTTCCAAGAGGAAAAGCCAGTATGATAGCTTTCTCTTCAAAAGCTTTCCCCAAGGCAAGAGTTTTGCTAATGTTATAAGTGTAAGTAATGCTTTCTTGTGCCTAGAGCTAAAAACTGACACCCAATCCCTCTCTGGTCTGCAACTCTTTTTTAGTGACACAAGGAGACAGATGTTAGAAAAAGGAAAATGGAATTTGTTACCTCTGGAATCCAATGCAAGTATTTCACATTCTTTATAATAGAAGGCCCAGGATGATTCCCCTATCTTCACCTCAGTATTCTGCAACTTGATTATTTCACTCCATTCCTGAGAAAACTCCACCCAGTTTTATGACATCATCAATGTCATCACCATTCGGCTAGTTTTCTGTGAATAACATCCTTATATCTTAAGTGCCTTACAAACTTTTAACTCATTCTGAAAATCTTCTCCTCCATGGTACAGATGAAGAAACCGAGGCACAAAATTGGAATTGCTGGTAGTATAGTATTGCAGTGGCAGGACCGTGAGTAGCTTCTAGCTTTCAGCTATTCATTTGCTACTACTAAACAATGGATGGTTTACAAATTATTCCAACAAGAGCAATTCTGAAGTACAAATCAAATATGAATCCAATGGCTGATTTTAAAGCAATAAAATGGAACTTCAGGGGAAAGTGGCAATTTATAAAACTGGACATAGCCATCAGAAACGTACGGTACCCACAGTAAAGTCTTATTGGCTTCCTCCCTGGTTGTTTGCATTTATTTGTTTGTATGTTTATGTCTATATATAGATGTATTGTTAAACATTTATATATACATTTTAAATGTTGTTTTAATGTTTTAAATATTTTAATGCTTTTGGGAGCCTATTTGGGTAGGAAGGCGGCATACAAATGTTTTAAATTAATAAATCTGCAGTCAAGGATACAAGTTCTGTTCATGGCTATCTTCAAAGCTCTTGGTGACTTTACTTTGGCTGCAAATGCTATTGCTGAGGTGCCTATTTTGTTTCTTGCATCACAGCTTTGTTCAAATATTCTAAGACCCCTTATTTCATTTCTTACAAACAAAGCTGGAGTGTACAAAGAATAACATAGTTTTAATAAGCTGCCAGTGGAAGCTTGTGTGGGTAGTATTCTTATTAATCCTCCTCAACTCACCCCCAGCTTTCACATGAGAAGGCTCTCTTACTGGGGAACAAGAACAATTCTTGGTGTGTTCCCTGAATGCTAAGGAGGAGAGTAAAAGCCCTTAAAAAGCTGACCTCATAGCTGCTCTGAATATTGATATTTAGGTCCCAGAATGCTTGGACAGGATAGGGTAGAGGGTGTGTGGCTTTAAAAGCACAAAGAACAAAAAGGAATTTTGACAATTCAGCCTAGGCTGAAAAAGCCCCATTGCAGCAGAGGGTGATGAATCTGTTGGAACAGTGGTGTTACTGTACAGAATGCCCTGCAGACTTTCCCCAGAGACGCCATTATGGAAGATCCTGCTGGTCACAAGGAAGACACTGTCTTAAAACGTTCTCCTTAATTAGGAGGGTCGATGAAGACGGATACTCACTCTGTTCCTAAGAGAAAGGAATACTTATCAAACTTTTTCTTTCGAGTTGTTCATCAGTTTCTTTCAAAATTGTCTGCATTTGCAAACATCTGCTGGAAAATTCTGCTTTTAAGCTAAGCATGCCTCTTTTAGGAAGATTATTTTGGCAGAGAATAAGGTCTTCCTTTGGAACCTCTCAGCATGACAGTGGAGCTAGAAGCACTGTTATGTTGTCACTGTTGCCTCAAAAGTATCTACTTCAATCTGAAGGGAAAGTGATAAGACTGTAATGAATCTATATCTTGAAGGTCTAAGAATAATATCGACTTCCACCCCTCTTTAGGAACCTTTAGCTGAATGAGGACATTAACAAAAGTCCATCCAACCCAAACTCTGAATCAGGATGTTGGTTTCTCTTAGTTTTTGCCTGGAAGACTCATACACCCATCTTAAACATGTTCACGTTACTTATCTGCAAATAAAATGCTTAGAATTACAGCCTAAAATCTGGGATGCCTTCTATAATACCCCCCACATCCTCCCCACACACACATGCACCATCTTCGGGCAGTCATATGGGCATTAACAGTTACACCTCACAGAATTCTATGGAGTTGCCATTGTGGTCACATGATTCTATGGCCCCTTCCACAAGATAAAAGGAATGGTTCTGTGTATCTAGAGAATAAAGATTTTGTATTCTGTCTTGGAAAATGTTCCAAGAAGCTCTGAGTAGTATAATAGTTTTGACCTTTTCCACCTTATTATCACAACAACCCTGAGAGGTAAGTTTGGTGGCTAGTGACTAGTCCAAGGTCATCCAGAAAGCTTCATGGCCCAGTGGTGGTTAGAACCCTGGTTTTCCCAGTATTCTTTGTCTATTGCATCACACTGATTCTGAAATAAATTTTGAGACTCTTAAATTGTGGCATTTCTGAGGCAATGCCCATCCCCCATGAGCACCCCATGTCACCCACATCATTATTTTTGTATGTTGTACGTGATGCTTGGACCCTGTCATTAAAGTGGCCAGAAATGACTGGGATAAGAATGGCATTCAGTAGCTGTTGGGAACAAAAGGATGCATGTGTGTTGAAAAGAACGAATGCAATCTGCTGCCAAAGAGAAGCAGGTGCTGGAAACCAAGGCTATGTCACAAATGGAATGAACTGGGCAGATTCATCACCCAACCAGTCCCCAAGGACCTTACCACAATAGCAATCTGAGCTCAGATGTAGGCTGTGCCAGTCTGGAGTCGGGCTAGGAAGATGAATGGAGCACAATAAAAATAGGGAGCATGCACAGACCCAGTTATGGAGAGCAAGAGTCAGAATAGCAGGTCATCCCCTGAGAAGTGCCATCTTCAAGTGGTGCCATAAAAGATAAAGGCGGCCAAACTTGAGGTGTGTAGACACACTACTAAGGATTAGAAGCGCACAGGGTGCTGCAGGTCTAGAAAGGCTGCCCTGAGTTTACAAGGGGAGCCAGAAGAAACAAAAGGAAGGGGGCAGGTGGTGAAAGTCAGAAAAAAAATTAGGGAATCGAGCGGAGAGAGAGAGAGAGAGAGAGAGAGAGAGCTGCCCAGCTAAGACTGATAGGTTTAGCGGAGCCGCAGCTAAAAAGGAGACACCCTGCATAGTGGCTAATTTTAGGAAGATAAACGGGACTCTTGTGGCAGCGTTTTAATTCAGCATAAATGTTCGCGTCCTGAAGTCGGAATTAGCGGGAATAAAACGGTGTTCGTCTTTAAAGTGCCCCAAGCCTGGCCCTGAATGAGTTCTTGCCTTTTAACTTGGGCTCAGCGCGCCGCCGAGGGATTGGGGCGCGGGTCATTCTGTCTCCGCCAAAAGTTCAGAGGCAGGCAGGGAGGGAGGGAGCCGACCGCGAGTCTCGAGGCCGCCGAATGTGCAGTGTGGGCGCCCCGCGGGAGTCCGGAGAAACCAGGTGCCGGAAGGGGGTGGGGGGGGGCTGATGGGGCTGGGAAAACGCGGGCCGGGCGACTGGGAGGACGAAGGAGGAAGAGGAGAGCATCCCGCAGCCGCTTCGCAAGTCCCCTCCGCCTGGTCCAGGCTCAGCCGCCCGCAGCATCCCGGCGCTCCTGAAGGAAGGAGCCTTCCAACTTCCGACGCATGGCTCAGACCGACGCGGAGCGAAACTTTCTCTCGCCCTTTCTTTCTTTCCCTCCAATTCCCGCCGGCAGAGCGGCGCGCCTGGCCGTGCGTCACCCTCGCTGCGAAGCGGGGCTGGGGGGCCCTTTCCTCAGACCCTTCGGCGCCAAGCGAAGTTCGAGCCGGGACCACGCGTAACGCCCCCTTCCCGCTCTTACCTGCGGGCGACGTCCGGAGAGCTCTTTTGTGCCTCCTAGTCCCACATTGTCCCCGGGAGAGGCGTTTGTGACAACTGGGAGTGACATCAGCCCGGAACAATGAAATCAAATGCTTGACAGGAGAGGGAGGCGCAGGCCAAAGCCTCGGGACTACGTTACCCGCCTCAGCAACCCCGCCCAGCCTCCCTCGGTCCCTCCTTTGCGCGCTGGCTCCCTCCAGGATCCAATTACAGCGGATAAAGGAGACACCAGAGGAACAATGCACACTGGGTAAGACCATCTGCCAAGGACAGGGACATTCCACCCCCCACCCCCATCCTCCTCCCCTTGCAATGAGGATCCCTCTCTCCCCGTGTTGTGTTTTGCATTCTTTTCCTGGAAACCGATCGGCAGGCAGGGCCGGCCGGGCTGCAGTCCACCACCAAGGGCAGAGGAGGGAAAACGGCTGGACTTGGGCGGGGGCTGTGGTACTTGTGCTTCCTCCTTTCCCCATCCCATGGCCGCCTCTTTTGATTTATCCCCAAATCCAGATGCCATTGAATAGCTTGCGGCCTAAGAAGAAACCTGCATTACTTCTTTTGCATAACCAGGGGAGCCTCAGGTAGGTGGGATCACTCTCAGGTCACCCTGCCCAGTTCTTCCAAACAAGGAGTGTGCTGGTTTATCTCAAGATGAAGAGTCTTTGTTTATCCAGGGACTAGTTCACATCCTTTAAACTTGCCTTGGCGTTACCTCGTGATCATGTACAGTTTTGAGGACAAGACAAAATTAACAGCAATTTTACAATATTAGGTATCATATATTGCTCTCTGAGATGCCAGTGATCTTGTCTAAACGGGGTTGTGTGCAATACACAAATGGAGGCATTGGTATTAAGCTTATTCACCTTATGCCACTGTAGTCTTTTCTATCACAGAAGGGGGGATCTGTCTATTAGTGTGCTGACTATGCCCTCTACATGAATATCTTTTTGTTGCAAAGAGAGTGAAAAGCTACTTAGTAAAATCATAGCTGTGAGACTGGTCTAGTGGTACAACATTCAATTAAGACGAGGTGGTGTGAGAGTGCATGTGAGGAATATTCTTTTTCAGTTTTAAAAGTTTTATTAGTTTCAAGGAGTTAGGAATAGGGAGTAGGAAGGGATAAAAAATAAAGATTACAAATCAGTCTTAATCTGCATAAAAATACTTTCAAAGACTACAAGTCTACATCCGCAATACTTTCTTAAAATACATAAATTGTCACATATTGTTGTCTCTAAACTATGCATCATCAACATTTTGATATTTTATATTATAAATCTTTTTGTTAAAATAATTATTAAAAGTGACATTTCCAATAAAGGCAATATTGTAATACAGAATACAGGAAAAAGGAGATATAAATTCACACCAGAGAATCTTAAGAGTCTTGAGTATCTAGCCAGGCATAAAATGTCAACCAATATTTTCTTGCTTCTTCCTTAGATTTCCCAGACAACAGCTGGGACAAAAAGTCCAGCTCTGCTGTTTCCAGAATTTTTTCCACCAAGTTCATTCTCGTGGGAATCTCCTGAGATCTCCATCTCTGCACCAAGAAGATCCTGGCTGCTGTATTGAAATGTGCCAACAAATGTCTCATCTCCTTAGAACAGTCCTCAGGAAACATATTCAATAAAAATAGTTCTGGTTTGAATTGAATCCGTGTCTTCATAATCTTCTGTAGTAGTTCGTGAGCCATTTTCCAGTAGTCCTTCACCATCTCACGTGTCCACCACATATGATAAAAAGAACCAACCTGTTTAGCACATTTCCAACATTTGTTAGACATATTAGTATAAATCTTACACAATTTCTGTGGAGTCAAGTACCATCTATAAAACATATTATACAAGTTTTCTTTAAAAGTTACTGACCTACTTAATTTAATATTGAACTTCCACAATCTCTCCCATTCTTCTAATGTAATGTTATGACCCAAGTTTTTCACCCATTGGACCATACAGTCTTTTACAACTTCATCTTGCGTCTTCATCTGTAGTAGATATGCATATAATTTAGAGATTAGCTTTTCTTGAGGGCCTAGGAAAATTTTATCAAATGGGTATTGTTCTGTGCTAAAGCCTGTCGTCTTGTCTTTGACATACCTAGATTCGACTTGCATTCTCAACCACCAATTCATTTTAATGTCCATGTTTTCCAACTCCTCTCTTGTTTTCAGTTGATTATCTTTTCCCAACAGGTCATCATATCTATAACTCTGATTAGATTTTAAAAGATTTGGATGAGTAAATGCTTCTACTGGAGATACCCATCTTGGAATTTTTTGGTAAATTCTCATTTTTAACCATGACCATGTATAATACAAAGATTTACGAAACCAATGGTTCTTAAAATAAGAATGTCCTTCAAGTCTTTGATACCATAAATACACATGCCAACCTATAGTGAGATCATGTCCCTCTAACAGCAGTTGTCTCTTGTCATTCAATAGTATCCAGTCTCTTACCCACAAAAGCACAGAAGCTTTGTAATACACTTGCCAGTGGGAGGCCCATACCTGCTCTTGGTTTAGAGTCTTGCAATATCTTTAATTTGATTCTAGGTTTTTTGCCTTGCGAAACATACTTGGAGACCATCTTATTCAATTCTTGAAAAAAACCACTATTTAAAAATACTGGAATAGTTTGAAATAAAAATAATAACTTTGGGAGGATATTCATCTTTATTGAGGCTATTCTTCCCATTAAGGATAAATTCAAATCATGCCATTTTTCCAAATCTTTTTTAATTTCTTTAAGTAGTTTATCATAATTGTCCATTTTTAAACTGCTGCACTTATTTGAGATAAGTACACCTAGATATTTGATTCTTTCCTCATAAAAAAACCCCTGATTTTTGTTGAAGAGATTGGATTTGTTCTATCGTCATATTCTTTGTCAAAAATCTTGTTTTGTGGTAATTGATCTTCAGTCCTGCCCAGTAACCAAATTGAGCAATCTTGTTTATAAGACAGTCTATTGAGTCTATTGGTTGCTCTAATATAAAAACTAGATCATCTGCGAAAGCTCTCCGTTTGTATTGTTCACCTTTTATCACTGCTGCCTTGATACTTGTGTCTTGTCTTCTGATTATTCAATATCTCTAGAGATAGAATAAAAAGTAGTGGTGACAGTGGACATCTTTGTCTTGTACCCTTTTGAATATTAATTGCTTCTGTTAATTCACCATATCTGCAAAGGCTCTCAATTTATATTGCTCACCCTTTACCACCTCGCCCTGTCTTCTCTAATCTGGTTATTCAATATCTCTAAGCATAAAATAAAAAGAAGTGGTGACAATGGACAACCTTGTCTTGTACCTTTTTGGGTATCAATTGCTTTTGTTAATTCACCATTCACCAACACTCTTGCTCTTTGGGAGGAGTATATTGATTCTATTGCTCTCAAGAAATTTTCACCACATTCCATTCCCTTCAATTGTTGCAGCATAAATTGCCAATGGACATTATCAAAGGTCTTCTCAGCATCCAAACAGATTAATGCCAATTGTTTCTCTGGATGGGTCTCATAATATTCCAATATATTACAGACTGTTCCAACATTGTCTTTCAAATACCTTCTAGGAAGAAATTCAGCCTGGTCTTGATGTATTGTGGACTGTAGAACTTTCTTCAGGCGTTGTGCCAATATTGCTGTAAAAAAGTTATAGTCCATATTCAAAAGAGAGATTGGGCAATAATTTTTAATATCTTTCAAATCTGCACCTTTTTTTGGAAATGATATTGTGGCTTCTTGCCAAGAGTCTAGTATTTGGGCTTCATCTTGAATCCTTTCAAGGAGACGTTTGAATGGTAACAATAAGGACTCCTCATAAGCTTTGTAAAATTTTGCAGGCAATCCATCTGGACCCAGGGCTTTTCCATTCTTTTGCGATGCCATTGCGTCTCCCAGTTCCCTTATTGTTATTTGTTCATTTAAAATTTTTTGTTGTTCTTCTGTAAATTTATTAAGATTATTTTGACTAATATATTATTCTAAATCTGCCTTATGGACTTGTTTATCAAGATTATTTTGACTAATATATTATTCTAAATCTGCCTTATGGACTTGTTTATCTTCATATAATTTTCTGTAAAATTGCTCCACAATTTGACATATCTCCTGTCTTTGAACTTTCTCTTTGTTATTCTCATCTTTCAGAAACGGTATTATTCTTTTGGCATTCTCTTTTCTCATTCTATAGGCCAACCACCTTCCAGGTTTATTAGCATGTTCAAAAAAGTTTTGTCTTGCAAATCTCAATTTTATCTCCATCTCCTCTATAAGTTATAAATTGAGTTGATGTTGTGTTTCTTTGACCTTATTTTGAAACTCCTGTCTTGTCGGTTGTGCTTTTAAATTCTTTTCAGCTTGTCCTGCTTGCAACATTAATTTTTGAAATTTTTCAGTTCTTTCTTTCCTCTTTGCACTATATCTGATTGTAGGACCTCTGTAGTATGCTTTAGCTGTATCCCAAACTACTTGCATCTTTACATCTTGAGTTATGTTCTGTTTAAAAAAAGATTCCATTTCAACCTTAGATTCTTTAAGAAAGTCTTTATCTTTCAAGATAGAAATATTTAACCTCCACGATCTTCTCATTCATGTACCTTTGAGTTTCACCATTACAGGACTATGGTCTGATATAATTCTTGTTTGAATTTCTGTCTCAACTAAATCTTTAACCAGATTTGCTGAGAACCAGCACATGTCTATTCTTGACCACGTTTGATGACTGGCAGAGTAGTAGGTAAAGTCTTTCGAATTTGGATATCTTGTTCTCCATACATCAACCAGATCCAGTTCTTCTACTAGCTTCCAAAAACTTATTGGTAGTTGAGGACTTTTGCTTTTAGCATGTTTATGTATTTTTTTTGTCCAATTGACTGTCAGAAACTGCATTGAAGTCTCCTACTATGCAATGTTCTGCATATTGTAGATTTGATAACTTAAAATGTAAATCTTAAAAAAATTTCTCTTGGTGGTCATTTGGAACATAAATATTTGCCAGTAGAATTTTTTTATTGTCCACCATGACTTCCACTAAAATAATGCTTCCATCTTCCAAAGCCTACTGTAGTTGTGGGTTGAATTTATCCTTAACATAGGTTGCTACTCCCCTTTTCTTTTTATTCATGTCTGTTGCTATAAACAAACTGCCAAGTTTTTTATTTTTCAGAAGGTGTTGATCTTTAGCTAAAATATGGGTTTCTTGTAAGCAAATTATGTCCATTTCCAATTTTGTCAGATATCTAAAAGTCTTCCTCCTTTTGACAGGAGAATTAAGTCCATTCACATTAATAGAAATTATTGATGCCATTATGAATTTTTCTTATCACTATCTTTTTTATCTTTTTTTAGTCTGTACTTTTGTCGGGTATTTCCTTGGTTCATTTGGGTCCCCTTCACCAGAGCTTTCTTCTTCCTCTTCATCATCCTTCTTTTCCTTCCTCTCTTTTTCCTTCACTCTGTCCAGAAAATTCTAAGCTTTGAAAATAGAATTTATCCTATACCTGTTCTCTTCATAAGTAAAAAGGAGGCCTTCCAGCATTAGCCATGTATAGGGTATTTCTCTTTCCCTCAGAAAGCTTGTCAAAGTTTGGTATTCTCTCCTCTTTTGTCTCACTGGCCATGGTACCTCTCTCAAGATTTTCACCATATTTCCTGCTATGATCATTTGTTTATCTCTTACTGGCTTCAAAATATCATCTCTGGTCCTTTCTTGTAAGTTTCAAGTGAATTTCGCTAGGCAGTTTGTTCCGTCTCATAAAGCTTGACTTGATCAAACTCTTCTTCCATCCTTTGGGGAGTCACCTGTAGAATTTCAGCCAGGGCCTCACTTAGTATTTTCTGTAAATCTTCATTTTTCTCTTCTGGTACATTTTGAAACCTCAGCATGTAGGCAGCTCTATCTATTTCCAGTTGTAAGAGTCTGGTATCATGTATATTATGTTCTTTTCCCAGTTGTTCCATCTTTTGAGTATTGTCTGTCACTTGGGCATCTAATACCTTTAAGGCTTTGTTGGTCTCTGCTGTCTGTGTTCTATTCTCTAGAAGCTCTTGTTTGATCTCTGCCATCTGCTCCCCTATATTATCTACTTTACCAGCCAACTGTGCTACGGCAGTTCGTAGAGTATCTTGCATCTCTTTCATATCTCCCTGCATGGTCATGAATTTCCCTGGACCAGATGCAGAACTGGGTGATGAGATTGGTGGTTTACCTTCTCGATTGTCCTTTTTTTTAATTGTTTCTTTAAAGCCAATCGTGGCTTTATTTTCCATCCTTATTAATATATTTACGCACACAACCACAGGGACCTTATACTGCCTCTTGAATATTTGTTTTGGAACTCAGTGCTCCTGTGTATATTCGATAAGCTAGTATCTGCCAAACAATACCAGTGTTATACAATAATTTTAGGAGAACAGTCTTCTAGCTAGTATCAACAATTCACCAGACCCAAAACAATGATAAAACTTATAATAAACAAGATCTTTTTAACACAGCATCCTTAGTGCCACCTGGCCAAAACAATTCCACTCACTGAAACAACAGCAGTTCACTATAACATCTCTTCTAACAATAATAATTCAACAAAATCTAAGTCCTAGCATGCTCATCCAACTGCTCCAGGTCATAAATTGTAATCCAGGGCTCGGTGCCCCATTTATAATCACAGGTGAGATCAAAAATTAAAATTAAAAATTAACCAAAAAGCCCAAGAGAAAAAAGAAAAAAAATAGAATAAACCAGAGCAAAATAATCCAGATACTCCCAAAAACAGAAAAGAAAAAAACTCCAAATATAATATGAAAAACAAGGAAAAAATGAATATAAAAATAAAAAAACTCAAAAATATTCAAACCATATGGAAAATAGAACCAGACTTAGCAGGTTATATCCATAACATCCACCATCAGAGGTTTGTAATCCACTTCAAAGGTTTGCACAGGTATTCTTCCTTCAGCCAGCAATCTAAATTATATTTTATAGTCCAATATACACAGCCCACAAAGGTTTAAATGTCTGTTTGAAGCTCACACAAATTAGTTCAGAGCACTTCAACACAACCTTCAGATTGCTTCTTATGCCAGCTGTCCTTCTTATCCATATATATTAACAGGGAATTTTCCCAAAGTCAAGTCTTTCTCCAGAAGGAAATTTAAAACAAACCAGTTCAATTCAGCCATCAAGTCTTTTCTATATTTGTAACTGGTATACTTCATACTTCTCATGCAAGTGTTATAAACATACCAGATTAGGAAGGAACTTTTGGAAGCCTCGGAGGAGAAGGAGAGAGAGTTCCCCCCACTTTCTCAACCTTTGCTTCTGCCGAAGTTCCTCTTCAATCCCAACTCTCCACTTTCCCTGCTTAGAGAAGCTATATCTCAAAATTCGATATTTGAAAGAAAAGAGCACTTACAATCTTCATAAAGATTATGCAGATTGTCCAATTCATGCAGAATCTCTAGTTGAAAAGAAGAAAGGTAGAAGACCGGCAGTCAACCCCTGTGCCATTTAAAAATGGCAATCGGAACAGTGAGGCTTATGGCGAGCCGGGATCGGGAGGCAGTCGCTGCTGTCACCCCCATCCCACAGCTCAAGCCGTCTGCTTTCCAGGACCCCAGAGTCAAATCTCCCAAGCTGAGGAGACCCCTCTACTGCTTGATTTAGGAGCGGCTCTGGACATGCCGATCCAAGCCACTCTTAATGCCGGGTCACTGAAACGGGAAGTCGAAATGTGGTGTTCTTTACACCCATTGCTCTTTTGAAAAGGAGAGGGTGAGTACAAGGACTGCTGTAGAACCTTCCTGTTCCAGTTCTGCAAAAACTCTGCCAGTTGTGCTCATACAAACATTAATAGAACTTACTATGATGGGATTGGCCATAGTAATGAGCAAGATTACAACCCTGTGCATTTTTACTCAAAAGTAAGTCCCACTGATTCATATTCAAATTTATGTCATTTTAGTTGATTGATCAGTCGAAACATATACAAGTAATTAACTAAAATTTATTTATTCAGTTGGCTCCCCTAGGTTGCACCGCTGTGATCAGAAGCACACAAGGTTCCACTGTGGAGATTTCCCCCAGGACTTTTCCCCCAGGCCTCCCAGTACACCTCTACTTTGTTTTATTCTTCAATCAACAATCCTTCATCACAGCAACCTGTTTGCTGGATCTCCAGAAAGAACAGGAGAGGACCAAAAATGTGCAGTGATAATAATAAGGGGAGCCTCCTGTAATATCACAACAGTTATTTAAACCGCTTCGTTTCTCTTAGTTTAATGCAGAGTTGGCATCAGAGGAAGAAAGATAGTTATTCAACATGCAGATTCATTGTTTGGTGACTGGTACACTGTAGTGACTTACGTTTGAGTAATTGAAAGATCAAATGTCACAAACATTTTTATATTGCCAAATTGTTTACTGAAAATTATACCCCACTTTATCACCTGAGCCAGTTTGGTGTAGTGGTTAAGTGTGCGGATTCTTATCTGGGAGAACCGGGTTTGATTTCCCACTCCTCCACTTGCACCTGCTAGCATAGCCTTGGGTCAGCCATAACTCTGGCAGAGGTTGTCCTTGAAAGGGCAGCTGCTGTGAGAACCCTCTCCAGCCCCACCCACCTCACAGGGTGTCTGTTGTGGGGGAAGAAGGTAAAGGAGATTGTGAGCCGCTCTGAGACTCTTCGGAGTGGAGGGCAGGATATAAATCCAATATCTTCTTCTTTATATCTCAGTAATTAAGCAATTAAAAACAGAAAAATAAGCATCATGTGCTTTTCAAAATGCACAAGATCCAAGATGAAAACAGTTAACAAATCAATGTCACCATATCAGAAAAAGACCCTATGGCAAAAGGGCCATTTTGTAGACATTGCAGAATGCTAGTAACAAATGTAATATTAAATATAGTACTGACCTATGAATTGTCAGGTGCTAAATAATGAATTGGTATCACTGTGAACCTTAACTTAGATGGTAAGATATATTTTGTGAGTAAAACCGTAAGATTTGCAGAGCACTTCTTGAGGCAGAAGAGGTGCGGTAATTGTGAGAGCTGAGGACAGATCTCTACTGAAGGACTTATCAAGAAGCGGGACTGCTGCTTATGGTTGTATGTATCACTTGCTTTCTATCTTCTATGTTAGAGTGCTACTCACAGACTTAATAATAGTGCCATTGTGCTGATGTTGCTAAAGGAAATAGCATAGATTGTCCAGACGTGGCACTGATTGCTGGCAAGGGATGGGGTAAGAATTGATATAGGGAAATGTTGTTGTGTTTGCCACAAAGACAGATACCAAATAGGCAAGGTCATTTCAGTGTAGTATAGTGGACAGAAACAGATTTCACAAAAAGCAATTCAATATGTGATGTTGGGACAGTCACTGGGTGCTTTCACACAGCGACTGTTCGCAAGTGGATTTTGCTATTCTTACACAATAAAAATCCAGTTGCAAAGTGCATTATTTAGCATGTGTGAACATACCCACTGTCTCACAGCCTAAACTACCTGATAGGGTTGGTGTAAAAATATGAGAATAAAAAATTAACTGACACTGGCTTGGTGGACGGGTGGAACATAAATGTAATAAAATATCAGTTGGTTTAATGCCTGAGAAGCCTTTGGTACAAGGTATAGCCTTAGTGTGCAAGGTATAGGGAAAGGGGGCTGCAATGCATCTGAGCAGTAAGAAAAGAGAAGGCAGAGACAAGAATGGGCAGGGAGGAGTGGAGGGACAAGGAAGGTGACAAGTGTAGGAAGTACTAGATTATGTGAAACAAACAGAATAAAAGGTCACCTAGTCTAACCCTCTGCTTTAAGATAGTGCCATCTATGCATGCACATGCTGAATTTCTATAATCCATATAACAGCTACCAGGAAAAAAGAATTTAGATCACTCACAGTGAAATCAGTGGATTTAGACCGGAGTAACTCTGCACAGGATTATTCTGCCACTCAATATCCTACAGAAATATGGCAAAACACTAATAGGCAAATAGCCTATCTGACCTGACTGAAAATTCTTTCTAAATGCTACAATCAGAAAAATACTTGGCATGTCAGCAAAATTTACCTACTTACTCATTTCAAAGGAAACTCTGTTGGGCAGCACCTTCACCCACATCCTGTCTCTAGTTGTGGAAGTGCTAAAAGACCCCAAGAGGGTGGGGGGGGGGGGCGGAAGATGACCCTCCATGATCATATGCAGGAAATTCCTCTTCCTCCCAGTCCCACTCATCCACAACTGAGAAATCAGAACAGAAATCTGTAACATGAAATGAAGAATGCAGTTTTTAATTGTGGATTACATCAGTTCAAAATTAATTTGTATATGTATTGTATATTTGTTATCAAGAACTAGAAGTAGCTTGATGACTATATAAACTTTATTAAGTGATTGTGGGGAGAAGAAGATGGGGGTGAAGAAAAGTGCTTTCGTGAAGTTATGTTTGTTATAAATAATTGTGTCTGTATAGTTAAATCATAAAATTCTTTCTTCAATAAAGATATATGTAAAAGGAAACAAAAGAATGCAATTTTCACAGTCAACAGCAATGCACTGCAATTCCTTTAGAGTCAATGGTGGCACAGCCTTGACAGAGGAATGTGACACTCTTCTGAGATGAGAGTAAAGCTGCCCAGTAATGTCAGCTGCCCAATGGCTACCCAAACAGAGGCACTGGATGCAGCTGAGCCCATAACAGATTATGTGTGCACTGAACAAAAGCAACAACTGCTCTGAGGTCGTAGGGCTGGGAAAGGCAGCCATTGTCAGCTCTCTACCTCATGGGCACATTTAGGGCTTGGTGCCAAACACCTGTTGGAGCAGAAGTGCACCAGCAGTGAACCTATTGAAAGGTGGGATCTGAAGTATCATGGCAAGCCCTGTGATGATGAAGGGATGGAGTGGATGTCAGGAACTTCCTTTCTTAGTGAATGGGATATATTAGGTTGGGTCACACAGTTAGCGGTAGCTTCTCAGCACTGGAGAAATAGAGGAATGTGTGAGCATAGGATCACAATTTGTGGGATTGGATTTTTTGCATAGATGCTCCCTCTGCCCTGCTAACAACAGACTGGCCACAAATGATATGGCCAGGAAATTTATTTATTTAGGTATTTACATCTCACTTTATATGATGGAATATATGAGAGAAAGACAGAGAACTATTATATATGTATAAGAGAACTATTATATTATATAAGACAGAGAACATTATGTGTGTGTGTGTGTGTGTGTGTGTGTGTGTGTGTGTGTGTATATATATATATATATATATATATGTATGTATAAGAGAACTATTATATATGTATGAGAACTATTATATTATATAATTATATATGTATAAGAGAACTATTATATTATATAAGACAGAGAACATTATATGTATGTGTGTGTATATATATATGTATGTATGTATAAGAGAACTATTATATATGTATGAGAACTATTATATTATATAATTATATATGTATAAGAGAACTATTATATATGTAAAACAATTCCAACTCTTGAGCTGGCTCTTGTGCCAGTGGGCATACTTACTTAGGGCAACAGGCTGTATGGCCAACAGGGAAGGGCCCTTTGGCTCTTGCCCTTGGAGTACCAAGCTAAATGCCTGCAACAGAGAAGGAATAGAATCTCAGTCCAGGTGCCCTGCAGGTGACACAAAAATGTTGCCAACCTTCTTGCCCTGCCAGTACAGAAAGTCATATTAATTGAATACAGAACGTCAACTTGTGGAAATGCAGAAATTGCAGCATAAAGGAATGGCATGACTGGCCCATCCTCAGTGTGGCAGGTAATCAGCTGATGTAAGAAAACAAATGTGATAGAATGAAAGAGAGACCTTTTTAGTTCAAGGGATACTGGCCAGTTCTTATTTTTAAGCTTTATATGCTTCCATTTTCATCAGTCTTTTTTAAAGGGGTCATGGTTTAGTGGTAGTTCTTTGTAGACATCAAGTCCCAGGTTCAAACCTAGACAGCTCCAGTTAAGAGGTAGCAGATGGTAAGACCAACCTTTCTTTGCTTGAGAAACCCTGAAAAGCCACTTCTAGTAAGAGCAGAGACAGTAGTGAGTTAGATGGACCAACAAGACGACCTGGCATAAAGCAGTTTTCATATAATCATAACAAAGTACACATCATTGAAAACTGTTTGATTGGGAGTCAGTTTCTTCTCTGATTCTCTCCCTTTCTAAATCAGCACCAGACACAGCTGACTTAAAACAAGCAGGAAATAAAGCTCACATTCTAGTAGTTTTGTCATTTAAGCGGCTATAAAAAGTTTTAAACAGTTTGCCTTCTGCTAGATACGTATGGCAGTTCATTGTTGTGTACAGATGGCAAGACAAAGGGGTGAATAAACCATCAACTCTTCTGGGTTATAACTTCCTTGTTTGGTTGCCTGGAGAGTGTTTTTTTTTCCCTTTCAAAAGGTGAATAACTGTTTGCAAACCTGTTTCCTGGAAATGCTACTTCAACTAAAGTGCTCCTATTCTGGGTTTTCCTCGACCTCAGCTATAGCTTTTCCAAACCTACTTTGGTATGCTCTTTCCTAATATATAACATTGAAGGAGCATTTGGGGAAAGTGGGAGGAAAGGTGCATTCAGGTCCATTTCCCCTCCTGCCCACTATTTCTTCCCCCACTACCAGAATTTTGCCAGAAATAAATATTTCACTATAATGTTAAAACCCTGTACAAACTACTGATTAAAAAAGAACAGCAGCAACAAAAACCCGCTGGATGCTAGAATGTGGAGAATAGAAGGTGGGAACATGATGGGAAACTGCCATGTGCAGAGGTTCTGTAGTTTTGCCCGTGCCTGTGCATTCACAGAGGCAATGAGACCAAAACAGGAATTGTCATAGTGCCTGAGCAATCTAAGATTGACAGTCCAGTCCTAAACTGAGTTACACTCTACTAAATTCACTAAAGACAACTGGCTTAGAAAGGTGTGGATCTGTATAGGATTGCCCTGTGAATATAATTTGTGTAAAGACACTGGATTCAAGAACATAATAGCAATAGGTAATTGCTTCCAGTTCAGTTGCAGGTTCATAATCTACCCTGAATGAGATTATCTCCTGGCATTGTCTTATTGAATTCTAGGCTGAGTAGTTGAACAGAGCGCAGAATCTTCTGAAAATATGATCACCATGGTCTTGCAGTGTGGTATAGGGGTCAGAATGTCAGACTTGGATCTGGGAGACACCCCCACCAGTAGCCAAAGGAGACCTGGCAACCCTAGTTGAATCCCCACTCTGCCATGGAAGCTTCTTGAGTGGGCCATTTACATGCTCTGAGTCTAACATCCCTCACAAGATTGTAGGGCCACACATTTGGTTTTTTTAAAGAGTTCTACAGAATCATAGAACAGCTGCATCAAATAGCTTTTTTAAAATAAAGAAGAGCTTAAATTAGTTTGGAACATCACAATAGGGGAGAGAAGAGCTCCTACCTTCCCCCCAAGCCATTTCTTTACTCAGAAACAGAATGGAGTGGGAGGGGTATTTCCCTGTTTTTTGCTGCACCACATGCCGAGTATTCCACTTGGAGCAGCAAAAACAGGACACAACTCCCCACCCCCTGTCACCCAAGGCACTGTATTGGTGCAGGAAAAGGGCTCTGAGTTGGGGAGGAGCCCTTTCTCCCCCTGGAGTGGCATTCTGAGATTGTATGGGCTTTTATTTATTTTTAAAAAGGTCATTCCTTGCAGCTACTGTGGGGCTGTGGAGAACATGAGTTGGGCCTGGGAAACCAAACATGTAGTTTGGAGGAAAGAACAAGATAATGTTTTGAGTCTCCACTGGGGAGAAAGTCAGGGTCTAAATTAAGAGCCATTAAAAGCAGAAGTGCCGTATTAAAATTAATCTCATGGCCAGTGGTTCTTTGAATTTTGGATTCCTTCAGATAGGGTGTATTTCACTCTTGAGGCCACTCAGAGTTCCAATTACCTTGATATATGTTTGTGTCACACAGTTCCAGCACTGACAAACTGAACATGGATCTGTCTGAGCCCACTCCCTCTCCCTTCTGGTGAAGTGCAGTCAATCCCAGGGCTTTAGATCCCAGATATAGAAAGATGTTTCTGCCTGTGTGGGAATGATACTTGAGGCCTGGTCAAATCCTTGCCAGCAAATCCTCTGCCTAATAGGATAAAGGCTAGTGTTTGACAGCCATTCCAGCCTTCGTCCAGTCAGTGTGCTGTGTGATGATTAGAGTCCACCTCCCTACTTCTTACAGCTGGATCCATCTGCTTGGCCTCCATCTGTATTAAAGCAGCTCAAAGGGGCCCAGCCAGGTGGCTCTGGAGTAGCCATGTGGCTGATTTTAACATCCCCCCACCCCCATCTGTTCACCTTGGCCATTAGTTTAGTAATCCCCTGAGCAGTTAAAGGAATCCATTTTTACAGCAACTTGAGAGTGGTCATTTTTTCCCCTCTTAAGCTATAGAAAAAAACCTAGATGATGTAATCCCATTTCTCAGAGGATAACAGTGAATGAGTAGAGACAGTGTGCTCATGATACAGGAAAGGAGGTGAGCAGAAGGCATCTGCTCTGCTGAAGCTACCATGTCCCTGTGTGACAATAAGATAATCAGAGAAATCCACTTTCGCCCAGCACCTGCTCCCCTGAATTGCTCTCAATCTGCTTGCAATGAACCATAACCTCTAACATTTTGGTCAGGCCAATGTGGTATGGTACAGAGGTTAGAGTGCTGGACTAGAATCTGGGAGACCCAGGTTCAAGTCCCCATTTTAACCTGTGTGACCTTATGCCAGATGTTTTCTTTGGGGCTAGCAAATCACACTATCTTAAATGAAGAGATCCATCTCCACTGCTCTGAACTTCCCACAGGAAGGACAGGATAAAAAAAGTAATAGAATCACAACTGAATATAAAAATGACCTTTTTCTTAGCCTGGTTATTTTAAATCCTTACCTGAAAGCATATTTATTTTCTTATACTCCATGTTTCTCATTGCAGGGGACCCAGAGTGATTTACATCATTCCCTCCACCTCCATTTTATTCTCACAACTCTAAGGAAAGCTAGGCTGGGAATGTGTGACTCGCCCAAGTCATCCATATGGCTGGGGGGCAGGGTTGAACCTTGGTCTCCTAGATCCTTGCTCAGCACTCTTAACTACTACACCACATTCTATTCAAGTTTTAGCCACTTAACTTCAGGGGTGGGATGTTAGCCTGAATTATTAGTGGTATGGTGCTCTGTTGCCTTCAGATGATCAAACACATTTCAGCTAAGGAGTTACACAGCACATTTTCTTTGCCATCAAGCAGCAGTCATTTTAGTGTGACCCCGTAGGGTTTTCAAGGCAAGAGACATTACCTGCCTCTGTATAGATACCCTGGTATTCCTTGGTGCCCTCCCATCCAAATACTCACCAGGGCTGGCACTGCTTAGCTTCCAAGATCTGACACACTATAACTGTGCATTAAGTTTAGCATAACTACGCATGATACCTTTACAGAACAGTGTTAACAAGTGATATCTGGTCATATTCTGGACACAAGCTATAGAAACCAAGCATGCTGATTTGCAGAAGCTTTGCTCACAAGTGGGTATTAGTCAATTACTTATTGATCTTGGCAGCAGAATTCATTACACATTTTTCTGCTCAAAGCATAAAGCAATGCTACCTTCCAGTGCTAAAGTCAAAACCAGTTCTATAATCCAAGCTGTAGATTGAATTCTCTCACTGTGCTCCACATTTCCATAAGTTAGCAGTGGAAACAGTTCCATTCCTCCTCACAACATTCCCACCCTTGTAAATCAGCTCCAGACTCCAGCAGCAAAAGGAGTCATGGGAAGCCTGAGCAGTAGAGTGCAAAGAAAGTTCACAGTATAGTGCTCCAGTTCCACTGGAAAAGAATGCAACATCAGTAAAAGCATCAGAGATAAAAAATCAGAGTTTTATGTGATCACAAGTTATTTATTTTGATGAAGAATTGATTATTCAGCAGGAACTCACATGGATCACCTACTGAATACATAAACCAGTGTCCTGCGTGGCTGATTTAATTAATTTTCTTTCTCTCCAGCTTACAGCTGATTTTATTCATTTTCTTTGTCTCTAGCTTTATTTTGAAAAGTCTGCAGTCTCTGTATTAACCCAAAGGACCCTTTGATTATATGCAGGAGAAAGTGGTTTGAGTATGAAGCAGCAATGGAACACTTTCCTTTCTGTTTTGAAGTGGATGAGCAATGCTTCCCCTCCAGAGTGCCCTGACCTTTCCCTTTCCCTGGCAGGACTACAGAGAGTTTCCTCTGCTTTTTCTCTATTTTTGCAACTGCAGTCAAACAGTACTCAGAATGTGTCCCATTGACGAGTCATTACACATCTTAGATGATTCCCTCAACTGTCTAATTTACACCATTCAAGACAATGATCACAGTACCCATGAAATCCAAGAGCATCACACAGTAAGCCATCACGTCTTGGACAGTCCAGGCTGCAGAAGGAGAATGTATCATTTAACATATACACATCATTGAAGAACTCAGGAAGGGGCGCGCTAAGAGATGTGAAGGATTCTATCACACAAAACGATAGTCTCTAAAGCCAGGGAGAGTGAAGTCAGCACTAGCTTTGCTCTCTGATGCTTGTTTATCACAAACCAAAACACCTGTCTGCCACTGTTGGCTATTAGTTTCAGTTTACTTTTGCTGCCCTACAGCAAGAAGCAACAGGTTCTGACACAGAACTGAATGTAAAGAAAGGAAAACTTAAAGTTCTGTCATCAAGAGAAGAGCGCACAAAAGAGATGAGAGGCAATGTCAAGGACTGAGAGCAAAGACCAAGGGGACTAGCTCTGAAAGACTGTTCAGTTGGGGAAATATACTGTTTCATCAATTTGGGCTGCTAAAAAAATACACATGAAAGAATCATAGTCATGGCTGAGACGTGGGGATGAGGATAAGGTTGATTTAATGGCTAGTAAAATTACAGCACTGATCCCAATTGACATAACGGGACAAATCCTAACATGTCAGTATGAAAAAATATGACCTAGTGCATCTCATGGCCAAAAGACAGAATGCTATGCTCACTCAGCCTATACAGTTTACCAAAAATTAGGCAGCAGGCACACTTTGGATGCGATATTATGAATTTACTAATCCGTTTAGTTCTGGGATTATTGAATAGTCCAGAATGTCTGCTGACTGAATTGCATAAAGAGAGCAGTCCCAAACATCTGGAAGCAGACAGATGTGGTAGTGACCAATGATGGCCCAGAGGATGCAAAGCCATTTTATTCTTCATTCTAAACTCTTGAGAAAGTTGAGCAGACCAAGGTGCCACTCTTCTGGCTTGTCCAAGTAACAGGCATGGCCTGCCCCTTTCATCAGCATCACCTTGTGATTGGGTAAATTCTTCAAGTTGTTCAGGCTGACCTCTCCCAGCTGGACATCCTGGTCCCCATATACAATGAGTGTCAGTGTCTAATGTGGGAAAGAAGGAAAGTAAAGTAGAGTCAAATCAACTAACAAAAAAAGTCTGTCCTCAGATTCCACTGACAACACACCAACTCTAGATAGTGTATTGCCTCTAGATAGGATTACAGTTTTGTGGGGGGAACGCCCACCTAGTAAAGAAGCTATGCAGCTGCCAGCTCCCTCTCTGATTATTATTGCTGTTGTTATTGCAGGCTCAAGGTGGATTACATTGTGCAAGTCAAGTACAATCAACAGGATGGGTCATCCAATGAACCGTGCAATAGGTTTTGGAGAACAGAAATCTGAAAACAAAAATCTCAAATAATGCTGAAACAATGCATGACCTTTTAAATATGATACATTAGATGGTATAGAACAACCTAGTCTGGAGCATGTTTACAATACCTTTACCAATGCAGCTTTCTAACTATTTCATTGCAGTATAGCCCTATTTACCTGTGCAAAAAGCCCTCTTTAAAACTTGCGTTTTGCATAGTCTGCAAAAGTCAGGCGAGGGGAAAACCATGCCAGAGGGCAGGGGCAACAACAAAGCATGTACAAGTATAGTATGGGCACATCAATTTTGCCCATTTGCTAGATGGTAGCTGCAGAAGGCCCTGCTGGGCTGAACAAAGCTGTTGTGGTGGAGCATAGGGACAGAGACAGTCCTGCAGATGAGGGACAAAAGCCATGAAGGGCTTTGTAGGTGGTAATCAATTCCTAGAATTATGTGCAGTAACTGATGGGCAGCCAATGAAGTGACATCACAATGGGAGTGATATGGTGATATGAAGCGGATATGTTTTGCCAAGCATTTTAATCTAACTGGTGTCTCTGAATGGAGACACCTCTGTAGAGTGCATTACAGTAGTCAAGTCCTGCAGGCTGCAGATAGATCCAGGAGGAGCAAGAACAAAACATAACTATTGTCTACATTCTGATGTGTTGGAAGTTAGATAGCTGGAAAAGTTTTCTGAGCATATTTCCAGAGAGATATGTGACAGAGGGTCAAAATTTCCAAGCCTTTCATAGAAAAAACATTTCTTGCACTGATCTTCTCTGTGTCCATAAGACAGGCCATGGTAAGTGTAAGACCTATGTCAGCCACCGCACAAAAATCAAAAATACATATATGTTACAGCTCTTGCTTTGCTCACTGCCTTCCAAGCTTGTCCTCTTTGCCTTACAATGGATTGTTACAGTTAATGTTAATGAACATGTTAAAATCTTTGGCTTGGAAATTACTTCCATCCACATAACATGACTTCCTCCCTCTCCCTGCAGCCCCAAATGCCCCTGAAATGCTGTCCTTGGGGGATGGTGGACCTCCCCCTGCGAATGGCTTAGAGGGGGAAGAATCATAGGTCTATCACAGGAAAGGGGAGTTAGCAAAAATCACCTGTACTTCCATCCACAGAATTTTTAAGCAGGCTCCAAGTCATTGGTACATTTTATCCAGGATTGAAGGAAATTCCTCCAGCATAAGAAGTCTTCCTGCAGCCTAAGTGGCTCTTCCATTGGAGGAAGGTTTCAGACCAGTATTTATCATACCTATGAGTGGCCAGGAAATTGCATCAAAATGCACATTTAATTCCATTTTGCACACACTGTTGATTAGGCAATAAGGGACTTGTTATAAGTGTGCTATCCCATAATTGCTTGGTTATGTAAGAAAATCTGATGTGCTGAAAATGAAGTTAACATATACATAGCTTCCCCAGTACCATGGAGACTTCAGTGTAGATAGGTTCATCATTCATTCATTGACTGAAAAGAACTTGTCCCTGCTCTCAGGTAACATTTCCTATACACTAACAGATGACAGAGGGCTTAATTGTACGTCATTAGGAGTTAGGTAGTGTCCAGGCATTTACTGCAATTAGAATTCACATATCCCCCCCCCCCCCCCCAAAAAAAAAAAAAAAAAAGAAAACCCATTGCATTCTCTTATGATCAAAGAAGTAAAGATGAACATATGAACATATGAAGCTGCCTTCTACTGAATCAGACCCTTGGTCCATCAAAGTCAGTATTGTCTTCTCAGACTGGCAGCGGCTCTCCAGGGTCTCAAGCTGAGGTTTTGCACACCTATTTGCCTGGACCCTTTTTTGGAGATGCCGGGGATTGAACCTGGGACCTTCTGCTTCCCAAGCAGATGCTCTACCACTGAGCCACCGTCCCTGCAAACAACAGTGGAACTTGTGTCACCAATCCAGTAATGGAGAGAGGCTGTCACAGCAATTTTCACATTTTCATAGCTCTTAATAAAGGGGAGTAATGAAGGAATTCCTGCATCTCACACTCCTCACTTCTTCCAGCAGTCTTTAAGGTGCTACAGTTAACCAATACAAACAGAACCATTCTACAGGCTTCTCTGTTTGTGTCACTAAGCAGGCCTGCATATAAGCCTGCTTTGCCTGTTTCAAAGCATCTGAGAATGAAGAGGCAAGCAGTGCCCTCTAGTGCTCAACTGGAACCCCTCCCCCCCTTTTTATTACAATTCTGTGCCTGCTGTGTGGCTGTCACAGACAAGATGCCTATCCATTTGTCTCACTGTTTTCTGAAGCCTCTGCAACTTCTCTTAATTGCCTCCCAGTTCTTCCTAATTATCATTCATTGAAATAAGATCTGCTCCTGCTTTAACCTTAGAATCCCTCTCCAACCATCGTTGGTAGACATACTTTGACACTGGCATACTGTGTGGCTGGGAACTTCTCTGTGCAGATGGGTGCCACTGGGATGTAGGCCTTGAGCAGCTCACTGTGCTGGAAAAGGAATGGAAGTGAATACATCCCACTGAGAGATGGGCTGATGACCACAGCCTGGTCTAACAGAAGGGCCTCGAATACAGACTTCAAGAAACTGCTGGGTGCTGGTTCTCCAATGGGAGCTGGAGCAGTAGCATCTTTGGAATTACCCAGACCTGCATCACAAAGAAAAAGACATTCCATTTTACACACAGCAGGTGAACAACCAGAATAAACTCCATTTAGGGGCTCAAAAGCAGAAATCATCCATGTGACAAGTAGCATGGCGTTTTGCAGTGGAATAGTCCCCAAGGAATGAGCAACAATTCAAAAGAAGCAACATCATTTGACACCAACAAGCATCAGAATACCCTGGATTCTGGCTCTGGGTCTAGAAAGGGTCATTTCACATGCTAGATTTTCAAGTCCAAGTGTGAACATCAATGTCAGGGAAGAAAACAAGAATGATCCTAGAGTACATAGTAATGTTGCATTATTAAAATTAAGCAGGCCTCAGGCTTGCAAATGCTTGGATCAGAAACTGCCTGGGAACCCCATCGTAATGCCATTAAGTTTTCCAAAAGAAGGGACTTCCGGGGGAGGAAAATGTCAAGCTGAGCTGTCTCTCATAATGGGAGCAGGCTGGAACTTCTGTTCGGGGTAGTGGAAGGCAAATTAATGCCTATTGCCTACTTTTCTCAGTTAGAGAATAGTCCAAGGCATGCACGGAAAACTTTGAAGAGATTTACCTTGGCTTAAAGGGAGTCCTGAAGGGGGTCTTCTTTGAGGCTTTGAGGGGTCTCAAGGGAAGTTGCATAGTCATCGTCTGCAGAAGTGCCCAGAGTCATTTATTTGACATAAGCTCGTCAGGATCCTAACCTTCTTGGACATTGCTAAACATCTAAAGCTTTGAAAGACCAGTGGAAACTTGGATAATTGGAAGAAAAGGTACAGAAGATTTTTTTTTCATTCCGGAGCTATTTATAGCTTAAAGGGACAAAAATAAAAGGTGGGAAAAGGAAATATAGAGAGCTTGGAAGAAGAGGAAGGAAGGGGTGAAATTTGGACTTTATAAATATAAAGGACAGTGTTAACAACTGCTAAAAAATGAGAAGGAATGTATTGTTTTGTTTACTTGCAGTTTGGAAGTAAAAGCAACATCATCATACTGGAACAGACCTGCAGCACATCTGTGCAAGACAGGAAATACGTCAAGTATCGTGAGATCTCCTTGTGAGTTGGTGGCAACAACAACAGGAAGTAGTAGAAAGAAAACCTACTCTAGCAATATATACCATTGAGAAACATCGGCAGCCATTGCTGGGAGGCTAAATTAAAAATATTGTTTTAAAAAGAATTTGGGACATTAAATATTGTTGGAATCAACTGAAAAGAGGGTAAGAAGATAAGTACTATTGGTCATATACTCTGTGGGCTCCTAGGAAATTTTTAAAAGGAAAGAGAAATTTTAAGAAGTAGTAAAAAGTTGCAGCCGCCATTTTGGAAATTTTAAAGACTTTTAAAATAAATATCTGGACTTTGGGGGCTCAGAGGACAGCGAAATTGGGCTTGCCATAAAGGGCAAGTCCTAATCTTTTGAACATGATAGATTGAAAATTGGTGAGGTCAAAAATTTTGTCATTTTTTGAAGGTTTTAAAAATTTTAAAAATTCATATCTTGGCCTAGGAAGCTCAGAGGAAGATGTAATAAAGCTTATTATAAAAAGCAAGCCCAAATCTTTTGAACCTGACAGAAATTTGAAATTTGTGAGATTAAAATGTTTGGTATTTTTGAATTTTTTCTCTCTCTAAATGTCTGAAGCCAAGCAGACCTGACAAAGGGCTCTTTCATTAGAGAAAATGCAGGAACAATTGGATGCCATGGAAGCCAGAATAATGAAAGGAGTTAGAAAGATGATTGATGAATCAAAAGAAGAAATTATTGCAGAGATGAGAAAAGACATGGAAGATCTCAAAAAGGAGACTGGGGAAACAGTTAAGAAAGTGCAAGAGGTAGAAGGAAAAATGAAAGTATATGATACCACCTTGTTGAAAGTTCAAGAAAAAGTGACAACTCATGACTGCAAATTGAGATACGTCTGAGAGGAGTACCTGAAGTGGGGGATGGTGATTTGAAAGGATATATAATAAAAATAATTGCAGAATTCTTAGAAGAAGACCCTGATGAGACCAAAAATATGTATGACTAAATGTACAGAGTGAATTCACTCTTTGCCAAGAAAAACAACCTACCAAGAGATGTTGTTATAAGATATATGACAAAGGAAATGGTGGGAAGGATCATGAATAAAAATTTTGAAAAGACATTGATAGTGGGAGGCAGTAAAGTGAGAATCATGAAGGAGTTGCCAAGGCAAGTGATAAATGACAGGAGAACATATAAAAAGCTGACAGAAAAATTGAGAGGATAATTTAGATGGATAATACCTGAAGGCTTGAGCTTTGAACTCCAGGGGAAAAGAGTCACAATTACAAATGCGCAGGAGTTGCGTAGATTTTTTGAAGAAAATAAAGAGTTTGCACCATGATGGATTACAAATTATTGTCTTGGAATGTTAATGGACTAAATTCACCACAAAAAAGAAGGGCAACATTTCATTGGATTAAGAAACAAAGCTGTAATATAATTTGCTTGCAAGAAGTACACATTAAACAAAAGGATTATAATTTTTTATGGAATAAACAACTGGGACTAGAATTTTATTCATTGGCTGAACAGAAGAAAAGGGGAGTTATTTTCTATATTAAACAAGCATTGGAGCCCAAATTAGTATTTAAAGATAAGGATGGAAGATTTGTAGCAGTGGAGATAATATTAAATGGGGGGAAAACGTTGTTATTGGGACTGTATGCGCCTAATGGAGCAAAGGATGCCTTTTTTAAAGACATTATACAACAATTTGATGAGTTGACTTATGATCAAGTATTGCTAATGGGAGACTTTAATGGAACAGTTAAGAATTCATTGGATAGATCTGGAGGGAAAAAAAACGATGGGAAAGAAGGGAAATTGCCAAAATCTTTCTTTGAATTGGCTAAACAAGAAAATTTAGAAGATATATGGAGAAAATTTAATCCTGAAGTGCGGGACTATACTTTTTTTTCAGCAAGACATAAAACTCTCTAGAATTGACATGCTGTGGGGAACTAAAGACTTAAGTCTTATAACAAGGAAGATAGAGATTTTACCTAAAATTGGGGCCGACCATAACCCAATAATGTGGATTACAAAATTGTCCAAGAAATTGAGAAGATGGAGATTGAATGAAGATTTGCTACAGAATAAAGAAACAGTGACATTCCTAGAAAAGGAAACTAAAGCTTTTTTCCAAGTGAATGATAAAGAAGATATTGATTTTCAGACGGTCTGGGATGCTTATAAAGCAGTAATGAGAGGAGTGTTGATTACTTTGAATAATAAAGACAAAAGAAGAAAAGAAAAACAGTTAATGGACATTCAGAATGAAATAAAGAAAAAGGAAGGGGAGCTGAAAAAAAGACCAGGGAAAAAGAAAATCTTAAGGGAAATTACAATATTACAAACTCAATTGAGACATTTGTTGAATAAAGACGTGGAATGGAATTTGAAAAGACTTCAGCAGAAATCCTTTGGGGGAGCAAATAAGCCGGGAAAATATTTGGCTTGGCAATTGAAGAAAAAGAGAGAAAACAGAATTGTGGTAGATGGAAGAGAAGTGGTTACTCAAGAGGGAATAAAGAGAGAATTTTTTAAGTACAATGCCAAACTGTTTAAAGGTGTCAAAATAAAGAAAGAGAAGATGGATGAATATTTACAAAAGTTAAAAATAGAACCTCTAACTGAAAATATGAGAAAAGTTTTGAATGATCCAATAGAAAAGATAGAAATTGAAGCAGCAATCAACGCAATGAAAAATGGAAAAGCTCCTGGGCCAGATGGATATACAGCTAAATATTTTAAAACTCTTAAGGATGAATTAGTACCAAAATTGCAGAAGCTGATGAATATAATAAGAATAAAAGGGAATGTACCAAATACATGGAAAGAAGCTGTTATTTCTTTGATACTTAAAGAAGATAGAGATGCCACGAATGTAAAGAATTACAGACCAATTTCATTATTAAATAATGACTATAAAATATTTACAAGAATCTTGGCAGAACGGCTTAAACAACATTTGATAAATTTTGTAAAGGAAGATCAAGCAGGCTTTCTTCCCAAAAGACAAATAAGAGACAATATTAGGACAGTTGTAAATATTGTAGATTATGAAAGACATCCAGAAAAAGAAGTAGCATTATTCTTTGCCGATGCAGAGAAAGCATTTGACAATTTAAGCTGGGACTTTATGTTTGCTGTAATGGAAAAGATGGAGTTAGGAGAAAGCTCTATAAGAATGACAAAGCAATATACTCTGAACAAAGGGCAAGGTTGTGTGTTAATGCAGACCTTACAGAAGAAATGAAAATTAGCAAAGGTACTAAACAAGGTTGTCTGCTTTCACCATTGTTGTTTATAAGGACTCTTGAAATTTTATTGATGCAGATTCAAGAAGAAAAAGATATAGAAGGTTTAAGAATAAAAGTATGTACTTACAAATATAGAGCATTTGCTGATGATATAATGTTTATAAATGAAAACCCCATACAAGTTACACCTTTGTTGTTAATGAAAATACAAGAATATGGGGAGTTGGTGGGACTTTCTATAAATAGAGAAAAATAAAAAATTTTGTGTAAGAATATGCAGTTGAATAGACAACAAGAATTACAAAGATTAACGGGCTGTGAAGTTACCTCTAAGGTAAAGTACTTAGGGGTGGAGATAACAATGAAAAACATTGATCTGTTTAAAAATAATTATGAGAAGTTATGGCATAAAATGGATGAAGATATGCTAAAATGGAACAAGCTTAATTTGTCATTGCTGGGTAGAATAGCTGCAATAAAAATGAATATTCTACCAAGGATAATGTATTTGTTTCAAACTATTCCTATTGTGAAGGATGCCAAACAATTTGATAAATGGCGTAGAAAAATTTCAGAATTTGTGTGGGCTGGGAAGAAGCCAAGGATTAAAATGAAAATTCTTTCAGATGCAAAAGAGAGAGGCGGATTTCAACTACCAGATTTAAAATTATATCATGAAGCAGTTTGTTTAGTATGGATGAAAGAATGGATAACGCTGTTAAACAAAAAAACTTTTAGTGTTGGAAGGCCATGGAAATAAATTTGGCTGGCACGCATATTTGTATTATGGAAAAAAGAGGATGGATGGTCTTTTCTCTCACCATTATATAAGGAGCAATTTATTAAATACATGGATAAAATATAAGAAATATGGAGATGAGAGAAGACCTTTATGGATTGTGCCAGCTGAAGTGATAAAGATAACGGATAAGACAGGTGAAGAAAAGTGGCTGTCATATAATCAATTATTAAAAATACAAAGTGGGAAAATAGAACTGAAGACCGCTGAAGAATTGAATCATAAATATGATTGGTTTCAAATGCAACAAAAAAAAAAGCTTGGTGGAGAATGACATCAAAACTGAAGGAATAAGGAAAGAACAAACAGAAATGGAAAAAGTTCTGCTTGGAGACAATGAGAAACTAATTTCAAAAGTATACAAATTACTTTTACAATGGTCTACAGAAGATGAAGTACTGAAATCTCAAATGATAAAATGGGCAATCAATGTAAATAAAGAACTAAAGATGGAATCTTGGGAATATTTGTGGAAGAATTCTATGAAACTCGCAACATGTCAAAGTATTAAAGAAAACTGTTTTAAGATGATATATAGATGGTATATGACTCCTAAAAAATTAGCGAAGATGAATAACAAGATGCCAGACAGGTGTTGGAAATGTAAAAAGCATGAAGGTTCTTTCTACCATATGTGGTGGACTTGTGAAAGAACTAAAACGTTTTGGCAGATGATCCAGCAAGAGATTTCTAATATTTTGGGATATGAGTTTAACAAAGTTGCAGAGACTTTTCTGTTGGGATTACAAATGGAAAAATTTCCAAAAGAAGATAGAACTTTAATTTGGTACTTGCTCTCAGCTGCTAGGACATTGTATGCGCAGTTGTGGAAGCAAGAAAAAATACCAGAGAAATGGGACTGGATTATAAAAGTTATGTCATGGAGTGAAATGGACAAATTAACAAGAATATTAAGAGACTATGATTTAGAACTTTTTAAGTTGGAGTGGGAAGAAGTTCAGAAGATACATAGAAAAAGAATGGAAAATAAAGGGACACTGGACAATCTTTGATAATGATTAAGTTTTTAAAATAAGAGTATAACTTTTGGTTCTTTAATAGTTAAGGGTACCTTTAATATTTGTTTTTCCTTAAGTAAATAACACTGGCGGGGGTCAAGTAACGGGGGGAGGGGTGGGGGAAAAAGTAAGATATGGGGTAGATAAATTTTTCTTTTTTAAGTTGTAAGATATAGATATAGTTTTGCTACCATATGTTACTAATAAAATTGTTTATAATTGAAGTTTTCCAAAAGAAGAACAGGATATAAACACAATTAATAAATATAAAACAAGACTACTATGATGATGTATAAAACTTGGCAAGACAATAGAGCACTCCAGATACAGGTGTCAGGATGCTGCCTATTCTAAGAAGAAAGAGGAAAATAGCACTAGGTCCACTCTGTATGTTACACTCACAGGCACATTACTACTGCTGGGCCTTAACAGGTGCCACCAAGGTAGCTGGCCATGTTATCTATACATAGGTCTAAACAAACTGTCATTCTGTATCAAATGCAACAGGCCATACCTCATAGCTAGCAAGAAACCATCTTCTATGGACTACATTGCTTGTGTCTGTAAGTAACCCTGAATACAAGCCTGCTTTGCCTCTTTAAAGTTGTCCATGAATGAAGAGGCTGGCATGTTCTCCACTGAATTCACTGAGGAATCTTCTCCAGTTTTATAGCCTGTTGAATGCTTGTACTGATTCAGGGGAGAAGATGTAAACAGCCATGGTGTGGTGGGAGTTATATTGGACAGGAGGGAACATAGACTTTGCTCCTGGTCAGGCACCTAAAGGCTACAGACAATTTTGTTAGAAGAGCTTGTAACCAAGAGGGCATGAAGAGAGAATAAGAAGGCAGTACCAGGATTTTTTGGCAACTTATTTCCAAAATGTGACCATTGTGATGGTCTCCTCACATACCAAGACACACCTGGTAAGTCAATAGCTACAGCACGGTATCCAGCTTCAGCCAGTTTAGACAAAGTCTGCAGATTGAGCCACGTCTCTGATGAAAAACGAATGCCATGCAGCAACAAGACAGAGAGACGAGGGGCCTGCTGAGCTGGCTTGGCCTGCCTGTAGAATAGATTCTGTCCACCCACTGTTACAGTGCCCTCAGTCAGCTGTGTGGCAGCCATCGTTTGAGGACCGTATTTTCCAGGAAACCTGAAGGGAAGAGCAACAAAAAAGAACATGAAGGAGAAAATTAAAAAGTGGAAAAGACTCTGGCCCACTAGCTACTTTTGGAGGGGGGAAACTAGATTCTTTCATGCTTGGCCATGAGTAAATGCCATGGTACTAGCTCTCAGAGCCAGTTCTTCATTGTATGTTTGAAATTCAGGAAGAAAGCCCTGAAACTACAACATACACACACCTCTTTGTCTATACTGAAATGCACAGCTGTCATTTAAAAACAGATAAAAACTAAGAAAGGGCTGGATCTCCAATTCTGAATGTTTTCAAGGAATGTATGCCAAATCTAAATGCAAATTATTTTTATGCATGTATTGATATCTGTCTTGAAGTACCTTGATATCTGTCTTGAAGTATAACAATGTAAAGTACAACAATATAAATGTAAATTATTTGTGAAGTGCCTGGATTAGCTCCAGGAAAATGACATTAGAAAATCAGAACTTAAAAATGACTCTTACTTTATTCCAAGCGTATTCTGAGGCATCCCCCTTAAAACAAAAATAATCGTGGGGTTTGAAGCTTCTTGTGACATCCTTTTTTTCATTTTACAGTGTTCTTCCTGATTTTTCCTCTCCCAGAACTGGTACCAGATGTGTGTGTGTATGTGTGGTGGTGGGACTGGACTGCCTTCTGGATAACTGTTTGGTTTCCCTATATTTCCTTCTGCCTCTGTGGCCCATATGTAAGCCCAAGACTTTGAAACTCTGAAAAATGCAGCCTGAGGAATGACCACATGCCACTCCCACCTTCAGTTTGGAGGAAGGCAACTGGCATCAAATAGCTTGTGGGACATGGTGGCCTGACTAAAGTGCACTTGTTCACACTCTTAAAGAATCATGCATGCATCCTGCAACCTGTTAGAATTTGGAAGGCGGAGGTTATCAGTATAGTCCCAAAGAGAGGACATTCTTCTAAATCCATTGAAGTCAGTGCCTTAGAAGTGTTAGAATTTCACTGTAAATACATTGCAGAACACACCCTTTTTGAGTGGAAAATCTTGCAAAACTCTGGCCTCCATGTGACTACATATTCCTTGTGGAGTTCAGAAGAGACTGTATCTGAGTGGAGAAGGAAAGATCAATCCCCATCATTCCTCAGCTGCTCAGTAAGTATGAACCATCACACATGAATTTAAAAAACTGATGATCTGCTTGAGAATGGATCAGGACAGTCATGAAAGTTCTATCACCTTCACACAGGACACTTTTCAGTGGAGTCAGGCCAGTTCTCACATTCAACTACCAGTAGCCAAATACAGAGAAACAATATGCATGTAGGTGGGAGCCACTCATCCCCGTATTTCCCTGCAGTGAGGAACAGGCTCAAGTCTGCTACAATATGTAATTAGGGCAGTAGGAGGATGGCAAGCATGGAGCAGGTGATCTGTGCGACTCTGGGGCGCTAAACCCACAGAACTGGTTTGCTCCATTATTTTTCCTTGGAACATGTGACCAGTGAGAAAACCACATTTCAGCAACTGCAGATTATATTACCCTAAGAAAGCACAACACGGTCTGCGTTAAGGGAAATGCATGTGAATCCCAAAGAGCCCTTAAGACATCTCCTTTCAGTACAATCCTAAACGGACTGACCACTGAAGTTAACGGGCTCAGAAGAACAGCAATGTTAATCATAAACGCAGACTGAGTACGTCGTCCAAACAGAATAGCGCTACATAAACTGGAAAAGTAGAATGTAATTGCCCAGCCAAGATTTCATAACAAAAGATTGCATTCCTGGATGTACTTCCCTAGCATCGCACTGCAACAGAAAGCGCACTTTTTTGCTAGTAAACTACCATCAGTACGATTCTGAGTAGACCAGCATAGGAAGGTTCCGCCCCTGGAGCCATCGGAAGCAAGTCTACGCATGGGGTATGTTCCATTTTATTAACTGCAGCCTAAGTAGCTTCTAGGAAAAGTTCAGAAGCAGGCAGCTTGCTCTGTAGAGAAGAATGTCCTTCGAACTGCGGCACACAAATCGTGGCGGGGTACAATTACACCTGAAGCAGCTAGCCCTTTTCTGTAATGGCTAATTCATCTGAATGTATGAATAACTTTTGGGAATGAAGGCCAGGAGGAGGAAAGAAATAGAAACCCGATTGAAGCCGTTTCCTTTCTCAAGCAAAAAGTTGGAAAGTGAAAGCGTTAGAGAGATACGCTACCTGATCGAGAGAGAACGCAAAACGATCACCAAGAGATTTGCTGCTTCTCGGAGCTTCCGGGGTCCAAAGGTTTTGAAGGAAGCATGAAGAGTGAAAAAGGACAATATAATAAATAAGAGGGAAGTTCCAACGTTTCTAAGCAAAAGTTCACACGAGCACTAGGGACACCTACTGGACAGAAATAGCTATGTGCTTTAGGCTCATCTTGAAGCGTGGAGGATTATAACGGGTTGAAGAGTCCCGTGGCGCAGACTGGTAAAGCTACAATACTACAAGGTAAGTTCTGCTCACGACCTGAGTTCGATCCCGGCGGGAAGCTGTGGGTTTCAGGTAGCCAGCTTTCGAGGGTTGACTCAGCCTTTCCATCCTTCCGAGGGTCTGTCAAATGAGTTACCTGGCTTGTCCTTGGGGGGAAAGTGTAGATGAGTGGGGGAAAGGCAATGGCAAACCACCCCATAAAAAAGTCTGCCATGAAAACAACCTCACTCCAGAGTCGGAAAAGATTGGTGTTCACACAGAGGGGACTACCTTTACCTTTTGTAACGGGTTAGATATACTGAATACTAGAATAAAAGACAGGAACTTTAAACTGGACTTGTGTTCATTTTGCCAACCGAGGACACACTCCATGCATCTGATGAAGAAGGCTCCAATCTCTCGAAGTTTATACCATGATAAATCTGTTACTCTTTAAGATGTCCCAATACGTTTTTATGAACAAGTACCTGCAATACATACATGCAACATGCTTCAGTGTTGTCTTCAAACTTTCCTCACATGGACGCGTGAAGCTACCTTATACTGAATCAGATCATTGGTTTACCAAGGTCAGCAATGTCCATCGTCTGTCCAATATTGGCTCTCCAGAGGTCTTTCATATCACCTGCTACCTGATCCTTTCACCTAGAGATGCTGGGGATTGAGCTGGGGACCTGCGTACAAAGCAGAGGTTCCATTTAGGGTTGCCAGCTCTGGCTTGGGAGATTTGGTAGGTGGAGTGTGGGAAGGGGCTCAGCAAGGAATAATGCCATAGAATCCACTACCCAAAGCAGCCATTCTCTCCATCTGGAGAACAGTTGTAATTCTGGGAGATCTCCAGGATGGACCTGAAGGTTGGAAACCCTCTCCACCACTGAGCTATGGCATCTCCTGTTTCCTAAAATCATGGGAGCTAGAAATTCAGTTGTTCACTTGTGTGTTTTCTATATAAATAAAACATCACAAATGCGTTCAGATTTCACACATGCATGCTGAAGTATCACAAGAATATAGGAAGTGTGTGCATGCATGATGCTTATTCATGCAAATAATTACTGGATAAATGAAAAGCATAAACAATTTCAGAATGCAATGCATGTAAAACCTTTAATTAGAATCAGCCCAATGACCCAGAACTCTTCCATCCAAATCAATAGCATCAGATGTTTGAAACAGAATTTAGAAATGGTGGCATTGCAGTATTCAGCTTGATTTTTTTTTTTAAAAAAAGGATGGTTGCCTTGTGCTTGCAAACTGAAAGATATCACTGGTATTTAAGAATGTGTGAATTCAGGTGAGTTCACAAGAATTATCATACTGCTTGAGAACAAGTATCACCCAAAGTGTTTACATATAATACTGGGTCATTACAAAAAACTGGAAAGCTGCTATTCAATATAGCATATTAGACAAGCTTGAAATGCTAAATGTTAGGAATACGTCCGTCTACCTGAAGTAGCGTTGCCAGCCTCCAGGTGGGGCTTGGAGATATCCCACTTTTACAACTGATTCCAGCTGGCAGAGATCAGCTCCCCTGGAGAAAATGGAAAGAAAAACAAGTGTGCCCACAAAACAGACCTTGTAATTGACTAGGAAAATATTTCTATTAAATAAGCATAACAGCATTTAAAAAACATTCCTATAGTTTCATAGCAAATTCACAAAGTCCAGTGTCTCTTAAAGCAACAATGAATAAGTTCTTCCTGTGTGAATCCTCAAGAAAATTACTTCTCCTTTCCCAAAGTCCCGAAGGCTCCAAAATTCAAGGCGCCATGAGGAGACAATGTGTAGGGTTCGGCTCCAAAGGATAAGTTTCCTTCACGTGGTTGCCAGCTAGAAGATCCATGTTCCGCTATACAAAGCTTTTTCACAAGCCAAATAACAATGTTTACAAATTGCTATCATTTCTATACGCCCGCTTCTCAAAACTTTCTTCAACAGACGGAAGGAAACTTATCCTTTGAAGCTGAATTCTGCACATTGACTCCTCCTGGTGCCTTGAATTTTGGAGACTTTGGGAAAGGAGAAGTAATTTTCATGAGGAGTCACACAGGAAGAATTTATTCATTGTTGCTTTAAGAGACACTGGACTTTGTGAATTTGCTATGAAACTATAGGAATGTTTTTTAAATGCTGTTAGGCTTATTTAATAGAAATATTTTCCTAGTCAATTACAAGATCTGTTTTGTGGGCACACTTGTTTTTCTTTCCTCACTCTCACTGTGCCGCCACTGGCTTTTTGTTTATTCCCCTGGAGAAAATAGCTGCTCTAAAGGGTGAACTCTATGGCATTGCACCATGTTGAGGCCTCTGCCCTCCCCAAACCCCACCCTCTTCCAGATCCATCCTCAAAATCTCCAGGTATTTTCCAACACATACCTTGTCTGTAATAGCAGAACAAAATTCTCCAGCCCAGTAACACCTTAAAGACCTATAAAAATTTCCACTCAAAGCTCACTTTGTCAAATTCAAATAAGAATGTAGATCCATCAGCTCTGATATCCAGGTCAGACGCTGAGCAGGGTATTGCAAAGGGCCAGGTGGAGTCAGGATGCAAAGGTACAAAATGTAATTGGCTTGATTAGAACAAGGAGAAATGTATAGAGATGGGATTGCAGAAAATCATTTATTTATTTAGCTGATTTATATCCCCCCCAACGGACTCACATCGTTAATTTAAAAGTTAAAAATAGGAATTAAAGAGATTTAAAGATTAAAATAAGAACTAAAACAGACAGCCTGATCTGTTGGAGATGGTAAAAAGCAGATCTGGCAACAGTAGTGACCTGGGCCTCCATAGAGAGTGAGGCATCCAGGATCACACCTAAGCTCTTCACCTTCTGGGCTGGCACAAGTATTGTGCCATCCAGGGGTGGGAGCTTGATACCCAGTCCAGTCCTGCCATGACCCAGTTACAGCACCTCTGTCTTCGTTAGATTTAGCTTCAGCTGGTTCTGCCATAGCCATCCAGCCACAGCTTCCAGTGCCCTGGCCAAATTCTCTGGGGTGGAGTCTGGGCTGTCATCCAACAACAGTTAGAGCTGGGTGTCATCCACATATTGATGACAACCGAGCCCAAACCTCCAGTCTAACTGGGTGAGGGGGTACATATAGATGTTATATAGCATTGGCACACCACATTCCAGTGGGTGATACAGGGAGGTCCACCCACCAAGCGCCATCCTTTGTTCCCACCCCCAGAGAAAGGAGGAAAACCACTGGAAGGTGATCCCCCAAACCCATTTGACGGCAAGATGATTGGTCATAAGATCATAGCTGACCATGTCAAATCCTGCTGTCAAATCTAAATGTAACAGCAGCCCCAACCTGCCTTGATCCAGATACCACCAGAGGTCATCTCTGAGGGCGAGCAATGCTGTCTCCATCCCATGGCCAGGATGGAACCTGCCTGGAATGGATCGAGGATAGATGTGTCATCCAGAAAAGTCTGTTCAGACATCACCTTCTCAACTGCCTTACCCAGAAACAGAAGATTTGAGACTGCTCATAGTAGTTGGATAGGACCATAGGGTCCAATGTTGGTTTCTTCAAAAGGGGACAAATCACTGCCTCCTCCAACTCCCCTGAGAATGTCCCTAACAAAAGAGAAGTTGATAATTTCACAAAGGGAGACCCGAATGCCATTCCCCACAGACTTTAACCAGTCAGGATGGGTATGGATCAAGGAGGCAGGTGGTTGACTTCACAGCTGCCAGGACCCTGTCAACATCCTCCAGGGACAGGTGACTGAAGTGGTCCAGACTTGGACCAGAAGACAGAGAAGGAGCTTCCAATTCCCTAACTGTATCACTTGTGATTGGGAGATCCTGGCAGAGTGACAGAATTTTACCTGCAAAATGAGTTGCAAAAGCCTCACACTCCATGTCCAATTTCCTACGGTTTTGCTTGTCTTGCAGCGAAGAAGTTAGACCAAATTGTTCTAAACAACTGAGCTGGGCATGACTTCACAGATGTAATGGAGGCCACATAGAATTCTTTCTTGGTGGTCTTCATTGCTGTCTTATAGACCTTTATAAATGTTCTATAAGATGCTTTTGCAGTTCCATCATGAGTACATGGCCACACTCGCTCTAGCCGTCTCAGCTGGCACTTCATCCTCTGCAGCTCTGTTGTATACCAAGGAACTGTTTTGGCCCAGCAGCGGAGAAGGCACCAAGGGGTGATATTGTTGGTGCCTTTGGAAAGACGGCAGTGCCAGTCTTCAACTAGCACATCTAACGAACTGCCAGGGAGCATCGGATCTTGCAGAGCTTTCTGAAGCTGCTCAGGGTCCATTTTGTTCCATGGAGAAGCATAAATGCACTCGCCACCTAAATAGGGAGGATTTGGCACTCCCAGCCACGCCTTCTGCATCTGCAGTCATCAGATCCACATTTATCACCATCCCAAAAATAAAATCCAGCGTGTGGCCCACTTGGTATGTGGGAGTCAATACAAATTGGGAGAGTCCCAGTGCCTCCATGGATGACACTAAGTCCATGGCCTGTGCGGACACTACATCATCAGCATGAACACTGACACACTCCAGAACTAACAGTCTGAGAAAGTGCTGTGTCTTGCATTTAGGGGACTGAATTTACAACAGAGCGTACCTAGCACTCTCAGGGGAACCACGGGAAACTGCGGGTCACCTGACTAGGGATGGACTCACCTGACCACCTATGAAGATCTACGGCGCAAACTTTAAATGGTCAGGATTGGACTGGACTGGGAAGTGGGTTGTTCTGGCTGAATGTATATAATCAGGGACCCGGCCCCGCCATGTTGTCTTTGTGATGTACTCGCTAAAAAAGAATGTTGATTGCTGATTGTCTCGGAACTCAGTACATTACAGAAAGTCCAATGCCCAGGCAGATACAGCATCCAACAGGCCAGGCAGGGTATCTTGTTACAGGAAATGCTTATGTCTCCTTTTTAGAATGGGGAAATTAGCAATATGGAGACTAGGTAGAGCGAATTAGGAGCAAAGGATCTTTTCTTCACTAATACAGAGGTCAGGTTTTCAAGCAAGAATACTCCAGGCAAACATTCTTTTATATTACTCAAAATATGTAAAAAAAATACATTTACAAACACAAATACACAATACAGGCAATCAAGAAGCTAGGAAGGGTAGAAGTTATCAATAGAGAAATTGAGGGGGTCTTGAGGAAGGCAATATTACCTGGTCCAGATGTGGTGAGGTCCAGTTACAGCTTGAAGATGTAGACATGCACTACCATGTGCCACATCTGAGGGCTCCCTTACTTGGAGTAGTGGAAGGGGGGGACAATCTGGTTACATTTGCTCAGCTTGAAAAGAGAGAGAGAGAAAGAAATGAAGCTTTCTCTCCTGTTATAATCTTTTGGAAAGGAAAGAAAGGTCCCCTGTGCAAGCACCAGTCGTTTCCGACTCCGGGTGATGGTGCTTTCACAACGTTTTCACGGCAGACTTTTTACAGGGTGGTTTGCCATTGCCTTCCCCAGTCATCTACACTTTTCCCCCAGCAAGCTGAGTACTCATTTTACCGACCTCGGAAGGATGGAAGGCTGAGTCATCCTTGAGCTGGCTACCTGAAAACCCAGCTTCCACTGAGGATTGAACTCAGGTCGTGAGCAGAGTTTAGGACTGCAGTACTGCAGCTTTAACACTCTGAGCCACGAAAAGGAAGAGGTCCTCCCCAAAAGGGTCTGGTTTGTTGGTGGGCAGTGATTAATCTTTTCTGGATACCTGATTGGTTGCTCACCTCAAGCCAATGAGTAGAGCTGACTCTGGTCACCTGAATGGATCTTCAGGTAACAATAGTGCTGGTTTAATAATGTCTGCCCAATGGGTTACAAAAGGTCAGGGTGGTGAGAACCAGAGAGAATTGTGAGGCACTCCAAAGGGATCTGTTGAGGCTGGTGAGTGGGTGTCAATGTCGCAAATGAGGTTCAATGTGGCCAAGTGCAAAGCAATGCACATTGGGGCCAAGAATCCCAGCTACAAATACAAGTTGGTGGGGTGTGAACTGGCAGAGACTGACCAAGAGAGAGATCTTGGGGTCATGGTGGATAACTCACTGAAAATGTCAAGACAGTGTGCAATTGCAATAAAAAAGGCCAACGCCATGCTGGGAATTATTAGGAAGGGAACTGAAAACAAATCAGCCAGTATCATAATGCCCCTGTATAAATAGATAGTGAAGTCTCATTTGGAATACTGTGTACAATTCTGGTCTCCGCAGCTCCAAAAGGATATTATAACATTGGAAAAAGTGCAGAAAAGGGCAACAAGAATGATTAAAGGTTTGGAACACTTTCCCTATGAAGAAAGGTTAAAACACTTGGGGCTCTTTAGCTTGGAGAAACATCGACTGCGGGGTGACATGATAGAGGTTTACAAGATTATGCAAGGGATGGAGAAAGTAGAGAAAGAAGTACTTTTCTCCCTTTCTCACAATGCAAGAACTCGTGGGCATTCAATGAAATTGCTGAGCAGTTGGGTCAGAATAGATATTGCTGAGCCGTGGCCGAGTGGCTCAGACTGAGTGGACTGACATTGAATCCTGCGAAGACAGAGGTCCTTTGTTTGGGCCGTCGGGGGCCGGGGGGGGAAATCCCCCTGCCAGTTTTTGGCGGTGTCCCGCTGAGGCCGGCGGACAGGGTCAAAAGCTTGGGGGTGCTACTGGAGCTGTCCCTAAATATGGAGGCCCAGATAGCGACCACTGCCAAGTCCGCGTTTTTTCATCTTAGACGGGCAAGGCAGTTGGCCCCCTTCCTGGACCCCGACGACCTAGCAACAGAGATCCATGCTACGGTCACCTCGAGGTTGGATTACTGCAATGCCCTCTACATGGGGCTGCCCCTGTGCCGGACCCGGAAATTGCAGCTGGTGCAGAATGCCGCGGCCCGGCTGTTATTGGGCCTCCCAAGATGGGGGCACATTCGGCCGGGTCTTCGGGCTCTGCACTGGCTTCCAATAATATACCGAGTCCGGTACAAGGTGCTGGTCATTACCTTTAAAGCCCTATATGGCCTGGGACCTGCCTACCTGAGGGACCGTCTCTCCCCACACGTTCCCCAGAGAGTACTGAGGTCTTCTCACCATCCCCGGGCCCAAGGAAGTGCGCCTCAAAACAACTAGAGACAGGGCCTTTTCCACAACGGCCCCTATGTGGTGGAACCAGCTACCGGAAGAGGTGAGGGCCCTGCGGGATCTCACTCAGTTCCGCAGGGCCTGTAAGACGACCCTCTTCCGGTTAGCCTACGCCTGACTAGACAAATGTAGCTTTCTAGATCTTAGATTTTTGTGATTATACTGCACAGTTTTAATGTAAAATTTTAAGGTTTTTAGGTTTTAAATGTTTGAATTTAAATGTATTAATTTGTTCCGATTTTATTGTTTTATTATTTGTTGTAAGCCGCCCTGAGCCACTTGTGGGAAGGGCGGGATATAAGTTACGGAATAAATAAATAAATAAATGGAAGTACTTCTTCACCCAAAGGGTGATTAACATGTGAAATTCACTGCCACAGGATGTGACGGCTGCTAGAAGCATAGCCAGCTTCAAGGGGGGTTGGATAAACATATGGAGCAGAGGTCCACCAGTGGCTATTAGCCACAGTGTATTGTTGGAACTCTCTGTCTGGGGCAGTGATGCTCTGTATTCTTGGTGCTTAAGGGGGGGGGGGACAAAGTGGAAGGGCTTCTAGCCCCGCTTGTGAACCTCCTGATGGCACTTGGGTGTTTTTTTCTGCCACTGTGTGACACAGAGTGTTGGATGGGCCATTGGTCTGATCCAACATGGCTTCTCTTTTGTTCTTATGTTCTTAATTGTTTGGGCGATTTAGCAAAGATACCCCTGAGGAGAGGCAAGCATAGAGAGCAAAGAATTTGTCCAGGTGTCAGATATTACCATAGCATTAGACAATGAGAAGCTGAGTCCCAGCAAAGACCCAGGGAGATGGCTGATTAATTAGTAGCTGAAGATTAGGATGTGAACAATACTTACCAGCAGTCTCCATTATTATGCATTCCATTTGGGTGGGGGAGAGGGCCATGTATGGAGGGAGCCTTTATGCGGGACTAGAACAAGCTCTCTGCTCTACTCCATTTTGAATGAAGTATTTCTTGGCCTGTTTCTGGTCAGACTCCATTTTGTATAGCTTGGGTCCCCTTAGCTCAAGTGGTGTACCTCTAGAGGCAGGCAGAGCCTCCTGGCTACAATCTATTGCTGCATTAGGCAGCCAGTACACCAGACAGATAGCCAAACCCTCCTTGGCATCCCACACCAGGCCAACATACTCAGTGCCGAAGATTTTTGATGCACGGAGTGTCCTGAAGGTATGAGAATCCTGAATGTGCAATGCCACTCTTCCCCCCACCGTCATGCCCAGTTGTCCAGGACTGGTGGAGGACTGAGAACCTGGGGGAGCAAATTGGTTCTTGCTTTATTACAGACCCTGGTCCCAGAATCTGTGTGTCCATGTTAGGTACTAAATTATTGTAAAATGAGAAGTGGTTTAAGATAACAGGGCTGTCTGTGGGCAAGCTCTGCCTCACAGGGCCAGGGCCAGATTAAACCCTGTGGAGGCCCCTAGGCAGTCGAAATCTCGGGGCCCCCTCGCAAATTATCTCCAAGTTGGAGCACCCACCTCACTGCCTGTGCCCCTAGGCAGTCAAACTCGGAGGGGGGGGGGCGCCTTACCAATTATCTCAGAGACAGAGCGCCTGCCCCACTGCAGCCTGCAGGCAACTTCAAAAGCCAGTTTGACAAAGCTGTGGGGGCAGGTCTGGATCTACATAATTTTTAAGAGGGGGCAAAAGTAAAAAAAAATGGTGCCCCTTATATTTCCCCTTCATTTATATAAGGCAGTTTCACATCTGTGTTCATGTGAAGCGTTCATTATAGTTGGCTACCAGGCGGGGCCAGCCTTGATGGAGTCTATATTGCTTCTGCTGAACTGTCTGGAATGGCTAAAGCAGTACAGGGATGTCAAGCAGACCCTCACACAGGGAATAGCAGAAAAATAAAGTCAGGATTACTGGAGAGACCAGTGAGAGAACCACGTGCAGCACAATGAATAAGGCTGGCCACCTCCCCGCAGCTGCCACCACCTTCCTGCTGCCTTCCCACAGCCGCCTTCTGCCATCTCCCTGCAGCTGCTGCTGCCTTTCCACCACCTCCCGCCTCCTCCTCCTTGCAGCTGCCGCTGCCTTCCTGCCACCTCCTCCCACAGCCACTGCTGCCTTCCCATTGCCTCCCTGCAGCTGCTGCTGCCTTCCTGCTGCCTTCTCGCCGCCTTCCCACCACCTCCCCACAGCTGCTGCCACCATCCCGCCGCCGCCTTCCACCACCTCCCGGCAGCTGCTATTGCCTTCCCGCCGCCTTCCAGCAGCCTCCTCCTCACAGCTGCTGCTGCCTTCCCGCTGACTTCCCACCGCCTTCCCACAGCCACTGCCTTCCCGCCACCTCCCCGCAGCTGCCTCTGTCTTCCTGCTGCCTTCTGCTGCCTCCCCGCAGCTGCCGTTGTCTCCCCACGGCCGCCTTCCACCTCCCCGCCGCCTCCAAACACGCTTCACCCTTAGTGCAGTGCCTGCCTCTGCTAGTGAGAGAAAGAGAGAGCGAGAGAAAGAGACAACCTGAAAACCAGTCTGACTCACAGAAACAAACAGGCCTCTTTCTTGCTGAACTGACTGGAGGCTCTGGAGCAGCCATCTCAGAGAAGCACTGCACACAAAACCTGGAGGGAAACTTTGCTGGGCTTCTCAAGGCACTCCCGGACAGCTTGGTCTTTCTGCTGTCTCTTTCCCTTCCCCCTCCCCAGGGAATGAAGGGAAGTTGTTGCCCCCCCCCTCATTTGCACTTGATAGAAAGACCAGAGGCAGTGGAAAGAGCAAAGGGAACTTTTAAAAAAATCAGTCCTCTGCTACGGACAGAGGCAGCCTGCAAGTTACCAAGTGGGGTGGGGAAGCAAGCTTCCAACGCAGGAAGCTTTGCAGCAATTTTGCCAGCCCAGTTCATTTCTCTCCCTGTCCCATTGCTCTATGAGAGCCAGTGTTGGCTGACCTGGCACTGCCAGACGCAGAAGAGGGGCTGAGGAGCTGCTGAAGGGCAGGTGAGCCTGACAGAGCCAGCTTGCCTGGCTGGTTTTCCTACTTTGTTTTGCTGCAGGCGATTCGGATTTCTGCTTCTGGGAGGTGGGAGTGTCCTGTGCCTGCTGCCCACCACTCAACCAGAGCCCAGATGGAGTTTTGCAAGGGCTTCCCTTTCTTCCCCACCTGACTTGGCTGAAAGTGCCTTGCAAGCCCAGCAAGTGCAGAAGCGGTTTTCTCGCTCCAGAGATGGGTTTCCCTGGGGCTGGGCTGGCAGATGAGGAGGAGGCGGGGCAGGCGGACAAAGAAAGAAACAAGGGGGAGGAGTCAGGTGAAGAGTGAAGTAGCAATGAGGGAAGCGAGGGAGAGGGAGGGGGCGGACAGATGAAGGGGTAAGCAATGGGGAGGAAGCGAGGCAGGCAAGCTGAGGGGAAGGGGCCGACGGAAGAAGAGGCAAACTAGCCGCAGGGGGTGGGGGGAAAACTGGGATGGGGAGGAAAGCTGGCCTCAGGGCCCCAAAGGCATGGGGCCCCATAGGCAAGTGCCTCATTTGCCTAATTGTTAATCCGGCCCTGCACAGGGCATTTGAGAATGGTCTATATAGCATAGGTTGAAGGTCATTAATGAAGTGTTGAGCTGATGTATCCATTAGAAGTTCTTTCTTTTTAGGAGCTAGAAGTCAGGCATGAATTCAAGAGATACTCTGATAACTTGATGCAGAAAAGCTGATGCTCTTGAATTTTTGTTCATCAGTGCTTCAGCAAGAGGCACAGAACCTTTATCAGGAACAATACCTTATTAACATCAATTTGGATTGACCAAAGTCTCATGTTCTGTTTAGGTCTCTATAGTGCAAGAAGTACATGAACAGCATCTTTTGTTACTGTTTTCTTAATAAGCCAGCAGGTGTTGATGATGATCTTTAAAATGTTGGTGCCAAAGTATGATAATATTATTCTCCTGGGGAGGTTCTGAGAAGCTCTAATGAGCTTTTGTAATGGAAACAATACTGGTTGCCCTTGGAGCCAGGTTCTCTTCCCTTGGGTCATCAGTGATTTGTGATAATTTTTGCCAGCTAGGAATGTGAAACTTGATTGCTGATGTGTTATTTCACACCAGAGTTTCAGAGAGAGAAAATAGACACCCTGCACTCCAATTTGATGCTGATCTGGTATCTCTGCATAAAGTCTACACTGATTCCAGTGTTCTGTAGGAAAATTATGAGCTGCTTAAGAAAATGCTATTAAAGACTCACACACAAGGCTAGGTTCATAACTAAGTATATTCTATTGTGTAGCAAGCATACTAAGAGAGAAACACTAAGCAGGTCTTCTCCGAATCCCGCTCAGGTCTAACCCTAATCCTAAAACTAGTAGATATTGGAACTGCATATATACACCATTGAACTGCAGATTCCTCAACATAGTCAACAAGTCATAATCTAGTTAAACTGGCATACTGCAAGAAAGGGTCAACAGGGTGGGCCTAAAAGAGATGTCTTCATGGAAGGTCTTCCACCATTCCAAATAATCCTATTGAAGGATTCCTGATAAATTTGCAGGGAAAATAATCTCTCTGACCACTTGCAGGGCCCAAATCATATAGCTTGATATTGTCTGTGAAGCTTTAAAAACGGGTCAGTTTTACCTGGGGCATAGCTTAAAAACCACTGCTGTGTCACATCTGGTCCCTTTAAAGCTGACTGGCTGACCATTATGAGTCCTATGATATTCCAATTTTGCTTGCTTGCTTGCTGTCAAATCACACTGAATTACAGCAGCCCAAAAGGGTTTTCAAGGCAAGAGGTGTTCCAAGATTGTTTGCCATTGCCTGCCTCATGCTTAACTTTCAAGATCTGATTAGACAGCCTGGGCTATCCAGGTCAGGACACAGATTCCATAATTACAGATTTAAAAATACCTCCAGGAAATTAAAAAAAAACCCCAGCAGCACATATTTCCTCTTCCTATCTATTTTTCTGATCATACCTGCAGCTCCCAACAGCTAAAATGTCAGAAGATCTGTGGACAGCTCTCCTGCATCATGTATGCTTGCTGTCTTAAGGCATGAGTCTTTCCCCCAAACTTCCTTTTAATAGGAGGCAGCCATGAGGACTGTGATTTAAAAGGGGAAGCCAGAGTAGGTGATGTGGGGTTAATTTAATATTTCTCCTAAAAATCTTCTTCCAGCTGAAAATCACCACTGAGCTGGGGTTTTTTTACTGAGACTGAATAAAACATAGAGAAGAATTACATGCAGGGTGTAGTTACAACTTTGGTTTACATGAATTATTAGTTTCAGGTGGGTGCATGTTAGTCCACAATAGAAAAGCAAGGATTGAGACCAGTAGCACCTTAAAGACCAACAAGATTTCCATGGTATAAGCTTTTGAGAGTCAAAGCTCCCTAAGTCAGATATACAAAGGAATGGAGATCCCGGAGCCCTTCTATCCTGGTCAGAAGGTGGAAGGGCTGTTGCAGAAAAGGGAGTCAGGATGCAAAGGTACAATGCAAAATGTAATCGCCTTGATTAAGGCAAGGGGGAAATGCAGGAGATTAACATTATGTTGTACTTCACCCTGAACCCTGTTAGGGGGAGGGCATTTATAAATCTAATAAATAAATGAGATTAAAACTCTTATATCTTTGTTTGGGGGGTGAGTCAGTCTTCAGAGCCTGTGAATTAACTCAGGTTCAACAATCTCACATGATCTTCCCTTTGAAACTTCTCTGTTTGAGCACTGCCACTCCTAGGTCATTTGAGCCCCATGGCACAGAGAAGTAAAGCTGCAGTACTGCAATCCAAGCTCTGCTCATGATCTGAGTTCAATCCCTGTGGAAGCTGGGTCCAAGTAGCCGGCTCAAGGTTGACTCAGCCTTCCATCCATCCGAGGTGGATAAAATGAGTCCCGAGCTTGCGGGGGGGGGGGGGGGGAGTGTAGCTGACTGGGGAAGGCAATGGCAAACCACCCCATAAATACACACCCTGAATCAGAAGGCTGATGCGAGAAATGGAGAAGGAGGAGCTTCTTAACTCCATCACTGATTACTTTGTTCCCCCAACGAAAAGTGCTTTTCCTATACGACGTCACCCCAGAGTCAGAAACGACTGCTGCTTGCACAGGGTTTACCTTTATTCCTCTCCTATCAAGAGAAAACTTACATGCCTGTCACAGCTTCGACCACGCCTCCTCTTGCGTTTCTTGCCTGAAAGAAGCGCAGTGCCTTCGTCGGCCGATAGGTGGGACTGGTGGGCAAGGGAGGCGGGGGGAGTGATTAACTGTCAAGCCGCTCGCTCGACGCCGAGGAGCAGTCAAGGACTGGGGGGGGAGGGGCGAGGAGGAGGGCGAGGGCGGGAGAGAACGCGACAGGATCCAGCTGTTGCTGCGGCTGCTAAAGTGCAGGTACTCTCGGGCGGCCCGGGCGGCCTTGGGGGGAGGAGCGCTGTGCGTTGTTGTTATTGGGATGGCCGGGCCTCTGCAAAGTCAATGGCTGGCTGAACGAGGCCACCTCGCATTGGCTGGAGAGGGGGAGGAGGTGGGCGCGGTGTTCGGCGGCCTCGGTGTGGAGCCGGGGAGGGGGTAGGAATCAGCCGCCTGCCTTCCGGACGGGGTTGGGGTGGGAAACGTTGGCTGGGGGATTTCTCCTTCTCCCAAGGCCTGACTTCAAGGTTGGGAATGGAAGCGATGTTGCCAAGCGTCGTTTACATCCTTTATGCATATATTACTTTTAGTTTTGAACCCGGTGTTCAGAGTGTGCGTGTGATGCGAGTATTTTAAACGAATAATGATTCTTTAGTGTACTACAAAGCAAATGTTGCCTTATATTCTTCTCCATAAATCTTCAGAGCAAGAATTCTAACACCCATGTCCAATTCTGTGTTTCCCATTTTTTTTAATTGCTGACCAGACATCATATTCTGAGCCAGTGGGATGAACAATTGGCAGAAAAAAACCTAGACATTATTTCTGAGGGTGATTGCCGAGGAGAATGGATGGGTCCTTTGGGCTTTCTAAGTATCTGTGACTGGAACTAAATAAGATGAGTCTGCCAAGCTAAGACTTGGGAGAGGGGGCACTTGAAGAGCAATGTGGGTTTGTATCAGTGAACTCATAATTCATTCTCATGCACTTCTATGCAAGCTGCACAGTATCCATCAAGTTTTGTATTGTCCCATACCATCAGAAGTGGCCTTTTTAAAAATGCCCGTGAAGCTGCGGGGGCGGGGGGGGGGAGGAGGAAGGTGTGTACATAGTAAGAAAGCAAAATGGCTTGTAAACAAGGGTGTGTCCTGATAAATTTAACCAGTCAGGAGCAGTGGGAAATTGTGAGCTTGTCCCAGCAGGCACAGTACTGTCTGTTACTTGTTGGAGGTGTTAGTGTCTCCTGTTTCCTGAAACGGAATTAAACAATGGCTGATGTTTAGAGGTGTCCAAAGCACAACACAGTAATCAAGCTTTCAGACTGCAGTAGACGTGGTGTATGTCTCTTGCCAAATGCAGAAAATTCAGTACAGGATCTGTTGGTGCAGATGATACCTGAACAAGATTCCTTAGCCAAGCCCTGACTTCTCTCTCGTCGGAGTTGGCAAAACTTGAGAAGCGCCTAGAAGAGACAGACCACAGGATAAAAGCTCTGCAAGCAAAGATGGTGTCCACCCAAGGTTGTGTAGTAAAACATTCTACTCTGATGAGAGAGCTGGCAGCAGGGCAACGGGTAGTGGACCAAAGGCTGGAAACCCTGGAGAACAAAGTGCGAGCTCGGAACTTGAGGGTCACTGGTATCCCAGTGGCTGTCAGAGATATGAATCTCATTCCATTCATAGAAAATCTAGTGCCAACTGCCTTGGACTTAAATGGGAAAGCAGACCCAGTCTGTATAGAAAATGCTTACCGTCTCCCAGCAAGGAATACTCAGGATAATACCAGTACTGTGGTAATAACTCTCTCTGATTTAAGGCATCGGCAGAGAATACTGAAGGCATCACAGGCTTTCCAGTCTGCAGACTTCCAGGGACATAAGATATCCTTCTTCCCTGACCTCAGTCCAGTCACATATGCTAGGAGGAAGCATTTTGTTGCCCTCAGGCAACTGTTTCTGAAAGAAGGAGTTTGGGCTTATGTATTGTATCCTGCAAAGCTAAAGGTTATGCACCAAGGAAAAAACTACATCTTTAAGGATCATGTACTTGCATCTCAGCTGTTGGATAGAATCAGAAAAGGTAGCTGCTTAAAGGAGACATGCCCCAACAGAATTGAGATTAAAGACAAGCGATGGCCCTTTCTGTTGGCTATTTATTGTCTTGTGTTGTTTTGGTTATTTTGAGCCCTTGTTTCCTTGAATGAAGGGCAATTGTGTAAAACGGTGGAATGAAGATTAGCCCGGGCTTACTGTCACAATGGGGAAATCTTTAGTTTTTGAAGTATGCAGTCTCTCTTCTGCTATTTTACGAAAGGGTTAGTTTCCATAGTAATTACCTAATCCTGCCCCCTTCCCACATGTTAAACAGAGGTGGGTATTAGGGTTTGTAGAATCTTTCGACTCAAGTGCCGTGTTCTACCCCCACTCAATGCACAGCAGCCAAGAAGGTCAGAGCGCCTGCTCCAGCTGCAACGCCACTGAGGATGTTCTCTGCAGCTGAGAACAAAACGTCTGGAAGGAAAACTTTCTCCAGTAGAACACGGCACTTGAGCCCGAAAGATTCTACAAACCCTAATGATGTTACCAGCCGTGAAAACCTGAAATCTTTGATAGAGGTGGGTATTACTCTGAGTCTTCTCTGAAAGACTGCAGCCCTTATCTGTGCCACGTCATCTCAAGAGATGAAGAACTACTGGTGTCTTCTGGTATCAAGGAATCTCTTGTTAATAGGCTCATTTATTCAAATGGTTATGTGATATTTGGTTCTCTTGGCCAGTCTTGATCCCTGAGTATCCAGTCTTTGCTGTAGGTACCAACTGTCTTGTATCTGGGCACATCTACTGTATCAGGTCATCTGCCTGAGTAATTAGAGGGCATTTTCGCACTTACCTTAAGTCGGAGCGACGTCCCTCTTCACCGCGCAGCGTCTGCACGGTTTTCGCACTAATTGCTGCGGAGCACCTGGAAGAGCCATAAAGTCCTGCGGCTTTTGCGGCGCAAATGTAAACCGTTTTTTGGCAGTTTACATTTGTGCCGCAAAAGCCGCGGGGCTTTGCGGCTCTTCCAGGTGCTCCGCAGCAATTAGTGCGAAAACCGTGCAGACGCTGCGTGGTGAAGAGGGACGTCGCTCCGGCTTAAGGTAAGTGCGAAAACGCCCAGAGTCTCTTCTTAGATACTCATCATTCCCTGTTTTTTTTTTTTTTTTTTTTGTAATACAGCAGCCGTCTGGTTGATCTTTCATCCCTCCCAGCTGTTAAGATCCAGTGTTGTATGTGTGAAGAGAACTTTATATGAGCTTATGAATACTTGGCAAGGAGGCCTGGGTGTTATGATTTTTTGCTTTGCATGGATGTTTCATCTATGTATTTGTATTGCTGTGCACTTAAGAACAGCCTGAGCCAAATTCTGCTGCAGGAGATACCACATATCTTGGGTGAGAGCATTGTAGTGGGAGAAATGCACTGGCTATCCCTAAATTAAAGGCCTTAGACAAAATCCAAACTACCATCCTTGTTACTGCTGAGTCAGTGAATCTTTTGTAAGATTAGTGGCTTTGAGGAAAACAGATACCTGTTCACAGGTGAAGCAGCACTATGCACTAAAAGACTAAAGCAAGTATATTAGGTAATCAGCAACACAGAAAATAATGCATTACTTTTGATATGTTAATACTAATTCAGATCCCTTGCAAACATCCCATTTGGATGCTCAGTGTTTAAAAAACCTTCTGGTGGGCTTAGCTGTGTTGTGTTCCTGTTGATAACAGGCTTCAGAAGCACCCCTTGACACTTTGCATGAGCAAAAAAAATTACATTAAATCATCCTTATGAAAAACTTTACTTGCTTAAACAAGTTGAATGTTTGAGGGCCTGGTAACCTCATCCCACGCAAATGGCTAAGTACAATGACTGGATCTAATGATCTACAGTGATGGTCTAGAAGCAGCTTATGGTTTACTTGTTTACAGGTCCTGAAAGTAAATGGCAATGATCTATGATGGAGGAGGGATCTTTATTTTGATTGCCTATCCCTTGTTAATTCTGGAGGAGTGGTAAATCTGTGTCATTGTAAACCAGTGAAATGCATCAAGGTGGCAGTTTCTAATGTATCTGAACATAAATGCCTTTGATATAGAGTCAGATGAATGATGTGATACTCACTTGCTTCATATCAGCTCATAGCCTAAAGACATGTCTTAAAAAGCTTTCAGGTGTTTGGGATTGAAGCATTATCAAGGGCAGTACTTGTTTGCTCTGTAAGCAGCTTTTGCAGAAGTTTCCATAGGGTTTGCCTTCACATATAACTGAGCTAGAATGGGATATGACTTCAGGGGCAGAGCACTAGCTTTATATGCAGAAGGTTATGGGCATCTCCAGCAAAAAAGATCAGATAGTAGGCGATATGAAAGACCCCTGTCTGAGACCACAGAGACCCACTGCCAATGAGAATAGACAATACTGGTTTTGATGGACCAGGGACGTGATTCAGTATAAGGCAGCTTCATGAGTTCATGTGCATTTTATCTCCTCGTCTCTAAAAGTGAAATTCACTTCCCTATATTAAAAAAACCTATCATTGTATTTTGTTGTATATAGGGCTTTTGTTGGTTTAGGGTATCTGTGCGGTGGATTTGGATGTCTTTATTCTCCTACTGGGAGAATCAGACATAAGTAGATATGTGAGAGGCAGGTGAATGTCAGTTGGGCCCCAGAGAAAATGCAAGCAAAAATCTGCCCATGCCAAACTTGGTATTGGCATCAGTCAAAGGACCATAGACTGAACTTCAATTCCTGTCCTAGAATAAGCTGCCAGAGATGGGCATGCTCTTTGAGTGACCGCAGGAGCTGATAGCAAAGGGGAGGTGAACTTGAAGGAAAGTTATGTCACTGTGAATTTCACTGGGGCCTAAAAGGCAGTTTGGAAAAATGAAAAGGAAAATCGAAATCCGGTGTATACTCTAAACCTGGTAAATGGTAAGAGGAGTCAAGGGCAAATGTTGTCCCCATCTTCAAGAAGGGGAAAAAGGAGGATCTAGGTAGCTACCGACCTGTCAACTTGAAATCTATCCCTGGAAAAGTTTTGGAACAAATCATCAAACAGTCAGTCCTGAAACATTTAGAAAGGATGGCTGTGATTACTAAGAGCCAGCATGGGTTTCTCAAGAACAAGTCATGTCAGACTAACTTGATCTCTTTTTTTGAGAAAGTGACTACCTTGCTGGATCAGGGGAATGCTGTAGACATAGTTTATCTTGATTTCAGTAAGGCTTTTTATAAGGTTCCACATACTATCCTTGTTGACAAGTTGGTAAAATGCGGTTTGGATCCTGTTACCGTTAAGTGGATCTGTAACTGGTTGACAGATCGCACCCAAAGAGTGCTTGTGAATGGTTCCTCATCTTCTTGGAGAGGAGTGACAGGTGGAGTACCTCAAGGATCTGTCCTAGGGCCTGTTTTGTTCAACATCTTTATAAATGATTTGGATGAAGGAATAGAAGGAATGCTTATTAAATTTGCCAATGATACTAAATTGGGAGGGGTGGCAAATACAATAAAAGACAGAAACAGGATGACCTTGACAGGCTGGAAAACTGGGCTAAAACCAATAAAATTAATTTTAACAGGGATAAATGTAAAGTTCTGCATTTAGGTAGGAAAAATCCAATGCATGGTTATAGGATGGGGGAGACTTGTCTTAGCAGTAATTTGTGCATAAAGGATCTAGGGGTCTTAGTGGATCATACGCTGAACATGAGTCAACAGTGTGATGCAGTGGCTAAAAAGGCAAGTGCAATTTTGGGCTGTATCAACAGAAGTATAGTGTCCAGATCACATGAAGTGATGGTATCGCTTTACTCTGCTCTGGTAAGACCTCACCTGGAGTATTGTGTTCAGTTTTGGGCACCACATTTTAAGAAGGATATAGACAAGCTGGAACGGGTCCAAAGGAGGGCGACGAAGATGGTGAGGGGTCTGGAGACCAAGTCCTATGAAGAAAGGTTGAAGGAGCTGGACATGCTTAGCCTGGAAAGGAGGCAGCTGAGAGGTGATATGATCACCATCTTCAAGTACTTGAAGGGCTGTCATCTAGAGGATGGTGTGGAATTGTACACAAATTGGTGAGTTGGAATGTTTTGGAACAACATTTGGGAGAAAACATAGACCTTGTGGGAATTTCAGAAACTTGGTGGAATGAGGAGAATCAGTGGGACACGGTGATTCCTGGGTATAAGTTATACCGGAAGGATAGGGAGGGAAGGGTTGGAGGTGGGGTTGCTCTGTATGTCAGAGAGGGCATACGGTCCAGTAAGACTGAGGTCAGAGAATTAGACTTCCTTCTAGAAATGCTTTCGGTTGAAATAGAGGGCCCGAAAGGCAATTTAACTATGGGAGTTTGTTATCGCCCACCAAATCAAAAGATAGAGGACGACTATAATATGATGGAAGGCTTAAAGATGGTGGCTAGACGTAAAAATTGTGTCGTCATAGGTGATTTTAACTACCTGCAGATTGATTGGGTCAATATGTGTTCGGGTTGAGAGAAAGAGATTGAGTTTCTAACGCTCTCAATGACTGTGCTATGGAGCAGATGGACTCTGAACCTACCAGGGGTGGGGCGATCCTGGATTTGGTCCTAAGTAATGTCCAAGATTTTGTGAGAGATGTAAAAGTGATCGCACCGCTTGGGAGCAGTGACCATAACATTACTGATTTCACCATTTGTATAAATAGAGAGTTGCTCCAAAAGCCCGGCATAACCATGTTTAACTTTAAAAGGGGTAAATTCTCTGAGATGAGGAGGCATATGAAGAGGAAACTGAAAGGAAAGGTAAATACAGTCAAAACCCTTGGGGAAGCTTGGAGGCTATTTAAAACTACAATCTTAGAAGCTCAGATAAAATATATACCACAAGTTAGGAAAGGCACAAAGAGGTATAAGAGAAGGCCTGCATGGTTAACAAACAAAGTAATGGAAGCTGTAAAAGGTAAGAAGGACTCCTTTAAGTGGTGGAAAGCTAGTCCAAGTGAAATTAATAAAAGAGAACACAGGCAGTGGCAAATCAAATGCAAGACTGTGATCAGGCAGGCAAAAATGGACTATGAGGAGCATATTGCAAAAAACATAAAGACCAACAATAAAAATTTCTTCAAATATGTTAGAAGCAGGAAACCAGCCAGGGAGGCAGTGGGGCCCTTGGATGACCAAGGGGTCAAAGGATTACTGAAGGAGGACAGGGAAATGGCTGAGAAGCTGAATGCATTTTTTGCCTCCGTCTTCACTGTGGAAGATGAGAAGTGTTTGCCTGCTCCAGAACCACTTATATTGGAAGGGGTGTTGAAAGATCTGAGTCAGATTGAGGTGACAGGAGAGGAGGTCCTACAACTGATAGACAAATTAAAATCTAATAAGTCACCAGGTCCGGATGGCATACATCCAAGAGTTCTGAAAGAACTCAAAGTTGAACTTGTGGATCTTTTGACAAAAATATGTAATCTTTCATTGAAATCTGCCTCCATTTCTGAGGACTGGAAGGTAGCAAATGTCACCCCCATCTTTAAAAAGGGTTCCAGAGGAGATCCGGGTAACTACAGGCCAGTCAGTCTGACTTCAATACTGGGAAAGTTGGTAGAAACCATTATCAAGGACAGAATGAGTAGGCACATTGATGAACACGAGTTATTGAGGAAGTCTCAGCATCGGTTCTGTAAGGGAAGATCTTGCCTCATTAACCTGTTACATTTCTTTGAGGGGTGAACAAACATGTGGACAAAGGAGACCTGATAGATATTGTTTACCTTGACTTCCAGAAAGCTTTTGATAAAGTTCCTCATCAAAGACTCCTTAGTAAGCTCGAAAGTCATGGAGTAACAGGACAGGTCCTCTTGTGGATCAAAAACTGGCTAATTAATAGGAAGCAGAGAGTGAGTATAAATGGGCAGTCTTCGCGTGGAGGACGGTAAGCAGTGGAGTGCGGCAGGGCTCAGTACTGGGTCCCATGCTCTTTAACTTGTTCATAAATGATTTGGAGTTGAGAATAGGCAGTGAAGTGGCCAAGTTTGCAGATGACACTAAATTGTTCAGGGTGGTGAGAACCAGAGAGGATTGTGAGGAACTCCAAAGGGATCTGGTTGAGGCTGGGTGAGTGGGCATCAACGTGGCAGATGAGGTTCAATGTGGCGAAGTGCAAAGTAATGCACATTGGGGCCAAGAAATACAAGTTGATGGGGTGTGAACTGGCAGAAACTGATCAAGAGACAGATCTTGGGGTCATGATAGATAACTCATTGAAAATGTCAAGACAGTGTGCGATTGCAATAAAAAAGGCCAACGCCATGCTGGGAATGGAAAACAAATCAGCCAGTATCATAATGCCCCTGTATAAATTGATGGTGCGGTCTCATTTGGAATACTGTGTGCAATTCTGGTCACCGCACCTCAAAAAGGATATTATAGCATTGGAAAAAGTGCAGAAAAGGGCAACTAGAATGATTAAAGGTTTGGAACACTTTCCCTATGAAGAAAGGTTAAAACGCTTGAGGCTCTTTAGCTTGGAAAAACGTCGACTGCGGGGTGACATGATAGAGGTTTACAAGATTATGCATGGGATGAAGAAGGTAGAGAAAGAAGTACTTTTCTCCCTTTCTCACAATACAAGAACTCGTGGGCATTCAATGAAATTGCTGAGCAGTCGGGTTAGAACGGATAAAAGGAGGTACTTCTTCACCCAAAGGGTGATTAACGTGTGGAATTCACTGCCACAGGAGGTGGTGGCGGCTATAAGCATAGCCAGCTTCAAGAGGGGGTTAGATAAACATATGGAGCAGAGGTCCATCAGTGGCTATTAGCCACAGTGTGTGTATATATATAATTTTTTTAGCCACTGTGTAATACAGAGTGTTGGACTGGATGGGCCATTGGCCTGATCCAACATGGCTTCTCTTATGTTTTTAATTGCTTTCTGTGGCCCCAGAAAGTAGGACCAGAACTAGTGGGTTGAAATTAAATCAGAAGAGTTTCCAGCTCAACATTAGGAAGACCTGACCGTTATAGCGGTTTCTCAGTGGAACAGGCTTCCTTGGGAGGTCGTGGGCTCTCCTTCGCTGGAAGTTTTTAAACAGAGGCTAGATGGCCATCTGACAGCAATGAAGATCCTGTGAATTTAGGGGGAGGTATTCGTGAGTTTCCTGCATTGTGCAGGGGGTTGGACTAGATGACCCTGGAGATCCATTCCAACTCTGATTCTTTTTTTCCCAACAGACTTCCTGAACCTTTAACAAGCTGCATGAGCAGCTTTTCTTGTAGAAGCTCAGTCTTTATTGACGTTGAAATGTAATAATTGAGATGGATTGGAATGTATTTCTGAATAGAGGGGATGTAGGGCTCGTTGATGGAGTATCTGCTTTGCACATGATCATAGATCCAATTGCTAACATTTCTAGGTTAAAGGATCAGCTAATGAGCAATGTCCAGAATATTTTCTGAGGTTCTGGACAATTGCTGCCAATAAGAGTAGACAATATGGAACCTTGATAGACTATTGTCAGACTCTCATTTTAAGGCAGCATTTCTACCTGTTATGCAGGAGCACAAACACAGCAGAGTCAACCAGTCACAAGAAATTGCCATCAATAGTTCAAAGAGGGCTTGTAGCAAAAACAGTGCTTCTCTCATTTGGCAACTGCCTTTTGTTTGCCTGATGTAAGTCTCCCAGGTAGATTGCTTGTAGTTCATTATGATGATAGTTGCTTGTTACATCTTGGTAGTTGTTCAGTTTAGACCCGAATCTTCAGTGTGCTGCCGTCGTCCATCTCCAGCACCACCATCGCAAAGACGTAGGATATCATTAGTGCCCAGGTAGCAAATGTTAAGTAAAATGAGCTAGATGTTTGGAGCTTTCTAAACCCTTAGAAAAGGAGCATCTTCTAGGATGCCAAGTCAGCTGTTGCTGTTGTAGTAGAAGTTGGGGAAAGAATCAGTTCATATCACCATCTGAGATCAGGCCACATGTATAGATTATTTTTTTAAAATCAGTTTTTGAAAGCATACTATTGATGATGGGGCACTATCCTTTGGAAAGTTTCCCCGATAGCCATCAATCTTGTCTATTTATGAATCCTGCAGTTTCTCCTGGTGCATGGAATTCACTGACCTTGTTGCTCTATCAGGCAGTCCCTGCTCAAGTTTTCTGATCTTAGTGGTTTTCTTTCTCTTAAACTCTTTCAGAAAAGATGACTATGACTTTGATCCGCAACAGACTGGGTCTTCTGGTACTCGGAGTCCTTGTTACCTTTGTCCTCTACCTCTTACTTCCTGCAATCCAACATGAGAGATTTACATCTTCCGTTGACATCCCCAAGCCACGAGCTATGGAGGAAGATATGAAGAAGGGTCAAAGCAGCAGCAATGTCACCATCCTGACAGGGACAGTCTTACAGAACCCTTCTGTTTTTTTCAGAGAAGCTATACTGGTACAGAAAGATGGGGCTCCTAGCACTGAAAAGTAAGTTGCCCTCCTGACCCCAGATCTGAATGAGAGAAATGGACTTTATCTCCTTAAAGTATACCTCTTGTGATGGCCTGTCCTTTCTAACAGTTTACAGTCACATTAGTTTGGATTGTAGTTTTGGTAACTTTGGGAGCTTAAAGTCAGGGATGCCTGTGTCTGAGTAGGAAGACGGCTAAGGACAGAAGAAATGTTGGTAATCTTTCTTAGCTATAGTCCAGTTACATCAAGCCAAAGCTTAATGGTATGTGACTTTTACAGTTGGGGTGTGGTGTCTGATGATCTGGCACCTGGATGCTGGTCACTGGTGATAGCTAATATTCTTAATAAGCCAGGGCCCTGAATACTTGAAACAAGTTTCCTGGCATTTCTTTCAATATTTTTTTTGTTCTTAATGTGAATCCTAGAATTAGCTTACTGAATTTTTCCCCAATGACTGCTTGTCTGTGAGCAGGATAAATACATTTTACCTGTTCATTTATTGTGCCATCACCCAATGGCAATCTGTCAGTAATTGGGGTTAGTTGTTGATTATAGAACTGGCCTCTGGGTAAGTTGCTCCATACTATTTACCATCTCTATCAACATGGATAACAGTTCAAAACTGCAATAGCTTGGACTCAGTCTTGTTGATGTTAGAACTTATCCCTTACCTTTGTCATGTTAACTGGTGGTCTTTTAAGATGGTGGTTTCTATTGCACAATAAACATGAAGTTCTACTGAATTGTTGCAGGAGGTCTGAAAGATTGACAACTAGCACATGTTGCGATGAAATCTTTGCTTTCCAGAAGAAAGGAGTAATATTTTCATCACTGGGAAAATTGAAAATCCCCCAGTCACCATTTATTTGCAATGGAAAGTTCTCTGTGTTAATTGCATTGGTGCCATGAGTTAGTATTGGAGAGTGCCCGTGTGTCATTGGGACAATCCATATCCTCCTTCCTCATCCCCGCATAATTTAAAATGTTGAATCTTTTTTGTAGAAGTGCTTACTGTCTGCCAGTATAGCATGAGTGCTTGTGTAGTCATCTAAAAACTGAAAAAGAGAACATGGCAAAGCAAATAAGCCTATCCTGTTCCATACAGTAATCCTCATCAGTACATATTGGTCTCCATTGTCCACCCCATGCCAAATCTGGGCTAGCATTGATCTTTATGCTGAGAGGGGAACCCTATTTGTGTTTCTCTACAATTCTCTACATGTTGTGTTTTCCATAGCAGGCTGGAGGTCATATTCCTGCATGGTCAGTCCTTCACTTCCAAAACATGGGAGGAACTGGGGACATTGGCTTTGCTCTCTGAGAGTGGGCATCGTGCAATAGCCATTGATTTGCCTGGTAAGAATGTACTGTTAAGTTACCTATGTTGACTTCAACTTTTCACCTTCTGTTTGACATGCTTTTATAACCAGGCCAAACTACAATGTAATTTCTTGGTTAGCAAGTTAATTTTTAACAGGGGCACTGAGCAAGGGTGGATGGGCCAGCAACATTAGCTCACCCACAGAATCTTTTCTGCACCAGTCAGGTCACACAGGCAAAGGGCTTTTTAACCACTTCTCTCCCAGTGTATTTTTATTTATTTATTTATTTATTTGGGATTTATATCCCGCCCTTCCCACGGATGGCTCAGGGCGGCTTCCAACAATTAACCAAACTTAAAAATAAACAATTTCAAATGTAAAACAATTAAATAATTTAAACAGTTAAAACATTAAAACAGAGTAATGCAGTTTCCTATGAACAGATGGCTGGCCAGTTTCCTCAGGTTGTTATCCTAGCTAAATGTAGGCTAGGTATAGGCTAGCCGGAAGAGGGTCGTCTTACAGGCCCTGCGGAACTGCGCTAAGTCCCGCAGGGCCCTCACCTCTTCCGGCTTGTGTACTTGACAGTAATAAGAGCTCAGCTTTACCATACATAGTGATTGGAAAGTAGCTGAAGTGTTTAATGAGAGAGACACTGGAGGCCAGATGGGAGAGTCCCCTATGCCTTCATTTGTCAATCACTAGTGTGGCTGGCTTGTTTCTTGGTGCTGTATTTTCTGACGGCTGTGACCAACAGCACTGTGAAGCACAGTACTGCCCCTATTTCTTAGATATAGTCCTCTTTCAGACTACAGTCAGTGTTTACTAGGGGACATTATTTGGTCTCTGCTCAGGGATTCTTTGTCGTAGTTACTCATTGCCCTGGAGACATGGTGGAACTAGCCTATAAAAATTTGACTTGCATCACTGTGTAAGATGGCTGCTAATTACCAATAAATGGGAGCCAGGAGAAGACTCTCTAATGCCCAGCTGTGTAATTCAAGCCAAATGGGCTATATGTACTCAGACTAATTGTTAGTAGGTGCAGGTTAGAAGTGGCTTGAAATAGCAGAGTCATGACATTTTTCCTCTTGAATAGCTGGGATCCAGCACCATCAGCTCCCCAGAGTAATTTGTTTCAAAGGAACAAACCTTAGCTTGGCATTTTGCAGCATATCTTGTGCTAGAGTGACTTGGAATGCTTCCACTTACTGTTGGTGCCCTGTCTTTCCCAATGCAACAATAGTGTTTGGTGTTTATATAAAGTCTTTGGGGTCAACAGTACTGTGACTACAAAATAGTCACTCACCTAAGGCTGCCTGGTGAGTTCGTAAGCTGATATCTGAAATGGCTTACGGCTCACAGTCTTAGCCATTAAACTAAACCAAATCTACAGAATTTGAATAACTGGCTAAGTATATTGGGTCACTGACCCTCCCAGTCAATAAGTGATTGTGTGTTCCAGGTGTGCTCTAAGACCAGCACTTTGGCCACCTTCCTAAAACCATAAAATAAGAAAAAAATAAAATCCCATCCTGTTTTTGTTCTTTCCTTTAGAGATGGTTTAATGCAGGAAAGTAAGAGTTTGTAATGATTAAGGACACTAGAAATGTATGAATTTGTCCAAAGTGTTTTTTTCTTCTGGAAGTGGGTGTGAGTGAAAATCAGCAGCTGGAATCATTTCACTGGTCCTTTGCTAGTATAATTCAGTTGTTGCCAGTTTCCTTGCAGTCCATTAACCCAGTTCCTTATGTTTCTCGCCAGGCTATGGGGAGACTCCACGTTCCACTGCCTTGGACACAGCTCAAAGTCGTGTTGCCTTTCTGCAGCAAGTCTTCAAAGAGCTAAAGCTTCAAAGGCCTGTTCTAGTCAGTTCATCCATGAGTGGCCGCTATTCTATCCCATTCCTTCTGGCCAGTGGGGAACAGCTGAAGGGCTTTGTGCCTATTGCACCAGCAGGCACCAAAGACTTCACTACTCAGCAGTATGAGCAAGTCCAGGTATGGGTTTTAAAGCAGTGCAATAGAGCCACCTACTGTAGTCTCAAACTCATTTGATAAGAGTATTGCAGAGTCAGCTTTAGTCTGTGATTCTAATGAGGAGGCTGGAAAGGGTGAATAGGGATAGACTTTCTTCACTGATGCAGCTATGGTACCTTGAATGGAGCCTGTGCAGAGAAAAAAAAGTCCCTATACCACTGGTTTACAGTATGAGTGAAGAATCCGGTATGACACCACATTCAGGGGAAGTCAACCATTATACTCCATCACACATACCCCTTTTTAAAGCATGTTTTTCAACTTGGAAGGTAATTGGAATGTGTGGATAGTGTTTGAAGGACCAGAAATCAATGGGGATTTTTCTTCCCTGTGTTCTGTGGATTTGAACAGCTGCAAAGTTACTTTTTTCTAGTCTCTGCTCTTAGCCAAAATCTCGCTCTCTTTCCATTCTCACTCTGCCCCCTGGTGCTCAGTCCAAAGCCTTCAGTTCTTTAAGTAAGCCTGATCTCATCAGATCTCAGAAGTTAAGCAGGGTCAGCCCTGGCTAGTATTTGGATGGACCTCCAAAGAATACCAAGATTTCTACACAATAGCAAACTACCTCTGAATGTCTCTTGCCTGGAAAACCCTGCGGGGTCACCATAAATCAGCTGTGACTTGATGGCACTTTCCACTCCCAGTGTCTTGGTAATTAAATGCATGCCAGTTTGTTCTATTTGCATAATTTTGTCTGCCTGAGCCTGGTGTACAGCAAAGACAGTATTGTTCTCTCAATCACACTTCTTCAGATCATCCTTACAATCTTGCTTTTGTATATGTTTGTAGCTTTTATATTTCAGTCCTGCTGCAGTAAAGCCTTTACCAAAGTAAGATCAAGTATATAATAGATTTGTAATCATATATTTCTGCTAGAAAGATTTGGCTCCCAGCATTCCTGCCTCCATTTGAATGCTAGCCTGTTCTGTCTGTATGCTTCTCAGCTGTGGGCACACTCTTGTTACATGATATGGTCCCATGACACCCTGTACATTATGGTGAACTAGGAAGGAGAAGCAGAACTGGAAGGAACTGAAAGTAGATGTTTGAGGAGCAGTTACTGTGTTCATATAGCCCTTGCAAGAGAGAAGCTGGTGGAGATATGCTCTACTGTTAACGTTAACTGGACACTCAGTCCAGTTTTTTGCTTGGACCTATTCCTTTCTCTTTGTGAAAGAGGTGGTGTAGTAGCTATGTTCCAAATAAGGAAGCTCTTGGCACAGATCCTTTCTGTAGTCTTTGGGAAACCATTCCTCGGTTTCAGAACCCCCTTTCATAAGCAATATGGAGATAATGCTAATTTGCTTTATATTACCAGAAGATAACCTATATGAAGCTCTTTGAATAGCACTATACATGCTACGTATTGTTGCTGTATTACATTAATATATAGCCTGGGCATATAGAGGTTATTGTATAGTAGCAAAGCACTGTGTCCACTGTCTCCTGCGTGTGCCTATCTTTCTCTAAGATAAAGCTAGGAATATATAGTGGGTCCTTTACAACTGTGGCCCTCCCTCTCTGCAGTTTCCAACCAAGAAAACTCTCCCGTTTTTGGTTTTTTGTTTTCACCATCATCGCAAATCATGTATTTTCTCATATTTTAATGGTGTCAGCTAGGTTAAGTTTTTGCTTATATTACAATTAATGCTGGTTTCCAGCACTATATATTAGCTTAGTTTTATTATAGTTCTTAATTTCTCTTTTTCAGTAGTCTTTGTACTGATTTATATACATTGGTTTGTGCATTTCCATCTTGGGAAAGGCAACTTAGACATGTTAAATATATTTAGTGGGCCTTTCAAAACACTGCCTGCAGGATCTGGTAAAAAGCATCTTCTGCAGAAAACCCTTGGGAGCATTCTTAATGTATAAATTAATGTATTAATGTTTTGATCTTTCTAGACTCCAACTGTGATTATTTATGGAGAGCACGATACCGTCCAGGGCCACCAGTCTCTGCAAAGCCTTCAACAGATACCTAAATCCAGAGTAGTTGTGTTGCCTGGAGCTGGCCATGCCTGTTACCTTGATAAGCCTAAAGAGTTTCACAAGGTGCTCCTGAATTTCCTGGGTGAGCTCAAGTGACTGTGTGGAATCCTCTTTCCCCTACCATCTTGAGGGGGGACAAAGAACCAAGACAATTTGTACCACATGACTGGGGTGCTGTGTGTTTGAATGTGTTGCTCTATATTTAAAGGGCTGTGGGTTGTGCTGACTGCTCATGGAAGGAACTTCTCACTGCTTGCTTGTGGGGCTGTTTCCATTATGCCTGTTTCCAGGCTTGACTGGCTAAATCCTGCATTCTTAAGCAGAAAAACTGGATCAAGGGGTTGATGGAATAGGGTAACTCCTCTGAGGTGTCTGTTACAAAGGAGTCTGGAAGTGTCTGTTATAAAGGAGTCTGGAGAATTCAGTCTGCACTTCACAGACAGCCTCTCATCCTGTTTTAAGAGCTGATCCCTATGAATGAGGGTACAGTTCTAATATCTTGTTTCAGGAGCACAAGCCATTTTTGGAATGCTGAGGTGTCACTTCTCCATCATCAGTGGGCTTCTGCACTCCTACTGTAAGGCTTAAGTTCTCATCATGTACTTATTGATTTACATCCAACCTTTTTATTGGCTGGGATCTCCTAGAATTCATCCATTGATGGAACAAGACCAGGTGGACTTTTGTACTGGATGATGGTGCCCATGTGTATGACATTGTTTGGAATATCTGAGCAGAAGGAAGTGGTTTTGGAATTGGCAAGAAAAAAAATCCCTGTCTAAATTTCTTTCTCCTAACCCCCTACCCCATAACAGACACACATACCCAGAAATACTTAGTGTGCCTGAGGCTCCAGATCTAGTAAGTTGGTTGTTGTATGTAAATTATTTTCTTTTTTTGTTGTTGGAGATTGTTATATGAGCTATTGTTCAAAGTAGAAGGTGTGGGATATAGGGTACTGACCTATTAAGTTATCCGGGGAATGCAGCTCACATATTGGGGGAGGGAATCATTTATCCTGCTCACAAGGTTATAAGCTGTCTTAGGCTTATGAGCATTGCAGAACTGTTAAGTGTCAATCATTTCTGCATACGTGCTTATGCTAGCCACTAATTGGAGCAAGAAAGCCTTGTTTCACAGTAGCATGGAAGCATACTTGCCAGTCATCTTCTGAAATGGATATTCTTGTCACCCACTTACCTTGGAATGGACTTCCTCTCTATTCATCCATATTAGAAGCATTGAACTGGCCAGATGTGTCCTAGGCCTGGCTGTCTATCATTTTCTGTTAACACGAGCCATCACTCTACAACTCGGGCTGCTCAACCTCTGAAGCCTGATATGAATTGAGACTGTGGCTGAAGATCTGAGCATACCTGTCATGTAAAAGACATTTGGGTTTATAATACCTCTCTAAAAAAGACACCAGTATAGATCTGAGGCATTTTCACCATGCTGCAATAATTTAACCAACTTTCCCAGCACCTTTATTGTAGTAAAATTTCACAGGCCTCATTTGGGCAAGATATTTCCTCTGTTGTAAACATGCATTGTGTTTTTCTGAATGCTCTTCTAAATGTTTTCAAGTGGATTCTTTGTGTGTTCCTCAGCACTCTGAATCATTCAAGTTGAATTGTTTTGAAATTCATATGGTCATATTTCATATGTCAGATGGTTAATTTACAAATGTCAGAGCTTTGTTTGATCTGCTATAACTGCTTGTCTGAACAATCTTGAGCATCTTCAGGTGCCTATGCTGCTCTGTGCTATGTAAGCCATTGCCTTAGAGGGCCACTCCTGACCAGGAGCAAACAGAACCAAACCCCAACAGCTCTGCCAATGCCTTGAGGGCTACTTGGCTCAGACAGTTGGCATCACCTCTGCAGTTCTCACCCCCTGGAGTGTTGCCAGTTTCAGGAGGAAGCAGTAGGTGAACTGATGCCCACTGTTAGTCTTGCTGAGCAGAGTGGCTCCTGCTGCACTGGCTCTTATAGTAGCAGGGGGAGGGGGGCTGCTTGGCTTGTGCCAGGGCCATTTTCAGTTCACAGTCCACTGCTGGTGTGGGAAATTTGTGGATGTTTTTCCACAATGCAGACAATGGGTGGATTGAAAAATGTAATTCTAATTTATCTGGGAAATTAGTGAGGACATATTTTGCTGGCTTTCAGGCCTGAACACCTGAAACTACTGCCAGGGTGGTATCTATCTTATAAATGCAGCAGCGGGGAGGGCTTACTTACATGGTACGTGTCCGTCTCTAACCATTTCCTGACTTAACCTTTTTGGACAAACATTTCAACACATGCAAGCATTCAGACTTGTGAAGGGGACATTGATGGAAGAATGAATGTGCCTCAGGCCAGGAGGGCTGGATCTGTAATCTAGAACATGGAGGTTTTCTTCTGTCTTTTGGAGATGGTGAAATCCACCTTTACACTTGGTGAAATGGCCTGCCCAGGGAAAAAAGTTTCTTTCTTACAGAACATGGGTGAAAATGGCTTTCAGTTTGATGGAATTTGAACCCAAGGCTAATATTCAAAGTTAAATGAAGTCTAAAGAAGGTTTGCATAAATGCTCAAGATAATTATTAAAGGACCAGTTAGGCAATAGTTGCTTGGTTGACTGTGATCTTCTGTCCTGCATATGTGATGAGAACTGTTAATCTTCCATGCCTCTTGGTTACCAAAGCAGATTCTGATGCTACTCTGAGTAAGAATGTGCTGAGGTCAGTGTGCAGAATACAGACAATTGACACGTTATGGTAGATCTCAGAGATGATAATGCACTTAACATGGAATATGTTTGCTGTACAAAGACTGTGAATGCAGCAGTAAACAGTACAATTAGTGAAGCAAAGATGTAGGATTGTCCTTTTGCAGTGACATACACCAGGGCTGCTCAGAGCGCCCCACCATTTGTCCGTTATGTGTTATAAATGTATACCTTAGATATGCACTTAATAATGTTTACCAGGGCTTTTTATGTAGAAAAGGCCCAGCAGGAACTCATATGCATATTAGGCCACACCCCCTGACATCACCATTGTTTTACACAGGGCCTTTTAAAGAAAAAGCTCAGCAGGAATTCATTTGAATATTTGGTCACACCCCTTGACATTAAGCCAGCCGCATCTGCGTTCCTGCTCAAAAAAAGCCCTGATGTTTACCATGGTAAATACCCCAGTTCTATGTCATAGGTCCCATAAACAGTGAAGCAGAAACATGAGTTTGTAGAATAGCCCTGGTCCCTATCCACTGCATATTGACACTTCTTTCAGCTTACAGACATTGTGAACTAGCTTTAGTGGCCATGGACAGCTTGTATGTAATAGCAAAAGTTTGCACAGAGGCAGGACATACAAGAGGTAGAAAGTAAAGTTCCTTATTGCTCCAGTTAAATAGGTTCCTCTCATGGAACATCCCAGTCTTGCTCTGTAGGTACATTGCTTAAATCTACCAAAATTTTCTCCACTCATTTCTGCTTCTAAAGCAGTGTGCCTACATCCCATGCAAAAGGAGCTCAAAAAGTTTATAAGAGTCAAGAATTGCTGCACATTGTTTAATCCTATTCGTGTTTCAGGTATGCTTGATCCCCTTATAATGAATTAGAAGGGCATGTCACTGCACTGCCCCCAATGGCTTTTGCAGAAGTAGAACCTTTCAGCTCCTCTGATGAAATTGGAAGTTGGCTGCTGACTCTTTTGGAACAGAGCTCAGCCTTGCACACAGCAAGGCTGCCAGAAGATACTTAAAATTCATGGCATGGTGTAGTAGCGTTGAATCAGGACAGTGACCTCGAGAGGTTCTGGGAAATACTGCATATAACAATAGGGAGTTCGGGCAGCTGCCTGGGAACCTGCAGTTGGGGAGAGTGTTGTGTGATGTCATTGCTGTTGCCCCAGGAGGACTTGGCTTGTGCAACATTAATGCAAAGGCTTAGTCAAGCCAATATGCCACTGTATATTATTTTTGTATATAAACGCTGTACAGGTAAGAACATGCTTATAGAAGGTCTACAGATAGCAGGGAAAAACTGAATGGGCAGAGATTTGGAGTTGATTATCTTTTTCAGCTATGCATTGGGGGATCCACACAGCAAAGACTACCCATATCCCACTGGAAACATGGTAACCCCGTTATTAGAAATAAAGGCTGTACCTGGCATTTTTTAAAAAAAATATTAAATATTGATGTTGATTGTCAGAGTACTTAGCTTTGATTGCTAGAAGGAAGAATGTGCATATTTTAAAAATGCATTTGAGCTGCATTTTCTTTGCAATTTTTTTCTGCCCACCTTTCTTTAGACCTCGTTGGTACAAGCTGGATTCTGAAGCAGCTACCTCACACAGTTGGAAATGTGGACTACCTTATTTTCTACCCAACCTGCTAGAAAAAAATAATTAGCATAATCAGAAAGGGCTTGAGGGGGCAGTGAGGAAGTTTGTTTGTGTGTGTGCGTGCATGCTTGTTTGCTTTGTGTCTGTGGAGTCTTTGAGAGTAGAAAAGATGTGTATTCTCTAAAAAGGCAAAGGTAGTCCCCTTTGCAAGCACCGGTCATTTCCGACTCTGGGGTGATGTCACATCATGACATTTTCACAGCAGACTTTTTACGGGGTGGTTTGCCATTGCCTCCCCCAGCAAGCTGTGTACTCATTTTACCGACCTCGGAAGGATGGAAGGCTGAGTCAACCTTGAGCTGGCTACCTGAACCCAGCTTTCACCAGGATCAAACTCAGGTCGTGAGCAGAGAGTTTGACTGCAGTACTGCAGCTTTACCACTTTGCACCACGGGGCCATTCTTAATTTTTCTTAATTTCGGAACAATCACATCCTTTTCCTTTACTAAAATGATGAATATTAAACATTGAAATTGTATTTTTCTGACTTTTCCTTTGCTAGTTTTTTAAAAAACTTTTTCTCAGAAATTAAATGGGGGGGGGAGTTTCTGCCATTTCCCCCAAATATCAGTAAAGTGTGAAATTGTAGTCTCTTCTTTATGGTCTCTAGATGTCATACAGTTAGGATCTTGAGGATGTGCACAGTCTACCTTGGAAATATTTTGTTTCATATCATAAGGTGATCTAATAATTTTTATTCCAATTGTACCAACCTCTGCTGCATACATTTCTATTTATAAACAAGTGGGGACCTGCATGAAACTTGTGGGGAGCTATCCCATCCCCCCCTTTGCATCCCCCCTCTCTCCTTCCTCACTCTTTCTCCCTTCTCTCTCTCCTCCATGCATATCACTTCTCTCTTTCTGCCCCCCCCCTGTTTTCTGCCTCCCCACCTCATCAATCTTTCTGTCTCCTGCCCCCCATCACTCTCCCAATCCCTCACCTCTCCCCACACACAGCTGCAGTGGTGGCGGTAGGGGTACTACTATCCATTCACCACCACCCCCACCACCAGCAGCAGTCGCAGCAACAGTTCTCTAGGAATCACAATGGATCTTCCAGCTTCAGAGATCAATTTCCCTTAGAATTGCAGCTCCAGGTTGGGAAATTCCTGGACATTTGGGGGTGGAGACTAGGAACAGTGAGGTTTGGGGAGGGAAGCAACCCGGGCAGGGTATAATGCCATAGACTCCACCCTCTAAAGCAGCCATTTTATTCAGAGAAACTGATCTGTCACCTGGAGAACAGTTGCAATTCCAGGTGATGCCCAGCCCTTTCCTGGAGGCTGGCAGTGGTAGTTCCTGCAGAGGAAATGGCTGGTTTGGAAGGTGAAGTCTATGGCATTATAGTGGTTTGACATCCTTCTCAAACCCCACCCTCCTCAAATGTTCAGGAATTTTCCAACCTGGAGTTGGCAAACCTATATCTGCCCCGCTGACTTCAGCTTTCCATCTCAACCCTCTGTCCCCACATCCTCTACCTAGGAAAACTACAGTCTTTCTCCACGGTGTTAACCAAAGCAGCTTACTCTCTTCCTTTTTATCTGCACCACAACCCTGTAAAGTATGTTAGGCTGAAAGTATGTGACTGATCCAAAATCACCCAGTCAGCTTCCACAGCAAGTTGGGGATCTGAACATGGGTCTCACAGATCCTACTCTTAACTACTGCACCACACTGGTTGTTATAGGGTGACTGCTCTTGTACACTAACAAAAGACAATATCATACTGAATATGGGCTGAATATATCTTTTTAATAAAACTACTTAGTTGTGAAATGTATATCATTCACACAAAGAATTGACAATAACAACCACAAAGTTACATGACTTAGAGATGCCAGCTCTAAGTTCATTCTTGTATTGTGATACAGCATTTTCAACAGAGTTTATTCTTTATGGATTAATGTGTCTTTTAAATAAAACTACTTATACATTTCACAACTGTCACTCACAGCATTTTCAACAGAGTTCATTCTACAAGTTACTAGCTGTAGACTCATTTCGTGTTGCCACTTCATCAGAAGTCTTAATATCTTCCTCTTGTTGGGCTGTGATATGGAGCAAGCCAGTTTCTTTTTATAAGCAAGTACAAATCCTTCTGTTTCATTGCTGGCTACACTCCATAAGTATAAGCACTGAGCAGGGCTTTTTTTGGTAGAAAAAGCCCAGCAGGAACTTATTTGCATATTGGGCCATATACCCTGACACCAAGCCAGCCGGAACTGCATTCCTGCTCAAAAAAAGCCCTGGCACTGAGACTTCATGAAATTGTTGCCATTCACTTTTATATCGGGACCAAGTCAATCATTTTTCTTTACAAGATTCCAAACCTTTTGTTCAATAGCTGCCATAATGCTCTTCAAAATTACAAGTCCTCATGAAGGAAAATATAATTTATATAAGGAGAATGCCATTCTTTTTAAAGCAGGAACAAAACCTTTTCTTCTAATGGCAAAAAACCTCTTGTACAGTAGCAGGCAGCCAGGCCTAGCTAAGTCATGCACATCAGGTGGTACCAAGTCACCCAGAGGTGCTGCCATGCCTAGGGTTGCCAATCTCAAGGTGGGAGCTGAAGAACCCCTAGAATTACAACTGAACGCTAGATAACAGAGATCTATCTCCCTGGAGAAAATGGCTGTTTTGGAGGGTGGACTCGCATTATATTTGAGGCCTCTCCCTTCCACAAACCATGCCCTCCACAGCCTTCACCACAAAATATCTAAAAATTTCCCAACCTGGAGCTAGCAACCCTAAAGCCTGGCCTCAAGGAGCCTTCCTTCAGAGGCCAAAATAGGCCTGGAAAGAGCCCTGCCCCCTTCCCCTGCCTTTTATTGACAACCAAACCATTAAAAACTGGTTGGCTAGCAACAGCCATTGTTTTTAAAGCTACAGGTGCTCCTTTTTAAAGCTGCCCATTTAATTTCCCATTTTTCTGCATACCTAGGGCCCTTTTCAGTTTTGTAGAAAGATCTGTCTTGCCTATTTACACCTCCAGTCACTAGAATTAAGTGTCCAAAGATATCCCGACTTCACTTCTAGAATATAAGTTTTAGGAGAGAGAGTTTAAGTGTCATATGGAATCACATCTCCAAATGTTACTGATATGCAGTAAAGTTTTGTTGCAGTTTGTGTAATAGAAAAGTAAGCCGTTTCTCCCTACTAGGGATATGCATGGGGTGGGGGGTGGGGAGGGGATGCAGCAATTAAAAAAAATACTGTTGCGGAATTGTCCATGATAATGAGAAGAAGATGAAGTGAACTGATGTAGTGGTTAAAGGGTGAGATGTGATCAAGAGCTCCCAGTTCAAATCTTCACCCAATCAATAATGAATTCACTTTGGGGATCTTACTGGTGATGTAATGATAAGGTAACATTGTCTCCAAAGACATGCAGGGTACTGATCCAGTCCTAATCCATAACCATAAGCAGAGTTTCTATGGCAATTGACAGAGCTCTGTGGCAAGCTTGAAGCATGGGATCTTGCTAGCAACCAAACACTTGAAGGCACTAAGAATAACGTTAGCAAGTAGGAAACTTGGTACCCAGCTGCCATTCCTAAGAAGGCCTGAACATTAAAAAATTAAGTAGTTTAAAACAAAACTCCTGAGATTTAAACAGCAGCTCAGTCATGCCTTTTAGTTATCCCATCATCAGTTATTAGTTGCTTTAGTTTCTGAGCAAATGGGGGAAATGCAGGTATGATCAAATGTACTTTACTTGAGATATGGCAATAGTGGTTGATCCTGACTCCTACTCCATGGAGAAGCCTAATTAGGAAGACTTGGGTGAATGGAGCCTTAACCACAGTCTAAATGTAGAATCTCAGAAATTGATGCCTGCCAGGCAGATTGTGCTGCCTGCTAAGTAACAAGGCTAATTCTTCCAAGAGACTTGAAGTATGCAGTGAAAGGACTCAAAGCATTTAAATAGTGATCTTCCTAAGTGCTTAAAACAGATCACATAGATTGGGACTATCCATGTTTTATTTACTTATGTTATTTACTTTCCACCTTTCTCATTGAGATTCAAGGCAGATTGTACAATACAAGTCAACTACAATCAGCAGAATGGGGCATCTACTAAGCGGTGCAATAGGATTTGGTTTGCCAAAATCTGAAAACAAGCACAGATCTGAATACAGCAATGAAACAGCACAAACATTTAAATATATGTTATATGAGGCTATTATACACTGCTGAAATAATATTTTTCAACAGTTAGCTGGGAACACAGTTGAAATTGTGATCCTACATAGGCATTTAAAATAATCCTATATTTCCCATAAAAATGCATACCTACAGATTAGATGCACATATTAAATTAGTCATAAGTAAATATTATTTATATCCCACCATTCTGGTAGGCTCTGAAGAAATAACAACAAACACAAGATGAAGTGTAAACATCACAGAAAATAAAAATGCATACCTACAAATTCAACTTTGGGAACATCAACAGTAAAATGACCAGCATCAGCTTCACCAATGATACAATGATTCTAACTATTGACAATGTATCAGTTCAACCCAATCTTATCAACAAAAAGGTTTCCGGAATAACCAGGTTTTACAAGCCCTTTCAGAAACAAAGAAGGGATTTTACATGGTAATGGAGCAGCTACCAAAAAGACCCTGTTTATGACCAAGACCAGCTAGCCTACCTGTGATGAAGAAATGGTTAAAAGAGATTGGTGTGTGGACCTCAGAGTATGCATGTGAGTTGTGGTTCTTTGGGTAAGTGGGCCCCCCATCATGAATGGCTTTAAAAATAATAACTAATATCTTCTCACATACCAGGTCCCTGAGGGCATGGTAAAACAGCACAGAAAATACTGAAATGATAGAGCCGACTGCCACCGTGTCATCTGGATTTTGTTAAAACTCAGTAATTAAGTAATGACAATTCTGTACTAAATGGCTATTTGTGGAAGCAACCAATACTATGGTAGCAACCAATAATATGGTAGCAGGTAAAGCAGCACTTTCAGCTTCAGCCCATTATCTGCTACAATGTGGGGATAATAATGCTGCAATAATAAAGTGTGAGTGTAGAGACAGGAAAAAGAGGTTGACCTTGAGGAGGAACATCTGAAAGCCTGAGGGCCTATGTATGAGAAGGAGCTCTGTTACAGGCCTGGATTTCCAGAGCTGGTTGACTTATTATTTCTGATTAATAGTACTTCTCTTGTTCTTACAAACCACTGCTTGACATCTCTCAAGACATAATCTGCCTGGCTGAACTGCTAAAGCAGGCCACAAATCCTCATTACATACCTTTCAGATTGCTGCAAGGATTACAAGAAGTTAATTCTCCTTTGAACAGGTGAACAGTGCCGCACAAAGTATTATTGTTGTTTCTGTCACCATTTTGCAGATGGGGGCTGAAACTCATAAGAGGAATGTTGGCCAAACCCCACTTATCTCTCTGTTTTATAGTACACATTCTTAATGGGCAGCTTGCTAAGAATGAAAGTGTTCACTGTAGAAGAGTCCTCGGTCTGGCTTGTAGCCTGGTGGCAGCCGGACTTCATTTGCCTGAGCAGTGAGGGAATGAAGAACAGGTGTGAGCTAGGGTTGCCAATCCACAGTTGGAGGCAAGGGATCCCCTGGTTTGGAGGCCCTCCCCCTGCTCCAGGGTTATCCAGGGCCAGCCCTAGACTGTTTGGCACCTAGGCAAGGCTAACTTCTGGTGTCGCCCCCACACTGATAATGTCAGCGAGTCACATGGGGTGCCCAATTTGGTGCCGCCAGAAGGCCAGCACCCTAGGTGATCACCTAGTTTGCCTAGTGGCAGGGCTGGCCCTGGGGTTATCAGAAATCAGTGTGTGTGGGGGGGGATGTTGAATGTCCATTAGGCATTCCATTATATCCTATGGAGACTGATCCCCATAGCGTATAATGGAGAATTGATCTGTGGGTATCGGGTTCGGGGGGAGGCTTTTTTTTTAAGTAGAGGCATCAGATTTTTAGCATAGCATCTGGTACATGTCCTCCTCCTCCCTGTTTCAAAAAGATTAGAGTGGAGGTCTAATGCTACGAACCCCAAAAGAAGGTGCTCCCATCCTCCATTATTTCCAGTGGAGCAAAGACATTTAAAAGAAGTGTGGTCCCTTTAAATGTGATGTCCAGAAGTCCCTTCAGAATTCTATTGTGTTTGTCACAACCTTGCTCCTGGTTCCATCCCCAAAGTCCCCAGTTATTTCCTGATTCAACCTGGCAACTCTAGGCGTCGGGGGGGGGGGGGGGTAACTCTAGGTTCTTGTTTTTAAGGCCAGCCCTGGAGCATGAAGGTGAACGAGGATGCCCGCTTCCCTGCCCCCGCTGAGTTACCCTAACCCACTTCCTTTCTACTTCCCTCCTCTCTGCAAGACTTGCAAGCGGCCCCCGCCACGTGCAGCGCGAGAAGGCCCCTAGCTGGCTTGGGACGGGGCAGGGCTGCAAGCTGCTTGTGGGATTGGCCCTGCCTGAGGCCGGCGGGCGGGCTGGGGGCAGGACTGTCCCCGAGCCCAGCCCGCCCCGCCGAGAGTGCGGCGGACTCGGGAAGGAGGGCTGGAGCAAGGCACTAGCGGCTTCCGCGAGCGGAGAGGTGAGTGAAGGGCTAGCAGCACCTGGCACTGACTTCGGCCCCCTTGCCTGCGGGGAGGAGGAGGAAAAGGCCAGATTGCCGGCGGTCTTGAGGCGCCTGCGGAACAGCTTGTTTACTTAGTAGCTGGGCCGGGACAGGGAAGGGAGGAAAAGCAGGCAGGCTGCGGTAAAGAAGGGAGGAAAACACTCTGCCAAGGGAGGAGGGGGATTGCCCTGAAGTGGCCCTGCGCAGGAGACTTCTCCAGTGAGAGTCACAGCCGGGGAACGCGGGCTCCAGCCCACTCTCCCCGCTGACACACCCAGTCTTATACTTGGATCTTCCTCTTTCATTCCCCCCTCCCGCTTGGCTTTCTGAGCTACCCATTTCCATACCATCTTCTCCCTTTCCCAAAAACTGCCTCCACCCCCCCACCCCCGCTTTCCTGAATTTTGTTTACCACCGTATTTCCCCAGCACATCTCCCTGTATTTATATGTCTACCTCTAGGTCGCCACGGCAAACATCCTTAATCTGTCTCCTAGTCTTATGCATCTCTATTTCTAAATCCACAGTCTCCTTTTTCAAAAGTTTCTTCCTCAGTCCCTGGCTCTTTATAACCTTTGATATCTCCCTTCCTGCAACTTTATAGAAGTTAGCCTAGAATGACTAGTTTATTCACCCACAATAGTGGGGGCAGTTTTTATAAACCATCTTTGTCTGGTTGCATGCTCCTAACTGGAGAGTTGATAGAGCTTTCTTCCCTTTAATGCATCTTTTCTGTAAGATTACACTTATTTCCTTCAGTTCCACTCCTACTATATATCTTCCTTCCACTCCAGTCACTGCAGTGATTTTCTGAAAGGAACAGAATTGATTTCTCTGTGTCTTTTTTCAGAGGAGCACGCACTGACTTTGAAGTTCCCCCAAGTGTGTGTTGAACCAACCTGCTAGGCAGTGGCTTAGGCTTCCAACATGCATAAAAGGTCTATGTTTTTTACAGCCACCCAATGTGCAGAAATTCAACAGGTGCAACATTCTTCGCCACTTATAAAACAGGGCTCAATGTACCCAGAATGTGACTGTTAAAGGCATAGATCCTGTGTCAAGAAAACCAGCTTGTAAAGTCAGTTTCACAGGATTTTTTTGTTTCTAACATTCATCTACCTTTTGCCTAGCTGCTCTTTGAAGGTCTCCATAGAGTTTCAAGTGAACACATCATCAGTTGTTCAAGCAATTACATTAGCTTCATGTTTCTATAACACGTTGCCTTCAGGCTAAGCATTATAGCTCTGTATCTGAAGAATTGAGCAGTGAGTCACAAAAGCTATATCCTGCCATGAATTTTGCTAGTCTTTAAGGTGCTTCTGGACTCCTCTATTCTACTGCTACAGACAGATTAACAATGCTACCCACCTCAATTTAGCTTGGTGTCAGAAATCCTACCCAGGTATAGCAGCTGTGGAAGTTATGGAATGCTTGTGACTGTAATAAGGAGTTAAGAATGGAAAGAATGACCTGGTCAAGACTATTTTGAACACTGTGATTTCCCTGCAGTGGCTGAACTTAACTTTGTAGTGAATGCTATGGAGGGATGTTGTTTGAATTATAATGATTTTGAAGCAAAGTCTTTCCAGGGTAAGTTTGACATTCCAGATCAATTGTTTGCACCACCTGGTGAAGGATGGTAATTTCCTATTGTTTTGATCTCTGTGAAGTGAAAGAAGGCACAGCAGGAATTCATACATGTTACTACATGGAGCAACCTATTCCACTCTAAACATTTTAGGAAGAACCAGAGGTATTTCACCTCTACTTCTCATTCCGTCTCTGTCTTTTCCTCATTATACACAGAACTTTAATACCGCAAATCAGAAGGCCAGCATGCTGCCAGAGAAAGACTGTAAAAAACTGGGGGAGAAGGATCCCAAGGAAGACCCATCGGTCACTCTTTTCCGGGAGTATCTGAGAATCAAGACAGTCCAGCCAGAGCCTGATTATGGTATGGAGGCTGTTTTCTTTCTTTCTTCATTTCAGTACTGAGAACTGTTTGATGGGTGTCACTGCAAAGGCTTTGCGGGAAGCCAATAAGAGCACTGACTGCTTTTGCAGTCAGAGGTGCTGTTCTTCCCTTATTTGCTAGAACAAACAAAATAAACTGATTTCACTGAATTACTTGTCCTGGACTTGATGTATTCTCTTAATGTGTTGTATACGGAGAGGCTCACTTCAATTTAAAGAGGACAGGGGGATCCAGTTGGTTCTTACAGAACTCAGTTCTCAGAAAAACCCAGCACATAGAAAATTCAGATTTTGTGAAGAAGACTGGGTCTTCTCTTAGATGTATAGTTTGCTTCACAGATTTTTTTGTTGTTGCAAGAAGGAATACAATGGTTAAGCCTCCCCCCATGCTATGAGAAATGGTACAGCCCAGATAAAATTTTAGGACCAGATTCTCCAGTGCAAGATGTTCAGAATCCCTCACTATGGTAGATACCAGAATAACTGGTAGGAAACACTTTCAGTATCTGGAAACATGCATGTTAACTGTTAAAGATGAAAGTGCACCAGAAGTTACTTAATTACAGAGCTATACATTATCTAGTAGGTAATCATGATCTCCTTCCTAGAACATTACACTTTTTTGTGGCTATGCAGGCTTGGGTAGGGCTGGTTCCACAAGATATTTTGTTGCCCTGAGCACAGTATACCCATTGCTTCTTCCAGCACTGCTGGTGGAGTTCATGTGGCATCCCTTTGAAGTTGGCTTAGACCCAGGTGGCACCAATTTAGATCCAGAAGCCTGTCACCTCCTGTGCCACTTTTGCTTAGGAGTTGCCCACAATCTGTGACTCCAGGCAGTTTCTAAGATAGCTGCACTAGAGAATGAGCCCAGGCCTGGGTTGACAAAGTTAGGTAGGTATGTACAGGTTTTCTCAGTAATATTTTGGAGCAGTTAGGAATGATAGAGCAAAACAGAAATTTCAGCCTAGGCTATGTGATTCTTTTACATAGCAGGGAAGAGAATAGGTTATGCTCTGGGAGGTCCCTAAATAAAATGTCACTTCTGTTATAGACTAATTCTGTGGCCTTAGCTATGCCTCACCACTCTTTGCCTCACAATATGGGGATAGTAGTTGGCTGCATTACAGGATTGATCTGAGGATAATAGCAAGATGTGTGGAAGTGCTATATAAATGCTAAGCATCAGTGGCATTGTGGTATTTGACAGTAAAAGTCATAATGTGAACCTTACCTTTCTGATCTCTGCAGATTTTCTGTAAGGAAAGCTTTTACTCAGTTGAGGATACAGCAGATACTGTCATCTGTTCTAGATGGGCATTTTCATGAAATTTCTGCAGAATCCAATTTAATTTTGGATTTTAATTTATATCTTTTAATGTTTTGCTTTTAATGTTTTGCCTTAGGCACATTCCTGGAGAGGCATAAAATCTGTACTTTACGCTGCTTGAAGATAAGCAGCATTTTGTGTTTCATTGCCTTGTCTGAGAGTAGCCAAGGCGAAAGTTTCTTGATCTATTATTGGAGAATGCAATGTATCAGTTGCGACAAAAATTTGAATATCTATTTGGTAATGAGAAGTGAGCGGTGACTCATGAAAGCTCATAGCCTACCACAAATTTTGTTAGTCTTCAAGGTGCTACTAGACTCTTGCTCTTTTCTACTGCAAGGATAATATCATGAAAGTAGTAAAATGTTGCCTTGTTTGCTCAGTTCTTGTGCAGTAACTGTAAATTAGATGGTTCATACTTGTCTATATAGATAGACAAGTAGATAGATAAACATAATTGTTATCTTGTTCTGTGTGTATATTTTTGGGTGCTATAGCATAAATAAGTTGACTTGCTTACAACAGGGTAATAATTGAGGTCAGAATAGTGACATAAATGTCACGGATCATAATTATGTATGGAGTTAAGTGCACTAAAGCCAATTATAATCACTGGCCTTAAGCATTCTCAACCTTTTTGGTGAACTGTGGTCTAAGGCTAACATCCAGAGAGCTGCTTTAAGAGTACACAAAGGGTTGAGTGTTTGACATGGGAATTTTGATTCCTCTACCCCTTTGAGCAGCCCCATGGCACAAGTGGTAAAGCTGTAGTACTGCAGTCCAAACTTTTTGCTCACAACCTGAGTTCAATCCCAGTGGAAGCTGGATTCAGGTAGCTGGCTCCAGGTTAACTCAGCCTTCCATCCTTCCGAGGTCGGTAAAATGAGTACCCAGCTTGCTGGAGGGAAAGTGTAGATAGCTGGGGAAGGCAATGGCAAACCACCCTGTAAAAAAGTCTGCTGTGAAAACGTTGTGATGCAACATCACCTCAGAGTCGGAAATGACTGGTGCTTGCACAGGGGACTACCTTTACCTTTTTTACCCCTTTGAACAGCAAACTACCTTATTATTTATTTATTTATTATTATTATTTTCAATTTATAGCCTGCCCATTCCCAAATGGGCTCTAGGCGGGTAACAACAATCGATAATACAAGATTAAAATCAAATACATATAATAAAACAATATATAATCTAAAAGCAGTATAACAATCTAAAAACAAACTCCAGTTCTGCTGTTGGTAATATCAGTTGCCTCCATTCCTTCCATACATCCCTCAGCTGGTGTAAGATAAATGGGTCAGCAAAGTTGTATCATCAGGGTCCCTGCAGCAGGAGGCCAAAATGTCCACCGCCTCAGTTGAATGCCTAGTGGAACAGCTCTGTCTTACAGGCCCTGTGGAATTACAACAGTCCCTGCAGGGCCCTAATCTCCAATGGGAGCTTATTCCACCAGGTAGGGGCCAGGACAGAGAATGCCCTGGCCCGGGTTGAGGCTATGTGGACTTCTTTTGGGCCAGGGATTACCAGCAGATGTTGATCCATGGAGCATAAGGGGGGGCGGGGAAGGTATATGGGAAGAGGAGGTCTCGCAGGTATTCTGGTCCCAGGCCATTCAGGGCTTTGAAGGTCAGAACAAAAACCTTGAACTGGATCTGGTACTCAATTAGTTACCAGTGCAGCTGGCAGAGCACTGGTTGCATGAGTGCTCGTATAGGCGTGCTGCAGCATTCCGCACCAGTTGGAGTTTTTGGATCAGATTCATGGGCAAGCCCGTGTAGAGCAAATTATAGTAGTCTAGTCTGGAAGTGGATCACTGTGGCTAGATCCTGGACAGATAGGCAGGGAGCCAGCTATGTTGCCTAAAAGTTTTGAAACTACTCTGAATTTCAAAAGTCATTTGCTATCAGTGTGGGAAGCTGCTACTCATGAAATGGATATCTAAACCCCACTAGACTCCTGGAGCCAGTTTTGTCACCTAAATACTTACATACCACGTGATAGTTTTAATTTTGCAGCAAATGAGTCTTCTTTAAGTGAAGGATAGAAATATGATTCTCAGTAGGCAAAAGAGTCAGAGAAACCTATTAGAGTCCCAGCAGACACTGGAGAACTATGCTTCACATGAGGGGCTGAGACCTTGAACTGAGTGAATTTACTAAGCTACCTTGTATTGTCAGATGATTGGCTCATCTAGTTCAGTACTGGCTACACTAATTGTTAATGGCTCTTTAGGGACTCAGACAGAGCCTTCTCATCACTTGCTGCTCTGCAAGCCTTTAACTTGAGCTGCCAGGGATTGTATCTAGGAGTTTTTGCAAGCAAAGCATGAGTTCTACCACTGGTTACTAGAAATGAGTGATTGCTTTAATAATAGAACAAAGTTTGATTCTAGTGTCTGAAGAAGCGAGCAGTGACTCATGAAAGCCCATACCTTACTACAGATTTTGTTAGTCTATAAGATGCTACTGGAGTCTTATTTTATTTCAGTGGCACCTTTAAGACCAACAGTTTAATTCTGGGTATAAACTTCTGTGTGCATGCACACTTCTTCACATATTCTTCAGATATCTGAAGAAGTGTGCATGAACACAAAAGCTTATACTCAGATTTAAACTTGTTGATCTTAAAGGTGCTGCTGGAATCAAACTTTGTTCTGTTCCTTCAGACCAACATGGCTACCCACCTGGTTCTGTAACAGGTTATGCATACACAGGGCTTGCAACTTTTAGCTAAGCTGGGAATCTTAACTCAGATCTCTCATTACCGTATATCTGACCCCGTTCTACTAAACTAGTCACATGCTTCAAAATAAACAGGAAGAAGGGTGAGGCAGCTCTTCTGGATTTGACATGATTCGTTCTGTTCCTTGAAGGTTCTTGCAACATTCTCCTACCCACATACAATGCTCTGCTGCTCTTAACCTCCCTTGCCTCTCTTCATGATATCTTGTTAATTGCCAGAGTTGGTGAATAACATATAGATTGTCGGGGCTGGAGGACATAATTTAGGAACTGATCCCCTGCCCTGTGCGCACATACAAGTGCCTGCATAGTCCAGCTCTGGCTTTTAAAAATTTCTAGCATTGGAAATCTGTCCATGATCCTCTGTGGCTGCCTCATCCAGGCCTTTTGTTATCTGACAGGAAAAAGTTTGTTCCATGTGCGGTCAGGTCAGGCCACCATTTTGTGCATCAAGCTGTCAAAAGTGAGAAGTAGAAATTGTTGGTTGTTTAGAAAATGCTTGACTGAGTGACTAGGTGCTGAGTGAAGTCCCATTCCAGGTCTTACTGCAAACAGGTAATGGTCCTCTGTTATCTTGAAGTATTATTGAGTCACAAAGTCTAAAGTCTTGTTTTCATGGCAACATGAAAATCTGTATTCTTTGGGCACCCACATGAGTTAAAATGGAACAAGAACACAATTTTTTTTTTGTTTATACTATTGGTTGGCTTCCATCCACTTTGGTCAGGCAGATGCTGAGTTGCAGTCATGTGGACTTTCATTTGCAATAGCCTCAGCAGTTAAGTTGGCAAGTTTGATTCTTGTTAATCACCTTTTGCAACATGTGTTCCAGTTCTCAGTTTGAAGTCGGACTGTTGAAGCCAGTGGGAGTGCTCTGAAAGAGATATGAAGATTGCTGCCCCAGTTAGTTTTGAATAACATGAGATTATCTTTCTGCAACAGAGGCAAAATTCAATTGAGAGGATGCATTTTGACTGGAAAGACATTATGTGTGGGTATGCTCACATTTCTGTCTGGTGCCTGGTGACCATGGCTTCATGTGCTTGATAAGGCTTCATGTCTACCTGCCACTTTGTGAAGAATTCACTGCATCAGCATGAATGGGAATATACCTGAAAACTGACTCTTCCCAGTGCATCCTGAAAACTGAATCATGACCTGTGCATGATAGGTGGTGCAGACACTAGGCTTACCATGGGCTGGGAGCAATCTTATTCTTTTTACAGTACCACTGAGTGTTCTGATGATTGTGTGAGTGCTAAGAGATGAGTTGGCAATGGGAAGTTGCTGAATTGTTTTGAATCAAACTAACTGGCTCAATAGATCGATGTGACTTGATTTTTATACTATATCTGCCCTGCATTTAACTCATCAGGGCTTATATTTTATTTCTAGTTTGAGCAAAGCAACAATAGTTCTGTAATACTGTAGATTTTTTCCCACTTGTGGTGCTAAAAGCTTCTTTAATATGGAATGGGTCACTTCTTCAGCACAAAATGTTTCACTCATAGTGAGGTAGTGGCTCAATGGAAGAGCCTCTGCTTTGCATGCAGAAGGTCCCAGATTCAGTCCCTCAGCATCTCCAGTTACAAGTACCCAGGTAGGAGGCAATGTGCAAAATTTCTACCTGAGACCCTAGAGAGCTTCTGTAAGTCTGAGTAGATATTACTTGATGGACCAAGGGTCTGATTTAGAATAAGGCAGCTTCATGTGTGTGGATGTTAATGTGAGATAGAAAATGTGAGTCATATTTAATGTATGCTTTAATTAATTTTGCTTTTTTCATTCTGCATCTGGAAGCAGGAAATGTAAAAGCCACGTTAAGTAACTTTTTGTGGGAAAAAGTCCTTGTGGAGCAAGGCTTGATCTCTGGAGGGGGCGTAATGAGGCATTGAGTTTTTTACCAGACTGTCAGTGCTGCATAATTCTAACATCTCTGAGTTGGGCAAAGATGAGACTATATGAATTGTTCTCTGTGTCCAAGAAGACAAGGGGTGTAAGAGGGCTGTGCCAGGAAATTTCAGCAGGAAAGAAAAGGTTTTATTCTTGTTTGTACTTTCCCCCCTGTTTTGCTGAAGGAGCCCTACTGGGAGAAAAGTCCTGCAGAGGGGACTGTTAGAGTGTTTTTCCATTCGCTTGGCCAAGAACATTACTGAGAGAGACCCCAGTGTAAAAGAAAAAAAAATATTTTTCTTTTCTCTTTCCCCCCCCCCCCCCTCAACTTGTACCATATTTTGAAATAGAAGGGGCCTACCAAAATAGTCTTAGAACAGAATCTTGTTTAGGTTCTTTGTGGAAATTACTTTCACAGAATCTTCCACCTTCTCAAGGAAAATGGAGTAACCCTGCTCCAGGCATTTTCCAAATCCTTGGAATATACACCTGTGTGGGTGTATTACATTTGTTGAATAAGGGAGAAAAAGATAGGAGTTTGCAATGTTTCAGGAGGAGTTATAGGACTAGACCTGAGAACTTTTAAGTGATGAATGACAAATATGTTGAACATGATGCTTGCAGGCATTTCCATGCTTTGTCTTTATCAATCTGTTTTACAAGCAATAGTAGAGGGCTGAAGGAAAGGGAAAAGTATTTTCCTGTACTTCATATGGAGCTTCTTCTCATTGCATCCCTCTTCCACAATGTCTGTAGCCTTCTACAGAAAAATGAGGGATTGACCGTCCCCTCCCCTCAAGGTCTCTGCAGTTCATGGAGAAGAGGTAATTTCTGTTAATGACCTTGTGAGTATAACTGTGGAGCCTTAATTGTAATTAAATGCTGAGATGATGTTTGAAATTCTGTGAACTATGTCTTGTAGTTGGGGGTCCAAACCCTCCTGTTTCATTTGTGGGAGGGTGCAGGTTGTTGTGTATCACAGCTGTACACCATCTTGGGCAATAAAGAACAAGTATGTTTCAGTGATTGGAACTGTGGATGGGCTTGGGAGGCCCTGTGTGGCTGAACATTGCTTAATGGCTTTAGGCAAATAGCTGTTCTGCTTGAGAAAGACAAACATGATAATACCTGTAAAGCATTTTTTCAAAAAATGCTAAAAGGAAAATGCATAAATAGATAAGCATAGTATGTTTGGCAATACAACATTGGAGTAAAGCGAGCAAGAAAGATGTGGAAGCAAGACACAACCAGCAAGAGACGTTTTTGGAACTGGTCTACAAGAACTTCACTTCCAGTTGCCATTCACCTTGGGGCCATTGTTTTACTCCTTAATGTTGCACAATGCATAGAAGGGCTTGGTATTGATGTGATGAATCTGAAAAGTTTTTAAAATTTACCCCCCAAAAAAGTGTTGCACGGGCACGTGTCATTTTTATAATGGTTACCTTCCTCCTTCCAGACTCAGCAGTGAAATTCCTGGAGAGAATAGCTTCTGAACTTGACTTGCAGTGTCAGAAAGTGGAGGTAAGCCATGGGAAAACTCATACCTTGTGTCTGTAGGGCTGCCTGCGGATCTGGGAAAAATGACCTGTCCCTTTAATTTTTATTTGTTTATTTACATTATTTATGTTATTTAGATAGTACTGACCTTGATGGAATGATGGTCTGATCGGTATAAGGCAGCTTCATGTGTCCGAGTGAGAGAGTTAAATGGGCACAGAGTTTTATGTCCACCATTGTACACTTAAGCTGAGTATCACAGCATTTTTCTCCTTTTACCTTCATTCCATTGCTTGCTGTGTAGCCCTTCATGAGGCATGCTTTTCCAGTTACTTGGGTTATATTAGTTCCATTCTGTCATCTGGATAAAGACTGGGAATAAGATGGCATGGGGTGTGCATAGGCAAACAGTCCTCCATGCTCTTCCCAGCCAAGAATGAGCTCTAAACCATTATTATGGATTTTAAAAATTGGAATCACAAGCCAACATAATTCCCTGATGGCTACAAAAATGTGTTAGTGTCTCCAGGAGAAACTATTCACCATTTTTGGACTGCTGCACAGGTTGACCAGTCACCAAATGAATTGGCAGTGGCCATGTGCCTTTATTATTTGTTCATCGTGTCAACTCCTACTTTCCATTGTTGTTGAAAGCATCCTTCGACTTACATAAAGTAATACCACCTGTGGAATAACCACAGTGGTAATAAGGCTTGTTGTGCATAAAGTGCATATTGCTGTAGGCATTTGCTTGTGTCCACTGTCTTGTCAGCATGTTTTGGATGTGTTAAAAATTTTCCTAGGCTTCACAGCCAATATTATCCTTGCTCAAAACTGTTGTGGAGTATGGCTTTCTGTATAGTTCTGAAAGGAATTAAAGTAGAAGTATTGTGGGAATAAAGTTGAATATTTTCAGAGGGTAGCTATGTTGGTCTGCAGTAGAACAGCTGGATTTGAATCCAGTAGCATCTTAGAGACCAGCAAGTGAAAGCTTTCAAGATTCAAAACTCCCCTCTTCAGATTGGAGTTGGAACAGAGATCTCTGAGTGCTTGCATCCCAGTCAGAAGATAAGAGGAGTATCCCAAAGAAGGAACTTAGGATGCAGAGGTACAGTGTGCGTTGTAATCAGCTTGATTTAGAGCAGAGGGGAAATCCTTGAGGGCAGAAAATTAGCATCTTTAATGAGATAAGAATCCTATGCCCCTATTCTGTCCTGGAAGGGGGGTGTCTGAATTTGTGAATGAAATCAAGTTCAGAAATCTCACACTGGAATCTCCCCTTGCAGCATCTCTGTTCGAGGACTGCCAGCCTTTAATGATAGCTTCTAAACACTCTTCAAGGATAGCACCAAATAGAGCACATTTCAGTAGTCAAGTCTAGTGTAACTAAGGTATGAATCACTGTGCCTAGATCAGGCTGAGCCAGAAACAGATGCAGCTCATGCACCAGCCAAAGCTGCACAAAATCATTCCTAACCACAGTAGCCACTTGATTTTGTCTGGCAGCACTCCCAGGCTGTGAACTTGGCTTTTCAAGGGGAGTGTAACCCTATCCAAGACAGGAGAGTCCTTGGTCTGTCTTTCTGCTAACCTAGGTAATCTCAGTCTTGTCGATATTAAGTTTACCCTCCTCCAGCCCATTACTCACTCCAGACAGCAGTTCAGAACATTCTTGGAATTCAGAGGAAAAGAAAGATAGAGCTGGGTATCATTTGTATATTGTGACATTGCAGCCCAAACTACCTGACGACCTCTCCCAGTGGCTTCATATAGATATTAAATAGTATGGGGGGATAAGAATGGGGTGTGTGTGTTAAGACTTTTCCATTAACCTTTCACTTCATGATATGCCTGTTCTGTACAAAGGATAGCACGCACTCAAAGCAGTTCTGCATCATTGTTTCACAGGTGCACAGAATAAAGGGCCTATTAGCTGCAAGCATCATAAAAGTAACCCAAGCATGTGTAACCTCAAGGTTCCATTTTATCTCTTTAACAGAAAAACAAGTAAACTTATTAGCATACTAGAGGAGCAGAGTGGACAATTAGAAGATAATGTGGGGGGGGGGGCGTTCCTTGTTCTGCTGCATGTTGTGTGAGATCAGCAGCTCATCTTTATTAGTGTTGTGTCTTTGGTATGCTCTTTTCCCCAAGGTCTTGTGCAATCTAGAGCATCTTTCACATATAGGCACAGCAGCGTAAGAGGAGCTAGCATGGTGCAATCTCCTGGAGTTGCACATAATAATGCCTCTTCGAGACTGAGGCTGATTGTATGGGTTTTTTCCCACCCATCAACATTTGGCCAGAAAGAAGGGTGCCAAGGACATGGGGAAAACGGATGCTGATGAGGTACATCCTTGCAGTTGTCAGTCACTTACAGCCCACTGTTGTACAGGATTGTTCAGGGAAGAGACTTCCACACTACTGTGGTTACATGTGAGGGAGTCCTTGTTTTTCAAATCATGGGTGTTATTTGCAAAGAACCATATGATACATTCATCTTTGGAGATGATTGTAAAAATAAGCCTGATGCATTACGCCATCAGAGACTAGTAGTTATTCCATGTGGTAGAAACTTCAATGGTTTCAGTTCTTGTCTGCTCTTTAGGAGCCCTTGAATCAAGGCCTTGATCTTTGTAATCTGATGGGGGGGGGGCTGTAGTTTGATATCTGGTAGGATCTGATCAAGATATGCTGTGTGAAAATTTTTAATAATGGTGGCATTTCAGTTGATTGTTTGCAGCAAATCTTTCTCGGTCTTTAATTCCTTGCAGAGCTGATATTCCATTAATCCCTCATTACAGGTTCTCAGTCTATTCCTGAATAGATCTAGACTGACCTTTCTGACTTTATGTGTCCTATTTAGACAGATAATTTTTACAAAAGAACATTGTACAAAACAAAAAGTCAAAGGGAAAAAACAAGCTTAAACTGTAAAGAATAAAAATGATTCTGGTTTTCTTCTGTATACATAATGCTTAGTTTTCATCTCCCAAATTGGCCTACCCCAGGTAGGTAAAATATCCTTTGAAAATTGTATCTTTTTATTTTTGAAATACTCAGTCATTAGTGAAGTTAAATCACCTCAAGAACTGAGGCTGGCCTCTAGTCTAGCACTGGTTGTTCAAACCAGAGCCTTTTTAAAAGACTGTCCAAACTGTTAACAATCTCCCTGAACCTGTTGATTGTTCCTAGAGGTTATGTAGCTCCTCGAGGCCCCTGAGGAATCTCTCTGGCTGGAAAGTACTGCTTTTTATTATGTCCTCAAAAACCAAACTGCAAGTGTCAACCTGGGCTGGAGGAAGCTCCTTGGAACTTCTTGACTTGCCTCTTGGAAGGGTTCTGTATATTTGGGTTCTGAGGGTCATACTGATTATGCCTGTTATACTGTATCCCAGCCATAGCTACTTTCCATGGAATGAATTGACTTCTTTCAGCCTTGCAAATAAGTGGACAGAAAATACTAGTCCATAAAGATCCCCCCCCTCTAGCTGCCTGCCTAGGTGTTCCTAAACTAATTATGTGTGGCACATTGAGCCAACTCTCTTCTAAATGAACCTGTTCATTTCAGGTGATATTACTTCCCACAGAGAGCAAGCAAGTATCTGTTGTCTTCCAGCTTCTCATTCAATTTAGCAGAATAAGCCTCTTGTTCTTCTAAGAAGGAGAAAAGAATACTAACCCCCACTCAAGCCTTCAGTTTGCCACAAAATCCAAGCTATAAAAAACAGAACACCAAACTGGGTCTCCATATAGTAATACAACAGTCCTCTTGCTACCCTTTTTGCCAGTATATGGAACCCCCTACTTATAGAGAGAGATTTCATGGTACACTGTATAGGAACTTAGAGAACTTTCTATCTATATAGCTTCAAAAAAAGAAAGAGCAGTCTCCTTCTGACCTATGTTCCTGTTGCAGGTTTGCCCTGGCCGTGTGATCACCATTCTGACCTGGAAAGGCACAAACCCACAACTCCGTTCCATCTTGCTGAATTCTCATACAGATGTTGTGCCTGTGTTTGAGGTTAGTGAAGGAGGGGCAAGTTGGGAATTGAAAGCTTTCTAGTCTTCCCACTCCTTGGTGATTTGGCTTTTGGAAATGGATGTTGTTGGTCTGAATGTGTTATCGAGAATTCCCAGTGACAGTCAGGATATTTTGCTCCAGAAGATAAATCCTCCCTCTTCTCACCTGTGTTTTGAACATACACTAGATGTAGGTTACTGTGCTTACATAGGTGTAATGCATTCTTACCCACCTCTACTACCCTATCAACCCCAGTGGCCGTCCTAGATGGCTAGTATAACAAAGTCCACTCTAAATGAAATCAGGTGAACAGTAGGGTGCATAGCTTTGACATAATTAATCCTGTCACTTCATTCAAAGGTACTTTGATATGTTCCTGGGTTTGACCATTTCTGCAGTAGTGAAATTCCCCATGCTGACGTTTTTAAAACTGTGCATTATGTGAAGGAGAAAACGTTGGGTTTGCACAGGGTGAGGAAAATCTACTGTGGAAAATTTCATATAACACATAGTTTTAAAAATGTCAATGTGGGGAATTTCACTACTGCAGAAATGGTCTGCTAGTGTAAACAGAGATCCAGTTTGGGGGTGGGGGGAAATCTGCAATACCTTTGGGTGGTACTATAGTAGGTTATGGAATAGCTTCTCTAAAACAGTTATATCAGGCTACCGATAACTCTTTTCCCACAAAACAATTAGCTAAATAGCATATTTTTAAAAAGTCTTATCCATCATAGCCAACCACCAGGAACTATATGGATTAAATTAAATGGGCATTTCTTTGGTGTCTTTTCAGACTGTGCCAGGTTGGCCTGAGCAGATAACAAATCTGCTTCACTATGTAGTCAACTTTTGGTCTGGTCTCAGACTGTACCACCTGCAGATCTCCTTCCATTGAGTAGCAGTGGGAAACCCATTTTGAGGTCATTGTCTCTGTTGCATAAGTCATTTGGCTTTAAAGCAGCATTGAACGGCCTGAGTTAACACTTGAGGCTCTTTCCAGATAGGACTTGATAGCTGATCCACAGCAGCTCTTCACTCAAAGAACTGATACTTGTGAAGTTAGAAATGTGAAAAATTCTGTTGATTTTTGCACTTGAATCATGAAGGGCTCATTGTTTAAATGAATCTTCGAGAGAGAATCAATTCTTCTGTATTATACTTTTCTGCTTCTGAGAAAAACCCTTTTTGAGTTTGCTTTGGTTTGTGTTTAGGTTGAGACGTGATCAGTGCACCTCATGCTTCTCTAATTTAGCCTCCTAGTGGCTGATTCTCCAAGGCAAGGGGGGATGAGCTCCCTAATGACTTCTGTACAAGCTTTTCTTACTCAAGGAAGATACATCTATCAAAGGCTATGAGCCCCAGTAATGAAATGGAATTTATGGGGAGGCAGTAGTCCTCTGAATACCAGTGCATGGAAGCAACAACAGAGAGCGGCTGAGGCCTTTATGCCCTGCTTGTGGGTCTTCCTGTGGTATCTGGCTGGGCAGTGTGTGAAATAGGAGGCTGGAGTAGATGGACCATGTGTCTAATTCAGAATGGCTACTCTTACGTTCTTACACAGTTTTCAGCTGTCTCCACCTCACTTTGTTAAAGGGCAGATTGCCACTGCATTCACTCCAGAAGTAGCTCCAGAGATACCCTTCTCCTCACAGCTTTCCCTAGGATGCCATTCTTGTGTAGCCTGGTATCCTGCAGCATCCTCATCCATCTTCTAAGGGTACTCTGTGCTGCCTTCCTTTTTCCTGCAGGAATACTGGCACTATGATCCCTTTGCAGCTTTCAAGGACTGTAATGGAAACATCTATGCACGTGGAGCTCAGGATATGAAATGTGTCTCCATTCAGTAAGTCTAGCCACCTGCTCAATCACATCTGTATTGCGTAGTGAAATTTTCCTGTGCTAATTAAAAGGGTTTCTGCACCAGTTCTGTATTGGAGAGAGATGGGAAAGGAGACGATCTTTCCACCTTACCATATGGAGTACTCACTTTAGTTACATCCACATGAATCTGTAAAAGAGATGGAAGTCAGTGACCAAGGTAATCTGGAGAACCAGTGTGGTATAATGGTTAAGAGTGTCAGGCCAGTATCTGGAAGACCCAGGTTCAAATCTTCACGTGCCATGAAAACTCACTGGGTGACCTTAGGCCAATCACATGCTCTCAGCCAAACCTACCTCACAGGGTTATTGTGAGGATAAAATGGAGGAGAGGAGAATGTCGTCAGCCACTTTTGGTCTTCACTGGGGAGAAAGGTCAGGTATCAATGAATGAATTAAATAAATAACTTTAGGACTTGCATCAAGTAATTACTGGTTTGATACCCTCAATAAAAACTGGAGGGCTGCCCAGATACAATTGCAAGCTGAATGGTGTATTGTTGTTATATGCCTGTGAGTGGATAAGAGATGTTTTCTGTATAAAGTGAATAGGAGCAGGTTGCTTCCATTTTGAATTGCAAGGTATGAGGGAATTCTGATGCAAGTTTTTGCTAACTATGGTGATCCTTATGCTCCTCTCTCTCCCTGTCTCTCTCACACACACACCCCAGCATGGCTTTTCTTTAAATCAGATGTTTCAACTCTTTCATCATTCCTTTCTCTGATTCTGATTGAGTACAGGTCAAGTATCCCTGTACCTCAGAAGTTTTGGCAACCACTAAATAAAACCTCTGTGTTGTTAGGTATATAGAGGCCATCCGAAGGCTGAAAGCTGAAGGAAGACATTTCCCAAGAACAATTCATATGAGTTTTGTCCCAGGTAAGTTAAGTAATGGGACATAAAGATGCAGCCAGTTGTTTTCTAGCATCTGCCCCAAATGGTAGAACCTGAAAGTGGCTGAGCTTGAGATGGGGTGACCCGGAGTGCAATCCTAAACAGAATTACACCCTTTTGCCTGTTGGTTGTTAGGGACTTTGGATCAGGGGATGCTTTCACCAGGGGCAGATATCCAATAATCCAAGAAGCAGTTGTCTAAGGAAATACATAGAAGCAGGGGTCATTTTGTAGAAAAAGAGGTGCTGGAGCTCATTACACAGCTCATTTGTATCTGTCACATACCCCTCACATCACCAGAAGGTGTACTAAATTCTGTCAGCTCAGCATCTACCTTAAAATGCTTTCTGAATATAATTGTCACCATAAAACCTTACTCCCATCATACTTTTTAAAACTTTCTCCTATGTAGCCACTGTGGCATGATGAGGATTTCCATCTGTTTGCTTTATATGTTTTGGTTATTTTCCCATTTTTTGTGGGGGAAAATATTGGTAAGTTTCTCAAATCTTAAGAGTTCAGCAAAATTCTCACAGGGGGTTTGAACAGTGGAGGCCAGAAGCAAGTATTGCGGGGGAGGGGGGGGGGAGAAAGAAAGAGCACAAGAAAATTTAGATGTTCCGGAGCTCTGCTCCTGTAAGCTCCTGCCCAAAATGAGGCCTGCATAGAAGCTAGCAAAGTATTTGTATCTGTTCATTGTGTATCTGCCACAGTCTGATATCTCTGTATTGGTTTGGGTGACATCTATTTTCCACCCCTCAGCCCACCCACCCCCACCTCTGTCTCCAAAGTGTAACCATTAGACAGCCCAGAAAGAATAAAGTAACTGAACATGTCAAGAATTACAAAGTTACAGTTCATATGTAGATAAAATGATGGTGGTTTAAAAGCCTCCTTTCCTTCCCATACTGTTTGGTCTCATCTGCTCTGTTCTCTTATCCCTCTTTGCTCAAGTGCTCAAAGAACCATTCCTATTCTGTCTCTAGATTTTTTAAAAGTAACAAATGTATATGCTGGATTTAGCATCATGTATCTGTATTACACTTTGGGAAAAAGGTCGAGTCTCAGCTTAAAATGCAGCAGTAGCAGCTGATGTTTATTCACTCCAAACCCTGCCAAATGCACTCAGACCATGTATCTTCTCCTTCTCCTCTTAATAACTCCTCCCACAAAGAAAACCCAGTTTCCAAATAAATGAGGCAGCTTGGTCGTTGATGACCAAGAGATGCAGCAGAAGAGAAGGCTGAATGGGCTCAGAATTTTAGTAACTACTGGTGTTGGCAGTTTCTTCTCTGGAGCTCTTCGCCCCTTCCCCCACACACACGTAGTATTTAGGAGTGTACAGTCAGATATTGCTGACCCAGTACAATGTTCAATATTTCCTGGATTAGATCAGCAATAACAGCTTTCCTGATATTTCTGGGGTGGGGAAAGCATTGCAAAGTTACCTTTTTGCATGGAAAAGTCAGGATGGGCAGTATTGACAGAATTTTTGAATAGCTGTCAGAAAGAGGGTCATGAAAACAACTGTTCTTTCAGGGGTTGTGCCATTCTGTTGTCAGTGACTGAAAGCTTTTAAGATTCTTTGAGTTGCAGTGGGGTCAGGACTATCATGTGGCTGGTATGGAGAGCAAAATGGTGTTTTTTCTTATCTGTTCTCTCTCCTTTCTATGCAGATGAAGAGATTGGGGGCCATAAAGGGATGGAAATGTTTGTGAAAGGACCTGAGTTCATGACTCTTAATGTTGGCTTTGCCTTGGATGAAGGTGAGAGCTGATTGGTGTGGTACCGGGAAAGTGATTCTTAGCCTGGTTTAATTTATATATAGAGCAGGGGTGGCCAAACTGTGGCTCCGGAGCCACATGTGGCTCTTTCACACATATTGTGTGGCTCTTGAAGACCCCACTGTCCTGTCAGCCAGCTTGGGGAAAGCATTTCTCTTTTTAAATCATTTCTCCAAGCCAAGCCATTTAAAGTTAAAGTTGCTTTCTTTCCACTTCTCCCTCCCTCATCTATTTGCCTTCCTTCCTTCCTTTCTTCTCTCAAACATCTGATGTTCATGTCTTGGGGTTCTCAAACATCTGAAGTTTATTATATGTGGCTCGTATATTATATGTGGCACCCCTGATATAGAGCATTCATTGCCTGACTTTCTATTACTGTTTATTCCATTTATACCTTTTCTTTCTTTCATCATACGATTCAAGGCAGCATGGTAAGGTTTCCAGGTGGTCTCCCTTCCTGGCAGTGCCCCAGACTCAGCCTTTCTCTGCTCCAGCAAGTTTGCCACAAAGAGGACTTTGGGAGCAAGATTGGCAGCTAAGGCAGCTTGCAAGGCTATACAAAAGAGGAGAATTACAAGCAGGGTGGGGGAGGAAAAATGAGCCATCTTTGGAGTACTACTGGAAGGACAAAGCCTGCACAATTCTCCCCCAAGCTATTGTCTCTTGAGGGCTACAGTGAACTCCTCCCTCACCTCATCAACAAATGTCAACGGTTAGGAGTCTTCTGCGCCATTTCTGAGGCACAAGGATGTGGACATTTTAACTTGCCTTAGGCTAATGAATGCTGTGGCTTCCTTATGTAAAAGATATTACAGAAAGCCTACTGTATCTTCTAGCTAAACATATTGCTAATTCTGTCTTTTTCCCCCCCAAAGGTCTGGCAAACCCATCAGATACCTTCACTGTATTTTATGGCGAGAAATGTCCTTGGTGTGAGTAAGATTTAGAATTCCATCTTGTATGAAGCTGCGGAGTCATTAGTCCATCATGCTCAAGATCATCTACTCTGACTGGCTGTGACTCTGCAGAGTCTAGGCAGAGCAATATTTTTCCTCTTTCTGCTTCCCAAGAGGCCTTTTTAGCTAAAGAGGCCAAGGACTGAACCTAGGACCTTTTGCAAGCAGGGCATGTGTCCTGCCACTGAGCCAAAGCCCCTCTCCCCATTTGTAGTTTCAAAAAACATGCCTCCAGTCTATTTCTCATTGTTCTTTTAAAAGATACACATCTTGAGAACTGTACTAAAAATGCAGATAAACTTTATAAGAAAACCAACGTGTGTCTTTTGCAATGAATGCATGAATTCTTCCAAACTGTTCTGGAGTTTTGCCATTCATATGTCAAAGTTGTGAAGAACACCTATGTAATCCTTTATTAAGATTTTAATCTTCTTGGGGGAGCCAAAATAGACAATTGGGCCAGCTTCCTGTTGGTATTGAGGTGGAATGTTAAGATTTGTAGCCACAGATGTTTTTCACTTTTGTAACAGATTGTAATCTATGGATTTACATTTACACTACTGGGGTGTACTTGGAATATAAAACCTTCTCAGAGACAAAGTACACATGACATTGGAATTCTGTGATTGAAACTCCACATTTGTAATTTGCCATCAAGAATAGTAGTGGGGATGCCCCTATATGAAAAATGGTCATGGTCCTGGGCAAGGGAGATTAAACTCTTACCCTGGTTTATTTCTCTGATCAGAATGCCCCCACCAACTGTTCTGAATCTCTGTAGACAGGCACAGCGAAGGAATCTCTTTTTACCCCTACTAGGACTTAAAGTGTATGTGGGGAGCTGTTTCCAAGTGGGTTATGTAGGGAAAAAGTAACACCCCCTCTCCAGTGCAATGGCCTTGATTCAGATTGGGGGCCTCATGGCTGTTTTATAGGGCTAAGCAGCCCATATAGAATTGCAAATGCAGAACTTCAGCTTTGTGTGTTGTTTGGCCTTTAGCCACATCTCTTTTTAAAGTGTTTTTATAGTTCAAATATTCAGCTAACAGCATTTGAGACTGCTTCTGTCAAATTAAGAACATAAGAGAAGCCATGTTAAATCAGGCCAATGGCCCATCCAGTCCAACATTCTGTGTCACACAGCGGCCAAATATATATATATATACACACACACACACTGTGGCTAATAGCCACTGATGGACCTCTGCTCCATATTTTTATCTAACCCCCTCTTGAAGGTGGCCATGCTTGTGGCCGCCACCACCTCCTGTGGCAGTGAATTCCACATGTTAATCACCCTTTGGGTGAAGAAGTACTTCCTTTTATCCATTTTAACCTGTCTGCTCAGCAATTTCATCGAATGCCCACGAGTTCTTGTATTGTGAGAAAGGGAGAAAAGTACTTCTTTCTCTACTTTCTCCATCCCGTGCATTATCTTGTAAACCTCTATCATGTCACCCCTCAGTCGACGTTTCTCCAAGCTAAAGAGCCCTAAGCGTTTCAACCTTTCTTCATAGGGAAGGTGTTCCAGCCCTTTAATCATTCTAGTTGCCCTTTTCTGAACTTTCTCCAATGCTATAATATCCTTTTTGAGGTGTGGCGACCAGAACTGCACACAGTACTCCAAATGAGACCGCACCATCGATTTATACAGGGGCATTATGATACTGGCTGATTTGTTTTCAATTCCCTTCCTAATAATTCCCAGCATGGCGTTGGCCTTTATTGCAACTTTATGAAGTATTCATATCTGTTCTGTATTCTTGGTGCTTGGGGGGCAACAGTGGGAGGGCTTCCAGAGTTCTGGCCCTGCTGGAGGACGTCCTGATGGCACCTGGGTTTTGGCCACTGTGTGACACAGAGTGCTGGACTGGAGGGGCTGTTGGCTTGATCCAGCATGGCTTCTCTTATGTTCTTATATCTGTAGTTTGCTATCCATGTGCATCCAAAAGTTGACATTAATGCATGAACCCCAATGATTCTGTACCTTTTAAAATGAATATTCAAAAATGGAGAAATACACCAGTGGGTATTGACTGTCAGATCAACATGATTGATGATGTTCAGTGATGTGTTTTAAGAGTAGAAGTAATATCTTCTAATGCGGGACCCAGCAGTTGGATCATGTGACCATAAAGATGTGCTGCAGTTGTTGGTGCCAATATCCTGCTTCTCTTCCAGCTGGCTGTGCCATATTTTTTCCATTAGCAACTGCTTTCTTGCTATCACTTTCTTAAATCTTTTGTATAAGTATTTGCATACATTGTGGAATTTAAATTCTTTTAACCAATGTTTTGCTTACTCAGAGGAATTCTATTTTTAGTGTGACTCTCAGGACCTAACTAGATGGTGTGCTGGAGTTCTATGTCAGGAGCTCCTAGTGTTTTTTAAAAGGCTTTTACCAGTGTTTTTTTTTTTTTTAAGGCTTTTGCATAGGATGTAACTAGATGGTGCACTCTGGCTGCAATCACACACCCTTAATAATTCACTTTCAATGCACTTTCCAACTGAATTTTGCCAGTTCACACAGTAAAATCCAGTTGGAATGTGAATTAAAATTGGATTGAAAGTGCATTATTAAGGGGTTGTGATCGCAGCCTCTATGTTACAAACTAGAAGGTACACTGGAAGTTCCATGTCAGGAGCTCCCAGTGTTTTGAAGTCTTTTACCAGGTGTGCTGGGCCCAATTCAGATTGGAACCGTGACACCAGGGGAGGTTCCTTAAAGCACTCCCCCCCCCCCCAAAACACAGTTTCCCAATCTAAAATGGTCTGTTTGCCTTGTTATGAAACTTGTATGTACTAACCAGTACATGTAAGTCTTCATAACAGGGCATATAGCGCCCCAACTATTTTCAAGTGGGGAAAATGGCATGGGGAAAGGCTTAAACCCCCTTCCCCTCATCTACCAACCTGATGTTCCAACTGGAATATAATGACACCTTCTCTCTCAAAGCTGTGGATCCTTCTGTTGCAGTTATTCCCATTGCTGAAGGAAGAGCCCAAATCCCATTTTTCAAAGCAGACTCTCCCCTGGACTGTGGGAAGCATGGTAGCAGTTCTCCTTTCATTGTAGGTGTTGCTCCTTTTGATCATGACCCATGTGCTTTGAAAGTTCTGCTGCAAGAGGTTCCAGCTCCCTTTGTCACTGGGCTACATGGTACTTCTCTCTTTGTTCTGCTTGGCTTTCATTTTGCTCTTCCTCTCCTTAATACTTGCAGGGATTAAAGTGAAAGTAGAAGGGAACCCAGGACATGGATCTAGATTCATTGAGGATACAGCTGCTGAAAAGCTGGTAAGAGAATGCCCTGTCAAGACAAGAGGCCGGGTAGGGAGAGGGGCTACTTATGTGAGGCCACAGGAGAGAGTCGGTTTCTTAGACCAGCTGTGAAAGCAGATATCAGGCTACCTTCATAGGCATCATCTTACACAAGCCGGAAGCACTGCATCTGGGGAAGTGTAGGCTTGACATTGTCCAAGTAATAGACATCTTAAATAAAAAATCTGTTATTTGTTTGATGGGATGTACTATATTTGATTTGACTCTTAACTTCCTTATCCACAGCACAGAGTGATCACTTCCTTCCTAGAGTTCAGAGAGCGTGAAAAACAAAGGTGAGGAGGAAGTCTGTAGTGTAAGCCAGATTTTTCTCACTGACCTCTTCCAGGGTTTACTTTAATTCACTTATGCTGTAAGAGCAAGATTCAAGTCCAGGACATAAGCTTTCAAGAACCAAAACTTGAATCTTGCTCTTCTTCTGCAGGCCAACACAGTCACCACTTGAAACTTATACTGTAAGAGTAGCTGTGTTTGTCTGCAGAAGAAAAAGTACTTTGATGACTAAGAGATGAAACTGATGGTGACATGGACCTTCCTATGCAGACACACTTGGCCAAATGCATAAAGTGGGCTGTTCTTTAATCATCAATGGCCATCAGTCTGAAGGCAGAGTCTTACACATTGAAGTTTTGTTTCCTGCATCTGCCATTCATACCCTGCATGACACTGAGCCAGACATCTCCATTTATTTGTTGCTCAGTTTATCCTTTTGTATAATGAAACTGGGAACTGGTGTAACATAATTACTAAGAATTATACACCCAAATGTCTGGTTCCCATCCCATGAACTCACCAGGTAGCCATAGGCAAGCCGCTGCCTCCCATCCTTGTACAATGATGGGTTAATAGTGATGGCCAGCCTAGCAAATTGATGTAAGACAATATAAAAATAAAAGCACTCTGAACAAGTGCTATGCAACATTATTTTGAAAACTTTTGCCAGTTCGGTTTGCCCATTAGTGGTGTGGCATATTTATTATTTGTTTCCAGTTATAATTTGATATTTATCTGAGTGCAAAGGTCATTAGCTTGTTTCCAGAGTAATCTGTAGCTTTTGTGATTCACAAGGGGCATTGTAGACTCACCCCCTCTTTTAGTTCCACTTCTGATACTATTCAATGGACCCTACTGGTACAAGGCTTGTTACTTAATGTCTGAACAGCTTAAGCACCACAGCTAAGGTGCAGACTTGATATTCATCAGCAGTTTTCCAATTCTGTGTAGTGGAGAATATGGATGTTCTGGTAGTATCAGCCACACTTGGGACAAAAATAGAGTGTTAGAAGCAAGGTATGTGTGTGCATGAAGCACTCTTGCAAAGTACTGTTATCATATATGAGAGAGTTGTTTTATGCAGTCCATTTTCTGGGGATAGGGCTGTTAGTCACTCTGCCTTTTGGAAATGCTGATGGTTCCTACAGATGCTTGGAAAAATGAACATGAGCCCAAGAATGTGCTGCTGGGGTGGCTCTTCAATATCTGGAAGTTAGGAAGAAGCTTCCAGAATTTCACCAAGGTGGGGTGAAAGACTTTGTCCTTTCCTTCACACAGGTTGAAATCAGAGAAGCACCTTACCTTAGGCGATGTAACCTCCCTTAACCTAACCATGTTGAATGGGGGCATCTCCTTCAATGTGGTCCCCTCTGAGATGTCTGCTGCCTTTGACATCCGCATACCACCTACAATGGATTTAAAGGTACAACAGAGAAACAGGTAGAGAAATGGTGACCAATTTTCAATCTGTGAGATGTTGCCTGGGATCTGTGAGATATACCTCCTGGGAGCTGCCTGGAATGTGTCTTGGACTGTGATTCATGTAGCTATATTTTCCAGGGTCCTTCACATTTTTAAAAAATAGTTAAAAACATTATTAAAAACTTTGAACTATTAAGAAAGATCTCTCCTTGCATTGGTTGCAGTTGGTGATGTAGCAGTTTCTTAGAGCCCTGATTGACTATGGCTGGGAGAACTGGAAGGACGGGTCCTGAGGCCTTGAGGGCCAGTCCCATTCTTCTGTTCTTTGTTCTCTTTGAGATACAAAGCACATGCAGGTCATTCCTTCTAAATACAAGAAAGCATTTGCAGCAGCAGACTGCAAGAAAATAGAGACCTCACTAGAGCAACCAATGGGAGGATCATCAGAGACCTAGCGTGGCCTTAAGCCAACTTGGGACACCAATTAAAGCTATTTTTTTAGAAGCATCTGATTTAATACCATTGTGTGGGAAGAACTGATAAGATGGGAAGCAGAAGATCATGGGATAAATTGAGAGGCTTATAGCGTTACAAGGCAGACTGCAATCAGGATCTTCACTCAAGAATCACTTTTCCATGGTCTGTCTTGCAGGCATTTGAGGAGCAGCTCACAGCCTGGTGCCGGGCAGCTGGGGAAGGTGTTACCTATGAGTTCCACCAGGTAACTGCAGAGAGGAGGGAGCATTCCAGCAGCCTGTTGCTGTCCTGTAAACCTAGGAGCATTGATCAGTTCCTGTTTTTTGACTCTGTTCTCTACCTTACGGCTGCCAGTCTCTCTGCCCTGGGTCTTTTGTCTCAACATGGCTACCTTTCTGTTCTGCACTGTGCCCCTCATTCTCTTGCACTCCTGCTGCTGCTTCTGCTGTGCCCTTGCCACAGACTCTTGTGCTGTGGGTGCTCCACTGCTGCCTCCTCCAAGCTTTACCTTCTACCCTTCTCTTTGGGCTAGAAATACATGGATCAGTCGATGACCTCCACAGAGGAATCTGACCCCTGGTGGAAAGCATTCAGTAGCACCTGCAAGGACATGTGAGTATGGTGCCATATCTTCCACACTCTTACATTGCTCCTTCAGGCCCATGTTAAGGCTGTTCCGTTTGCAAGGCACAGAGGAGGCAATGTCAATTGGGGGCGGGCAGGAAAACAGCATTCAAGGTGTCCAGAATAGACTCCCCTAAGTGCCTGTATAAAGAACAAAGGAGTTGCCCAATGACTCTGAACCTTCCCAATATCTCCCCTGTTCTCTCCTTTGAGGTATCCTCAACTCCATTATTACATTGCCCACTGTTTGATGATCCTGCTTTCAAACACTGAAGGAGGAGGAAGAACAGGGTAACTCAGCAGTGGGAGCTACTTCTTACAAGGTCTCTCTGTCTTGTCAGGAACATGAAACTGAAGTGTGAGATTTTTCCTGCTGCCACAGACAGTCGCTATATCAGGGCAGTGAGTACAAGTGTATTTCCTGTGTCTTTTTGTCTGTCAACTTGGTGACTTCTCTTGTACTTTGTTGAGATCTTGTTTATGATAGCTACTTTTCCTTGCACTGTATTTGCAGGCAGGCCACCCAGCCATTGGCTTCTCCCCCATGAATCACACTCCTGTGCTGCTGCATGACCACAATGAATTCCTGAATGAGCAGGTCTTTCTTCGTGGGATTGAGATCTATGCCCATCTTATCCCAGCACTGGCTAGTGTGTCTCCTCTACAAGCAGAGGCCTGAGAAAAGGTTATAAGCAAGAGGCAGCCGTTTGAAGAAAAAAGACATAGAAACCAAAGAGAGAGATGGGCAGTTGAAAATTATATTCTTTCCTGTTGTGACACAAGACACTCCTAGGGGGATGTAGGCCTTAGATATTGTGTTGAGAGCTGGTGACTTGCTTAGGTCTGGTGGTATCCCAGGACAAACTATGGAACTCCAGCATCCCTGAATGATACCACCTGGGGCAAGACATGTTTAAAGCAGATGTTTAGACTGGTGCATCTAAAGCTGGATTTTTTAGGTGTCTGTGACTGGCTCCCCACTCCTTACTGAAACACATATAACGTATCCTTATTTTCCAGTTCCTGGACTAAAGTTCTCAGTTCCTAAGCTTCCTTATCGACACCTGTCCATTTCAGAAAATCTCCCTGGCTCCTGATTCTCATCATAGAGGCTTCTTGGGATAAGTAGGGAAGTGTGTTTACCCTCCATTGGCCTTGGCTGTACCCCTAATTCCAAAGTTGTGCCATTATTTCATGTGATCCTTATAGAAAAGCATCAGTTCTCCAGCTGCCAGACCCAAAAGAAAGGCAATGAGGGGAGTCAGAGAAGCCTTAACTTGTAGGTATAACTATGCTTTCTATTTGGATACCTCCTGTTGATACCTCCTGTACCTGCTTTAGTGGCTTTCACTGTTGCCATGCCTGACAAGCTCTACCACCTGAGAACAAACCTTTTGGAGGGCTCAGGCATCACGGAAAAATCTTCATTTTAGCTCTACTGTCTATATGCTTTATGGCTTTAGACAAATCACCTTTTCTTTTTGTGTCTCAGATTCCTCATTGGTAGGGGGGCATGAATGATGGAACTGCTTCCAAACTACCCAGGATCCTCCAGTGAAATATAATGATTCTAAAACGGTCTGGGGAGTGAAAGCTGTTATATAAATGATTCAGAATGCATAGAAAATGGCAAATCCTTGGGGTGGAGGAACAGTATTCAATGGGGCCATTGAATTTGTACTACCCTCTCTCCCCCACCACAGTGGAAGGCAATCTTCATGAATTTCTACTCCTTGAACAGCACAGTTACTGGCTGCAGCACACCGCCTTAAGTTTCCATACTGAACTGCTCTTTAATAATGCCAGAAAAAACAGAAAATCCCCCAAACACGCCAAATCACACACAAATTCTAGCAATTATATATAGTGTATAATGACCCAGTGACAAAATTACAAAAATCCCAAAAGGTCCAAGAAAAAGCATGCAACAATCACTAATACCTTCAGTATACAAAACAGTGTAACAAAGCCAACAGGCAAGCAATACATAAGAAATATACAGAAGTATGAAACAACAGTCTTCAAAATATACAGACACACAGGATATAATATCAAAAAATGAGAACAGGATATTCTCAACAGGATTTGATCAATATATTGACACATTTTGGTACCAGAACCTTTCTCAAGAGTAATATTGAGGGTGTATTAATTATACAATTTCAAAACCATAACAGGCAATGTAAAAAAGTTCCAAAAGCTTCAAAAATAATATCCAACATAATATCCAGCGCAATCAAAAGGGCTAAGAACAGAGTTCTTAATATTCTTTCAGTATTACTCTTGACAGTTCTGGTACTGAAATGGGTCAATATATTGATCAAATCCTGTTGAGAATATCCCGTTCTCATTTTTGGATATCATATCCTTTGTGTCTGTACATTTTGAAGACTGTTGTTTCATAGTTATGTATATTTCTTATGTTTGCTCTCCTGTTGACTTTGCTATACTGTTTTGTATATTGAATGTATTATTAATTGTTGCATGCTTCATCTTGGACCTTTTGGGATTTTTATAATTTTGTCACTAGTTCATTATACACTATATATCATTGCTAGAATTTGCGTGTGATTTGGTCTGTTTGGGGGATTTTCTGTTTTTTCTAGCATCTGTTCTCCTGTCCTAGTTGTTTTTTTTTTAAAAAGAAAAAAATGCCAAGCAGAATGAATGAGTTGAATGACTGAACCTTGCATGCAAGAGTCAAATGCTTCGGACATCTGAGTGCCCAACATTGTGGGGGAATTGTTTTCCTTTTGGGATAAGGAAGAAGTTTGTGTATGTAAAGCTATCCTGTCAAATGTTTTGAGGAGGTCTGCTTTCCTCTACCCAGTTCTTTGTAAGTTAAGTGCTATTGCTAAATGCGCAGCTTACTGCTGAAGTCAGTGATTTCCATCGGCGTGCTACAGGGCTATCATTGCATTTGACTACCATTAGAAGAAAGCATGCACAACCTGACCCCTGCATTGGATGACCAGCTAGCCTGGAGGGCCTACAGCAGGGATATGGAGGCCAAAGCCTCCACCTGGTGTTCTTCCCTCCACTCCAGCAATAGCTGATCAGAGGCATTCTGCATTTGAACATGGAAGTCCTATTTGGCTGTTATGGCTAATAATCACTGATGGATATGTCCTCATGAAGTTGGCTCACCCCATTTAAAGCCATCTAAGTTACTGGTCATCACCACATCCCATGTCAGCAAATTCCACAAGTTGCGTGTAGAAGAATTTCCAGCAAGTTGTGTGTAGAAGAATTTTCTTAAGTCAAGCACATCTGTGTGGAATCGCATCTATAAGTGGAAACCTCTATCTTTCCCAGGCCTCTCAAACTATGCAAAATGAAAGGAATTTGTTTGAAGACTGACCTCATTCCTGGGCTTAGCATCTAAGAGTGGAAGGGGCTGACTAGTTGCAAAAAGTATCTTTGCACAGTGGGAACGGGGGAAAGAGAGAAAGATGCTTCATAGTGACCAGTGGAATCACCATTAACCAAGCTTAGAAAGACTTTCTCAAGTGGTGTGCCTGAATTCCCCCTCCCCATGAATAGTATGAATGGTTTCTGATTTAATTTTGCTTCCAGAACATATGTCGGAGCCTCTAGCTCTTTCATCTGCCTCCACAGGTTTATGACTTCACTAAATAAAATTGTTCATTTGGAAAGGAAAGGGAGGCTACCCTCCAGATTGTCCATGTTTCATTCAAGCCTTCCTATCTCCTCTCTTTCCTGGTTGTTTTTAGCAACTCATCCACTTGTTAGGAATTGGGGGTATCCTTCATGTGTTGCTATAACACAAGCTCATTTCTCATCTGTAGGTACATTTTGCAGCTTGTGCTCTTTTTATATTTGATTGCTGCATCAGGAAATAGCAACTGCATTCCCTAGGAACTATGCTGACGAACACTGGCATCATTCATCAACAGGCACTTAGGCAGTAGGGAAAATTCATTTCTTTATCCACCTATTAACACTTGGGGCCTAAACATTAGTTTGAGGAAAGATGTGATGGTTTGATTTGCCAAGCATGACTGCTAGTGTGACCTTGCAATCCTAAGAAGTTACACCCGTCTAAATACAATGACTTAGCAGGGTGTAACTCTGCATAGGGATGCACTATGACGGCCAAACTAAATGTTAGTGTTTTTAAAGCTGGATCGCGGTTCCCTACAGCTACACAGCAGCTTCTTTAAAAAAATAAGAATCCAAACAGGCTCGGAATATTGCTGCTGGGGAAGGAAGCACTCCTGCCTTTCTCCCCATGCTGTTTTTCCACTTGGAAATAGCACTGGGGGGAGTTATTTCCATTTTTGCTGCTCCTCATGAAGTATTCTGTGTACACGGAGGATCAAAAATGGGGAACTACCTCCTCCCCAATCCTTGCAGGGGAGTTCGAGAGCCTTTCTTCCCCCCGCCCCGCTTATGGCATTCTGAGTCTATTTGGGCTCTCCAAAGAAGTAGTAGTAGCTGCCCACAGCTGCTCTGGCTGTGGGAAACCCAAGCTGGGTTAAGGAAGCCCAGACACAACCCTGTAAAAACACTAATGTATTATGTCCTGAGTTTTGATGATAAAGACTCATCTGCCAAAGCATACTGAGAATCTTTGGACTACATTTATTGTCTTGTGCCTTCATGACCCATGATAGGCACAAGAAATTGGTTTTCTTCAAAAGCCCAAAGAAAAATTTGAGAAATTTGTTTTAGATGCTCTGGTTTAGAACTGTAGAATTGTCATCCAATGGCTCTATAACTTGAGTATAAATTATTTATTACAGGAGTCTCTTGGTAAGAACCGTCTTTGGAAAATTGGTCTACGGGTATGCACGAATCAGCACCCTTATTTTACTGTTGCTTTGAGCTTCATTCCTTGTCCTCTGAAACCAGTAATTTCAGAGGAGGTATTATTACAGCCCTTGAGTAAACTTGAGAAATAGCAACTTGCTGTTTGAATCCCCTAATAGAGTGCCTTTCTAATGAGAGAAAGAAGTAGACGCTGTGGTCACGTGCAGCATGCAGTTCTGTTCCCTGCATTTCCAATGCTCTCAGGGAAGTTGCTCCCTGCAGGTTGGGAAAATCTGCTTGCCAAGTAGTGATACGTAGCATAGTCAGACAGTTACCATACTCTGGTACAGGAACAGCATGTGCAGAAAGCAGACTGAATAAAAGCAGGAAGGTGCAGCAGATAGCATGCCACACTAAACAAATCTGAAACCCTTAACCTCCCAGGGCACACTCCACTCCTCCAGCAAAACTCTGGCTGAACCTACAGGTTGATTGTGCTCAATGTGTATCATAATACAGTGTTCATATCGAGAATCTGCATGGGATGGTGATCCTGGAGAACCCAGGCAAGGCCAATCTCGTCAGATCTCAGAAGCTGGGCTGACCCTGGCAAATACTTGGATGGGAGACCTCCAAAGAATACCAGCAGTCATGAGGGCATAGGCAAAAAAGAATCTGCATGGGATGATCCAGTTCTTGCTCTCAGAATATGGGATTGTAAAATTGTGAGAAAGATCATCTAGTGCTGAGATCTTCATCTTCTCCTGCAGGCTATCTGTAAGCTTGTTTATTAGGGTTTGGGAGATCTGTAACCCCGCCTCCTGAACCTCTGTATGGTTGACATTTATATTTGCTTAAAACAGAGCTACAGGCTTCTTTAGCCTTGGAAGTGTTATGAATTGCTGGATTGTTATGAATAACAATCCAAGTCACTGTTTCAGGTAGCAAAAAGTCAGAAATATGTAATAAAAATATAATAGTGATTCTACAGAAAAACAGATCCAGATATTAAATCTATTCAGATTTAAAAAACTAAGTGGATCCTTAGTTTTGTATTCCACCAGATGGCAGACTAGGCCTGAGAATCCTCCCTTAAGGCCCTGTTTGATGCTTTGTCTGGATTTTGACCAATGCTTCTGGCACTAATCAGAGCACACCAGTGAATACACAGCTGCTGCTCAGTACTAACAATAACATTGTCCTAACTTTCAGTTTGATTGCAGTCATCACAGGTGTGCCATGTGTTTCAAGAAGAGGTTTTAGAGTAGATTTGGAAAGTAGGTACAACTTCTCAAAAGCAGACAGCAAGATTCAAGTCAAATAGCATTTTAAAGACCAACAAGATTTCCCGGGTTGTGAGAGCTGAAGCTCTCTTTGTCAGTCTTGCTATTCTACTGTACTCAACTCTTGATGGTTTCAAATCTTGCTCTTCCATTTCAGATCAGCACAACTTCCCACCTGAAACAAAAGCAAACAGCATTTGCTCAGAAGTTCGAAATGGCTTGGATCAGCATTGGGGAGTGTGTGTTAGGAACTGAAACACAGCAAATTATTATAAGACCCCCTCCATACACACTAACCTTGTGCTCTATGGCTTTGTAGGGGAGGAAAGGCCAGAGGAGCAAGCATACATCTTGCTCTCCCTTTGTGAAGTTAATGTAGGTGTTCTAGCTGTGTTTGGAGGATTGGTCTGGTTGTGTCTGTATTCTGAAAGATTATGCTGTAGATGCTTGTAACAACAGTGCACATAGAACAAAATAATATTAAAACATTTCAGTGTATATTGATTATGAAAATGTTCACAATGACCTGGAGCCCAGTTCAAATAAAGCTGTCCTGTAACGTGCATGGGAGGGGGGCAGGGCAGGGCCTTCCCTCCCTCCCTCATCTGGAGGCATTCAGCTACAGATGGGCTTAGACCTCTGTGTGTGTATAGTAGTCATGTCTCCAGGCCTTGTCCGTGCAAATGGAGATGCTGCAGTGCTCCCCCTCTCATCAACTTTATTGGGCATGTGCCAAGGGTTGTAGTCATGTTATAAAAGATGAGATTGTGGATGTTTACAAGCTAGAAAATGAGAAAAGGGGTGTAATGAACAGATTTCACAGTTCAAGTAGGAACATGGCAGTGTTGGGTTCTAAATTAACAATTGTATAAATTCCATAGAGGAAGGGAAAATATCTGGTTGGCTGAGTTTGCTGCAGCTATCAAGCAAATGGACAAACAAACAAAAAAACAATTTTAGGGACCATGTGGGAAGGGTTGGATTAAACCAAAGGGACCTGAATACTTTTCTGTTGCTGCTCAATGCTTTGTTACAGTTTTTCTAATTGATGTATCTGGTACTAGTTGAAGACATAATACTGCTTAATTGTACCACTGTGCTGCTCTGTTTTATGGACATTATTTACTATAGTGTGTGAATACATACACAAGGGACCATTGTTACTAAACTGTATTGGGTGGGGCAGGAATGCTCTGAAGCTGTTTGATGAATATGAAACATAAGCATGATCAAAGCCTTCTAAAAGCGAGACAGCCCAGTCACATCTGGGATTTGACCTGGATCTAGCTGAGTCTGAAAGCTTGTGTGTGACACTGGACATTTTCTCCTATCAGATAAATCAAACCAGGTGTGGAGTAGCATAATCCTGAGTTCAGCATCTTTGCCCTTATGCCGCAATGCAAACCTCCACATGATGCCATGTGATGTTTAAGAGAAGGTATCACAGGGGAACAGCATGGTATCTGTCTTTGGAGGGAGGGAAAGCTATTTCCACAGCAGCCTGTTGAGGTTGCGTGCAAATGTTTGCAGAAGCCTCTTCCCCCAGCGCCCTGCTGTCTCCACTCTATTCAAAACACAACAGCAAACAGAATAATTTAAAGGCAGTCATCAAAATTGAAATCAGATGAGATGCAAAAATATTTTGCTTTGGGTCTGAACTTTCCCTCTCCTCACGTATGAGATCCATGTCTTCCTGAGCAGGGGTTCTCTCTTGGGCCCCCAAACCTGTTCAACTTGATAGAAGATGATGACTGAGCAGTTGTGATGACAGGCCCAGTGGGGAATAGTGGATTAGTGGTGAGCAGGTCTTATAATAGTTCAGTTCAATTTCCTGACATTCAGATTGTCATAAAAGGTCTAATCCCCACAGAAGACTATGTTGGCTCACTCTTCTTTGGGGAGAGGTGCAATTGGCCAAGAACTAATAGATATTGCTGAGTTTTGTGGGGCAGTGAGGATGGTTAGAGTTCAGAAAAAGCTTTCTGTTGCAAAGGTTGTTAAGAATACTGTTGCAGCATCATTGAGCTAATGACAATTTCTAGGGCCCTCTGTTCTCCTGCAGAGCCCAGAATGCTCCTTGGTTTGGAGCAATGAAGCAGGCCTGGAGGACAAGTGGAAGAAAACAAAATGAATGTGACCATGCACAGGTGAGAGGATGTTATCATGCCTACTTAGTGGAGGTTATGGTGGCAAAACAAGCTCAAATGTCATCCAAGAAGAAGACCATAGATTTATACCCCACCCTTCTCTCTGAATCGGAGTCTCAAAGCGGCTTACAATCTCCTTTATCTTCCCCCACAACAGACACCCTGTGAGGTGGGTGGGGCTGAGAGAGCTCTCACAGAAGCTGCCCTTTCAAGGACAGCTCTGCGAGAGCTATGGCTGACCCAAGGCCATTTCAGCAGCTGCAAGTGGAGGAGTGGGGAATCAAACCAGGTTCTCCCAGATAAGAGTCTGCACACTTAACCACTACACCAAATCAGTGGAGTTTTTCTGGGTTGTGGAGGGGCTGTTATCTCAGGCTTCTGAAAACACAGACCCAGAAAACACACAGATCCACTGTGATGCTTCTGTGATGCATTTTGTGGATAAAACTGCTCACATCTGCTGTGACTTAGATTCCACATTTGATGCTGTTCCATGGGGGATGCCATGTTCCAGCTGGGACCTGGGGATCCCCTGGAATTATGGTTTATCTTCAGACTACAGAGATCAGTTCCCTGGAAAAAATGAATGCTTTGGAGATTGTACCCCACTGAGGTTCCCATCCTCCCCAGGCTCCATCCTCAAATTCCTTGGGATGTCCCAACCTCGATCCGGAAGCTCTACTCCCCCATCTCCTGCCAGTGGCCAGAGGGGACCTGGCAACCCCCATTCTATTTCAGAACGCCACTGTGTAACTTGGTCCTTGCTGTATGGATGACTTCTCGTTGGTGAGGCTTGATGAAGTGGACAAGCTACTCAGAAGTGTGCAGTGAACCACTTCCAGATTTGACTCGTGCTCTTTGTGGCTGTTGATATTGAGCCAGCTGGGCTGTCAAATGGCTCTGGGAGGTAATAAATACATCTCTGCAAGAGAGTGTAGTTCTGGTTGCCTTGAAAGAGAGGGGGGAGTGCTGCTTGGCCGCATGGCTTTTATGGTACAGGGCCCTGCAGGGTTCCATCTTGTTTCCTGTGCTGGTTAATATCTACATGACACTGCTGGGCAAGACCATCAGTAAGAGGTCACCAATTTGCATATGGCACTCCTCTCTGCTTCTGCTTAACAGCTGAGGCAGGTGGGTCTGTGGAAGTTCTGAACTGGTAATAGAGATGGTAATGAGGTGGATGAGGCCCAATAAACTGAAGCTCAATCCAAACAAGACTGAAATGCTGCTGGTCAATGACAAAGCTACTTAGGGACTCGGCCTGTCCTGGAGGGGTTGCACTCCCACTGAAGGAACAGATTCATAGCTTGGGGATACTGCTAGATTCTGGCCTACAGTTGGAGACCCCCAATCTTTCCTGTGGCACATAGTGCTTTTATCAACTCTGGCTAATAATCCAGCTGCAGCTGTTCCTTAACTAGTATGATTTGGCCACAGTGGTCCATGCTCTGATTGCATCCTAGTAAGATTACTGTAGATGGGTATGCCTTTAAAAACACTCCAGAAACTTCAGCTTTTCCAAAATGCAGCAACTAGGCTATTGTCAAGGGTGGGATTCAGGGATTGTATCACTCTAGGAGCTTGGGGGTGCTATTGGAGCCTTCCTTAAAGATGGAGGCTCAGATAGCAGCCACTGCCAAGTCCGCGTTTTTTCACCTTAGACGGGCAAGGCAGTTGGCCCCCTTCCTGGAGCGCGACGACCTAGCAACAGTGATCCATGCTACGGTCACCTCGAGGTTGGACTACTGTAATGCCCTCTACATGGGGCTGCCCCTGTCCCAAACTCGGAAATTGCAGCTGGTGCAGAATGCTGCGGCCCGGCTGTTACTGGGTCTCCCAAAGTGGGGACACATTCGGCCGGGTCTTCGGACCCTGCACTGGCTTTCAGTGATATACCGAGTCCGGTACAAGGTGCTGGTTATTACCTTTAAAGCCCTATATGGCTTGGGACCTGTCTACCTGAAGGACCGTTTTTCCCCACATGTTCCCCAGAGAGTACTGAGGTCGGGAACACAAAATCTCCTTACTATCCCTGGGCCAAAAGAAGCCCGCTTGAAATCCACCAGAGAAAGGGCCTTCTCTGTTATGGCCCCTACATGGTGGAATCAGCTGCTGGAGGAGGTGAGGGCCCTGCGGGACCTTGTTCAGTTCTGCACGGCCTGTAAGACGACCCTCTTCCGGCTAGCTTACACCTAGCTTGAGAATTCAATGTAGCTTGCCAGATTTCTTCTTATATATATTTGGAATATTTATTAATTTTTAAGGTTTTATCTGTTTTAAATGTTTAATTGTTTACATGTTTAAATATTGTTTAATTTTTATGTCGGATCTATTGTTGGAAGCCGCCCTGAGCCACTTGTGGGAAGGGCGGGATATAAATTCTAAATAAATAAAAATAAAATAAATAGTCCATGCTCAATTCAAAACAATGGTTCTTACCTTTAAAGCCCTAAATAGCTCAGGGCTAGGGTACTACAAGGACCTCTTCTTCTCATATTGTTCAGCCCACTAGTTACAATCTGCCTCCCAAGCCCAGATCTCTATGCTCCTACCTTCAGAGGTGAGGTGGGTGGCAACCAAAGAGGGATTTTTCAGTAGTTAGGGCTTCAATTGTGGAATGCCCTTCCCCTTGAGGCTTGCCTGGTGCCTACATTGCTTTCCTTTAAGTTAGATTTTAATTAGTATCTTTTAATGATTTGTTTTTATTATTTTTATTTTGTAATCCTCCTCTGGCAGATTGCTGAAAAGGCACCATAAAAATGTTCTAATAGATAGATTTGAAAGTGTTAATGATGTTTTAATTGCACAGTGGCCTGTTAATTTTTTTTTAAATGTTGACATTTTAAAACAACCTATTAGTATCTCCTGATCAACGTTCCCTTTAAGCTGTACAGTCTGGTGAGCAAAAATTTTGCTTTGTGAGCTACTGCATAAATTGGTTTGCTCCAGGGCCATTTTTCCTGAGCTGAGACAAAAATGTGTGAGCTGGAGGCTAAATTGTGAGCTAGCTCACACTAACTCAGTTTAGAGGGAATACTGCTCCTGATTCAGATAAACCACTTAAATTGATTTTTCAGATCCAAATGATTACTAAATTATATAAACTCAATTATTTTCATTAAATAATTTGAAAATAGTTCCTGTATTAAGATAAATAGTAGTGGAAATTGGGAAACCAAAGGTGCATTCCTAAGTGCACTTACTAAGGAAAAAGTGAGAAGATTTACTTCTAAGTATACATACTTAGAATTGCAAGCAAGACAATTTATCAACTTCAGAAATGTTTAGTGGATTATAGCTGTTCATAGTGATCCTTTTTGCAACTGTTGATGCCAAGGATTTGGTGTCTATGTAGACATGTCTATGTAGATATACATATCTTTAGATCCCAGGCAACTCCATAATCTCTTCTACCCACCCCCAGGAAGCCCTACCCATGTTCAGTTCACCTCCTTTTATGAGCTGGCCTGTCTGCCTATTATCATCTTCCTGCTACAACCAGAATTAGTTAACTCCTGCATGGCCTGCTGCAAGCGGAAATCATATTGAATCCATCAAAGAAATCCTACACCTATGCTGCAGGGGATGGATCAGGAATCAGGCTCCCAGCCTCCAATGGGGCACCATTGGTGCCAGCACCAGGGTTGAAGAGCTGGGGGTGTTCTGGATGCCTCACTGACTATGGAGGCCCAGGTCACCGCCACTGCCAGGTCTGTCTTTTTTCATCTTTAGTTGAAGCAGTGGGTGTCGCTTTGCTATTCAGTCTCCCCCAAAGGCCCTGAAATGACTATTGCATCTGCTGTGGGCTATGTTGAGGCCTGATTACCATGCTGAATTTTTTACCCTGGGATTTTAAATGTTGCAGTGTTACTTGTTATTAACATATGATGGAACCCACCTGAGCCCGCTTGTGGAAAGGAAAGGATGCAAATATAAAATATAAAAATTCAGCAAGGAAGGAGCCTTTCTAGCTATCCACCAAGCTGAACTACCTGTAAATGAAGTACTTAATACCAGAAAGTTTGACTATAAGAGGTGGCTTTAATCCCTACATGCTCTATAGTTTATGTTATGAACTGCAAAGTTGTAGAACTTGCCTTTCACAGTAGCTCTGCCATACAAAATACTGTCTATTACAGATGTTCTGAATAGCAATGGAAAGACAAACCCAGCTAAACTAATTCCTGCAATGTTTGAGCCCATATTTGTAGCTGTGGGTATGGAGATTTGTTGTTGGTTGTTTTGGTTTTAGTTAAGCTGTGCCAACTTTTCTCAGAGTTGCCAGGGGCTCAGAAGGTCTTATAAAACCAGGAAGTTTCAACTGAACACAAGCCGGACACATAATTTCAAGTTTCAAGTTTATTTCAATTTATATCCCGCCCTTCCCGCCAAAGTGGCTCAGGGCGGCTCACAACACATAAAATAATCGCATCAGACATCTGGGAGAAGTCCAGGCATAATCTTTTTATTTTTGACTTGAATGAAGTCCCTGAGAGGAGGAGGAGGAGAAGCAACATATATTCCACTTAGCTCTCATTATGAAAGAAGTGGCTACTGGAAACCAAAGGACTTGTTTACATGCTCAATTAATCTGGTATAACTAACCTTGAATGAACTTCAATCTCTACTTTGTTTCCATATTCAAGGGGTCAACATGAGTTGAAGGTTGTGTTAATCCACCACAAAATCAAGCACCATTAACTCACATGTTCATCCAAGCAATTAACAGTGGAAGTTTGTTACAGAAAAAAAAGAAAAGGGGGAAAAAAGGGGTTTGAGCACCTTAAAAACTAACAGATGTCCTGAACATGTGAGGCTGCCTTCTGCTGAGTCAGACCATTGGTCTGTCAAGGTCAGTATTGTCTCCTCTGCTGGCAGTAATTCTCCAGGGTCTCAGGCAGAGGTCATTCATGTCACCTCCTACTTGATCCCTTTTTAACTAGAGATGACAAGAGACTGAACCTAGGACATTCTGCATGCAGAACAGATGCTCTACCACTGAGCCGTGGTGGCCCCATATTGTGTCATATATTTCATTATCTTTGTAAGCTTATGCAAAATATATCTGCTATTCTTTAGGGTATCTCAGGACACTGTCATTTTTATCTCTGTCAAATGAAGTTCACAAAGTAATTCAGAAACACAGTTAATGACATAAAACTGGAAGAGTCTATGTGGCTGAAACATTCTCCAATTCTTTATTCATTAAACTGGGGGATAAAGATCTTAAAATGATAATTTACTAATCTTGGTCATGTAAACAAGCATTACAATACTAGCAAAAAGGAATGGCTATATTAATATTCCTGAGATAGTGGGTTCAAGGAATAGTCAAAAAGACATTCTTCATTAAGCCTTTTGCTCCTCCTACCTTGAAGTACTGCAAGACTGAATTGCTGTTTGGATTGGACCTAACACATTTATTCTATATCATCAATGGCAATTAGGGTAATCAGTCGCCTAGAAGACTGCTATAATTTAATGAGTGGGAATCTCTTACCCTTACATGACAAGCCACCAACGTTCCCTTTTCTATGCAACAATTAAAAATACAGGAAAGTTTGTGTTTAGCCCACCTAATGGCAATTGATACTGCCTTTTTAATGCCCATTGCCCTGTGCACCACATTAAGGATTAAATGTTTCTGTTGCAGTTTAAGAGTGTTTAAATTATAACCCAGCTTGCTGGAGGAAAAGTGTAGATGACTCGGGAAGGCAATGGCAAACCACCCCGTAAAAAGTCTGCCATGAAAACGTGAAAGCAACTTCACCCCAGAGTCGGAAACGACTGGTGTTTGCACAGAGGACTACCTTTACCTTTTTAAATTATAATGCTGCTTTGGTTTCTCGTTAGAGATGATTCGCATGGGCTTCTCATTTTTTATTATGACTAAAATTGTAATATGTACCTGGGAGGTCCAGGTGTGAATTTTATCTATAAAAACACTGTTTAACTCTTTTCTCTTTGCCCTTCCTGATTAGAAACGGTCTCCTTGGGAGGAAAAGGACATGAGTACCTGTCCTTTTTCTCATCTGAAGCTTAAAGATGCCTAGGGGGAAGATTCAAACATTTATCAGGGGTCTTTTCTGGGGGGGGGGGGCAAAGAGTTAACCCCCTCCCCTTCCTCAGTCCTGTTCAATTAAGTGTTTTGTTGCCTAAAATACACATTGGATCTCCAGCAGTATGTGTGGTTTGGCCCTAAGCTGAAGATAACCCATACTGAGTGAACTGTTTGAAGCTTCCTTCTGAAGCCTTTTAAGGAGTAAAGAAAATGTTCTAAATAAAGATTCTGGGTTCCACAGTGTGAGTTAGCCATCCCTTAGGTCTGTATTGCATATGAACTGTTTTTTGACTACAACAGAGTAGAAAGCTGATTATGGAAAAACAAATATTTTGAGATAGTTTCATTTATCCATAAGGGAAAAGAAACATGAAGCTCACCTGAGGAAGGGCAAAAGGGTTGAGTCTCCAGCTGTCTGCCAGATGACTCAGTTACCAAATCCACAGGCCTCTTGCCTCTGGAATTACTAGCCAAATAAACCCTGGGTTTCTAAAAGTGCTAATTAGTTAGGCGTAGGCTCAAGGAGCAGTTGTTGATCAATGAAAAGGGCATTCACCAAGAATAATAATTTACCAACGAGGAAGTTAACAGCTCTTCCAGCTAAAACTAACCGTGAGTTACCTCATGCTGTGAGGTGGCCAGGCAAGTGCAGTTAATGACTGTAAGAGATTTCTGACATAAACAACTGCTGTTCCTTTCTCAGAAAGCTAAAACCAAGTCACTGTGGGGGACTCTGAAATATGAAGTATTGTGCTGGCTGGGAAAGATGACATTCAAGACTTAATTCTGGAAATGTGGCCAGAAATCACTTGAGTGTGGTAAGAAATTACCAGTCTCTCTGCCCAAGTCCACATGCTCATTGGAATAATAGTACTAGTAAAGATGTGACTAGTTGATTCAGGAGGATAAATCCCTCCTATTTCTCCATATTATACTTCAAATGCATTTTTGTGGTTATAATTGTTTCCTTCTGATCCTGCTGTTGCATCTGACTGGGAAGGGGGGCAAACACACAAAAACCATTTCAGCAGCAGTTTGTTAGGGGAAAGGTTAAGTTCAACTTGGAAAAATCCTATAGATGGGGAAGGGGTGCCTAAGGAGGCCAGAGTTTGGGGAGAGCTACTAGGAAGGTGATGTCATAGAGTCCATCATCTGAAGCTGCTATTTCCTCTGGAGGAATTGATCTCTGTAGTCTGGACTAGAGGTCAACTGTAACTGAAGAACTCCAGGCCTACCTGGATGCTGGCAACCAGTGTTCCTTCTAAGCTGAGTTAGTGTGAGCCAGCTCACAGTTTTTTAGCCACCAGCTCATACATTTTTGTCTTAGCTCAGGAAAAATGGCCCCAGAGCAAGCTAATTTATGCAGTAGCTCACAACTTTAATGCCAGTAGCTCATGAAGTAGAATTTTTGCACACAAGACTCCATAGTTTAGAGAGAACATTGCAGTGGCAATGTTCCAAGTTCACCTCAAGTTAAAGTGATATGTGGTGGTAATGCTGGATTTTATTTAATAACTTGTAATGTTTCATTTTTATCTTTTTTTTGTTTTGTAAGCCATCTCAGGCAAGTTCCCTGGAAAAGCTGCATACCCCTATCTTTGCCTGTTGGGGATTTCTTTTATTTATTTATTTTATTTATTTATTTATTCGGGATTTGTATCCCGCCCTTCCCACAAGTGGCTCAGGGCGGCTTCCAACAATTAACAATTTAACAATTTAAGTATAAAACAATTAAATACTTTTACAGTTTTGTTTGTGTGAGTTGCTAGAGTTGTCATTTTTCAGGGTTTCCAGTCTGTAGTAGTTGGTTCTCTGAAGGAGGCAGGTAGATTTAAGGTTCCCATCCCCCCTCTTGGTGGGTTTCCCCCCACTTTTAAGGCCTCCAGTCTGCCACACTGGCCAGCAGGGGGAGCTCTGCCCCAAAGAACACTGGTACATCTGATGTGCCAGGCATGATGATATCACGTGGAGATGATGTCATTGTACCAGGCACATTGCATGGAGGAAGCGCTAGCATTAGAGTAAAAACTCTATGGTCACCATAGAGTTTCCCCCAAAATGATAAGAGCACCCCCTGCACAACATGCCCAGCATGATGATGTCACTTCTGGGTGATGTCATCATGGTATTCATGCTTTGCATCCATGCCAAAGACTCCGAGGAACAGGACTGAAGTCCCCTTCTGGCAGCCTGGTAAGAACTGGCAACCCTAGTTAGATCTTGAGCATGTAAATACATAGGCATAAGCACTAAGATTCAATTTAACGTACAGCATAATGTTTCATATTATGGTTGCTAGCCCTGGCATGGGAAATTTCTGGAGATTTGGGGGCTGAGGGCAAAGAGGTAGGAGACGGAGCTCAAGAGCAGTGTGATTCCATAGTGTCTACCCTCTCAAGCTGCCATTTCCTCCAAGGGAATTGATCTCTGTAGTCTGGACATCAGTTATAATTCCAGGCCTCACCAGGAGGATGGCAACCATATTTCATATAAAGTAAAGGTAGTATAGTGGACCACAGTTTTGAACTGTTGATAATCTCCTGCAGGACAACCATGGCTTTGTAATATATTTTTAACCCACAGAACAAGCACCTCTTTGGTTTTTAAACAAGTGGAAGATGAGCCATTGCAGCCTAACTAAATATGGTATGTAACACTGGAATAGAGTCCTCAGCAGTGTGGAATAATTGGGGGGTGGGTAGCATGAGCAGTGATCCTTAGTATGGGGATAGGAGTGTGACTGATGAGTCCCTGTTTCACCTGTGACATATTGGAGGGCATGCAGTCAGACTGTCTTGAGTAGGTGGGGTGTTCCTCCACATTACGGCCGGCAGATCACATTTCTTAATGCTTTTTAAAAACAACTTCCTTGCCTGTGGAAGTCTAACTTAGCATAGAAAGGCCTTGGACTATAAAGTAACAAGTTAGTTTTCTATTTGCAGGGAGAGTTTCTTTTCTTTTTCTTTATTTATTATTAAGAGGATCATTCAAAAATTTCAGGTTTTCACGGCTGGTAACATCATTAGGGTTTGTACAGTCTTTCGGGATCAAGTGCCGTGTTCTACTGGAGAAAGTTTTCCTTCCAAATGTTTCATTCTCAGCTGCAGAGAACATCCTCAGTGGCGTTGCAGCCGGAGCAGGCGCTCAGACCTTCTTGGCTGCTGTGCATTGAGTGGGGCCAGGGCTGCTGGAGAGCTGCTATTTCTAGGCTGGAGGGGGTGTGATGAAAGGGCAATTGGTTTGTGGATGTGCCCATTGTTTGGTGGGGCTTCCTGGAAGGGTAGTGATAAGGAAACTGGCTGTTGAATGTGACCATTGTTTTGTGTTAATTGCTGGGAGGGTTGGAAGGGGTTTGAAGATAAGGAAGATGGTTGTTGACTGTGCTGATTGTTCTGTGGAATTTGCTGGTTGTTCTGAGACTTTCTGCAATTTATAGTCTGTAGGGTGTTTTGCAGAGCTGGGTACCAAGATTGGTGGATGAAAATGCCTTCTTCCTTTCTGTTAAAATTGTGCTGGTGTTTGTAAATCTCAATAGCTTCTCTGTTCAGGCGGGTATGATAATGTGAGACCGTAGAAAGGACTTCAGTTCTTTCAAAGTGGATGGCGTGGTCTCCTTCTTGAAGTGCATGTTCAGCTACAGCTGATTTTTCTGGCTGAAACAAGCGACAGTGTCTCTTGTGTTCGGTGAGACAGGTGTTGATGCTGCGTTGGGTAGTGCCAATGTAGACTGCACCACAGCAGTAGGGTATTTTGTAGACGCATCTGTGAACCAAGCCAACTCCAACAGGAACTACACCACCTCAAACAGTCACTGCAGGCCAATGGATACTCCCAACAAGAAATTAGAAGAGCCCTCCATCCCAGGAGACCATCCACACCAAATCCCGAGCCACACACAACTGTGGGTACAGCCTTCCTGCCCTACATAAAATCTGTCACCGACCGCATTGGCAAAATTCTCAAACGCCATAATGTTGACACAGTCTTCAAGCCCACACAACAGATCCGCCACATGCTGCGCTCGGCCAAAGATATGAGAGATCCACTTTCAACCCCTGAAGCCCCACCAAACAATGGGCACATCCACAAACCAATTGCCCTTTCATCACACCCCCTCCAGCCTAGAAATAGCAGCTCTCCAGCAGCCCTGGCCCCACTCAATGCACAGCAGCCAAGAAGGTCTGAGCGCCTGCTCCGGCTGCAACGCCACTGAGGATGTTCTCCACAGCTGAGAACGAAACGTCTGGAAGGAAAACTTTCTCCAGTAGAACACGGCACTTGATCCTGAAAGACTCTACAAACCCTAATGATCATTCAAAAGTTATACCCTTTCCTGCATCTTCAGTAGTATAGCTCATTCTATCATTTCTGCTGAATGGTCGTCCCTTCTAAGGCATTTTGCATGACAATGGTCTAGTGCAGGGGAGGCCAATGGTAGCTCTCCAGATATTTTTTGCCTACAACTCCCATCAGCCCTAGTCAGCATGGCCAATGGCTGGGGCTGATGGGAGTTTTAGGCAAAAAACATCTGGAGAGCTACCATTGGCCACCCCTGGTCTAGTGAACCATCAGGTTGTATACAAAGCCAGCAGCATTAAACATCAAAGAACAAAGGAATTTCCCAAAGCAATGAGGAAGCAGATAAGACAGCAGCTTTAAAAGGTAGGGTCAAACAGCAGACATTGATAAGAAGAACTGCAGTATATTAGGACTGCTGGACATCTGGTTTTAAGTGTTCTGAACAACCTACATATGGATGTGCACTTGTGGTGGCGCCCATAACCAACTCCAAATGGCGCAAGCAGATAATCCATTTCAAGACCACCAAATTCAGCACTGTTAAAAAATAATAACCCAAAATCTAAGCAAGAAACAAAGTCTTTTTTCTTCATTCTGTTCCCAGGCAGAAGCACCCCCTGTCTAAAGAGCTTTGCAGCATTCTGCAGCATTGTCACATTGGTCAGGCCCAGATCCAAAGAAAACACTGAGCTGTCTTTCTTAAAGGGATCGGCATGGATGGATTTGGGTCTTTGTGTTGACTTTTGCATATTGGCACAGGATGGAGCACCCTAGCTTAACTACTGGCTGCTAATTTGGATCCCTGTGTACTAAACTTCCAGGAAACGTGTCAGAAGTTAGAGTTCCTAGAAAAAACAGTGCTGATCCTGGGATCAGAGGAAACAAGTCCTGAAAGCAAGCTTTCACTTTTATTGAGGATGCTGCTTTTTCAATCAACATAAAAATTGTCTTGCCAATGAGACCAAAGTTCCATCTAATCAGATATTTGACTTCCAACAGGTCTCAAGCAAGGGATGCAGATGGTGAGGGTGTTCCTTTGTTCTTTGATCTCACACAATTATTAACCAGAGATAGATTGAGAATAGATGAGAATGATGAGTCTGCGTATAGGAGGGAAGTTCATCAGCTGTCCCTTTGGAGTAAAGTAAATAATCTTATTTTTAATGTAAATAAGACGAAGGAAATCATAGTGGATTACAGGAAGAGTAGTCTGGATTTTCAGCCATTGTTTATTGATGGTGTTATGGTAGAACAGGTGACAGAATGGAAGTTTTTGGGAATTACTATGAAACAGGATCTAACATGGGGGGCAAATACATCAGCTCTAGAGAAAAAGGCCCAGCAACGACTATACTATTTAAGACTCTTAAGATCACAAAAACTGTCAGGGAGTCTGCTGGTTGCCTTTTATCGTAGTTCCATTGAGAGCATTATATCTTATTGCCTCTGCATGTGGTTTGGGAGCTGCACGGAAGCAGAGAGAAGGGTGCTCCAAAGAGTGATGGTAAGAGCACAGAAGATTTGTGGATGCTCTCTCCCCTCATTGGTGGATCTGTATAATATGGGATGTAAAAGGAAGATACAAATGATCTTAAAGGACCCTTCACATCCGGGCCACTTGCTATTTGAGATCTTACCATCGGGCAGACGATATAGAGTGTTGAAGGCTAAGACAAATAGATTTAAGGGCAGCTTCTATCCAAGTGCTGTGGTTAGGCTAAATGCAGGGCTATGAATGGTTATTTGTTTTAGATGTAGGCTAAATGTAGGGTTATGAATGGTTATTTGTTTTAGATGTATTTAAATGGTTTATGTATATGTCTTTTCTTTAGTGTTGATGTGTTGGTATGTTTGTGGAAGAGCACCTCATTTCGTTGCTCTCATTTTCCTTTTTTGAGAACAATGACAATAAATTTATCTATCTATCTATCTATCTATCTATCTATCTATCTATCTATCTATCTATCATCTATCATCTATCATCATCCATCTATCATCTATCTATCTATCTATCTATCTATCTATCTATCTATCTATCTATCTATCTATCTATCTATCTATCTATCTATCTATCTATCACCTCCGAGCAGGTTACTGATTGTTGTGGGTGAAGAACTAAGCATCACTGACCTGCCATGTGGAAGCAGCTGAGCATCTTTAGAAGCCAGCCTCAGTTGTCACTCGTGAATAAGGTTTTTTTAATGGATGGTGATTGCATCACTGGTTTTTGTCCTGCTATCTGATGAAGTGACATGTGAAACAGCTGATCTCAGCTAGTAACCCGTTGTCACTTTGGGGACATCCATACTTTCCCACGTTCTACAAGGGTGGTTGAGAAGAGACTGCATCTCTGTATAAGATATCACACTCAAGACTGGGGACTTTGCAAAGCTTATGTACATTGAGACTTTTTCTCCTATAGGAAGGAACTCATCTCAGCAGCATGGGGAATCAGTTCCTTCAAGTCAACAGCCATTGTATTTTTTGAGATTTTTGCATCTTTTGATATTATGGAATCAGTCTTTTGTAATTGTATTTTTGAAGAAAAATAACACACACCTGAAATTATTTATAAATACATTTATTGGTTTAGTAATTACAGCCATGAGCTTTCCAGCTTCTGTTGTATGTGGAAGAAGCTAGCATATTCCTCCTTGCTGATAAGTCAGGAGGCTGAAATCATTCAGCTGTTCACATGGAGGTTAAGTAATGGTTATGGAAGAGCATCTAGTCTGATCACCACATAAATTTGCTTTGAAAATTCTAGAGGAATGCTCAAGTTTACTTCCATCACAGCTCTCAGTTAATGACAAAGAGTATCATATGCAGCAGAGTAGACACAGGCACAAACTGGGCAAAATGGTGGTTCATTTCGTTTCATGATTCGTTTGATTTCTGATCTGGTTTGTGTTCCATTGGTTCATTTGGTTTAGGAGGTATAAAACTCACTGGAAGTCTTCAGCAGGCTCTTCTCCACCCACCCTCCAAGTTTGATGAAGATTGGATTTGGAATGTCTGAATTACAGCCCCCCAAAGCAGGTCCCTCTCATAGATTGCTGCCTTGTCATGGCGAGAGGGCTTGCGCGGTTCAATGAGGCTGTGGGCTATGCCATGCAGGGCCACCCAAGATGGACAGGCCACAGCTGAGAACCCAGACTAAATGTGATCCACTGGAGAAGGAAATGGCAAACCACTCCAGTATCCTTGCCAAGAAAACCCCATGAACAGAAACAAAAGGCTAAAAGATATGGCGCTGGAAGATATGCCCCTCAGGTCAGAAGGTGCCCAATATGCTACTGGGGAAGAGCGTTCAAGTAACCACAGAAAGAGTGAAGCGGCTGGGCCAAAGCCGAAAGGATGCTCAGCTGTGGATGTGTCTGATGGTGAAAGAACAGTCCGATGCTGCAAAGAACAATACTGCATCGGAACGTGGAATGTAAGATCTATGAATCAAGGTAAGCTAGATGTGGTCAAATAAGAGGGCAAGAATGAACATCGACATCTTGGGAATCAGCGAACTAAATGGACGGGAATGGGTGAATTTAACTCAGAAGATCACTACATTTATTATTGTGGTCAAGAGTCCCATAGAAGAAATGGTGTGGCCTTTATAGTTAACAAGAGAGTGAGGAAGGCAGTAATGGGATACAACCTCAAAAATGACAGAATGATCTCGGTTTGTATCCAAGGCAAACCATTCAGTATCACAGTAATCCAAGTTTACGTCCCAACCACTGATACAGAAGAGGCTGAAGTGGACCAGTTCTATGAAGATCTACAAAACCTTCTAGAATTAACACCAAAAAAAGATGTCCTCCTCATCATAGGGGACTGGAATCCCAAAGTAGGAAGTCAAAAGGTAACCGAAACAACTGACAAGTTTGGCCTTGGAGAACAAAATGAAGCCGGGCAAAGGCTAATAGAGTTTTGTCAAGAGAACAAGCTGGTCATAGCGAACACCCTCTTCCAACAACCTAAAAGGCAACTCTACACGTGGATATCACCTGATGGGCAACAGAGAAATCAGATTGATTATATACTCTGCAGTCAAAGATGGAGAAGCTCCTTACAGTCAGCAAAAACAAGACATGGAGCTGACTGTGGTTCAGATCATGAGCTACTCATCGCAAAATTCAGGCTAAAACTGGGGAAGCCATTAGGCTATTCAGGTTTGACCTTGATCACATCCCTTATGGATTGGAGGCGAGAATAGGTTTAAAGAACTAGAGTTGATAGACAGAGTGCCTGAAGAACTATGAATGGAGGTTCATGACATTGTACAGAAGGCAGCAATCAGCACCATCCCAAAGAAAAAGAAATTCAAGAAAGCAAAGTGGCTGTCTGATGACACTTTACAAATAGCTGAGAGAAGAAGGAAAGCGAAAGGCAAAGGTGAAAAGGAAAGATTCACCCAATTGAATGCAGATTTCCAGAGAACAGCAAGGAGAGATAAGGAGGCCTTCCTGAAGGTACAATGCAAAGCAATAGAGGAAGATAATAGAATGGGAAGGACAAGAGATCTCTTCAAGAAAATTGGAGAAATCAAGGGAACATTTCGTGCAAAGATGGCCATGATAAAGGACAAAAATGGCAGGGACCTAACAGAAGCAGAAGAGATCAGGAAGAGGTGGCAAGAATACACAGAAGAATTATACAAGAAGGATCTCAATGTCCCGGACAACCATGACAGTGAAATCAACTACCTTGAACCAGACATCCTGGAGTGTGAAGTCAAATGGGCTTTAGAAAGCATTACTAATAACAAAGCAAGCGGAGATGATAATATCCCAGTTGTCCTAAAAGATGATGCTGTTAAAGTGATGCACACATTATGTCAACAAATTTGGAAAATGCAACAGTGGCCACAGGATTGGAAAAGATCAGTTTATATTCCAATCCCAAAGAAGGGTAATGACAAGGAATGTTCAAACTATCGCACCATTGCACTCATTTCACATGCCAGCAAGGTCATGTTAAAGATCCTACAAGCTAGGTTTCAGCAGTATGTAGATCAGGAACTACCAGAAGTTCAAACTGGGTTTCGGAGAGGTAGAGGAACTAGAGATCAAATTGCCAACATTCGATGGATTATGGAGAAAGCATGGGAGTATCAGAAAAACGTTTATTTCTGCTTCATTGACTATGCTAAAGCCTTTGTGTGGATCACAATAAACTGGCAAGTCCTTAAAGAGATGGGAGTACTAGACCACCTCAAATGTCTCCTGAGAAACCTGTATAAGGGTCAAGAAGTAACTGTCAGAATGGGATATGGAACAACTGATTGGTTTAGAATAGGGAAAGGAGTTCGACAAGGATGTATATTGTCACCCTGCTTATTTAATTTATATGCAGAGTACATCATGTGGAATGCTGGCCTGGATGAAGCACAAGCCGGAATTAAGATTGCTGGGAAAAACATCAACAACCTCAGATATGCAGATGACACTACTCTAATGGCTGAAAGTGAGGAGGCCCTAAAGAACCTCTTGTTGAGGGTGAAAGAGGAGAGCACAAAAGTAGGCTTGAAACTCAACATCAAAAAAACTAAGATCATGGCATCTGGCCCCATCACACCTTGGCAAATAGAAGGGGAAGACATGGAAGTAGTGACAGACTTCACATTTCTTGGGAGGATAGCTATGGCAAACCTGGGCAGTATAATAAAAAAAGTAGAGACATCACCCTGCCAACAAAAGTCCATATTGTCAAAGCGATGGTATTCCCAGTAGTAATGTATGGCTGTGAGAACTGGACCCTAAGAAGACAGAGCGCAGAAGAATAGATGCTTTTTGCTGTGGTGCTGGAGAAGACTCTTGAGAGTCCCTTGGACTGCAAGAAGATCAAATCAGTCAGTCCTAAGGGAAATCAACCCAGACTGTTCCCTGGAAGGACAGATGCTGAAGCTCAAATATTTTGCCCGCCAAATGAGAAGGGAGCACTCCCTGGAGAAGATCCTGATGCTAGGAAAGACAGAAGGCAAAAGAAGAAGGGGGCAGCAAAAGATGAGATGGCTGGGCAGAGTTACTGATGTAACAAACACAAATTTGAGCAGACTTCGGAGGATGGTGGAAGACAGGAGGGCCTGGTGTGACTTTGTCCATGGGGTCGCAAAGAGTCGGACTCGACTGTGCGACTGAACAACAAAAAGCAGGTGCTCCCAGGAAAGCTCAGCTTCAGCTCTCATAACAATTCTTTGTGCCACAGAATGGGAGCTTTGTGATTGGCTCCCGAAGCTGCCAATCAAACTGCTATGGGTGTTTCTAGGGCTCCCAGAAGTCCACCCCCAGCATTGCTTGGAATTGACTGAATCGGCACCTGGCCATCTGGGAAAATGAACTGCGAAAATGAACCAAATGAAGCACCAAGGTCTGGACTGGTTTGGAACAAACCACAAATTGACCTGATTCACACACAAATAATGATTTGGTTCATGCCCATGCCTACAGCAGAGTATGATTAATTGCAATGGTCTCAGGCCTGATTCCAGTCAGCATCTAAGAAACAAAAAGTTTGGTTAAATTCTCTAACAATGAGCCCTGGTTTCTGTTCTTCTTAGGAAAACTGAGGATTTTCGTTCAGAATTATTTCTATCACTAAGTGACACCAGTCTCCTTTCCCAATGCATAACTTCTTTTCCTTTAAATGCCGCTGTCTGCTTGAACCTGAGCCACTGACACCAATGAAGCAGAAAATCCTCCACTGGTATCTGCTTCCCACTTCCATCTTCTTTCTCTGATCTATTGATTGTGGAGCAAGTGGATCCATGGGAGGGAGAGAGAGCTGACCCGAGGTGTGCATGACTGTGAAGATGTTTTGGGCAAACCCATCCTGACTGGAACAATAAGGCCATTGGTGCTGTTGTTTGGGGATTAGCTGACTCCTATCTCTGGATCACTGACAGGTAATTTTAGGCTCCATTGGTGGATAAGGAATGTTAATGGGAAAGGCAAAAACTTCCACACATGGGTAGTCAACTTCCATCCCTGAAGGGGGTTGAAATCAACTTTACTGTGTCTCTTTTATTATAATCAACTTCTTGGCTTTTGCCTTAAGACAGTGAGAGTAAATGAGGCATCTTCCTGAAGAACAAACCTTTGCTTTATAGATTTGACCTTCCTCTGCCACTAAAAGCAGAGATGATTGATGTCACAGTATTCTGCCAGTGCAATGTAGTTCTAAACTATAGACCTCAGTGGCACATTTCCAAGCAAAAGCCACTAGCTCCAATTACTGTAGCCCTGCCACCCTACCACATGGCATTTGACTAATGCTTTTTATTTTTGCTCTGCAGCTCCCTTGATTCTGTAATCCTATTTGACCAGTTGGTGCTACCATGCCTGTCTGCTTATAAGACATTGTTTTGTTGCTAAGGGCTCAGCTAGATGATGCATGTGATGTGAGTCAATTTATGCCACATGTAACATCAGGGAATTAAGTTTCTCAAATGCTGCAGGTTCAGATTTGGCTCATTAGCATGGGGGAGGGGGTCTTCAGCCTTCTCTCATGTGCCATTTTTCCTGCAGCATGACACCATGTGCTGCAGTCAGTACATGTGGAGCCAGGCCCCACTGGGAAAATAGCTCCCCCCTGGCCATTTCAGCTTGTCAAAACCTTGCTGTATGGAAGGCTGAAGTACTCCCCTTGTGCCATGTTTGTGAGTCAAATCCAGCCCCACAGCAGTTCCCTGAAAGTTACATGTGGCACAAATTGGCTCACGTCAGGACTCAGTTCATGAAACACATATTGTCTAGTGAGCATTAAGACATTTCCTTTCATAGTGAGCTGTTGATCGTTGGTTCATGCCTCCATCTTATTTTCTTAGAGCAACAATTGATTTGTTAACACAGTCTTTAACCTGGGAGTTCACACATGCCAGTTCATCCCTCACTGACTCCAAATGAAATCCTGCTTGTGTTGGGGGAGGGGGGACATCAGAGCTCAAATGGCATAGACATCGGTGGAGGCAGTTCTTGTGTTGTGATTCACTGAGTCATGAGAGATCAAGTGCTAGAGGGGGAGCTAGAGTTGCCAGGTCTGTGTTGCAAAATACGTGGAGACTTTGGGGGTGCTTCCGGGAGAGGGTGGGATTTGGTGAGGGGAGGGGCCTCAGCATGGTACAATGCATAGAGTCCACTTCAAAACAGCCATTTTTCTCCAGGGGAGCAGATCTCTGTCAGCTGGAGATCAGTTGTAAAAGTGGGAGATCTCCAGGCCTCAGCTGGAAGTTGGCATAGGCAGCCCCTATGTTGTTTGCATTTTTGTGCCAAGTGAATTAACACTTCATCCATCTCTAGCTGATCAAATTTCTCTGCCATAATAATTTTTTTTGTCTTTTGTTATCAAGCAATGTCCATGTATATATATGAATCAATCCCATAAGAGACTTGGTCTGTTGACAAATGTGGTTGGTATATATAAGCTCACAATTTATTTGATATTTCAAGTAGGAATATTCTTTCTGTGCAGTGCTGTTAGGACTGCAACTTAAAACACCACCTTTGATGCCATATTTATGAATTTGTAGCCTATTGATGCTGACATCTGGGTCTCTTTTGTGCAAAGCTGTGCATGTGTTTTGTACAATACACATTATAGAACCTTATTCACAACAGCTAGTTTTTAATGTATTGTACTTTTTGGAACAATCCGTTCTTCAAAGGTCTACTATTGGTAGAGCCATACAATCAGAACTTCTGAAATGAACCTGCTTGAGAAGAGAGAGCCAAGGGATAGGAGAAGGGAGATGGCAGTGCTGGCACTGAAGCATATCTTTGCCTGGTTTCACAGCAATAGCGCCATATTGCTGGACCATGTGGCATGGAGGCTAACTGAGATCTCCATTCCGTGACACTGGATTGAATCCTAGATTAAACAAGCATTCTGTTCCTCTCCTACCCTAAGAAGTGCAGTGAGGATTCCTAACAATCCTGAGAACAAAGAAAGAACAATAAGACTCTCAAGTACTGAACAACCATTCAGTCTCATTTTTCCATTATTTTGCATAGTCTGCCCCCGGTGGCATGCATGATTAGGACCTCAGGTGGTGACAGAGCCTTTCGTAAAGCATTTGGTAAATGACATCTCTGCTATATGAATGACTCCTTGCCCTTCTGTACACTGTAGCACACATCCCATTAAGTCTAACAGTAGGGACTATGCAGCTCCTGCTGAGGAGATATGCACTCAGACAATAGAGTCAATGTGTGCTGCTTAACGAAAGCATCTGACTCCAATTACATCCCTCCTGGATTTGCATTTCTGTTTAATTGAGGAAGTGAGAGTGAATCTGGTGTGGCTCTTTGCAAGCCCTAGCAGCCTTTTATCTGACTAATGTGTGTTTAATTAAGCCTGCAATGAGCTGGCTGCAGTTATCTCTGCAAGGGCTTGATGAAGTCATCTCCCAGCATGCACTGCAACTCTACAAGCTCTCTAGGCATAAGTCCCAGTGTGGGCACACATCAATGCCTAACTATATGAGCTGAAGGGAGATTTTGGAAGAGTTACTGGTGTGTTGTGTAGAGATTTTCACATACAGAGAGATTGCTGGTATAAATAAATTGTAAAACAAGGAAACTGGAAAATCTGATCTGGCTAATAATATCCAGTGACCTATATAGTTACTTATCTGTGTGCCAGGTAATGTGGTGACTCTTTGTACTTTGCATGCACAAAAGCAAAAGGCAGACCAAAATTGGCTTTAGTTGGTGTGTCTCTTTCTTCCATATTCTGATTGAAATGTGTGAGTTGTGACACAGTTTTATTCTGGCAGGATGTAATGATTAGTGACTCACTTGCCTAATTTCTCTCCTGAGGTTGCCAGCTCTGGCATGAGAAATTCCTGGAGATTTGGCAGTAGCACATGGGGAGGGGCTTCTGTTTCTTGCTGTACATCTGCCCCCTGAAACTGCCATTTTCTCCAGGAAATGATCTTTGTCATTCCTAGAGAACACCAGCTTCCACCAGGAAGTTGGCAACCTTGTTAGCAGTTAGACCCCCTCCTCTTACTGAGGGACACTTTACAGACAAAGAACCCATGAACACCCCTCCTAATATATATATATATATGTCAGCTCACATACCATAAATACAATAAACTGCCTGGCCCATAAAGACAGAGGAAGGCTGTGACAAGCGTTGACCATATGCAATGCAATATGACACAGAATGGATGCCAAGGCAAGGCTGGACATACAGTTTATAACTGTGGGAAAGAGCAGCTAAACAGCTGATGACCCCCCTCCACTCAAAAGAGATGCATAGTTCAGGACAATGGGTCTCCCAAGATAGATTGCCTCACCTTGGACTAATCTCATCACAGGCCCAACCTTACCTCCTTTTACCCATTTTTATCCTAATTATGCAATTCTTAACTCTATTCATTAATCCTGTACTCAGAGGGTAATCAAGAAACATTAGCACCTACAATTTACTCTGGTGATATCATCAATGTTTCAAAGATAATTGTTCATCCCCAAAAAAACCATTAAGTCATTTTCTGGGTGGCAAACATGTCAGAATGCACCAGGGAACATTTTTCCTATAGCAGTCAGGACTCTGAGCCATAGCATGTCGCTGGTACCAACAGCATGCACACTCATTTTGTGGATTTTTTTTCTCCCCGTGAAATACTGGCCTTTTTACTGCTGCTTCCTGGACCTCTACAAGATTTGGTAAATATTTAAGGTTGCAAATACAGCAGTGCAGTTCCCCTGAATACAGTCTTCATTTCCTCATCCCCAGCAGCTGCACTTCCACTAAATGAAAGTGAACACACATACTCAGAAAGCAGCCAAAATAAACAGTTTGCAAGCGCAAACTTTTGTGATCTCACTGGGGCAATTTACTCATGGGAGTTGCTGAATGTAACCATCTGCTGTATTTCAACCAACTTCTTCAGACTAACAGGAAAATGAAAAGAGAGCAGCATAGGGGTTAAAGTTTTCCTCCATCTCACAATCAGGTTTTAATTAACTCTTTACTACCCATTTTACTATACACACTACCTCTGAAATGAATGCAAAACAAGCAGAGGGACTGGTTTCTCTTCCTTTCTCACATGCTTTGCACATTCACCAGGAAGAGCCATGTGGCTATGCCTGCTTGCCCTGCTCATGTTTCCCAACTGACTACTTCAAACAACTGATCAGTATGACAAATCTCATTTTAAATACCCCTACTATTTAAACTAGGGTTACCAAGTCCATTCAAGAAATATCTGGGGACTTTGGGGGTGGAGCCAGGAGACATTGGGGTGGAGCCAGGAGCAAGGGTGTGACAAACATAACTGAACTCAAAAGAGTTATGGCCATCACATTTAAAGGGACCACACATACCTTTTTAAATTCCTTCCTTCCACAGGAAATAATGAAGGATAGGGGCTCCTTCTTTTGAGGCTAATAGAATTGGACCCCCTGGTCCAATATTTTTGAAACTTGGGGAGTATATTGGGGAGAGGCACTGGTTGCTATACTGACAATTTGGTGCCTCTACCTCAAAAAACAGCCCCCCCCAGAGCCCCAGATACCCGTGGATCAATTCTCCACTATTTCCTATGGGAATAAGTCTCCATAGGAAATAATAGAGTTCCCAGCAGACATTTCCCTCCCCTCACCTGCTTTCTGATGACCCTGAAGTGGGAGGAGGGTCTCCAAAGCGGGGGATCCCCTGCCCCCACCTGGGGATTGGCAACCCTAATTTAAACTGAAGTTTGCCTCCACTGGCGGATTAGCAAAACAAGTTGTCCCCCAACTCAAAAAGAGGACGTTCTTATCAGTTTTTTAAAAACAATCCCAAAGAGGTCAGACATCAAAAGAAGAGGACAAGGCCTAAAAATAAATTGCTTCAAAGGACAGGTTCAGTCAGCCAGGCTTTGTGCTCAGAGGGCCTGGCTCTGAGTCACGTCCAGACCCCTTGCTGTATATCCTATCCTAGGCTTCTGTTCTCATAACACATCATATTCTTCAGAACTACCTTAAGATGAACCATATCTGAAAGATGGGCCTGCTTCTGCTGCTGGTTTCCTTCTGCGTGCTTATCTTCCAATAGGCTCCAGTAATTCCCAGCTCAAAGAGATGTTAAGCCATGAAGAATGAGGGCCTTTGTAACTCACTCCTGTTGTGGGGAGATTATGAACTGTAATTGTTCCTGATACACTGAATGCATCTGTTGCCTTTCCATCTATCAAATAATAAATATCTCCTATTAATTCCAGCTGCCCTGCTCAATTTATTTCTAATGCACTAGCCAGGGGTGTCGAACTTAGGGTTGCCAGGTCCAATTCAAGAAATATCTGGGGACTTTGGGGGTGGAGCCAGGAAACTTTGGGGTTAAGCCAGGAGACATTGGGAGTGGAGCCAGGACCACGGTTGTGACAAGCTTAATTGAACTCCAAAGGGAGTTCTGGCCATTACATTTAAAGAGACTGCACACTTTTTAAATGCCTTCCCTCCATTGGAAATAATGAAGGATAGGGGCACCTTCTTTTGGGGCTCATAGAACTGGACCCCCTGGTCTAATCTTTCTGAAACTTGGAGGGCATTTTGAAGAGAGGTACTAGAAAACGACAACACAATGATGGCAGTGCAACTGAAGCCTTGGATGAAATTCCTCCAAGAGATAAGTTTAGGATGCATTCATTTATTCCTGTAATTGATGCTCTTCACTCAAATTTGGAGAGAAGAGCTACTGCGTACAGAAGTGTTGCTGATAATTTTTCATTTTTAACTGATCTGCAAGCAACAAGGGAACAAATTCTTCATGGTGTCAAGAGACTAGAACAAGAATATCCAAAGGATACTGATCTCAATCTTGTTGATGAACTCTTGACTTTCCATTTGTATATCAAACAGGCTCATGCACAAAAAGAAAAGTTTCAGCCACCAAGACATGTACCAGATAATAAAACAGGAAAAAATCCAGACTACTTTTCCAAATGTGGAAACAATTTTCGGATTGTTCCTGTGTTTGATGGTAACTAACTGTTCTGGAGAGAGATCATTTTCCAGGCTGAAAAGGACCAAAAGTGACCTTCGTTCAACAATGTCACAAGAGTGGCTGTCTTGTTTGAGTATTCTCTGTACAGAGAATGATAAACTGTGACTTACTGATTTTGATGAAATCATTGATGAGTTTGCAGTCAGGAAAGCTTGAAGGAAGATGTTTTGACATTAAATTATCTACCGTAAATGTGTAAATAGCCTTAACAGGGTAAAACATAATTTGATTATCTGACTGTTTTGTGTAAACAATAAACCTCTTCATCAATCATCACTGTATGATTTAAGATTGTTATTTTCAATTAAGTTTAAGATTAAAATTTTTGTCAGTCTTCAAAGGTTTAAATGTTACATAATGTTTAGATTTAATTACAAGATGTTGACTATAACGACTGTCCTGTCTATTCTCTTTTCATCAAGTTTAACTATTTCATCATGTGACCTGTGTAAGACAGTGTTGGGTGGGTTGGGGCTTTGGTTAATATATAATAGCTTTCAAGTTTGTTTTAATGTACATATTTGAGCTATAGCCCATATAGTCTAGACCCAAATTTAGCCATAAAACTCCACAAAAAACATTCCATGTGTCCTGATAATTCAAAAATTTGCCTAAAACTTGTTGAAAATAATGATTGATCAGGTAACATGTATTATCATTCTGCATTATCAGCAGATAAACTGAAAAAGTTGTGATTGGAGTATACTACCTACCAGGTGAAATGTGAAAAACAGGCTTTCAGATAACCAGCTAAAACATTTCTTGGCATTGCCTTTGTTTGTATTCACAATCAAGTTGACTGCTATATCATATTAATTGTACGCCTCTCTACACTACATTCTACACTTTATTGCTAGTTTTTCAGTAACAAGTATTCTTAAACTTCTTTGAATTGTAAATAGCTATATTTCAGTTTGCTTTTCCTTTGCAGAACACAGTATTGACTTATGACTGCCATGTGGAAGGCCTCTTAAGAGCTTCCTGAATTAAAGTGTGGGATTATAACAACTCCAAAAAGTTGATGTGGCAGGGTGCCTTTCCCAAACTGAGGCATGCAGGGTTTCCATTAATGTGGTTTTAAATAGCTTCCAAGCATTGTAGAGGAATTTTACTCTCTTAATTCTAACTTTCAGCTTCCTTTTTGTCTAGTCTCCTCACTTTTGTTCCCACTTTTGAAATCAGATGTGGTCATTTTGGACTTTTGGGACAGTTTTCCGTTAATATAAGTGGTAGATTTAATAGCATTGTTATTACCGTTCCCATGTGCTGCAGCAATATCTACATCTTATATGAAGATTCAAGCACCACTCAGAACCAGTCCAGGGCCACTACTCCTCTGGTTGGCTCCATGGCCAACTGTTTCAACACAAAGTCATTCATGATATCTAGAAACCTTACATCTGTGGCATGACTCATGCATGTATCAATCCTGTCATTATGAGGCTAGTTAGTTGAAGACCCCCATTATTCCATCAGTATTATCTATCGTTGTCTCATTTCCTTCTCTGTCTTGAGATCACTCTTCAGATTCTCGGAAGATGGGCAGTAGTATAGTATATCCCGCCTTTTAATTTATCTTAAACATGGGTCATGGTCCTGATAGTCCTTTTTTAAAAACAAAAAAAGCCACTTGGGGAGGGCAATTGGAAAGAGAATTGGCAGTGGCAAGGTACTGCATAACTATTTCTCTACTCACTATTTCTCCATTCCCAATTCTTTTTCTGTACACAAAGGCCAGATTTGCAGGTAGTTTGGCATGCAGTAATGTGGAGCACGTGCAAATTTAGCAATGCCTATTTTACAAAGCCTTTTCTTCTCTTTTCACAAGTGAATTAATAAGCTGTATTTAAGTAGTTATGGACTTGAGTTTTCATTGTTATCTCTAAGAAAAAAGACTTCAGCATTACCTTCTATGACTTTTGCTGTGATCTCAGGGAGCACATGAAAGCACATAGCTCTGTTGTATCTGTTCCTATCACCATTTCTTGATTCAGTTCAGATAATAATTTGGACCACTTTCTTCACTCAGGGAAGGGGGCAGTAAAGCTTTCAGATGTCCATTATGCTAATTTCTCCACAGTACTTAAAAGATAGCTAAAGAGAGTTGAAAACATTGTTGTGTCTCAATTCTGTAAGCTTCTGTCTTGCACATTTTGTTCTTCCTCTCATGACTGAAATAGCATGTATAAATAATAAGGAAATTGATAATTGATAAAGTCTGGGTAAAGACTTTGTGGTGCTGCTACTACTAAAACTTAACATTTACTTTTGAGAGTTCATATACCACATCATATATATATTCTTGTTATACTTGCAGCAACCATGGAAGGCAGGTCAATATTATTAATTCAGTATTTCAGATAGGCAGCTGAGGCTGAAAATGAGCATGGTTTGCTAAAGGCCATCTAGTCTACCATGCAGCACAGATAAAGTAATTGCTAAGTCTCTTCATTACAGTCTTTGTTGTTCAGTCACACAATCAAATCCGACTCTTTGTGACCCCATGGATTACAGTCTACTTCATTACTATTACTACCAAATGAATTTTCCAACAAACCCCCAGCACATCTCATTATATCAAGAAGCCAATCAAGGCTTTATCACTTTTGGTATGTCACCCACAATAAGAACATGCATCACCTTAGCTCCAGGAAATCAACTATCTGTCCTACTGATAGTGGATGTTTTTTGAGCAGGAACACACAGGAATATCATTCCAACTGGCTTGACATCAGGGTGTGTGGCCTAATATGCAAATGAGTTTCTGCTGGGCTTTTTCTCCAAAAAAAGTACCCTGGTTATTATTGTCTATGGAAAACTAAGGCCGATTTCTCACTCACCTTACTCTGCCCTCGCATCTGTCTTCTCCGCGCAGCATCCTCCCGATTTCCCACTATTTGTGTTGAGGCTGCAGCAAACATTGCAGTTTTCGCGCAGCAAACGGAAACTGGTTTTTAGCGGTTTCCATTTGCTGCACAAAACCCACAATGTTTGCTGCAGCCCTGGTGCAAATAGTGGGAAATTGGGAGGATGCCGCACGGAGAAGACGGATGTGAGGGGAGAGTAAGGGTGAGTGCAAAATTGGTCTAATTCTACACAACTGAAGATAATGCTACACTCTTTCTGTGATGATAATATGAACAAATTGGGAATTTTTGCAGCTGGCAATCATGGCTACCAACAAGGAAAATTTTTTTAAAAACCCAAAGAAAATCAAATGGCTAACAACAAGGAAGATCTGGATTCAAAATTATTGCACTTTTTCCTTGATGTGAGCAGAATTTTTAATCCAGTGTCAAAACTGCTTTGAAAGATAAACCCTTTTCACTTCCAGGCTACATCGCCTTGCTAGCAGGTGGATTCGCAAGCTCTCCTGCTTGTGACTCCCCCTGATCAGGCAGGGGGAAGGGTCCCACGGATGTAACACCCCCAAAGAGATCCTGGGGGGGTCTCTTAGGCATGGGGCTTTCACAGTGGAACGGGGGTGCAACGGCAGTTGCTCCTGTTCCTTCTGTGTGCTCTGAAGCTCTTCCCATTGTGACCACTAATACAGCAGCAAGAGGCAAACACTCGATTGCTTGCCTTTCTTTTCTTTAACAAGCTTTTGTTCTATCACCCCTCTATCACAAGCATGACAAATCTGCAATGTAAGTAAGTTTGCTTTCAATTGGCAAGGGCTAATGGGTCCTTTTTACATTCTAATGACTTAGTAGTTCAAAGGAAGGGAAAGAGATCGATATCTCTAATTTCCCTGTGAATGAGGTCATGGAAAGTCAAAGAGCATCTTTAAATACTGGAAACAATTTGAATTAATCGGAATATGGACATTTAAATTGACCCAGATCATAATTGGATATTTGTTAAAAAGACTATTATTTGGCTGCAATACGGTCTGAACAAAATAAGATACCTGTTAGAGGGATTTTTCCTTGTTGTCTGATCTGAAATTCATATGTTAACATCTAAAACTTCAGTTGGAGGAGACTGAGAAGGATGGGCTATTTGGGACTCTGAGCTACTTTTTAATCAGGATTAATGGACTGAGTTTGCTGACAGAGAAAAGAGGCTTTGCTAAGCGAAATTTCTTATAAAAAAGACATTTTGAGCAGTTTAAAATCTCTGAGGCAAGATCTTGGTTTATTGGCTGACTTGGTTAAGAAGCAAATGGCAGCTTTTTTGCTGAAAGCTAGCGAAACCTCAAATCTACATGAGCAGAGTGCTAAAGAGAACCTGGTGATGTCTGTAGAATCGAAATGGGAGACTGAGCTGTTGGGAAATCAACAAAAGAAAATTAAAATGGAATCTTGTGGCACACTTTAAAAAGAGGACTCAAGCTAGGTTGAGAGGAACAAAGGCTGTGGAATTTTTCTCATCTCCGAGGATGTCTGCATTAAGAAGATGCATTTCAACCAGAAAATCATGATGTGGAAATCTTTCAGAAAGAAAAGTCTCTTGAACTAGATTTTTCTCAGTGGATAGCGGGACATGGACTTTGTAAGAAATTATGATATGTGAAATTAGAAGGCTAAGTGAGACTACTTTTCTTTTCTTTTCTTTTTGGGCTATAATAAGCTGTCTTGTTTTAAACAATATGGATTTAAAAGTTAAAGAGCTAAAAAGTTTTTGAAAAGAATTTTATGTAAAAATAGTTATTTTAGATTAATTTTTAAGAAGGCAGATAACATAATTTCCTGACAAATTGCTGAACTTGTTTGTAATAGATAATGATATTAGTTTCTATGTTTGTTATAGATATGGGTAATTCTACAAGTTAATCTATAACTCAGGAGATAAATTTCTTTTTAGTAAGAAGGGTTTCCTGAAATGTTTTTATCTTGGATAGTTGGGTAGGTAACTCAATAAGAACAGGTTTGAGACTCTCATTTTTGGGTCATAAAAAGTTGTTTTTCCTAGCCCAATAGGGATACAAGAGGTGGATTAATTGTTAAAAAGGCAGACAACATAGATGTTATGTAAACTGTTAGATTTGTTTTTTTAATAATGTCCCCCAGGAGAAACTTTTTATATTGAAATAGACATAATACCAGCTTGTATTTCTTTTTAGTTTTTTTTAAGGATAAAGATATGAATTTTTCATGTCTCTGTTAATAACGATAGTGATAAACCAACACATCAGTTTGTGTTTTTTAACAAGGTTAAGCCAAAGTAGTTAGTTTCGTGCTGAGACTGTTCTGACTTGTTCATATTTATATGTGTTGAAAAAGAACTGTTTAGACTTGTATTGCAAATAATAGCTTGGTAAAAATGTTTTATAATGGAAGATAAAGATGGTAAAATATATGGAGAATTTTATACTTGCAGGTAGAACGAATTGGATATTTTATTTGGAGGTAGATTTAAAATTGATATATTTGTATTTTTCCTCCCCCCCCCCCGTCTTTCCCATTCCGTATACGCCCTCCCCCCCCTCTTTTTTTTTTGTATCTGTGCTTATGCTTTTTCTTTTGTAGTTAAAATCAATAAAAATTAGAAAAATTGAAAGATAAGCCCTTTTCATTCCCCCTTTCCACAAAACTAGGTATCTTATTATAGACAGAAAAAAAGCACAATGGCCTTATTGGGTAACCACCTAAGGACACTTGACTTAAAAGATCTAGAACTGTTGCTCAGAATGCATCAAACACGGAGAGTTATACTGTTTTTCAGTACTCCAGAAATCCCCTCAATCCTTCTTAGAAATAAAGGGCCCTTGATGTCCAAAGGAATTTTTCCAACCCGTGTTTATATGAACACTACTTTGGCCCCTCTCTGCGCGGAAGTGAGATATGAAGGAGAAAGTCACCAGCTTAGATCACATACGAGCCCTAAGAAGCATGCAAGGGCAGCAATGAGTGCAGTCAACCAGAAAGGCTGTTCACCAAGTCTCTGCAAACAATAAATCTGTGCCTTATTTATCAGATCTGCTATCAGATGTGGCTCCAATGGAAGAGGGAATCCAAGATGCATTTGTGGAACTCCCTGAGAGGGAACAGCAATGGGTCATAGATAGATTAGAGCTATTGAAGACCCAGCTGCTCAAGTGCAGATCAGAGCAGAATTGACGTTCTAGTTCTGCAGATGCTACACTGTATGAGAGCATGGAGGCAGACTGCTCTATCCCCACTGTAGTCCTTTCTAATCAGGAGTCAGGTGGAGGGCTGCTTAAGAGGTTGGTAATGCAAGCAAGCTCGCATCAGAATTGTGATTTGGCCTGCAGGACAGTTCTCAGATTGGAGTGAATGACAATTGTACATTGACTACTGAGCCCAGCTCAACTCTGATTTCGCTGGTTCCTCGGACGGAAGGACAAGTTAAATTTCCATGTTGTGTCTTTGGAACCTATCCATACTCCCACGATACTGATCATACTCTACCAGCTTAAACAGAGCCCCAAATAATTTCTGACTCTGATGATTTATTACATCCACCCTCAGAGGTTCCTCTCCCAATAACAACATCCAAAAACTCCACCAAAAATGGCAGTGTATTCCTTGACCACAGGAGAGTTCTGGATAAGATTTCGAAGTCCAGTTGACTATCCAAAGGTGACCAAGAACCAGTCCTAAAGATCTTATCCTGGAATATTGCAGGTTGGAAGAAAAAGGTGACCAGTACAGACTTTCGGACTTTCCTCAAACAATTTGATATTATATTATGCCAGGAAACTTGGGCTCAGAGTGAAATACAGTTTGAAGGTTATAAGTCCTATTCCATGTCAGCAGTTAAGCTTAAGCAAATGGGCCACTATAGAGCAGGCCTATGCTGCTTAATCTCTTACTGGATTAAAGCAGAAACTGTTTCTCTGACCCCCTGCTCTTAAACTGTTGGCCCTAACATTAATAGTGGTAAATGTATATCTACCCCCTTGTCTAAATAGAGGGGACCTTTCAGCACAATGGAACAGTTTCAGCATGTATATTGAAAACCCTGAGCAGGAATACCCCTCTGCTGAATTTATAATTATCGGTGACTTTAATGCTAGAATAGGTAAAGATAATTATGGGTTATGTAAATCCCTGGGTCTTGACCTGCAGGATTCCCTCTCTGAATTTTTGATTTTTCCAAGGAACGCCAAAGACCCCCATGTTAATGCAGCAGGAGTATTCCTGGCAAACTTTTGTATCCCCTCTAATAGATCTATTCTAAATGGGTCTATACCACATGACTTGCTGGGGGAGTATACATTTACTTCCAGAGTAGGCAGTAGTGTTGTTGACTATGCTATTGTTTCCCCCAGTCTGAGAAAACTTATTGTAGATTTTTTAGTGGGTGAGAGCTTGGACAGTGACCATTTCCCATTGATTACATTACTAAAATTGGAGGCTGTTAGCCATTCATCTCTGGTTCCTGTTGATATGCCTGCCCCTCCAAGAGTTAGATGGTCAGAGAAAGTTCGAGAGAGCATTAATCAGTTGCTTCAAACAAGTAAATTAACAGAACAACTGGTTGAAGCTGAAAACCCTTCTGAGGCCCTCCAAATTTATAACCTCTGCCATAATCAACTTTTATAATCGTTAGGAAGACTTAATGTTTTACCCTCAGTGGTACTGTCTGGGAGCTTTGCCAACATCCCTTATCAGGAAGATTCTGCCCATGTAATGGAAGGCGTCTCGAAACAGTCACCCATGTTTTACTTTACTGTGACTTTTATGGGGAAGTGCGGGACTGTATAATCAAACCTATCTTGTCTAACCTTTATGGACTACCTGACGCAAAGTTGGTTTTCTTTCTGTTATCTGATCGATGTTCCCATACCTCTAGCCTAGTTGCAAAGTATCTTTTGACTGCCATAACAATCAGGGAGCAAAAGACTAGCTCCCCTTCTTGATGCTTGACTAGTTTTTATAACTGAAACTCTGTGCAGCTTTGCCATGCTGTACTTTTTACTTCTATGCCAATAAAGGTATTTGGATTGGATTGGACTGGATTGGAAAGAAATTTACATTGCTTTGATATGATTTGTCCATGTTATATACTGGTAACCCTACAATTTATTTTAAAGACTTATAAATTGTTATATAGTCTTAAATTTTCCAGAAATCATGCTAACAATTAAATCATTTCTTGAAGCACTTTCCTTGCATTCTGAGAGATTACTCATCCTCAGTCAACTTGAAGAAACTCACCAGCCCTTAAAACAAGGAATGGATTGGAACTGTTTTGGAAGGGAGAAAAAAGGTCCTGTCCCTTATAACAGAGACTTGTATGGAAATGAGCAGGTGAAACTTTTCAAGGCATGGAGGTAAATAATATCCCATTAACCCTGTATTAAAGCGTCAGGACATGTTTCTCCACTCCAGGCTTGTTAGCAAACCGATTTCCAAATGAATTTATTGCACGTATAAAACCAAAAGAAAGAGCTGTTGGAAAATAAACACTAAGTGCAGGGGAACTACATCTGCAAATGCAGCTTGATTTACCTAAGAACAATATTTTTCCTACATGGTAATTATCTTAGCATACATCCTGTATGCCTCATGTGAAAGCATGACTGTCTACTCTGCTATAAGTGTTTTGCATTGTTTGTGGCAGTGACAAAGGTTAACAACACTTGGCACATTATATGGATGTACATGAGGGGAGTTGGTACAATGAGATTATCTTTGTGTAGGAAAAAAGTCATGCATGAGGCAGCTCTGAGTTTCAGTTCTCATCCCAATGAACCAGTGGTAAGAATTGGCAAGTGGCACAGTTATCTAATGTGATGCCAGCTTGTAAACCATCAACAACATAGCTGAAATAATATGTAGGCAGGAGTAGGAATAAACTATTTGGCAAGTGTCCTTCACCACTGCCTTCTGTTTTCTATTAAGCAAGGAACAACTTAATTTCTTAAGGGCTACATTATACACACTGCCACCTGAACCAGCTTAATGATCTGCACCAAGCTATCTCCTTACATCATGGGGAGAAGGTTTACATAAGGCACCTGGAACCAATGAGAAATTACATACCCTCATCTGATCTGCCTGAAGCTAGAATGCCGCATCTGAGGAACATTTCAGTCAGATATGGTATCACTGATATCATCAGGTTTAGAAGCAGGAGACCTGGCTTCAAAATATAAATTCCTATTCAATCACAGCGTTTGTGGACTAGGGCCAGTTTCAGATACTCTAATAAATGTGGTGTCATAAGACTTCTTTTTGGCCTTGCTACAACATACTAACATCGCTACTTCAAAAGAATTGTAAAAATTAAAAAAGATCTGTAAATCATTTGTTTATTTATAATATTTGGTCCCACTTGTCCTCCAAAGATATCAGGGAAGGGAAGCATAGATGGGCTTATCTAATTGTATTCTCTGACAACGCCCCTGTAGTAGGTATTAGGCTGTTGGAAATTACCTAAAGTGATAGTGGGAGAAATCCTTGGCATGTCTGTTCAGAAGTCTACCATTATTCAATGGGGATAACTTCCAGGAAAGTGTGTTTTTTTTTTGTAGATTATGATAACCACTTCTGTCATAGCAGAAAGATGGACATGCTTCACTTGTAATTGAACAGGCTCTTTATAGTGTCCCCCTGGTTTGTCATTTAGACAATTCACCAAGGGTACTTCTCCAAATCAAGCCTGAATTCTTCCTAAAAGCTGAACTGAAACTATTATACACTGGTCTCATAATGAAAACAGAAGATTCATTGGGAAAGACAATAAAACTAGGAAAAGTTGAAGGCAACAGAAAAAGAGGAAGACCCAACATGAGATGGATTGACTTAACGAAGCCTTCAGTTTGCAACCTGAGCAAGGCTGTTAATAAGATGTATTGTAGGTCATTCATTTTTAGGGTCACCATAAGCTGGAAGCAACTGGCACATAACACACACCCATATACATCACACTTGCTAAACAGAGACTGGTTGGGAGCAATGAAGTGTCTTTTTACACATTTGCTTTTTTTTTTCTCTTCTACCAGCAGGAGTCAAACAATTCATTTTTTACTGAAAGATCAGAATATAAACCAGAACATCTACTATATGAGTATCAGACAGAAAGCCTAGAATCTTGGTAATGCAAACCAACATTTCTGGGCAACACACCAACTCTACAATGTCTATCACCCTTGAAGCCTCTTGTTTTTCTCCAGATGTAGGAGAAAATGAGTTCTAATTTAGGATATAAAACAACAAGGATGAAAGTGGGGACTGTCCTCTGTAACAGAGGACAAGCATCTTTACAAGGGCTGTAACAGAGAGCCAGGATATGACTTCAGGTTGGGCTCCTTAACTTGCACCAAGAGATGCCTCAGTTTTTACGTTGCTAAGGAAGCAATTGTGTTGTCTTGCAAACTATATTTAGGCAAGCATTTAGGAATCCTGCTTCCAGGCCTCCTGTCTGTTTCCCTCATCCGTTGTCCCCCACCCCAACACATGTTTTCTCTTAGGGTTGCCAATGAGTCCAATTGCTTCCAGACTTGTTAATCTTTGTCAAAATATTAGTTTCTGAAACTGGAGGTCTCCCCCTTGTTTAATCATCAGATATTTTCTTTCCATGAAAGGTAATGATGTCCTCATACTCCCCCTTCATCCTAATCAGAGTCACTGTATGGGATAAAGTAACCATATATAAAATTTAATCTTTGTTTGGCTTTATTCCACTTTACACCTGATCCACAAAGCCAGTCTTCCTAACTCATGCTGTAGGGCCTTTTCCTTATTAGGTCACAATGACTGTAGCTACTTCATTCCTGTCTTCCTCTCCAGAGATCCAATACTACATGAAGATCTGGAAGAGTCAGCAAAATTTTATAGAGAAAAAGGGATGGGTGAGTGAGAGGATTAAATTATGATAACAGTGCTGGTCAGAAGGCTGGAAGAGTTATCTCCAAAATGACAAGCACCTTTTGGGTTTATTGTTGTATGCGGAATGATATAGGAGAGATGATGAGATCATGAATGTTGTGGGAAAAACAAATGAGGAACAATTGTGTATTCTTCCTACCATAAAAGAACTACGGGACATTTAATGAAATTAATAGGAAACAGGTTTACAACAGACAGATGAGATTCCAGAGTTACAAATTCACCCTCATATCTGAATGAATGGATTTTGCAAAGATTTTTTTTTTATATATATATAATTACTGGTGCACTGGAAAAGAAGACTTGGTTTTCCATTTATGTTCCGATCTGGAAAATGTAGCAGTAACTGAAAGGGTGGAAAGAAAGGGTTGGATCTTGCAGAGAATTTCCAGAAATAAAAGGGAGTATTTTTGCTGGCCTTCCTCCCACTACAGGTGGTCCCCTGTCCCCCAGAAACAGCATTTCAAAAAGTATTCTGGACTGTGGGAGGGGACAGGAAGGGGGAAGATTTGTTCTGCTGGTGGACATCCTCTTTTTCAGTAGTAACGTTCAGCAGGATTCAAACCATTTCTAAAGAAAAAATATTGTTAAAGCATCAAATATAATTCCGCTAAACTTTCAAATTAATGATGCTGCTGCATGAAGCAATAAGCAAAATAGCCTAACACTATTGCTAGGCTTTTAGCATCTTTGGAAAATCTTATATATGCCCAGACTTTTTTTTTTTTAGCAAGAATGCACAGGAATGCAGTTCCGGCTGGCTTGGCATCAGGGGGCATGTCCTAATATGCAAATAAGTTCCTGCTGGGCTTTAAAAAAAAAAAAAAAAAAAGCCCTGTATATACCAATATATGTATTTGAAGATAGTTCCAGATGGGTCATGTCTGAGGCCAGCATCTGGCCTGTCTTCAGCCAAGGCACCTGCTGCAGTATTGGGAAGTTCCTTGATGCTGCAGGAGCTAAGCAGGAGCCACACAGCTTTTTTTTACCTCATTTTGGGCAGAACTCCCTGGACAGGACTCTGGACAGCAGCCAATTGAAGCAATGAGACATAGGCATCTTTCTTCTGGGCAACAGAGCTTCAAGTGTTGTCTGATTATGTAATCTTCTAGTGACAGGACAACAAAATCAACACTGGGGAAGAGCAAGCCTTGGAGAGCATTAGGCAAGCTGGTAAGGATGGAGGCACCCACCAGAAGGCCAACTGTGATCTCCTGGGCAGGCATGGCAGGAGCCCAGCTATGCAAGAAACTTAGTAGGAACCAGGCAGGAAGGGCCTGATTGAAGGCCTCCTGGAATCTGGCCAGCAAGAGAAAGGGAGAAGGCTAGCAAGGATGGAACAGGAGACCGGGGGAAGTGGTGCTCCAACCTTTAACCCAGATAATGGCTCAGGTCATAGAGGTGGGGCCAAGGGTGTGGCTGGGGCTGATTGGAGTGGTGGAATAGGGTTGCCAGATATGTGTGTGAAAATATCTGGAGACTTTGGGGGTGGATCCTGGAAAGGGCGGGGTTTGGGGAGGGACCTCAGCATGGTACAATACTATAGAGTCCACACTTCAAAGCAGCCATTTTTTCCAGGGAAGCTGATCTCTGCCAGCAGGACATCAGTTGTAAAAGAGAGAGATCTCCAGAGCCTACCTGGAGGCTGGCAACCCTATGGGGAGGAAGCACAAATGAGGGCTCCACAACCAGTCTTAGGAGGAGAGAGGGAACACTGTACTGCCCACACAAGGGCAGTGCTCCAATAAAGAGATGTAGACTTGAGTGATGCAGTCCTTCCCTCTCCTTTTTCTGTACTGAGACCTGGGGAGACCAGTGCATGAAAGTAGCATGATGGCTGAGGGACAGAGGGTAGTGCTAGCAAGGGAGAAGCCTAACAGGTAGCCAGCCATAGGAGCAAAATAAAACAGGAGTCCAGTGGCACCTAAAACTAATTAAATATACTGATAGTCTTTAAAGTGCTACTGGACCCCAGTTTTAAGTTTTTGGAAACTACCTCTCTTTCTTTTTTCAGGATATTAATGGCAATTTGATATGACAACTTAAGGCTTGACTGCCTCAATGTACAATTATGTAGCCTCCAGACCTCAGCCAAAGAGAGGGATCTGTGACAACAGCCTTGGCAAATGCTTTCATCCTGACACAGAAACAATAAACTGAAGTCAGCCCAGAGTAAAAGAGGGGTGTAGCTTTGGTGTTTAGAAGGAAGTCTGGCTTCCTTCCACATTTGTTCTCTCTTTGCTGTGCAATTATCAAAGTTGTTTATGTGGCATGTATGAAACATTTGGCTCTCTCAGGAGGAGGGCCTATTTCCATAACACTTTGGAGTGCTGCAAAAGATCTACAGAACAAAATAATATCGATATATCTCGTTCTCAACATGGCCAGATTTGTGGATACTTAAATCTGGAGCCATGATCAGATAAGATTGATCTTTCTACAAGCTTGGAAAAAAAAACCCCTCAGGTTTGCAGGAAAATCTGAATTTTTTCTTTTTTAAAAAGACAACCATTTGTGGGGGAGGGGGTTAACCTCCCTCCCTAAATAATAGAAGCAGCACTTGTAGTTTTAAGAAATGAATGCCTTCTGTGGAGATTACTAGGCAACTATAAAAGTATTGCCAGCAGAAGCCTTGATTTTAGGGTTGTCAAGTCCTTCCGCGGCTGCGGCAGGGGACTGCTCTCTCTCTCTCATGAAGACGTCACCCGGAAGTGATGTTATCGCACTGGGGACATCATGCCAGGGACACTCTAGGACTAGTGATAAAACTCTATGGTGCCATAGAGTTTTACTGTGAGTCCTAGAGCGTCTCTGGTGTGATTACATCATCTCCGAGTGATGTCATCATGCCAGGGATGGCGCACAGCAACGGGGCTTTTCAGGGGCGGGGATCCCACTGGCAGCCTGCTCCCTGCTGATGAGTTGGGGCCCTCCAGACCAGGGGATCCCCTGCCCTCGGCTGGAGCTTGGCAGCCCTACTTGATTTTTGTCAGTAAAGGGCAAGAGGGAGGAGGCAAGGTCCTTTCCAGAGCTGTTTTGGCCTTCGAGGGAGGATTCATCATCAAGCCAGGACTAGCAACAACCACCAGCTGACAAGCTATCACCTGACTTGCATGACTCACCCAGCACTGGCTGCTTATTGCTGTTGAACTTTAACAACTACACGAAAGCTTAGGGTGGTGGTGTGCTTAGGATCTGTGAAACCCAGATTCAAATCCCCAGTCTGCCAAGGAAGCTCACTGAGTGACTTTAGGCCAGTCATACTCACTTAGCCTAATCTACCTTGCAGGGTAGTTGTTAGAGCTGCCAAGCTCCTACCAGGGGTATAAAATAGATATAAAAATAGATATAAAAAGATAAGAGGTATAAAATAGATATAAAAAAGGGTTCCCTGAGGCTATGTTAAGTTTGAGTTTAAGCAAATTGAGCTCCATCAAACTCAATAGTGCTACTTTTGGCTTCTGCATGTTTTGTTTACCATATCATAGATTGGATTATTAATGATTAAAACAGTGAAAAATCTGGATTTTTAGCATATGTTCACTCTCCAAGTATTCTCTGGCCTGAATCTAGACTATATATGATTCTCATCCAGGGTCTTAAACTGAACATCAGTATTGCTTTGGAACATGTGATGCTACAGATAGAAACAGTGCTTTATTTACTTTTTGTTGCTGCTGCTGCTGTTTAAAAAGTGCTGGTACCCATATATAAGGTTGTGCCAGTTTCCACCAATTTTCCCTCCACAACTTGAGAGAACTCCCCCAAAAGATGCCAGTACTCTGTTACATCCATTTATTATAGTGACTGTTTGATAATCCATTCACTTTTGTCCAAAAGCAAGCCTACCTTCACGTACCTTGCTTAAACTTGTGAAGTATGAGTCGCTCAGACCCTGAAACTGTGTTTGCAATAGTTTCTTTTGGCATATCAGTGGCACTCTGCTTGCAAATCTGGAAATTATCCACATGTGATTAAAAGTTAACACATGTAATACCCTTTCCTTTCCTTTTAAAAATCATTTTGATTTTATTTTAACAAGAGCAGGGGTGTCAAACATGGCCCGGGGGCCAAATCAGGCCCCTGGAGGGCTCCTATCAGGCCCCTGAGCTTCCTTCTGCATCACAGCTTGCTTTGCAAGACTTGCTCAATTGCACAGGGGCTACGGAGCAAAACCTCTATTTTCTCCATTGGCATGAGGCTCCTCCCTTGGGGAGGAAGAGGGGAAGCAGATCTTGCTTTGCTAGGGTCTCTCAATTTCACATCAGAGCTACCGACCCAAGCATCTCTTCTTTCTATTGGATGAGGCTTCTCCCCCTCCTGGTCCCCTGGGAAAGGGAGGAAATAACTAGAGCTTCCTTTGCCCAGTTCCTTGGATCCCATGAGAGAAATACAAAGAAAACACCTTTAAGACCAACAAGTGCTAATGTTTTAAGCATGTTTTAAGTTTTTTTTAAAAGCTTTAATTGTATTTGTCTGTGTCCTTTATAGAGTTTATATCTCTCCTACCTAATCTTAAATAGGAACACACACAGCCCAGTCCAACGTGGCCCAGCCCAACAGAGTCTCATTTATGTTATTTATTTATTTATTTATTTATTTATTCCGTAACTTATATCCCGCCCTTCCCACAAGTGGCTCAGGGCGGCTTACAACAAATAATAAAACAATAAAATCGGAACAAATTAATACATTTAAATTCAAACATTTAAAACCTAAAAACCTTAAAATTTTACATTTTACATTAAAACTGTGCAGTATAATCACAAAAATCTAAGATCTAGAAAGCTACATTTGTCTAGTCAGGCGTAGGCTAACCGGAAGAGGGTCGTCTTACAGGCCCTGTGGAACTGAGTAAGATCCCGCAGGGCCCTCACCTCTTCCGGTAGCTGGTTCCACCACATAGGGGCCGTTGTGGAAAAGGCCCTGTCCCTAGTTATTTTGAGGCGCACTTCCTTGGGCCCAGGGATGGTGAGAAGATTTTGAGTCCCAGACCTCAGTACTCTCTGGGGAACGTGTGGGGAGAGACGGTCCCTCAGGTAGGCAGGTCCCAGGCCATATAGGGCTTTAAAGGTAATGACCAGCACCTTGTACCGGACTCGGTATATTATTGGAAGCCAGTGCAGAGCCCGAAGACCCGGCCGAATGTGCCCCCATCTTGGGAGGCCCAATAACAGCCGGGCCGCGGCATTCTGCACCAGCTGCAGTTTCCGGGTCCGGCACAGGGGCAGCCCCATGTAGAGGGCATTGCAGTAATCCAACCTCGAGGTGACCGTAGCATGGATCACTGTTGCTAGGTCGTCGGGGTCCAGGAAGGGGGCCAACTGCCTTGCCCGTCTAAGATGAAAAAACGCGGACTTGGCAGTGGTCGCTATCTGGGCCTCCATATTTAGGGATGGCTCCAGCAGCACCCCCAGGCTTTTGACCCTGTCCGCCGGCCTCAGCGGGACACCGCCAAAAGCTGGCAGGGGGATTTCCCCCCCCCCGGCCCCCGACGGCCCAAACAAAGGACCTCTGTCTTCGCAGGATTCAATGTCAGTCCACTCAGTCTGAGCCACTCAGCCACGGCCTGTAATGCCCGATCTAAGTTATCTGGAGCGCAGACCGGTCGGCCGTCCATAAGCAGATAGAGCTGGGTGTCATCAGCATACTGGTGGCACCCCAGCCCATACCTTCGGGCAATCTGGGCAAGAGGTTGCATATAGATGTTAAATAACATCGGGGAGAGAACCGCTCCCTGGGGCACCCCACAGTCGAGTGAGCGCCTCCGGGATAGTTCCCCCCCAATCGCGACCCTTTGTCCCCGACCTTCAAGGAAAGAGGAAAGCCACTGCAAGGCCAACCCCTGAATCCCTGCGTCGGCGAGGCGGCAAGTCAGCAACCGATGGTCGACCGTATCGAACGCCGCCGATAGGTCCAACAGCATCAGCACTGCCGAGCCACCCCGATCCAGATGCCGTTGAAGGTCATCTACTAGGGCGACCAACACCGTCTCCGTCCCATGACCTGGGCGGAAGCCGGACTGAAGTGGGTCAAGGATGGAAGCGTCCTCCATGAAAGTCTGTAACTGCCTCGCCACTGCCCTCTCAATGAGTTTGCCCAAAAAGGGCAGGTTTGAGACCGGCCTATAGTGTGCCAATTGGGCCGGGTCTAAAGATGGTTTTTTTAGGAGGGGACGGACCACCGCCTCTTTGAGTGGCGCTGGAAAAAGCCCTTCCGTTAGGGATCTGTTTATGATATCCCGTATAGGATATCTGAGATCCCCCTGGCAAGATTTAATAAGCCAGGAAGGGCATGGGTCCAGTTTACAAGTTGTTGGGCGGGCAGATGAGAGGATCCTGTCGACTTCCTCCAGGCTGAGGGGGCTGAAACCGTCCAGGATATAATCCGAAGACATGCTCGGGGCCTCGGTTGCGTTAACTGCCTCAAAGTTGACGGGGAGGTCAAGGCGGAGTGATGCGATGTTAGATTCAGTCCTCATACCAAAATGAGTTTGACACCCCTGAACTAGAGGGTTCTCTCAAGAAAAAAGGATATGACCTGCTCCTATGCATGCTTACTCATCAGTAAAACCCACTGAGTTCAACGGGACTCACTCATACAAAAATGCACTTACCCTGTCAGCCTTAAGAGAACGTAAGAACTATTTCTTTTTAAAACTTTTAAAATACTTTAATTTAACTGGATTTATGAGAAGAATCAGAGTGTTACAGATGCAAGATGGGCATAGAATGGAAAGTTTCAATGGCTGTAACCTTGAAACATTTACAGATGCAAATTAGATCAGGAAAAGAACAATCTTGATGCAATTCTCTTGTTTGTTCCCAACTTTATTATATACAAATGGGATTGTCTTACCAAATGTAACTAGCTGGATTTATTATTCTAAATGTGGGCTACACTAACCAGGAAAAGATGGAAAAGAGAAAAAATTAACTCTCTGAATGCTGATTTTTGTTTTTAATGCCTGAAAACTAATGAATTGAAGTTAGCTTTTCTGAAAGAGTATAACTGTTGTGGAAAATTGTTTTCTCCTCAGAATCCTGCATGCAATATATGAAGGACCTTTCTCAGAAACATAAATGCCCCTCCACATTAAAATGGTTGTGATATTTTTAGCTGATTTTGATCTACAGTAACATAGCTAGGTTCAAGACCTTGAGAAGTTCTTGTATTTTTTTGAGTCCATAGAACAGAGAATTCTCCAAGGCATGTTTTTGTAAGGGCAACACAAAAAAAGTATAGCTGTCCAAATTCTCCCTTTAAGGCGCTCTTAAAGATACAAAAACATGCACAGGGTCTAGTGTTGTCAGCTCCAGGAAATTCCTGGAGATTTGGGGGTAGCTAGAAAGGGTAGGGTTTGGGGAGGAGTGACTTCAGTAGGGTATAATGCTGTAGAATCCATCCTCTAAAGCAGCCATTTTTTCTGGGGGCACTGATCTCTAGCATCTGGAGACTGGTCATAATTCTGGGAGATTTCCGGGCCCCACATGGAGGTCACCAACGGATTCTGAACCTGGCATCTGTATTTGAATGTAGGGCGGACAGAATGTATTGAACTGCTGCCCTCCTTTGAATGAAGTAGTTAGATAGTTTCCCTGTTACAGAAACACCTTCTACAACCAAGCAAGTCATTTTGTCATACATAAACATCAAAGATCTATTAACTTCTTACTTCTTCATGACAGTATGTTGGCAACTCTGACCTGTTAAGAATGTTGTATGGAATGAATGGGAAGGAGAAGGGATGAGCTGAGGTAGATGAGTTACCTTCTTGTTTGAAGTGTGTTATAAGGAGGTATTTCATCTCTGAGGCCTGGCTGGTACTGTTTGTTCAGTGCTGGCAGTATGTGAATGTATATGGCCTGTTCTTGCTATAATTCATTGCTATCAGGACCTCAAGCACAATAAACATTATCTAGAAAGATGTCTGTAATCTGTGATTAATAGAAATAAGCTCCATTCTCCAAAGTATCTGGATAGAGTAAGATGTAGTACACTATTACACTTATGAGTAATTCTACATACATTTGTGTTGAGAGCCATGGGAGAAAGAGATGAGGAGCAGGGGTCTAATTTTTTGGACTTTACTCTGCTATCCATATGTATGTGTTAATTCTTGGCTGATTTATGGTAACCCTAGAGGGTTTTCAGGGCAACAGACAAATCAAGGTGGTTTGCCATTGCCTGCCTCTGTGTAGCAACACTGGTATTCCTTGGTGGTCTTGGAGAAGTGACAGCCTGCTAAGAGTCAAGTTACTGTAAATACGTCTGAAAAAGTGGTGTAGCCAATTGTACCCTTGGGGGAGTTGTGGTACATTCTTTAGTGTTTACGGTTTATTGAATGTTTTTCTCTTGCAGTTCAATGTACCTCTTGTTGTTTCTCTTTTCCTTCTTTGTGCTAGTGTGTGTTAGTGCTTGTGCTCTGAAGATCTGTCTCTTGCATTACTGCCTGCAGTCAGTTATTGTCTTTTTGCAGAATTCTGTTGCAGTAAATTCACTGAAAACAAACTCCAAAGTGTGGATTGGATTATTTCTTGAGCTCAGGTCTCCCATGCAAATACTAACCAGGGGCTACCCTGCTTAGCTTCCAAGATTTGATGAAGTCAAGCTAGCCTGGGCCATCTAGGTCAGAGCTTACTATTAGTTTCACATCTAAAAGACATTCAGCCCAGAAAATTTACTCTCAGATATTAAACCAAGGCTCAGATTTGTACAACAGCACTGGAGAAGTGCAGAAATATGGATCCTTAGTGTGTATATGTGGACTTCCTAGGCAAGCACTGTGCCTACAAAAGTCTCTGGTCAGTTTAGGCATCCCATGTCATTTGAATTTGGCTGTAAATGCTTCTTCATAGGAGAAGCAGCATGTTAATTGCTCTTAAACTTTGGCAAGGGGAACAAACAATAGGTTATGTCTACCAGCATCAGATTATATAGACTGGTGTGTGTTGTCCCCGTTTTTTCACTCTTGTGTTATCAAGTATAGCCCTACTTGCATTGCCCCAGAAGGCAATCCTGACAATGGGGACTGCTGGAGCAGGTTGCATCTTTCACTGTCTGCTTATCCTCAAGCGCTTTCCCAGGGAGATGGATGTATACGTAGAGGCCCATAATTAGGTAATGGCAGCACCCATGGTAACCTGTCGAAATAGAGATTAGTTGTGTAAATAGTTGCATGCAGTGTTCCCTCTAAACTGAATTACTGTGAGCTAGCTCACAGATTTTTAGCCTTCAGCTCACACATTTTTGTCTTAGTTCAGGAAGGATGACCCCAGAACAAAATAATTTATACAGTAGCTCACAACTTTAAAGCAAGTAGCTCACAACTTTACTTCCAGTAGCTCACAAAGTAGATTTTTTTTCTCACAAGACTCTGCAGCTTAGAGGGAACATTGGTTGCATGGACAAAAGGATTCTGGCAAGTGAAATTTATCATGCATGGAACTGCAAAAGAAGAAATCTCCTCTTTATTATTATTAAAGAGAAAGGAACCCTTTGTTGCATTCATTCATAGCAGTCTAATGTCAGTGAAAAGACAGGATGAGCAGTAGTTATGCTATTACTCACAATACCCCATATGTACCCTGGAGGGCTTTACACTCAGTAAACGAACATCTGCTGGTTATCCCCAGCCTGAAGGGCGTCAGTCTTGCCTTTAGGGCCAGGGGATTTTTTGCCCCGGCACTAGGGTTGCCATATCTAGCTGGGACCTCGTTGGGACACCCCACCCCAACTCCATGCTGCGTTGCCCAGAAAGTAACGGGAAGGCAGTTGGGTGACCGTTAATTTGTTTACCTGAGGCGCGCGCCGAGGCTGCTCCCCCGCGACGTTCTAAAGGGGGTCTCGCACCTCCTCTCAAACTGCCTGAAGAGCGTGCGCCGCTACCGCCACTGCAGCCACAGCTTCCGCCGCTGCCACTACTGCTGCTACCTCAAATGCCGGTTTTGAAGTGGGAGGGGCGGGGTGAGAAAATGAGCCGAACTCTCCTTACTTGTCCTCATCCTCCCCCTCCTCCTGGCTTTGGCACATGCGTAGAAGAAGCAAGCATTTCGCCGGTTGCTGTTGCTGGGCTTTCTGCTCCTCCAAAAAAGCCGCTGAACGGGGTGGAGGGGGCGGGGCTGTATTTTAGCATTTAGCGGGACCCAAGAGCGGTGCGAAAAGGCTGCTGGGAGCTGTAGTTTAGCATTTCAGTCAGTGTTCAAAAGCTTTGCATGGTGCAAATCAGGACAAAATTGGGTCTTGTCAGGATGTCGGGACAAGAAGGTCCATAACGGTGATGGTCCCGATATATCGGGACGGATGGCAACCCTACCCAGCACCGGCCTGGTGCTGGTGGAACATGCTCCTGTTAGAGATCAGGGCCCTACCAGAGCTGTTACCTTTTCTCCAGGGCCTTAAGATGGAGCTGTTCCGACAGGCCTTCGAGTAATCAACCGACATCCAAAGCAAACTGAACTGGCCTCCCTTGCCACACTATTCCATCATTAATCAGGCCTACTGATGAGTTATTGGTCTAGGCATGCAACTGTATGAAATCTGAAATCTGATTAGCCCTGTCTTCTGCTTTGATATTGAACCAGTTTAATTGCTTTTTATTGTAATTTTATTGATTTCACTTGTTTGAATTTGTTGTATTCTGCCCTGAGCCCATTCGTGGGGTTGGGCAGAATATAAATAAACTTAAATAAAAAAATTAAAAAATACAGATGCCATTCAGGGTTATCATACTCCTTCATAACCAGACATTGGTGAAGCTTTTCCTACAAGTAATTTGGTCAGGTGTAGTGAAAACTCTTGATTCTTGGCCATAACCAACAAAATGTGATACGGCAAACCCACTGGAAGAATTCAGAGTCTGCAAACCTTTCAGACTGGTTTCTGGGCCAAATTCTTGCAATATCATCACATATAGCTCTGATAGTCAGCTGCATATAACCCTGGAACATACAGTCCACCCACAATGACTTCTGGGGTTGCAGTTTGTTAGGGTACTTAGAATCCCGTGTTTAAAATCCCTAAACTCTTGGTTCTAGTACTGTTGTCTTGGGTTGCTTGGTTGTAGTCTCTGGCCCTTAAGAAAGTTTGAACTGGTTTAAATTTCTTGTGGTTATATTTGCTAATGACTATAAGATCTCCTCTACCATGTCTTGTTTGGGTGAATGAAGGTACCATTCTTGTTCTATAATTCAGGTATAATGGGATTTTAGCATTCATAAACACCAGCTGGGGGGAAAAACGAACTCCTCTGAATGTTTTAAAACTTGCTCTTTGGCAATCCTTAGGCCATTAAGTCCCTAAATTAAATACCTTGAAAGCTATGGAAAATTGAATACCACTCCAACAAATATACAATAGAATAGTAAAATCAAGGCTGTGATTACTTGTATGTTCCTGGAAGAGTAAGCAGTGCCAGGAGGAGTCTATATAAACTGTATGCTATGTGTTTAATCTGTTACTGCATGCTGAACTGAAGCGTTAAAATGCTTGGTGACCTAAAACATGGATGGAAAACCAATGCTAACAAGCAAGCAGCTCCTCCTTTCCATTCCTCTCTTTTAAGGTCTCTTCAAATTACCATTTTCTGTCTCCTCTAAAACAACTATTCTGCCAGTGGGATCAGAGGCAATTTTAACTCACTCCAGGCAGCTGTGAAGCTAGGATGGGTTACAAAAGCAATATTAGGAAATCTGAGAGCAAGGTGGTGGGGTGGGGGTCTCTTCCTAGGGTGATTACAGTGGGGAAGGTTGCTCCCTGTTTGAGGTGAGGCGGGGCAGTCAGTGGTCTCTCAAGATTACATAAGGCAGACACAAACCTCATGCTCTTGGCTTTTATTTTAATTAGGACTGTGGAAACCTTGGTGGGGGGAGATGGGAAGGGGGCCCTTGAGGAGTAATGAGTCTGTCATGGTCAGTGGCCTGGAGAAACTGTCCCTGGGGAGAGTGAAAGGTCAAGGAAGTCTTGGGTATTCTTGGGAAAAGGAAGTGTCTTTTTGTTTTTCCATTTGACCTTGGCAGGCTGGAAGCTTTTAATTACCTCCCCCTATCCCTTTCTGGAGCTTTGGCAATTAGACATGCAAGGCAAACAATGCTAGCCACCTAAGATAAGGGCACTGTCTTGTCTGCTAGTTGTACAGAAGAGCAAAAATGAATCTAAAGACTGTATATAGATGGTAGGTAGCTTATCAAAGCTTTGGACAGGATATCATGGAGCAGTCATTGCTTGGAGTATGCGTTCATTTTTTGTGTTCTGCATAATCTCTGGTTCTACCAGTTTGGCAGCTATTGATTGTTTTTCAAGCTGTGCCCTGAAAAAGTCAAAACTAGCTCTCAGAGGCATGACGAATATTGCAGATATCCTATTGCTCACTGTTTCATTCCTTGAACTGTTAAAATGGCTGTGACCATTTTCTGATATTGCATCAGCTCAATAAATCACTGACTTTGCTATCACAATACAAATAGAGGTATTTTGGTGCAACTATGATGGAGGTCTAGCAAAAAGTGCCTGTGCTGAAGAACTTGATCCTTGAGTCAGGGAGAACTTCTAATGGCAGTCAGGCATGTCATATAGCCTATATTTCTTAATAGTTTCAGAGGGCAGCAGTGTTGGTCTGCAGTACAACAACTAGATTTGAGTCAGTAGCACCTTAAAGACCAACAGGATTTTTGGCATATGAGCTTTTGAGAATCAAAGCTCCCTTCAGCAGCTCCAAAGTACATATCCCGCCCCCTTCAAATCCTGACTCACCTATCTATATTTATTCATGTATTATAAAAGCAGAATCATGAATACCTCCAAACTTCACATTAAATCACAGCTTGATTTTAAGACTAAATGTCATTAAGCCATGACAACATAGTAAGGTTGATTTTTGTTTATGTGCTTGTTTCTTCAGAGTACTTAGGAAACATTTCCTCAACTTTCATATGGCAGCAATTAAGGATGAAGAATTAAGGATGAAGAATCCCTGACCCTAAAGAAGTCTGGCTGTCCTTGATGAGGGCCAGAACCTTTTCAGTCCTGGCTCCAATCTGGTGGAACACTCTGCCAGAAGACACCAGGGCCCTTTGAGATCTCTTACAGTTTTGCAGGGCTTGCAAGGCAGAGATGTTTCGCCAGGCTTTTGCATAAGGACAGAGACAGTTGCTGAGCTGGCACCCCTCTCCTCTGCCTTCTCCTCCACCCGTATTAGGGGTCCCCCCACCCCCAATGCAATGTCCAGAAATTTGGATCAATAGCACTTTAATAAGATGCCATCAAGATTTGCATTTTTTTAGTTTAACTTATTTTATTGGTTTAAATGCATGTATTTTTATCCTTTGTTGTACATTTCCTAGAGTCCAGAACTAGCTAGGATGAGTAATTAATAATGTTGAATTAATAACAATAATAACAACTTCTTGATACAATTTCAGTCAAGTGACTTTTCCAGACTCTAGTAGTGAATGCAAGAATTCATCCTGTTGTCTTCACGTGTACACAACTGGCAACACTGCATACTACATGACAGCAGAATCTAACTGCTATTTATTTATTTTATTTATTTGTTCGATTTATATCCCGCCCTCCCTGCCATGGGAGGCTCAGGGCAGCTTACATGTTCATGTATATAATATGCTAGGAGTTGGGTATAGGAGTGACAGATTTTGGTATTATAAATGGATATATTGTGAATTGATAATAGTAGAGGTCATTTTGTAGAAAAATAGGTGGTGGAGCTCATCCAGGGATTGTTATGCAGCTGCTCATACTATTCAATGGACAAGGAGATGGAACTCTCAGAAGGAGGAGGAGGAACTCTCAGAAAGATTCAGGAGCTGCACTCCTATGAGCTCCCACTGAATCTGAGGCCTAGATAATAGGCAACTCTAATAATTAATCCATTGATATGTTACTGCTGGAAGAAGGCTCTGTGTCAATGTGCTTTTTTCTTCTTCATTCATTTTTTCATATATTTATATTTTGGGAACTTAGTATATTATAAGTAAAAACAAGCTTAATATTGATGGAACAATTTGCTCTAACGTTAATTTCAGTCAACTGCAGTTTTTGATCCAATGATGTTTGTTCAATAATTTTAGGTAATTTGTACCAGTGAGAAAGTTGGATATTATATTGTAATTCATGTGATCATTTGAATTTAATCCCAACGAATGCAGTTCATGTGTCAAGACAAAAAATACAAATACTTATTAATTTTAGAAAAAGTCTATGTTGAACAAATAAAAGAAACAATAGCACAAGAGTCAGAAGCCAGTAAGGCATCTGGCCTAAATTGTTTCTGAAGACCAGTGATCCTCAGATGCAAGGACCGAAAACCTTTCTTGTGTTCCCCTTGCCCTCGTCAATCATTTTAGACACTGGGAAAGTTTATTCCTGAGGACATGAGAGCTGTAACAATTGCCACAGTTGTTGGGAAGTGGCAGATAGGGCAAAATTACTCCCTTCCTCTTCTGTCATCGGAAATTTCCAGGGGTTAGAAAGGACTGCTGGGGGTGGTGGAGGAGGAAAGACCTGTGTCCATCAGCCCCGTCCACTGATGGATCATTTGATCCAACCCAGTGTTTTAATTGCCACTTAATACTGCCAATTTGAAACTGGAGCTAGGTGACAGTTTTTCCTGTAAGGCATGGTAGAATTTGAAAGAGTCATTTATATTCCTCTGGCTGAGAGAGGGAATAAATTCCAACCCAACCTATCTTTTCCATATGATTGTGCTGCAATTTGAATACAGCAGTTTTTACCAGGATCTTGTGATAGTTTTGATTTTTTGACAGAATTTAATATTTTTTAAAAAAAATTCAGAAGTTTTCAGCTGTGAAATACTGATTCCATTGTTTGTTATCTATCCGATGCTGTCTGATAGAACATTACCTCAGCTGTCAAATATTGTTACATACCAATTAACAAAAATTGTCAAATATGCACTAACAGTAGTTACCAAATTGTTTTCCAATAAACTAAGGATTTTTTGGGAGCTTTTAAGGTATTCCTCAATAAGATCTCTCAGATTTTTATCCTGCCCCTTCTCCCAGGAGTTCACAGCAGCATACACACTTCTTCCCTCCTTCATTTTATCCTCGCAACAATAAGCCCTAGTAGATATCAGAGGCAGTGACTGGCTCAAGGTCACCCCATGAGCTTTATAACCAAGAAAAGATTTGAATCCAGATCTTACTAGTTCTTTTTGTACACTGAATAACCATAGGGGAATATCACACATGTTCTTCTAGAGCACACTTTCAGTTAACAATCGCTTGTGCTAAGACCCAACAACACCCTGCCTGAATTGAATGTGCACCATGGAACATATCCTGGAATATTCTGCAGTGCACAGAGCTTTATAGGCGCTGTTCTAGGGTGCACAATCAATAATGCAAAGCTGCATACTCTCTGTGTTGCAATGTGACAGATGTCTGTGACTCCAGATGAAAACCATTGTGATACACCACTACAAATCAGTATAGCCAACATTGTCAAATATTAAGCAGCATTGCAAGTCCACTATCAAACATTATAAAATATCAATTACCAAAACTGAAATCAGATTTCTTTTGGTGTCAAATATACATTTAAATTATTTGACCAAATACTATTTACTTATTTATGCCATTTATAGACCTCCTTTCTCACTGAGATTCAAGGATGATCACAACATTTCTAAAAAGCGCAATAAAAATAAAGATGAATACTAGACAAGTATTTATCCAGAGAATAGCTGACATCAACATTTTCAATGTATAATTTTGAGAAGAATTGTTGGGAGGAAAGTCACTTCAGCCATAGCAAACTGGATCAGATTGATCCTGAAAGAGATTGGGCTAAGAGCTTAGCTAGGACTGGGTCTTCATGTATCTTTAATGATAGTTTAACACCAGCAGCTACTTATTCTTTGGGATTGGGGGTGGGGAGAATTGTTTACTGTTGCCATAATGATAAAGCCAAGGCTTCTCTTTAAAAAGAATTGTGATGAACATGGCTCTCTAGCATTGAGAATCTTGTTCAACATTTTTTTCATGATGCTCTGGCATTCTGTTTTGGTGGGTCATGCTGTTACATGACTCACTGTGTCATCACCAGCCATGCATGGAAGGTTAATCCAGCCCATTGGAAGGTTAAACACCAAAGTTAGCTGCATGGGGATAAAGATGTCAACATCAGAGACTTCACAATTCTCAGCATTTGGCACTGACTCTCTTGGAGCATTACTCTTGGCTTTGGTCAAGGCAGTAAAGATCTCAATGACTGCTTTTCTCTGCCAGTGGCTTCTAGGCTATAGGTCCCTGAACAGATGTTGGTAATGGAGAATGACACAAGCCAGAAGGGAGTAGTAAATGGAAGTTCCCATACTACTTATTTATTTAGATATCTTTAGAAAACATCCTCAGGCAGGTAGCATTATCTAAAAAAGAAAGTAAAATAAGAACATGACAATTTAAACTGGTTTCTGAACAATACCTTAACTAGAAAGGTTTTTAGGACTTCCTGAAAATGTTCAGCTTCCAGGGAGAGAGTTTCATACAATGAGCCAAGAGGAAAGTGGGGTATAGGTAATTTAATAAATATAAATAAAATTGATAAATAATCAAATCCAGGTATTTGGATTTGACACGTGGATGGTATGCTGAAGCTGGTAGTCTCTGTTGTGGTTTTGTTTCTACAGAATGCTCAAGCCTTCCTAAAAATCTCATCCTCTAACCTAGCAGCCTGGAATCTGAGGAAGACAGGTTGTGGTTGCATAGGAGAAGTGAAGCAACTGCATTATGCATATAGATACACTTTTTAAATTACTACTTTGCATATTTCAAGACCAGGGCCGGCCTCAGGGCATCTGGCGCCCAAGGCGAGGCCCCGCCCTGCCACACGCACCCTTCCTCCCTCATCCCCAGTGAGGGTGAGCGCCATGGTGGCAGTGTGGTGTGGCACCTGCACTTCAGACCACGTGTGTTGCCTGGCTGCTATCACTCAGTCTGGCTGCCATTGCTTCCAGAAGTGATGGTGGCCAGGCTGAGTGATGGTGGCCGGTGGCGCATGTGCTCTGAGATGTAGGTGCTGTGCCACCACACTCGCCCATTTCTCTCACCAAGGAGGGTGGGTGGGCAGGCCCAACCCAGCACCCCCCTAGGGCCGCACCCTAAGCAGACACTTAGGGCTGCCTAATGGACAGGCTGGCCCAGTTAAAGTCTGAGCTTTGGTAGTAGAAAAAAGATCCCAGGTTTAAACCCTGACTCAGATAAAGATCTGTATATTTTTTAGGGTGCCATTTCTCTATCTAGAGAGCCAGTTTGGTGTAGTGGTTAAGTGCATGGACTCTTATTGGAGAGAACAGGATTTGATTCCCCACTCCTCCACATGCAACTGCTGGAGTGACCTTGGGTCAATCATAACATAAGTCTGAAGCTCTGCCCCCCAGACTGTATGGCCTCCCTAAGATCCACAAACCCAATGTTCCTCTTCGACCGATAGTCAACGCCATCGGCTCACCTAGTTATGCCATAGCCAAACACTTGACCGGCCTTCTTCAACCCCTTGTGGGCAACACTACCTCTTACATCAGGGACTCATCACATTTTTTGGAAAAAATCAAACCCCTAAAACCCCAACCCAGCGATCTTTTAGTAAGCTTCGATGTCTCGTTGTTCACCATGGTTCCCGTCAAAGAAACCCTTGTTCAACTGCAACACATCTTTCCTGATGACATCACTGCCCTATTCCACCACTTGCTCACCACTACCTACTTCCAATGGAACAATAACTTTTATGAACAGATCGATGGAGTTGCCATGGGAAGCCCCCTTAGCCCTGTAATCGCTAACTTTTACATGGAAACCTTCAAAGATACAGCACTAAGATCTGCCCTCCTAAAACCACGTTGCTGGCTCTGATATGTGGATGATGTTTTTGCCATCTGGAGTCATGGAGAGGCTGCTTTGAGTAACTTTCTCCTTCATCTGAATTCAGTCCATCCTCGTATCCAGTTCACCATGGAGAAAGAAAACAATGGTCCACTTGCCTTTCTTGACGTCCTCATTACCAGGAAAGATGACGGAAAACTTGGCCACACTGTATTCAGGAAACCCACACACACCGACTGCTATCTAAATAAGAATTCCAATCTTCATCCTTGCCAAAAACGTACAGTTGTAAAAACCCTCATCCACCGTGCATCACGCATCTGTGAACCAAGCCAACTCCAGCAGGAACTACACCACCTCAACCAGTCACTGCAGGCCAATGGATACTCCCAACAAGAAATTAGAAGAGCCCTCCATCCCAGGAGACCATCCGCACCAAATCCCAAGCCACACACAAATGTAGGTACAGCCTTCCTGCCCTACATAAAATCTGTCACCGACCGCATTGGCAAAATTCTCAAACGCCACAATGTTGACACAGCCTTCAAGCCCACACAACAGATCCGCCACATGCTGCACTCGGCCAAAGATCTGAGAGATCCACTTTCAACCCCTGGAGTCTACAAAATACCCTGCTCCTGTGGTGCAGTCTATATTGGCACTACCCAACGCAGTATCAACACCCATCTCACTGAACACAAGAGACACTGTCGCTTGTTTCAGCCAGAAAAATCAGCTGTAGCTGAAAATACACTTCAAGAAGGAGACCACGTCATCCACTTTGAAAGAACTGAAGTCCTTTCTACGGTCTCACATTATCATACCCGCCTGAACAGAGAAGCTATTGAGATTTACAAACACCAGCACAATTTTAACAGAAAGGAAGAAGGCATTTTCATCCACCAATCTTGGTACCCAGCTCTGCAAAACACCCTACAGACTATAAATTGCAGAAAGTCACAGAACAACAAGTACATTCCACAGAACAATCAGCACAGTCAACAACCATCTTCCTTATCTTCACACCCCTTCCAACCCTCCCAGCAATTAACACGGAACAATGGTCACATTCAACAGCCAGTTTCCTTATCACTACCCTTCCAGGAAGCACCACCAAACAATAGGCACATCCACAAACCAATTGCCCTTTCACCACACCCCCTCCAGCCTAGAAATAGCAGCTCTCCAGCAGCCCTGGCCCCACTCAATGCACAGCAGCCAAGAAGGTCAGAGCGCCTGCTCCGGCTGCAACGCCACTGAGGATGTTCTCCGCAGCTGAGAACGAAACGTCTGGAAGGAAAAACTTTCTCCAGTAGAACACGGCACTTGAGCCCGAAAGATTCTACAAACCCTAATGATGTTACCAGCCGCGAAAAACTGAAATCTTTTATAATCATAACTCTGTCAGAGTTGTTCTGCTCAAGAGCAGTTCTCTCAGAGCTCCCTCAGCCCCACCTATTTCTCAGGGTGTCTATTGTGGAGAGGGGAAGGGGAAGGAGTTGAGCCACTTTGAGACTCCAAGTGAAGGGTGGGGTATAAACCCAACTCTCTTCTAATAATAATATATTAAGGACAGTAACCCAGGTGAGGCTTCCCCTGCTGTAGTCTCCTCATGAGTTCTGTGTCCATCTTCCTCCTTTGCCGGCTGTAGGCACAAACAGAATTCTGCTTCCTACAGCAAATTTAAGACAAGGATGGATAAGGAGGAATGATGTAGAAGTGGAGGCTATATAGCAGGGCTGGCCAAACTGCAGTTCAGAAGCCACATGTGGCTCTTTCATATGCATTGTGTGGCTCTCAAAGTCCGCCCTGTCAGCCAGCTTGGAGAAGGCATTTGTTAATGCATTTTAAGTTAAAGTTGCTTTCTTTCCACCTCTCTCTCCCCATCTATTTCCTTCCTTCCTTCGTTCCTTTTATTCTATGTGGCTCTTAGGTTAAGCAAATCTGGCCATCTCTGCTATATAATCTTCCACTTTCCCCCAAATCTTGATATCCAGCATCTCTGCAGTGTGACCTGGCAACTCTAAACTATTGCTTTGGGCAACAATTTCAATACTAGCACTTTGAATTGTTATCATCAGTGCCACAGTTCACAGCAGAGTTCAGTGACTGCTGTGGAGTGCTGTGCTTTTAAGACTCCATTGATCTCATTGAAGGTCTGCTGAAGTGTGCTCCTGACAAGAACAGTTCAAAGTGGCAGTTTTGAAAACATTGCCCAAGCAACTTAAAGTAATCAGATCAAAAGGGATACTGCTGTGTCCTGTTCCAGCTTCTGAATCTGGAAAGAGGAGGCCCCACATTCAATGTATTGGAGTAGGAGTATTCTGGTGTTGCGGTTTAAAGGCATATATTTTATGTCTGATACTAAGGCTGTGTCTCATTTATGCCATATGATTCCATTTGTGTATTCATTAGTAATGCATAGCTTAAATGGAGTGTATAGTTATTCATGGTTGCCAGCCTCCACATAGGATCTGGAGAAATCCCTGGAATAAATACTCATTTACAGAATACAGAGATCAGTTCCATGGAGAAAACGGCTGCTGTGCAGTGTGGACTCTCTGGCTGAGGTCATATACTGCTGAGGTCCCCAAACCCTGTTGTCTTCAGGCTTCACCCCCAAATGTCCAGGAATTTTCCAATGCAGAATTAGTAACCTTAGGATATTGCAATGCAAATTGAATGAACTAAAATGTGCATTTGATTTGATTTGAAAATGGCCCGCTTCCATTTACTTTTTCTACAGCAAATTAACAGTATTCAGAAGTGATACATTCCAGACTAAAAGACTGTGTTTTTTTTTTGTGAACTCCCTCCACATGGGAATCTATCAGGATATGATCAACTCTAAGAATCTGGACTGGTGAGTGAGCTGCTATGTTATCAGCACTCCAACAGAAACCAATATGTGAAATAGGCTTAAGGAGAGATGCAAGACTATATGCTGGACTCAGAAAGAGAAATTATGAGTGCACCAAATCTTAACTATACCTATGAATAGCTTAGGTACATACATACAGGGCTTTATTTGAGCTGGAACGCACAGGACCACTGTTCTGGCTGGTTTGGCTAGCACTCTAGCTCAAAAATAGCCCTGGAAGGCAGCCTCCTTTCCCTGGCCTCTCTGCTTGGAACAGACACGAAGTGCTGGCAAGGGAGGGAAGAAGGAAGGGCTCCCTACCACATAGCCAGAAAAGGAGCTGAGTGGCAACTGGATCAATTTGATACTGGAAGTGTTTAAATGATTGCTGTTGGATCCCTTTGGGATTTAGATACCACAAGTATCTAAATTCCAAAGGTACCACAATTCTTGTTATAAAGTACCAGGACTGGAGACGTCAGTCGGGCAACATACTTTATTGCAGGTACATTACACGTGAGAGAGAGAACACGCGGGCCGGGTCCTGCTTATATACATCGCCCGGAACATCCCCCAAGACTGGCCAGCCCAATCCTGGCCAGTCAACTTTCCCGCCACTGCTGGTGATTGGCGGGTGCTCAGCGCGCTCCGCGGAGTCGCCTGGGTGTCCCCAGTCGCCTCTGCTGGCTGCGCGGACTTACGCTATTTCGTTATAACGAAATGGTTGCGTTATAACAAAATGGTTGTGGCGATACACTACACTCCTCCCCCCTTAGTTGATGTACATAATCCTGGAGGTAGGTGGGAGGCCTCCCTCCTCGGGGCTGCTTGTGGTGTAGGGGCGGCTTCTGCGGCTGGAGTCTCTCCGGGGGGTGTTGCGTCGGCTTGTTGCTGATCTGGCTCTGCTGATTGACCGGGCCCCGCTGGTGTGGGCAGGGGCGGTGCTGGCACGGCGACCTCGGGTAGATCCCTAGCTGTCTCTTCCCCGGGCATTGCTTCTCCCGCTTCGGTGGTCCCCTCCGGTAGTGTGCGGCGGCGCATTTGGTCGATGTGCCGCCTTAGGATCTGGCCCCCCTCTGTGGACACCTCGTAGTGGCGGGACCCTACTACTCGCAGCACCCGCCCTGCTAGCCACCCCGGTCCCCCGGCGTAGTTGCGGGCGAATACCGGGTCCCCGGCGAAGAACCCCCTAGCCGCGTCCCTGATCTCCGGGGACCCGCGCACGTCAGGGGCTCGGTCGGGGTGCAACCTGTCTAATCTCGTGGTGAGTTTGCGCCCCATGAGGAGCTCCGCCGGGCTAACCCCCGTGACCAGATTGGGGGTTACCCTGTTGTCAAACAAGAAGGCTGCAAGTCTGTGGTCCCAGTCGCCCTGTACTATCCGGCCCAGGGCTTCCTTGGTAGTTCGGACCATGCGCTCTGCCTGTCCGTTTGTGGCCGGGTGGAACGGGGCTGACCTTATGTGTCTGATCAGGCACCTCTGCAGGAACGCCTGAAATTCCCCGGAGGTGAAAGCCACCCCATTATCCGAGACAATGGTGTCTGGGATACCGTGGGTGCTAAGGGCCCTGCACAGTGCCCGGATGGTGGCGGCTGATGAAGTGGACGCTACTGGAATGACCTCCAGCCATTTAGTGTAGGCGTCCACCATGATCAGGAAGATCTGACCCTGGAAGGGCCCCGCGAAATCTAGGTGGAGCCTGGACCAGGGTTTCCTGGTGGTTTTCCATCGAGTAACCGGGGCACTGGGTGGCTCTGGCCGCGACTCCTGACACACGCTGCACCTCCGAACCCAGTTCTCGATCTCTTCGTCCATCCCCGGCCACCAGACGTAGCTCCTGGCTAGAGCTTTCATCCTGACTATGCCGGGGCGGGTCTCGTGGAGTGACTCCAGAACTCGCTTCTGTAGCGGGGGGGGGGGGGGAACCACCACCCTCCTTCCCCATAAGATGCACCCTTTGTGGGCTGCTAGCTCCTCCCTCCTCATTTTGTAGGGCTTAAACTCTTCCGCCATGTTCCCTTCTGGCCACCCCCTCACCACCCAGTCGAGAACCCTTGCCAGTGTTTTGTTCCTCCCTGTAGCCTTTGCAACCTTCGCCGCGTGGAGGGGCTGCTCCGGGAAGGATTCGACCAACATGACCAGGTGTGCGGGGGCTGGGTCAAGTTCTGTGACGGGTAGAGGCAAACGGCTGAGCGCGTCCATGTGGCCCATAGCTTTGCTGGCCCGGTGGACCAGTGTGTACGTGTATGAGTTGAGGAATTGGTTCCACCTCAACATGCGCTGTGAAAGTATTTGGGGGGTTTGGCGGTCTGGGGCCAACAGACCTAAAAGCGGCTTGTGGTCCGTAGCTATTGTGAACCTCCGCCCATACAGATAATCATGGAACTTGCGGACCCCCGCCACGATTGCCAGAGCCTCCTTGTAAATCTGCGCGTAATTGCGCTCGGCCGGTGTGAGTGTACGGGAGTAGTACGCTACCGGTACCTCCCTCCCGTCCGGGAGTTGGTGCCCCAGGACTGCTCCCAACCCATAAGGCGACGCATCACAAGCCAGGATGACGGGGAGGCCCTCGTCAAAATGGTGGAGCACCGCATTGGACACCAGGACGTCCTTGACCGCCTGAAACGCGGCGGCTTGTTGTTTGCCCCAAACCCAAGGGGCTTTTTTGTCCAGCAGCCGGTGGAGGGGTTCTGCGAGGGCTGCCTTGTGGGGGAGGAATGAATGGTAAAAATTAAGCACCCCCAAGAAGCTTTGTAGCTCCGCTTTGCAGGTGGGGGCCGGGGCTTGCACGATTGCTCGGGTCTTTTCCTCCGTTGGGTGGATTCCTGCCGCGTCTACGGCGAAACCCAGGAACTCCACCCGTGGTACCCCCAGCAAGCATTTCTCCCTCTTGACCTTGAGCCCCGCTGCCTGGAACCGGCGGAGCACCTGTACATAATCCTGGAGGTAGGCGGGAGGCCGTCGCTTCCGTGTTGATCTCCTCGGGGCTGCTTGTGGTGTAGGGGCGGCTTCTGTGGCTGGGGTCTCTCCGGGGGGTGTTGCGTCGGCTTGTTGCTGATCTGCCTCTGCTGATTGACTGGGCCCCGCTGGTGTGGGCAGGGGCGGTGCTGGCGCGGCGACCTCGGGTAGATCCCTAGCTGTCTCTTCCCCGGGCATTGCTTCTCCCGCTTTGGTGGTCCCCTCCGGTAGTGTGCGGCGGCGCATTTGGTCGATGTGCCGCCTTAGGATCTGGCCCCCCTCTGTGGACACCTCGTAGTGGCGGGACCCTACTACTCGCAGCACCCGCCCTGCTAGCCACCCCGGTCCCCCGGCGTAGTTGCGGGCGAATACCGGGTCCCCGGCGAAGAACCCCCTAGCCGCGTCCCTGATCTCCGGGGACCCGCGCACGTCAGGGGCTCGGTCGGGGTGCAACCTGTCTAATCTCGTGGTGAGTTTGCGCCCCATGAGGAGCTCCGCCGGGCTAACCCCCGTGACCGGATTGGGGGTTACCCTGTTGTCAAACAAGAAGGCTGCAATTCTGTGGTCCCAGTCGCCCTGTACTATCCGGCCCAGGGCTTCCTTGGTAGTTCGGACCATGCGCTCTGCCTGTCCGTTTGTGGCCGGGTGGAACGGGGCTGACCTTATATGTCTGATCAGGCACCTCTGCAGGAACGCCTGAAATTCCCCGGAGGTGAAAGCCGCCCCATTATCCGAGACAATGGTGTCTGGGATACCGTGGGTGCTAAGGGCCCTGCACAGTGCCCGGATGGTGGCGGCTGATGAAGTGGACGCTACTGGAATGACCTCCAGCCATTTAGTGTAGGCGTCCACCATGATCAGGAAGATCTGACCCTGGAAGGGCCCCGCGAAATCTAGGTGGAGCCTGGACCAGGGTTTCCTGGTGGTTTTCCATCGAGTAACCGGGGCACTGGGTGGCTCTGGCCGCGACTCCTGACACACGCTGCACCTCCGAACCCAGTTCTCGATCTCTTCGTCCATCCCCGGCCACCAGACGTAGCTCCTGGCTAGAGCTTTCATCCTGACTATGCCGGGGCGGGTCTCGTGGAGTGACTCCAGAACTCGCTTCTGTAGCGGGGGGGGGGGGGAACCACCACCCTCCTTCCCCATAAGATGCACCCTTTGTGGGCTGCTAGCTCCTCCCTCCTCATTTTGTAGGGCTTAAACTCTTCCCCCATGTTCCCTTCTGGCCACCCCCTCACCACCCAGTTGAGAACCCTTGCCAGTGTTTTGTTCCTCCCTGTAGCCTTTGCAACCTTCGCCGCGTGGAGGGGCTGCTCCGGGAAGGATTCGACCAACATGACCAGGTGTGCGGGGGCTGGGTCAAGTTCTGTGACGGGTAGAGGCAAACGGCTGAGCGCGTCCATGTGGCCCATAGCTTTGCTGGCCCGGTGGACCAGTGTGTACGTGTATGAGTTGAGGAATTGGTTCCACCTAAACATGCGCTGTGAAAGTATTTGGGGGGTTTGGCGGTCTGGGGCCAACAGACCTAAAAGCGGCTTGTGGTCCGTAGCTATTGTGAACCTCCGCCCATACAGATAATCATGGAACTTGCGGACCCCCGCCACGATTGCCAGAGCCTCCTTGTAAATCTGCGCGTAATTGCGCTCGGCCGGTGTGAGTGTACGGGAGTAGTACGCTACCGGTACCTCCCTCCCGTCCGGGAGTTGGTGCCCCAGGACTGCTCCCAACCCATAAGGCGACGCATCACAAGCCAGGATGACGGGGAGGCCCTCGTCAAAATGGTGGAGCACCGCATTGGACACCAGGACGTCCTTGACCGCCTGAAACGCGGCGGCTTGTTGTTTGCCCCAAACCCAAGGGGCTTTTTTGTCCAGCAGCCGGTGGAGGGGTTCTGCGAGGGCTGCCTTGTGGGGGAGGAATGAATGGTAAAAATTAAGCACCCCCAAGAAGCTTTGTAGCTCCGCTTTGCAGGTGGGGGCCGGGGCTTGCACGATTGCTCGGGTCTTTTCCTCCGTTGGGTGGATTCCTGCCGCGTCTACGGCAAAACCCAGGAACTCCACCCGTGGTACCCCCAGCAAGCATTTCTCCCTCTTGACCTTGAGCCCCGCTGCCTGGAACCGGCGGAGCACCTCTCTTAGGCGGTTGCCGAATTCTTCGGAGTCCGGGGCGGCGATTAACACGTCATCAAAGAACGGTTGGACTCCAGGGATCCCTTTGAGGATAGCGTCCATTATACTCTGGAAGATCCCCGGAGCAACGCTAACCCCGAACTGTAGTCTCCGCACTCAGAAGGCCCCCCGGTGTGTCACAATGGTTTGGGCCTCTGCCGTTTTAGTATCTACCGGGAGCTGTTGGTAGGCCTGTGCCAGGTCCAGCTTCCCGAAGATCTTAGACCCCGCTAGGGCAGCCAAGACGTGGCTCACCACCGGCACTGGGTAGGGGTTATCGTGCAGTGCCTTATTTATTGTGCACTTATAGTCTGCACAGATCCGCACCTCCCCGTTTGACTTCATCGGGGTTACGATGGGAGTCTCCCAGGTGGCGTAGTCCACCGGTTCCAGGACCCCTTGGGCAGTGAGGCGGTCTAGTTCGGCCTCTATTTTTGGTTTCAAGGCGAACGGGACCCGCCTCGCCTTGAGCCGGATCGGCCTGACCGTCGGGTCTAGTGGTAGGGAGATGGCCGGCCCTTTGTAGCTCCCTAGGGAACCGTCAAACACGTCTGGGAACTCTTGGCATATCTCCCAGAACCCCCTGGGTGTTAGGGTTTGCCCCACCCCCTCCAAGCGGATCCCCAAGGGTTTGAACCACGCTGCCATTTTAATCTTGTCGGGGGTGGCAAGGGGCAAGTTCAGTACCTGTAGGGTTGTGGAGGCTGTGGAGCGGAACTCCGCCGACTCGTGGTGCGTGGTCGGCCTCCGATGGTTGGGCTTGGCTCGGCAAGCCCTTGCAATGTGGCCGGTCTTTCCACAGCTCGGCAGTCCCAGGTCCGGTACTGGCAGTCCCTTCTGTCGTGGGGGTCGCCGCAGCTGGCGCATTTGGTGGCTGGCGGTCTCTCCATCGCTGGGGATCGTTGCGGCGCGCGGTTGGCTGCCCCTGCTGGGCGGCGCAGCTGGAACACTTCTCCCTTGTCCTGCCGGTCGGGGTCCAGCTCCTCGTGGTGGACTGCATCGGTCTTCACCTTGGGGAAGGTCCTCGCGGTTCTCTCGAATGCCACGGCTTCGCTGAAGGCACTCTGGAGGGTGAGGTCTTCCTTCGCGAAGAGCCGCTGCTGGAGCCTTTCTTCGCGAAGGCCCCACGTGAACCGATCGGCCAGGGTCTCCTCCAGGTGAGGGAAGTTGCAGTTGCCTGCAATCTGGAATAGGGCTGCCAGGTAGTCGGCAGCTGATTCTCCTGTGGCTTGGTCCCTCCTGTGGAAGAGGAACCGGCGGGCCACCCGCGAAGGTTGGGGCAAGAAATGGCCCGTGAGGAGCCTGACGACCTCCTCGTAGGACTTCTCCGTGAGTCGGGCGGGGGCCGAGAGACCTTTAGCGATCTCGAAGGTGGCCGCCCCGCAGACGCTCAGGAGAACGTCCCTCTTCATGCTGTCCTCAGTGATCCGGTTGGCCCTCAGGTAGCATTCAACCCGTTCCGAGTAGGACTCCCAGGCCTCGGGATTCGCGGGGTTGAATGTCTCGACGTGACCGGTGGTCCCGCTTTGGTGAGCCATGCTGATGGCGGCGGCGGTCGTGGCCTGTGGGTTGCCCTGTCTCCGATGTAGTCGACGTGGCTAGAATCCCATCCTCGTCGCCACTATAAAGTACCAGGACTGGAGATGTCGGTCGGGCAACATACTTTATTGCAGGTACATTACACGTGAGAGAGAGAACACGCGGGCCGGGTCCCGCTTATATACATCGCCCGGAACATCCCCCAAGACTGGCCAGCCCAATCCTGGCCAGTCAACTTTCCCGCCACTGATGGTGATTGGCGGGTGCTCAGCGCGCTCCGCGGAGTCGCCTGGGTGTCCCCAGTCGCCTCTGCTGGCTGCGCGGACTTACGCTATTTCGTTATAACGAAATGGTTGCGTTATAACGAAATGGTTGTGGCGATACACTACACTTGTGAGACTCTCCCATGGTTTTTGTGCTTCCACTGTGAGGAGTTCTCAAGAGCAAGAGTACTGCCTTATCCTTCATGTCAAAAAATATGGTGGTGGCCAGCTTGGAGGGGATGGAGCCCAGTGGATGGTGGGGGAAGAATAGCTGGGCATTGGTGGTCTGGCACCTTCCATCCGATTGTCATTCTCTGATAAGGAGGAGTTGCTGAGGCACTTAAGCACCTTCTTAGTGCAGGTCCTCTCTGGCCATCGGGGCTCTGCAGGGGAACTTTTATTTGCAGGAGCGGCTGAGATTCATTGGTCCTGTCTGCAGGGATGAAGCTGTGAAAGCTGCATATCCTTGCAGATATCATCTCAGCAGGGTGGGCCCATGTATGGTGCCACCGCAGCCCATGTATGGTGCCACCGCATCCAGGCGTACTTTAGGCAATCGGTTTAGCCTGGAGGATTTTTTAAAAATTGTAATGTTGCTGCATTTCCTTCCTGACAGGGGTCCAGTGTTTCTAAATGGTTGTGTGGCAAATTTAAATATGGGAAGTGTTTTCTTCCCCCATCTGCGTGCTCAGAAAAGCCGCATACCACACCTGCTGGGATGTGTTGTGTCTTACATGTGAGATTTTTTTATCTGTCTCCTCTGAAATAGGCCTAGAATCTGCTGCCTCAAGAAATGAAATTTTTTTGCTGTGCCCTGGAAAAACCTGTGGATAAAGCAGATATGGGAAACCAAAGGGTCTAAATGTGATGTGTAGGAAAACTGAAAGAGAAATTGCTACAAACATACAGGGTAATGCCATTTAAATCCAAAAGGTATTCATAGCCAACAGAATTTGGATACATATAACTTATACAGAAAGACAGAGAGAGAGAGAGAGAGAGAGAGAGAGAGAGAAAGAGAGAGATAGACTAAAATGTGTGAGAGAGACTTTAAAGAGGATGTACAAATGATCAGGACTGGTATTTACATGTTGGAAACATTCTCCATTGTCTTATCTTTCAAAAGAAGAAATAAGGGGCACCTCTACCTGATTTATCTGCTTTATGAGAAAAGGGCTTTTCAGTCTTGAAGTAAGTGTTAAGCAGTACAGGCTGGAAGCCCTGCAGCAGTCAATGAGCTCACTATTTCCCTCACTGAGGAAGCAAGGGCAGGCAGGAGTGCCAAAACTGGCTCCCTCCCCCCAGAGCTGCACTCCAGGCAGCCACCTCATGCTGCCTAATGGACATGCCAGCTCTGGCAGCAGTCTGGAGTTGCACAGGATCTTGCACTGCCCACTGCCCATTTTAAGATTACAGCAGTTCTATTCTGCTCAGGATGTGGACTGCTCTGCTCAGTAGGGGGAAAATTAGGGGGAACATTGCTCATAGCCCTGATATATGTGGATGATATCATCAAAAGGACTGTCACTATTAAAGATATTCATGGAGCATAACTGGAGTAAACATCTCCCTTTTAATGTTCTCTGCACCTTTAAAAGAAGCATGATTTGCTGGCAATAGCTGAGGCATCCTAACGGATTTGTGGCAGAGGGGAGATTTGAACTAATGACAGCCAGTTAACTTTGGGAGAAGTCCTAAGCAGGTCAACTTGTGAGCAAGCCCCATTTTATTCAGTGGGGCTTATTCTCTTAGCTACGGTTGGAAAACCAGGAAGCCCTGCTTTAAGGAAACACCAAAGCATGGTGATTGGATGGCGGAAACACTTGCTTCTTGTTGGGAGGTTCAATACGTAATTATAATCCTAAATTTGAAATTGTGTGGAATCAAGAAAGGACCAATTTCACACTAGACTTTTAATCCTGGTTTAACTCTGTTCCCAAGCTGACATTCTACGCTACAATCATAGAATCACAGAGTTATAAAGTTGGTTTCTCTGATTCTATGATTCTAGTGTAGAATGTCAGTTTGGGGACAGATTTAAACCAGGATTAAAGCTGTAATGCGAAATTGGTCTGAATGAAGTGTGTTGTTGAGTACTGCCTCCCCTGTCTATCTATGTGAGCACTGAGCTGCAGCCCTCTATGTGAACTCTGGAGGCTGGGTAGATGTAATTCATGTCCACAGACAGGGAATGAAAGCTGATGAGATTGTTTAACTATTTTTGTTAGATCTGTGCTGCTTCCTGCAGACTCTGGTCAGGGTCAATGTTCTGGTTAGCATTGTGTTTTATAAATATGTTTTATTTCCAATTTTCTGCATAATGCTATGGCTATTAACTTTTTTATAAACACATTTTCTGTTTGTTGCAGACTCTTTTTGGGGGTGGATGCACGAGAAAAGAATGCTTTTAAAAACAACTGTGTAGGTTAAAACACTCTCTGTTCCTTCTAAATGTTATTTATTTAGACTGCAGCCCTTTACCCAACAAGAGATAAAAGTCTAGCTCTGGCATTTTGGATTCTTCTCACCATTGTCCTGGTTAGACATACAATAGTAATGGGGAGCAAGAGATTCGTTTTCCTTTCTGTAGGGAAGAAGATGAGGCAGGGCTCGGTTGTTATGGCTACAGGAAAGATTTCTTTATTGAGATACTTAGAAGTAGCTTGATCCTGTGAGTCCCCCCCGCCCCCAATTTTTTCCTATCATTGACAAAGGCTCCAAAAATGAGCAAATGAAATGAAACAGCCCCTGTTCACTCAAGGGTCCAAAACATGGCCTCCTTCTCTAAGTGAGGGTTGCCAAGTCCCCTGCATCCCAGAGCAGGGGACTTCCCCAGAAGTGACATCATCATGCTGCCACCGTGTGTGGCTGCTCTAGGCATTTCCGGGAAAACTCTATGGTTTTCCCAGATGCTCTAGCCATTTGGGAGGGGGAAACTCTATGGTATCTATCTGAAGTACTGCCCTTAGAAAATTTGAATGAATACATTCCAGTGGGCAGAAACAATGAGAAACATAACTTATTTATTTTTATTTATTTATCACCTTTAATTTATACCCCACCCTCTCCGCAAGCGGACTCAGGGCAGCTAACAGTCCAAATTTCAGACAATAAATACAAATTAAACAAATTAAACATTCAAACTTCAAACAATAAACACTATTAAATTATTTTAAAACCATTTTACAGTGCTGTTAAATAACAGAGGTTGGTTTAGTGTTACATAGGAGGACATCAGTGTTGCACTCCTACAGGAAGCCAGTTAAGTAAAATTAATAAATTGATTTTTAATAATTAAAGGAATAATTATCTCCTATACACACAAACTCCATTATCAGTTTTAATGCTGGAAAATAAACAAAGAACCCAAGATCCAATACAACAGAAACAAGAACGGAGCGGAACTAAAGGAATCACTCGTGCCTTGATAAGAATATGTTGTCTGCTTCCACTTTTGCAAACATCAAAAGAGGGATACCAGCAATGACACAGCACATCAAGTTACTACATGGCTTTTAGAAATAATGTCATGAGCCAAGCAACCTTGCAAATGAGAAAATTCTCTATCTCCCTATTTAAAGCTTTAGTAAATTGAACTGATGGGGACAATGGCGAAATATACCAGGCTGCCTCACTTAAGTTCTGCTGACAAGAGCAAAGGTGATTTCCTGTACTATTCTCCCCTCTTTGACAGCTCAGACATTATGCTGATAGATTAATTATCAGTAATTATCTTAGAACTGTTACACTTAGAGGCATTGATTGTCCCTTTCATTACTTTCTTTTTTTTGCTGTCAAGTTGCAGCTGACTAATGATGACCCCATAGGGTTTTCAAGGCAACAGGCATTCAGAGGTGGTTGGCCACTGCCTGCCTTCCCTTAGCAGCCCTGGTATTCCAAGCCCTGCTTAGCTTCCAAGGTCTGATGAGGTCTGAGTAGGCTGGACTATCCAGGTCAAGGCAGTCATGACTACTTAAGCAGACATGAAAAGGATCCTGATTTAGAAACCCTGTTACAAAGGGCTTCTGCTAGGGTTGCCAATCCCCAGTTGGAGGCAGGGGATCCCCCTGTTTATTTATTTATTATTATTTATTACTTTACATTTATATCCCGCCCTCTCCGCAAGCGGACTCAGGGCGGCTTACAGTATCATAAAAACAATCAATTCCATAAAACATATAAAACCATAAAACATTTATCAAGTTAAAAACTAGTACGCTATCTCAATCTAGTCTGGCGGTATTGGGTTCTGACTATGACCGCCAGCTTCTGTAGGATGTCCGGTGGCAGCCCATTTTCAGTCAACCAGAAAAGCCTGCCTAAACAGTTCGGTCTTACAGGCCCTGCGGAACGCCGACAAATCCCGCAGGGCCCTTATAGCTTCTGGGAGGGTGTTCCAGAGTTCTGGTGCTGCCACCGAGAAGGCCCTAGATCTTGTTGCGGATAGCCTGGCTTCTTTTGGGCCAGGGGCAGACAGCAGATTTTTTGTCCCTGATCGCAGTGCTCTCTGGGGGATATATGGGGAAAGGCGGTCCCGTAGATAGGCAGGTCCCTGACCATAAAGGGCTTTAAAGGTTAATACCAACACCTTGAAGCGAACTCGGAACACAACAGGCAACCAGTGTAGCTCTCTCAGCACTGGCCGAATGTGCTCCCGTCGTGGTAGCCCCATTAACAGCCGTGCCGCAGCGTTCTGCACTAGTTGTAGTCTCCGGGTTAGCGTCCGGGGTAGCCCCATGTAGAGAGCATTACAGTGATCTATTCTTGAGGTGACCGTAGCATGGATTACCGTCACTAGGTCGCTGCGGTCCAGGTAAGGGGCCAGCTGCCGTGCTTGCCGAAGATGGAAAAAGGCAGATCTAACAGGCACTCCCCCCACTTCAGGGTCATCAGAAAGTGGGGGAGAGGGAAATGTCTGTTGGGCAATTCGTTATTCCCTATGGAGACTGATTCCCATAGGGTATAATGGAAAATTGATCTGTGAGTATCTGGGGCTTGGGGGGGGCTGTTTTTTTGAGGTAGAGGCCCCGAATTATCAGCATAGCATCCAGTGCCCCTCCTCAAAACACATCCCAATTATATTAGCCTTAAAAGAAGGTACCCCTATCCTTCATTATTCCAAATGGAGGGAAGGCATTTTAAAGGCGTCTGGTCCCTTTAAATTGAACTCCCTTTGGAGTTCAATTGTGCTTGTCACAATCTTGCTCCTGGCTGCATCCCCAAAGTCCCCAGATATTTCTTGAGCTGAACCTGGCAACCCTAGTTTCTGCTGTGAGTAGTACATAGAAGGGGGTAGCTGTGGCTTTCTCTCTTTCTGTGCAGAATCACTATAAAGAGATTTCATAAGCATCATTTTTTATTCTGGGGTAGCTGGTAATTGACTGTTCTGGCTCCCCATTTCATGTTCATAAAAAGTTTGTTTGTTTTTGTTTCTTTCTTCCGTCCTAATTCTTTGTAAGAAGTGTCTGTGCACCATTAACACTTTGAAAAAAAAAATAAAAAGAAACCCTGACACAATGTAGGTAGGGATGTGCAAAAAAAAAAAAAATCGGAATTACACGGATTCGGAAGTACACGGGGAAAAAAAATTCGGATTCCCCGTGTACTACTGAATACCGTATTCGGAATAGCCGCATATATGGTAATGCGCGGCTATTTCCGAATATACGGCCCTATTATACCCTATGGGCCATTGAAATCAATGGCAAATAGGGTATATTTGAAGCCGCCTGGAGGGGGGGTTGAGGGAGAGCCCCCAAATTTGCAGGGGACCTGTAGGGGACTCTCCCCTCCAACCCCCCCAAGTCCCAAAAAGATTGGGCCAGGGGATCCCATTCCAGGGGCACCCAAAGAGGGTGCCCCTATTCCATCATTACACCCTAAGGGCCATTGAAATCAATGGCAACATAGGGCATAATTAGAGGCTACTGGGGGGCAGGGGGTTTGAGGGAGAGCCCCCAAATTTGCAGAGGACCTGCAGGGGACTCTCCCCTCCAGCCCCCCCAAGTCCCAAAAAGATTGGGCCAGGGGGTCCCTGTCTTTGGGCTCCCCAAAAGGCCCATTGCCAACAATGATGGGGAAAGCCCAATTAGCCACTTCCTCCACTACAATTGCTGTGGGGAAAGTGGCTCTGGCCAGAGGGGGGTTTGAGGGAGAGGCCCCCAGGGCAGCTTCAGGGGACTCCCCAGCATGCAACCCCCCTGGCCCCAAAAGACAGCACCCATCTGTGGGCACCCCAAAAGGAACACTGCTCCCAATGGTGAGAAAAAACAATTAGAGCCACTTCCTCACTGCAATTGTCGTGGGAAAAGTGGCTCTGGGGAGCAGGAGGTTTTGAGGAGAGCCCCCCAAACTGCTGTGCAGCTTCAGGGCACTGTCCCACACAAAACCCACAAGGCCCCCCAAAAAATTGGACCGGGGGTCCAATTCCTGGGGCACCCAAAGCCAAACCTAACTTCACACCAGAGAATCTCTATAGGACCCAAATGCACTACATCCCTCTATCTACTCTATGAACCCTGCAGGCCTGGAACCAATGTAAACCCAGTTCCCAACGTCACTGCCACACAAAACACAATCTGCTCAAGGTCTGCTCTGCAGACCTGGCTGCAGCAAACCCAGATGCCAGCTCTCTCACCCAGGTGCCAGCTTCCCTGCCCCAAACAACACAACTCTAGTCTCAAACAGGAGAAGTGGTGGACCAACTCAAGTGTTTAAAAAGTGGCCTTTCACCAATAAGAAAACTTAGGCCAAATCAGTCAACAACACCCCCCCCACCCCCAAACCAGGAAAAGTGACAACAGGAAAAAAAGGCCAAGCAAAGCAACTCAAGATTTTAAAAAGTGGTCTTTCACCAATAAGAAAACTCAGGCCAAATCAATCAACAACAACACCCCCACCCCTAAAACCAGAACCATGAAAAGGGGGACAAAAGTGGCCTTTTAAACAATGAAAATTAGGCCAAACAGCACCCCCCAATAACCTGAAGATAAAAATAACACAGCAGCAACACAACACAGCAGCAACAAATCAAACAATGAAACAGTAAAAAACTCAACTTTTAATAATACAGGAACTCCCCCCCCCCCCAAAAAAAAAACCCTTCACCCTAACCCCAAGAAATCCAAGCCACCCAAATCAGGAGAAGTAAAAGGACACTGCACTTTAAAAAGTCCTCTCACTAAATTAAGATATGGGCAAATTAGCAAAACCCCCCCACCCCAGGCCCCCACCCCCAGCAGAACCTAACCCCAACCCCAAATAGGCTACCCTACCCTCCCAGTACTCAGTCACCCACCCAAATCTGGACAAGTAAAGGGACTCTAGTCCTTTTACCAACAAAAACTAAAACAAGAACCCCAAAACTGTCTTACCTTGTCTTCTCTGAGTCCAGGGAAGTAAGGCTGAGTGAGAGAGCAGCAGGCAGCAGCAGCACAATCTCTCTCACACACACCAAGCCACACACCAACACAGCAATGGAGGAGTCCAGCAGGAAGACTCCTTTAAAAGGTTCTCTGGCCCTACAGAGAGCAATTTCAAAAAATAGCACTGCTCTCTGATTGGCCAGACAACAGTGCTTACTTGGATACCCAAGTAAGCAAAAGATCAAAAATAACAACAATGTAGCTGATGGCTGGGCCATCAGCTACACAACAGCCCTGCAAAGCATGCATTTGCAATGCATTTTGCAAATGCATGCTTTGGATTGGCTGCTGGGGCTCCTCTTCCCCCTCCCCCCCTCCCTGATCCCAGGGAGGCTATGGGAGAGGTGGGAAGAGGCCACTAAAGGCGGGAAAGCAGCTCCTTTGAGGCTGCAGAAGCCATTCCCGCCTTTTTCTTTGAAAAAACTTTGACAGCCGTATACTTCCGAATGGCTATTTGGAAGCATACGGCGAGCCGTATTCGGCTGCTGCATAATAGGCGGCAATGGGAATCGGCTACAGCTACAGAATGTATATTCTCATCCTACATACTGTTCTGTATATGGCCAAAGTGCATCGGGAGTTGGGGTATTCTGGCAGGATGTCCATATATTCCACTGCTGTACATCCATTGTTTCCACTTTTCATTTTTTTTTAAATGCCTTGGATTACATATCTTCTACTAAAGCATTCTGAAACAGAAACACAAGAATCTGGATCAAAATATCTCAGCTGTGACAAGTAAAATTTGTTTGGTGGGACTGCCCAATTTACAGCCCAGATCTATTGATGTTTGTTTGATGTACTGAGCATTCTATGCAGCTGTAAGAGTTGTGAATGCAATGAGGTCACTGGAGGCTAGACTGAACCTGGAGGTCATCTCTTTTAATCCAGAGAGGATGGAGGTGATAGTCGATCTCACAGTATTTTTTGTTTTTCTTTAAAGTATCAGAATTGGGACAGAAGACATAATTGAAAAGGGCAATTTTACTCCTAAAAGGTAAAGGTAGTCCCCTGTGCAAACACCAGTCATTTGCAACTCTGGGATGATGTTGCTTTCACAACGTTTTCATGGCAGACTTTTTACGGGGTGGTTTGCCATTGCCTTCCTCAGTCATCTACACTTCCCCCCCCATCAAGCTGAGTACTCATTTTACCGACCTTGGAAGGATGGAAGGCTGAGTCAACGTGGAGCCGGCTACCTGAACCCAGCTTCTGCTGGGATCGATGAGCAGAGCTTAGGACTGCAGTACTGCAGCTTTACCACTCTGCGCCACAGGACAGAACTCCAAAGAACCCCAAATGTGTTGTTCAATAGAGACTGTTTTAGTCTCATGAGGTTGGGTGTTTCGTGGTTTGGGTAAATGTTAAACTAGGTAAGGTAATCTCTTTTATTGGCCCAACATTGGTTAATCAGATTTTGCCACATTTACTCCCCTGCTGCTGGTTTAATAAAAGGCATTGTCTTTCTTATTTTATGCTGAAGCAGCATGTTTTTGTTGTGAATTGCTCACAGAACAAGGGCTGAAGTAAACATTACCTTTAAATGTGTATATCTCACTCTAGACTCTCCCTGCAAAAAACTTCAGGAGGGGGTATAATATGAACAGTGGGAGGAGGTATGCTTATCTCTCCATCTGTTTTTGCCTATCACAGTTTGGAAGACATATTTTGTCCCAGCAAGTTAAACCTTCAAAGTGTTAAAAATTATCACCCATGCAGTGATCACTCTGCTGAATTAAATGTGGCTTACTTCTTGGTAAGATTGCTTAGAATTGCATTTGATCCATTTTACTGTAGCAGAGGAGTTTCCTTTCACCCAAATTTTAAGGAACACAGTAACATTCTTGGTTGCCACTGTTTCCTGGTAAATTGAATCTCCAACTGATGCTCTTTGTGACACCCCTTCTGCAAAAGGGCATTTATTACGGGGAATTTTTCTTGAATTTGGATTAAACCCTCCCCATGTGTTCCACACTTCTTTTGAAAAGGGTTGGTGCAGCTGTGTCATCACATACTTTGTCAGAGATTAAACCTTTTTCTGCATGAGCAGTAATGGTATTACATCAAAACATTTAAAAAGGCTGGATGTATCATACCGAACAACATGGTTGCCACCTTGGCCAGGGATAGCTGAACTGGATACGCCAATTCAGAAATGTGTTATTTAATAATTATGAAGCAGGCTAAATGTGTTGTCATTTACTTTCTCAGCAATGGAACTTCTTTTTTTTGCACATGTGCAGCAATGTTATAACATTGTAACATTGTAAAAAGGCTGGATGTATTGTAGGGAACAGCATGGTTGCTGCCATTTTAAAGGTCCCTTGTTCCTCCTTAGTCGCCAATTAAGGAAATGGCTGGCAAAGATGCCCACATAATCCTAATGAAAATAGTGTTCCATTTGTGATCGTCAGACTGGACACACAAAATCATAATGTTGTTGTCCAATAATTATGAAGCATGCTAAATGGAAACACTAAACATGTTGAGTTCCCATGATTGTAAAATCAGTTATATAATTGTTCCATTACTTTCAGATGTTTAAAAGGCTGAATTGTCATTGAAAACACACCAGGAGCTTTAGAGGAAGGGAGAGGGGAATGAAGAAGCAATGCAAGCATGAGGCACCAAAATCTGTCAACAAGAAGGAAGGAAGGAAGGAAGGAAGGAAGGAAGGAAGGAAGGAAGGAAGGAAGGAAGGAAGGAAGGAAGGAAGGAAGGAAGGAAGGAAGGAAGGAAGGAAGGAAGGAAGGAAGGAAGGAACTTTATGGACAGGTAGTTGCATGGAGAAAGCTACATTAAACCTGATTGCTCATTTTGTCCCTGTGTTATAATAACACAGTAATATTATAAAGGTTTTTTTTTTTAAATCAATGTTGTCCTGACTTGGATAGCCTGAACTCATTAGATCTCAAAAATTAAGCAGGATCAACTCTGGCAAGTACCTGAAAGGGAGACCTCCATGGAATACCAGATGTCAGAAGGCGGGGATGGCCTTGATTCAGCCACCTCCCTGAATATCCTCCAGCCCACCAAGGATCAGTTACCATGACTTCCAGGTGCACACACACACACTCACGCATACGCACACACAATTAAAAATACAAAAAAAGGTTGTAACACAATCAAAACTATGCTTTAAAAATCAGCCAGTTCATGGGACTTGGGAGGCGGGGTGCACATGTGACACAGATGCCACAAAAGGGTGGTTGGATGGAAACAAAATTTAATTTCAGGAATTCCACATTTGAGAACTGTGAATTAATACCCAATGGAAAAAATTGTGGGAGAGGTAGGTATGGAAAATTCAGGCTAATGGGGCACTAAATTTGGAGCAACTCCTGAAGCAACCAAAAATTGCTTGGAAAGTTTTGCAAACATTGATGATTTAAGAATGCTGATGCAGCAATGTGCAGAAATGGTCTGGATGATCCTAATTAAAAATGGTCTGGATGTATTTATTTAAAGTAGCAAGGCCACCAGGAGGAAAATCCATATTCTGTTTGTGATGTTACTTCAGAGATGCATGAGAGATTTGGGCCATAGAGAAGACGCATGGATTACTCCACATATAGTTCTAAGTAACTGTCAATGGTTGGGAAGCTGTGTCTGGAGGGATATATACAGGTTTTGTTCTGTGTGTTTGATGTAGTGGTCTGTGGTCCTTGTTCAGATCTGGGCTATGCAGGGAGGGAAGGGAGGTCTTGTGAGCCCCTGAGCTTGTGTACGGCTTTGGTTTGACACTTAAATGTTGTAAGGACTAGGTCTCCATTCAAAGGCCTCTGTTTTGACAGTCAGCATGTTGTGGGGGAAAGTGACCTTTTGTTGATTAAGGATCATGTGCCCAAACTAGCTCAGCTGTACGTGGTAGTGGGTGCATACAACTAGCTTACTTTGAACTAAAATGTTTGGAGCTTGGCATGGGTTAATCTTTTCTGCAGGCTTAAACAGGCAGTGAGAACAGGCTCTATGAAATAGGTGTTGCATTCATTCTGTAGTTTCAGTCTTCTGTTGAGACACTGCATTATATAATGTCTTAATTTTTCCTGCCACCCTGAAAATAGCTACAGAAGCTGAGTTGCGGAATGATGTCATAAATGTGCATATTAAGTGTCCTCTTTGTTTAAGACAAATATCACATTGCATGAAATTTAGCATTTAATTCCACCCTCTTGTTATTTAACTATGTTAGCATACCTCAGCTAACCTGACAAATGGTATGATTAATACAAAATGATTAAGTTGAACCAGAGGCTTACATTTATTTAGCCAATTTTTTTAAAAAAATCTTTTGAACCAGCAGGCCAAATAAAATGGCTGATATAAACATAGGGTTGCCAACCTCCAGGCAGGGCCTGGATATCTCCTAGAATTGCAATTGATCTCCAGATTGCAACGCTTAGTTTCCCTGAAGAAAATGGATACTTTGGAGGGTAGGTTCACTAAGCTAGTTTGGTGTTGTGGTTAAGTGTGTGGACTTTTATCTGGGAGAACCAGGTTTGATTCCCCACTCCTCCACTTACAGCTACTGGAATGGCCCTGGGTTAGCCATAGCTATCGCAAGAGTTGTCCTTGAAAGGACAGCTGCTATGAGAGCCCTCTCAGGGTGTCTGTTGTGGGGGGAGAAAACACAGGAGATTGTAAGCTGCTCTGATTCAGAGAGAAGGGCAGGGTATAAATCTGCAGTCTTCTTCTTCTTCTTTATAGTAGGGTTGCTAGCTCTGGGTTGGGAAATACCTAGAGCAGTGGTGTCAAACTCATTTGTTATGAGGGCCGGATCTGACATAAATAATACCTTATTGGGCTGGGCCATGTGTGTCATAAAGTGTAATACCAGGTAGCAGAGACATAAATTTTATAAAGGACACAGACAAACACAATTAAACTTTTTGGGTTTTTTAAACACACGCTCTAAATAAAACATGAGTAAAAGATTAGCACTCTGGCAAATATTTTATTTAACAGTCTCTGATAACTGAAGGAAGCAAGAGACAGGGAGAAGGAAGCAGACTTGCTTGCGGGCCTGATAGGAGCCCTCCAGGGGCCTGATTCAGCCCCCAGGCTGCACTTTTGACACCCCTGACCTAGAGATTTTGGGGATGGAGCCCGAGGAGGGAGGGGTTTGAGGAGAGGAGGGACTTCATTGAATATAATGCCATAGCGCTCAGCAGGGGTTTTTTTTGTAGCAATAACTTCTTTGCATATTAGGCCACACACTCCTGATGTAGCCAATCCTCCAAGAGCTTACAGAGACTTAAAACAAGTGTTTAGAGAAGAAGAAGCTAACGAGCTTCCCCCCCCCCCCATCGGAATACTGGCTGTACTCTAGAACTGATTCTGGGGCAGAGCCAAACTATACTCCATGGGATGGGCCGAAAAAGCAGAGCTCCGCAAGTTTTTAGACAAGAATCTAAAAGATGGGTTCATAAGGCCGGCCACTGCTCCCCACGCCGCCCCAGTTCTTTTCAGGAAGAAGAAGGACAGGGGGCTTAGGCTATGCATGGATTTTAGGGGGATCAATGCAATTTTGACATCAAATGCATACCCCATACCCCTCATAAAGGACCTATTAAGCACAGTGTCGGAGGGAAAGATTTTTACCAAACTGGATCTGGGAGACGCTTATTTCTGCGCATAAAAGAGGGAGACGAATGGAAAACAGCGTTTAACACGCCAATGGGACAATTTGAGTACTTAGTCATGCCATTTGGGTTGCAAGGGACCTCTGGAGTTTTCATGAACTTCATAAACAAAGTGCTGTGAAAGTACTTGTACCGAGGGGTGATATAATTATTTATTCCAAAGACCTCCCCTCACATGTGAAATTGGTGAGGGAAGTTTTGGCAACCCTCTATGAAAATCAACTGTATGCAAAACTATCCAAGTGTGAGTTCCATAAGACAGAACTGGATTACCTGGGCTACCAAGTGTTGAGGAGGAATTTGGCGATGGACCCAGCCAAAATACAAGCAGCGCTAGATTGGGAACTCCCGAGGACATGCAGACAGCTTCAATCCTTTATCGGATTTGCAAATTTTTACTGTTGTTTTATACAAGGGTTCGCCCACACCATGATCTCCTTGACGGACCTCCTTATAATGAAAAGGAGAGCTTCCGAAGCCAAGCAGCCAGGAGCAAAATTGAATTGGATGGAAAACTGTCAAGAGGCGTTCACCAAATTAAAGAGACTGTTCACCAGTGAATCCATTCTGATTCACCCAATGAATTAAAACTCTTTGTGGTCCAATGCGACGCCAGTGATGTCGTCGTGGGGACAATTCTAATGCAACCAGATGAGGGGGGTTCCCTAAAACCCTGCACTTATATCTCCAAAAAAATCTCCCAAGATCAAAGGAACTGTGGGATAAAGAAGCGTTCGCTGTAACGTTCGCATTAAAGGTGGACATCTTGGTTAGAAGGAGAGAGGGTCCCATTTGAGATATGGACAGACCATAAAAACTTGGAAGCCCTGACAGGGTGTAGAAAACTAACTGAGAAGCAGATCCGGTGGGCGGGATTCTTCGCAAAATTTGATTTCAAACTGAAAAACATCCCGGGGTCTAAGAATTTCTTAGCGAACATGCTATCTCGCCTCCCCCAGCACAACAGCCCAAGAGAGGAAGTGATTGATTCGTTAATCTCCCCAAGCCACTTGGGGGGAGCGGTGACCACCCGCTCACAGGCAAAGCGTGAAAAACCTGAAGAGAAATGGGGGGCGGGGGGAGAGACTGATTAAAGAAGTGGAAAAGGAAGGAGATGCAGTATCCGAGGGGGTAAAAAAGGGGGAAGGGGGCTTTTGGTACAAGGACAATAAACTTTATGTACCAGAGAGCCTCTGGAAAGAAGTGCTACAGTTCTGTCATGACAACAAACTAGCCGGGCATTTTGGATATGTCAAGACCCTGCACCTAGTGAACAGGCAATTTTGGTGGCCGTTTATGAAAAGAGACATATCTGACTATGTAGCCTCTTGCCCCATTTGTTTAATGGTTAAAAGACGAGGGGGAAAACCACCCAGTTTATTACAACCACTGGAGACAACAGCCAGACCTTGGTCAGTGGTATCGTTGGATTTTATCGTAGAACTCCCTCCTTCCCAGAGAAAAACTGTAATCCTTGTGGTAGCAGACGCCTTTTCTAAGCAAGCACACTTCATCCCCTGCTCGCAGATACCCATGACTAAAAAACTAGCCCAGCTATTCTTCCAACACGTGGTGAAATTACACTCTTTTCCGGATAAAACAATTAGTGACAGAGGAGTACAGTTTGTTACCAACTTCTGGTGGGAGTTCTGTAAATTAACCGGGATTGAGCAGGGATTGAGTTCCGCGTATCACCCTCAGACTGACGGACAGACGGAGAGGATAAACATGTTGCTGCAGCAATATTTAAGGTGCTTTGTGAACTATCAACAGTTGAATTGGGCAGAGTTGCTCCCTTTTGCAGAGTACGGCTATAATAACAGCATACATAGCTCCACTAAATCCTCCCCCTTTCTGGTAGTGAATGGCTATGAAGGGAAACCCTTTCCACAGTTGTTGGGAGGACCAATACCTGAAACTCCATCAACTTTTGAACAATGGTGGGGAAAACAGGGAACAACATCCAAGAAAATCTGGAATTGGCTAAAGAGACTTACAAAAAACATTACGACAAGCATCATTCTCCTGATTGGGATTTTAAAGTAGGAGAAACAGTATTTCTGTCCACCAAAAACTTGCCATTACCACAAACCTCTAAAAAACTGGCATACAAGTTTTTGGGACCGTTCTGTATAAAATGTGTGATCAATAAAGTGACTGTGGAACTCAAATTACCAAAACTGTTTAGTAAGATACACCCAATCTTTCATTGCAGCCTCCTTCGGAGAGATCCTGGAGCAACACCCAGACCCAAAGCTCCAGAACCTATCCTGGTGGGAGATCAGAATCGCCATGAAGTAAAAGAAATCTTAAATGCTAAGCTGGAGTGGGGTGTATTGTATTTTCTGATTAGATGGAAGCATTTTTCAACAGTTCACGATGAATGGGTGATTAGTTCAAATGTGAGAGCCCCAATGTTGATTAAACAATTCTATGCCAAATATCCTTCAAAGCCCAGAAGGGGGGCTTAGGGGGGACAGTATGTCAAGCGCGCTCATTTCTGTACTGCATTTTTCTAGACAGAGAGCAGATCACCAGCTCTCCATTTCTCCTCCCTTTATTTACGGCCAGTGGACAAGTAATAAATCCATCTGGCCCTAGGATGTTTATGCTACAGCCTGGCTGATGTTACCTTCAAGTCACCTCTCCCAGTTTCACACAGACAACCCTTATCTCTTCCCAGAGTAGTGTGAGAATGTTTGATGTTTCCAATAGTCTAAAATTCCTTAGTAATAAAATAGATAGTTGTGTAGTAACCTTTGAACCCGTAACTCAAGTATGCATCTGTATGGTAACCTTTGATGATATCCTATATAGCAACTGTGTAACTGTTTGTATGTCATTACTCCCAAGGCTTGTGTCCTTGGAACAGCTCCTGAGTTTCTAACAATAAACCTACTTTTGATTTAAAACAAAGGACTGGTTATTAAGAAATATCGGCACTTGACAGTCACTTTGAAATCAGTTGTAAACTCAGGAGATCTCCAGCCACTACCTGGAGGTCGGCAGCCATACATTATACTTCACTGCAGTCTCTCCCCTCCTCAAATGCTGTATTTTCCAGACTCCTTCCCAAAATCTCCAGGAATTTCCCAACCCAGAGTTGACAACCCTATATCTACTTTATCACCTTAGTGGATATTTGAAAAATGAAAAAGAAGAGCTTGTGAGTTAGCCCTTTGAAGATTTCAGGCAAGGAGACAAGGATTAGAAAGGATTCTCTCTTCTCTGGAGATGAGTAACAGGAAGTCAGTTCTAGTTTGTGTTTGCAGAGTTCTGTGACCTGTGACTTACTGTGACCTTGAGGTCAGAACCTGGCAAATTTAGCATTTTTAATTAGAGGGTTATATGATTTGGTGAAGCCAGTTTCCAGGCTGCCTTCACTTAAACTTTTTTCCCTTAAGGGCACTTGTATATGTCTTCTTTTTCCATTCCATCAGGCCCAGAGCTAGACGTTTTACAGTGAAGAGGTATAAAGGGTGGGGGTGGGGCTGTCATTAGTCAGCTTAAAAATAGCAAAACCTAAGAAAGTCTGATATGCTCAAAGGTTTCTTAATTTATTAATTTAAACTGAGGTTGATATTAAGTCTCAGGTGCTCAGGTGTTTATATAGACCTAGTATAGCCAGCGTTGGGTAGTGGTCAGAATCTGGGAAGGATCCTCACCCTGCCATGAAAGGAAGAAGAAGAAGACTGCAGATTTAAATCCCGCCCCTCTCTCTGAATCAGAGTCTCAGAGCAGCTTACAATAGCCTTTATCTTCTTCCCCCACAACAGACACCCTGTAAGGTGGGTGGGGCTGAGAGAGCTCTCACAGCAGCTAGCCTGGGGCCAGTCACTTCCCCTCAGCCTAACCCACAGGATTGTTCACATGAGGATAACACAGAGGAGGGGAGAATGATATAAACAGCTTTGGGTCTCCATTGGGGAGAAAAGCGGGCTATAAATGACGAAATAAATACATAATTTAGTGACCACTTACTGAAGTTTGATTTAAAATGCAGTTCAAGGCAACCTTTTCTGTCAATATAATATTTGCCCTTTTCAAACAATAAAGCCACAGCCTTATTGATGGCAGTAGCGATGCTTCATCCAGCTGTATGAGATCTCTAAATAGTTGGAGGAATGACAGTAATTTAGAAGTAGAAAAGTGTAATCCTAAATGTCTTTACAAGTGGAGCCACAAACAAGAGCTCAGGTTTCAGTTAATGGTCAGGGGAGACAGTGGATGGCAGGGGAGAGATCAGTGTACTAGAGAATATCATGCTCCAGCAACTATTACTTATTCAGTCTGTAAAATACAGCATATTTTGCTTTAGAGCTTTATCTCATGTTTTCTCAATGAATTCTTAAGTGTTTACATTATTTAAAATATTATCATTTGTACAGAAGTGTGGATGGAGCAAAGAAGTCATTTAATATACAAGCCTAAAATAACTAAAATGGTAAAAATATGTTTTTGGGATTTATGAAGCTAATAGATGTGCAATATGCTATACCTCAGCTATCCAGGGAAAAGAGATATGATTATAATCATATTAGGAATCCTTTGTTGATGTAATCCGAGTAACTCTCTAGAGATGCTGTAGGATATTAGACCATGGGGAGGATTCAAAAGTTTGTTGGGGAAAGTAGGGGTAGGGGAGATGGCTGTTAACCAGTGATTTAATTACTAAAATGGGAAATTCCAAAGTTACACTCATCTGCAAATCACTTCCTCCAAATATAGAAATTCACTAAGCCAGTGTGATGTAGTAGATAAAGTATTGGACTTGGACCCAGCAGGCACAAGTTCAAATCTCCACTCTGCTGTGAAGCTCACTGGGCAGCCTTGGGTCAGTCATTCTCCATAGGAATCTACCTCACAGAAATGTGTGGCCAGAGTGGGGAGGGAGACCTATGTATGCTATTGTGAGCTTCTTGGAGGATTGGAGGAATAAAAAAAATGTGCTGGATAGATAGATGGAATATACTCCCACTAATTTATCTTATCTTGGACAAACATTCCTTTCATGATTCTGTTATGACTCAACGTTTGCTGACTGCTTGCCAATTACAATATGTTCCAGCATGTTCTATGCATCTTTTTCTGCAAAATCTATAGAATGGGAAGGTTTCTGGGCATGAAGAAGACTCCCCACTAAGATGATCTGGTAAAGCCTCCTCCAGGCTTCCACCAGGGGCAGAGCATTAGCACTGGCACTGGAGCAGTGGGATGCTCTCCTCTGTGAGGCTTATGGAGTGCCTCCCTAATGGCTTCAGGAAGCACACAGGCACCTTCCAGTTCTAGCAAGTCTTTAAAGATTAGTCTTCTGTGCTTTCCAATGAGGCTATATTCACTTCAGATGTAAGTTTTTAGCAAATTATACTAACATTTAAAATATTATTAATTACTTTACGATTGGATTGTATGCACATTGGGTATAAATTAATGCAGTAATCAGATTGATACACCTAAATTAGCACAGTCTGGATGTGCTTGTGGAATTAGACATTATGCTGCCTCTACTAAAGTATGCCTTTATTATCAGGTTACTGGCAATCTGGGAGGTGTCCTGTGAACAGGGTTTATTCCATATCTGCCTATGAAAATCCTGATTCCCCCTTTTCATTTCTAGCTAAGAGCCCTTTAGCCACCCAAATGCATTTAGAGTATAATGTTCTTCATTGCATATGAAGCCAAGTAGGATTATATGGTTTAAAGGGAAAGATGAGTTCACCTTCTTAAATCTCAAGGCAAACCACAATATACTTAACAAATGAATTACAGCACTCAAGTCTCTAGAGAAGCAGTGCATAAGTTCCTCAAATAAATAAACAGTGTGTATATTACTGAATTATGGCTGTAAAATTGCTGGAACTCAGTAATGTTGTCATGAAGGAAGCATGACCTCTGTTGAAAAATACTGAGAGACACAACAAGTTAAATTTACTAGTTGAATTCAGGAAGCCATGAATTATGTGAATCTCATTTTGTTTTCATCTCTGTCGACTAATTGATATGAATATTTGACTACATACTGACTGTGGTAAGCAGGCTTTTCAAACAGAAACTGGAATGCTTAGAACCATTAATCATTGAGATCAATTTTCTCAGAAAATACAGATGTAGTACCAAACACCTACATTAACGCCTAAAAGGCACAGTCATATATTACTTGAATTTCACAATGAAATCCATTTAGTATGATGTATTAAGACTTGTAAAAGAAGCAGAAAGAGCGCACACTTTGGTTACGTGTTGTACTGGGTCTTTTAAAAGCTTTAAATGAAATTATCTGTTCTAGTGTGGGGAAGCTGTGAGGTAATCCCAGTGTAGTTCTTGAAAGCTGATTTGCTGGGCTTCAACAGCTAACGATTGTGTCAATTGCCCAAGTTTTTTCTGGCTTGTTCCCTTGACCATGTCCTCCTCTTCTTGGCACTGAGCTGTTGGTTCCCATTTTCTTTTCAAGGCTGCTTAGGAGGAATCTAGGTTTGGGGAAAAGCTGGATAAGCAGCTTCCTCTATCTGTGTAGGCCTGGGATATCCTGTTTTAGGGATAGGCTTTGATTTGCATCCCTTCTAGCTCTATGATCCAGCCACAAACTTTCTTCTTCTGTTAGCCAGGGATGCCAGTCCTTGTTATTATGCTTGCTTGAAATGTCTACATATGTCATTGTGTTTTATTTCACATTAGAGAGGCTTCTTAGAAACCTCATCAAAGCAGCTTCTTGTCCAAGTGCCAATGGAAAGTGAACTGGAGAATGAACAGCTCATACAGAAACAAAAGTTAGCCTTTCCATTTCTTCATAACTTCACAGTCACTTAATCATAGCTTCCATCTACACATTACTTGCCCTTCCTCTCAATATGCATCTGCTTCAGCCCGAGTGCTGCATTTGTATGACTCACAAAATCTTCCCCTGATATATTTGATCTCCTGTGCCAACCCTGTGCATTATGCAGAGGTATAACATTAAGTCTCAACTGTGGGCTAAGAAAGGGAGAGGGCTGTTTTGGAGCAGAAGGCTGCAATCAATCAGATTTAGTTTTGATAGAGTTATGAGCTCTTTGGGAGAAAATTTCTAGCCCTCTGCAGATGATCAAACTTGTAGAAATGAGTGCACAGTGGAGAGGAATGGCCTCACCCTCCACTTTGGTACTGATTGGAACCTGATGCATATAGACTCCGATGCCTGAATGCAAACCCCCCACTGCATGTAGGCTATGTGTCAAGCATTGTATACTCATTTTATATTATGGAATCCAGATTTTAGAATTGTTACTAACCCAGAATTAAATATGGGCACATCAAAGTAGCAACCCCCACCTTTCTTCTTTCGCTTTTACTAACAGTTACATGAATGTCCTCTTTGAAGATAAGACCTCCTGGGACTTGTTCTCAAGCTCAGCCGGGCCTTAACCCAGGATGTGCTAGTTGCAATATAGATAAGGAGCCCAACGTGTGAATTTCACACGTGAATGTAGAATTGTTTATAGAACCTTTGATGTGCCATTTTAAAGCATGTATTCTAGTGTTACAATGTATCAGTTCCAATCTTCAGCTGGGATGAGCCACATGGATTATCAATAAACCTAACTTTGCTTCAAAATCCAAGGACTGGTTACTTTGAAATCTCATGCTTGACATGAGACATGCTTGAATGAGAATTCTGCACCTTCTGTATCTGTAGGGTACAAATTGCTCATAAGCTCTGTGTGCTGGGTGCTTTTTTATAAGCTGTTGTGTACAACATGGTCCAATCAATATGTGGAGGTTAGGGTCTACCAGAAGATCCCATTTCTTCTCCACCCCAAATACGTTTATTTCTGCAGTGTTTGGCCATCTGCGCAGAGTAACTGCCTTTTAATATTGAGCAAAATTATTTGTAAGGTTTTTAGCATCATAAGATACTGGCATGGTAAATTTCTCGGTTCCAAGGGTTTAAACCTGTGTTCAAGCGAAGCCACTGCTGACCTGGAAACCTTGGTCTTTGACTGCAGTTCTTTAGACATGTGCTGGTTACTCAGTAGTAATGAGTTTCTGAAAGGGATAGGGTTTTAATGTATTCCAGGCATGATATTGTATTCCTGCTGGAGTATTTTCAGTAAAGAAGTGACATTTTCCTCTTATCCAAGCTGTGGGAAGTTTTAAGCCTTTCAAAAGTTCATTTTCATTAGAGGAAAGAACAGCAAAGGCTTAAAAGCATACTTGTGAAAATGTCTTTATGCACGAAGAGAATAAAAAGGAATGTCTGGATGCAGGCCCCATCATCCGACACATTCAGAGCACGCCAGGCTCGTCCTGGCAAATCTCTGCTATTTGAGCTCCAGAGGATCAATTCAAAGTTTCTTCTACAGATCAGAAGCTCATTATCAGTGTGATTGTGGCTTCCAATAATCCCCATCCATTTGCTGTGGGTCACTAGCAAGTATGTTTTTTGTCTTTCCAGTTAGGCCAAGAGGTTTAGATCTTTCAGTGCAAGTAGGGTGGCCAACTGGCCTAGGGAAAATGTCCCATCTTTTCATAAAAGATGGATATAAGGAAATGGGCTGTTGAAGCTTTTTAATGGCAAAGGAATAAACAACATTATCTGTTAAATAACATTTCCATTAAGTCTCAGGGACAGGACACTTTTCTTCCTTTTCACGCCTGTTGACAACCTTAAGAACGAATTTTCGGAATGATTGAGTGAACGAATAGGAGTTCTTGAGCAGCTCTAGCATAGACCCTGATCATACTCCTGTAAAAGGTATGGAGGCTGACCATAAGCCATTTCCACACAGGTTTCCTTTCCCAGCCCAGGTTCAATGCTGTTGGGAAATGGGGTGTTTTTCTTATTTCCCTACAGCATCATGGTGCATTCATGCAGATCTCAGGGTTTTCCTGGCTTTTCTATGATCTTTTGCTTTGCTCCAAAGTTTTGGGAAAGATCACATTTAAGCCTGCATGGCTGTTGTTTGTGTGGGAAAGTTTGGAATTTCCCATGCACACAACAGCCATTTCTCCACACCCTGTCCCTACGGCACCCATTTCTTTCCTGTTCCAGAAAGGTTCTCCTCCCCCTTGGTAATTTAAAAAAAGGACATCTTGCTTCTTTTGTTGTGAAGATATAAGGGGAAAAGGCACAGCATATCTCCACAAACGAAGGAGATAACAGACTTTCATTTTTAGAACAAAAACTAAAACTGGGGGTTCACAGAACCAGTTACAATTATTGTTACAACAGTATAGTAATAATATATGAAACTGATTTTTTAAAAAATTGAAAAAAGTACCAATGGCTCAGGAAAGCTGGGATGACCACTGTTGGGGGCAGGAGTGGGGGGAAACTGCAAGGAAACCTTCCATGTCAAAGCCCTCTTGCTGCTGCGCTGTATTGGAAGTCACAGAAACAATGGGAGAGACCACACAAACCTGTCTCCACATGGGAATATAATGGGAGGGGGATAGGATCTCCACTCCAGACTTCTGTATGTTTAGTAAAACCATGCACATAATTATTCTTGCATAGTTGCAAATATGAATAAATATACTGTTTTATTTTTCCATTTTTCAATGGAAAAGGACTTAGCTTACTTCAGTGCTCTTTGTGTCAAAAAGGACTCGATTTTATTAGACTGTGCTCTCTGTGTGACCTTGGGAGAGGGGAATCCTGTTTTAGAGTATCTTAAATATTTCTTAAACATAAAACATAAAAAGTGGGTGGAGGTAGCTGTGGATTTCTACCATGAAGCAAATGTAATTAAAATGAATCTCCCCTAGATCAGTTTAAGATCTTCCCCCATCCTACCCCACACTTTTGAGAACATCTTTCTTTGCTAATGTTAACAGAAATGATTGCTTGAGCAACTCCAATCCCCTGTCCCATTCAAGCTTAGATCAAAGGAACAATGGCACAGAGTGTTGATGACAGAAGTTTGGCTAAACGAGGAAACTCCCCAAGTGCTCCAAAGTGGGGAGGACATGGGTGAGTGGGAAGGATCACTGTTGCCCACCCCCCCCCCCCCCGGACCCAGGAGGAATAAAACCCTCCCTGGTGATGTTGTTGTGTGGCATGTGCCTGAACAACTTGCACCAGGTCATTTCAGCCAAGTGTGCTGCAGAGTTTAGTGCACAAGGCAAATGGTTGGGTGGAAGGAGAGGATTACATGGGATTCTCAAAGTTTGGCAAAGATTCAGATTTGGCTGGTTATTGCTAACTAATGCTGCCTTTATTAAAAAGGATTTGTGGGAAGGGGATTGAGAGATTGGCCAAGTATATATACAAAAGCTAGGATGGAAAATAAACAAACTAGGGAGAGCCCTAGTGAGAAAAGCGTAAAAAAGGAGGAGAAAGGCAGGAAGCAATAAGAGCCAGTATGTGAGCCAAGGCATCAGGGTTGTCTTTGTGTTATTGGTACTGTGATTGATTGAATGAGATACTCATCCTTAGCTGGGGTCCCTGGAAGTATTAGCAGGCTGAAGCCTTGCTGATGGCCAGCATTCTTTTCTGTCTTGCAGTATCAGAGGCTACAATACGATATCCAAAAACAACAGCAGAGCAATACCTTTTATTAGGACCAACCAAAATGTTATTCTGAAGGTTTTGACATTTAAGTGTCACTTCCTCAGCTCAATATTATCTACTGCAGCACAGTGACCTCTAGCAACATGCTTTGGTATTTCACTAACTGTGGAATTAACATTTCTTCCTCTGAAGGTGCTCACAGGGGTGTTTCTTCATAAGGAAGAATCCTTTAGAAAATGGAATCTTCTCTGGTTTTTATCTGGTTTAATTGGGGGATAATCTTCTCAGGGATTTATAGCTAGGAGCACTGCATCTTAAAACTTAGAACTGGCTAGTGGCCACTACAGGTACAAGAGGTGATCAGTCTGTTAAAGCTGGGGAAATGTATCTGTTTAGAATCCCCTGCAGATTGCTTTCTACATATACACTAAATGGGAGACAAGATAATCAGCTACCCATTATGATACCAATTCTTCATCATGATGAAGCAGCAGAGATACATGGAACCATAGAAAGTGCCCCAGCTGCATTTAATGCTTACAAAACAGTCTGTTTTATAATAATTCTCTAATAGTCCCATGTAATGCTGTTACCACATAATGAACCATACAGCTGTTTGCAAATTTTTTTTGTTTCTAACAAGAGGCTGGATGAGTCTTTCAGAACTGGCTTTGCATAACAAGGGAGTGCACAGACAAAAACCAAGTACACTTAAAGAACAGTAGGCAATTTATGCTGGTAATGCTGCTCCCCTCCTTCCTCCCCTCCTTCCACAATTTGCCTTGTGCACTAAACTCTGAACCAGTTTGGTGTAGTGGTTAAGTGCACCAACTCTTATCTGGGAGAACTGGGTTTGATTCCCCACTCCTCCACGCACACCTGCTGATGTGACTTTAGGTCAACCACAAGTTCTTTTTAAAAAAACCTGTTCTGCTCAAGAGCAGTTCTGGGAGAGCTCTCTCAGCCCCACCTACCTTGCAGGGTGTCTGTTGTGGGGAGGGGAAAGGAATGGAGATTGTAAGTCACTCTGAGTCTCCTTGGGTAGCGAAGGGCAGGGTATAAATCCAATCTCTTCTCTTCTTCTTAAACCTAAAACAATATCATATAGTGCTGGATGCTCCAGTATTGGGATGGTATGGGGAGGGAACACACACAGCAAACAAGTAATACAATTTTTTGGGAATGAAGTCCCCCCCTCCCCACAAACGGCAGCAGAAGTGGTGGAATCTGAGTCATTAATCTTTGACATTATAGATAATAATGTGCCCATCATTCTTCTACATTTCATATAGCACTTGCAGCAACAGATAGAATTACATTTTCCCAAAGATTACACAGAATAATAGGGAAATGTGATACTGCTGCAACAGCAGCACAACTTAAAAAGGAGACATTGATCTGGATGGTGCAGAACAAATACGTGGGAACTACACATTTATTATAGTAGGTATTAGTTCCCCATCCTAAAAATGTGAAAGTTTTGTGCCACACCTTTGAGAGGAACATCAAAACATTTCAAAAGTATGGGAGAAGATCCAAAGCTACCTGAAGATACTTGCTACTTGATGAGAACAAGAGAAACTAGGAAATGGGGCTGCAATTATTTGGGCTGCGTCAGTATTATATTCAGGTTTCACAAATGATAACGAAGATCAGAGCATCTCTACTCTGTGATGAAAAGCAGAAGAGACCAAGACACATTGGCAGCTTTTGTCTCCCTCCATTGACCTTTCTGGGCATTAATCAGCTACGTGGAAAACTGTGGAAGCAATCTCTGCTGGGCTGGAATGTGCTAACTGGAATTTCATAGCTGTGATATCTCTCTCTGAAGAGTGGTTGTGGTATGCTATTGTAAACTCCTCAACTTTCAGAGTTGATGATGGGGCCCGCAACTTTGTCTCTAAAAATTAAGCGTGTTTGTAGGAGGACAATAGTTTGTTCTGAGCTATGTACAGTACTTGAAGCATTCTTCTTACAGTGCCCCCCTCCCATAAAAACTTCTAAACAGCAAAACATGCAGCATGATTCTAAGCATATTTACTATTTCTACTTTATGCAGTGGGACTTCTTTTCAAGTAAGCATGGGTGTGATTGCAGTTGTAGAGAGAAAGATCTGATTAATCTCTGAGAAAATGCTGTTGCTTTCTATCTCTTTCTACGCTATCTATATCAATATATATCTTTAGGACCCCTTTAGGTAGTACAGAGCCAAACTTGCACTTGATTTATCTCCAACATTTAAGAATCAATGATCCATCTGATCAATGTCAAGATAACAGGACAGTTCTTACCATTGCTGCAGAACCTACAGTTGCTCCCAGAAGCATGGAGGCTGTGATACTGTTTACAGGGAAGTAAGTCACATTGACTACAATGGGACTCAGCATTTTTGACTGAGCAACAAGGAACAGGATTAAACATTTCTTTCATTTATTTGATATTTAAACCTTGCCTGGGGAATATGAAACAGAAGACATCTGCAGGAGCCTTTAATAGAAAAAAAACCTGTTGGTTAATACTGACAGAATAATGTTGCTTCTTTTTGCCCAAATTCATATATGGAACATTTACTCAATAACAACCTGTTGTGTTTATTTGAGAAATATGTTAATTATCAGAATGCTTGCCATAAAACGCACTCTTTTGCTTCTTTTGTAGAGGGCCACTAGCATATGGTAAAGTTGTACAGCTGTTAGTCTTTCACGTCTCTGATATCTTTACTGGTCCTCCTGTCTAAAATACAAGCCCTTTTACCTCTCTCCTTCCTAAACTCTTCCTCAGGGATCCCAGGGCAAGCCCTGAACTAATTGAATTCAATTAGCACTCCCTCCTTCATGACATACTGAAACTGATTGCATGCTGGAGCTCCAGCACTCCCTCGTCTGGTCCTGACATCTGTTTAAAGCATTTTCCCTGAGATTTCAGTCTTGTCTGTGAGCATATGTATCCAGGTATCCATGTAATGCACAATGCAGTATCCATTCCCCACTCCTGATGTCTGTGTGAATATTTGCTCTTTCTTGTTATGTGAATTAATATGCCAATGAACATTCCTAAGTCTACTCAGAAGTAAGCCCCATTTATCTAGTGGGGTTTACACCCAAGAAAGATGTCTTGGGATCGCAGCCTTCAGTATGCATATAACCAACTGATGTTTAACTTTTGAGAGGGAAAGCTTCAATGGGAAAAGATGGTTGTGTACTGTGAGGAGCTGCTCAAAGTTTTTTTTTTTGAGGGGCAAAGCACTGTCCAGTGACCCCATCATTAAGTATGCCACTCCTTCAAGTATACATGCATGACATGCATGCCCTCCTGGAAATGGAAATAAAGCATGAATCTTGCATGCCGATTTATGATCCATTGGCACTAGCAAAGTTGAAAGGAATGTGAAAGTCTCATGCTGCTCTCCCTCCAGGTACACTCTCTGTCTTAAATGGAAAACTGCATCAGAAGTCATTAACTATATTAGATAAATATTTCACTGTCTGGTAATAACGGTTAACAGTGAATGTTGTTGAATATTCATTTGGGTTGCAATTAACTGAAAATCAATTGTAAAAATTAAGAATCCTTCTTAGACTGCATTCACCAAAGGAGGGCAGTCAGAGACAATTCATATCTGAAATTGTTCTGATATGCAGAGACACCTGTCCAGTCTGGCAAGGCAAAACAAAACAAAAAATGTAGCACCTTCTGAGGGCAAGGATATCCTACTTCCATAGGAACAGACCACTTCACATGAATGTCCCCTATGACATTGCGGGGATCTGGTATTTGTGTGTGGGGATAATCTCCCATTACAGGTAGGAATGGATGATCCAGGTTTTTGTGGTCTGCAGTGGGCTCTTCCGGGCTGTGAATTTCAGAACACTTCTCATGTACCAACAAAGATCCAGGCACCACCACCCATTTCTATTCCAATTTGAATCCTAATAATCCCTGGGCCCAGAAATGTTAACACGGATAATAAATACAAATGGTATCCATGTTTTAAGAGGTTCTAATCCTCTTGAAGTAATATATATATATATATATATATATATATATATATATATATATATATATATATATATATATATATATATATATATAACCCCCCCCCCCCCAAAAAAAAACCAGGATTTTGCAGATTTCAGTTGGCATTCCTGCCGGTAACACCAGATTCGTGAGTTTTTCAGCATCTTCATGATGGAGTACCAGAAGGAGGTGAGCGGGGAGGACAGGTCAAAGCCCCTTTGGCTAGAGTAGCTAGAGTAAAATGGAGTTTTTTTGCAGAAGCTTCTTCTTTCATGACAAAAGTATTAGGGCAGGCACCTAGTTGAAATTTTGCCTTTATCAATAAGAGAATATAGGCTTGGCTCAGAGTCACTGTAGGACAGGGGTGGCCAAACTGTGGCTTAGGAGCAACATGTGGCTCTTTCTTACATATTGTGTGGCTTTTGAAACACATGCTGCTCCATCAGCCGGCTTGGAGAAAGCATTTCTCTTTAAATCACTTTGCCAAGCTATCTGGTGGCTTGAAGAATGCATTTAATGTTAGTTGCTTTCTTTCCACCTCTCCCTCCCTCCTCCCATCTATTTTCCTTCCTTCCACTTTCATGTCTTGTGGCTCTCAAACATCTGACATTTATTTTGTGTGGCTTTTACATTAAGCAAGTTTGGCCACTCCTGCTGTAGGATTAATTTAAAAAAAAAGTTTTTGATTTTTTAGAAAAAGTCCAAACCACCTTTCCTTTCAAAAAGAAAATGTCCAGCAGTTTGAAGAGTGGTTTATAATACATAACACTATGTATGTTTACTTGAAAGTTAAGGTCCACTATGTTTGGTGACATTTACTTCCAAGCAAGTGTATAGGATTGCAGCCCAGCATTCTGTTGTCTTGCTATGCAACCAGGGCTATACTTATATTGTCATATTTATTGATTGGATTTTTAACGCTAAGTTAATATTTTTAACATTAAGTTAATATTTTAAATAAGCCATTTTAATTTTTTCCCTCTTTTAAATTCTGTAAATCTACTGACACCCAAGCAGGGTGTGCATGAAACGACCTTAGAGGAACAAAAAAACGAGCAGGTACTGCTTCAACTAATTGGATGTTTGGCAATAAAAAGGACAATTTTGGAACCTTTCCATTCGGATGACTGGAAATCAATACATTTCTTTAATACGGCAGGGGAGCTAGTTGGGGTGGAAAAGCTAATTGTAAACACCGGGAGCTAGACAGGCCTTGATTTTTTTTTTTTAACCCAGTCTATTGCCAAAGCTCGAATTCAGTCGCTTTTTGAATGAAATATAGGACAGGCAGGCAGTGGAATTACACCAGGGATCCGTTTGGCTCTGGGTTGGTCCTTCCAGCTCTACAGGAGCAGAGACGGAGCAGGAGGACTGGAGAGTATTAAAATACCACACACATGCAGCCCGGAGGATGGTTCCTTCTTCGGGAGTCCGCAGTGGGCAGCTAGCTCGGCAGGGACGCGTGCAGTTGCCGGGAAGTCCTCGCAGGCAGGCAGGCAGGCAGGCAGGCAGGCCTCCCTCCTTTCCCCTCATCGTTTGTTGAACAAGCCTTGTTCTGTGGGATTCTCGTTGCAAGGAGCTGGGTGGAGCCCTGCAAGTATAAAACTTTGCGGTAGGGTTGCAGCCGGCTGTGCTCCTGAGGGCAAACAGCGTTTTGTTAACTGCGAGGGAGAAAGCGCGGGCTGTATTGAGCCCTTCTGGCCGGCTGGGACTCTGGCAGTTGGCGGTGATTCCTGACGAGTTAGAGAGAGGGACTAGACCCGGCTGAGCGTACAGCGAACAAGAGCTCCCTGCAAGGGGAGGGCAGGCGCGGCAACAAGAGCGCAGTGAGAGGCAAGTGACCATGCCGCGTGGATACATCTCCTTTGCTGGCCTGGCCCCTTGGTGGTGGCTTATCATGGGGAGTCTCTTGGCTAGCTGTGAGGCCACCAAGGGCAGTGTGCCCCGACTTCGCCTCTCATATAAAGGTAAGCTTTGTGAATGTATTTCCGCTCTAAGCAGGTCTGTCTCTCTCGTCATGTTGTGTAGATCTCTTGATGATAGATATTAATCCCATTTCACAGATGTGGAACTGAGGCTGAGAAAGGGCAGCGGGTCGAAGAAACTAGGGAGGAGTTGGGGTTGAAGTCTAGTTTCCCAGGGCCGCGCATGTCTCGCACATGAAACATCCGTCAGCTTTTGCTTATTGATCTATAATGAAAAAGTAAAACCTGCTTTGTCCGGAATCTTCAGTTTTGAGCTTGACTTTCTGCAGTTTCTATTGTGCATTAATAGCAGGCAAGTCATAAAAGTGGTACAAAGGCGTTCCCCACCCCCCTTTAGTAATGTTGTTAATGAAAACATTTCATTTTCTGGAACACAGTAAAATTAGTGTGTCCCTGAGCAGTATGAGCAGGGATGGCCTCTGACTTCATACCAATTTTTCTGAATTCATTATTAGCTCCTGAATCCCACATGGAGAGTTTTTTGGACTGAGATTCAGATTCTTAAAAGGGTTGGGGAATGTTATAATCCATTTAATATCATTGGTCATGATTTATTTGTCAAGTTCAATAGGAAAAAATGGCATAAGAGGAAACATCTTGGCGTCAGGTGAGAAGCAAACTTGGCTGGATCAAGAGTGCAAATATGATGGAAAGTGTGGGTGTGTTTTGGTTACATAGAGATGTTGGGGAGAGAGGGCTTTATTTATCAAAGCCCCTTCCCCTTGGTGTGATGTCACTTATCATTCATGCAGGAACATATCCAACAGCACTATTTTGAGTAATATCTATACATTGCAAAATATGGAAGACCTCTTGTGCAATCAACTGGCAGAACATCTAAAATTCTTTAGTTTTTTTGGCTCAGAAAATTAAGAAGCCAGTCAGGTATCCTTATATGATGTGCTCAAGGATAGAAGAAAGGATGAGCAGAAGGGCCCCACTGGCCCCCATGTCTACAAATGTGTGAGAGAGACTTTCAAGGCATGCTCCTGCAGGTGAGGCTTACCAGCTGACCAGAAAGATGTTCTTGTAACTTTAATGGTAATCTGGTGTGTGGTAATAAAGTTCTTCACAGCATGCAGAAGGAACTTTACCGCTTGCTAACTTATGCTTACCACGTTGCAATAAAGGTACAAGTTCCAGGGCCAATAAAAGAGTTAACAACCATTAAATCCACCCTGATTCAAATACTGGATTTGATCTTTTCTCTTTGTCCAAGCAAAAGAACATCATGTTATTGAATCTCCCTTATTTTTGGAGGTACCATTCGTACCCATGACAGTTTCTTCTCTGTGACCCTTGCGAGAGTGTGTCAAATGGTAAAACTGTCAAATAAGGACATGTGCAAACTTAATGGTGGCCTCTTCATGAGTCTCTGAGGAGCAAGTGCGTTTACCATCAGCCCCATGAAGGCTTTGCTCACATGAGTATGCTATTCATGTGAAATGGTATGTCTTTCATCATCAGGGTACCCTGAATCCTGTGCCAGAGGCAGAGCACATTTCAGAGAGCTCTGAGAGAGAGCAGATAAGAAGTGCTATAAGGGTGAGGTTTGGCTTTCTAAACAGCTGGGGGAGTTGCTGAGAATTTCTGAGTTTGTGTGACTGTGTGATTGCTGAAAATTCTGAGTTTGTGGTTACTGGGGAACTGCTGTTTGTTTGGTTTGAGTGGGCTGAAGGTGATTGTTGCTGATTTATTAGGAGTGGCTGTGTTCCTGGGGCAGACTGAGGCCCACCCTCTTTGCATTATTAAGCTGCGCCTTGCCAGAGGCGTGAGCCTTTGGCACGAGCCGAAGGGTGAGAGCTAAAGGGCTCTTGGCCTGGAGGCTGTGAAAAGGCCAGGAACTCAGATCCCTATATTCCTTATGTTCCCAATAAGGTAAGTAGACCCTCCAGAAGGAGAGCCACATAAACAAACAGGATTTAAAAGCGGACTGTATATTTTAAAAAAGCTATCATGAAGGTAGAATGCCAGCAGGGGTTAGGGTTTTGGGGGCTTTTCAGTGTTTTGCACTGAGTGTCACATGTATGACTATCTGCCCACTGTACAGAAGTCTTGGGTGTGTGCTCGATGCAAGGAGCTCCTAGTACTCAGGGAACGAGTTGGTGACCTGGAGGTGACGAGGTGACTGACCTGGAGAAGCAGAGACACTCAGTTAGGCATTCGGAGAAGACTCTCGGGGACGTATTAGATGAGCCCCATTCTGAATGTGGCAGCCCCGTTGCTTCCAGGCAGCATGAGGGTCCAGAGGGAACAGGGCACCGTACTGAGGATAAGGGAAATGTGCCCTCAGACGGGACCTCTTCTTCAGTTGGTGAGCAGGTATCCTTTCGCGCCAAGGAACCATCCCTGGGCAGGGAGGGGGGGGGGTCTTGGTAGCTGATGATTCAATCCTTAGGCAAGTAGACAGCTGGGTGGCAAAACCGTGTACTGACCGTATGGTGACTTGCCTTCCTGGTGCGTGTTGTAGATAGGCTGATAGACAGTGCTGGGGAGGAGCCAGTGGTCGTGGTGCATGTTGGCACCAACGATGTGGGGAAATGCAGTCATGAGGTCCTGGAGGAAAAATTTAGGCTGCTAGGCAGGAGACTTAAGGCCAGGACCTCCAAGGTAGCCTTCTCAGAAGTGCTACCTGTTCCATGTGCAGGGCTGGAGAGACAGGCACAAATTAGAAGTCTCAATGTGTGGATGAGACGATGGTGTAGAGAGGAAGGGTTTAAGTTTGTTAGGCACTGGGATGCTTTCTGGAACAAGCAGGAGCTGTATAAAAGAGATGGTCTCCACTTGTCCCCAGATGGAACCAAGCTGCTGGCGCTTAAAATCAAAAAGGTGGCAAAGCAGTTTTAAAACTAAATCTTGGGGGAAAGCCGACAGGAGATGAAATGTCTCTGGTTCAGGAGGACTCATCTCAAAGAGATGAAGGGTTAGCTGTTACTTTTCTACTGGGTAATGGATCAGAATTGTCCACTGAGATGGTGACAAACAGTATGGAGTATCTGCCAAAGTTTTGAGGCAGCAGCAGGAAGGTGGCGGGCCTAACTTGCCTGGGAAATTATAGATGTTTCTATCCAAATGCTAGAAGTGTTCGAAGTAAAATTGGGGAGTTGGAATGTTTAGTGTTGGGGAAAAACAAAGATATTGTGGGAATTTCAGAAACTTTGTGGAATGAGGAGAATCAGTGGGACATGGTGATTCCTGGATATAAGTTATATCGGAATGATAGGGAGGGAAGGGTTGGAGGTGGGGTGGCTCTGTATGTCAGAGAGGGTATACAGTCCAGTAAGACTGTCAGATTCCCTTCTAGAAATGCTTTGGGTTGAAATAGAGGGCCCAAAAGGAAATTTAACTATGGGAGTTTGTTATCGTCAACCAAATCAAAAGATAGAGGATGATTATAATATGATGGAAGGATTAAAGATAGCATCTAAACGTAAAAACTGTGTCATAATAGGTGATTTTAACTACTCGCAGATTGATTGGGTCAATATGTGTTCGGGTCGAGAGAAAGAGATTGAGTTTCTAGATGCTCTCAATGACTGTGCTATGGAGCAGATGGTCACAGAACCTACCAGGGGTGGGGTGATCCTGGATTTGGTCCTATGTAATGTTCAAGACTTGGTGAGAGATGTAAGAGTGATCGCATCACTTGGGACCAGTGACCATAACGTTATTGATTTCAACATTTGTATAAATAGGGAGTTGCCCCAAAAGACCTGCACAACCACGTTTAACTTTAAAAGGGGTAAATTCTCTGAGATGAGGAGGCATGTGAAGAGGAAATTGAAAGGAAAGGTAAATACAGTCAAAACCCTTGAGGAAGCTTGGAGGCTGTTTAAAACTACAGTCCTAGAAGCTCGGGTAAAATATATACCACAAGTTAGGAAAGGCACAAACAGGTATAAGAAAAGGCCTGCATGGTTAACAAAGTAATGGAAGCTGTAAAAGGTAAGAAGGACTCCTTTAAGCAATGGAAAGCTAGTCCAAGTGAGATTAATAAAAGGGAACACAGACTGTGGCAAATCAAAAGGAACTCCTCATAGTTCCTTTTTGCTTGCCTCATTCTGTCCTTGATAATGCTTTCGACCAACTTTCCCGGTATTGAAGTCAGACTGACTGGCAGGCAAAAAGGAACTATGAGGAGCATATTGCAAAAAACATAAAGACCAACAATAAAAATTTCTTCAAATATATTAGAAGCAGGAAACCAGCCAGGGAGGCAGTGGGGCCCTTGGATGACCAAGGGTAAAAGAATTACCTGTGGAAGACGAGAACTTTTTGTCCACCCCAGAACCACTAATTTTGGAAGGGGTGTTGAAAGACCTGAGTCAGATTGAGGTGACAAAAGAGGTCCTACAACTGATAGACAAATTAAAAACTAATAAGTCACTGGGTCCAGATGGCATACATCCGAGAGTTCTGAAAGAACTCAAAGTTGAACTTGTGGATCTTCTAACAAAAATCTGTAATCTTTCATTGAAACCTGCTTCCGTTCCTGAGGACTGGAAGGTAGCAAATGTCACCCCCATCTTTAAAAAGGGTTCCAGAGGAGATCCGGGAAATTACAGGCCAGTCAGTCTGACTTCAATACCGGGAAAGTTGGTAGAAACCATTATCAAGGACAGAATGAGTAGGCACATTGATGAACACGGGTTATTGAGGAAGACTCAGCATGGGTTCTGCAAGGGAAGATCTTGCCTCACTAACCTGTTACATTTCTTTGAGGGGGTGAACAAACATGTGGACAAAGGAGACCCGATAGATGTTGTTTACCTTGATTTCCAGAAAGCTTTTGATAAAGTTCCTCATCAAAGGCTCCTTAGAAAGCTTGAGAGTCATGGAGTAAAAGGACAGGTCCTCTTGTGGATCAAAAACTGGCTGAGTAATAGGAAGCAGAGAGTGAGTATAAATGGGCAGTCTTCGCAGTGGAGGACGGTAAGCAGTGGGGTGCCACAGGGCTCGGTACTGGGTCCCATGCTCTTTAACTTGTTCATAAATGATTTAGAGTTGGGAGTGAGCAGTGACGTGGCCAAGTTTGCGGATGACACTAAATTGTTCAGGGTGGTGAGAACCAGAGAGGATTGTGAGGAACTCCAAAGGGATCTGTTGAGGCTGGGTGAGTGGGTGTCAACGTGGCAGATGAGGTTCAATGTGGCCAAGTGCAAAGTAATGCACATTGAGGCCAAGAATCCCAGCTACAAATACAAGTTGATGGGTTCTGAACTGACAGAGACTGACCAAGAGAGAGATCTTGGGGTTGTTGTAGATAACTCACTGAAAATGTCAAGATAGTGTGCGATTGCAATAAAAAAGGCCAACGCCGCTGGGAGTTATTAGGAAGGGAATTGAAAACAAATCAGCCAGTATCACAATGCCCCTGTATAAATCGATGGTGCGGTCTCATTTGGAATACTGTATGCAATTCTGGTCACCGCACCTCAAAAAGGATATTATAGCATTGGAAAAAGGGCAGAAAAGGGCAACTAGAAAGATTACAGGTTTGGAACACTTTCCTTATGAAGAAAGGTTAAAATGCTTGGGTCTCTTTAGCTTGGAGAAACGTCGACTGCAGGGTGACATGATAGAGTTTTACAAGATTATGCATGGGATGGAGAAGGTAGAGAAAGAAGTACTTTTCTCCCTTTCTCACAATACAAGAACTCATGGGCATTCAATGAAATTGCTGAGCAGTCAGGTTAAAACGGATAAAAGGAAGTACTACTTTACCCAAAGGGTGATTAACATGTGGAATTCACTGCCACAGGAGGTGGTGGCGGCTACAAGAATAGCCAGCTTCAAGAGGGGATTGGATAAAAATATGGAGCAGAGGTCCATCAGTGGCTATTAGCCACAATATATATATGTGTGTGTGTGTGTATACACACACACATATATTGGCCACTGTGTGACACAGAGTGTTGGACTGGATGGGCCATTGGCCTGATCCAACATGGCTTCTCTTATGTTCTTACTGCTGATGCAATTTGCAGAATTACATTGGTTGAAAAAAAATGCTGCCATGGTCACAGACACCATGATGGTCACATGGAAGGTCTCATCCATGCAAATACTGTGGCCCATTACTAGGAGACCATGAAATACAGCTTATAGTAGGTTAGATAAATAGTAGAGCCTTTATGAACATGTGAAGAAACCTTATATGAATCTGATGAATGATTAGGCAGCATTAGACAAGACAAATAATTGATCTGATAAGTTCAGTAACAATCTATTCTGATTATTACTGACTCCTCAAGTCTGAAACAGAGGCCTTTCCCATCCTGGCTGATTGAACTTAGAACCTTCTGTAGGCAAAGCTCTGTCACTGAGCTATGTTGCCCCTCCCATAGTCTGTTTTCCTAGGGAAAAGTTATATCAACTATGACCTGTTTTAGACCTGTTTTTTTCAGCTGTCAAGGATCTATTGTTATTGACCTAAAACTGGGGGAAGGGAGAGAGATAGATTGTGTCTTGGAATAGGTGGCACCAGTGGGAAGGAGATGGAATGCTCTGAGGAAACATCCCAAACCTTTGCAAGTTTCTCTGAAGAAACTACTCAGCAGTGAGTCTTGACTAGTCCTGATATGTAGTTTGAGTTGGCTGTTATAGTCCTCCTCTCCCACTCAGAATGAGGGAATAGTCTATTCTAGTCTAGCACGGTAAGCAAAGAATGAACTTGTGTGACTAGGAGAGGTTGAAGGATGTGTCTACTTTCCATATTTATATGCTGTCTATTTCCTTATCTGTACAGTACCGGACTAGTATATAAGCTAGGATTGATGGCTTATTAGCAAGAAGCTTCCCTCCCTTCATCACTCACCTGCCAACATCAGTTCGCAAAATGTTAATAACTCAACAGGTCCATAGTATCATATTGTTTGTGCAAAGTATGATGTACTAGGACAATGACTGATTGTCAGTTGTCATCAATCACAACAAAAACTTAGGTGCTTTCTAGAATCAGAGATGCTGGCTAGATAGAGCCTATCCTTCTCTTCTGTGTCTAGACCAAAGCAGGGACTTCTGAGAATGATGATGGATTCCCAGTAGAGAAGCAGAAGCCAGGACACAGCTGCAACACTCTGCTGAATATGGGGATCTCTCTTTAGCTTCTTGCAGTATGCTTTTTTTGTATGTTCAGTATTATAGTAACCATTATTCTCAGAGTCCAAGATAGAAATAATGACCTCAGAGGCTAAGTTGTGTTTTAAAGTCTGGAACAGGAATTCCTGGTGTTTCCTGATGCTGCAGGGTTGGCAGGGTTCCAGCCAGAAAGACTAAAGATGGGGTGTTGCGCTCATTTATTATGAGGGTCGGATGTGATATAAATGAGACGTTGTTGGGCTGGGCCATGTGTGTCATCAAATGTAATGCCAGGTAGCAGAGATATAAATTTTATAAAGGATGCAGGCAAACCCAATTAATAATTTTTTAAACTTAAAATAGAAATATACTTAAAACATTAACACTCTTGCAATATTTTATTTATTTAATAGTCTTAGATAACTGACACCTCTTGCTCTGAATTATTATGTTGAAATCTGGAGACAATGTCTGTGCTGTAGCAGTCTTAAGTATGCAATCTAATTCATTTATGTATTTATTAAAGCACTTCTATTCTACCTTTCCTCGTGGTTCAGGATGGCTTATGTATGATAACAGTTAAAAACATTCTTCATTAAATGCCAAAAATATAATAGCCAAACCCAAACCTCACCCCCCCCGCCGTTAAAAGATGCCTGCCTAAAATGGAAAGGTGGAAAATAGTGGGGTTTGGCAATGCAGTTTTAAAATGTAACATAAAGATAAAGCACAACGATCACAGCAGAAACTAAAAATATAAATCCTGCCCAGCCATGGGGCTGTCTCTCTGTCTCTGTTCCCCCAAGTGCTGAGAGTAAGGGGCAGAGCTACAAAGGCCCATGCAGGCAGCCTAACTACACAGTAAATGTGCTTACATTACATTTGAGGTGAGGCTAATTTACCACAGGGAAGCAACCACCCACAATATCTGTTTCAACTTGATGATAATCAACAAATGACCCTTTGAACACATGAATCTACTTTTTGAGTCACAGCTTTCAGTTCAACAAGGTCAGTATTATGCTGCAGTTTCAAGTGGTACAGCCCCGCCCACCATCTCAGGGTCTCCCCCAGAAGGGAAAGAGATTTAAAGTTCATCAGATTTCCCAAAGCAGCCTCCACAAATACCCGTTTAACTTGCAGACAAAGTGAAACCAGTCTGGGAGAGACCAGGGACAAAGCCACCTCCCTGTGTAGATAGAGGGCATGTTTCTTCCAGCACCGTCAGCTGGTTTGGGACACCTCTGTGTCAAGCATGTCCCTATGCTGTGGCTCCTAGAAATTCTGCTGCATGTCCATGATTGCCCAGTGATGCAGCGCCACCACCCTGGCCCCCATAACTGGCTGGGCATAGGAGAAGTGGATGAAGAGAAAGCCAAGTGAGCTGGGAAGTTTGGCAGCCGCATCCCCAGCTCCCTGCACTCAGCAGCAGTTCAGAAGGGCGAGGACAGGCAGGTGAGGGGGAGAGAAGAGAGCCTCAAAGCACACACTCCCCTTGGCAGCTGGAACTTGCTTGTGAGATAGATTAAAACCATGGGCAGGTCAGTTTTGGCCCATGGGCCATATTATCTGATTTATCTGCCAGCTGGATTGTTTGAGAACTATTTCTGTCTCCTGTTTGTGCCTATGAAGTTAACTGTTTTAATGATTTTTAAGATTGATTTTATTGCCTTTGTTTTAATAGTTTAATGATGATGTAATCTGCCCTGAGCCCACTTGCGGGGTAGGGAGGAATATAAATCCTAAATAAAATGAATGTTTGATACCCCTGGATCAGGGGTGGGGAACAGTGGCTCTCCAGATTTTTTTGCCTACAGCTCCCATCAGCCCCAGCCATTGGCCATGCTGCAAACTGACTTAAGTCAATAGGGTTCTCTTCTGAGCATGGAAATCCTGGGGTAGAAGAGTACCACAGTTGCCATATGCAGTGTTCTCTCTAAGATGAGTCAGTGTGAGCAAGCTCACAGTTTCTTAGCCTCTGGCTCACACATTTTTGTCTTAGCTCAGGAAAAACAACTCCAGAGCAAACTAATTTATGCAGTAGCTCTCAACTTTAATGCCAGTAGCTCACGAAGTAGACTTTTTGCTCACAAGACTCCACAGGTTAGAGGGAGTATTGGCCTTATGTGGTGTAAAGCACTTTTAGCACTTAAGCTTCTTGCAGTAAAAATGGAAGAGGGTAAGAAAAAGAAAGTGCAAGAAGCAAGAGCCAGTGACAAAAAAATCTGGGCTTATGTCCTAGCAAGAGTGTGTAATACTTTTTGGAGGCTGGCTCTTATGAAGGTTCTTATGGAACTTGCATTGATTCTCACAGGAATATGTGGAAGGGTTTATTGTTTGTGAGCAGTATGAAATCTCACTGAGATATTTCTACAGCTTAAATAGCAGCTGCACATGAGTAGACGGAAACTTTGCTTTTTGACAAAATTGAAGGCTATTTTCATTGATCCAAGATCCAACTAAAGTGTGTAAAGTGAGAGTCTGTGAGCAGCAAAGAAAGTCTCCTTAACCTCAGACAGCCTAAGGGAAATGGGGTAGCAGAGAAGGGGGGGAAGAGAAGACTGCCTTTAAGAGCTGCTGAAGGACTTTAGGAAACACAAAACAGAAGAGTTGGGCTTGTGCTGTCTCTGATAGGATGCTTATGCATACTTTTCAGAAGACAGATGTGGTATTGGCTAAAGCCCAGCCTGATGTGAAGTTTGTAGCTTACAGTCTGAGACTCTGGAGCTGGGAGGGGTAATGAGTGTATTTATTTAGACTCTTCAGTGGCGGTTTCAGTTGGAACTTTAAAGGTTTCTGTGGTCATGGTCATTTGCCTTTTCAAAAGAATGGGCCAGTCTAGCATCCTGAACTTCTCCTGGGAGCTTTAGGAAGGAAGAGGATTAATTTCTGCTCCCCATAAAGAGAAATTCTTCATCAGGCCCAGAGCCCCTGTTACCAAGTCCAAATGCCAAATAAGCTATCTTGAGGGCCCAGATAGGCCACAGATGCCAGAGGCAGAGACCTGGCAAAACAGGGGAAATCATAATGAATACATGGCTTCTAGCCCCATAATTCACTACAGACATGTAAGGCAATAAGACAAAAACTGACTTGCCAAATTCAGCTTGATACACTGGTTTTCTATTTTTTATTTTATTTTTATTTTATTTTATATCTCGCCCTCCCTGCAAGGCAGGCTCAGGGGGGCTCACAACATAAAAACTTCACAGTAGTAAAACAAAATATCCTATAAAATAGTACAATCAGTAAAATTAAACATTCTAATAATTAAAACACATTTCATTTTGTTTGCTACTAAGATCGAAGTATTGTATCATTCCATTTTTCAGTGCGACGACCTTCCATCTACTATGCAGGCTTCGTATTAATTGAAGGACAGCTGGAAGAGGATGGTGTTGCAGGCCCTGTGGAACTGGCCAAGATCCCGCAAGGCCCGCACCTCCTCTGGTAATTGGTTCCACTAGTGGGGGGCAGTGATCGAAAAGGCCCTTTTCCTGGTGACTTTCAGTTTGGCCTCCTTCGGCCCAGGAATTACCAATAGGTTTTGAGAACCAGATCAAAGTACCCTCTGGGGAATATATGGGGAGTATTATAAAACAAGCCGAGTCTAAAACCTTTAAATCATAGAAGGGAGTCTTATAAAACAAGCCGAGTATGAATATTTGCAAGCAGCTTCAAAGTAGGAAGATCTGCATGACAATTTGTTTTCTTAAGACCTGCTTCCTTTTTTGAGGGCGGGGGGAGGTGGTTGCTGCAACAGAGATGGAAGATGCAGTTAGTAGACTAGTATGGTTCTTGGAAGTGAACTGCTGAGAGCAACCACTGGCTTCAAGAAAGAGTTCCACTGGGCGCCCTCACTTTTGAAGGCATGTGTACCACCTTGCTTAATTAGAACAAATATACTACTACTATTCTGCAGTGGTACCTTGCCCACCTCACTTGGCCCCAGAGTAACTCAGGCCTCTGGAATTCTGTGCCTCAGAATCCCCCTCCCCTTCCTTTGGCAGCCCTGCTTCTGGATGCCCACAGACCTTAGGGAGCCCTGTGTGGCATGAGTGTTGGATTCTGCTTTATCACGCTATTAGCAATGCAGTGTACCTTACAATCACCTCCTCTCTGCTTTCTCTTCTTTTGAAGCTGAAGGAGCTCCCGGCCCCAAAGATCGAAGGTATTGAATGTGCTGGCTTGGCACTGGAGGCTGGAGAGGGATTGGCGATCTGGCTGGTATACCGTACGCCTAACGCACCAGCCGGCGCCTTACCGTCCCTACTCGAGGCGGTGACAGGCTGGGCGTTGGAGCACCCAAGGCTGGTGATCCTGGGTGACTTCAACGTTCATGCTGATGACCCGGCCTCTAGTCAGGCGACGGTCCTGGTGACTCTCTCAGTTTGTTGCAGCCCCCACCCACCAGGCCGGTCACATGTTAGACCTGGTCTTTGCGGCCAGGGTTACGGTGGACGATATAACCACTGAAGTGGTGCCATGGTCGGACCACCTCGCCCTTAGGGCTCGTATAGATATGCCACCCCAAACCTGTTTAGGCGACGAGCCTATTATGGCTCGCCCGTGGAGCCAGATGGACCCGGAACGGTTCCAATCGGTCCTGTGGGATCCCTGGCCCTCTGGCGATTCCCTCAATGGCCTGGTTGAGATATGGAATGCTCAACTTTCTAAAGCCATTGATGAGATCGCACCTCGATGCCCTCTACGGCCTCGGAGTAGGCTGGCTCCGTGGTACACCCTGGAGCTGCGCCAGCTGAAACAAGGTCTCAGACAGCTAGAGAGGCAATGGCGACACACCCGTGACGAAGTGACTAGAACATCTTATAGGACGTTTATGAGGTCCTATGAGATGGCAATCAAGGCCGCAAAGAAAACATACTTTGCGATCAAGATTGCGTCTGCGAATTCGCGCCGGGCAGAATTGTTTAAGATAATTCGGAATCTTACTACATTGCCACAAGGCAAGCCAAATGTTAAGGAATTGGAAATAGGCTGTGAGGCTTTTGCGAAATTTTTTGCAGACAAGGTCCAATCACTCTGCCATGACTGCCCAGCCATATTAGATACAGTGAGCGAACTCGAGGCTCCGTGCGTGTCTTCTAATTCGACCCTGGACTGCTTTGACCCACTCAGCTTGGAGGAGGTTGACAGAATCCTTGTAACTGCACGCCCTACTACATGCGATCTGGACCCATGCCCCTCTTGGTTAATTAAGGCCTGCCGGGAGGAGTTAGGATGTCCTATACGGGACATCATAAATAGATTTCTTTCAGAGGGCTATTTTCCAACACCCCTGAAGGAGGCAGTGGTCCGCCCTCTCCTGAAAAAGGTTACATCAGATCCGGCCGAATTGGCTCATTACCTTTTTGGGCAAAATTATCGAGAGGGCTGTGGCGTTGCAGTTGCAGGGCTTTCTGGATGACACTTCCACCTTGGATCCATATCAGTCCGGCTTCCGTCCGGGCCACGGGGTGGAGACGGTGTTGGTCGCCCTCATGGATGACCTCCGGTGACATCTGGATCGAGGCGGCTTGGCGGTATTGCTGTTGCTAGACCTATCAGCTGCGTTTGATATGGTTGATCATCGGCTGCTGACCCGCCGCCTCGCCGACGCAGGAATTCGGGGGCTAGCCTTACAGTGGCTTTCCTCCTTCCTTGAAGGTCGGGGACAAAGGGTGGCGGTTGGAGGAGAGATGTCCTGGAGACACCTACTTAATTGTGGGGTGCCTCAGGTGGCAGTTCTCTCCCCAATGTTGTTTAATATCTTTATGCGCCCCCTTGCCCAGATTGCCCGGAGACATGGGCTGGGTTGCCATCAGTACGCTGATGACACCCAGCTCTATCTATTGATGGGCGGCCGGACCGCTGACACCCCTATAAATTTGGACCGGGCGTTGCAGGCCGTGGCAGACTGGATCAGGCTGAGTGGGCTGAAGCTGAACCCAGCGAAGACAGAGGTCCTTTGCGTGGATCGCTGCGGGCTGGGAGGGGAGATCTCCCTACCGGCCTTTGACGGTGCGTCACTGATACCAGTGCGCAGGGTCAAAAGCCTGGGAGTGCTACTGGAGTCCTCCCTGACAATGGAGGCACAGATAGCAGCCACTGCGAAATCCGCCTTCTTTCATCTTAGAAGGGCGAGACAGTTGGCCCCCTTCCTAGAACGTAGCGACCTAGCAACAGTGATCCATGCAACGGTCACCTCGAGACTAGACTACTGTAATGCCCTCTACATGGGGCTGCCCTTGTGCCGAACTCGGAAGTTGCAGCTAGTGCAGAATGCGGCGTCCAGGCTGCTACTGGGACTACCTCGGTGGGAACATGTGCGGCCTGGGCTGAAGGAACTGCACTGGCTTCCAATTATATTCCGAGTTCGCTACAAGGTGCTGGTTTTTACCTTTAAAGCCCTATATGGCCGAGGACCTGCCTACCTTAGGGACCGCCTCTCCCCACATGTTCCCCAGAGAGCACTAAGATCTAGCTCCCAAAGCCTTTTAAGGATCCCTGGACCAAAGGAGGCCAAACTGAAAGTAACAAGGGAGCAGGCTTCTCCATAATGGCCCCCCACTGGTGGAATCAACTACCGGAGGAAGTGCGAGCCCTGCGGGACTTTAATCAGTTCCGCGGGGATTGCAAAACCACCCTCTTTCTGCAAGCATATAAGGAGCCCTGAAAGCGATATCGAGCCATCGGAATACATCTATTGAACATAGCACTTTAATTTATTGTAGTTTTAACTTTTTATGTAACCGTTTTTTAAATGTATTTATTAACTGTATTTTAAAATTGTTTTATGCGAATCATGGTTATACCATGTCTTGTTAGCCGCCCTGAGCCTGCTTCGGTGGGGAGGGCGGGATATAAATAAAAGTTGTTTATTATTATTATTATTATTATTATTATTATTATTATTAAGGATGAGAAAGTGCAAATGTGGTATAACCATACTCTAATAAAATGGAGAGCTACCACTTAAAATACAGTATCAGTTTTGGAAAAAATGCTGGCTGTGAATCTTCTGTTTTTTGCTTTGGAATCTAGTATCTTTGGATTTCCCACAGAACCTAGCAGCTCTGTTTTTGTGTGGTAATCTACAGTTGCCTTCCTTACCCATTGTTATTTTGAGCTACTCATTCACAGTCTTAGGCATTGCTCCAAGTGCCTTATTATTACTAGAGTAATCTGTAGGTCCTGTTTTAATAATAGCTCCTATTATTTTTCTGGGAGCATTTATATACTGCCATACAAACTATGGGTAGCTTCTCTTGAAGAGGTGTTGAAAGAGAAACAGTTTCAAAACATCCAATCTTGCTATTTTAATGGGTCAGGACAAGGGCCTTTCTTTCAATCAAACCCTTGGATATATCCTAAATTTATTTTTATCATGCCAATCACTCCATTAAAAGCTGATTCAAATGTCACCTCACTGCCGTGGCTGAATGCCACTGCTGAATATCGCTTTCAGTGGATGTGGAAACATTTGAATATGCTTTCTGTGTAAATTGCCTGAGTTGGAAGGGATTCACAAGTTATCACAGCTGCATTGACCCCAAAATATCTGCATTCTGATATATAGCATTCTTTCTCTCTGTGCTTGGTCTTATGTTTCTTTTATGGTAAAAGAATAGTAATAACTGTTAAAGATTCATGAATATTTTACACAGGATAGCATGGGGCATATTCCAGCCATCTGCTTTTGGCTGGTATAGGGTTGCCAATCCCCAGGTGGGGGCAGGGAATCCCCCAGTTTGGAGGCTCTCCCCTCATTTCAAAGTCGTCAGAAAGCGGGGGGAGGGGAGGGAAATGTCTTCTGGGAACTCTATTATTCCCTATAGAGATTTATTCCCATAGAAAATCATGGATAATTGATCCGCGGGTATCTGGGGCTCTGGGGGGGCTGTTTTTTGGGGTAGAGGCACCAAATTTTCAGTATAGCATCTAGTGCCTCTCCCCAAAATACCCCCCAAGTTTCAAAAAGATTGGACCAGGGGGTCCAATTCTATGAGCCCCAAAAGAAGGTGCCCCTATCCTTCATGATTTCCTATGGAAGGAAGGAATTGAAAAGGTGTGTCGTCCCTTTAAATGTGATGGCCAGAACTCCCTTTGGAGTTCAATTACGCTTGTCACAGCCTTGACCTTGGCTCCACCCCTAATGTCTCCTGGCTCCACCCCTAAAGTCCCCAGATATTTCTTGAATTGGACTTGGCAACCCTAGGCTGGTACCAGGTTTGTTTCAGTAAGGGACTTTTCAACATTAAAACTAAAGGTTCATTTTGAATGAAATGACCCTCGTGTTTATCAGGAAGACATATTTAACGTCAAAAATAACATGTACATTATATGTTGCACAGGAAGGTTGAAATGTGATTGTGAATCAGACTTTTCCTATATCCCTCAATTGATTCTGAAACACATTAGAATTGCTTTTGTGTTTTTTCATATGTGCATACTAACAGTAGAAAAAGTGTCGAAAAGTAAGTGTCATATGTGAATCTGGCTGTAGGTACAGCTGACTGGATATACTTATCTATTTATGAAATATTACATTCATGAAATTTTCACTAATTACACTGCTACAGTTTTACTATTCATTAATACTAGTGACATCACAAACAAAATTCTATGACTTCATTGTTTGTATATTGTCCCTAAATAGTACATTTTTTTTCATTCTAAGCATATTAAATTAGAATTTAATTAGGATTAAATAAATTGCATCAAACAAATAATAGTACAGCATATATAGAACATCCCAGATTTTGCAAAGATGTATTGAATACTAAGTATATTTTGTTCTTAGAACTGTGCAGTTAATAATTCACAGGGCAATCCTAAGAATACTTTCCTCAGAGTAAGCTCTAATGAAGAGACCAGAGTACAATTCTGAGTAGACTTGTTTAGGATTGTTTTCTGTGTGGCTTAAGTTTAGGTCATTCAATCTCCATTCACCTTGTTTGCACCTTCCAGCAGTCCCCACCCCTCCAATCCAGTCCCATGGAGGCAACGTATCTGCTTTTTAAAAAATTCAGCATAACTGCCTGTCCCGCCCAGCCCGGGCGGGGACTGCGCGGAGGAGACCCCCCCGGCGCCTGCCAGCCGTTCCAAGCCCCCGTCATCGCCCCAAGAGCCTTCCCCACCTCTCCAAGCCCCCAGGGCGGCCCCACCCCTCACCTCGACTGACGGGGCAACAGCAGCCGCCCGAGCAACACCTCCCAGACGGCGAGCCCGGCTTCGAGTCCGCGAAGTCTGGCCAGGGCAAGACGCCGGGAAGCAAGAGGGAGAAGCTGAGCCCGGCGCCCGAGGGGGAGACCCGTTCGTCTCGTCGCAGCGCGAGACGCCCCATCGCAGCACGCAGCCGAGGGCTAGGACGCCCGAGGCACGCCCAGTCAGCCCAGCCCCGGCACGCCTCTCCTGGGCGTCGGGGGCTTTGAAGGGGGGAGGGGCCAGAGGGGGGCAGGACCCGGGAAGGGGGAAGGAGGGGCCGGGGAGCATAAAAGGAGGGAGGGAGGAGGTCGCTGAGGAAACTGGCTGATGCGCAAAGAGGCTGCCTCGCGAGAGAGAGGGACAGGAGCCACAGCACAGCCAAGAGGGGAACGGGGGCCTGCGGTGAAGTAACCCAGCGCCCACCCCTGTTTCTGAGACCTCCGGGGAACGCCCCAGAGTGCCCGGGAGGGGCGACGGCGACGCCGGGAGACCGGGAGGGGTACCGAAGACCCGACACTGCCCCAAATGTTTTCTTTCCCACACACAATACATTCACTAGATAGGATGGTAGCATTTTCCCCAAATTGTACTCTTTCCCTATGAGGGAGCAAATGGCAGTTTCAATTATTAGATAAACGACATTAGAGGACAAAAAGCAGAACACCCTATCCCCTATCCCACAGTGCCACTTACCTGATCTTCAGAACAGTAGAAGAGGTTTTAATTGTGGGTGCCCTGTCATCTAGTTGAGCCTTAAACCCAAGACTGAACTATGAGTTGTAAAGCTATGTTTGTTTACCGGAGAGAGACATGCACATATACAAGAGAGGGGATGTTGCAAATGACTACGTGTTCTGGGGTCTCTGAGCCTTTTTCTCATTTCATGCAGAGATGGCATCCAGGCAGGAACACAAATCTGAGACTTGCTGAACAATCTTGAACAGACTTACATCCTTCTAAGCCCATTGATTTAAAATGGATTTAGAAGGCTATGACTGTTTAGAATTACACTGTAAGACATACTGCATGTTTGTCCTTTAAAAGGGGTTTATATGTGTCTGTATTGTAGAAATGCCATCTTCTACTGTCTTCTGAAATACTGGCAATAGTGTGCCTAGACAGTAAAATAAAAACCCATGTAACCTATTTTTGTATCATGCACTGATTACTGTAAAATCCTCCATGGAGGGGGGGCATAGCTCAGAGGTAGAGTGGAACATCTGCTTTGTATACAGAAGGGTCAGGTTCAATCTCTGGCATCTCCAGTGAAAGGATCTAGCTGTAGGTAATGTGAAAAACCTCTACCTGAGACTCAGGAGGAGGAGAGGAGTGGTAGTTGGTTTTATACCCGACCCTTCTCTACCTGAAGGAGTCTTGGAGCAGCTTGCAATCACCTTCCCATTCTCTCCCCACAACAGATGCCCTATGAAGTAACTGGGGCTGAGAGAGTTCAGAGAGCACTGTGACTGACCCAAGGTCACCCAGCTGGTTTATCTGGAGGAGTGGGGAATCAAATCTAGTTCTCCAGATTGGAGTCTGCTGCTCTTAGCCACTACACCAAGCTGGCTCTCTGGAGAACTGCTGCCAGTCTGAGTAGACAGTACAGACTTAGATGGGTCAAGATTAGGGTTGCCAGGTCCTACCTGACTGCCAGCCAGGGGGACTTTCCTCTGGTGCCATAGAGTTTTATGCCAAAATGCTAGAGCTTCCCTGCGCAAGGTGGCCAGAACAATTACGTCACTTCTGGGTGATGTCATTGTGTTGGGCATGTTGGGTGACATTGGAGCTCTTCTGGGATAGGACTTCCCCAACTGGCCAACCCGGTGCCAAAGATTGGAGACCCCAAGATCAGGGGAAACCCTGCCCCCAGCAGGAGGTTGGGAACCCTAGTCAAGGGTCTGATTCAGTATAAGGCAGTTTCACATATTCAGTCTTGGAAAGGTAGCCAAATCTTTCTTTCAAGTTTGGTTAGAAGCACAAACAGCACCTGTTACACACAGCCATAAGTGCCCAGTCAAGCTGAGCTGTAATTTGGGGCAGGGCTGGGGAGGAGGATTTGGGTGCAGTTCTGGCTGACTGCTAAATCCTTTCAGAATAGTGCAGTAGGTAGTCTATGCCAGCTCTCACTTGGAGAAATGGAAAGTTGGTGACTGTGTCTGGAGATTGTGCTTTGCAGTCCGCAGTTTATCAGATCTCACATCCAAGATGGCCTTTTTTTATTTTCACATCCTTGCCTTTCTCCCCAGGCACACTGAAGTGTCTTGCTCACCTCTCACCTTCTCTGTTTCCTTTCACTTTGTAGTTTATTTTTAAACAGCTCATCCTTCTGTGCTGGGGTTTATTTATTTATTTTAAAACAAGGAACTTCTTCTTGGGTTGGCAACTTCAGCTTCGCCTACACGGCAGCCTTTGCGGAGGAATACTCTGAATGGTTATATTTGTACCATGCCTGGCTGCTGTGGAACTTATCTATACTGCTTTCAGTGCCTTTAGTTAAGTAGCATTAATTTTCTCTCAACAAGCTATGTAAACAATCTTTTCTGTTTTCTGTTTAATGAAGAGCTCTATGGATCTTCAGATCTTTCATACTTTCACTGTCTGAGTTTAGCAGCACTTTGGATTATATTCGTAAAATCCATATATATGAACATTTTTTTATTATTATTATTGTTTGCAGACTGCTATCTGAGGATTTCATTTGTCATTCCTTATTTACAGATGAAAATTTTCCAAATTTTTTGAAGTTGGGAAAAAAACATGTTTTTCTGTTTGGGGGAATGGAAATTTAAGGTAAACTGAAATATATGCAATACTTACTTTCTCACCTAATCAAAATTCCATGCTACACATTTTGAGTGAATAAAATCTTGTGTTTAAAAGCCTTTTATTCATTCTAAAGGAAAACATATAATTGGAGGTTTCCCCCCTGGGCTTTCCACATACTACAGTTTTTCAGTTGTGTGTGTGTGGGGGGAGGGGGACTGAATCCCTGAAACTCTTTTCTGCACTACCCCCCCCCCCCCCACCAACCATGGCATCTCAAATCCTTGCTCACAGATTTAGTTGAATGAGTCCATCTGCATTTTTCATATGGGTAGTAGTGCACAAAAGATTTCTCTCACTTTGAGATCACACATCAACATCATGGTGAAGAGAGTGCCAGGCACAGAAGCTGAAAGCATAAATTCAACAGCTATAAAGGTGCATATTTGGTGGAGCAGTAGGGAAATGACAGAAGACTGGAAATTGAATTGGAAGTTCCATTCTATGCATGTATGATCAAATGGAGTAGGAAGGGACAATACCAATCTCCAAAAAGCACAGGCTGACTGTACAACAGTTTGAGGAGATGCCAAGTCAGACAAAAAGTGTCAGTTACTAGTATTAACTGGACAGAGGCAAAACCCTGCCCCATCAATTGGAGTTCTGGTAAACATTGAGGGATGTTCTTTCATCTTCTTGAAACCAGCTGCCTTATGAGTTCATAGTTTCCTGTACAGTGTGTAAGTACATACAAGGAAGCAGTGAGTTTAGCCAGATAAGAACAACTACTTTTGTGTGGGATCTTTTCGGTTTGTTCAGGTGTGTATATTGTGCATGTCTGAGAGACCCTGCTATAAGCTCCCTTGCCCCAGATTGTGTTTTGGAAGACAGAACAGCCTCATTAGTTGCCAAAAGGGAAGGTGATATTTTTCCCTTGAAAGCAGAAGACTTCTCTTATTAAAAATAATCAAAGTCAGAGCAACATCATATTTTGACACTCCATGCAGGGACATGTGCCTTCTTGATAATTCTTCGCCTGGTGGAGAAATGGAAAAATGTCTGTATGCCCCCTTCTCCCTACGAAGGGAAGATGGAAGAGGAGTGATTCTGAGCTTCTAGATGTCATAATCAAACACACAATTAAAGTAACGGCTTTGCTTTCTGTCTTTTCTTCTTCTACCTTAATATGCCAAAATCAGTTCTAAATTCCCAAACCATGATGTTCCACAGAACACAATGAAGTGACACATATACATAGCTATAAAATGTGACACCTTGTTCTTCCTTATGGTAGTGCTGGGCCTGATGATCTAGAGCCCAGGGCCTTTGTTTTTAAAAAGGTGTCCAATTCTTTTTCCAAGGCTCTTGGGTTTACATATATGGGTTTTCCCTCTTTTATGAGATACTTAGTGAGATTCATAAATGAGCAGGAATTTGAACTTGGGTCTCACCAGTTCCAAGTCCAACATGCATCCATTATATCACTCTGGCTGTCATAGAGAAACTAGCAGAACTTCATCAACCCACAACCTAGTATGAGAAGGTAGGAGATAATGGTTGGGTCCCCAAGCTTCACAGACTTGTACACTGAAGTCATGGACTACGTAAACGCTGTAACAAGCCTACTGCTGAAATTTTGGTGGTCTCATGTCAAGCATCGGGAACTTTGATAGCATTTTGGTAATTATTATGTGGTCAGTATCTGCAACAGCTATCATAATCCTCCAGGCTCAAATTCATGCCTGCCACTTGGCTCTCCCACAATTAAAAACACATTGAAATGTACAGGGTTTGTGAATCACTTGATGGCTATCTATAATGGTTGATTTCTAATCACATTTCAACATTAATGTGCTTTACCATGTACACATGATTCTAGTCTGAACTCAGGTATTGACTCTGATGGTGAGTTATCCTAACTGCATTCTGTAACATAGTATGTCCTTTTAAGTAGGGTTGCCAGCAATTCTCCCTCTAGCTGTGGAGTCTTGTGAGCAAAAATTCTACTTTGTGAGCTACTGCATAAATTAGTTTGCTCTGAGGGCATTTTTCTTGAGCTAAGACAAAAATGTGTGAGCCAGAGGCTAAATACTGTGAGCTAGCTCACAGTAACTCAGCTTAGAGGGAACACAGGTTGCCAGCTTTGGGTTGGGAAATTCCTAGAGATTTTGTGGGTGGAGCCTGGTGTGGGCAGCATTTGAGGAGGGGAGAAGTCTCAGTAGGGTATAATGCATAGAGTCCATCTTCCAGAACACATTTTCTCCAAGGGAACTGATCAAGCCTGGAGATCAGTTGGAATTCTGGGAGACCAGATGGAGGCTGGCAACCCTATTTCTAGGCCTTTTGAAGTTTGTGGTCTTAGAAGGGTGTAAGTCTGCTTATAATGACATTGTAAATGACATGATCCTATCTTTAGTTTTGTTTGTCATTTCCAGTCTATGTCTTGCTGTTCTTTTTATTTATTCTTTTTTATTTTGAAGGGACTTGGAATAGTTTAACACTTTGTTTCTGACAGCCTTTCCAACGTTCCAGAGGATTCCTGTCGTTCTTCCTCTAGTAAAGGCATAATGGGATTTGCCCAGGTCATCTACTGTTTATGCAGGAGAGCTCACATTGAAAGCCATCTATTATAACTCCCTATTCTTCTCTGTATGTTTCTTTGTTAGGAAAGCACTCTGTAAACAGTTTACATAAAAATTGAATGGAGCAAACTAGAACACGTTTGGCCAAAGAAAAACCTTGGAAGCAGGTTAGAGAGATCTTGATAACTGTTACATGGTGAGGGGTTCACTCACTCATGGGATCATAGGAGCAAAGTTTGACTCTACACAAAAGCTTATATTTTGAATAAAATGTTGTTGGTCTTAAAGTTGCCGCTGGACTCAAACTGCATTCTGTTGCTTCAGATCAACATGGCTACCCACATGAATCTGTCTTCATGGAATCATAGGTGCAGATGCCACAGCTCTGGTTCCCCATAAAGAAACTTATGGAGCTGTATTAGCAGTCTCTGGGGTGTGTAGCAGATCCCTGTCTTAGGTCAGGGGGTTGAAAAGATCATGTCATGTTTAGACCGTGGTTAAAATGTCTGACTAGGACTGGGGTGAAGACTGAGTTCAAATTCCAATTCAACCATGAAACTTTGTCAATCACACTTTCGCAGCCTGATCTAACTCACAGAGTAGTTGTGGGGAGCAAAGAGGGAAGAAGAACCATGTATGCCATTCTGAGTTATTAGAGAAAGGGCAGGATACAGCTGAAACAGTAAAGATCATCCTGTTCCTTTCAGCTCCATGATTTATGATGTTGGGTGGCTAATGAAACCCTCGGTGCTTTAAGACATTAGATTCTGTTCTGTATCTCCTCTAGTTACCAGCTATTCCCCACAAAGGATAGCCCTTCTTTTTCCTCTTTGGAATGTTGCTGGGCCATGCAGATTCCACTTTTTGTGGCATTTAAGCATTTAGTACAGAGAATTATGCTTCAGATGGCAACTATTTAACACTGTTCTGACCTTCAACTTTGCCCTGCAAGCCTTCCCCATATATGTGGAGTGAGGTAAGCATTGGCGAAACAACCACAGCTGATTGCCCCACTGGGGTATGGAGTGCGTTCCCTGGCTAGTTGCTTGTGAATGGTGCTCTGATAAGGAATCTTAAGCCTCATTGACACTTATCTGCCGTGGAGGAAACAGCTGTTTGTGGCAGCCACTGCCAAGATTTTTCCCACAGAAAGGGAGAGGTGCATAGGCTATAGTATATACATCGACTTTTGCCAGACATAAACATGAAAATAGGGTTTTGAAAATGTTATTCCTAGTAGAAAATAAACTTTCTTTTATAAATAGTGGAATCTTAAAAGTCCTGAATTAAAAACTAAGAAACTAACCCAAAATTGTTCTGGATTGCTTCAAGTTCAGATGTGTGCTGTCCAAGAACACTACAGTTTGTCCCGGAGAATTAAGAGATCCATAGGAGCAGAAAAATTTCAAATTAGGAGCTGGAAAAGTAGACTGGTTGTATCCCCTGTGTGTAGTTATGACTTTGATGCTTGAGCCTTGAGTTAAGTCTGTAACTGCCATATGCAGGTGCAGCTAAATTGTGTTTCACAGCTGTGGGCATCCTGCAGGAATACACTTACTGCCTTACGCTTCTCAGCCATGCCTGCGATATAGCAGGCTATATAGCACTGTGCGCATAGCAGAGAAGGGGAGGATTAAGTTCTTGTATATGTACAGAAACCATCTCTACTGACCTGTTTTATCACAATCTCTGTGCCCACTCACTCTCTAACGTTACCTGTCAGTGTAATGGAGAAGTGGTGCTGGTGGTTGCTGCTCAGGATTCTCCCTCTTGGTGCTTACCAAATGCTCTCCAAATCTGAACCCTGAGTCTCTTGTGATGACAACTGCTAACCTTATTGTTTTGTGTTGGAGTGAACTAATGGGTAGTAAAATATTGCTTTTATCACGTTTTTGAATTTTAAATGGTTTACAGTATTTTGATGATTTCTCCCTCTTATTTGCTTTGGCTCTTTGTAACTAGGCTAAAAGTTAAGAAATGACCATATGACTTTCCAATCTCCTTTGCTCTTGCTTTTGAATCCAAGAGGATTGATTATCCTTGGTGGGCTCATTCTTCTTTGGGCCTTGGTGCTTTTTGGCATGCAGCTCTCAGTGCAAATGAACCATTTCCCCCACTCGAGGACCGGTGAGAATCCTAGTCCTGAAGAGCCATTAAGTGGGTTGGGGCACATAATTAAACATGTGAAAAGCTGCAGTAATATTTTTGTGGATCTTATTTTTGTCTGAGAAGATGGCCTTTGGTTCAATTTATAAGAATTTTCTCTTACAGCAATTGTAAGAGAAAGCCCCCTATTTTTCATACACATGAACATCGTGGTCACCAGTATGGTTGCCAGGGTGCCTGGAGTTTTGACTCGCACACATCTACTCTAGGAAGTGGACTTTGCCCACGGTTTATAAGGCTTATGTGGATACTATAAGCCTCAGCTTTGCAGCAGCATTCTACATCTCTGGATGGGTGTTAGCCAGAACTACAGACGAGCTTCCAGCTGCTCCTTGTGTGCCCAGTCTTGGCCGCTGCAGTGGAAGAAGCCATGCCACCATGAACTGTACAGGCAAACAGTTTCCAGCCTGTTTCCATGAACCAAAGGCTAACACCACCAGAATCCATCTTGTTTTCCTGACTCCATATCCAACAGCTGCTTCAACTTCTGCATAAGGCAATCAAGCTTATCTTAGGCGTGGATCCTGCCGGACTGCCTAAGCCTTTGTCTAACGGAACTCAAGACAAAGACTGGTGCCAAGAAGAAGACTGAACAAAAGGAAGACCATCTTCAGCCAGAGCCAAGTTCCTTTGTGTAAACTGGGTGTTACCTTAGGTAGCAATTTGGCCATCTATTGTCACCTTTTTAGATAAGTTTGGTAAACTCAAGCACACCTCCACCCAGTAATTTCCCCCATTCTTTTCCCCATTTTGGAGCCTCACCCTGGTCCATTGCAACCTGAAAGTCCAACCAGGTACTCCTGGACCAAGCTTGTTCATTAGTCAGTCATGGACACCCAATTAGGTGCCACCAATTAACTTGCTATTGGCTACTGCAGAAGTCCAGCCCTTATGGTCACTGCGGAGCCTCCCCTTTTCTGAGGTAATGTACCAGCTGACCACCTGTCATCCACCCCTGTACCTCCCATCCCCTGAGGGTCTAAGGTAGTCTATTTAACCTCTGACCCAACTCCACTCATGTGTGCTTCCAGCAGTATCCCAATTCCGCTGTCTAGATCCATCCCCGATTCTAAGGCCAAGTTTTGGGTCCCCTCTCCCCCGTCCTCTATCGTCGCCATTGGAGCCTTCTTGAAGACTATGATCGGTAATTATCACCCTGTTTGTCTACCCATGTGTTGTCTCTATCTCTCTCTCTATTTTTCTTAGGACTGTATGTATGTTTCATGAGCACATGGTTTTGTATGTATGCCTATATTTTCTAGAATAAATTTTAATTGTTTTACTTAATTAGAGTCCCTAATATTTTTAAGCATTAATTTCTGGACGTGGAATCCTGTATACACAGGTAAAAGATCCTGATTAAGCCAGGTGCCCACCTGACAATTCCCCAACCTCGTTTTGCAAGCATTTTGGCTTACACTTTAAAACTCTGAATTGGGGGTGGGGGAATTCCTCCCTTCCAAGCTTATCTTTTTGGGCTACCTTAAATCCTGCCCTGCCTTTCTAACATTGATCATAGAAGGACATCTGTAGTCTTGATATGATTGTCAAGGGCAAAAAAGTGAGTAACAAAATCCACGGTATGGAATGTAATAATAATGTAGGAGAGACTAAGTTAGCAATTCCCACAAGATTCCATGCCCAGACTGTGGTTTCCCAGACTATCTGGGGCCCTTGCTCTGGCAGTCCCCCATTTGTCATACCAGCAGCAGACTCTGATCAGCTCGTGGTCATGTTGTTTGATGAAAAAGACTGTTTAAGCAGAGCCAGGTTTCTGTCTTTCCCTGAAGTACCATGGAGACACAATAATGTGGTTGGGAAAGTGGCAGTATGAGGTCTTGTCAAAAGCCAAGTAGAGATTTTGCAGAAGGGATGTGTCAGCAGCACCCACTGAGCTGGAAGAAGTGGCTCATTGCTTAGTGGTTCAGGTCTGTAATTTCTGACAGCAGCAGCCCTTGGTGGGGTGAGAGGTGCTTTGTCTGTGAAGGAGCTCTGGGCATACAGCCCAGGCTCTCTTCACGTTGGTAAATTAGGTGATGAAGAAAGAGACCATTATTTTAACCACAATGAACAGGGTGAAGAACAATGTTAGAAACAAAAGGTCCTCTTTGGAAGGGCTGAATCCTTGTTTCTGCTGAAGCGTTCTGTTGTTTCAGCTCAACATGGCTACCCACATGAATCTATCTTCATGGAATCATAGGTGCAGATGCCATAGCTCTGTTCTGGTCCCCCATAAAGAAACCCTATGGAGCTGTATTAGCAGTCTTTGTTATGAACCTCTTATAGCTTACCAGTAGACCATCATTTAGTTCAGCCTACAAACATAGTGGAACCTGCTTGATCAGACTAGTAGTCCATATAGTCCAGTATACTGTTTCACACAGTGGCCAACCAGTTGTCCTGGAGGGCCAACAAAGAAACCCAACCTCTGGTACTGCCTTCAGTTCAACATACTTCTGAGGCAACAGTCTGGCAATGATCAACAGAAAACTACTGATGGTGGGCGCTGGACAGACTCTTCCATCTTTTTACTAGATTTTATTATGTATGTTGCTGTGAGCTATGAAATTATGTGGATCATGAAGCATAACACAGTAGCTCCTATTCCTAGATGAGGTGTGACTAGATTTTGAAGCCCTGACCTAAATGATGTGACTAGATGATGACATCATTTTGGTCTGGGCTTCATAATCTAGTCATATCTCATTTAGGAACAGGAGCTACAGTGTTATACTTCATGATCCACATAATTTCCATGGAAGGAATCATCCTGCCTCAGCGGACTGCTCTTGGAATCCTAGTGAATTGTGGATAGTAAACACAGGTAATGTGATGAATGCATTACAGTGATACTTGGCAGAGTCCCACTACCCCAGGATCTGAAGGAACTTGCAGTAACTTCATATCAAGGGATTTCTGAAATGATAGATCTTCATTACTGAAGTCACAATCAAAAATGTGGAAGGAGCCCTAAAGAAGTAATAATTATGAATGATGATGGCGTCAGTGAAGTCTTTGATAATAAATGGATCCTTTCACAACAGATTTGTGATGGGGGAAACATTTAGCTCTCCATAATGTGCAAAATCTATCATTGTTCTTCCCAAGAGAATTGATTTTATGAAATCATCACACTCTGGAGAGGATCAGGCATAATCTCAGAATAGCACTCTTGCTGTTGACCCTCATCCCCCTTTTTACTACTTCCATCATTAATCTCTTTCTCTGGTGACAATACTTGAGCAGGAGGAAAGTGTTGCCAGATTAACACAAATATAAAAGCTCCCTGTTCAAAGAGGAATTTGCTAGGGGAAGTTTTCTTAAACAACAAAAGGCTGAGCGCCTGTGCCAATGCTATTCTGAGGCAGCAAAATATTATTTCTGTTCAATAATAAAAAAAATAAATTGCTTCTTCTGAAGTGGAGCCATGTGAAGCTTACGTTGCCTATAAACTTTCAGGAATAGATAGGCAATTACATGATTGAGAGCACACCTAAGTGATTCAAGAGCCTTCCCAACATTCTCAGTATGTATTATGTGTATTTGTTGCTGTTGCAGTTCAGACAGTTGGCTCTATTGTGGTAAGTTTATCCCATTTTCTGGGTACTCAAATCACAAATTTGTTGTTGTTTTTGAAAATACTATTTTTTCCTCTACCAATAATTGCAAAATGCATTTGTACTGGAAGGTCCCTTTCCATAAGCCTGTGTGTGCACCACCTGTGGTTGTCAAGCAGCCATCTGTTGGCTATCCCACCCCATAGGGTGGCCTATCTGGCATTGGCCAAAGCCCAGGCCTTTCCTATCATGGCTGTGGCTCCACAGAATGGACTCCTTGAAGAGGAGAGAGGGACCCATTCCTTGGAGATCTTCAGGAGGCGTTGCAAGGCCTGCCTTTTTGTTGAGGCTTTTGAGGGGAGTTGAATGGCAGGCATCTTTTAAGTGGAGAGGAGATTTAGAGTTTGCTATTTTATTTTTGGTTTTAACTGAAAATGTTGCCAAGTCCATCCGCTGCTACAGAGAGGTGTCACACTAATTTGTTATGAGGGCCTGATCTGACATAAATGAGATCTTGTAGTACTGGGCCATGTGTGTCGTAAAATGTAATGCCAGATAGTGGAGATATAAACTCTATAAAGGACACAGACAAACACAAAGATTTTTTAAAACTTAAAATTAAACATGCTTAAAATATTAGCACTTTTGCAATATTTTATTTAACAGTCTCTGAGAGCTTTCTCCAGTTTGCAAAAGAAATGTACTGGGAGAACTTGGTGTAGACACACACTCTCAGCCTAATCCACCTCACTGGCTTGTTGTTATTCCTCATCTAAATAATTCATATTGCTTTCCTACTGAGAAAGACTGGATTATGAGGGGATGAATACAGTGAAAAAGAGGAGGGAACGCAGTTGCATCCAGTAGGAAAGTCCTGGCATAACAGCCCAATAAAACTCTCTTGGCAAAAAGCTTGTACCTTAAATAAAACTGCACTGGTCTTGAAGGTGTTTTCTTTGAATCTCTCCCATGCTATTGAGGCATCTGGGCAAAGGAATTTCTCGCACTTTCCCTTCCTTCCCAGGGGTTGAAAAAGGGAGGAGCCTCAGCCAACAGATTGCAGAGAGCCTTGGCTCAGTAGCTCTGCTGTGTGATTAAGAGAGCCTGACAAAGTATGCTCTCCCTCCCCTCCTTCCTACCCAAGGGAGGAGCCTCAGCCAATGGAGAAAATAGAGGCTTTGCACTATAGCTCCTGTGCAATTGAGCAAGCCTGGCAAAGCAAGCTGAGATGCAGAAGGAAACAAGAGAGAGGGAGAAGGAAGTAGAAGACAATGAGTTGGTAGCAGGGCTGATAGGAACCCTCTGGGGGCCTGATCTGTCCTGCGGGCTGCATATTTGACACATCTGATATAGATTTTTTAAAAAGATAGGGGACAAGAGGCAGCCTTGAGGGACCCAAAAGGCCAAAGGCCAAGGAGCTGAGCAGATGTCCTCAAGCACTGGCTTCTGAAATCTCCAAGTAGAACCAGAACCACTTTCAAAACAATACATTCCATCTCTGAAAGGTGGTCCAGAAGGATACTCTGATCAATGGCTGCACTCCTTTGGTCGCACTTGCTCTGTCCCCACACAGGTCATCTACTAGGGCAACCTAGAAGAAGAAGATATTAGATTTATATTCCACACTTCACTCTGTGTGAAAGAGCCACACGTGATTGTAGAGCTGCAGTTTGGCCACCCCGGCTATAGATGCTTCTCTCCCCCCCCCCTTTTTTTGCAAGAGACAGTGAATAGCAACAGGGCCGCTACCTATTAGGGTTGCCAGGTTCTTAGCTCTCACTGGTGGGGGGTGGGAGATTTCTGGAAGTGGAGTGGGGGAGCAATGTTGCCATGTGTGATGGCCAGCAGCAGGCACGAGCCTGCAAATTCAAGGGATCCCTCACTTCCACCTGGGGGCTGGCAACCTTGCTCCCTATGACTTCACACAAGGCTGCACAGTTTTCTCATGTAATAGGATTGCCAGACCATTGGTGGAGGCAACAAATTCCCCACCCCCAGCTCCTGTGTTCCTGTAATACTCTAAGTAGCAGTTAAAGAATGTGGCATCACGTCTGGCAAACAACAGAAGCGGCATCTGTAGGAATTGCCAAAGACTATGGTAAAACCATAGGATTTCCAGCCATTCCTAGAGAGCTGTGATGTCATGTCTGGGTTTTCCCTGGAAGTGACATCAGACTGTTGCAGACAGCCACCCTCACTATTGTCTCTGCCCTTCCCCTAGTTTCCTGCTGCTAACTGATATACAATTTTTAAAAATATGTCTCTACTGCCAAAAAAAAGAGCTATAATTTTCAGATGATTGGAGGAAAAATAATCCCTGTATGGAGGAGAGTGTTGCATTTTCTGTCAGGAAATAAGCAACAGTTTGCCATAAGAGAAGTCTGAATGTTATCTTTTTGTATTCTGGCATCACATTTAGCCGGTGTGATCACATTTAAAAAGTTTCTGAAAGTTTTATTTTTAGTTAAGTACAGTACTATCATCTTAATTGTTCTTGAAAAAGCTGGAAATTCAGATCCCAAAATATGCAACCTGACAGGCCCCAAGGATGCCCTTAAAGCTCACATTCCAGATTTTTACCTTTATGATTACTATATTTTTTGCTCATTTTATGTGCTTTGGTATGTCTCTGGGAATGCATGGGAATGAGGATGGAGGGCAGGGGTCTGCCTCTCTTATGAAACAGCTGCAAGACCCCTGTGCTGGTCCATTGCCCTTCAATAATAATCCTTCGTGAGCTGATTGTAAGGAAGGAGACTGGATGCCATACACACAGCAGGGGGAATGGGGCCAGGCCAGAAGGGTGGCAGCTGTCAGAAAAGGGTTCTTGCTGGGAGTCTCTAGGATCAGCATCTCATGAATCAGAAGGGTCTACAACAGTCTGGAATCTATTCCTGGCAGTGGGAATTGTCAGAGGGAGAGGTTAGGTTGCTCATGGGAGGGGCCTGCCCCTAACGTGCCTGTTCTTACATTTGAGGCAGTGCCCCAGGAATAGAGCTGAACTGAACATGGTTTATGGTTTCTGCACAGAAGAAATCATGCTGGTTCTTCTGCCATGCTTGAGTGTCAGGTGTTTGCTGTAATATGCTATTTGGTTTTGTATCATTTTGCACAGGTTTCTTTTATAGCTCTTTTTTCTGGCAGTGGAGACATATGTAAGACGATATTTGTGTGTATTAAGGCCTCTGTATGAGCTGATTGTTAAGTATGTATATTGTTTGTGCAAAGGAGTGGGAATGGTCTTTACTACAGAAAGAATATTACTTAATTTACAATTAAAGGTGGTGTTTATGTAGTAAGTAGTTTTTGAGTGTTCTGAGCGCTTCAAACAATATAATAATAATCCTTAGCAAAATTTTCTATGGTAGATCAGTCTTTTTGAACTCTGTGTTACAAAAGTGAGGCTAAAACGTATGGGCTTGTTTAGGGGCACTGCGTTCTATTTATTTAAATCTTTTACCCCATTATTCTCCTGTACTGGAGAACAGAGGCTTAAAGCGGCTCACAGTGGCTTAAAATGAAATCCATATAAAAGTTACAATTTAAGCAAACATCTAGATTTGAGTCCAGTAGCATCTTAGAGACCAACAAAATTTTTGAGGTATGAGCTTTCAGAAGTCAAAGCTCCCTTCATCAAATATCTGAATAATTGGAACGAAAATATACAACTCGACAGACCCCTAGGATGACCTTAAAGCAGGTGCTGAATAACAAAGATATCCCAGGCTGGTACCATTTCTGCTGGCACAGCTCACACAGGACCACGCACCAAAGCCTTGGGGTCATGCTTCTTGAGCAAGGCCAAGGGGAGGGGCAGATGCTTAGCCTAGGTAGGTCTTACTCAGCTGACCAGGCTCAGATATTCCCCATTTTCTCCCCAGCAGTATGTAAGATTGTTAACACTTTTTTTCTCTCTCACACACAGACACATGACTTTTTTTGCGCAGGAATGCCGTTCTGTCTGGCTTGTCATCAAGCGGGTGTTGCCTGATATGCAAATGAGTTCCTGCTGGGCTTTTTCTACCGAAAAAAGCCGTTTATATATGGGAGCAATCCTGAGCAGGTCTATTCAGAAGGAAGTCTCATTTACACTCAGCAAAGTGCATGCAACCCATATTCATGTTAATTGTTCATTTTGAAGAATTAAGGACATTGTCTTAGAAAAAAACTTTATTTTTTTTGCTTTGCAGTGCCTCAACTTGGTTTAAGGAGTGCTGAAGGATATACTGGCCTGTATTCAACTATCAAGCTTAGAAAATTTAAGTTTGCTTTAAAGAGAACAGGAATTTCTGCCAAACACCCCCCCCCCCCAGTTGCTGCATCCCATTGAGTCTTTTCTCAATTTTTTTCCTGGCTATCATCAGACCTCCATGAATAGCATAGTATGGGGTGGGGGGTGGGGTTGACTGTGTTTTTGACCTGCAGGCCTAAGTACTGGGTCCCATGCTCTTTAACTTGTTCATAAATGATTTGGAGTTGAGAGTAAGCAGTGAACTGGCCAAGTTTGCGGATGACACTAAATTGTTCAGGGTGGTAAGAACCAGAGAGGATTGTGAGGAACTCCAAAGGGATCTGTTGAGGCTGGGTGAGTGGGTGTCAACGTGGCAGATGAGGTTCAATGTGGCCAAGTGCAAAGTAATGCACATTGGGGCCAAGAATCCCAGCTACAAATACAAGTTGATGGGGTGTGAACTGGCAGAGACTGACCAAGAGAGAGATCTTGGGGTCGTGGTAGATAACTCACTGAAAATGTCAAGACAGTGTGCGATTTCAATAAAAAAGGCTAATGCCATGCTGGGTGTTATTAGGAAGGGAATTGAAAACAAATCAGCCAGTAACATAATGCCCCTGTATAAATTGATGGTGTGGTCTCATTTGGAATACTGTGTGCAATTCTGGTCACTGCACCTCAAAAAGGATATTATAGCATTGGAAAAAGTGCAGAAAAGGGCAACTAGAAAGATTACAGGCTTGGAACACTTTCTCTATGAAGAAAAGTTAAAACGCTTGGGGCTCTTTAGCTTGGAGAAACGTCGACTGCAGGGTGACATGATAGAGGTTTACAAGATTATGCATGGATTGGAAAAGGTAGAGAAAGAAGTTTACATGTAGTAAAAGCTTAAATTAACATTGCTCAAAATGAATCTTTCTTTCTACACTTCTCCGAATAAGATTCTTCTGAAATTTTTTTAAATGACTGTTTATGGGCTGATGTACATATCTGTGATGTGTAGACTGTTTGAAATATCTTTTTGTGATGGCTTACCTGCTCTGCTACTGTAACATGTAGGACTGGTTATCCTGTCCTTTCACTTCATGTTGTGCATCTTGTCCCAGCACTGCTCATTCTGGCATGGAGATGTCTCAAGTGACAGTGAAGAACACCATGATTTACATGTTATGGTTATGGAGTAAGCCATCAAGCAAGAATTGCAAACTCTGGTATGGGAAATTCGTGGAGATTTGGGAGCAGTGCCCAGAGAGAGTTCTTCAGATTCTTCTAGACTCTGTAGTTAGGGTTGTTAGGGTTGCCAGGCCAGTGAGAGTCTAAGGGAAGGGGCATTGTTGGCAATGGTGTGAAATCACTTCCAGGGAAAAATGGGAAGTGACATCAGCCTCATGATCATCGCCATCATCACCCCATCCCAGCTCATGCCAGACTGGGTGATGTACAACATAGACCATAAAAACAATATACAGTTAAAACCAACATAGATTAAAATTTACAAAAATCTCAGATGGTGCCCTATGGATTTTTGTTTATATTTTTGGATTGCCAGAGGGTCATATTGGGAAGGGGGAGAAAAACTCACAAAGCATTTTGGTGTGGGAAAGGGTGGTGCCAGCTGATGACAAACCATTGCTGTCCTCAGCCAAAAACCTGATGGAACATCTCTGCCTTACAGGCCCTACAGAATTGCATAGGATCCCACAGGGCCCTGACGTCATCTGGCAGAGAGTTCCACCAGGATGGGGCCAGGACTGAAAAGGCCTCTGGCCCTGGTTGAGGACAGCCAGACTTCCCTAGGACCAGGGATTACCAGAGAGTTGTCACCAGCAGAGGTAAAACCATAGAGTTTCCAGTAATTTCTAAAGAGGACTCATGTCACTTCTGGATTTTCCTCAGAAATGATGCTGTGCCATTGCCTATGCTGATTTAAAACAAAACCAAACCTGCTACTTGATGCAAGAGAGCCAGCAGGCAAAAGCCTGCTGAGGGTGGGAGAGCTTACATCCCAGCAGGCATTTGGCATTTGTAATTTAGAGATCATTATAATTCCAGGACAACTCCAGGCCTGATCTGGGGGTCAGTAACCTTACAATGAGCAGAGAGAGCCTTTGCATAATAAATATAACATACGTAAATGCCGATTTGGTACACATATTTTGGATATACCTCCAAGGCATGTCTTTCTGGCAATATATGGTTCAGTTTATTAATGAGATGTTGTGGGGGCATGCCTCTAGAACCAAAAGTGATCTTTTTTTGTTATCTGGAAGAGAATTTAGCCACCTCATGAACAGAGCTGAGTTTATGTAGAGCTGCAGAGATGCCAATAGCTGCAAACTGGAGAAAGATAGAATCTCCACCAATAAATAATTGTTTTCATTGTATCTGGCACATTATGTTAAAAGAACTGATGCATTTAATTGTCATTGTTTTGAATTTTATTGTTGTATCATGGTACGATGTACTATGTCTTCTGAGCCGCCCTGAGCCTGCTTCGGCGGGGAGAGCGAGATATAAATTAAAAATTATTATTATTAACATCTCAAAAGAAAAAAATTCAAAATGCAGATAAGTATAATGATTGACGAGTGACATTTTTATGCTTTGGAGCAATAAGATATGAGACGGTCTTTCTGTTAGCTTTATAACTATTACAACTCATTTTGTTTAGTTTTTTCTTGGCATGGAATAGTTTTTACAACAATAAAATACCAAAACAAACAAAAGCAACATGCATACCAGCTCTGGGCTTTCAGGACTGAGGTAGAACCAAAATATGTTTTAAACAGCACAAGACCACTTGAAAGGAACATCCTAGCAATAAAATTTCTTACAATGCTCTAAAGTCCTTATGAGAGGAAGATGCAATGATCATTCAACCTGAGGACAGGCTGTTCTGCCCAGTGACCTTCTAGTGATACCACATTTGGAATTAGAACAAGAGCCATCCATTTAAATCTACTAATATCCATCCCCAGAGCCTGCTAGATCCCAAACAAAATGCTGTAAAACTTTATTATAAAAATAGAGAAAGCAAGCCCAGTCCCCTCCCACCAAAGCAGAGACAGAAGTCAGACAGTGTAATAGGAAAAGCAAGCCCAGTATATTGAACTATGCAGGAGAGGCCAGATTCTGAATATGACTCCTAAGGGCACAATGAAATGTTTCTCCCTTCCACCTTAGAAGGGGTAGCAGTGTATGATAGTTTTTCCCCTCCCAATAAGGGTTGACAACTTTTGTTTTTAAAAATTCTGGCACTTGGGCACCTGTAAACATGCACAGATGTGGTTGACATGCTACATGCTACAATGGTGCTATAGTTGCTGGCTAATAATTTGTTTGATAGGCTAATTGCTGGCTAAATAAAGTAGGAGTCAAGTGCACCTTTAAAACCAACAAAGTTTTATTCAGAACGTAAGCTTTCATGTGCTCCAAGCACACCATCAGATGAGGAATCAGGTACAATGAGCAGTGATTCCTCATCTGATGAAGCGTGCTTGGAGCACACAAAAGCTTATATTCTGAATAAAACTTTGTTGGTCTTAAAGGTGCACTTGACTCCTACTTTGTTCTACTGCTTCAGACCAACACAGCCGCCCACTTGGATCTATCTGCTGGCTAAATAGCTCAACGATCAGCTGAGTAGAACCTATTGATAAGAAGTGGCTTCTTTATAAACAAGGATAACTCCTCATCTTTTAGAATGAGGTACCTGATAATAGCTTGGAAAAAGTGACCCCCTCAATGAGGAAAAAAGCTGTTTATAAATTACACAGGATTTAGTTTCTAGAACTGGGAAGCCAGCCAGCTTGGTATAGTAGTGCAATCACAGCAACACTTTCCTGGGACAGAACCCTTTTGAATGGACTCAAATAAGATTCTGCATAGACCTTTGGGTTGCCAGGTTCCCTCGCCAGTCTGGTGGGAGGATTTTGGGGGCATTCTGGAGGTGGATGTGATGATGAAAGTGACATCATCATGTTGGGGACATCACATGGGGGATGCTCTGTTTTTGGACTATCACTATGGTTAAATTGGGCTTAGACCATAGAGTTTGCCCAAAACCTAGAGTGTCCCCCATGCAATGTCCCTAATGCAATGACATCACTTCTGGCTGATGTCATCACAGCAGAGACATCATTTATTTTTATTTATTTGGTTAATTTATATTCCGCCCTTTCCCAGATGGGCTCAGAGCAGATTATATTCAGATAAAACCAGTCACATACAGTAAAACCAATAAAGCCGATAAATTACCATTAAAACAATACAACACAGTTCTGTATCACAAAGGCGGGCGGGTTCATAGTGCAGGTTGAAGTATAATCAGTGGCCCGAATAAATAGTTCAGATGACAGACCACTGTGGGGGAGGATAGCTGATGGTATAGGCCATAAGGAAAAGAGTGCCCGCTTGCCTCAACCAAACGCCTAGCGGAACAGCTCCGTCTTACAGGCCCTATGGAAAGGTAACAAATCTGGTAGGGCCCGTATCTCCACAGGGAGCTGATTCCACCAGTATGGGGCCAGGGCCGAAAAAGCCCTGGCCCTGGTTGAGGCAAGACAGACATCTTTGGGGCCAGGGATAACCAGAAGATGTTGGTTGGCAGATCGTAGCAACCTTCGGGGCTCATATGGGGAGAGGTGGTCCCGCAGATATGTAGGTCCCAGGCCGCTTAAGGCTTTAAATGTCAATACTAAAACCCTGAAGCTGATCCAGTACTCAACTGGTAACCAGTGCAATGCACGCAGCATCGGCTGACTGCTTGCCTGTACAGGCAATCCAGTTAGGAGCCGTGCTGCCGCATTTTGCACCAGTTGAAGTTTCCAGATCAGTCCCAAGGGCAAGCTTGTGTAAAGCAAGTTACAGTAGTCCAATCTGGAAGTGACCGTTGCATGGATCACTGTAGCTAGGTCCTGGGACGTTAGATAGGGCACTAGCTGTTTGGCCTGCTGAAGATGGAAGAAGGCAGATTGCGCAACTGCTGTGACCTGGGCTTCCATGGACAGGGAGGCATCCAGTATCACCCCCAAGCTCCTCACCTTTTGAGCTGGCACCAAAGGGGCACCATCTAGGGTGGGAAGTCGGATGCCCAATCCTAATCCTCCCTGACCCAGGTACAGGACCTCCATTTTAGTTGGATTAAGCTTCAGCTGGCTTAACTGCAACCATCCCGCCATGGCTTCTAATGCCCTGGTCAGATGGTCTGGGGCAGTGTCCAGATGGCCATCCTTCCATATTTAGAACTTGGTGTCATCTGCATATTGGTGACAGCCCAGCCCAAACCCTTGGGCAATCTGGGCCAAGGGGGTGCATATAGGTGTTAAACATCATTGGTAAGAGAATAGCTCCCTGAAGCACACCGCATTCAAGTGGGTGTCGCAAAGAAGTCTGCTCACCAATTGCCACCCTTTGTCCCCGACCACGGAGAAAGGAAGAGAGCCACTGTAAGGCTACCCCTTGAACTCCGATATCGGCAAAGCAGTAGGTCATTGGATCGTAATTGACCATGTCAAACACTGCTGAGAGATCTAGCAGCAATAGCAACGCTGACCCACCTTGATCCAGATGCCTTGTGGCAACATCCCTGTTTAGGGGAGGAGTTTTCAGCCCCTGAAACTAAGAGATTCTCTGCTGGGAGTGGCAGCCCTAGTAGACCTACTCAAGATTGCTCCTAAAGTGTTGAACTAGAATCTGGGAGAATGAAGTTCAAATCCCCACTCTGCCATGAAGCTTATTGGTGACTTTGGTATGAGGCTGAAGTTCTTTCCCAGTTTCTTATTTGTGACTTGCTTGTGAATCCAACAAAAAACATTGAGGATAGTTTAAAAGCTCTGAACCCCAATGTAAGGTTTGGACCACCACACATCATACACCTCCATATTCAGTGGACCCTACCCTTTGAGAGGACATATTCTGTTTCCTGGTCCAAATCACAGTTCTTGTGCCAGCTTGGGACCAACATACTTGAGGGACTGCCTTTCCCCATATGTGCTCCCAGAGCCTTATGCTCTGTGGATAAAGATTTGCTGGCTGTCCCCGGCTCAACATTAGGAAGAACTTCCTAACAGTTAGAGCAGTTCCTCAGTGGATTTGATTTAATTTCCACCCATTGGTTCTGGTCCTACCTTCTGAGGCCACAGAAAACAATTCCACACCATCCTCTATATGACAGCCCTTCATATCACCTCTAAGCCGCCTCCTCTCCAGGCTAAACATACCCGGCTCCTTCAACTTTTCTTCATAGGACTTGGTCTCTAGGCCCCTCACCATTTTCATTGCCCTCCTCTGGACCCCTTCCAGTTTGTCTATATCCTTCTTAAAATGCCCCAAACTGAACACAATACTCCAGGTGAGGTCTTACCAGAGCACAGTAAAGCGATACCATCACTTCATTTATTATTATTACTTTACATTCATGCGATCTGGACACAAGACTTCTGTTAATACAGTGCAAAATTGCATTTGCCTTTTAAGCCACCGCATCATACTGTCGACTCATGTTCACTGTATGGTCCACTAAGACCCCTAGATCCCATTCAAACAGACTACTGCCAAGACAAGTCTCCCCCATCCTATAACATTGGATTTTTCCTGCCTAAATGCATAACTTTACATTTATACCTGTTAAAATTCATTTCATTGGTTTCAGCCCAGTTTTCCAGCCTGTCAAGATAATCCTCTATCCTGTTTTTGTCTTCTGTTGTATTTAGTGCCATCTGCAAATTTAATAAGCATCCCCTCTATTCCTTCATCCAAATCATTTATAAAGCTGTTTAACAAAACAGGCCCCAGGACAGATCCTTGAGGCACTCCACCTGTCACTCCTCTCCAAGAGGATGAGGAACCATTCACAAGCACTCTTTGGGTGTGATCTGTCAGCCAGTTACAGGTCCACCTAACAGTAACAGGATCCAAACTGCATTTTATCAACTTGTCAACAAGGATAGTATCTGGAACCTTATCAAAAGCCTTACTGATATCAAGATAAACTATGTCTACAGCATTCCCCTGATCCAGCAAGGTAGTCACTTTCTCAAAAAAAGAGATCAGGTTAGTCTGACATGACTTGTTCTTGAGAAGAGTTTGTGAGAAACCCGACACGTAAGCAAAAAATATTCTAATATTAATTATATTATGAAATAATTGAGTCCAACGCAGTGGTTTAATAGCCCAGTTCCAAACGAAGGTCCTAGGTATTTTTTTACTCTATTTCAATTTTTTCTTCCACAGTGGTTACGGCTCTAAAATATTATACATAATTCCACATTAATCACATGTAAAGTAAAATTAATTACATAATTAATATGTGTATTCATACAGACTGACCTTCAATCAATTTATATCCAGGACGTCAATTGTATGCAACTTAAGTAGTGGTATTCTGTTAACAATGAAATAAAAATATTTGAAAATCATTTTGTGCATTCATTCTATAATGATTTATAAATTCATTTAAATATAAATTTTAAGTACCTGCTATTGTTCAATATATACTTTGAGATAGTCTTCTCTATCTCCTATTTATTTCTATTTGGTTGGATTCACGAATAAGGAATGAATAAGGAATGAATAAGGAACTGGGAACCAACTTCAGTGCCTTGACCTTGGACCTGTCACACTCTTTCAATGGAACCTGGCTAAGATTGTCATGAGGATAAAATAGGGTGTGATGTACCCCACTCTGAGTTCCTTTGAGGAATAGTGGGATAAAAATGTACCTAATGAATAAAATAATAATGAATAATGAATAAAATATAGATGGCGTTTAGGTGGAACAGGAGATGCTGTGTAGGGGGCTGCGTATGTTGTGTTCTGAAGATCTTCTGTCTGCTTTAGGAATGCTGATTGGGCTTCCTTTATGCTTTGTGTATTTCTAAAAAAAAACAATTAATGAACAGCACCATAAGTCTCCATCACTTTCTTATCTATGAGAAACTAAAGTCAAACTAGACCTGATGCATGAGTTCCACGATTAGGATCTCCTGTGTATGTTCATGAGTTTTACTGATTGTTCATTATGTAAATCAGTAACAATATATTTTGGGACTGGTTTGTCCCACATTTACTACTTCTTTCCTTTCTTGATATCAGCACTCTTGAATTTATTTATAAACACTTAAGAGTTTTATCTCACCATATCTCTGGGAATTATTTTTCACTCCTTCTCCTGTTATCTCACCCTGTCTCTGAGAATTATTTTTCACTGCTTCTCCTTCTTCACAGGTCTCTTGTTTATGCTTCTACTCTTCTCCCTCTCTGCTTGTTCTCTGTTCTGTTGACAGGATGCTTGTTGTGGTCCCCAGCTGGGTTATAAATGTTTTTTTTGTGTCTGGTCTCTCACAGGATCAGGTGACTGTGGCCTTGTCAGAGCCCAGTCAGCTTTTTCTTGAGAAATAATTACACAGCCCAATGCAAATAAGCAAAGAGTCAACTGGAAATAAATGACACAGCTAAAGAAAACAAAACTGGGTTGTGTGTGTGTGGGGTGTGTGTGTGTTGGGCACTTAAAATAAACTCCATAAAAAGGAAGAGAAGATATATATGGATGGGAAGCTTTGGGAGGGGATTGAGCTCTGAACAAGGAGTTGAACTGAAGAGCAGCCAGATGAAAGAGACCCTAGACTGAAGCGACTAGTGCTGAGCTCCAGTTCTTTTGCGAATTTTTATCTATCATCATTGAAATCTGGCTTTATTAGAGTGTTGTTCTTTGTCAGCAGGCATTTTCAAAATTTTCTTCATGGCTTGGTTCTAAGTTAGCCTTCAGTGTCCTTGAAGAACAGCATTTTTAATTATTTGTTATTTCAATTTCTATTCCACCCTCCCTGCAAGCGGGCTCAAGGCAGATTACATCAAAAGTTAAAACGTCAGATAAATTATAAATAGTTAAGAACAGTTAAAACAGCATAACTTAGCTAAGCCATGCATATGATTTCCAGCTGGCACCACTGGGCCTCTAATATGGGCCTTATGACATAGTAACTTCAACTTCAGTATGGCAGGCCAAGTGTTTTACTGGATGCCTGTCACCTCAGCCAAAGGCCTGGTGGGACAGCACCATTTTACAGGCCCTGCAGAACAGCAATAAGTCCCACAGGGCCCAAATCTCAGTTGGGAACATGTTCCATCAGGCTGGGGACAGGGCTAAAAAAGCCCTGGCCCTGGTTAAAACTAAATGGATGTCCTTTGGGCTTGGGACAGCCAGTAAATCTTTATCCACAGAGCATAAGGCTCTGCGGGGCACATATGGGAAAGGCAGTCCCTCAGGTATGTACTCAGCAGGAAGCCAGTGCAATTGATGTAGCGCTGGCCAAATGTGTGCCCACAAAGGCAATGTAGTCAGGCATGCCTCTGTATTTTGCACCTGCTGGAGTTTCCAGATCAGCCATAAGGGCAAGCTCATTTAGAGCAAGTTACCGTAATCAAGCCTGGGGAAGTGACCATTGTATGGGTCACTGTAGCCAATTCTTGGAGAGAGAGGGGGTCAGCTGCCTGATCTGCCTAAGATGATAAAAGGCAGCCATGGCAACTATGGGGATCTGGGCTTCCATATGCTGCCTTCCATGAGGCAAACTGAGGGGGCAGCTGAGGGGGCAAGAGAGGAATTTGCCTCCCTGCCTCAGTCCATATCACTTTCTCCATCCACATCCATATCACTCTCTCTATCCACCCACATCCACTTTTCAAAGGGCGTACTGAATCTCCATGAATTTCCTGATCTGGAGATGGCAGCCCTAGTCTCTACCACTTCTTGATCCATGATCAGCAGGACTATCTTGTACTCTTAGAAAGGTGTGGTCCTCTCTTGTCTAAAGACATACTTTCCAAGATAATTTGGAGAGCCTCTGTTGGAGGATGTGTGTGCAAGACAAGAGAGGCTAGAACAGCTAGGAGAATAGACAGGAGCTGACTGCTTTTTTATGTTTGAACTTAATCATGGGATGATCTTCTTCATGGTCTCTGTACTTCACACTCATGGGATATAGTGCCTGCGCCGATCCCCCGAATTGGTACCTAAAAACCCCCGGGATTTTTCACGCTCGGCACCAGTGAGTATGCGCAGGCGTCCCAGTACGCATGCTCACCAGAGCCAATGCGCAGATCCCGCCAGTTCCTTTTTGACCGCCGTGCTGAGAGGATCTTCTTTCTATTGCTCCGGTCAGTACTGTAATCCTTTGGATTTTTCCCCTGTATATATAGCCCATTTGTTGTTTTCCTAGTTAGTAGTTAAGTATTATAGTTAGTTGTTGTTTTTTTTAAAAAAAGACTTGTTGGACTTGCCCTTCGGGGCCATATTTCCCCCCCATTCCCTCAGAAATCACTCTGTGTGGGTTCCAGTGCCTATGGAAAGGCGTTGGAGTTTTTTAAAATGTTGCCGCAGCTGTGGTAGCAAAATTGCACCTCAGTCACTCCCTCTGCTTATTGTGTTTGGGCGAGGGACACCGAGTCGACTCGTGCCAGCATTGCTCGAGTTTTTCGAAGCAGACCTGCAAAAACTGAGCGGCAAGGCTATCGGCAGCCCTGGTAGAATCAGCTTTTCGTCCGCTGAAAATGGCAATGGGCCCGTCAGTATCGATGGGGGAAGCTGTCCAGGCCCTGACGGTTGCATCGGCCGAAGGACTGTGGTCTATACTACCCTGTTTAGCTTGCTAAAACTAGGTTCCTATAATGTAATTTTTGCTTCATGTAATGTGTCATGTTAATACTTATGCTTTGTGTCACTTCTGTTTTTAGATTTCTTATTGGTTCTGCAACCCTAATCCTATTGTGTTGAATATCCTATCTTGTTAATTATATTGATTCACTCCTTGTAATTGGCCTTTAGTCCAAGTGAGAAAGGCAGGCAAAAATAGTGTAAACAAACAAACAAACAGGACTGCTGCAGAACTCCACCTATAACTGAAGCAGGCTGTTCCAGAAGATGCCCTATGTCTTGTTATGGCTCTCCTTATTTGGAAAGCCTTCTGCTTCAAAAATCTTTTCTGAGCATTCCTCCTGTCCTCCTCCAGCTTTCTCTCTTCCTTCCCAACCAACCTGGAACCTTACTTCAGACATTCTCACCTCCTTCCAGACCTGCTTATAACAAATGTTTGAATCCCTTATTTCCTGTTCCATAACAACAGCCATTAAACTTATACTGAACTTGACTCTACTTTGTATGCTACATTCTGATTCACTAGTCATTCCCAGTTCTGCTCCATTTGCTCTTGTTTCTGGATCTCTTTGGATTACTACCCAAGCCACTGCCTAGATCAGGGGTGTTGAACTCTTTTGTTATGAGGGTCAGATCTGACATAAGTGAGACCTTGTCGAACTGGGCCATGTCAGGCTGGGCCATGTGTGTATCTATTTAAGATTTGGTAGCAGAGATATAAACGTTATAAAGGACACAGACAAACACAATTAATTTTTTTAACTTAAAACATGCTTAAAGCATTAGTACTTGTTGGTCTTAGAGTACTTTCTTTGTATCTTTCCCATGGGATCCAGGGAACTGGGTAAAGGAAGCTCTGGCTCTTTCCTTCCTTTCCCAGGGGACCAGAATGGGAAGGAGCCTCAGCCAATAGAAGGAAGAGAGACTTGGCTCAGTAGCTCTGCTGTGTAATTGAGAGAGTCTGGCAAAGCAAGCTATCCCTCCCTTCCTCCCCAAAGGGGGAGTTTCAACCAATGGAGAAAATTGAGGCTTTACATTTGGAGCTCCTGTGCAATTGAGCAAGCCTTGCAAAGCAAGCTTTTATGCAGAAGGAAGGAAGATAGAGGGATGGAGAAGGAAGCAGATGATAGCCAGTAGCTTGGGGGCCTGATTCAGCTCCCAGGCCACATGTTTGACACTCCTGGCCTAGATTCCCACTTGGCAGCCTTGCCAAGTGACCCCCTTCCCCAAACTGGTGCAAGTAAGAGATCCGCTTGGATTAGGGTGGCCAGACCGTCCCGGTCTCCCGGGACATTCCCGGTTCTGGCCACCCAATCCCGGCTCCCGGGCTGCCTATACCGGGACCATTAAAGGTCCCGGTTTAGGCAGCCCTGGAGCCGGTGGGCCGCGGGCGCCGGCGGGGAAGGTGGCGAGTGAGGGAGGGAGCGTCCCTGCGCCTGCGCGGGGACGCTCCCCCCCTCACTCGCCGCCTTGCCCGCCCGCGCGCGGGGCCCGGTGGCAGTGGTGGAGGCCTCTCCGTGGCCTCCGCTGGTCGCTGGAAGCCCTCCAGAGACTCTGGAGGGCCTCCAGGGACCAGCGGAGGCCGCGGGGCACCCGGCGCTGGTCCCGGAAGGCCTTCCAGAGCCTCTGGAAGGCCTTCTGGGACCAGCGCCGGCCAGCGAAGGCTTCCCCGCGGCCTCCGCTGGTCCCTGGAGGCCCTCCAGAGTCTCTGGAGGGCCTCCAGGGACCAGCGGAGGCCGCGGGGAGGCCGCGGGGCACCCGGCGGTGGTCCCGGAAGGCCTTCCAGAGCCTCTGGAAGGCCTTCCGGGACCAGCGCCGGCCAGCGAAGGCTTCCCCGCGGCCTCCGCTGGTCCCTGGAGGCCCTCCAGAGTCTCTGGAGGGCCTCCAGGGACCAGCGGAGGCCGCGGGGAGGCCGCGGGGCACCCGGCGCTGGTCCCGGAAGGCCTTCCAGAGCCTCTGGAAGGCCTTCCGGGACCAGCGCCGGCCAGCGAAGGCTTCCCCGCGGCCTCCGCTGGTCCCTGGAGGCCCTCCAGAGACTCTGGAGGGCCTCCAGGGACCAGTGGAGGCCGCGGGGAGGCCGCGGGGCTCCCGGCGCTGGTCCCGGAAGGCCTTCCAGAGCCTCTGGAAGGCCTTCCGGGACCAGCGCCGGCCAGCGAAGGCTTCCCCGCGGCCTCCGCTGGTCCCTGGAGGCCCTCCAGAGACTCTGGAGGGCCTCCAGGGACCAGCGGAGGCCGCGGGGCACCCGGCGCTGGTCCCGGAAGGCCTTCCAGAGCCTCTGGAAGGCCTTCTGGGACCAGCGCCGGCCAGCAAAGGCTTCCCCGCGTCCTCCGCTGGTCCCTGGAGGCCCTCCAGAGTCTCTGGAGGGTCTCCAGGGACCAGCGGAGGCCGCGGGGAGGCCGCGGGGCACCCGGCGCTGGTCCCGGAAGGCCTTCCAGAGCCTCTGGAAGGCCTTCCGGGACCAGCGCCGGCCAGCGAAGGCTTCCCCGCGGCCTCCGCTGGTCCCTGGAGGCCCTCCAGAGTCTCTGGAGGGCCTCCAGGGACCAGCGGAGGCCGCGGGGAGGCCGCGGGGCACCCGGCGGTGGTCCCGGAAGGCCTTCCAGAGCCTCTGGAAGGCCTTCCGGGACCACCGCCGGCCAGCGAAGGCTTCCCCGCGGCCTCCGCTGGTCCCTGGAGGCCCTCCAGAGTCTCTGGAGGGCCTCCAGGGACCAGCGGAGGCCGCGGGGAGGCCGCGGGGCACCCGGCGCTGGTCCCTGGAGGCCTCCAGAGGCCAGCGCCGGCAGCTCCCTCCCTCCCTCGCCGCGAGGCCGCCGCCGCAGGACTCCCCGCCGCCGCCGCCGCCGCTGGATGCCGCCCTGGAATCAGGTAAGGGGGCCGAAAGCGGGGGGGGCGGGGGCGGCCTTCCTTTCTTCCCTCCCTCCTCCCTCCCTCCCTCCCTTCCTTCCTTCCCTCCCTCCTCCCTTCCTTCCTTTCTTCCTTCCCTCCCTTCCCTCACTCCCTTCCCTTCCTTCCTTCCTTCCCTCCCTCCTCCCTTCCTTCCTTTCTTCCTTCCTTCCTTCCCTTCCTCCCTCCCCCCTTCCTTCCTTCCTTCCTTCCCTCCCTCCCTCCCTCCCTCCCCCTTCCTTCCTTCCTTCCTTCCTTCCTTCCTTCCTTCCTTCCTTCCTTCCTTCCTTCCTTCCTTCCTTCCTTCCTTCCTTCCTCCCTCCCTCCCTCCCTCCCTCCCTCCCTCCCTCCCTCCCTCCCTCCCCTCCCCTTCCCTTCCCTTCCCTTCCCTTCCCTTCCCTTCCCTTCCCTTCCCTCCTTATGTTCTTATGTGACACAGAGTGTTGGACTGGAGGGGCCACTGGCCTGATGCAACAGGGCTTCTCTTATATTTTTATGTGACACAGAGTGTTGGACTGGAGGGGCCACTGGCCTGATCCAACAGGGCTTCTCTTATGTTCTTATGTGACACAGAGTGTTGGACTGGAGGGGCCACTGGCCTGATCTAACAGGGCTTCTCTTATGTTCTTATGTGACCAGAGTGGTGGACTGGATGAGCCATTGGTCTGATGCAACAGGGCTTCTCTTATATTTTTATGTGGCACAGAGTGTTGGACTGGAGGGGCCACTGGCCTGATCCAACAGGGCTTCTCTTATGTTCTTATGTGACCAGAGTGGTGGAGTGGATGAGCCATTGGTCTGATGCAACAGGGCTTCTCTTATATTTTTATGTGGCACAGAGTGTTGGACTGGAGGGGCCATTGGTCTGATGCAACAGGGCTTCTCTTATATTTTTATGTGGCACAGAGTGTTGGACTGGAGGGGCCACTGGCCTGATGCAACAGGGCTTCTCTTATATTCTTATGTTACACAGAGTGTTGGACTGGAGGGGCCACTGGCCTGATGCAACAGGGCTTCTCTTATGTTCTTATGTGACGCAGAGTGTTGGACTGGATGGGCCACTGGCCTGATCCAACAGGGCTTCTCTTATGTTCTTATGTGACAATACTGACTTTGGTGGACCCAAGCACTGATTCAGTGTAAGGGAGCTTTGTGTTTGTGACTGGAGTAGATAATACTGACTTTGGTGGACCCAAGCACTGATTCAGTGTAAGGGAGCTTTGTGTTTGTGTCTTCTGGTGCAATTTTGTTCTCAGATCCTGTATTTACTTCATCAGTATATGGGATAAGGCACTTTCTCAACTGTGCTGCATAATGCAGCCTATTTATTTTGTCCTGTTGGCTCTGTTGGCTCTGTCTGCGCCACCTTCATCACTTTCGGGGTGTGGATCCCCCAGTGGGGTGGTCTCGTGACTCCCTCCGCCGGCTGTTTCTGATAGCCCTGCGCCCCCTCTTTCATTTGATATGTGTCCCGTGCGGGTGCCACCCTCCCCCCGGGAGATGCCGCAAAATGAGCCCCCTTGAGGCTTATGGCGGCAGGGCTCGGGGGAAGCGAGCTAGACTGCTGTTCTTTTGAGGGGTTATAGAGTGTTTCGAGCCCGTCCCTGTGGCATCGGTCCCATCGTTGTGGGGCCCAGGGGGCCGGCGCAGCAGCACGCTGAAGCAGCCTGTCGGTCACTTCCGGGTTCCTGTCCTGCATCTCCACCTGTGTTATTAGTGACAGGCTGCTTCGGCGTGCCGCTGCGCCGGCCCCCTGGGCCCCACAACGATGGGACCGATGCCACAGGGACGGGCTCGAAACACTCTATAACCCCTCAAAAGAACAGCAGTCTAGCTCGCTTCCCCCGAGCCCTGCCGCCATAAGCCTCAAGGGGGCTCATTTTGCGGCATCTCCCGGCGGGAGGGTGGCACCCGCACGGGACACATATCAAATGAAAGAGGGGGCGCAGGGCTATCAGAAACAGCCGGCGGAGGGAGTCGGGAGAGCACCCCACTGGGGGATCCACACCCCGAAAGTGATGAAGGTGGCGCAGATAGAGCCAACAGAGCAAACATGACAAAATAAATAGGCTGCATTATGCAGCACAGTTGAGAAAGTGCCTTATCCCATATACTGATGAAGTATATACAGGATTTCAGAACAAAACTGTTTCCGGCGGTGATATTTGGGGGATTTTTGGGGATGTCACAGGAAGTGCTGTGAAGTCACTTCCTGTTTCCGGCAGTGGCATTTGGGGGAAATGATGTCATTTGGGGGGAATGATGTCACAGGAAGTGATGTCACTTCCCATTTCTGGCAGGTGACGCGGGGAAATGATGTCACCGGAAGTGATGTCACTTCCTGTTTCCTGTGGTGGCATGCCGTCACCGGAAGTGACGTCACTTCCTGTTTCCGGCGACGCACGCGCTTTGCGCGCGCGCACCCCTACCTCCCCCCCCCCCCAATGTGTCCCTGGCTGGCCTTCAGACATTATGGTCACCCTAGCTTGGATCATTAGATGCCATGAATGTTAATAAGCCATTCCTGACAAAATACCCACATAGATAAGGATCGGTAATCCCTCCCTCAGCTCTCCTTATTGTCCCGTTTATCTTCTCCCACTCTTCAACCCTCTGTTCTTTGTAATACTGTCTGCACAATATGGATGAATAGTGTGTGAATGCTAGGATTGATTAGGATGCAGTAGCTGTTAGTATTTTGGTACTTATGTATATTTAAGTATTACTCTGACTACTTGCTTGTGCTTTAGTTCCTCTTGGTAAACTTTCTCTGATGTTTATACCAAATCTCTGTCTTCATCTCAGCTTTGCACTGGAACCTCCATACTCTCTCAAAACTTCCCTAAAATAAAAGTATGAAGGACCAGATTTCTATGTCCAAGACATAGCACTAACTCTTGTCTAGCTAGCTGTTAAAACTTAAGATAGGATGTCCTGGCAGGATAGGAAGGGAAAGACAGCAGAGAAGAGGTTTCTGTCCCATGAATGGCTATCTTGAATGGCTCTGAGATCAGTTTATTCATGAGTAATATACACTTGTACAAACCATCCTTGGTAATACAACCCTCCCTACAGGTACAAGCAAGTACTTAGAATGATAACCAGGCAACACCACTTCTCTGCATTCATCTAGCCATATGCTTCCTACTGTGACATTTTTGTTGTTGCTCTGTAAAGTGAACAAAAAGATCACTCTCCCTTCAAAGACTTGTGCCACCTGCTCTGGCGTTAGCTCCTTTAGCTGTCCTTTGCAAAAGAGGAGGAGGAGAGTACTACCACTGGCTTGCACTGATTTCACGTGATTTTCTCTTGAGGCAGGTAATGTGTAAATTGGCACACACGACAGGTAGCAGTGAGCTTTCATTATACTATGTGAGGTTTTGTGGCGTATTACATATCCACTATAATGTGTTGTGGTTTTAGATACTGGCAGATGTTTATGAGCCTTCTGCAGCATGACAGCCACGTCTGCAAAGAGCTGTGGCCCATCTGCCTTTACTGTTTTAATAACTTACTTCCCTGTTATATCCCAATTCTCAGTTGACAGCCATGAAGAGGAGTAAAGCAGTGCTTCTTACAAGGTTTAGCAGCGAAGCATGAAATATCTTTCCTTTTATTGGAAGTAGAATGTATAGTCTATCAAACCTATTCCAGATGTATGGTGAAGAGGGCCTGTTTATGACAAGGAGGCTGCCCCAGTGGGAGGGCGGTAGAGAAAGAAGCCACATGGAGACATGTTAGGAGGGGAAAATTCCAGTGGGTTGAAGGAATATGGTAGAGCAGGATGACCCATCCTTACTTCCTGCCCCAGTTTGAGAAGCCTCATTCCACAAAGACACAATCCATGCAGAAAAGAAGCCAAACCAAGAAATAGAAGCAGCTGTTGCAACTGTAGACTGGTGTGGCGTCCGTAGAGATTAGTATAGTAGGGCTGTATCCCAGCTATTATGTAGAAAGATAGCTCTCATTCTTTGGCCCAGCTGAAGATTCCATTGGGAGCGTGAGTAAAACAGATGGTATTTCAGCTTCATAAATGATGGTTACTTTATGATGATTCCACTACCTGCATACCTTCACGTAATTAGGAGGATTATAGTCAGGGCAGAACGCCAGAGGTGTTTATTTTATTGTTTACAGCTGCAGCAAGGCAAAGAAGGATCCAATGTCTGGAATGATCAGAAGAGTTCCACCCTTCCCATGCAAAACAGGATTCCCCCAGTGTATAACCTTCAGGTGCTGTAAAATTCAGTTGTAACTTGCCCTTAAAGTTTAATGATAAATGACCCACCTCAGCTTCTGATGTAAAGGTGAAAACTTTTGAATGGTACGGCCACAATAGAATTCAAATGTGCAGTTTTTGAAATTTTAATTGCTAAGATGTACAAGCAGTATATAGGCATGAAGTAAAGTCAGGATTACTTTCAGCCCTAAAAGACAAGTATGAGTTCTAAATCACGTTATTGTTTTACTCATAATCTGTGCCAAGGTATGGGCATGGTCCAGGAAGACCTGGGTTTAGATCCTTCCTTAGCCATACTTCTTAGCTTCTTGGTCATGAATCTCTTCTAAAGCTCATTTCAAACCTTCTTAAATCATTTTGTCTTTTGCCTTTCTTTATTCTTCCTTTGGCAAACACTCTGAAACATATTCCTGGTTTTCAGGATTGTGGTACCAAAGCAGCCTTTGAATAACAGGAGAGCCTTGTTTAAAAACATTAACGCTTCATAGCATGAACAAATTCAACGCCTGTCATCTTCCAGATCTGTCTTTACACTGCGTTACAGTGAGCTGCTTCTGTGCTGAAATTCCTTGAGCACAGCTGAAGATCAGTTAAGGAAGTGCACAGAATAGAGCTAACCCAAGATGATGCAAAGAAATTAATTCATGAAGAGGTGAGTGTGAGGAACATGCTCAGCTGCTATTGACAATGCTGCAGATGTTACAGCAAATATGTTCAGCAGTTAAACATTATATCTTTATCTTGTTGAGAAAGTCAACTTATGTTCTCCCCTTCAAAACATCTCCTGCGTCCTGCAAGGCTGGAAGGCAATAAGATATTCCCTGTTAGTTCCAAACAGGCATGAACAGTCTGCTGATAAATTGGCTCCCTGATCACAACTGCCTGTTAGGATGAGAGCCAAATTGACAGGTGCATCCCTACTATTATTTTACTTTTGCCACATATTACATAGTTGCTCTGTAACATGGCCCCTTTCTCTGCCTCTCTCTGCTTCTTCTGCTTAGTTCAGAAACCTTGTACTCCAAAAAGGGGGGGAAATAGTGAAAAATACTGGGGAGGATGGGATGAACTGGCAGAGGGAAGCATTTCTGAATTAAACAAAGTCCCAGCATATTTATGAGAGGTATGCCTTATAAAACAGAGACTGTTCTGTTGTTTCTGGGAATCAATGGTTGCATCTTGTTTCTTAAGTAACCAGGCTTATAGAATTTGGGTAGCAACTTTAGGGTTTCACATGTAGTGCTTTAAAATGATGATTAGTAGCCACATTCTTACCATCAGTTTGAAAAAAACATACAAGTATCTGAGTTTGCTTCATGAAGTTATGGTTGGAAATACATACTCCTGCATTGTCTAATAGCTGCAGTCAAAAAACCCCCAACAACAGCTGGCTGATGCCTACAGAGCAAATTCTGGTCCCTAAATTTGTCATGCATGTTAACAACTGGGGAATGTTTTAATATTACTGGTGTTTGACTACCCTTAGGGATGTTAATTTAGTGGTATTATGAGTGAAAGACAAACTCCTGCACATGTTGTTATAAGGAATGAACTGCACAATGATGCTTGATGCTAATACAGACTTTGGAGTGTCAGAGGAGGCACTAGAGAGTTAGCATAGGGGTAAATAGGGTGCTCTCCAGCTTTCCTTTTGTCCACTCCTGCTGCTATCACTTTGTTACCCAGAATGCTACTCGCAGTTCCTCCCTTCCATTTACTTCCCTTTTCTCTCTCTCCTCCTCTGTCTACCACTAAGGGCAGGGCCAGACCTAGACTGTTTGGCACCCTAGGCAAGGCTAACTACTGACACACAGGCCCATAGGATAGATTGGAGAGATAGGCCCACTTTAAACCCCTTCTCTGGGATTGCACCGCAGTGGCAGCCTGATCTTTCCATTCTATCCTATGAACCCATAGGATAGAATGGAGAGATCAGGCTGCCACTGTGGCCTGCCCCCAGAGAAGGGGTTGCCCCACCCGCCTACACCACTTGGAGACTCCAGGGGTGGGGAGATCTTTTTTTTGCTTTTGCACCCCAGGGTGCAAAAGCAAGAAGAAAGCCCCACCGCTTGCACCTCTGGGAGACTCCAAGAAGCACGGGAGAGCACTGCATCCAATTTTGCACCCCTGGTCCGTTGGTGCCCTAGGCGATCACCTAATTCACCTAATGGGTAGTTCAGGCCTGATGAGGGGTGGACATGCTTTCTACAATTTCTCTCTGTCTTAGCTTAGATAGCTAACTAGAAGTCTTTACCCTGCCTTTCCTGTGTAGTGTGGAATTCTCTAACAATAAAAAGCTATTTCTTTTCTAAGCATAATTCTAAGTATGAAATTCTTGCAGCTATAGAATTCTGCTGTGCAGAGACTTAGCTCTGTTTTCACATGTATCAGACAGACAATCCCTTGGGGGATTTATATTCCAAAAGCACATACTATATCATTTGCTATGCAGCGGAACTAATGTGTTGCAGGAACTGGAAGACTGGTGATTTGGAACTGGGTGTCTTAGATCCTAGTCAAACACTTTCACCACAATACCACACAACTCTGTTGATTGTACTGTCTTACACTATGTAATCCGCCTTGAGTCTTGGTGAGAAAGGTAAATAACAAAATATAAACAATGTAAGTAAAACCAAATGTAAATAAAATATAAATAAATATAAATAAAACCAAAATATGGACAATGTAAGTAAAACCAAATAAATTGCAAATAGCATTGGCATGTTCAGGCTCTAATTTGTACCAGGCTGTTCCAATTCCCTTCATTTTTGACATTGCGAGTCCTATCATCATCCTGAGGCTGCTGGCTAATTTTGAGATTCCTATCTTTATTTTTTGATAAGTTATGCTTGACACAAAGAACCTTAGCTTCCATTGCAGATAGCATGGAGGTAGGGGTTTCTTGAGATAATGTGAGCAAAGAGATTTTGATTGCCTTCATGTCTGGCAGGGCAACTCTTGCAATCCTCCTGAAGGTGCTGGCTAATTTTGAGGTGCCTAGTTTTATTTTCTGATGAGTTATGCCTGTCACGGACAGACCCATCCTTTTTATTATTATGGATACATAAAATACCCAGATCTCAGACATACATTCAATGAGACCCTTGTGCCTGATGGGTTTCAGCCAGTTCCTTAATGCTAAGGCTGAGTCCTGTCTGTTGCATGCCACTTTTAAAAGAGCTGGTAGGAAAAATATACAGTCTGGAATCCTTAGATTAGGATGAGCAGTATAAAATATTAGTCTTACTCTGGCTGTCAGAAGTGACTGCAAGTAGGGTGAATGGGCTGTCCACCCTCATAAAATCCCAAATGCTTTAAAAAGTTCTCAGTTGCTTTTGGTCATTGTTTTGGTTTGGAGTCACTGGTCTACTGTAAACATTTTGTGTCAACAGCAGACATGTGAAGGTATGCCAACACAGTGGGTGCAATCACACAAGGGATTTGACCTGCTGTAGCCACCCCCATATCTGAATTTAATGTGCACGATTACACGCACACATCTGTCCCCCATGGCCCATTGATCCTTACCTCATCTGAGGACAGCCCGGGAATGGATTAAACAGCCACCAGGAACTTTCTAGTGGCAAAGTCCTTGAAATATTTCCATGGCATGTTTCTGGCCATCTGAACTGTGGGGTGTGTCATATATGTGCAGGAGCAGTGTGATTGTTTCTCAGCGCATGTGCATCCCGTGCCTGCATCAGCCATGGGGTAAGCACCATCTCATCGATGTGATATGTCTCTAACAGGATCAGCTTTTTAAAAACTGAGAGACTACCACAACTAACTCCTCTTGTGATTGTGCCCAGCGAGAGTACTGGTGATCCACACATCAGTTTGTGTAGCTTAATTCCAGATAACATTGTGTAGTTTAAAATTCTAGCAATAAAACAAAGAGCTGGATTATCTAAAAAAAACCCCAAATGAACCAACCTGGAGCTTGATTTGATTTCAGATTTATTGGTATTTCTTAACTCACTATTTTTGTTCCATTTCTGACCCATTTTAAAATGGTTTACTAACCAGTTTAGCTATTTTGATGGGCATGTTTGCCTTACAGGACAAACAGCATGTAATGTGGGAAGGCTTTCAGACTGAGAAAATGACATGTGGGGAAAGGGATTTGATCCCCCTTCTCCTGTGCTATGGACTTCATAAAAAACTTGCTCAGCTATTAGTTAAAACGAAAGAAACTGGAGAATGTTGGACAGAGTTCCAAGGGCCATATACAGATTATTATCATATTTACTGAGATGAAGCACACTGATGAAAGAATCCTAGTAGGAACTAATGTATTTGCTTGCTTTGCTCTTCCCAAGTATCTCTTGCTTACTGAAACTCTCACATTCTGAAGGAAGATTATAGGAGTTCCTGCTGCTATACAGAAAAATTACAGAATTAACAGTCATGCAGTACCTTGTTATTAAAATTGTGCCAGTCTTAAAGACTCACTGTGAGGGGATAATACAACAAAACAAAACAAAAAACCCTACCACATGGAAACTTAACCCCCCCCCCCCAACCCTCTTTGGCTGAATTAAAGCAACACATGAGCCAACACTGCATGGTAAGGAGTGATGACTAGATTCTCTCTGGCATCCACCACTTTCAGGTCCCAGGTTTCTGGCTTTACGGGAAATCAGAAATTTATTTATTCCAGGCTCAGTGTGAAACCCTTGCTTTCGTAACCAATAATAACTCAATAGGTCTAGTTTAAAACTGCATTTAAAAGTAGTCCAACTATACATGAGAAAATAAGGTAATCAAAGACACAGAAATCACACTAGCACATGTAAAAATGATTATGAGTAAATGAGCATACATGAGTATTTTGCTCTGACTAAACTGAATCTAAGAATAAATCCAAATTCCAAGCCTTTTACAAAGCCATATTAAGAAAAGGCATCCTCAATAAATCCAGATCTGAGAAATGCATGCATCACATACTGCTGAGAGCTTATACAGAGAGCAGATGAAAAAGTATGTTTTTAAGCTCTTTAATTTTGCTGAATTTTCTGTTTTTCAACATGCTAAAAAATGATATTACACTTAGCATATGATCAAGTCACACTGTGAAGGTTAATGACAAGTTGTCAGCTAGAGTCAGTATTCTTTTCCTGGAATTTATGATGACAGACAGGTAGCTCTATTCATGAGAAGTTATTTCAGCAGTAACACAGTTGGTCTAGGCTAGCTGAATAGATTTTTCAAAGACACTGCCTGTGTATTAGAACACTGAAAAAGAGAAATGCTTGATTGGAGTTGTTACAGAAAAGTATAACCAGATCCATAACTAATTCAGGCTAATTTGTGCTAAACAATAAGGCCATACATACATTCCACATACTATGATTTTCATTGTATTCCGCAGCAGAATCATCCAGATTAAAACAAAATAGTGTGTTTTTGAGTTTCCCAGAATTTATGAGGAATTCTGGGAAATTCAAAAGTTTGTCATTTTGTGATATTTGAATTATTCCCAGAAAAATCATTTTAAAGAGTAGTTCATCTGGGTAAGTCTGTTAACCTCAGTGTACCATCAGAAATGCAAATATTAAGACATTCAATTTTAGTCCTCATTTTAGTTAACTTTTCCTTTGACTTCATGTGAGAAACAGCTGTGCTTGTAGTCAAGGTAAATGTAAGAGATCTATCCGTTTTAGATTCCTCTCCCCAATTCTCCTCTCTCTTTCATTGGTTTTTGAGAAAACATAGCCTCTCTTCCTTGCTTCTCTAAGACGGAAGGAGAAAGAGGAATTTTCTCAGCCTAAGGATTTCTGATAGGTAAAGCTCTTATTTTTGAAATGTTCATCAGTTTCTGCTTAGGAATTCAGTTTCTCAACTGAGACATTTTATATTTCAGCTTCAGTTCTGATACAGTAAATAAAAACTCTGAATTGGGTTTGGAGTTGGGCTTCAAATTTGGTTTCTCAGTCAACCACTTTTTGTTTCACTTGTGGCTTTCATGTTATTTTCTGGAGTGTAAAAACAATGAGGTTTCATTGCACAGTTAGCCTGCATGCAGTCTTGAAAAGCCTTCAGTGACTTTGTCTTCAGTGTCTTTACTGAGAGGTTTTGTTTAATACAGCAGAAATGCTGTTGTGTATGTGTACCTAACATGTAAGGTTCCTAAGCGTATGCTTCAGCTTCTAGTGCAACAGAAGTAAGAACAATAGAAGCAACATGATGCACAAATCCCTCATACTGATATTAGACCTGCCATTCTATGGACTAAACCTGCAGTCATTGCCCCTTCATGACTGCAGTGGATATGAATGGGGACCAAATCAGTATACAGTGTAGATATGTGTTGAGCATCTAGAACTTTCATAATGGTGTTTTGAAAATGGCAATTAAAAATTGGCAGTTCATGCCAGATGCCAAAACCAAATGGAAGAATGCTTTTAGTCTTATATCCCAGGAGAAATCTGATGCAGTCTTGGAAATGTTATGAACAAGACTGTTAATCATGAGAATTCCATATAGTTTATTTTAATAGCAAAATGGTTTATGGCTATGAAAGCAGCAAAACCAGGCCACACACAAAAAAGGTAGGGGTTTCTTCATAGGGAACTGTCCAAATATGCCACACACACAAACACACATGCAAAGACTGTTTAAATTAACCCAAAGAAGAAGAAATTCCAAATGACCTGATGAAGATTAAATATGCTCCAGGCATGGAATGTTGAGAGAACTTGTGAGAGTTAAAAGAGAAAAGGGGGATAGTTACTTAACCCCAAAGAGTGTAGGGAATCTTGGAGGAGATTTTGGAGTGGATAATATGGTGGGATTTAAAGTTGTTGTTCCTGTAATTTCTTATACCCTTCAACTTGTTCTGCTTCTTTGCTTACTTGTCCAATGACTTTTTAAAGGCACAGGCCATGTACACTTTCTCTTGTGTGAGTACTGTAGGGTTGCCAGTCTGACTCAGAAAATATCTGGGAACTTTGGGAGTGAAGCTAGGAGCAAGGGTGTGACAAATACGATTGGACTCTGAAGTGAGTTCTGGCCATCACATTTTAAGGGACCACGTTCCTTTTAAATGCCTTCCTTCCATTGGAAATAATGGAGGATAGGGGTACTATCTTTTGGAACTCACAGAATTGGCCCCCTGATCCAGTCTTTTTTAAAATTTCATTTCCGGTTTTGGCGATGCGCTGTTAGGAGCGGCTCGGACCGGCGCATCCAGAGCCGCTTCTAAATTGGACTTCAGAGGGGTCCCCCACAAGGGGCGACTCGACTCTGGGACCCAGGAAGGGTCCTGGAAGGCAGAGAGCTTGAGCAGTTGAACAGAGGTGACAGCAGAGGCGGCTGCCCCCCACTCCCAGCTTGCTTCCAAGCCTCACTGTCTCAATCGCCATTTTTAAATGGCTCGAGGGTCGACTGCCAGACTTTTCCTTTTCTTCTTCTGTTTTAAGTGATTCTGCATTAGTGGGACTAGCTGCATCTCTACTATTAAGGTTGTAAGTTTTCTTTCTTCTTACTACTGATTCCTGAGGCATTGTCTTTGACAAGCAGGAAAAACGGAGAACTGGGGCTGAAGCAGAATTCAGACAGAGGCTAAGGTAGGGGGTGGGGAAAAACTCTCCTCTTTTAAGGCTTTTAAAAGTTTCTGCCTAACCTGGTGATGCTTATAATCCCTACATGAGAAGAATCACACTAATTTCTAAACATAGAAGAGACTTGATGGCTGAATTTAACTGATTTGTTTTAAACTTCTTTTTGGAGAAAGATTTGACTTTGGGAAAGTTGTTTGCAAGCATATATGGATGAGAAGGACAGCTGGCTTAAGAAGTTATTTGAAGTTTAGGCTGAAGTGCTCTGAACAAATTTATGTGAACTCCAACTAGACTCTTAAATCCTGGTGGGCATTGTATACTGGATTATAAAACATAACCTGATTGTTGGTTGAAGGAAGATTGCTTGTGCCAATTTTTAAAGTGGATTATAATTCTCTGATGGTGGATGTTGTGACGGAACCGGCCCGATTCTGCCTTCAGACCCGGTCCCGTCAACTCCCTATTGAGTCGCCAACTCCTGGAGGGAGCTATTTCTCCTTTGGCCACTTGGGCTCGCTGCCACCACCTGCTCAGTCTAGGGGTTCAGATTGAGAGGAACAGGACTCCCAATCCCCCTCTCCAGCTATGAGGCCAGGCCTCAAGGTCCTCTGCCACCCTGTACTTGGGTATCACAGAGACCACAGCACTTATTCGGGGAACCCCTGGAGGATTGGCACCTTATCCAACTGCATGCCTTCCCCCTTCCCCGGGGCCCCCTTCATAAAGCAGCGTGGTCTAAGCGGTCGGGATCTATGTGGTACAGAGTTTGACTGCCAGCATTCAAAACAGAAAAAAATGTTTAATAAGAAGAGAAAGAAAATAAAAAACAAACAAAAACAGTTACATGTAAAAGTTTAGCACAGCACCTGAATAGCAACCAGAGGACAAATAAAGGTGGATTTAAACGCATCTGCTCATCCCTGGTGTAAACTGGCCCTACCTTGTGAATGACTGCCTTGGGGCCACCCCCACAGGCAGGAGCCCAGGCTACCAACCTTTCTCCTTCAGCGCCAGCTGCGGACTGCCTTTTCCTGCCTAACTCAAATAAAAAGAACAAAAGAACTTCCTGCCCCTCTAGGAGGCTTTCCCCCTAGAGGCGCTGGTTTAACTCTGGAAGGGAGGAGGGGTTGGAGGGAGGCTAGGCCAAAGCCTACTTTAGTAGTTTAATGATCCCTCCCAATGAAGCACCAACATTGACTAAGATGGCGTTTCTCCACAGATGTTATGGATATAACCCTTTAATTATGTTTTTATTTTTTATATGGTTTGAATATTTTTGGCTTTTGATTCATTTCCCCACTTTTCCTCTTTTTTATTTACCATATTTGGAGTCTTTCTTATTTTTGCTACTATTTTTTTGGGGGGGGGGAGTGTCTGGTCCAATTTGTGTTTTTATTTTTCTCTTGGGTTGTTTAATTTTTAATTTTTGATCTCACTTGTGGATTACAAATATGGCATTCAGCCCTGGATTACAAATGTATACCTTGAAGCAGTCAGATGTTCCTGTTGTGACTTGGATTTTAATTGAACCTGTTATAGTGAATTGTTTCTGTTTTAGTGAGTTGAACTGTTTTGGCTAAGTGGTACTAAGGGTGTTGTACTAAAAAGACTCTGTTTATTACTAGTCTTATAATTGTTTTGGGTATGGCAAATTGTTGACAGAAGCTAGAAGGTTGTTTTTCTTTTAAAATCATTCCACAATACTGGCACTACCCAGCAGAGATTAGTTTATCTATTATAAACAGGAATATTGAGTTCCAAAACAAACCCTGAAGAGGCAGCATACGGACCTGGTGGCTGTGAGTGCATTTACTTTAATAAGGATGGAAAATAAAGCTGCGATTGGCTTTAAAGAAACAATTTTAAAAAAGAAAACCGAGAAGGTAAACCACCAATACCTTCACCCAGCTTCTCATCTGGGCCAGGGAAATTTACGACCATGCAGGGAGATATGAAAGAGATGCAAAATACTCTATTAACTGCCATAGCACAGCTGACTAGTAAAGTAGATAATATAGGAGAGCAGACGGTAGAGATCAAGCAAGAGCTTTTGGAGAACAGCAAATATAAAAATATAATAAACTATCGTCCAATCTCTCTTTTAAATGTGGATTATAAAATCTTTGCTGCAATATTAGCACAGCGTTTGAAGAAAGTTCTACAGTCTACAATACATCAAGACCAGGCTGGATTCCTTCCTAGAAGATACTTGAAAGCTAATGTTAGAACAGTTTGTAATATCTTGGAATATTATGAGACTCACCCAGAGAAACAGCTGGAAATAATTTGCTTGGATGCTGAGAAGGCCTTCGATAATGTTCGTTGGCCATTTATGTTACAACAACTAAAAGGTATGAAATGTGAAATGTTTTTGAGAGCAGTAGAATCAATATACTCTCTCCGAAGAGCAAGGGTGATGGTGAATGGTGAACTAACAGAAGCAATTAATATTCAAAAGGGTACAAGACAGGGTTGCCCACTGTCACCACTCCTTTTTATTTTATCTTTAGAGATATTGAATAACCAGATAAGAGAAGACACAAGTATCAAGGGAGCGGTGGTAAAAGGTGAACAATACAAATTGAGAGCTTTTGCAGATCTATTTTTTATATTAGAGCAACCAATAGACTCAATAGACTGTCTTATAAACAAAATCACTCAATTTGGTTACTGGGCAGGACTGAAGATCAATTACCATAAAACAAAATTTTTGATAAAGAATATGATGATGAAACAAATCCAATCTCTTCAACAAAAATCAGGGGTTTTGTATGAGAAAAGAATCAAATATTTAGGTGTACTTATTTTAAATAAGTGCAGCAGTTTAAAAATGGACAATTATGATAAACTACTTAAAGAAATTTAAAAAGACCTGGAAAAATGGCATGATTTGAATTTATCCTTAATGGGAAGAATAGCCTCAATAAAGATGAATATCCTCCCAAGTTTATTATTTTTATTTCAATCTATTCCAGTAGTCCTTCACCATCTGCTGCAGTGCTCCAAAATCCTAACCCTGGCCTGTCTTGTTGTGTTACCAATGTAACGCAACCCACAATCACATTGAATTAAATACATGACGGAACGAGTGGCACATGATAAGACATGATTAAGTTTTATAGTAGGAGGTTTGAACTCAGACATTTCCAATTATTGGCTACAAAACAAACAATGTTGGCAAGCATGATGGCCTGTAGCTGTTGATGTTGTTTACCTTGATTTCCAGAAAGCTTTTTATAAAGTTCCTCATCAAAGGCTCCTTAGAAAACTCGAGAGTCATGGAGTAAAAGGACAGGTCCTCTTGTGGATCAAAAACTGGCTAATTAATAGGAAGCAAAGAGTGAGTTTAAATGGGCAGTCTTCGCAGTGGAGGACGGTAAGCAGTGGGGTGCCGCAGGGCTCAGTACTGGGTCCCATGCTCTTTAACTTGTTCATAAATGATTTGGAGTTGGGAGTGAGCAGTGAAGTGGCCAAGTTTGCGGATGACACTAAATTGTTCAGGGTGGTGAGAACCAGAGAGGATTGTGAGGCACTCCAAAGGGATCTGTTGAGGCTGGGTGAGTGGGCGTCAACGTGGCAGATGAGGTTCAATGTGGCCAAGTGCAAAGTAATCCACATTGGGGCCAAGAATCCCAGCTACAAATACAAGTTGATGGGATGTAAACTGGCAGAGACTGACGAAAAGAGAGATCTTGGGGTCTTGGTAGATAACTCACTGAAAATGTCAAGACAGTGTGCAATTGCAATAAAAAAGGCCAACACCATGCTGGGAATTATTAGGAAGGGAATTGAAAACAAATCAGCCAGTATCATAATGCCCCTGTATAAAGTGATGGTGCGGTCTCATTTGGAATACTGTGTGCAATTCTGGTCACCACACCTCAAAAAGGATATTATAGCATTGGAAAAAGTCCAGAAAAGGGCAACTAGAATGATTATAGGGTTGGAACACTTTCCCTATGAAGAAAGGTTAAAATGCTTGGGGCTGTTTAGCTTGGAGAAACGTCAACTGCGGGGTGACATGATAGAGGTTTACAAGATAATGCATGGTATGGAGAAAGTAGAGAAAGAAGTACTTTTCTCCCTTTCTCACAATACAAGAACTCGTGGGCACTCGATGAAATTGCTGAGCAGTCAGGTTAAAGAGGATAAAAGGAAGTACTGTGGAACATGTGGAATTCACTGTCACAAAAGGTGGCAGCGGCTACAAGCATAGACAGCTTCAAGAGGGGGTTAGATAAAAATATGGAGCAGAGGTCCATCAGTGGCTATTAGCCACAGTGTGTGTGTATATATCTATATAATTTTTTTGGGGGGGCCACTGCGTGACACAGAGTGTTGGACTGGATGGGCCATTGGCCTGATCCAACATGACTTCTCTTACGTTCTTATGTTCTGTATATACTGATTGACCTGTTGAATTCTTGCCTGAATGGACCAAAATGTCCTTTATATTGCAAGTTCTTCTAAAACCAATGAATGGTGGAGCACCACATCTTGGGATTTCACTGACTAAATGCCAATATCTCATAGTGATATTCTGAATCTTATTAGATAGAGGCGTATAATCTAATCCACAAGATAGCCTTTTAGCTACTGATCTTTTTTTTCTGTTGGAATAATATATCCCTTGTGATACTGCCTGCCTTTCATCTGGCTGTTTTCACAACTTGATCAGGAAAACTTCTGTGTCTACAACTCACTGCCAACTCTTCACTATGCCTTCTATAATCTGAATACTCCGTGTTGTTCTGTCGGAATCTATGAAATTGACCGTATGGAAGGTTTTTACATAAATGCATCGGATGAAACGATTTAAAATGTAAGAACAATGTCCTATCAGTGGTCTTCCTATAATTACAAATCGCCAACTTACCAGTGTTTGCCTATACACTTCTGTGTCTAAAAATGCCACTCTCTCCTTATGATGTTGATTAGAAAATTTAATCTGCGGATGGATATTATTAATCCACTCTATGAAACCTGTTATATGGTCCTCCCCTCTCAGAATTAAAAAGATATAGTCAATGTATCTAACATAAAATAAGATGCAGTCAAAATAAGGGTTATTATTAACATTGTACAGCCATTTCTCTTCCAGATCCACCATAAAAAGATTAATGACGCTCGTTACAAAACTCAAGCCCTTTGCAACACCTCTAGTCTGTATAAAGAAATCATCCTGATATTTAAAGTAGTTCTTCTCTAATATAATCTCAACTAATTCTATGAGAAAATATGTAGGAGACAAAACAGCCCTCCTGTTCAAATGTTTTTCAACCACCCTGTGAGCATCTTCATGTGGTGTCCTAGTGTATAGGGAGGCTACATCCATGTTAACTAAAACCGCCTCTTCCGGTATCTGCATGCCTTTAACTAAACTAATGAAATGTTTTGTATCTTTAACAAATGATCTCAGTTTAACCACAAAAGGCTTGAGGAAGGAATCTACATACTTAGATAGCGGTTCCAAAACTGAATTAGAACCTGAAATAATCGGACGCCCCAAAGGGGGGAAGCCCAATTTATGTATTTTTGGCAGAATGTATACTACTGGGACTCAGGGATGTATATTCCTAAAATATCTGTACACATCCTGAGTTACAATGCCCATAGTCTCAGCCTTGTCCAGCACGATCTTGATTAATCTCATTATATGTTGAGTTGGATCACTAGCAGCCGGAGTGTAGCTATCCCTATCACTCAGCTGGTGGTCTACTTACTGGCAATAATCTTTTTGTTTAAAACTGCCACCACCCCGCCCTTATCTGCAGGCTTTATAATGATATTATTATCCTTCAAAAGATGCCACAGAGCCTCCGATTCCTCCTTAGTCATATTGCTCCAAATATAAGGAGAACCACTCTCAAGTATTTTTATATCCCGAAGGACTACTCTCTCAAAGGCAAGAATGTTGGGATCATACACATTCGGGTAAAAAGTAGATCGTGGCCGAAAACATTCCACCTCCTTTTCTGTATTATTGCCGAACAATTTTTTAAGTTTAATTTGTCTTACAAGTTTAAACATATCAATACGTGTCTTAAAGCTGTCATACCGCGGGGTGGGGATGAACCCCAAACCTAAATTCAAAACTTTACATTCAACGTCAGTTAATGTTCGATCTGAAAGATTATTAAACCTTCTGTCTCCCTTTCTTCTGGAAACCTTTCCTTTAAAAAGACGACAACGAAGAAGAAGAGAAGGACGAAGTGGACATAGCGGACATAGCAGACGCAGATGCGTCCCTAGGTCGTTTATCCCTCAGATTTTTATAGGGACCACCATCCTCCCCAGACATTGACCCAGAGTCTTTCCCATCTGAGGTTTTTCAATCTGAATAAGTACGTACTGGAGAAACCCAGGAAACCCTCTTACCATCCTTCTTATTTCCTTGTTTGGACCTTTCCTGAGCACACCAATTATACACCCATCCTTCTGCATAGTCTTTCACATCTCTATTCAGTTTTTTAATTTTTACATCCCACACCTTATTTTCAAAATCCTTCAAATTCTGTTCAAGATCCTTAATTTTTTTTATCAAATAGATCAGGAGTACCTGTCTCTTTAAGACTATTAGCAATTTTGTCTATCTCTGCTTTAATATTGGCCACTTCTTTCTTTGATTTCTCTATAATGGCCAATATTAAAACAACTGTAGATCTGATTAAATCAACTGTACATCAAACCATGTAGATCTGTCTTTCACAACTAAGTGATGGTCAAGGAGCTTGGTGTAAGATCCCAACATTTTAATTCACTCATTTTCATTAGGAGTTTTGCTTATCACTCAGACAGTATCACTTAGTTCAGCTTGGCAAAATTCCATGGAGTTCCTTCAGTGGAATTGACCAGTGAGATAGTAATAGAAGTAAGCCATTCAGTGGATTTAGAGACTGATATTGTCTGAAAATGTCTAAATGTACCTCCTTGAAGGAAATAAACCCAAATTCTACCTGTATAAAAATAGGAATCGTCATCTTTGATCCAATATGAGTGCTAAAGAATATCATCCACATACTTGAGCTCTGTAGATAAGGGACAGAGATTTGATGTGTGTATGTAAAAGGGGTGTGGGAGAGAATGCACTTCATATGTAGTTGATTATCCAATGATGTTAGGATTGATCCCTTCTCATTCCCTTTCCCAAATCCAGGAGGATTTCCAATGGCTGAGCATGCCAAGAGCTTCAGGGCAGCAGTTACACAGACAGTGGATAAAGAGCTCAGCAGTCAATTCATACTGCAATCTTATTATGTGAGACTGTGGAAGAAGCTGTTTCCTTAACTGAGATGCAACTTTATTTAAAGAGCTGTTCACAGTGATGGCCTAAGGGTGCTAAAGCAGTTCTGGCAGATGTTTCTCTTGGGAGATCTTTAGGCTTTTGAATTTTTCCTTTTCCTTGTTTCTTTTCTGAGGCACTTGCCTACCAAACTGCATTTTCTGTTTATACTCTAAGTTGAAGTAATCATTTGTTGAGTGCCTTGCTTATGGAGATAGCTGAAGATGGAGAACATGGAGAAAACATGGTCTACTAATTCTTTAGTGCTTTGCTCTCTGAAGCTGCATTGGACAGCACCTACATTTTAAATTTGAAGTAGCATAAAAGTTAAGGGATAAAACCTTTACCTCATCTCCTTGTGGTCCTGATCAGAATGGCTTTAAGGTCAGTGTTCTGAGGCTATGTTCAGGTGGCTCTGGATAAACAAGTTGAAACTCAGTGCACACAAATTGGAGCTAACGCTGGTAAAGAACGCGGAGTTGTTGTGGGGTTGACCTGCCATTGTTGGGATCCAACTTTGGGTGTTCCTGAGCCTAGCGCTGATGGAGAAGAGGTTAAAATTGTTGCTGGGAGTGCCTGTTTTTCAGTTACATCTTGCACATAGAGAGTTTGCCTATGTTCTCACAATCTGTCAGACTGTTATAATTCACCCTACTTAGGACTCAGTCAAGGAAGCCCTGCTCTCTGTTTGCAAGACTTGACTAAATTTGTTAATGACAGAACATTTTGGAAGTCGTTAATTCATAGGATCCCCATATATATGGAAGCGACTTGATGGTATTTAGCACACACAAACACTTTGGTCTTCTTATGAAGATGACCTGGAAACTCTAGTTGGTATAAAATGCAACAGTCAGGTTAGTGTCTGCTATTAGCCTCCAGGAAATACAATGATCCTTTTCAAACTGCTGTTGTATTCCGTTATAGTAACTGTTTGCTAATAGATTTTTTTTTATCATTTCAGACAGACCCGTTTTAGTAACTGGCTACTAGTGGAATTTATTTACCTGTTCATACAAACTCACTTGCATCAAGTTAGTGAAGTGTGGTTGAGCTGCTTTTGAGGGAAACTGCTTTTTACCATTTTCAACACCTTCATTGCGCTTCTGAATTGCTGTGGTGTGCTATTTAAAATGTCCATAGTGCTTCCTACAGTGCTGCTTTCCCCCTGCCCTTTTTCACCATGATAGTCCTCGGACATTTTTTAAACATTCTAAGGTGAGTGGTATAGTGGTTTAGTGCTATAGCACTCACCTTAGAATGTTAAAAAAAAAAAAAAAGTCCGAGGAAGATCACATGGCAAAAAAGGGGGGGGCAGGAAGTGGCACTGTTTGAAATTACCATAGCACTTCAGAGACAAATCATTACTGGAAGGAAATTCACTGTATGAAACTCCCATCCCGGTATTGTTTTATTTGAAATCGAACCAACAACGAAGAACATCTGGTTTAGAATGGTAATGTGAAAAGGTCCAAATCTGTGTTTCAGCATCTAAACTGCTTATCTGTCTGCTTCTAGGCCTAATTCAGAGTACTGCTTGTTACTTTTAAAAGACCTCACAACCTGGGGCTCACGTTTAAGGGATCATTTCTCCTGTGTGTCAACTCCATTCATCAAATGACTGGTTCCCTTTTGAGATTTTCTGCGTCAGTTTGGACAAAAGCATTTTCAGTCCAATGCTTTGAAATGGCCTGTCTGGAGAGGTGCACAGGACAACATCATCGGCCATTTTTCTGAGGGCTTGCAAGACCAGTATCAGAGAGCCCTCTTGGGAAGCTGATAAAAGATTAATTTCATTGACGTAGGGTTACAATTAGTAGCAGAGGCTGCTCACACTATTTTGTGTTGAAAAAGATTATATTTTAGTACATTTCTTGCAAATCTGGTGTTGCTATATAAGCTACCTCAAATCCTTGGGGAGAGGCTGTAGATAAAATAGAGCATTTCAATTTGTAATCTGCATTTTGTATTTTAATTGTGTTGCACTGCCATGTGGTCATGTTTGTAAGCACTTTTGGTCCAGATATGGATGGCAGGACATAAATATTTTAAATATTAAAAATTGTTCACACCTGTATCTGTAGTGATGTTTTTTCATGAGACTCATTGGTGTAGATTTTCTCTTTGTAATTTGGCAGTACAATCTTAAAAACACTTTCCTGGGAATAAGCCTCATTGAATAGATCGAAGTACGATGCTGAGAAGGCCTGCTCAGGATTTCTATCCCAATTACTTTTTTTAAATACTATCTCCCTAGTTAAGTGCCCTTGCTCAAATCTTGTACTTTTAAGGTGTTATTTTCAGAAATAATCATGTAAATCACTTGAAATGCTAATATGAACTCTTTTAATTTTGTTTCACTAATTTGGCAATTTTAGATACTTGTGTCCACTTTTTGGCATTTAGATGCAAAGAATTCTAGAATATAGGAGCAGCAGAAACAGAATGGTAAGAATCTGTTGTTCTTCAGATAGGCAGTTCATTTCTACAATTTCTTTTCCCACAAGGCCCCAACACTGCTTGTTTCCCTTTCCCTATTGCACCGTGCTTCACACTCTGAGCCTTCAAAAGCTACCCCCAGCTTTCAGCAGCCTCTGATAATTCCCTGTCCCTGACAGTCTAAGGATAGAATGGAGATAATCCCTGTCACACTGATAGACTTTAAAATAGATCATTTATCTTTACCCTTTTTATCAGCAATAAATAGCCCTCCTGTCTTCACTCCTAGATAATGACAGCTCCTTCAAAGTCATTCAGATACAGTGCTGAGTGTTCCAACCTGCAGAAACTGCTTGGTGACCTGCACCACCTTTTTGGGTGTAAAAAGATAAGCTTTGCAGGCTCAGAGATTAATTCCCAATGGATTATAGCTAATAGCCAATCCAAGCCAGTGCTGTACTTATTCCGAAATCCATTTGCTTTGTTATGATTCCAGGTAAGATGGAAATTTGAGCTGATGTTCAGGACTATTTTCTGCTATATCTAGGATTGCCCAGAAACCTGGTGAAAAATGTTCTTTTCTTTTAATAGAGGCTTAATGTGTGCAAATGAGGGAATATCACTATTGGGATATTTGGTTAATATAGCAGAGTTTGCCTAGTCATAGAACTGTGATACTGAATGCAGTACATAAATCTCCCAAGAAGTATATTGCAAAAAAAAGGGATAACTAACATTATTCAAGTAGATCCACTTCACATTCAGGTTGCAGTCAAAAGGAGAGGGAAGCCTAATCTAAAGAGTACTTTCCCTATTGCAAATAGCCAGCTAATCTGACACCATGTGTATGAGAATATGGGGGCATTGGATCTACAGAAGAGACCTGTAGAGACATGTGTCTCCGTGGAAGACCATGTGCAGACAGATGAGAGGACAAAGGGAGAGAGGAGGGTTCAGAGGGCAGCTGCCAGGTTAAGACAAAGAGAAGCATCCCTGAAGGAAATAAATCTATGTAACATCCCTCCCCCCACCCCAGTGCCCAAGCATGCTCACTTCAACCGTCACCTGCTAAATAACATTCCCACTAAGCCTCTATTAAAGGGAGAGGATGCTTTTTCTTCAGGCTGCTGGCAACCAGTTTCTTTGACACTCCCTCCCACATTTAATCAAGAAAATGAACAATTTTGCTCTAGAACAGCCTGACAGGTGTATCAGAAACCTCTGTCCTCTGACCCATTCGCTGTACTCTCCACTAGATTAGAATTGAAAAGTGCATGGAGTTGATAAGACAGTTGCGTTTATCCAGATATTTTTAAAATCCAGATATTTTTAAAATTCTCGTTATTCTTATATGTCTTCCTCTTCCCCCAGTGCAGTGGCAATATTTATTTATTTATATGTATCTGTCCCTTCTTCCATCATAGAAGTCAAGGTGGCATAAATAGGGTTCCAAGGATGTCTCCTATCAGATACTGACCAGACCCATTTAGCTTCAGCAAGGCTTCTACATTGTGTGTATTTTGCCCATATCTGGGACAAACTATTGCTTCTTATGGACATGTAATGGGTAGGAGTTAATTGCTATTAAGCAGAAGGAGCAGTCTGTTTAAGAAGATATATTGGATTTATTTATTTCTTCCTACCCCCATTAGAAGGTCATGAGTTTTAAATTTGATTAATGTTCCTGTGTTGAAGGATTTGTGGCATACATTGTTCTGAGTGGCAAAGATGGATCTGTGGTGGGAAAGATTTGTACAGTCTTTTAGCAGAGGGCTACATATGGTATGATCTGATTAAGTTATTTTATAAGAATGGACTTAGACACACACACATGCACACACATTCCTAGCAATGTTTGCTCTGTCATTAGTGTCCACTATGGGGTTCACTATCTAGGAACTGTGATCACTGATGTATTCCTCATAATTTGCATTTGTTTGGCTGGATTTTGAGCAGAAAGAAAGCAACATCCTTGCCTCAGAGATCCAGCATATCACATGCAGTGTACGTGGTGCATGGTATTTTTTTCAGATATTTCTGTGCAGCAATGGCCCCAAATCCTGTAACAGCTGAAATACAGATTATAAATGTATAGTGGGCAAAATCCCACACTGAAACCTCTTTGAAAAAATAGTGGGAACTTTTAGTCAGTGCTCACTCTTATTTTTCTGTAGGAGTTAGGCTAAATTCACATGTCACTTAAAAAGATTTTAATCTCTTGTCTTTGGTGTACAGTGTGCCTGTGAAAAATAGAAAGTTGTAAATACATGGGTGCTCGCATTTAACCCCCGCCCCCCAGTGAAGGCGGGGATCCCCTGCTGACAAGCCCCACCTCCATGCTGATATCAACTAGCTGGCAATGGGGGGAACTTACCCTGAAAAAGAGGGAGGTCATTCTGATATGCAGTGACTTATCTATGTCACTGCCATGTGACTCAGAAGTGAAGTCTGGGACATCAGGGCAATGCTCTGGTATTTGGGCAAAAGCTCTATGGTAGAAGCCAAATTTACCACAGAGTTTTTCCCCAAATACCAGAGAATCGTCCTAACATCCTAGATCTGAGGGTGTCACTTCCAGATCATAGTGGTCAGTGACATAGACACGTTGCTGTATGTTGGGCAGGTCTTCTTGCTGTTCCTGGTAAGCCCCCCACAACCAGCTGCCAGGAGGGACCTGGCAGCCCTATTGTATTAGCTTTCAAAATTGATTGATGAAGGTGTAGGAAAGTTTATTTACTTTCTAACATTGCAGTTTACAATGCATGTCTAATTTCAGTTGTGAACAACTTTTGTTGAGCTAGGTTCTACCTGTCTGTTGGAGGGAGAGTTCCAGGGTCCATTCTGAGATATTCTGGCATGTCACCCAGAGGTGATGTTATCACATCACTGATGTGGTGGTGGGGGGAGATGCTCTGGTTTTTGGGCAATACTGTATGGTTTGAATCCAATTTTACCATAGAGTTTTGCCCATCACTGTTGGTGATGTGATGACATCACTTCCAGCTGATGTTGTTACATTGTGTTCAGGGAGATTTGAAGGTGGGGTTCCTCCATCAGCCAGCTAGCTAGTGGCAGAAAGGGGACCGCAAAAGTGGGGGAAACCCCGCCTGAGTCATGGGCCTGGCAATCCTATGTTGAGCTGGGCATAAGGAACATACTCCAAGTGAACAGGGACATGTTGCATGCCGGTTTATCATGGAGACATGTAGTTTAAGTTTCTTTAATGTCAGCAACAGTTTTCTATTGCCTTTTGATTTCTTTCTTCCTTTTAGATCTTTTGACCACTAACCGCTCAGTCCTGTTCCTTGGCCACCGGGGAATTTTAGACTTTCGGTCTTTGTACCTGGATGAATACCGTGATCGCCTGTTCATTGGAGGAAAAGATACGCTATACTCTCTTCGGCTGGATCAAACTAATATGGATGCCAAGGAGGTAATATCACAGAACACATGCATATGCTAATACATGTGGTCCTATTTATCCCAATACTTATTCTTTCTCTAGCACTTTTCAGTAATTTTTTACAACAATTTAATATAGGTTAGTGTTACATGCAGGAACTTCTTTGCATATTAGACCACACACCGTGATGTAGCCAATCCTCCAAGAGCTCACAGGGCCTACTGTAAGCTCAAGGAGGACTGGCTACATCAGGGGTGTGTGGCCTAATATGCAGAGGAGTTCCTGCTACAAAAAAAGCCCTGATTACATATACCAAGCATTCATCCCAGTGAATTTGCAGGAAGGGTGAAATTGAGCTGAAGGACTTCCAACTCGTGTGTGTCTGCTCCAGGGAGATCCAAAACTCTCACCTGGAGGCCAGCTGGGTGCAAGTATGCTCTGGCTGTTATCATTCCCTGTGCCTAAGAAATCGAGAGTTGGTTAAGCCACCTATTCTCTTCCTCTCTTGCCACAAGCTCATACCAAGAGGGGTCTTCTCTCTGTTCCATGACACCCCAACATTTTTTGTCTACTTGTGGGTCTTGCGATAATCTTCTTTGGCCAGAATTCTCCCCACTGCCTTTATACTTAATGCACTTCTCTGTGCCCCTTAGGTGATCTTTTTGGCATCCCCCAAGTGACTGCCGATTGCCTGAACTCAGGTCAGGCTGGGAGTAGTGCAGGTGTCTCAGTGCTTGGTTGGCTTTTTTGCCAGTAAGCAGGCTTCCCCTGGCTTTCCCCCATTGGGGAGGATACCCGGTGGCTGCCCCTCCCCCAGGATAAGTCCCACTTTGGCGTTTGGTGGTGGTCTGGTTGGTGCATTTGGCAGGAGTCCCCAGTGTGGGTTTGGAGCATCTTCATCTTTGCATTTCTGCAGCTGACTGTTGGAGTCTGGCCCCATCTTGGGAGCCGGACATTGTGTAATTGCACTGTATTATGTATTCGTCCACAAGATAGACACATAGTAGTTGTGGATGACAGTTGTGAACTTGAATCATGGAAGGCATGTTCTGGTTGGGAAATAAGTGAATTTGGAATACTGATGGTTTGGGACTGGGATGGCATAAAGAAAACCCTGGCTCTCAGATTTCATGTAAGACAAAAGATGTATCGTGCATACAGATCACTGATGAAAATCCCTGGCAGCTGCACTGGTTTTGAGCAGCTGCATGAATATAGGCTGTACAGAGTATGTAGCTATATTATGTGCAACATTATGCCTCTTGAGTGGGATACCAGTATGGCTTAGCATTCTTTGGTGACCTGTGTAGATACCATAGCACTGAAATTATCCTTCAGAAGAGTTATTTTTCCAAAGAAACTTTTGATGAACAGAAGCAGCTCTTTCTTACTTTCTGCATTATGTCATGTCCTACCTTAGACGGCTTTTTCTTTTTTAAAAAATAGTTTTCCATTTCTGTAATCCTAGACCTACTGCATTGTTTTATTGGATGTCTTATAGTGTCTGATCATATTTGAGCCTCATTAAGAAAGGAGGGCTATAAATAAAGTAAATTAAATTTTAAAAGAAGGACTTTTGTAAAGCTAGGCTTTATGAAGTTTTAGAGCCCAGGGCAGGGAACTAATTAACTAGAAGCCAGAAATCTGATACCAGCCAAGATTGAAAGGGAAAAGGGTGAGACTCATATAAGGAGGCTTCCAGCTCAAAGGAAATTATATTGGAATTAAATATAATTGGAAAATTGGAAGCATGGGAAGTCTGGACAAGTTATGAAAAATTACTATAGTTTATCGTTTATCATATCATTTATGTTCCAAACCCCAACAAAATTGTGACAAGAATCAAGGTATTTGACAGGTTAGATTTTTCTTAGGGTGTGAGTGCTATAAAATAACTGTGGGATAAGGTAATTTACACCCTGATTTTAAAAGTCCAGTATGCTACAATGTTCTGCAAAGCTTCTTTCTTCTCCATGCTTGCATGGACTCTTGTCTTTTTGGTCCCACCGGCCACCTTATGCAAAACTTCCATGCCTTTCTGCATCTTCTCTTTTACCCTCTTGGAAGCAAAATGAATACTGTACATCTTTGCAAATTAACTTTTGTAAGAGGTGAGGGTGTGTGCTTGTTTTGTTTGCCATGAATACAAATTATGGATCTATCATAAGTGGCTGAATTCAAGGATTAGCCAAGAAGGCCTCCTTTCAGAGCTTTTTGCTTTATTATGCCATATATGGTTTTAATTAGTAAATTGCATATACTGTTGGAAAATGTTTTATATTGTAATTGTAAGTTTTACATGTTGTGAGCCACCCTGAGCCTGCTTCAGCAGGGAGGGTGGGATATAAATAAAATATTATTATTATTATTATTATTATTATTATTATTATTATTATTATTATTATTATTATTATTATTATTATTATTATTATTATTATATATTGCTCCTTAAGTTCTAGCAACTGTTCCTTATTGGAATTACTGGCATTGTAGCTGGCTTGGGGTGGGTGTTGAAAACAGCAGAAGCTTGGGTAAGTGAGGGCCATATGTCTTGCAATCTCTTGTATAAACTGTGAATAAAATTATCAGAGATCTGGCACCTCCATCAGTGCTTATATAAAACGATAGCTGTTCTCTCTTTTTATTTATGATTCAGTTATCCATGTGCTGTTTTTATCATTTTACCTTCAATTGTTGCAACATCCTATGTGACATACAGTCTTCTTTGTACTTCCTGTGCCTCTTGTGCAGGTTGAGTTAGCCATGAGAGTGAAGGCTACCATGTTTTGCAGCTGAGGTGTAACTAATGGAGTGTGTAGAAGTGGCTGCTTCCCAGGAGAGGAACTAAGCAACCTTAATTCCTTTCTAGAGCTTCCTACACACTCATACCAGCTTGCCTTCACTTTTGTTTCTTTCTCCTGTGGGCTACTCTGAGGAGCATTGCTAGCTACCTTTTTTCCTGTTGCTTTCCAATAAGAGAATGAGGGATGTTGCTAAGGAAATTGTATAGGGAGGCAGTTGAGTGACTGACATGTATTTACTTATTAGGAATAGTAGACATTTGACATCAGCAATTTAGTTGTGCCTTTAGCCCAGTGTTTTCAGCTGTATTGTTAGAACCAATAAATATCAACTACATTATCACTTCAATGGCTACTAAGCTAAAAGGCCTGGAGGCTTTTCCCATTTTAGTTTCCTAGAGCCTCCCTTTACCTCATAGAGATAGCACTGAAGATGGGGGTGACCAAAGTTCAAATCCCCCTTCTTCTATGAAGTTTACTTAGGGTTGAGCTAGGCTGTAGTGGGAGACCTCCCAGCAAGCTGTTTTTTTGCCTGGTGGTGCCTGAAGTACCAGTGGGAAGAAAAGGAAAAGAATGGGGGCATGTGCTGGTATCATGGGGGCATGTGCTTGTAAAAACTGGAAGTGACATCATTGCTGCTCTAGAATTTGCCAGAACTGTAGTTTTTCTATATATATATTTTTAAAAATTCTAGAACAGGAGTGTCAAACTCATTTGTTATGAGGGCCGAATCTGACATAAATGAGACCTTGTCGGGCTGGGCCATGTTGGGTCGGGCCATGTGTGTACCTATTGAAGATTAAGTAGCAGAGATATAAACTTTATAAAGAACACAGACAAACACAATTATATATTTTAAAAAACAATTAAAACATTAGCACTTGGTGTAAAATGTGCTTTCTTTGTATCTCTCCCCTGGGATCCAGGGTAATGGGCAAAGGAAGCTCTGGCTCTTTCCTTCCTTCCCCAGAGGACCAGGAGCAGGAGGAGCCTCAGCCAATAGAAGGAAGAGAGGTTTGGCTCAGTAGTTCTGCTGTGAGATTGAGAGAGCCTGACAAAGCAAGCTCTCCCTCCCCCTCTTCCTCCTCAAGGGAGGAGCCTCAGCCAATGGAGAAAACAGAGCTTTTGCTCTGTAGCTCCTGTGCGATTGAGCAAGGCTTGCAAAGCAAGCTGTTATGCAGAAGGAAGCAAGGCAGAGGGAGGAGGAAGCAGATGACAGCTAGTTGCTTGGGGGCCTGATAGGAGTCCTCTGGGGACCTGATTTGGCCCCCGGGCTGCATGTTTGACACCCCTGTTCTAGAATGTCCCATGACATCACTTGCAGTTTTTACCAGAAGTGATGTCAGTGTGCCAGTGTGATCATGGCATTGCAGTCCCACCCCATGGTTGCTCCTGGAGACTGGCAACACTAAATTTACTACCTGACATGTAAGACAAACTTTATTAACCAGTCTTTGGCTTGAATAACCAGTTGCTGGGGTTATTAATGAGGAGCCAAGTTTTAGGGCCAGTTTAGGGTTCATTGTTCCCTGGAAGGTCAGATACTGAAGCTGAAGCTCAAATACTTTGGCCACCAAATGAGAAGGGAGCACTCACTGGAGAAGCCCTTGATGCTGGGAAAGATTGACAGTAAAAGAAGAAGAAGAGGATGGCAAAGGATGAGATGGTTAGACAGTGTTATCAATGCAACAAACATGAATTTGAGCAAAATTAGAAGGATGGTTGAAGATAGAAGGACCTGGCGTGATGTAGTCCATAGGGTCATGAAGAGCTGGACTCAACTGGGCAACTGAACAACAACAAAGTGTTCATTGTTTGTTCCTTATTTACAAGGACATTAATTCAGAAAACTGCATCTCAGTGAAGCATAATGGATGCCTCTTTTTTGAAACACTAGAACTTAGAGTGTCTTTTATTGTAGGAATATTTACATCACATCTTTAAATTCATATACCAAAACAAATGGAGCAAACAACCATTACAGGCAACTGATAAGGTTTGTTTTATCCTTTGCACAAATATTCCATAACAAACATTAAGAACATATTGGGATGATGAATAAGCAACTGAATACTAAGTCTCAAGCCAATTGTTTTACTTGCTCAGTACTGGCAGTAACAAAAAAGAAATCTTGCAACACCTTCAGGATTAACATATTTATTGTAGCAAAAGCTTTCATGTACTAGAGCACACTTTGTCAGATGCATGAAGTGCTATCTTTATAATTTGGCAAATCTATAGATAGAAAGAATAATTGTATACAATCTCACCTTTCATTTTTCTCACATTATATGTATGATAAAGAGGAAATAAAAGTAACATAATGAGAACAAGCGGCTATGGCTTAGGCCTTATGGTGCTGTTCTGTTGGAACTGCTGTTGCTAGGGTTGCCAGATTGGGAAATTCCTGGAGATTTGGGGCAAAACATGTGGAGAGTGAGGTCTAGGGAGGGGAAGAACATCAGCAGGTTATAATGCCATAGAATCCACCCTCCATAGCTACTATTTTTTCCAGGAGAACTTATCTCTGTAGTCTGAAGATCAGTTATACTTCTGGGAGAGCTCCAAGCCCTACCTGGAGGTTGGCAATTGTTTATCTGATATTTTGTGGGTGCAATCAGACAAGCTGTTTGATCCGTTGTTGCTTATCTCCACTGGATTTAAATTGGTCAATCAGGCACCAATATCTGTATCCAGGGCTTTTTTTTATAGCAGGAACTCCTTTGCATATTAGGCCATACACCCCTGATGTAGCCAGTCCTCAAAGAGCTTACAGGGTTCTTAGTACAGGGCCTGCTATAGGCTCCAGAAGGATTGGTTATATCAGGGGATGTGGCCTAAAATGCAAAGGAGTTCCTGCTACAAAAAAAGCGCTATCTGTATCACATTCTGTAGTTGTCAGTCTCCTGTGCTCACCCCTGGCATTCCTGCAGAAACAATGGAGAAAGTCTGGTATTTACTGAACCTACTGCATTCACCATGCATATCTAGATGTTTGATTGCTCTCTTGTACAGTCAAGCCATTTGGGAAGTTAGCGATGTGTGCATAAGCGGTTACTCGTCCAAGGGTTGTTAATTACTGCTCATGTAGAATTTGCAAGAGAAGCGACAGCAGCAAACTAGGAAAGTTTGCTTGGTCTTTGACAGAGGTGAGGAGAGCAAGACACCATGAGAGGCAGGCAAAGCATGCCTCCTTGCTTTGCAATTTTCCAGAGCAGAGAAGAGCCCCCTTTCCACCTAGGATAATTCATAAGTGAGGAAGCACCACATCCAGCTCAGGCATCACCGGGGGCGGGAGGAGCCTTTAAGTGCAGGCAAGATAGACACCTATTGACAACAGAGATAGCACCCTTCATCTCCAGCTCCTTGTGTCTCTCATTCTCTTCCTGCATGAGAATGAAAATGCTTTGCTGGAAGAAAGCTGTGTGTCTGGCTGGGGTGATCCTCGGTGGCAAGGATAGGATGTCTGATTGAACCACTCCGGAACACACCTCCAAATAAAATTAGAAACGCAGCCGCAACATGATGAGTATGCTGTCTGACTGCAGCCTATTACTTTCTTTTTCTTTTTCTTTTTCTTTCTTTAAATAACATTAGCCTCTTGTCATTATAATATACGTGCCTTGGCTTCCTATAATTCATGTTTATTGCGTTTGAACACCCATCTAAAAGAACACAGAAGTCACAAGGTGAAGGGAAAATATTACAATGCCTTACCCTTTTCCTATGTACTCTTCAGTGGTCTCTCTTCCTTTGAGAAAACACCTATATGTTGTGATTTTGCTGTTTTTGGATGGCCGCCCGGACTTTGCCCCTGAAGAACTGGGTGAGGTATTGCAGGCTGTGGCTGGTTGGTTGCATCAGAGCCAGCGGAAACTGAATCCATCAAAGACAAAAGTCCTGTGTCTGGGTCAGAAGGGGGGTGGGATCAGGCTCCCACCCTTCGATGGCACCCAATTGATGCCATCAACAGAGGTGAAGAGCCTGGCGGTGTTCCTGGATGCCTCTCTATCTATGGAGGCACAGGTCACCGCCACTGCAAGGGCTGCCTTTTTCCATCTGAGGTGGGCTCAGCAGTTGGTCCCTACCTTACCTCCCATGATCTAGCCACAGTGATTCATGCAATGGTCACCTCCAGATTAGACTGTTGTAACTCTCTCTACATGGGGCTTCCCTTGACCCTGTTCTGGAAACTCCAGCGGGTGCAGAATGCAGCAGCCCAGTTGTTGACATCAAGGCCTTTGCGGGCACGGATGCATCTGGTGGTGCACAAACTGCACTGGCTACAAGTACTGGATCCGGTTCAAGGTGTTGGTCCTTACTTTTAAGGCCCTTTATGGCCAGGGGCCTGCATATCTTCAGGACTGCCTCTCCCCATATGAACCCCCCCACCTCCAGGCTCTGAGGTCTGCTGCTCAACATCTCCTCATAGTCCCTTGTCCTAAGGACACCAGGCTGGCTTCAAGGAGGGCCAGAGGCTTTTTGGTCCGGGCCCCTGCCTGGTGGAATGAGCTCCCACTGGAGATCCGGGCCCTGTGGGACTTACCAAGGTTTTGCAAGGCCTGTAAGATGAAGCTCTTCCACCAAGCTTTTAATTAATCCAGCGGGTGTCCTTGAAAGTCATCACTTCCCCCAGCATTTCACCATTATAGTGTTATGCTGTGCTGTTAGCCATCAGCCGCATACTGTTTACCACCTATGTCTGTAAGATTGTTTACTGTGCTGCTCCTATTTTGTAATGTTTGTTTTTATGATATTATTTCAACTCTCTTGTTTTATTGTTTATTGCCCTGAGCTGGCTTGTGCAACAGGGCTGGATATAAATCTAAAAATTAAATTGAATTAAATTGTGGCAAAACCTGTAATCAAATAAATGCTACTAAGTGCTGCATCTGGAGGGAAATAGAGGTGAAATAGAAGCGAAATACAGAGGTATGTGTTGGCTTGTGCTGTGAAGAAGCAGAAGAAGAAAGCCCTTGCTTTCCCAGTCCCAGGATTTTCTTCTTAATCTGCGGACACATGTTTCTCTCCTTACAGATTTACTGGCCATCTCTCCCTGGACAGAAAGAAGAATGTTTTCGGAAAGGGAAAGACCCTGTGGTAAGTTACCAAATGCTTGTAAAATATCCTGATGGATTTGCTGTGTCTTTTAACTCTACTTTAATGACATATTTTAAAAATTAATTTACATTTACAGTAACCAGAAAAGTAGCTGAATTCCCCCTTTGGCATTGTCTTCAGGAATTCTTAGCACAGGGATGTCAAATTTACGGCCCATGGCCCACAATTGCCCAAAGCTTTAATCAGTCCCACAGCTCTTTTCTCCCCCTTCCTCCCCCTCCTATCCTCACCCTTTGAAACTCCAAGTCTGCTGAAGTTCCCAGCTCCTTCTGCCTTGTCTGTGCCTGCTTTAGCAGGAAGCTCTTCTGGACTTGTAAAGCTGCAAAGAAAATGTGGAATGAATTTTCCATTAAGGTCTCTGTGCCCAGATAGACTACTCTGGGAATAGTCTATCTGGGCCCACAGACTGTAATGGAAAATTCATTCCGCATTTTCATTGCAACTTTGTCTGTGGTGCAATGTATTCCATTGGAATGAAGATCAAGTAGCTTCACTTTCCAGCATTTGGCCAGTTGCAGCTGTTGCTTGCTGGAGTCTCCTTGCAAATAAACGGTTGATGCTTTGAGCCAGCTTGTCTCTGATTAATGGACCTGAGAACAGGAGTCTAGTGAGTACTCTAACTTGGGAACCCACAATCAGAGGGGAATATTACACTGGAGAGCCATTGCCAATCTAAGTAGATTAGCGGTGTGGGGAGGGGGGAGAAGCTTGCAATGCCCAGCCATTTTATGTTTTCCTAGGCTCAGAGCATTTTATATTTTTAGTTTATATTTTTAGGTTTCTGCTGTGATCCTTGTGCCTTTTCTTGATGTTTTATTTTAAAAATTGCATTGCCAAATCCCACTATTCTCCCACCTTTCCATTTTAAACAACATATCGCAATAGTTTTAAGCATGTTTGTATTTTAATTAAAAATAGCTTTATTTGTGTTGGTCTGCATCCTTTATAAAGTTTTTATCTCCACTATCTGGCATTACATTTTATGGCACGCGTGGCCCAGCCCCACAAAGTCCTATCCATCCTTCATAACAAATAAGTTGGCACCCCTGTTTAGCATCTTGCATATCTTTAGTTCCTGGGACTTTGTAAGGAATATATATATGTAAAAAATCAGTATGTTTGAATCACTATATTTTGAATGCATGTGGGGGCCAATCACCTGTGACAGTATATTCAGTAGATGTAATGTGAGATGTATGCAGTAGATGTATTGTGTAGATGTGAAAAAGAGTGGTGCTTTTGGGGAAGGAACAGCAGTCATAGCTGGAGTCATACAGATTACCTTGCAAGGACCAGGCATCAGGTCAGTTTGGTGTAGTGGTTAAGTGCACAGACTCTTAGCTGGGCGAACCGGGTTTGATTCCCCACTCCTCCACTTGCACCTGCTGGAATGGCCTTGGGTCAGCCATACCTCTGGCAGAGGTTGTCCTTGAAAGGGTGGCTGCTGTTAGAGCCTTCTCAGCCTCACCCACCTCACAGGGTGTCTGTTGTGGGGGAGGAAGATAAAGGAGATTGTGAGCCGCTCTGAGATTTGGAGTGGAGGGCGGGATATAAATCCAATATCATCTTCTTCTCATCAAAAGTGTGAGTACTATATTGGGATGCATGATATAAAGAAGGGAGAGCATTGGTACAATTTTGTTCCTGGGTACTATTATCATTTATTAAGCTATAAATATGTGAAGGGTGACTAGCAGTTAAATACCTAGGATTCTTGGATCATGAACATGAGGCATATTTAAGTAAACTATCTACTTTGCACATTTTTAATAACATACTCATAAAAATGCTATGGTTATAGTTAGCAGTATCCTAAGAAGAAAAAGGAAAGTGGAAATTCACTAACTAAGAAGGGTATAATTATTTAGTATTACCCTGTAATTATATAATAAAGATACGGTTGCCAGGTCTCCTTACCTTTCTGGTGGAGCCTTTGGGGTGGGCGGGGACCCAAATGACATTTTGGACCACTTCCAGTGAAACAAGAAGTGAAAGGCATTTCATGGCCAGTTTTGCTCCCTCCACTTCTAATCAGGAGGACAGGAGCAAAACTGATCACTGAAGGCTTGCAGCCATTTGTGTGGTCCTTTTTGCTTCTCAAATGGCTGCTCCATGGCAGAACTTCCAGGTTTTCAGGCCACTTTCAGTTTTACTGGAAGTGGCCTAAAACCCCTCATTTTGGGGTGGGATTATCTCCTGCTGGCCAGATGGGACTGGGGGGCTGGGATCCCTAAACAAAGACAAGATTTAGACTATAGTAAAACACACTACAAGTAAAACACACTGCCCTTAAATTCATGAAAAATGTGACTACTTGTCTTCTAACCAGAGCACACCAATATGAACATATAACACATGTTCTAAAACAGCTTCATTTGTTGCCTATTTGTTTCCAAGCTCAATTTAGAGTGCTGGTTATTTTAGCCTTTAAAACTCTTAATGACCTGGGATCTGTATATCTGAAGGAGTGTCCCTCTTGGTAACATCCTACTTGGCTCTTTCCAGTAGTTCTTGCTTGCTGTTCCATTTCACCAGGCCTTTTCAGTCATAACTCCACTTATCTAGAACAGTCTTCCAAAGGAGATGAGAAAGATGCCTTGTTTGAGTTTCAGACTGTGCATTTCAGTTTCAGAGGGGATTTGTTGAAGTTATATGAATCTGAAATCAGGACTAGTTGTATGGAAGACAGCCCGGAAAGTGCTGCTGGTCCAGAATTCAGCAGACTGATTATTGTCAGAGGCTAGTCAGTGGGAAAATATCTTACCCACTTTGAAGGTGCTGTTTTTGACCTTTAGAGCCCTTCATGCCCCACATATCTGAAGGGTTGTATCCTCCCATTTGTTCCTGTGCACCAGTGATGGTCTTCAGGCTGCCATGTGCTAAATGGTCCCCACACTGTGGAATGGGTTTCCTGAAAAGCTAAGTGGGAGTCCCATAATTGGAGGTACAGTCATTTATTTGTTTGCCAGGGCTTTTGATGGGGTGTGAACACCAGCCATCTTTTTGGCACGAGGGAGGTATTTTTTTCAGGTTGTAAACTATAATGTTTTAATTATTACCTGTAAATAGCTTTGAGCTGAGAGAAAAGATGGAGTACAAGTATTTTGATAAATAAAAATATGCTGGGTATTTGATTTTTCCCTCTAGTGGTTTTTGTTGTCATGCAACTTAGTACTTGTGCGCTGCCCCAAGCCCAATTTTATGAAGTGGGTGGGATAGAAATTAAAATTGTTGTTGTTATTACTGCTGTTGTCATAATCAAATCATTATTTAATTTTTATAACACACTGTTCTATGATTTTATATATGTCTTTCTAGTGTTTATATCTGTTAAGCCTTTTAGGAGGTGGAGAAGCTGGGATATAAATACTTTAACCATAGAAGAAGATGAAGAAGATATTGGATTTACATCCCGCCCTCCACTCCGAAGAGTCTCAGAGCAGCTCACAATCTCCTTTACCTTCCTCCCTCACAACAGACACCCTGTGAAGTGGGTGAGGCTGGAGAGGGCTCTCGCAGCAGCTGCCCTTTCAAGGACAACCTCTGCCAGAGCTATGGTTGACCCAAGGCCATACCAGCAGGTGCAAGTGGAGGAGTGGAGAATCAAACCCAGTTCTCCAGATAAGAGTCCACACACTTAACCACTACACCAAACTGGCTCTCCAAGGATTCTGTTTTTTGTTCTATGAATCTGTGTTAGTTTGTTTAGTGAGTACTGGTAACAAGGCAGTCCATCAGACTTTATGCTTGTAGGATGTCTATACAAGGGACCTGCAGCCTGGTAGAGTCTATAGGAATCTTGGGAATTTCAAGAAAAGGTAGTAAGTACCATCACAAAAAGTCTGCCATGGATTGCATTCACAAAGTATTGCAAATACAAGCGTGTTTGAGGGCCTCTATTTTGAAATAGACACTCTCTGCAGATCCAGAAGTGGGATCTTTTTGAGGGAGGGACCTGAGGGAAAGCCAAGATTGACTTTTCGCTTTAGGGAATAGGAACTTTTGGGAAGAGCAAGTAGGCACTAGGAAACACATCAACAGGGGGCACCACTCCGAGGATCACTTTTTTCTCTTTCTTTTTGCTGTCAAGTTGCAGCCAACTTATGCCAGTGGCGATCCCATGGAGTTTTCAAGGCAAGTGTCATTCAGATGTGGTTTGCCATTATCTGACTTGGTGTAGCAACTTTGGGTTTCCTTTGTGGTCTCCAGGGTGTTTTTTGAGCAGGAACACACAGGAATGCAGTTCTGTCTGGCTTGTCATCAGGGGGTGTGACCTAATATGCAAATGAGTTCCTGCTGCACTTTTTCTACACAGAAAAAAAGTCCTGGTCTCCTATCCATGTATTAACCAAGGCTGACCCTGTTGAGCTTCCAAGATCTGATGAGACTGGGTTAGCCTGGGCTATCAAGGTCAGAATTCTCCAGGCCACTAGCCATTAGGAAACTAGCTCATCATATGGGAATGTGAGGGTCAGTTTGATATTTTTCTCCTACAGTTTGAATTTTGGCAACAATTTCATTGATACCTATAAATTTTGTTGGAAGGAATTCTTCATGTGGCTTGTAAGTTGCTCTTGAGTCTCTCTCTCTCGGCTTGACTTCGCGAACGAAGATTTAAGAAGGGTGCAGTAGTCCACGTCTGCTGCAGGCTCGCTGGTGGCTGACAAGACCAATGCGGGACAGGCAGATCCGTCCACAGTGGCTGCAGGGAAAAGTCTGATTTGGGGTTGGTGCTGTAGCACTACGATTCTTCCTCAATCTCCTTTTGTCCTCAAGACCAGCTATGCGTGCGTTCTCAAAGGAAGAGACAGCCTGGTGGATGGTGTGCCTCCATGCTTTGCGATCTGAGGCTAGGTCAGACCACTGGTGATGGTTGATGCGACAGGTGCCAAGGGATTTCTTCAAGGAGTCCTTGTACCTCTTCTTTGGTGCCCCTCTATTTCGATGGCCGGTGGAAAGTTCGCCATACAGAGCAATCTTGGGAAGGCGGTGGTTTTCCATTCTAGAAATATGCCCTGCCCAGCGCAGCTGCGTCTTCAACAGCAGTGCTTCGATGCTTGTAACCTCTGCCCTCTTGAGGACTTCAGTGTTGGTCACAAAGTCACTCCAGTGGATGTTGAGGATGGTGCGAAGGCAGCGCTGATGGAAGCGCTCAAGGAGTCGCAGGTGATGACGGTATAAAACCCACGATTCGGAGCCGTAGATGAGGGTTGTCATCACAACCGCTTTGTAAACATTGATCTTTGTGCCTTTTTTCAGATGCTTGTTGCTCCATACTCTTTTGTGCAGTCGGCCAAATGCACGATTTGCCTTTGCCAGCCTGTTGTCAATCTCCTTGTCGATCTTGGCATCTGAGGAGATGATGCACCCTAGGTAGCTGAACTGCTGGACTGTCTTCAGAACTGATTCACTCACAGTGATGCAGGGAGGGTGATAATCTTCCTGGGGTGCAGGCTGGTGGAGAACTTCTGTCTTCTTCAGACTAACTTCTAGGCCGAATAGCTTGGCAGCCTCTGCAAAGCAGGACGTCATATGCTGCAGAGCTGATACCGAGTGGGAGACGAGTGCAGCATCATCAGCAAATAGTAGCTCTCGGATGAGTTTTTCCATTGTCTTGGAGTGAGCCTTTAGTCGCCTCAGGTTGAACAGGCTGCCATCAGTGCGATAGCGGATGTAGACACCATCGTCATCATCTAGATCTACTGCGGCTCTTTGAAGCATCATGCTAAAGAAGATCGTAAAGAGAGTTGGCGCAAGAACGCAGCCTTGCTTTACACCCGTGCCTATTGGGAAGGGCTCCGAGAGGTCGTTGCAGTGTCTGACTTGGCCTCGCTGGTCTTCATGTAGCTGGATGATCATGCTGAGGAACCTTGGGGGACATCCTAAACGTTCCAAGATTTGCCACAGGCCTTTCCTGCTAACAGTATCGAAAGCTTTGGTAAGGTCGACAAAAGTCACATATAGACCCTTGTTCTGTTCCCTGCATTTCTCTTGGAGCTGTCTGAGAACAAATACCATGTCAGTGGTGCTCCTGTTAGCTCTGAAGCCGCACTGGCTCTCTGGGAGGAGTTCTTCTGCAATGGTGGGCACCAGTCTGTTCAGGAGTATTCTGGCAAGGATTTTGCCTGCGATGGAGAGCAGGGTTATCCCCCGGTAGTTGGAGCAGTCTGACTTTTCTCCTTTGTTCTTGTGTAGAGTGATGATGATTGCATCGCGAAAGTCCTGTGGTAGTTTGCCTTGTTCCCAGCAGGTGACAAGTACTTTGTGAAGTGTGCTATGTAGTACTGTGCCCCCATGCTTCCAGATCTCTGGTGGGATTCCATCAACTCCCGCTGCCCTGCCACTTTTCAGTTGCTGGATGGCTTTAACAGTCTCTTCTAGGGTGGGGATCTCATCCAACTCTGTTTTCACTGGTTGAAGTGGGGTGAGGTGGATTGCTGAATCTTGAACTACGCGGTTGGCACTGAAGAGAGCCTGAAAATACTCCGACCACCGATTCAGTATGGATGCCTTGTCTGTGAGGAGCACTTGGCCGTCTGCACTACGCAAGGGACTCTGAGCCTGATATGATGGGCCATATACTGCCTTCAGGGCTTCGTAGAACCCTCTTAAATCACCAGTGTCTGCACACAGCTGGGTTCTCTCTGCAAGCTTGGTCCACCACTCGTTCTGAATGTCTCGAAGCTTGCGCTGGAGGATGCTACATGCAGCGCGAAAGATTGCTTTTTTCCCGGGACAGGAGGGCTGAGCAAGATGTGCTTGGTAGGCAGATCTCTTTTTCGCTAGTAATTCTTGGATCTCTTGATTGTTCTCGTCAAACCAGTCCTTGTTTTTCCTTGTGGAGAACCCGAGGACTTCTTCAGAGATCGACAGGATGGTAGTTTTTAGGTGTTCCCAGAGTGCTTCTGGAGAAGGGTCTGTGGGGCAACTGGGGTCCTCAATTCTTGACTGAAGTTTTGCTTGGAAGGCAGCTTTAACTTCGGCTGACTGAAGGCTGCCAACCTGAAGCTTCCTCCGAGGGATACCTCCTCTCCTGGGTGTGGGTTTAAAGTGAAGACGGAGATTGCAGCGTACAAGACGATGATCCGTATGACATTCCGCACTGGGCATTACTCGGGTGTGTAAGACATCTCGAAGGTCTCTCTGGCGCACCAGAATGTAGTCGATAAGGTGCCAGTGCTTGGACCGTGGGTGCATCCAGGTTGTCTTCAGGCTGTTCTTCTGCTGAAAGATAGTGTTGGTGATGGTGAGCTGGTGCTCTGTGCAGAATTCTAGCAGGAGGCGCCCGTTATCATTGCAGTTGCCAATGCCGTGTTTGCCAAGTACTCCTTTCCAGGCTTCCGAGTCTTTACCTACTCTGGCATTGAAGTCACCAAGGATGATCACCTTGTCCTCTGTAGGGGTCTTCCGTACGAGGTTGCGTAGATCAGCATAGAACTTGTTCTTTTCTGCAGGATCTGCTTGAAGGGTTGGGGCATACACACTGAAGAGTGTTGCATGCTGCTTGTTTTGAACTGGGAGGCGTATGGACATGATGCGATCTGAGTGACCTGTTGGCAGGTTTTCGAGTTTGGAGGCAATGGAGTTCCTGACCATGAAGCCAACGCCAGAAAGGCGGCTCTCAGCCTTTGACTTACCCGACCAGTAGAGGGTATAGCCAGCACCATGTTCTTGAAGACTACCTTCCTCAGGGAAACGGACCTCACTGAGAGCTGCTATGTCAATATTCAACCTGAGAAGTTCGTGGGCAACTAGAGCAGAGCGTTGTTCAGGGCGACCACTGTCTACTGTGTCAAGCATGGTTCTGATGTTCCAACACGCAAGCTTAAGTCTTTGCACACTTTGTGAGGCAGGTGCATGCCTTTTCTTTGTTGTTATTTTTTGACCACAAGTAAGGATGCCCGTTGACCGCGGCTAGCCAACTGGGGTGGGGGAGACGAGCTTTGTTTAGGCCACCTTTTCTAGGCCCCTCTCCGTGTGGAGCAAGCAGTGCTGTCCCTAGATAAGGCTGCTTGGTCGTTCAGGGTGCTGCCGAAAGATGCTTTTGTCTCCGGGTCAACATCAGGCGACCAATACCCTGAACCGCCTACATGCAGGATCGGGACTGCGGCTTCCAGTGGCATCTTCCACCTGCCGTTTCGCCCCTTGCCCATCGCTGCAGGACTTGGTGTGTTGTGGGTTGTGGATGTGGATATGCCCTTCAGGCCTGCGCAGAGGAATTTTTAGGTGAAGCACAGTGTGTGCAGTACTGGCTCCACCCTTTCACCTTGGGGTCATCTGCCATGGCCCAGTAAGCCGGGACGCCGGCAGCGAGTCCTCCAGGTGGAAGGTGTTACATTAACGAGCTCTATCTGCCCGGGTTTGATGTTAGAGTTTTCCTTCTCTTGGCTGTCGAGGTTGGTGGGCCCAGCCTGCCCATCCGGTTATACTGCCGGACATTCGGTCGCACCATGATGTGGCAAACTCTGTGAGAAACGGGGGGGACCAGTGGGAAGGTGTTGCCACGGATGCAGTAATGCAGGAGAGGCCATTGCAGTGACCATCTGCCAGGCATAGCCGGACAGTGACCACGCGGCATTCACTACACCGGGAAGGAGAGGCGATGTATTGCGCATACACTTTCCCTGGGGGGGCAGGATACCCAAGAGGGAGCCCACCCTTCCCCCCCTTCTTGAGTATCTTTTATAGAAAAGTGACTTGGGCATTTATTTATTTTTAAACTTCTAAGGCTTCTTTGCATGCTGTTATTTTTGTGCAGAGTTCCACTTCAGTATATGAAAACACATTCAGCAGTAAGTTGAGGGTGACTGAGGAAGCTACACATATCTGGAACTCTCTATTTTCAGTTGTATCTATGGGATCTTAGAATCTATGGGACTGAGCTACAGTGGCTTCTGGTAGAAGAAGAAGAAGACCACATTGGATTTATATTCCACCCTCCACTCACAGTCTGAGAGCAGCTCACAATCTTCTTTATCTCCCTCTCCCACAACAGACACCCTGTGAGGTGGGTGGGGCTGAGAGGACTCTCACAGCAGCTGCCCTTTCAAGGACAACCTCTGCCAGAGCTATGCCTGACCCAAGACCATTCCAGCAGGTGCAAGTGGAGGAGTGGGGAATCAAACCTGGTTCTGCCAGATAAGAGACAGCACACTTAACCACTACACCAAACTGGCTCTCTTGAGCACTAGATCAAATTCAAGGTGCTGTTTTTTACCTTTAAGGCCCTTTGCACTCAGGGATCCCCATATCTTTGGGACTGCCTCTTTCAATATGCCCCCAATAGAGTGTTACACTCAGGTACTAAAAATCTCCTGGTGGTTCCCAGTTTAAGAGAGATCTGGTTCTCGACCAAGGCCCAAGGCCAGGGCCTTTTTGGCTCTGGCCCTCACCTGATGGAATGTTCTGCTAGAGAACATTCAGGCCCTACAGGATTTATTACGTTTCCACATGTCCTGTAAGGAAGAGATGTTTCACCAGGCCTTTGGCTGAGGGCAGTGACAGAACAGCAAGCTGTCTGCTGCTCTTGAGTTCTGTTACCTGTCCATTAGAGGCTCTGAGGAGCTTTAATTTCAATCCAAATTAGCTGTCACCTTGGATCTGTTTTATATTGAACTTTTTTACAATGCTGATTTAATTCAATTTAACTTTAGATTGCTGTACTTTATTTTGATCTAAGCCACCCTAAGCCCTGCTCACAGAGAAGGGCAACATAAAAGTCCAAATAAATGATATACTTGGATAGTGCATACTTGAACTCTAATATTAGAAAATAAATGTGTAATATGCCCCAGTTTTCCCTGTGTTAGCTAAAAACCGTTGATATCATGTATGTTGTTGGATGTGGCTTTCCTTTACAAATTCTAATTTTCATAAACATGGTAAGGCAGAAATTCCTTTGGTAAGAAAGAAACTATATTAAGGTAGCAGCTGGGACATTTCTTGGCATTTTTTGTGGTGTTTGAATTACAAATAATAGTGTCACACACCTAGCAAAGTGGCTTACAGTCTTCAAGCCTTCCCCATTTGGTACAAAATCTTTGCCACTCTTAAGAACAGTAGAGGGAAAATTCCCAATGTTGATATCATTGTCACCTGAACTGCAAGAATCCTCTGAGTGTGAGAGAATTCTCACAGAACTTGAATGATGAACTCATGAGATCCTGGATCACATTGCTTTCTCTTTCAAGAGAGGGTGTCATATACTGAGTAGCATAGTTCTTTTTTTTTTTTTCAGTGCTCTTCAGTCTTCACTTTGTTTGTCCTCATAATAGGGTTGCCAATCTCCAGTTGGGAGTCAGGGGATCCCCCAGTCTGGAGACCCTCCCCCTGCTTCAGGGTCATCAGAAAGGGTGTGGTGGTGGGGAGGGAAATGTCTGCTGGGCACTTGATTATTCCCTATGGAGACTGATTCCCATAGGGTATAATGGAGAATTGATCTGCAGGTATCTGGGGCTCTTGAGGGGGCTGTTTTTGAGGTAGAGGCACCAAATTTTCAGCATAGCATCCAGTGCTTCTCCTCAAACCACCCTCCAAGTTTCAAAAGGATTGGACCAGGTGGTCCAATTCTATGAGCCCCCAAAAGAAGATGCCCCTTCATTATTTCCAATGGAAGGAAGGTATTTAAAAGGTGATGGTCAGAACTCCCTTTGGAATTCAATTATGCTTGTCACAACCAATATTTCTTCTCCATTACAATCTCTTCTGGCTCTACAAACGTTGCTAAACTCATTTAGCTCAATCTCTGGTATCACTTTCAATAGCAACAAATCAGAATTATTCCCAATAAATTTGAATGATACTGTAATCCAAAAAATAAACTTACTAGGGTACACCAACTGGACAAAAGCATCATGGAGACTTTTAGGAGTTCATATCTTCCAAGTCATCTCCAAACTAAAACAGTTCAATTACAATTCTCTTCATAAATCAGTATTAACTCAACTAAAAAAATGGGACAACTCAAAATTCTCATGGCCAGATAGATTTTACCTCACAAAGAATTTTATAATACTGAAATATCTGTTCCTGTTTTGTAAACTACCTATTTAACTAAATCAACAATAGGCAAATAGCAATCAGATCTAAATTAATTCCTGTGGTCACAAGGAAAACCAAGGATTCGTTTCAAGGCACTCAATCTACATGTGGTGGCATGGATTTTCCAGACCAGTTGACATATTATAATGCCACACTCCTATCGCAAATTAAAGAAATTATATTAGGGCAAAACCATTCAGATTGGGAATCAATAGAGGCAACCTATTTGAGTCCATATCATATTTCGGATGTTGTATGGAACTTATATCTTTTAACTAGCACTAATTTTTCAAGAAAATTCTTTTTACGTCCTTTATTTACCTTTTGGCAACAGAAATGAAACAAACTTATCCCAGATATCTCAAGGTATTCTTCCTTCATAAACCAACGCTGGTTTCCACCTAGCCACCTTAATGCTGACAATCAAAGCTAAAGAAAAAAGGGATGATATTGGTTAATAGATTTATGGCCAAAGAACAAATTTATTGACAAAAATCTACTAGAGAATAAACTAGGACTAAATGTAAAATGGTTTCAATACTTACAGGTCAAAGGCATATTTCACTCATCTAAGATACAGGAAGCCTTTACACCAGGGGTGGACAACCTCTGTCCCAAGGGCCATATGCGGCCCTTGAGGTCACTTGGTGCGGCCCTCGGGGATTGCTGGGCCGAACCAAGCCACGTGGCAGCCTCCCTGGGGCCTGGCTGGCCAGCGAGGATCGTGGGGCCCAGCTGTGCTGTGCAGCAGCCTCCCCAGTGCCAGGCAGGGATCACAGGGCCCAGATGTACTATGCAGCAGCCTGCCAGGGGCCTGGCTGGCCGGCCAGAATTGCTGCAAGGCCTGGAAAAGTTACTGTCACAGTTCAGGTTTATTTCTTTATTTCCCTTTCTTCCCATTTCTTTATTCCCCTTTATTCCCATTTCTTTATTTATTGATGGTGTGGCCTAATATGCTAATGAGTGTGTTACCTAATATGCTACTGAGTTCCTGCTGGGCTTTTTCTACAAAAAAAGCCCTGGACCTATGCATTTGCCTAGGGTGGCAGGCCAGATGTGTGTGTGTGTGTGTGTGCCAGATTCGGCTCTCCCCACATGACTTCAAATAGAAAAACTATTATTCTCCGGTGGTCTGGACAGTGGGTCGGTCCGACTACTGGGTATAGGCTCCTCCTCCTCGTCACAGGGTCGGGTGCTCCAATCGATCCGGAGGGGGAGTGGCCTATACCACCCAGGACGCGCCAGTTCTTCTCCCGGCCCTGCACGAGGCAGGACGGTTTTTCTCCAGGCGCTTGCTGAGAAGCGCAGAAGATCCGGATTACTGAAACAAAACAGACCGGAAGCGTTGGGATTGGTCCCAACAACACCGGTGGCGGCAGTCTGCAGGGTCTACTCACGAGTAGACCTTGAGCGAACGGCAGACGCCCGCAGCGCTTCGTTCCCTCACAGTCGCGATTGGAACCAAGCCGGAAGGAAAGAGAGGCGGCAAGCGCAGAGGCAGCGTGGTAAGCCACCCTACAGCAACAGGGCTGCGGGCGAGTCCACGGGGCTTCAGATGGGTCCCCAGGCTGCCCGCGTTGTCTCTCCTTCGGACTGCCTAGTCGTATAGGCTTGGCAAAAGAGTGAGAGAGAGAGGCCTCTGAGGGGGTTTGTTCCTGACTGGAAGGCAAGATACCAAAAGGCCCAATAGAGGGCGCAACGGAGACATTCTGTCTTCCATTCTGAGCCTTTTCCCGCTTCTTTTTTAGTTGCTTTTGCCTTTCCTTCCCTTATAGGGACGTGAGAAGCTACAAAATGGCGGCTAGCTCACACAGCAACTCACACAGCGAATGTGGTCTACCTCTTCTGTCTGGGGCTCTGACTCCTCAACAGGAGGCTCAGAATCTTGACCTCACAGGAGAGGATGCCAAGTCAAATTTAGTCCTTTGGCTTAAGAAAGAGCTGCTAAAAGAGTTGGGACAGGACCTTCATCAGCAGCTGGATTCCCCTGCTTCCCTACAACCAAAAAAGAAGGATGGAGGGAAAGGGGCAGAGATACTAGTCCCAGTGACACTATGGAAGGACGCTCTAAGATCAAGCCTCCTTTGGGTTTGGATTCCCCCCTCTTGAACTCAGCTGAGGAATCAGAAAACTCTGAGCAGTCAGATAAGGAGGAGGGTGAACTGTCAGACAAGGAGGAGCAGACTGACACTGTTCAATCTAGGCTCTTTCCTTCTGAATACTATTCAAAATTGCTTCCCAAAGTACTGAGGACCCTCAACTTTGTACCCACTCCTAAAGAAAATGAGGAGTTGGATCCTGATCTCCCCACAGGTTCAGGGGAGATGATGCCAAAATTGAGCAGTGCTCAGACAGGGGTTCCTTTGCCTGCGGCCTTTTTTGCCTTAATCAAAGCGGAATGGGAACGTCCGACTAAGCCTAAAGCAAACTAACAGGTTCTCTCCAAACTTTATTCGCTTATTCCACAGGCTACTAAGAGATTAAAGTTACCAACAGTGGATGACCCTGTAACTAGCCTGATTTCCAATTCGGTCCTTCCTATGGACGCAGATGGTTTACCCAGGGATCCATGTGATAGGAGGGTTGAGCAGGCCTTACGCAAAGAGTTTGAAGCGACATCTTGGGCCATCAAGGCAGCCACTACGTCTTCATTATTTGCCAGAGCAATGTGCACGTGGTCTAATAACTTGGCAGCAGCAGACAGTGGAGCTCCTAAGGAGTTCAAGGACGAGTTAAAAAAAAAAAGATTGCTTTATCCGCTGCCTTCGTGGCAGATAGTTCATTAGACACCATGCAACTGGCGGCCAGGGCCATGGCATGTGGGGTAGCTGCCAGACGCAACATTTGGTTGCGTAATTGGGAGGTAGACACTGCAGCCCAAGCCAGGGTGGCAGCGGTGCCTTTTAAAGGAGCCTTGTTGTTCGGGGAGGGTCTAGATAGATACCTCATTGAGAACAAGGATAAAAAGAAGGTTTTACCTTCCAAGAGTAAAGAGTCGAAACAGAGGAAGTCCTTTCCTTCCTTTCGAGATTCGAAGAAACCATCCAGACCAGGTTCCTTTCGTCCCTTCAGAGGCAAGTGGCAGCAGAAGGGGCGTGATCCCAAACCATATTATTCTGGGAAGGCAGATCAGGGTTCCAAAAATCCCTTCAAGAAAAGAGGATCCCAGTGACTATGCCTCTCACCAGCCAACAAACAAAATAGGGGGTCGTCCTTCCCTTTTCACAGACATTTGGAATCAGTCAATTCAGGACAAGTGGGTTCTAGAAGTAGTGGAACAGGGTTACGCCTTGGAATTCCACTCTCTTCCCCCCAACCATTTTCAAGGGGTTCCCCGGAAAAAAGATTTATCTGCTCACAGAGCAGTGTTGTCGGCCATTCAGCACTTGGTGAATATAGGGGCAGTGGAGGCCGTCCCGGTACTTCAACAGGGTTTGGGGGTCTATTTGGTGATATTTTTAGTTCCCAAAAAGAACGGGGAGTTCAGAACCATTCTGGATCTGAAATGGCTCAACAAGTTCATCCTGACAAAACATTTCAAGATGGAGACACTACAGTCAGTATTGCTAGCCATTCAGCCTCAGGATTTTCTGGCTTCCTTGGATCTGTCAGAGGCCTACTTGCATGTTCCCATTCGGGAATCACACAGAAGTTTTCTGCGTTTCTCCTACGGGGGGAAGCATTTTCAATATCGAGCCCTGCCGTTTGGTCTGCAGTCTGCGCCCCGGGTATTCACAAAAATTCTGGTGACCCTGGTGGCGGAGCTGAGATTGCGGGGTGTGGCCCTATTTCCTTCCCTGGACGACATTCTGGTGAAGGCAGGGTCCCACCAGCAATGCCTGGAGGGCATGCAGCAGACAGTGACCATGTTGCGCTCTCACAGCTTCGTGGTGAACCTAGAGAAGAGCAATCTGCTTCCCTCTCAGATACTAGTGCATCTGGGAGTGGAAATAAATACAAAGGTGGACAGAGTCTTCTTAACCCCAGAGAGACGGGAGAAGTTTTGCCTCCTTCTGCAAGGGGTGTTACAGCAACCGAAGGTGCCAGTCATGAAGTTAGCACAAGTCTTAGGGATGGTGGTATCCTTTCAGGATCTACTGTCTTGGGCCAGATTCCACACTCATCCCCTACAGTTTTTTCTGCGGCCTTTTCAGGAGATTATAAGGAACAAAATTCGCAAACTGGTGACACTACCATTAGAGGTGACGTCCCAGTTACAGTGGTGGTTGAACCCGGGTCTTTTCAGTCCAGGTTACCCGCTTCGCGAACGTCAGAGGGTTTGCATGACTACAGATGCCAGTTTATGGGGTTGGGGGGCTCACTCACAGGATCAAATGATTCAGGGTCAGTGGGAGCCTCACGAGATGAAGCGCAGTATCAACTTCCTGGAACTCAGGGCGATCCGGTTAGTGTTGCAGGCAGTTCTGAGGGGTCACCATGTCCTGGTGAAAACGGACAACTCAACCGCCAAAGCATATGTAAATCGACAGGGAGGAACCAGGGTGAAATCACTTCATGCCAAGGCAAAGGTTCTCTTCGAGTGGGCCGAAGTCAATCTCCTGTCAATCAAAGCGGTGCATGTTCCAGGGAAGGACAATCTGCTAGCGGATTGGCTCAGCAGACGCTGGCTGGACCAAACAGAGTGGATGTTACACAGGGACACCTTCCGTCTAATAGTGGACAGGTACGGACCTGTGTCGGTGGACTTGTTTGCCACAGCAGAAAATTGCCAAGTGGACAGGTTCTTTGCCAAGGTCAGAGACACAAGGGCAGAAGGAACCGATGCCCTCAGCGCCGACGGGGCTAGTGTAGGCCTTCCCGCCCCTTCCTCTATTACCCAGGGTGTTACAGAGGGTGGTGGAACTAAAGGCGGAGATGGTGTTGGTGGCTCCCTTCTGGCCGAGACGGTCATGGTTCCAGGAGCTCCTGAGGTTGTCTATTCAGCCTCCTTGGCGGCTGCCAGGGAGGGACGACCTTCTGACACAGGGCAGCATGTCTCATCCTCAACCAGACATGTTGCAATTGACAGTTTGGAAGTTGAGCGGTTACAGCTCAAGGAACTAGGTTGTAGCACCAGAGTGGTGGACACTAGGTTAGCATCGCGTAAGTGTTCCACTAATAGGATATACAATACCACCTGGAAGGTTTTTGCTTCGTGGTCTACCTTACGGGGGTGGGATCCGATGAAGGTGAAGGTAAATGGTATTCTAGGTTTTCTTCAGGAAGGGGCAGACAAGGGGCTTTCTACCAGCACGCTACGGCGTCAGGTGGCGGCCATATCGTCTATACAGGGGGTGCGGGGACGTAAGTCCTTGTCAGCGCATCCGCACATTAAACGGTTCCTGAAGGGTGTTGCTCTCCTTAAGCCCCCACAGGTACATAGATTCCCCTCGTGGAAGTTGAATATAGTACTAACTGCGTTGTGTGGGCGTCCCTTCGAACCTATGGCTTCCTGTGGACTGAAGGAACTGACTCTAAAAACAATTTTTCTAGTGGGTATCACTACAGCACGGAGAGTGTCTGAGTTAAGGGCCCTGTCGGTCGACTAGGAGCTTTGTGTTTTCCATAATGAAAGGGTGGTGCTGAGGCCAGACCCATCTTTCATTCCTAAAGTTAATTCTGTCTTTCATAGGTCCCAGGAGTTGGTTCTTCCAAATTTTTGTCCCAACCCCCAGTCTCCCAAGGAAAGGGAGCTGCACTGTTTAGACGTTAGGAGGGCACTTAGTTTTTACATTGATCGCACAAAAGACTGGAGGAAGTCTGATGCATTGTTTGTTTCATTTAGCAAGTAGTCGCAGGGACGACAGGTCTCCACTTCCTCCCTTAGCAGGTGGCTACGGGAGTGTATTGTTTTGGCTTACAAGGCCCAAGGTCAAACCCCTCCAGATGGGATCACAGCCCATTCTCTAAGGGGTGCTGCAACATCAGCTGTGTACCGGTCCTTTCCGTCCTTAGAAGCTGTGTGTAAGGCAGCGACTTGGAAATCGGTACATACCTTTACCAGGCACTATACAGTGGATAAATGGGCTTCAGCGGAGGCGGCCTTTGGGCGGCGTGTGCTGCAGCATGCACTCTAAACAGGGAAGCCGGTCCCGCCCGGGGATGTTCAGCTTTGTTACGTCCCAGTAGTCGGACCGACCCACTGTCCAGACCACCGGAGAACGGAAGATTGGTATCACTTACCGTGAAGCTTCCTTCTTGGTGGACTGGCAGTGGGTCGGTCCGGCCCGCCCGTTAAAGGTTGAGCGGCTTCCTGAGTTTTGGAGATGGATCCTGGAGCAATGGTGCTTTCCCTGTGGGGAGGATGTTACCTTTGCTTTGCTTAACAGTGACTTTCTTTCAATCTGCCATTTGTATGGTGTGTTGAACTGTAATAAACTAATCTTCTCATTTATTCGTCTCTGTACGTGAATGGGGAGGTGGTGAAAATTTTTATTATTAGGGGGATGCGGCTTGGATACAACTGGCGCGTCCTGGGTGGTATAGGCCACTCCCCCTCCGGATCGATTGGAGCACCCGACCCTGTGACGAGGAGGAGGAGCCTATACCCAGTAGTCGGACCGACCCACTGCCAGTCCACCGAGAAGGAAGCTTCACGGTAAGTGATACCAATCTTCCGTTTGCATTAATTTTGCCAGCCTGAATCGTTCTCTCTTGGAGTAGCACTCTTTTTTAAGTTGATAAATTTGTATGGCCCGTGAATGATGTTATAAATATCCATATGGCCTCTGGCAGAAAAAAGGTTCCCCACCCCTGCTTTAAACGTCCACAGACAATATATGAAAACTTTTAAAAAGATCTTAAAGGCAACACAAAAGGTTTATTGTCAAAAACATACAAATTAATCCTGCAACTTTTTGAGAAACAAAGCTTATTGCCATCAAGATCATTGGATCATAGATTGCCAGAAAACGCTAGATGAACAACACTGGGACCAAATCTGGAATTTCTACGGAAACAAATCAAACATCTTCAACATAAAATTTCAGTTTCATAAGACACTGTTAGGATGGTACTTATCACCAACTAAACTATATAAGATCAATCCCTCCATTGATCCTTTCTGCAAAAAATCATGTGGAGAGAAAGCGGACTTCATTCATGGCTGGTGGCATTGTAGACATATTTACAATTTCTGGCAACAAGTAAACAATCAAATAAAAAATATCACTCACATAAACCTCCCTATGGAACCTGATATTTTCTTACTCCATAATTGGAAGGGCCCCTAAAATAAGTCTCAGCCTGGCAGAACTAACTCACGTTATAATTACAACAGCAAGACTGGTTATAGCTTCACATTGGGTTGACAAATACATACCTACTACAGAAACTTGGTACCAAAGAGATTGGGAAAAATTTATACTCTGTAAAATAGTTTACTATTCTTATGACATCACACTTGACCATCATGTAGTAGCGGTATGGTATCCTTTAGTCACATACTTTTCCGAAAGAGGTATTATCCCAAGGAATCAGTATTACAGAAAGCTAATTTATTTTTGACAGTCTTCTTGATATATTTTAATGTAACATTACTGAAGTGACTTCTGTATAATAATTTCAGATTTTTATTTTTTGTACATTATATACTTTATTTATTTGCCATTTATATATTATATGTAATGCTTGTTGAGTCACCAATAAAATTTACTTTACTTTCAAAAATTGCTTGTCACAATCTTGCTCCAGGCTCAACCCCCAATGTCTCCTGGCTGCACCCCCAATGTCTCCTGGCTCCACTCCCAAAGTTCCCAAATATTTCTTGAATTGGACTTGGCAACCCTACGTCATAACTGCTCAGAGGATTATCTATGGGAATGGAATCTGAAAGATAATGATTTGTCCAAGTCAATCCAATGAGTTTAGGCGGGAATTGGAAATGGGCACAGAATGGGAAAATGATGGTTCGATTGCTTGAACCTGTGCTTCATTTTTTTATTTGTATGGTTGTCCAAGCTGGTTCATGGTACATTGGTTCATTTGGTTCAGAAGGTGTAAAACTCACCAGGAGACTTCAACAGATTCTTCTCAACCTGCCCTCCAAGTTTGGCAAAGACTGGATTTGGAATGTCTGAGTTATAGGCCCCCCCAAGCAGGTGCTCCCAGGAAAGTTCAGCTTCAGCTCTAATGACAACGAACTCTTCTCTCTTTGTGCAGCAAAGTGAAAGCAGTGGAGTCTGAGTGTTTGTTCCCTTAGAGAAAAATGGGAACTCTGTGATTGGTTCCCAGAGCTGCCAATCAAGCTATGGACAACTGCTATGGGTGTTTCTAGGGCTCACGGAAGTCCACCTCCAGCAATGCCTAGGAACTGATTGAATCAGCACCAGGCTATCTGGGAAAATGAACCGCAAATATGAACCACCAAGGAAAAAAGGTGGTTCATTTCTCAATTCAGGCATGACACAAGCAAACCAGTTTGAAACAAACCACAGATCACCTCAATTCATGCACAAATCGCAATTTGTGGATTGGTTCATGTCCATCCCTAGCTGGGATTTCAACCCAGATCTTCCCAACTGATTAGCCCCAAGTGATTACATAAGCAAGGGAAAACATATTTATGGAGGTTTCTGCTGCAGGATTCATTGCACATTTTACTTTTCACAGCCATGCAAGTAGTTATTTATGTTTCACAGCCATTCAAGTAGTTATTTAAAAACATAATTTGAGACAATGGGGAAATTGAGGGGCCTAAGAGGGCAGGTGAACTTCTTGTTGACAGTCCATCCCAAAGTAATTGCTCCCAGGAGTGGTTGTCACTCATTTCAGTCTCCATATGTTTATTTTGCAATCTCTCACCAGTGGCTGCAAGTTTTAGGGTAGCCTTTTGCAATTCCTGTTTCTTGCTATTTTAGGGCCCCCCCGCCCTTTTCAGGGCATAGCTTTTGCAGGAGAAAAATACAAAACTAGAAGTTTAGACACAGAGATATAATACAGTATTCCTGCTCTTAGCTGAGTATGGGGAACTTGATTTTTCCTGAAACAGAGACTTAGGCTGCAATCCTAAGAACACTTTCCTGGAAGCAATCCCCACTGAATAAAATGGGACTTACTTCCAAGTAGGCCTGCTTATGCTTGCTCCCTAGGAATCTGCCTGAGTAGGAACATGCACCATCCACATGACTGGAGTTAACATGCTGTTGTTTTCTGTCATCCTGCTCTCTGATTAAAATGAATATCAAGTGCATTTTGCGGCCTCTGATTCTATGAAATCTTCTCATCCACATATTACTAGAGACATCCTAATTTTAAAATGTAATCCATCCACTCTTGCAATAGACCACTGTAATAAATTTGACTTTCATCTTCAACACTAATGTATTAAGAGAAAGTAGTACAGAATCTCACAGGAGTGCTTTACTGACTTCTTCCTTTTCCTTTCACTCAACAGAAACTCTCTGCCTCTGGCCAAGCCAGACTGGCTGCTGACTCTAAACTTTTGTCTTACCTGATCCATGTAACACATGGCTTGGCTAATTCTTGCGAGCTATCTTATGCTGTTTGCTCACTAAGTGCATTTCTGCCTCGGCACCAGTCATTTATGAGGAGTTGGTCCTACAGATACCTTGAATGTAAATGGAGTTCCTTTAGATTATGTCTGTGGATGCTATTTAAGGGGGATTAAACTGCCACAATCAACAGAGAAAGAATGATAAATTATCCCTAGTACTGCACATATCTGTGAACATAAGAGAGCTTATACTACCCCCTGTATTTCTAAAGGAATCCAAATTGGTGGTAAAGACAGAAGAAAACTAGTTGAGTTTTAAATGAGATTTGAATAGAGGTAGTATGATGTTAACTTTGACCAGTGTGATCTCTGCCCCAATGCACATCTTACATAATGTCCTCAGGTGTCTTCTAAAAGCAGTTACTTCAGATGAGCCATTAGGGAAACATAAAAAACCCCCCAGCAACTTTTATTGACTTCCTTGATGTCACACAGCAGGGGACCAGGGAGGGTCTCTACAAGCTGCCACCACCCTGGTATGAGTCTATTTGGGAGCACCCACCCAACCCCCTTTATCTTCCTTCCCAGCAAGCACTTTTTATCTGTGACCAAATAGGTGTGCAGACCCAGGCAGCATAACAATAACAAGTTTATTGTAAGTGCTCTCAAACAAACAAGTGGGTTGTAACTTTTTTGTGCAATAGTGACCAAGGAAATACAAGACAGTAAAGATGGTTCAAAGAAATAAAAGCCCTGACGTGACTAGCTACGTATTCCCTACTTTTGCTTTCAACTCACTCACCCTTCCCTAGATGAGGGAACCCTCATGACTGCAATCTCTCCCCAGCTCAGCTTTTTCTAGAGAAAGCACACTTCCCTCTAGCTGGCCTTTTATTGTTTCCTACCAGGTCCCATCCCCCTGGGCAAGTTTTCCCTCCAAACTGCTGCCCACCCAATCAGAGGGACAGAAGGGATCCTGGGAAATGTAGGCCCTGTAGCTACCTTGATACAGGCTTCTCTGGAGCCTAGGATCATGACACTTGGGCAGGAGAATAAGAATATTGATCAAAGATTCTTTAAACTATTTACAGGTGAAACACTCAGTAGCATTCCAGTTGTCAGTTCCAGAGAATAGCTTTCCCCTGAAAGGCTCTGAGGCTGGTATAGGTCTCCACTAAAATTAGCCTGCTTTCTCCTAAAGTCAAGCTCTGAGACAACAGTCTTTTGAGAAGGCATCCCTCCAATCTTACTGTCTTAAATCCTGTCTCCTAAAAAGGATTTACTGTATTAGTTTCCTTTTTCCTAAAGACAGGCTCTGAGATCTATAAAGTCTCCTGAAAGAGAATTCTTCCAGTTACACTCCCTGGATGTACAAACTCTACTTCACTAGAACTGAGAGTTTTAGCACTTTTCTTCTCACTTTCTTCGCCCATCTTCCAGCATTCCATGGATCCTGATTGGCTGTTGTCTGCCTCATGCCCACCACATAGGAATAAAGAGGACTGGAGATTAACAGAATGACCCAGAACCTTTGTCAGTCAGTCTGTCTGTCTGTCCGTCCGACAAACACATTCATACAAAACAACAATTAGTTTCAGGCAAAGTTTGCATGTGTACGCATCTCTCACGCCACCAAGATACAGAGGCCAGGACTGAAGGAGTGTGTAGACTCAGAGAAAACTTTCACTGAACACACTGATGTGTCGTCCCCCCCCCCCCCCAAAAAAAAAATAGTTTTATTGCAGGGGAAAGGAAACTGGCAGAATTATAAAAAAAGAAACTGTCTGTACTCTGCTTGTGAGTCTGCCTCTTGTAAAACCACTGCATTTATCTGCTAAAATGTCTTTTATTCTATTCTGTGTAAGATGATGCCTTGAACTTATGCCTGGCTAGTTCATTCTGCACATGTAAGAAATTTGATTTATTCAGAATCTTTGATAAGGCAATAATATAATGACACTTTAGTGTTAGTTGATTCTTCTTGAGCAGAATGCTGATTTCTATGCTTTCACTGTTTCCTCTCATAGCTGTATTGTGAACAACACAGTTTGGAATTTTTTTGCAGTTCTCACTTTTGCTTATGTATTGCTATAGTTAGTTGAACTGTTGTGACTTGTGTTAATAATATTTATTACTGCTATGATATGAGCTAATGATGATTCTGCCATCATTTTTGTTTGCTGGCTGCCTTCTCCCCCTAGACACTTTGTTAGACTCCAAGCAAATAATGAAATCAAGCCAACTGGCTCAGTGAATCTTAAGTTTACTGAACATGACTACATTGTGTCCCAGATTTCACATGTCTATTGACTAATAAGTTGGGGTGGAAGGAGGAAGCAAAAACAGCAAAGTATTCTTTATTTTCAGGTGCTACCTTTTGCTGGAGAAAAACCAGTTGCTCTTTAAGTACACTTGCAAGACTAGAAATATCAGAAGGTTTATCTAAAAATCCATAATTCAGTCAAATGAAAACAGAAATTAATCGTGGTTGACAAGATTAAACAGATTTATTAGGACTCCTTGTTTCACTAGAAAAACAGCAGTGTTAAGGACTAAAGAAATGCAAACAAAGACTTCAGACTCAACTTGCTTGCTATTAGGGGAAGAGAAATGAAAGTATTAAAGTAATTAGAGTAGCAGCCAGTGAATGTTGTTTGTATATCTGCACTATGGACCTGGGTAATTTGATACTAAATTCCTCTGTTTTGATTTAATTTAGCATAGCAGGAGATATAACTTTATTGGAATAGTACCTCACTATTGCCAGCCTGAAGTATTTAAAAGTAATTGTATGCATAATTTGTTTCTTTTAAAATAATATTTTTGTTTACATTATAATTAATGAAAAATCTGTAAAGTGAGAACTTAAATCAGCCCCATTTCCAAGTTTGAGATCAGCGTAGCCCCGAGGATTTTACAGATGGACTCTCTCTTGAAAGGCATCCCTGGTGTCCAGCCATTCTTTGATGATTTACTGATTGCCACCACCACCAAGGAAGAGTTCGCCTTCTGCCTCCATACTGTGCTCCAACGCTTTGATCCGGCCAGGCTGAAGGTAAAGCGGAAAAAGTGCCTCCTGGGGGTTCTGAGGATAGACTTTTTGGGCTACACCATGGATGCCAGCGGAATCTACCTGGCGCAGGACAAGATCAGGGCCATCTGCGATGCCCCGCCCCCCACCTACAAGGCAGAGCTGCAGGCGTTTCTTGGCCTCTTGAACTTTTATCACACCTTCCTCCCACACAAGGTGACAGTGGCTGAGCCTCTCCATAGGCTCCTGGAAACGAGGGCTCCTTGGGTTTAGGGCCACCGGCAAGCTGCCGCCTTTCAGGTGGTAAAGGATCTCTTAACATCAAATAACTTGCTGGCACACTTTGACAAGCGGCTGCCTGTCATGTTGGCCTGCGACGCCTCCCCCTATGGGGAGTCCTAGTTCATGTGCCGGATGGCTGCAAGGTCTCAGTGGCTTACTATTCAAGGACCTTGCAAAAACCTGAGCACAATTATGCGCAAATTGACAAGGGTTTGGCCATAGTGATGGGGGTAAAAAAAGTTCCATGATTACCTCTATGGCTGGCCCATCACAATCCTAACAGACCATAAGCCGTTGCTTGGCCCATTTGCCCCCGACCGCCAAACATCCCAGATGCTCTCTCCAAGCATCTTGCAGTGGTCCATCTTTCTTGTGAGGTACCAATACGCCCTCCAGTACCGCCCTGAAAAGGCAATGGACCACGTGGATGCCCTGAGTTGTCTGCAGCAGCCATCAGGGGACCCGGATCCTGCGTCCTGTTTGAATCCCTTCCAGGCCGCCCAGTCCACGCAAAAGACATTGCACGCCTCTCGTCCAAGGAAAAGATCCTCTCCTGTGTTTTTGACTGGGTGTGGAGGGGATGTCCCACTAGTGGGGTGGGCCTGGATTTTACAGTTTACACATCCCGCTGGGACGAACTTTTGGTTCACAAAGTATGCCTGCTGTGGGGGAGTAGGGTGGTGGTGCCCCCGGCCCTGCACCAGTGAGTCCTAACTCTGCTGCATGAGACGCCCCTTGGGATCGTGCGAATGAAGGTGCTTGCCTGCAGCTACATATGGTGGCCCAGGATTGACAATGCGATTGAGTCCTGGGTCACCCATTGCCAACCATGCCAGGAGACCTGGCTGGCACCACCTCGCACTCCTGCACAACATTGGGAGTCTACCTGCATAAGAACATAAGAGAAGCCATGTTGGATCAGGCCAATGGCCCATCCAGTCCAACACTCTGTGTCACACAGCGGGCAAAAAAATATTATATATATATACACACACACACACACTGTGGCTAATAGCCACTGATGGACCTCTGCTCCATATTTTTATCCAATCCCCTCTTGAAGCTGGCTATGCTGGTAGCCGCCACCACCTCCTGTGGCAATGAATTCCACATGTTAATCACCCTTTGGGTGAAGAAGTACTTCCTTTTATCTGTTTTAACCTGACTGCTCAGCAATTTCATCAAATGCCCACGAGTTCTTGTATTGTGAGAAAGGGAGAAAAGGACTTCTTTCTCTACTTTCTCCATCCCATGCATAATCTTGTAAACCTCTATCATTTCACCCCGCAGGTGACGTTTCTCCAAGCTAAAGAGCCCCAAGCGTTTTAACCTTTCTTCAAAGGGAAAGTGTTCCAACCCTTTAATCATTCTAGTTGCCCTTTTCTGGACTTTCTCCAATGCTATAATATCCTTTTTGAGGTGCGGTGACCAGAACTGCACACAGTACTCCAAATGAGACCGCACCATCGATTTATACAGGGGCATTATGATACTGGATGATTTATTATCAATTCCCTTCCTAATAATTCCCAGCATGGCATTGGCCTTTTTTATTGCAATCGCACACTGTCTTGACATTTTCAGTGAGTTATCTACCACAACACCAAGATCTCTCTCTTCGTCAGTCTCTGCCAGTTCACACCCCATCAACTTGTATTTGTAGCTGGGATTCTTGACCCCAATGTGCATGACTTTGCACTTGGCCACATTGAACCTCATCTGCCACGTTGACACCCACTCACCCAGCCTCAACAGATCCCTTTGGAGTGCCTCACAATCCTCTCTGGTTCTCACCACCCTGAACAATTTAGTGTCATCTGCAAACTTGGCCACTTCACTGCTCACTCCCAACTCCTAATCATTTATGAACAAGTTAAAGAGCATGGGACCCAGTACTGAGCCCTGCGGCACCCCACTGCTTCCCGTCCTCCACTGCAAAGGCTGCCCCCGGTCCCACCTGCATCTGGATTTCGTGGGGCCTTTCCAGGGGCAGACCTTCTTCCTGATCGTGGACTCGCACTCCAAGTGGCTGGAAGTGGCCCCTGTGTTGTCAATGTCCTCCTGAGCTGCCATAGGAGCCCTCCGCCAGGTTTTTGCCACTCACAGCCTGCCGGGCACCCTTGTTCTGGAGAATGGGATGGCCTTCACGTTGGGTGAGTTCCAAGACTTTTGTGCCCAGAACATGATAAGTCACATCAGATCAGCCCCTTTCCACCTGGCCATGAATGGCCAAGCAGAAAAGATGGTGCGGACAACTAAGGAATCGCTCCGCCGCATCATCTGTGGGACTGGGAAGCCTGCCTTGCTGAGTTTCTCTTGGCACAGCATGCTATCCCCTGCATGGCCACTGGCCATAGCCTAGCGGAACTCTTAATGGGCTGGCGACTATCCACCCTTTTGGACCGGTTGCATCCAGACCGAGCCGTAGACCTACAAGAGATTCTGGAGGTGTTCCAGGCACCCCACAGGTCTGATACAGGGGACTTGGTATTTGCTAAAAACTTTGGGGGTGGCCCAACCTGAATCCCGGCCAGGGTCGCCTGAGTCTTATGGTTGGTCATATATGAGGTGACCACGGAAAGTGGGTCCACCCTGAGACAGCACATTGACCAGCCGTGGTCACGCGAGGCCCCGGGGGACAAGGTCGAAGACTTCAGTCCCAATGACCAGCCAGCCGTTCCGAATCCTCCACCGACTGAGCCAGCCGAATCAGAGGCCCTGGCTCCCGCTCTCTGGGCTGAGCCGGGGGCTCCTGAGGACTATGAACCACCATCCAAATCTCCAGCATCACCAGCCCCTCTGCTCACCATGCTGGAAGCAATGACTGCTCCTCCGCCCACTCCGGCGCTCAAGAGGTCTATGCAGAAGCACTGCAAGCCTGCATACCTATGGGACTATGTTTGCTGAGTCTTGCAAACTAGGGGGTGAGAGATGTTATGTATGAGGACCTATGTAAAGACTATTATGGGTGTTCCTGCCTGGCTCATTGGAGCCATAAGGACTGAGCTTGGGGACTCAGGAACAATGGGCAGCAGGATCCAAATACCTGCTGTCCTGCTCCAATCACTGGCCCCTTGCTGGTTTGAATGAAACAATGGCATGCTAGTGCAGGAACCTTGAAGTGTATATAAGTTGGCCTCGTTAGCACAGATCTCCAGTCTTTTAGTGCAGCCCTACACTACGCTGTACTCAGGAGTTGTTTTGTAGAAAAATAGGTGGTGGAGCTCATCCAGGGATTGTTATGCAGCTGCACATACTATTCAATGGACAAGGAGGTGGAATTCTCAGAAGGAGGAAGTAGAACTCTCAGAAAGGTTCAGGAGCTGTGCTCCTGTGAGCTCCCACTGAATCTGAGGCCTGGCTGTACTTAATAAAAGAGCTATGATCACTACCACCTCACTTCTTTCCTGCGTTGAACCTACTATATTATATCCCATATCTTCAATATGGGGTTCATAATATGGACCTAGCTTATAGCATTGTTGTAAAGACTACAAGAGAATATATGTGAAGTCCTTTATACACTAGAAAGTGCTTTGCATCCTAAGTGGTGGTGGTATTAAAATAGATGAAAAGCTAAATAAGTTACTTTGATATGATCTCTCTTTCTTTTGAATTAAAAAAATCGAATTAAATGCATTTTATTTTTATTCTGCCTTTTTGCCCTCATAAGGTCCACCAAAGCTACTAACAATTTAAAACATACATGATAAAATACATTATAGAGCCATTAAAATAAGCTCTCGCAAATCTATCTCATTAAAACAACTTTTAAAAGAAATAAAAACAGAGTTAAAATACACATAAAACTGTTAAAAGACATACAAAACATACACATTGGTTAGGAAGGAGGCATCATTGAGGGAATGCCAAACAAAAAAAAATTCCTCACCCACTAGTGGAAGACAGCAATACAAGGGGACAGACATCTCCCTGGGGAGAGGAGGAGGAAAAAATGGTTTTATACCCCACACTTCACTTGGAGTCTCAGAGCAGTTTACAATATCCTCCGCTTTCTCTCTCCAAAACAGGCAGGTAGGTGGGACTGAGAATTGCTCTTGAGAGAACAGCTCTGAGATAACTGTGACTGACCCAAGGTCACCAGGCTGGCTGCATGTAGAGGAGGGGGAATCAAACCCTAGACACAATGGTGGTAGAAAAACATTGTTTCTTTGCTGTCATCACCGCAGTTGAGTATTCTTTAAAATGAGCTTTTACTCATGTCCTGTTGGCTTTGGCCCAAATCTTCCCCCACTACTGCTCTAGCTGTCTTGTTTTTTTTCATTTCCTGCAGCCCTTTAGTAAACCAAGGGGCATCCTGGGTTCTAGCACCTGAGAGAGGGTGCCTGAGAGCGATTGTGTCAACTGCCTGGGTCATTTCCTCATTCCAGATGATATCCAGAAAGACACCCCTGTACTGATTCCCAAGCCATGCACCCCTGGAATGTGATATTGCAATGTAACCCTAGGAACAATATTAATATGACACAGCAATGCCCATTCGAATTGGAATGGTCTGTCTTGCACGTAAGGGAGAAAAATCCAATTCCTTCTTGGCCCCAGGCAGGCTGGAATGATGTTAAGTCTGATTCACAGGCTGGACATGGTGGCCAAATGCTGAACGGTTGAGAAGCATCCATCTTTCTGCTCCTGGAAATGAAGAATTCCAGGCCCAGAGAGGGACAAATAGTGGGCAGAGCTGTAAAAAATTCCTTCACTCTTTTGGCAACCTTTTAAGTGCTGTTATCAAAGCATAAAGAAATAAGGGTGACCAGGAATTCTGCAACACAAATAAATGGCTTGTATATATATATGTTCTGTTATTCTTCAGGGCAAGACAGCAGAAACACAAAGGTTAAAGGTTCAGTGCTCATCTTGTTGTGAATGTGTGGTATAACTGCAAACTGATCTCACATTTCTGACTTTTAACAAAGTTTCTATTTTTCTTTAATCGCTGCTAAGGCTATCAAAGTCAACCAGTCTCCTGAACCCTTGATGGATGCCTATCCATGTTTGACACTAAGGGAGAAATCTATCGCTTTTGGAGAGCTTCAAAGAAATCAGTTTGGGAAAACAGGGCCATAAAAAGTCATTTGGCCAGTGTAATTAAAATTCCTATGATGGGGTATGGATCTATGACACAATGATCTCTGATTGGATATTCCACATATGACACTCTGATTTTCCATTGGTGTGACACTCTGCCTCCTCATTGGGTAACTGAATTGCTTGATGTGACGTAATTTACCCTAGAAAACAGGCAACCCCACCTGTCAGGATAGGGAAGAGAAGGAAAAATAGGGTCGAGAGAGAAAAAGGGGGAGTCGGAAAAGAAAAGAGTTCCTCCTGCACCCCTTCCTACCCTCAACCCCCCCTTCTTCTCAAGAGAAATCTCCCTCCAGAGGCCTTGTGTTTTCCTCTGACTGATCCTACCTTGCAAGATCTAAGTATTGTATCACCTTCCCCCATCCATGCTTATTCAGCTAATCTCTGTATTCCTCTTGTATGCTTGAAATTGTTTGATTGGGATGTAACTATTTGAAACCCTATACCTATAATAAAATCCATTATTAACCAAAGGATTTTCAGTGGTCTATCTCCGTAGACATTGACAGAGATCTCTGCTCACCTCCCCTCTCGTAGACTCACCATTTTGAGCTAATAAAGATTAATATTCCCCAATAAAAAGTTAGTTGAGGTGTAGCACAGAAGTCAACCAGCACATCGACAGGAGCACTAACCATATCAACAGTGAAATTGTTTGATTGGGATGTAACTATTTGAAACCCTATACCTATAATAAAATCCATTATTAACCAAAGGATTTTCAGTGGTCTATCTCCGTAGACATTGACAGAGATCTCTGCTCACCTCCCCTCTCGTAGACTCACCATTTTGAGCTAATAAAGATTAATATTCCCCAATAAAAAGTTAGTTGAGGTGTAGCACAGAAGTCAACCAGCACATCGACAGGAGCACTAACCATATCAACAGTGAAATCTCCTACAGTCACCAAGAAACCATTTGGATCCATCGGATCATCTTAAGGTTGCCTATCACCAGTAGGGGACAAGGGGATCCCCTGGTTTGGAGGCCCTCCTCCAACTTTAGGGCTATCAGAAAGTGGGCAGGGGGGAAGTTGAATGTCTGCGAGGGACTCCATTATACACTATGCAATATACCCATAAGGTATAATTGATGCATGGGCATCTGGAGTTTTTTGGGATAGAGACACCAGTTTTTCAGTATAGCATCTGGTGCGTCTCCTCAAAAAAGCCCCCTAAGTTTCAAAAAGATTGGACCAAGGGGTTCAGTTCTATGAGCCCCAAAAGAAGGTTTCTCCATCCTCCATTGTTTCCAATAAAGAGAAGGCATTTAAAAGGAACATGGACCCTTTAAATGTAATGGCCAGAATTCCCTTAGGAGTTCCATCGTGCTTGCCACAACTTTGCTCCTGGCTCCACCCCCAAAGTCCCCAGATATTTCCTGAGTCGGACCTGGCAACCATATAGATCCTCCAACCCTGCAGTGTCTTGGTATCCCTGTATGTCTAAACCCAAGCAGCTAGAGCTCCATCCATGACAGAGTGACTGTTTTCAGTTCCTCCACATTTAGATCACATTCCTCTGGCCAGAACAAAATACCAGATCAAGAGTGTGATCTGCACAATGTGTAGGACCAGTAATTATCAGAGGCAGGTCTATGTTTATCATATATCAGGATCAGTCATAATATATGAAAAATGTAATACAAAATATTGCCAAGTTTCAAAGTGAAAAACATCTATATTGTAACTATCATAAATTTATTTTTTTAAAAAAACCCAAGAAGACTGATGACAGATGACAATCTCACAATATATGTCTGTAAAATAAGGACTTGTATTATCTGTTTTTACATATCCAAACAAAACAAACGTATATATCAGGGGTGGCCAACGAAAGCTCTCCAGATGTTTTTTGCCTACAACTCCCATCACCCCCAGCCATTGGCCATGCTGGCTGGGGCTGATGGGAGTTGTAGGCAAAAAACATCTGGAGAGCTACCGTTGGCCACCCCTGGTATATATTAATGATACATAACACTGAAGAAATGAAAAGAAGATGATTTTCCAGACTGTTGTTAGCTAGACAATGAATAGAGTGCAAATGTGGAGTTCATCTGAGGAAAATAAAAATTTCTAATTAAAACCACTTGTCACTATACAATAAAATACAGATTTATCAGATACTGCTTAATACACTGTTCTGTTACAGTACTTGGAAGGAGAATATCAGGCCAACAGATATGGACTTGATTGTGGTTTTGTTAAGCACTGCAATAAGTAAAATTGCTCATCTTTGCAAACTGAACAAGAGAAGCAAGGCATACAGATAATCACTTTCACGGAGGAAAATTGGCTTTTATGTTTGGCTGACATTTTTTTTTAAAATAATGGACATTCCTATAATTTTTGTTCTTGTTCTTATTCTCTCTGTTTTGCAAAGTAAACGCTTTGTTTTCAAAGGAAGAAAAAACTTGTTTTCTTGATTTAGTGGACATGTGCCATTTCCCCCAAGTTTTCTCTGTGAATGCATGCTATGAGTTTAATTTTATAAAGTAGTTGCAATAGCTTCTTCAGTTAGCTTTGGGAAAACTGGATGCTGGGTACTGAGCCTTTCTTATCAGCCTGAAGTTGCTGATGTAGGGCCAGGTGATTCTGTCAGGGATGGAGGAGGAAGTAGCTATCATAGCCAGGAGGACTGTGACAGGCAGTAAATGATATTCCACATCATACCTGTCAAGATTGTCCAGCTTTGCAGGCATCCTAAGAAACTAAGCAGCTTGTCCAAAGCTACTTTCAGGATTATGTCTTTCTGCCTGTATGATTCCAGAATAAAAAGTCTTGCTTAGAGTCTAGGGACAAGGTGGTTTACAGGAAGAGGATAGAGATAATGGCTATGCTCGGTCCCCTTCCAACCTTCATCCCATCCCAAAAGATGCTGACTGTGGAGATAGGAAATTATTTGACACTGGTGTTGTGCAGTGCCATTTCGATCAATAATAAGACTTCTGTCCTCCAGAATTATCTGGTAGAGCAGATGGTAAATGTGGCTTGCATGACCTAAACCTTGGTGAGGGAGGGTGAAACAATCACCCTGAGTTAGCTCCCCCCCCCCGCCCCAGGATTTTTGATCCTTCACCAGTCCTGGACTGATGGGTGGGAGTGGTGCTACTCATCCAAGAGGCTTTCTCCTTCACAGCACTCCCTGAGACAAAGCCGATTTCCCAATATCCTTATGCTACTCTCACTCTCGTCTTCTCTGTGGGGCTTCTGTTGGATTTCACACTATCTGCCCTGGGGCTGCAACTCACTCCGCCTTTTTTGTGCAGCAAGCAAGATCCTCTAAAAACCAGTTTCTGTTTGCCGCACAAAAAAGGCGAAGCTAGTTGCAGTCCCAAAGCAGATAGTGTGAAATCTGATGGAAGAGAGGAGGCGCGTGAGAGCGGCGTAAGGCTTGTGGGAAATCAGGCAAAGATTGCCGGCATTGAATGTAAGAACATAAGAACATAAGAGAAGCCATGTTGGATCAGGCCAACGGCCCATCCAGTCCAACACTCTGTGTCACACAGTGGCCAAAAAAAATTATACACACACACACACACACTGTGGCTAATAGCCACTGATGGACCTCTGCTCCATATTTTTATCTAAACCCCTCTTGAAGGTGGCTATGCTTGTGGCTGCCACCACCTCCTGTGGCAGTGAATTCCACATGTTAATCACCCTTTGGGTGAAGAAGTACTTCCTTTTATCCGTTTTAACCTGGCTGCTCAGCAATTTCATCGAATGCCCACGAGTTCTTGTATTGTGAGAAAGGGAAAAAAGTACTTCTTTCTCTACTTTCTCCATCCCATGCATTATCTTGTAATCCTCTATCATGTCACCCCACAGTCGATGTTTCTCCAAGCTAAAGAGCCCCAAGCGTTTCAGCCTTTCTTCATAGGGAAAGTGTTCCAGCCCTTTAATCATTCTCGTTGCCCTTTTCTGGACTTTCTCCAATGCTGTAATATTCTTTTTGAGGTGCGGCGACCAGAACTGCACACAGTACTCCAAATGAGACCGCACCATCGATTTATACAGGGGCATTATGATATTGGCTGATTTGTTTTCAATTCCCTTCCTAATAATTCCCAGCATGGCGTTGGCCTTTTTTTATTGTCTTGACATTTTCAATGAGTTATCTACCATGACCCCAAGCTCTCTCTCTTAGTCAGTCTCTGCCAGTATGGGCCTGGTGTGGGAAGCAAGGAGAGTTTGACCATTTGGTTGGTGTACTGTCCACCTAATGCACCAGCAAATGTCCTGTCAGGCCTGTTGGAGCCTGTATCTGGCTGGACATTGGAGTACCCCAGACTATTAGTCTTGGGAGACTTCAGTGTCTATGCTGAGGATGTGACCTCCTCTCAGGCCAAGGACCTAGTGTTGTCCATGATGGTACCAAGACTCTCCCAGTTTGTTTCAGCTCCCACTCATCAAGCAGGCTGCAAGCTGGATTTTATCTTTGCATTGGGGATTATGGTGGACCATATTACTGCTGATGCAGTACTGTGGTCGGACCACCTTTCACTGAAGGCCTGACTGAGGACTAACTCTTCCAGTTTAGGCAGTGAGCGAATTTATGCTTGCCTACGGAGCCTAGTAGGTTCCAGGAAGCTCTGTGGGACCCAGTTCCCCCTAGCAGCCCATTGGATGACTGGCAGAGCTGTCTTTCTGAAGCCATCAATGAGGTCGCTCCCTGGTGCCCTCTTCACCCTCATACCAAATTGGTTCCATGGTACTCCCCAGAGCTAAGGCAGATGAAACAGGAGTTGAGCCAGCTAGAGAAAGAGTTGCGACAACCCCATAATGAAGTAACAGCAACATCCTATAGGTCATAGGAAAGGGGAGAGGCTGCAAGCACCGCTGGGAGGCAAAGCGAAAAGCAAGAGGGGGAAGGGAAATGGGGACATGTCTCCCCTCCCACCATGAGTTTTTGTGTGCGCCGCCCAGACTTGTATCTCTCTAATGGTATAAGTTATTTGTCCTTCTATAGTCATTGACAGAGGGTCAGTTAGATATGAAGCTACATATATTAAATCAGTGATATTAGCAATATAATTACATATCAAAAGAGTGCATTTATAAACAAAACCTTATGAGCAAAATCTTTGAGTAATAAATGAGAAGATGTTATCTAAGTTCATCTTGGAGGAGAGACTCTGTAGGATAATGAATTTCTTCTGAACACATTTACATCTCCTATATTTTCCTAGGTTGCAATGATGACTTTTGTGATGAATGTCTCCCTACTATGAGTCACAGTGTCCTCTCATTTTATATTGTTTTTTGTCTAGTCCATAGAGGGTTCCAACTATGGCCCGGATTTGAACCCATATACTAATAGTGAGGAGTTACGTAACCTATTATTTAACCCCCTCCTCCCCCTCAGGGATGTAATTTATCAATGGAAAGTGGTGAAGCTGTGATGGCAATCAGAGTTGGGAGATAGTACCTCCTATTAAAGAAGGCGATGTAGAGGGAGCGACTGGAGCAAGATAAAAGGGCACATTAGGAATAGGAATGATTGAGAGTCTATTTTAATGTGTAGCTCCTGTATTTTGTATGGATGGATTGTAGAGGGGACTAGCTCTCTCCCTAAATTCTTCATGCTTATCTGCCAATGATCACTGCTCCGGAAAACGAAACAATTAATCCAGATTGTTGTCAAAAATGGTCATTTGTCATCCTGCTGTGTAACTAGCTAAACTTCCTTTTAAAATGACTAGTTTGTTCAGGTCAAGGCTCGGTGTCTCCTTCATTTCCTGCTATTTCTTCCACCACAATATTCTTTATCCACCTCTTAACCAGAACAGGAGGGGACCTAAAACTCAGTCTCTTGCTAATGCTGACTTAATGTAGCACCTTCCCTTCCCAGGCAAGAATGTAAAACTGAGAAAACATCTGTTTTAGCAAAGATTCAAATGGTAAAAGACTTGAGAATGGAGGTTATTGCTCAGGTGATAAGGGAGTTGGGACCATAACAGTTGTCAAATTCTCCTTCTTTTCACAGAATTGGAAGAACCTCATCATTTTATGTATTCCAGCATGGGATTTTTTTTTAGCAGGAATGCACAGGAATGCAGTTCTGGCTGGCTTGGCATCATGGGATGTGGCCTAATAGCCAAATGAGTTCCTGTTGCATTTTTTCTATCAAAAAAGCCGTGTGAAACAATGGTGACATCAGGGGGTGTGCTCTAATATACAAATAAGTTCCTGCTGCGCTTTTTCTACAAAAAAGCCCAGATTCCAACCACCAGCACTGAATGAGTACTCCTTCCTTCCCTTCCTCCCTCCCTCCCTAGGAAACTATCTTCCATTGCCCATTAATTAATATGTAATCTACTTTGTCTGTAACCATAGCGCATCTTGTTTTAATTGAATTTGGAAGGACAGTTGCTACCCTTCTGAGGCAATTTTTAGCATTTTTCAAGATGGTTATCAAGCCTTCCTCTAGCAGGGTTTTCAGTTTTCACAATTTTATCATAACTCTTGAGATGTTAATGCTTAATAATAATTTTTGGTATTTATGTAGCATAAAAGTAATAGTGCTAAAGACAAAGAGGAAAAGACTTTTTAAAACTTACTGCTTGCTAGTTTGTGGAAATTCCTTTAAAAAAATGGTAAATCTCATTATTTGTGAGGGTGCTGGCAGGCTAATTATTTTTAACATGAATCATTGCCAAACCTATTTCTTGGAATTTCTAAATAAAGAGGTTATTTTTACTTCTATTGTGGTGGCTTCTTCCTGTTTTCTTCTGACTTTCCTCTGCTGAGGATTAAGGACAGATCATAGTGCTTCACCTCTGGCAATACAGGAAATCACTGCACAAGGCAATATGAAGACCTCACTTCCTGGCTTGAGTAATAATACAAAAAGATTGGGACAAAAGGTCTGATCAGGGGAAGGAGCCATGATGGCTAGAGTAGAGAAGCAGGAAATGTGGAATACGTGCCAGACAGCCTAACAGAAATTTACTGCCCAATTCTGCAATAACAAAGACAGCCCACTTGCCTAGTTGGACACAGTATTAGGAACTGGTCACATGGCCTTAGAGAGACGAAGGAATCACATGACTTGGGAAGGTATGTGCTTCATAGGGTTGCCAAGTCCAATTCAAGAAATATCTGGGGACTTTGGGGGTGGAGCCAGGAGACTTTGGGGGTGGAGCCAGGAGACATTGGGGCGGAGCCAGGAACAAGAGTGTGAAAAGCATAATTGAACTCCAAGAGAGTTCTGGCCATCACATTTAAAGGGACAGCACACCTTTTTAAATGTCTTCCTTCCATAGGAAATAATGAAGGATAAGGGCACCTTCTTTTGGGGCTCATAGAATTGGACCCCCTGGTCCAATCGTTTTGAAATTTGGGGGATACTTTGGGGAGAGGCACTAGATACTATATTGAAAATTTGGTGCCTCTACCTCAAAAAACAGCTCCCCCAGAGCCCCCGAAACCTCCAGATCAATTCCCCATTATACCCTATGAGAAGACGTTTCCCTCTCCACCCCCCTCCCCCCCGCCCCCCCCCCCCCTTTCTGGGAAATCTGATGCAGGAGACAGAACTCACTCACCTCCGGAGGTGCAAAGGCACATGGTCCTTTGGGGGCGTGGCTGGGCTCCCCTCCCTTCACCGGCCAGCTGACTGGGGGCGGGAAGCAGCCTGAGAAAACGGAAGAGCTCTGGCTGCTGCGATCGGGGCTGGGTGGGAAGGGCTGCCGTTCTCCCCCCTCCCCTCCCCCCGCTTTCCCTTTTATGGCCAGCGGGGGGAGGAGGCTCCAAATCGGGAGTCTCCAGGCCTAGCGGGGGATTTGGGACCCCTAGTGCTTCATGGGAATGGCATTATTCTGTGTACTTGTATATATAAACAAGGAAAAACAGGATCTCTGAAGGATGTTTGTTTTTGAAGGATGGAAGAGCTCATGTGGTATCCTACAGCTGTCAAGCAGTATTATTTCCTATTATTTTTGTTGCTATGAGGTGGAGGGTGTGAAGAAGAGACAGACATACACCTCATAATTCTGCCATCCTTACTTTAACCTAGTTAACAATGCTAGCAAATCCTGACAGCAGCTTCTATTGTACTGGTTATACTACTTGCTTGGTACTTTGACCCAGACAGATGTCTACCCTCTCCCATCAGTCCTTTCCACTCCCCCCCTCACATTTACTGCTGTGTCTAGCAATGCAATCCTTGTGAAAGATCACAAATTCCAATCATTGTTCTTTTCCCCCCCTAGACAGAATGTGCCAACTACATCAGAGTACTTCATCCTTTAAATCGGACACATCTATTGGCATGTGGGACTGGAGCTTTCCATCCCATCTGTGCTTTCATCTATGTGGGTCACCGGGGAGAGGTAAGGATGGATACACAGAAAGACTTTGTAGTCGGTGTCAGCATCAGCCAATCTTAGGCCTCAATGGTATCAAATGTTAAATCCAGCCATAGCTTCCTCCATAACATTGCTAATAGCATTATTATGGCTCACGTTAGTGGAAAGGAAGTCTTTGAGTACCTAACTGCAACATCTTTTTCCATGTAAGAGATAAGGGAGATACTGGCACTTAAACCAAACTCTCTTTAGTTCATACACTGCCTTAAAAGTTTAATGAGGAGCAATTCAGCCTCGCGAAAATTCCAAGCTGGATGGTTCATCAGCCCATCCAGTGGAAAGGTTTTCTGTTCCAAGTATACTTGATGAAGAAACTAATTGCCCAATAAACCAATTAAGATCCACAATACTTACTCTTCTTGGTGCTCCAGATCAGTGTGGCCACTCATAGAATTTCTCCAATCTTATGTATCCAGAAAAGAAATGGATTTTGGATGTACTGGTTATGCTGATTGAAGCTTCACTACATACCTAACTGCAGTTTTTTAAATGTCCCCCCCCCCCCCCGCTCTCTCTCTCTCTCTCTGTCTCTGTGAAATCTCCTTTTCTGTTTGGGCACTGTATCCAGCTATAAGTCCCAGGTGCTACTGAAGGCAAGAAGTCTGCCCATTTCAGGTCACAGCAACTGAACTGCACTTTTTTTTATTCCCAAACAAACATTCTCCAAGCAAGGAAGGACCAAGACATAGATCCCATTTTCGAGCTCAGTTCTTACGTTGTTCCTTTTGGGGCTAATCCCAAAAGTTTTGCAGTCTTCAGGGATTTAGACAATGCTGGCTCCCTGGTGGGGTGTATATCTGTGGGTGGCATTTCTTTTTCCCTCAACCTTTTGCTTTTCCTCAAAGTCTTTGCCCATAAATCAAGCTGGCCTCAGTAGGAAGGTCATCCTACTTCACCCTGTAACCCCCTCTCACTCTGGAGGATTCAGTGCTCACAAGCTTTTATTGAGTGCGTGAGAGAAAGGGCCCTTTCAGCACAGCTGTTTATCACAAGTAAAAGGGATGGTTGCAGACAGCCCCCCTGACCTCTCACAGCATAACCCTATTTGCCACACCCCACCTCACCCTGGTGCACGTTCACACTGGTTTAACTTGCAGGTAAACACAATTGGGGCACTGTCTTTTTGCTGTTACAGTATTCCAACAATTTAACAAAGCCCCTCTTTGGTCTTGTTTTGGCATGCAAACTGCATTAGGGGACAGTACTAGGCCTGGATGTGGGTGGACAGTCAAGTGTGCCTGATAGAGACTTGTAATTAGACAGCCTGAAGAGGTTTTTTGTCCAGCAAAGTGAGATAAGTGGCAGGAAGGCAAGTGGATGTCAAAAACTACTTGTCAGTACTGAAGAGTAGGAGGGAGGTGAGGAGGGATTCCTAGTATCCTTAGGCATTCACTCTCAAATATGTATTTAGTGAAAGTTGATTGTTAAGGTATCTAACACTGGAAACTATTTTTAGCTAGAAAGCCGAGAGTTCTAGCTACTGAGGCATCAACTCAAAAGCCCTGAGTTAATATATATTGATTCCTCAGAGAGAGAGAGAGAGAGATCCATATGATAGATCAAATGCTTGAACTAAAGTGTCATGCCTTGACTTTTTGAAAAATGTGCAGACTGTCTGTACATCCCCCCCCCCCAAAAAAAAACTGGCATGACAGCTCTTTTTTTCCCCGTGTGGGGACACAGGACAAAATTAAACATTTTAAAGATTCTTGAATTCTTACTACCTGGAATATCATCATCATAGGCTAGATTGTGAGAAGATTCCCTTACACAGTGCAGAGAAATGGGAGCAAAACTATTCTGAAAATGGAGTTGCAAACCTCCAGAGGTTTCCCAGAATTTACAGCTGGTCTCCAGACTACAGAGATAAAATGGCTGCTCTGGATGGTGGACTCTATGGCAGGGGTGGGGAACCTTTTTTTTTTTTGCCAAGGGTCATATGGATATTTATAACATCATTCGCGGGCCAGAAAAAATTTATCTACTTAAAAAACAGTGCTCTGCCAAGGGAGAATGATTCAGGCCAGCAAAAATAATGCAAATAATTGTTTTTCTATTTGAAGTCATGTGGCGAGAGCCTAATCTGACACACACACGCACACCTGGCCCACTGCCCTAGGCAAATGCATACGTCCAGGGCTTTTTTTGTAGAAAAAACCCAACAGGAACACAATAGCATATCAGACCACATCCCTAATATTAGCATATTAGGTCACACCATCTGGGATAATCAACTGAACTTTGACAGTAACTTTTCCAGGCCCTGCAACAATTCTGGCTGACCAGCCAGGCCCCAGGGAGGTTGCTGCACAGTATTTCTTTGCCCTGTGATCCCTGCCTGGCCCTTGGGAGGCTGCTGCACAGCACGGCTGGGCCCCACAATCCCCAAGGGCCACACCAAGTGACCTTGAGGGCCATATACAGCCCTCGGGACAGAGGTTCCCCACCCCTGCTCTATGGAATTATACCCCACTAAAGTCTCTCTCCTTCCCAAACCCTGTCCTCCCCAGACTGCACCCCAAATCTTCAGGAATTTTCCAGCCTAGAGTCTGAAGAGTCATCTTGTTCTGACAAAAATGTTTCAGTATTGCTGTCTGTCCAGCAGCATTTATCCTGCTATCTCTCAGTTTCTTGAAAGTACAACTGATTTGTTTATATAAGGATAATAGGAGTAAGTAAGTAATTTTTTTTATTTATACCCCGCCCTCCCCGCCAAAGCAGGCTCAGGGCGGCTGAGCCATCCTGCCCACTATTAGCAGGGCTTTTTTTTTAGCAGGAACACAAAGGAATGCAGTTCCGGCTGGTTTAGCATCAGGGGTGTAGCCTAATATGCAAATGAGTTCCTGCTGGGCTTTTTCTTAAAAAAGCCTTGTGTGAAACAATGGTGATGTCAGGGGGCAAGACTTAACATGCAAATGAGTTCCTCCTGGACCTTTTCTATTTTAAAAAGCCCTGACTATTAGTATCCTCTTTCTTGTCAAATATGAATTATTATGCTCCTTATTATAGTAGTGCTATAAAGCCAGGAGGATTTAAATAAATTCAAATTCCAGCAGCACTGAGAAAGCTGTTTTTTTTAAAAAAAAATCACTGTCTTTAGCTGAGCAGTATCAGTTACTGGATTTCTCATGATTAGATGAAAAGCTGTAGCACATTTAAGTGCTGGTAGGACATGCCCTTTCTCATGTTTCCTTTGATATCTTTATCCAGCCTTCCTTTCTTCCCACATCACCTCTAAACACATGACCGTGTATTCTGTTGTGGTTCTGTTAGCTATATTTCAATACCTCATTTTACAATTTGTGTTTTTTTCTCCTCCCAGCACGTGTTCAGCTTGGATCCTACAAGTATAGAAAGTGGTCGGGGGAGATGTCCTCATGAGCCCAATAGGGCATTTGCAAGCACTTTTGTTGGTAGGTGTCACACTAGATGGAGCAACTAGATCCAATGGTTCTAGATCTAATGGCAGTTTATGGATAAAGATGCAGTCTTGTTAGCCCAAAGTGCAGCCATTTGTTCTCTGAGCAGCATAAGGTACTGACCAAGTCAGAAATGACCAATAAACTATTATTTCATTTCATAAATTTAGAATACACTTCAGCTAAGCAAACCAAAAAACACACAAAAATGTTATTTTGTTTTCTGAGGCCTTAAATTCTCTAATTCTTTCTTGGTATGAACAAATTGGTTTTGTTTTCTTAGTGCAGTGAACTACCTCTGGTCTTAAATTATATCTATTTGGAATGTTTGTGTCCATCTAGGATTCTGAGGACTCACAAAACAGCTTTCTGTGCTAGAGGATTCTGTGCACTATGTGTTCTCAAAGTACACCTGAAGTATACATACGTGGAAGTACTTTGACAACATTACTTCCTCCCCTTCACAGACTGAGATTAAGTAAATTTCGACACTAGGTATGTAGCACTGCACAATTTTTCAGAGAGGAAATAGAGAAAGGTATAATCTTTTTTAAAAGCTTTTAACATCAGAACCTCTGTGAAGATGTGCCCTAAGCGGGGACATATATCTTTTCATCTCTGGTACAGTTACATAAACCAACTTCATCTATATTCATTCATTATAGAGTTACAGCCACTAGGCTCCAATACACTGAAGTAGTGTGCTGGCCAAGGGTGTAAACTGTGAACAGTGAAATCAATTGTTGCCTCTTCTATCAATTACTAGGTAGCTTTAGGCAAGCTATGTTTTCCCATCTTCATCCCGCCCTCACCTTGCATCTATGATATCACACAGGGTAGTTTTCCTAACATTCTAAATTGCTTCATAAATGCAAAGTATCATTATTATTACCGCAGGAATATAGAGCAAGACTTTATTGTTTCTGTGGGGTTTCTTTCCTAGGTGGTGACATGTATACAGGACTAACAGCAGATTTCTTGGGCAGGGACTCTGTGATCTTCCGAACAATGGGACAGCGCTCCTCTCTGCGCACTGAGATGGATCAGCGTCTGCTTAATGGTAGGAGAAAGTTATATGAGTCCTTCAGAAGAAAGGGTATGTGATATGATCTCTATGAGCCTATTTAGACATTTTAGAAATAAAGTACATGTGCCTTCCAAATAATTTGGGCAAATCATGGCAAACATGGGTTGGAAAGAGGTTAATGTGTTTGTGAATGAGATTCAGTTCACCCTAGCAAATGGTGAATGAATAAAACATTTACATTTCACATAATTGTGAAAACAAGGAAACACTTATCAGTGGAATTAGGAATGGAATGGCAGTTGAGTCAGGTTATAAGGAATTTGTACTTAGATATGTTTACAACAATGCCTCTTTTAGTTACGGATATTTACTTATTTAAGATATCCAAACCCCACTTTTTGTAGCAGTAGAAAAAAGAGTGCTGCAGCACCTTAAAGATGAGCTTTTGTGAGTCACTGCTCTTCTTTAGGTAGAATGAAGCACAGGAAGCACAAGGGGGTATATCTGAAGAAGTGAGCAGTGACTCACGAAAGCTCATACCCTACCACAAATTTCTTTCGTCTTTAGGGGCCTCCTGGACTCTAACTCTTTTCTATGCTACAGATAGAGTAACATGGCTATCCTTGATCTAGCCCCACTTTTTTATGAACATGGTTCCACGAAGGGACAATACATAGCTTAAAACAATACCTAGGTAAAATAAACAACAGCTACACAAAGTAAACCAGGAAACATCACAAAAGTCAGGCAATGGAAAGGAAGATTAGCAATGTTTTTGATATCGATTCCTCAATAAGTGGACATTTCATGTGCTCACTCCATTGGCAGTAGCTCCACCAACTGTGCCTACAGGAAGTTTGCAAAAGTATGTATCTTTTAGGATCTGTGCTTAGCTGCTCACATTTTCTGGTGTCTTTCTTTCTAACATGCCTTACAATCTTTATTGCAGCTCCTAAATTTGTTGCAGCTTATATGATCCCAGACAATGATGACCGGGAAAATGACAAGGTCTACTTCTTCTTTACTGAAAAGGCAGTAGAGTCAGACAGCAAAGGACATGCCATCTTTAGCCGTGTTGGGAGGATCTGTGTGGTAAGATCATGGGGCCATTTTTGTGTGTGTCTGTGTGTGTAATGTGATGTGGAGATTTTGTTAACAGCTTCATGTACTGCTCTGGAAGACAAATGTTGCTGCATTTGTAGCTCACAGCAACATGCTGCTTGACATCTCCATGTAAGAGGCATGTTAAGAGATACAAAACATAGTCACAGCTGAGCATTTGGCTGTATAACTGTGACTTATACCATTGTTGTTCTGTCCAACTAAAGACTGTAAGAACTGTTTAAAAGGGAATAAACTCCTTACTGATGCTAGTGAGGTCACCTTCCAGGCAAATGAGGATACTCTAGCAGCATGGAATTATATCAGTGACACATGTATTCAGCTGACATTTTATCTGTCGGAGGTCTGCAACTAGGGTTGCCAGTTTTGGGTTGAGAAATACCTGGTGGTTTTGGGGGTGGAGCTCTGTGGGGTTTGGAGAGGGGAGAGACCTCATCAGGGTATAATGCCATAGAGTCCACCTTCCAAAGCAGCCATTTTATCCAGGGGAACTGATCTTGATAGTCTGGAGATGAATTGTGATAGTGAGATTTCCAGGTGCCATTTGGAGGTTGACAACCTTATCTTTAATCTGTTTTAGCCTGTGGGGACATTTGGAATGCTGACAAGGGGTGGTTGGCAATGTTCCCTCTAAGCTGCAGAGTCTTGTGAGCACAAATTCTGCTTTGTGAGCTATTGGCATTAAAGTTGTGAGCTACTGCATAAATTAGTGTGCTCCAGGGTCATCCTTCCTGAGCTAAGACAAAAATGTGTGAGCTGGAGACTAAAAATCTGTGAGCCACCTTATGCTAACTCAGCTTAGAGGGAACACTGGTGGTGGGCCACAGCCATAAAGTGGCTGCCGCAGCAGGTAGAGCCACATGCTAAGAAGAATCCCAAGTGTGTGGGAGAAGAGGGGTAATTCAAAAATACACTGGGACAGAGAGGTGAGAGAATAAAACAAATATCATAGTGGTTGCTGAAACTTTTTTTTTTTTTTTTGTAATTTTGCACTTGTGTGTGTGTCTTTCTAGTGACTGACCCCTACTGGGAGCAGGGAGGATATTCAGGGAGGTGGCTGAATAAGGCCTGCCCTTGTCCTCCTGACTGCTGGTGTTCCAAGGAGGTTTCCCTTCCAAGTACTTGCCAGAGTTGGCCCTGCTTAGGTTCCAAGCTCTGATGGATTGGGTTTGCCTGGCCTATTCAGGTTAGAACCTGAAACAAAATTATTTTAATCTGCATAGTCAATCAGATCTTCAGTGACAAATCAGGAGCCTTGTTGGGCAAGAGCCCCACCTAGCCCCGCCCACTTCCTAAAAACACTTGGTGGGTGCTAAGAAAGTTGTTGGGGGGCACCATGGTACGCATGGGCACCACACTGAGAACCCCTGGTATATGTATTCAGAGTGACACACTTCCACAGAACCTGCTTGAATCTGCTTACAAAATAAAATATAATAAAAACATAATATACCTTAGATGTCATTAACAGTTAAATGACAGAAGCTCAGAGCTGCATGTGTGATTGTCCCTTTTTCCACTTTATCCTAACAATCCTGGAAGTTACATTAGTCCCGGGGTGACTAGTCCAAGGTCATTAGTGAGTTTTGTAGTGAATAGCAGTTTGTATCTGAATCTCCCCAGGCCGAGTCCAACACTAGTTGCATTGCACCTGAAAAGCACTGCACATCAGAGTACATACTTCCTGGGAATAGCAGCTGACTGTATGGGCCACAAGCTGCTCATTCACACCCAAGAAGGATGCTGCATCATCCTTGGGTTCAGTTTAGAGCTGAATTCAATTCTCCCGTGGACATGTTTTCACATAAAGAAAGAACCATGGAAGTTGCCTAATACCAAGTCAGACCATGAGGTCCTTCTAGCCCACTATATTCTACTCTGCCTGTCAGTGGTGCATCTTTAACTGGAGCTACGAGGGACTAAATCTGCAGTCTTCTCTATGCAAACCATGTGCTGTGCCCAGATGAAATGACCCCATTCTGTTTGGGAGTTGTGTCCCCCCCCCCAAAAAAAAATTCTAAGCCTACCTATTTCATTTCAGTTTCCCTGCTTGGCATTAGCTTTGAAGCCATTATGGGAGGGTTGGGTGCAAAGACTCCTGTCTCTGTTGCTAGAAGAAAAGCTATTTTCAAGCATGCTGAAACTACAGCAGATTCGATTGTGAAGGATCTCCCAGTGGAGTACTGCAGTGCTGCCAGCTTCTCTTTGCAACATCTCCCTGCCTTCTTCCACAAGGCCCCCAGAAAATAGTCTCCCCATCTGAAAACTGCTGAATGAGAGAGGAGCATTTCACCAGGGCCAGGGGGAGTGTTCACCCTCCCAGTTCAGCTTAGTCCTACTTTAGATTGAATAGCACTCTGAAATTAGATCTGCTTCCCACTGCCTTTGGTTCTTGATTAGCAGCATATTATAGGAAGTCTTTTTGGCACACATAACATTTTTAAGCACTTCAATCAATACCTCATCATTGGTAGTGCCTGGCTGAGGACGGTTGAGTAAATCTCTCAAGAGTGCAAGTGTTTCTTTTCAAGCCAAAGCCAAGAAGATGGAATTTTTCTTTTTGGCAATTCTCTTTAAAGTGGTTGGCTAAAACAGAGATGGAAGGCGGAGGAATTTTCTTGACTCTTTGAATGTCAACTTCAGAGTCTTTTGTCTTTCATCCAAATGGAAATTGCCTATTTTTTTTATGGAAGCAATTTTCAATTTCAGTCTTTCTTCCCAGCTCTCCCTCTCCCAAGTTATTTTATAGGAACTTTGTTTCCAAAATGTCCTTCTTTAAAAGATCCTGGCTTTTAGTTCTGCTTCCTAGTTTCCAGTACAGCAGCCATATCATTTTATTGAACAGAATAATTCAGTTGCAAGGAAATAAACTAACTGCAGAAATAATGATAGAATAGCCATGTTATTCTCCTGAAGCAAGAAATTTAAACAGGAGGCTTGTAGCATTTTAAAGACTAACAGGTTTTTAATCCTAGCATGTGTTTTCATGTACTAGAGCTCACTTCATCAGATGTATACCCTGGATCCTCACTGGACAAACATTTGTTTAAGAGCTTATAAAATTAAAGAGCAGAGTTGATGGGACATGAAATTCAGGAAGTATAAAATGAGATGTTGGTAATGGTGGTATGTGAAATTCAAATGTTACGAAGAAGAGAACTGAGTTCATTCTCAGTAGCTGTAATTGCAGATAATGCAGTTTTCCCAGTTTTGCTAAACTAGTTGACACCCATGGCATCTTTTAAGACCAACAAAGTTTTATTATGGGTGTAAGCTTTTGTGTGCATTCATACTTCTTCACACTGCTTCAGACAAAATCCTAGGTTTTGCTGAGCTAGTTGATGAAGGGTACAATGACAAATTTGCCTTGCCAGATGTTCAACCCCTGAGTTTTCAGTGGCATTTCTGGAATAATAAGCAATTCATGAACTCAGAGGTAATTTCTCAGGTTGTTTTTATGTCTCATGCAAAGAATTACTGCATGCACATATAGCCTACTGCCATTGCTGGGAGAGATACAAGTACTGCCAGAACACTCCCAGATTTTTCAAATGGGAAAGCCTTTCTCTGTTCTGCAGCTTTGATCCTCTGTCTTACAGACCACATACACTTATTCTTCAGAGATTTTTATAAATGCACTGCCATAGACTGATGAAGCGACCACTAAATATACATCAGGTTAGAACCTGCTCCCTTCTTGAAATTTAAGGACTCCTAATTCAAATTTAAATCTAGAATATGCTGTGACTTTCCCAACAGTGTGCTGAGAGTAATTACAAGGAAGAAGCTGTGGTTTTGAGGTGAACTTGTGTGTGTTATAGCTAATTACTGTTATAGCTAGAACTTTTGTTATAGCTAGTTACTATTTGACGTATTTTGATAGGTGAATGCTTTTCAAGTAAAGATTTGTCTGTGTTGATTATGCTGATAATTTTTATCACCCTTCTAATATGTAAATTACTATCAAGTTTTTTTTCTTATTCAGCACTACTATGTGATGGTCTGATAGAATTAGAATAGCAGATCAGAAAGTAACTCACCATGCCACCAATATGACATTTTCATGTTACTTCTCCAGATTTCTTAAAAAGTTGTACCCAAAGTTGGTAAGGGGGAAATATGTGTGTTATACACACACACAACAGCACACCAATAACTTCCATATATATATAGAGAGAGAAAGAAGATGCAAGATACAATTTCTCTGCATTTGTGGATGTGGGGAACTGGTCTTAACAAGAACCACTTTGGCAGTGGAGGATTGAGAAGCTGATTTTGGGAGAAGTATTGAAAAATGTGCATGAGGCCGTCATTGAGGAAATCACATAGAACAGGAAGATATTACGGATGCATGTTGAGAGAAGCCCCTGGGCCCAAATACACATTGAATATGCAATCCTCCCAACATCGTACATGCTGGAATGTTAATGAGAACCTCAACCATATGGAACAAAGAAGGACTACCTCCTAGAGAGCCATTTGGCTGAAATCACTCCAGTATTTTTGAGTAGGGAATGTGTCAAACATGTTCATTCTTTCCTCTCCACCCTTTTGTCTCATGGGATGTCCCAGATGTTGTATTCACTGTTGGAGGGACATTGCCAGATCAGCATATAGATGGATGAATTTCACTGTTCCATGCAATTCGCTTTCATTGCTATTTATATTCCATTGCAATACCAGTAGCCAAATACAGTAATTAAAAGTACCTAGATGTGCATTTGTAAAAGGGAGTTAACAGGTCTAAAATCATCCTTATGCTTTTGGAGTTTCCACCAGTAAATGACATCTGGTTTGCTCTTCTTCCCCATTTTTGTGCTAGTGAAGTTGCCAACTGCCACAGATTATGCAGCATATTTGAGAATTTTGCACATGCATTTTTGCATCTAATGGATGTGGAATTTGTTGTAGAACATACATACCAGAATGGGTTTTTTTATTAATATATAAGAAGCCCAATATTGTTTGAGAAGGGGGAGAGAAGAGAATTTCTACATAAGGGCAAAAGGTCAGTCTGTTGGCTGCAGTGGTCATTTACATGAGTTTGCAGTATTATTGTCCACACCCATTTCTTCAGAGCAATAATTTAAAATAGAAAATTTTGTCTCTCTTTGGACTAAGGTTTTTCTGCATGCTTGACTTACTCCTGACTCTCTTGGGAGTTGATCCGCAAGCACTGGAATTGGTTTTGGCAGGGTTTTTCCGCATGTCTGCCCTCCCTCTGCATTTTCATAGTTATGGAGACAGTTTATTTTGTTCTGCCTGTGCCTTAAATGATCAGGCTTTTCAAGGGAGGGTGCTGTCATAATCAGTGGCTTTATTTGTGGCATCATAGCACACCCATTTTTTTATTGTGCATATCAATCTATCAATATAATATCTGCTTTAAAAAAAAGTCACCAAAATTGTAATGATAGTAATGATAGGTCAAATGGGTTATCTGAGTTCCCACCTTTCATATAGTCCTTTCCTTTCGCTGGGAGGGAAGGAGTTAGAGGCTTACGCTTTAAAAGTAGAAGCTGAGGATTCAGCAGAAAGTGTCCTGGAGGTGTGTGGGAATGGACGGGAGAGAAAGAACACTTACAGAAACATTACACATAATGGAAAAGGTGACTCAAAATGAGCTTCCAGAAAAAAGATCAGGGTAAAAGTGGTCTCAAAAGAAATGAGGGGAAAACTGAGTGAGGGGGAAAAAACCAACTTGAAAACTAAAGGCACAAAAATGTGTGCAGAAATCAGGGGATAAACCAAAGCCGTATACAGTTGTGTTTTTTTGGGGGGGGGGAACATGCAGAAAACCCCTAATACAGGATTAGCACAGTGTTGCCTTGTTTCCACATATGAATTCAGCCCAAAGGACTTTCTGATTCTCAGCAGGATATCATATTCCAAAAAGTTAAGAATGTTGACCCTTGCGGTCTCAGACTTTCTCTATTATTACTAACTAATTAGGGAAAATGTATGAATAAATATTAATTTTAAAATGGCAAGATTTTTTCAAAGCCAGAAACTTAAATATTTAACAACAGGGGCTTCTGTTTGCTAGAACAGCAGGCAGGACAACAGAGGTAACATTTCAAAGGCACACTATGCCATGATTTGAATTCAGTGGTTCAAACTTTACTAAAATACATCAATCCAATGGAGTCAGCTGTGTCACTAAACAGAGGAAGGTATCAATTTTCTGGACTCCTGAAAACACAACAGGCATACAATAGACCAAAGTACATAAAAATTGTACATAAGAGTTCCCACATCTGCCTTGGTACAACTGAAAGTGCCCAAGCTGCAGATATGCTGAGCAGAAGCATTTGTCAGAAAGAAATGATTCTGGCAACACTTGCCTGCAATAAGTCTCATTCTTTGGAACAAGCACCAGGCAATACTCACCAGAGGGGGATAGAGCGGAGGAGATGGCAGCTTTCCATCCAAACAGAAAGGCTCTGCTGGCTGCGAATTCCTTGCTCTCCCCCTAATCCTCAAAATAAACATGAAGACACAGAAATGAAGCTAATGTTATTTATTGGGTTAATCCATTCCTACAAAAAGAGGGATTGCGTTTGTTTGAGAGATGGGAGTGGGGATGTGATATGACTTCCAGAGCTGAGGCATTGCCAAATGAGTCAAAGGAGATGCTCTGCTCCATGGAGCCAAGTCAATCTGCTGTTGTATCTTCTCCAACATCTTTGGCAGGCAAAAAATGCACACAATGGACAGGTTAAGCTGCACCACCCATCATATCTCTGTGGATCACTAAAAAACAAAACCTGGGTGTCCAGAGGATTCAGGGCTCAATTAGTAGCTGTGCTTGGCATGCATTTTGGCAGTCTTTGTCGAAGGAAAATAAACCTCTTTCTAAGACATACTATTTCTTCCAATCAGAGATTAGTGCCTTCACTGGAACCTAATAGCCTGTGGTTGCAGAAGTGCAGGTGGATCCATCTGTGTTTCCGCAATAGGGTAAGAAAGTGGGTTTTGGCAGTATGGACTGGAGGAGCTTTCTGACACCAATGTGTACGTATATACGTGTGAAAGGAGAAAGAGATGTCTTATCCATTGGATACTCCAATAGTTCCTAGTGGGTGATCACATTAACTTATAACAGTTTACACTTAATCTTGAACTTTTATGGATACAGCATGTAGCACGTGAATTGGTTTCAATGCAATGGAAGACAATTAATACATAACACAGCAGCAGCACAGAAGGCAAGATTTTTTTTTCTGCACACCTTGTGGTGTGCCACAATGAAATTCTGTGGCAATCATGCCATTTATCAATGTTTGTGAAGCAGGGCATGTTTGAGTAGCCTCACCTCTTTCCTCCTCTTCCATTTGCACCTCTACCATTTCAACCTTTCCACCGCCAGTCAGAGCATCTTGTCAGGAGCATTATATTAAGAATCTGGCTTTTGGGCAACAGTTTACAATTTTTGTTATAAGTTTAATGATTTAAAAAATGGGGGGGGGGCTAATTCTAGTGGTAACATGTTCTGTTTTCTGTATTGGTACTGAACCAAAGACTGTTAGAGATTAGAACGTGGTTAATAACATTTAAATTCTAGTTAAAATTGCATTTTAAAACCACTACTTATTCCAACTGTCTTGTTTCTTTAGTCTTAACAGAGTTTCGTCAGTCCTCTTGGTTGATATCTATAGAGAAGATAGCTATTATAGGGATAAGCTTTTATGAGCTGCTTTCCCTGTCAGAAAAAGCTGCTTTTGTTTTACTTAAACAAAGATTCCTGGATATTGAGTTGCAAGAACTGCATAGCCGTGCCTCTGGTAGATGCTCTCCTCTGAGATTAGGGATTCCTCCAATATGGGGGATAGCATTGTACTTTTTCTCCCTTAGTGATCCATGTACCCGCAGAGTTTATCTGTTAGCACATTTCTCATGGGAGGTTTCCGAAGATCCCTTACATGCAGAGGCTATGTGATTGTGAAAGGAAGGAAGTAGAAAGTATTGAGCATGTTCTTCTGTATTGTGATTATTACTCTGACGTTCGTGTTAAGTATTTAGATCAGTTGTTGATGGATTGAATAGACCAATCCCTTTTTCTTCTTTCCTCAAAAAACACTGTAACTATTGAAATGGTGGCAATTTTCTTTTATCTGGCTTCAAAAAGGCATGATTTGCTTTAATTGTATTAAGTACTTACCTTAGTGTATTAAGTACTTCTTATTGTATAATGCCATTAAAGGTTGTTGTTGTTATATTGGTACTCAGCCATTTCCCGTTTTTCTTTCTCCCCTGTTGATGTCAGCTGCAAGTACTATAGGTAACTTCATTGAAGACTTTTGTTTTCTTATAATGTGATATCATCACAATAGCATATTAATATAATAACTACAGTCAGTGTGAACCTAGCTGTTGGAGTAGAAGTGTTTCTCAGCCAGGATGGAGTCTGGAAAGCTTCCTGTTCCTATTCCATTCTTTTTAATGGGGCAATGACACCTCTCCAGTGTGTTTTTCTGCAATGCAACAGTCTTCAGGAACATAGCTATGTTTTTTCATCAGGCGCAGCTGTATGCTGCTATAGAAGAGAAGCTATTCTGCTTGGGTGTAAGGAGACCTGGTTAAGTACTGCAAAGAAAATAATATGAAATCAATTTGTGAACACCTTTTAGCAGATAAACATATTCTTTCAGTTAATAACTGAGTTTTGGCTGTGTTTTTTGAAGGCTAGAAATAAGGGCTTTGGTAACCACAGGACAAAGATCACCAACCAATGTATTCAGTGGAGGTGCAATTTAGGGATGGATGTGAACCAAAGTTTGTGAAGAATTTTAGCTGGTTTGTGATTCACGAAGCAAAGTTTGTGGCAGGTCAACTGGCACAAACTTTCCATGTAAAACAAAACAATATGGAGTATCGGTGGTAATAATTACAATATCCAAAACCAAAACCAGTAACCAGACACTTGGCAGTCAAAAAGGAAATCAAGTTCCATGTAGATAGTATCTTAGCCTAAGTTCTCCATATGAAGACCCAGGTGCTTTAATTTCTCCATTTCAGTTTCTTATTACAAATCTTCCACAGTGGTTAGGCTAAAGAAATTAATATCAACAACTAATTAATAAAAATAAAATTATTATACAGAAATTAATTAAAATTATGATGCAATTATTATTACAGGCTGACCTTATAATGATGTTGTCATTCACATCACCATATGTGTACATTCAGATTCTTATTTTGATTCTATGCAACAATAATATATTAATTAATTATATTATATTATATTAATGTAAATAATTTATTTATATAATGAAACTTTTATATTATTTTGTTTGGGCTAATCTTATTTAGTTTAATTAAAGTTCTTTGTTTTACTCCTGGACACCAAGGAAATTACTTATTCTGTGTACAAAATAAATAAAACATTATGTAATTCATTTGTCTCCATTGTATCATTTATACAATATATTTAATTAAACTTATATTTCATTAAACAGTGTATATGTACACCATTTAAATACTTTAACACCAAATGGACTTAATCAAAATGTAGACTTTTCATGTTTTTTTGTAGATATATTGGTACTGTTGTTTTAAGAATAAACTGATGTTATTCCTGAATATGTATTTAACTAGCATAAGATGGCATATGCTTAGACGCCCCTGACTCTATAGAATAATTAAAGATATGAGCTCAGAAGGAAGGGTAAGCTGATAATATTAAGTTTAATGAAATATATTGTATAAATGATACAATGGAGACAAATGAATTACATAATGTTTTATTTATTTTGTGGGGCTGGAATTCTCCAGCCTTGGAAATATTGTTGTCAGTTTCAACCTAGTCATGTCAATTTCAAGAGGTTCCTCCCCCACCCTTTGCCTGTTTTCCTTTCTTCTATGGAGCTTGCAAAATCACAACACTACCCTGCTTGTATTTGTGACTCTGTGCTTTGAGATCAGTCCTTTTAAGCTTCCAATGCCAGTGGCACTAGGTTCTGCTGGACACTCTGTACATTGTACCGGTTCTGCTGGGCTTGCAAAAATGCCCCCCTGACTTGGATTTTGATTGAGCAGGCATTGCCACATTGGAACTGAGTTCTGTTGGATACTGGCACATTCCACTGGTTTTGCTGAGCTTGCAATCCCCCCTTCAAATTGTGATTTTGTGCTTGACATCAGTCCTGTTAAGCTGGCATTGCCACAATGGCATTGGGTCCCGCTGGGAACTCTGCACATTGCACTGGTTCTGCTGGGCTTGCAAAAATGCCCCCATCTTCAATTTCTACTGCAGAGATTCTCTTGGACTACTGGGCTTCTATTGCCCTTGCTTTTTTTGCTGTTTCCCCCCTCCATTAGAGACAATGGAAGATGGGGCACCTTCTTTGAGGGCTGTAAGTTGGACCCCGTAAATCCAATCCTCACTGAACTTGGAGGGCATTTAGAGAAGGGTCAGCCAGAGATCCTCTGCAAGTATGGTATATTTACCTTTCGCAGCATCCATTACATACACTCCTGAACCTGCTTGACTGCCTGTCAGCTGTCATTTCCTCAGAAAGCATTTTCCTGGAAGCAACTTCTTTGGGGGCCTCTAACTTGGATCCCATATTTTCAATCCTCACTGAACTTGAAGGAAAAACAGAGGAGAGTCAGCTGAAGATCCCCTGTGAGTTTGGTGTCTCTAGCATGCCAGGGAGCCAATCTACAGTACCACAAACCTCACAAATTGAACCAGTTTGCTTGACTCTAATGATTCATGAACACCATGAACAACAAACCGTACTGCATTTCCCCAGTTCACGACCATCCCTAGTGCAGTTGCTCTTCATTGTTTTATATTCTGCTTTATGATCTATGAGTTTCTTTTGAAAATTTTGCAGAATAAAAAAAGTATTGATTAATTGAAAACTAAATATAAAGACATTTGCGATGTGGAGACATAAACAGAGAAATAGCTTCTCTTGGTGGATGTTTGAAATGGGGAGGCTACAAAGTATGCAAATCCTTCATAATTATGTGTATTCAACACTTCTGTATCTTTTAATCCCCGTCCCCAAAACAAATTATTTTAGGCCACTGCGGCAAGCTTTGGTCTAGGTTTCCTGGGATGCAATCTGAAGCTCCCTTTGTAGGAGCATTTCAGTGGCAGTAGCATGTACTTCAGTAGCACTTGTTCAGAGAGACAAGGTTCTTGTGAATGTGGATTCAAATGCAACGCCCATGTGCAGAATACTCCAGTTAATTCTGTGGTACCCAATGATCCCATCTGGGGATTTTGGGTGGAGATGGGGAGAGGATGATAAAAAACCACATGTCATGGGATCACTCAAAGACTGTTCAACTTCCAGACAAATGTTTTAGAGACGAAAGCTGAAAATGCAGAAAGAAAACAGCTTCTCTCTCACGTACATACTTTTAAAAATATTGAAAGCAGATTTAGTGGATGTGAGGCCTTTGTTTTGACTCAGGTTAGTTATTAATAGAAATGCTATCATGGGATTTTAAGAGCTTCTTTAAAGAGGATATTTCCCATGTAGGGCACCATGACTGAGAGTCAATGAATGTTCCTTTGAATCCTTGGATTGGCAACAATGATTGGGGTACTGAAGGAGAACCCCTGAATAATTAATTAATACCGCTATAACAATTACAACATTGAATAAGAGCTTGCTTTGCCTCCAAATTAGAATGTCTGATGAAACTTTTCAGTTAAAGCGCTGGCCACAGCACAGTGGGTCTGTGCCTAAAGCTGGCTGACTAGATAAGAGAAGTGGCCTCTTGGAGACATCTTGCTGTAATAGATAAGTGAAGGGACGATGTCGTGGAATTTTACCAGAAGGAAGTTTGTTCGGAGGCGGGAATGTTGAAATCAGATAAGCCTGTGTGCCTGCTTGCTTGCCTGCTAAGCAAACTGTGTGTATTGGGGGGGATTCAGTTCAATTCCAATGGGCTGTGTTGCCCAACTGAACTCTACTGTAGTACCAGAGTAAAACCTCGCTTCATACCAGAAATTCTGTGCGGACCTCATTATTTTTTTGCTACAGTACTCTTCTCCTTTCAGAATGACGCAGGAGGACAACGAGTGCTAGTCAACAAATGGAGCACCTTCAACAAGGCTCGGCTGGTGTGCTCTGTCCCAGGACCAGATGGCATAGACACATACTTTGATCAATTGGGTAAGAGAGATTTAAGAGTCTCCTGGTTTATTTTTATAGGACTAGCTCTTCAGCTTTTAGTTAAAAGTCAAGCTTTGCCTCTAGGGACTTTCTTTGACAATGAGGATAATAAAATAGTATGTCAGCTGCTGACTTACCATCTCTTTATGAGGTTAGTGCCCCAAAATAGTTGCCTGATGTTTCCTTAGTGGTCATGAATTGTTAAGAGATGGCCTTCTGATAGCTCTGTTTTAAGAACCCATGAGAGCATGAAGGAGGTGACTCTTCCCAGTTTATGGGAGAAGGCAGGTGAATATATATAGAAGAGAGAGAGAGAGATGACTGAAGCACCTTGGAAGGCAAGTTCTTCCTTTGTGGGGATCTGATATGGGATTGGACCTGCTGTATTGTAAGGGTGCCTTTTTGTCTGTGCTTTTGCTGTACTTTTATATTTGCAAATTAAGAAAATATTACAAATATGCAGAAGTCTCCAAAGCACTCTCTTTGAAAGTGAACTAAATCAGATAGTGCTGCCAGTAAAACCTCTGTTAGCTCAGGGAAGTGGGGAGCATGTAATACAGCATAGAAAAGAAGTCCCTAAATGATAAGTTGAGATCTGTTGATGTGTTGCAACCTGAACCTGGCTTCTAGATGGGCCACTGCTTTGCAAGAGTTAGGTGCTGGGTGTGTTCAGACTGGGGCAGTTGGATGACATCAAGGCATCAGGTTGTTCTCATTAGGGTGTTTGGAAATCACTGCAGCAGACCAAAGATTCTAACATCAGTTGTCTCTGATGCCAAAGTTCATAATCACCTCCAGCAATTAATTCCACTCATTTATTTATTTATTTTGAGGCTTATATTCTGCACTACCCTGTAAGCGGGCTCAGGGTAGCTTACAACACACAATCCAATTAAATCTTACAATCATTTTAAAAAAAACCCAATTCATTAAAACATCAATACAATAATTTAGTCAACTATTTTCTGTAATTTCTAACAGCACAGCGGGTAACTTCTTCTTCAGTGTCTGCCAGACCCATGCAAGGCATGGCGGGGCACATTCTGCTGCATAGTCAGATCACTGAATCCATGTTCCCAGCATAAAGCCATGGTTGCTGAAACAGGGGAAGCAAAACGGTATTTGATGGTATTTGACGTCTGGCACCTCAACTAAAGACCTGACGAAACAACTCAGTTTTGCAGGCCCTGCAGAATTGTAATAGATCCTGCATGGCCTTGATCTCAGTTGGGAGCATGTTCCACTAGCCTGGGGTCAGGGCTGAAAAGGCCTTGGCCCTGGTTGAGGTAAGCCAGACATCTTTTGGGCCAGGGATTGACAAATGGTGTTGGTCTGAAGAATGCAAGGTCTTTGGGGCACATACAGGGAGAGATGGTCCTGCAGGTATGTTGATCCCTGGCTGCATAGGGCCTTAAAAGTTAATACCAAGACCTTAAATTGGACTTGAACATATATGAACATATGAAGCTGCCTTATACTGAATCAGACCCTTGGTCCATCAAAGTCAGTATTGTCTTCTCAGACTGGCAGCGGCTCTCCAGGGTCTCAAGCTGAGGTTTTTCACACCTATTTGCCTGGACCCTTTTTTGGAGATGCCAGGGATCGAACCTGGGACCTTCTGCTTCCCAAGCAGATGCTCTACTACTGAGCCACTGTCCCTCCCCTTGGAACTCAACTGACAACCAGTGCAGCTGCCACAACACTGGCTAAATGTGCGACTACATAGGTGCCCCAGTCAGCAGGCACACCATCGCATTTTGTACCAATAGAAGTTTCTAGGTCAAGTCCATGGCCGGCTCACAAACTAGACAATTGCCTAGGGTGCCAGCAGGGTGGGGGCGCCAAATTCGGCCTCCCACCGCCTTGCCCCTATTTGCCTTCCCAGCCTCCTCCTCCCTCCCTCTCTATTTTAATGCCTGGAACCACAGTAAAGCACCGCATTCCGGGGCTCTTGAAAGGCTTCTCCCAGCTGATCGGTGGGTAAAAACAAAGCCAGAGTCTGGCTGCTCCTATGCCGCCCCTCCAGCACGCTCACAATCAGCCCAGGAGCAGTAGTGGTGGAAAGGATGAGCGAGGCAGTGGCTTGCTCATCCTTCCTGCCACTGCTGCCCCCGCACTGATTGTGAGCATACTGGAGGGGCAGCATAGGAGCCACCAACCTCTGGCATGGCTTTACCTGCTGGTCAGCTGATCAGCGGGGGGTGGGGGAGAGGCCTTTCAAGAGCCCCAGAATGCGGTGCTTTACCGTGGTTCTGGGCATTAAAATAGAGAGGGAGGAAAGATGAAGTGGCACTGGGGGGGGGGGTGGATGCAGCGTGGCGCCGTTGGGGAGCGGGGGCGGCAGACAGTGAGGCTGCCTGGGGTGCTATACCCCATAGAGCTGGCCCTGGCCAAATGTAAGGGTAGGCCCGCTAAGAGTGAGTTGCTGTAATCAAGCCAGGAAGTGACCATTGCATGGATCACTGTCATGAGGTTGTGAGAAAAAGAGATAGGGAAACAGTTGCCTGATCAGCCAAAGATAATAAAAGGCTGCTCTGGTAATATTAGCGACTTGGGCCTCCCAAACGCCTCACCATTGGTGCTGGCATCAGTGCTGCCCTACCAAGGGTAAGGAATTGGTTTCCCACTATCCATCCCTCCACAACTCAGGACTTCCATCTTAGCTGGATTAAGTTTCAGCTGGCTCTGTTGTAAGTAACCATTCATCCACAGTCTGAAATGCATTTCTGAAGCACAAGATAAAGGAACTAATTGGAAAGAGCTATCAGGAAATGTGTATATAAATAACCTCAAAAGGCGATCAGAGTAGATGCATAGAATGAATGCTGGAGGAGAGATCCCATTAAATGTTGTGAACTATACCTTCCTTAAACAGAGGATGTCTTTCTCCTGAGGACTAAAGATGGGAAGAACCCAGAGGTGTATGCACTATTTAGCACCATCAGGTGAGATTTTGCTTTCATTCTCTGATTCCCTGAACTTCTTGTTGATAATACTGATTTTTAAAAATAAATTTTCTGTCAGTCGATTGCAGAATTTTATAAGAACAAATAGTGGCTCATAAGGAACTTGCAGAAAGAGAGGAGGGAGAAATCTTTCTTAGGATTTCCACTGGAGACAAGTGGTCCTGGCATGACATCCACATCATCCTTGCCTGGACTGCAAGATGGGTTTGGGACAGAAGGAGGAGTGAGCTTGCTGCCCCTCCTCTTTTTCTCTGATGACATTGCAAGTTCAGTCCTTTAGGCCTGGAGCATTTGGTGGAGGAATGAAGGAAGGAACAGGATACTTACCGTATTTCCTTTCAGCTACCTGGCTCAGGCCTGTGCTTGTGTATTCTCCTTGGCTGTCAAGACTATACATGCAACCTTCATCCTGAGGCAAGTTGTGGGGGGGGGAATCTTGTGGGGCAGCAGAAGACTTTCATAAGGGTGGAAGGAGACCCACACCAGTTTTATCGTCCCTAATTCCTTATGCATCTACATAAGCAGAAGAAAAGTTACAAAGTAATAGAAACCCTTATAAGTATCCTTAATTGTTTAATATTTGCCCCTTCTTGGGGGAGAGACTCAGATGAATTTTGAAATTTGGATCTGTACATTGCTTGTACTTACTGTTGTTTAGTATTTGATCTTGTCTGAAACATGGAAATAAAGTTACTGTAACAATACCAAGTTCTATACTCTGAAGGAAACAGACTCTTGAATGGCTGGTCCTGTGCCTCTCGCATAATAGAAAACGTATTTAGTATACATGTATCGCAGGTCTTATATGATCCGAAATGGGACAATAATAGAAAGACACCATGTGCCATACACATAAGCAGGCTTCCTTGTAGGTACTTCTAATTAGGAAAAGAATTGCTTGCGCAAGTGGGGTTCTGTATACACAGTTCCTGGTCTCATCCAGTTGCTAGCATAGAGCATGCAGACTTCTGGTCAGCAAACCAGCAATGACTAGTCTGTTGGGGCAGGAGAGTCACATGACTGGATCTTTCTTTTGAACAGCTGATTAGACCTGTTTCACTGGAGCAGTGTGCAGGCAGCTCTGACTGCTGCAAAAGCATTTAGCAGGATCGTGGGAATGAATATGAATACTTTTAGAAGAAATGTCATTAAAAATATTACAGTTTAAGAAAGTGAAGCCCTTCAAGGAAGACGGGAGGTTGCTGGACCAAGTGACTTCAGTGGGGATTAGATCAGTATAAGTGACCAATGATTTTTCTCTTCTGAAGCAAATACCATCACAATCCTATAAATTAAGTATGATTACAGTTTAACCAAATTAAGAACGGAGAAAAGCATGGTCTGCATATGCAGCAAGATGAGCTGGTAGAACTCTATGCAACGTCAGAGGGCAGGCTATTCTTCTTATGCTCTCCCATGCCAAAACTCACTGCAAATAAAAAATTAGTCTAACTCTATGGATGATATGCTAGTTTTTCACTTAAAGTAAATTTTGAAAAATGTAAGCCATCACCTGACTTCTGATGTGGTACAACCCACTCAACTGTTTCCCTACCAACTCTTTCTGCCGCATGTAGAGACCAGTCCTCAGTCTCATTGACAGCTAAGTTTCATTTTCAACATGCCAGCCAAGCTCAGCTTGCTGGGCTGAGTAGCTACTTCTTGGTATTTTGTATTTAAGCCCATTTAAATGTACTTTGTGCCCAACGGATCCTAACTGTTGCCAAACAACTCTCATTTCAGCAATGTCTTCCAAGGGTTTGCTGTCTGTGTATATCGTATGGCAGACATCTGGGAGATTTTTAATGGACCGTTTGCCCATAAAGATGGGCCTGACCGTCATTGGGCAGCTTATGAGGGCAAGGTGCCCTACCCAAGGCCCGGAGTAGTAAGTATCTGTATTTTGAAAAATATTTGTATGCTGTGGCAGAAGAGGCATTTAGGGTAAAGTTGCCAACTCGTGATTGGGAATATCTGGAGATTTTGTGGGTAGAGCCTGGAAAGGGCAGGATTAGGTGAGGGAAAGGACCTTTGTAGAGTATAATGTCATAGAATCCACCCTCCAAAGCAGCCATTTTCTCCAAGTGAACAAATCTCCATTGCCTAAGCATCAGTTGTCATTCTGGCAGATCTCCAGGCCCCACCTGAAGGTTGGCAACTCTAGCAGGGGTTTTGGTCTCATGATACACTTTAGCCTTTTTCAGACATTACAATCCACACATACCAAGAAACCAGCAACTGCACATAGGTCCTCCTGATTTGTCTCATAAGGGCAATATGTAAATTTTCAACTTTGGTGCATGCAAATCAGTGCCCTGAAAAATTGTTTTATGGAACATATATAGTCTATAAGCACTTGCAAAATACATGTGCTGCTCCTTTCAGACAACATGGTAACTGTGTGTATCAGGAAGATGGCAAGTAGGCATGGTTGGCAGGTTCCCATTTTGTGCAGTCTTAATATCTGAAAGGGCTAGTCATTGCAGGACATAGTTCTCACTGTGAATTCTTGTATTTTTCTTTTGCTAGTCAGTCAAGCGGTCTGCTGTTTTCTTTGTTCTTTTTGTTGTTTGTTTGAAGGGGACTGGCAATATATTCAGGATGGACAGCACAAAGTATGTCTTTATTCAGTGAGTAATTAGACTGTGGCATTCACTGCCAGTGGACATAGTAATAGCCGTGAGTATAGATAGCTTTAAAAGACAATTACACAGATTCATGGGACATAGGCCCATCAATAGCTACAAGTCATAGTGAATAAAGGGAACCTCACATTCAGAAGCAATAACCTCTGAATACCAGTTCTCAAAGAAGGCCTTGGCCTGTTTGCTGGTCTTCCAGAACAACTGGTTGGCCACTGTAGGAACTAGAATCCTGGACAAGATGGACCATTCATCTGACCCAGCAAGGATCTCTTATAGGGTTAGCAACCTCCAAGTGGGGCCTAGAGTTCTCCCAGAATTACACCAGATCTCTATACTACAGTGGCCCATTCCCCTAGAGCAGGGGTCCTCAAACTTTTTAAATAGGGGGCCAGTTCACTGTCCCTCAGACTGTTGGAGGGCTGGACTGCCGTTACTGTACAAGGCCATGGGCCATCAGTTCTCCGTCTTCTGCATCTCTCTCCCTTCCCCACACCACACACCCCAGCCTGGGAACTCACCTCACCTCGGTATCACCTCACACTCTGTCTCCGCCGCCTCAGCCCAGTGTCGGAAGTGTGCGTTGCTAACGCGAGTTTAGGTCGAACGTCACTTCCGGTCTGATTTTGCCATAACCCGGCGGGCCGCATAAACGTCCTCAGCGGGCCGCATCTGGCCCGCGGGCCGTAGTTTGAGGACCCCTGCCCTAGAGGAAATGGAAACTTTTGAGAGCAGTCTCCATGGCATTATAGGTCCCTCTAAAGTCCCTTCCCTCCCCAAAGTTCACCAGTAGGTTTGCCAGGTGAGGCTGACAAGCCAGCGGGTGACTTACCAGGAAGCTCCAAGAGAGAGGGGGGAAGAAGGGTGATTTAACTCTGAAGTGAGTTCTGGGTGAACTGGCCATTGCATATAAAGGGACCATGTTCTTTTTAAATGGAGGATTGGGGCGCCTTGTTTTGTGGCTCATAGAATTCAACTTCCTTGTCCAATATTTTTGAAACTGGGGGGAGGTTGAGGAGAGGCATCGGCAGCTATGTTGAAAATTTGGTGCCTCTATCTAATAAAAATCCCCCCAGCAATGTTCCTTCTGTTCAACAGTCTTGTGAACAAAAATTCTACCTCATGAGCGAAAAAAACTAGTACCATTAAAGTTGTGAGCAAGTCTACATTTGACTATTGCATAAATTAGTTTTTAGATTATTTCCATAACTTTGTAAAAAATTCAGAATGAATTCTATTAAATGATATATAAACTATATCTTAAGAATAATTTAAATATTATAAGAGAAAACAGAATCAAGTCAAATTTCATTACATAAAATGTCCTCTCCAAAGGTAGACCAGCTTCCAGAGAACAGGTCTACCTGCCCCTTTCCACTATATTGGTAGAAGTGACCTCCAGAGAACAGGTCTACTCAACCCTTCCCACTATATTGGTAGACCTGGCCTCATACTGTCACCCTGAACTGAGAAAACATGCCAGCACTTAGGGGGTGGGAAAAACCCTTGCAGTCTACTTTTCTTTTTAAGTGAAATATGACAATGAGTATTACAGGTCAAGTAGAACTATCACTGTCAGAACCCTGCCTAACCTAACAAACAGGAAGTTGCTTAAGTGTTATTAACCTTTTGAAATTACTTATTTATATCCCACTTTTCCCTGTGACTCAAGGCAGCTTACAAATCATACTGAAAAGTGTAATAAGGGTGAGCAAAAAAATGGATTTTTCCCCAGCTCCCTAATAATCAGTGGGCCCATAGGCTATAATGGAGAATCGATCTGGGGCTCGGGGGGGTTGCTGTTTTTTGAGGTAGAGGCACCGAATTTGCAGCATAGCTGCTGGTGCATCCCCTCAACCCCCCTCCCAAGTTTCAAAAAGATTGGACCAGAGATCCAATTTTATGGGCCTCAGAAAGACGTGTTCCATCTTCCATTGTTTCCAATGGAGGGGAAAATGTCTCTTCACTTGTGTGCTGAAGCAAAATTTTTGTGCACCAACACCTCCTAGTGCAGTTTAAGGGGAACTTTGCCTCCCAGACCTGCATAGATCAGTTCTCCATTATATCCTATGACAACTGTCTCCATAGGGTATAATGGAGTTCCCAGCACCATCTCCCCCTCCCCCTACTTTCTGAAAGCCCTGAAGTGAGGGGAAGGGCTCCAAACTGAGGGATCCCTTGCCCCCAACTAGGGATTGCCAACCCTATCAGGGAACTATCCCCAACTGTTTTCCAAGTGAGGTGGCTGTTTTCATGCTAAATGTACTCCGTTCTAACATCTCATTCTGATGTCATTTATATCCACTTGTAAATCAAAGCCTTTCTCCCAGTTAAGAATGTAAAAGACTGCAGCCTTAAATACTGAAGAGCTACTTGGTAATTAATGGCAAGGGTTTAGGAGAAGTGGGATTTAACTGTAAACTTATTTCAAATGAACAAACAAATTAGCTGTTGGCGGGGGGAGGGGGGAGGGAGAAATCTAACTTAATAAAGAAAAATACCCCATTCATTTACAGGCACCCAAGCATCCATGAGCTGGCAAACTGTTTCTTTGGCAGATCGGTATAAGGCTCATGCCAAGACCATAATTCAAGCTGAAAGTTGTAATTGGTTAGATTTGCATTCCCAGAATTCTGGTCAGGAAGCTGATGTTTCTGACCTGTACTCCCAAACCCAGGCAATGTAAGAGAGCCTCCCCTTGCCCCCAGCCAGAGAGACAGCTCCAAAGACAGAAGTATGGTCCAAGAACAACCACAATCAAACAAAAGCACTACTTATATCCTCAAAAGCTCTGTTTTCACGATTGAAAAAGCTAGCACAAAGGATTGGGTTACATTTGTAAAAACGAATTCTCAAAGTATGCAATGTAAATTAGATATTTTCAGTTTTGAGTATGTCAGACATAATATCATTTGAGTGATTCTAAGAGCCTGTATTGCGGCCTCTGCTATTTGAGTATTGATCTTATACAGTGATCTTTCAGGGGCTTCTGACTGGTAGTTTGTTGGAGAGGGAGTGCTGGACTAGATGGGCCCTCATGCTGATCTAATAAAGGCAATTCTAGTTTTGTAAGGCTGGGACCTTACTGGATTTTTCATGGTGTCTGCTGATCCTGCCACCCTAATAGATGAGCATGAGCATGAGGAGGACCAAGGTTTATCTGAAATACTCTACCTTCTTCCTTATTATCAGTGCCCCAGCAAAACCACCAACCAGCCAAGCCGGCAATACTCCTCCACCAAGGATTACCCTGATGAGGTTCTTCACTTTGCACGAGCCCATCCACTGATGAGCAGGCCTGTGTTCCCACTACATCGTCAGCCTGTGCTAGTGAAAACCAACCTGCAGCACCGCTTACGGCAGATAGTGGTGGATCGTGTGGAAGCTGAGGATGGGCAGTATGACGTCATGTTCATTGGCACAGGTGTAATGTTGAATGCTGATAATGAAGAATGTTAAGATTTAGCACTGTGTGATTATGTCTGAAGGCAATTCTTCGTCTGCATTACTGTCCCATATATGGGTAGGGGGGCCTTGGCAATGAGGTTCTGAAAGAAGTACCAATAAGTCATGGGTGAAGTGAAGCCTGATAAATGTAGGGTGGAACCCTGAGCACTTCAGCAAAGCCAGTTTTCTGCCAGACCTGCTTCTGATGTTTCTCAAACCCAAAACAGGAATCATGGAAGTGTAAGTTACAAGTGTAAACAATGAACTCTCTGTGTGCAGGAATATAGAATATACTAATCTCCAAATATCTATTTTATATCTTTCTGATACATCAGAAAGATATAACATACATAAATAGACATCTGATGTTTCTCAAGCAATTTCTCTTCTCTTTAGGTTGGATTTTCAATTTCTCTCACTATTTACTTTTTTAATGTGCATTCCTCTGAGTGGATTTTTTTTTAAAAAATCAAGAGTAAGCTATATTGTCTCAGTGATATAACAACTACCAATCTTTTTTGTAGTCTAGCAAAAAGACCTTCAGCAGAAGCAGAGGAGGGTGGGGAGGCAACGTTTGAACATAAGAGGATACATGGGAGGATGACACCAGTGTGGGAAGGGAGATTCAGAAATTCACCCCTTCCATCCACAGACAGGGGCAAGCCCATTTTCATTACATTTCATTTTGTTTCTCCAAAAGGTGAAACAAAAGTGGGTTTGGAGGAGAGAGAACTGAGGGCAGGGCAATGTCTTGCTGAGCACTACTGAAAAATAGCATTGCATAGATCAGGGGTGGGGAACCTCTGTCCTGAGGGCCGTATATGGCCCTCAGGGTCACTTGGTGTGACCCTTGGGGATTGCTGGGCTGAACCGAGCCATGTGGCAGCCTCCCTGGGGTCTGGCTGGCCAGCGAGAATCGTGAGGCCCAGCTGTTCTGTGCAACAGCCTCCCCAGGGCCAGGTAGGGATCTCAGGGCCCAGATGTACTGTGCAGCAGCCTTCCTGGGACCTGGCTGGCTGGCCAGAATTGCTGCAGGGCCTGGAAAAGTTACTGTCACAGTTCAGTTTGCACTTGTTTATCCCAGATGGTGTGGCCTAATATGCTAATAAATGTGTGACCTAATATGCTAATATTAGGGGATGTGGTCTGCTGAGTTCCTACTGGGCTTTTCTACAAAAATGCCCTGGACCTAGGCATTTGCCTAGAGCAGCGGGCCGTGTGTGTGTGTGTGCCAGATTAGGCTCTTCCCACATGATTTCAAATAGAAAAACAATTATTTGCATTAATTTTGCTGGCCTGAATCGTTCTCCCTCGGCAGAGCACTGTTTTTTAAGTTGATAATTTTTTATGGCCCGTGAATGATGTTATAAATATCCATATGGCCTCTGGCAGAAAAAAGGTTCCCCACCCCTGGTATAGATGGTCCTAAAAAACAAAACAAAACAAAAAACCCTGTTATGCTTCAGCTGCAAAACCAGACCTGAAGTTCTGTGTGGAAGCAGTTGATGTTAGTATTTGCCTAAATGCAACCAAAGGAATAGTGTTTCTAAAGTTCAAAGCTGGAGAGAGGAGTGCCCAATAGTTTTAAGAGTCTCTCCAAACATATTTTATCCTAAGGAGCCAGTGGTAGGAGGACCTCTTTCTTTTCAGAAATTCATGTTTCTTTTCTTAATAATATTGTCTTTCCACTGAATACTCCCCTCCTTTTTGAATTATTTTCATTTATAAAATAATTCAAAAATGGAAAAAAAAATGTCCATGGCCATGCATGCAGCCTATAATGTAACTTGGAGTCAAATCTCTTAGTGACTTCCAAGATGACACTTCATGTGTTTATACTGATTTTCCTTTGGTGTGACATGATCCTCAAGGAAAGGCAACTCTTCATCTGTGTTTGTGAACGTATCTGACTATGGTAGTTCCAGAAGCAGACTCTCACATCTTAAAAGCATTTCCCAATTGGTGGTCTCCGATACGAACTAAAATGTTTCCACAAATAAATAACTTGGGTATGTTTACTGCAGGACAGAAGTCCAGTATAGTAGTCCCCATTCACAAAAAAGGGGACAAAACCTACTCTTACTTCTGTCTGGATGCTGGGAGCCCAGAGAGATGGTTCTGTTTTCAGTGTGCTCTTTCTCTTCTTCCAAACATCTAGATGCTGGCTCGGTACTAAAGGTCATAGCCCTTCATAGAGGGAATTTTGCAGCAGCTGAAGAAGTAATTCTGGAGGAATTCCAAGTGTTTAAGGTGAAGTAAAAAAGCATCACATGTGCAAACTGGCATGGATCACATATAGAGTACCCCAAAGAAGGGTCAGGCAGCAATTTGTCTCCAGGCCAGTTTGGTTTGGGATCCTGGAGGGTTTTTGTTTTGTTTTTTGGCCATGTTCTGGGTGTGGAGCAGGTGTCACTGGGGGTGGGGAAAGGTATTTGTGAGTTTCCTGCATTGTGCAGGGGGTTGGACTCGATGAGCCTGGAGGTCCCTTCCAACTCTATGATTCTATGACATGTGTTGGGCAGATCATCATGACTGCATTGTACTGAGAACAGCAATTAACTCATTACTCTTTGTTCACTTTGCATGCATTCCTCTTGTGTATATACTTGCACCAGGTATGCAAGCATGTGTGTGTGTGTGTGTGTGTAAAATGTCCTAATTTATTTTCTTGTGGCTCAGGGTGGCTCACATGTCACAGTTAAAACATTGGAATTTAAAACCAGTAGAGTAAAACTAATAGATACTTCCCCCTCTTCAAGATGCCTCCGTTTATATGCATTATTTAGAATTCTTCTGTTGTGTAGAAAACAGTGAGAGAAATATAGAACCCCATAAGCAGAGGAACCTCTTCCTCAGTATGCTATGTTTATCCTTGAGGCCTAATAAAAAGAGGTGAGAATTCCCATTGTGGACTTGATATGAGCACCGCAGGAAACAGAACAGACTCAGCTCAAAGATTACAGGTTTGGCTCCTTAGTGCATTGCAAAATGTTGAGTATACAACTGCTCCAATAAACAGATGATCTCACATACTTAGGATCATGTCGCCATAATCATTATTTTGTCTTTTCTATGCCACTTCAGGGCTTTTTTTGAAGAAAAACCCCCAGCAGAAACTCATTTGCATACTAGGCCACACCTTCTGGTGTCACCATTGTTTCACACAGGGCTTTTTTGTAGAAAAAGTCCAGCAAGAACTCAATTGCATATTAGGCCACACCCTCTGACACTAAGCCAGCTTTAACTCTGTTCCTTTTCAAAAAAACCAAACCCTGGCCACTTCTAATATGCAAGTTACTTTCAGGTTTTTCTCTTATTCATCATTACAATGCCATTCATATTTCCCAGTCTGACAGTCTGAATAGAGGCTGAGAAACTAACTTGCTCAGTGTCACCCAGTGTGTTCAGGACCAAGCTAAGTGGACTATGAACCTTGGGTCCATTAGACCAGATAGCAGCTCTTCCTTGGATTAAAAGGATGGACTTACAGGAAATAAACTGTTGTCAGAGCTAACCATTCAGTAATATAGGCAAGAGGATTGACAATGTTTCCCATGGGACATTTCTTTCTTTCCAGTATTAATAAAATTTTCTTCCTGCACTGTAGGGGGGGGGGGGGGATGTGACCTTTTGTGTCTGTGTGAGGAGCTGAGTGACCTTATACAGATGTAATACATTCAGGACAGAAATGTGCAGCTGTGGAATAGGGTCAGGGGTCACTTTCTAACATATTTTAGCTGAGAGGCCATTTCTGTTTCTCCCTTCAGGCACCAGTTCCTATTACTGAGATGGAAATTTCCGTTAAACGAGTGAGTAATGAATGGCTTCTTTAAGGGACAAGAGTGGTACGGGGAAACCACTGTGTAGAGAGGTAACTACTGCAGATGATAGCAGTAGAGTGCAGCAGGCTGTATGGTTGAGGAATGCCGTATCTAAACTTACTGACAAGGAGCTATTTGCCTGATCACAGCCACCTGCATACCAGGAGAACTCCCTGTCTATATGATAGGTATTGGCAGCCCAGCAAGAGAGCGAGCGAGTTAGTCAGTGGCCTGAGGGCTTAATTAAATGTTACATTATTCTTTCATCCCCCTTGAGGATTGTCAATCAGATGTTCACTGCAGATTCTGTGCTTGGAACATTATTCTTAGGAACATGAGGCCCTAATATGATCAGGATTGTGGTATGTGGGGAGGAGGGGTTTAAGCATCTCTGCCATGCCATTTTCCTGAAACAGCCTTGGGGAGCTGCTGCTTTCTGTGTTGGGAGATTTAAATGTACTAATAGCTACGTGTAAGTTTCTCCAGTGGGTCAAATAGTAGCTCTTCAGGGCCATTTCAGATCAGGAGAATGGTGCAGGGGGAGGGGAGGCTGAAGCTCCTTTTCCATGTGTGCTGCTCTTCCAATCCAGATCAAGCTTCCATATGTGTGGGAATTAAGTCCCCAGCAGGGAACTCCCAGCACATGTCTGAAAGGAGTACATGTCTGATAGAAACACATCTTGCAGCCACAAGGACTTTATAACAGGTGAATTAGTCCTTAGTTACCCATCCCACTCTTAGTTTTGCTTTGTGACTTGACTCCTTGTTTTCCAAATAGATGACAACTCTCTGCTTCTGCAGTATTTGTTTAGACCAATAAATGAGCCTCTAACTTTATTCTTTCCCAATATTCTGTTTCCAAGATAATGAGCAGAACTGGTTGAATTCTTTCTGTGTTTTACCATTTCCTGTGAATCACATCAGTGCGATATTTTGATATGTGCTGTCAGCAAGGAGCAGATACCCTTCACATCTCTAGACCAGAAACACCTTGTTATTCCTAAATCCATGCATAACTTTGCCAGCCTCTGTGATGTTCTACCACATTTATTTGTGACCCTGGATTCTCCACAAAGTTGAGGATTCCAACATATATCTGTCAGTGTATTCCACTGTACTCTAAATATGATAGCCTCCATGAATGTTACCTAATTTCTTCCTACTGGCCCAGTAATGAATTGGGAATATGCGAACTTATTTATTTACTTCAGTTATAACCTGCCTTTCTCCCCAATGGAGACCCACAGTAGCTTACATTGCTGTCTTCTTCCATTTTATCCTCACAACAACCCTGTGAGGTAGGTTAGGTTGAGAGCGTGTGACTGACCCAAGGTCACCTAGCAGATTTCCATGGCAGAGTAGGGATTCAAACCAGGATCTCTTCTGTATCCTAGTCTAGCAGTTTAACCACTACACAACACTGGCTTGTGTGACTTATACAAAATGAAAGTTATTATGGAACATAATCAGACAAATAAACATAATAGACTGGAGCCCAGGGATTAAGGAGGAGTTTCTTCTGGAAAGAAGTATGTGCATGAGCCTCAGCTGTGATTCTCTTGTGGTCTTGAGAAATAAATTCAAATCTCGGTCATCAGACAGTGAGATCTCAGCAGTTTACTTCTCATTGCTTCCTTTGTTCTGACAGCAAATGCTCTATGTGGGCTCCCGGGTGGGGGTTGCTCAAGTGAAACTGCATCAGTGCGAGACCTATGGCACAGCCTGTGCAGAGTGTTGCCTGGCCCGGGATCCTTATTGTGCCTGGGATGGCCTCTCTTGCACCAGATACCAGGCATCAGGCAAGCGTCGCTTCCGCCGGCAAGACATCCGTAATGGGAACCCTGTGCACCAGTGCCTTGACCAGAATTTGACAGGTGAGACAACTTGATAATACAAGCCCTGTCCAAAGGCTCTACTGAAGATGGGTCACCTTGGCATGCAGGGGGAAATATTTCATATTCTACATGGCTCTTGAAAATGGGAAGGATGAAAATGTGACAGCTGGGCCTGCTAGTATCAATTGAAGCTATCATAAATGTATTTTCCAGGTTCAGAGACTAAACATTTGGTTTGAAATTCTATTCTTAGCTGAGATATGGGGCCACTAACCTCACAGATAAACTGGAGAGCAAGCAGAGGTGGATGGGCAAGATTCTGCCCCTTTGTGAAATACACCAATCCCCCTTAGTCTTGTTTGGTGTGAGAGCAGCTAGCAGCAAATCAGAATCCCTGGAAGGTCTGGAAGAACCAATTGTGAAGAGAGAGCAAGAACGAAAAAGCTGTTAGAGGGTCTGAATCTTCAGAGAAAGAGAGACTGGAGGGATCCTGTCAGATTTTACTTTGCTTGTAAACTAGTGAATGTGTGGAGACAGGTTCTGCATCTCCAGAGTTTTAGTTGAGATAGAACCTGTCATAGGAGACTTTAGATGTTTCAGAGACTGTCTTTTGTGATAAAGCAAGCTAGCTTAGAAAGAGGCTGTATCTATCTTGAAGCCCAAATGTGAGGGAAGCTATTGAAAGATTTGTGGTTTCTGAGAGGAGCTCACATTTAACTTTGAGAATGCTGAGGTTGAGGGAAGATCAGTAATTCACCTCAAGAATGCAAACTTGGCTGCTGTTTAATGCTTTCCAAAAATCAGCTGTAACCTTACAAATGTGTGCGTCCAAGAAAACTGTTATATACCTGTGAATAGTTTTTATCCTCTTCAGAACCACCTTATTCCCGTCCCTGTGAGTAAAAAAAGTTGCAGTTCTTTTTCTGTTTCCCTCATGGATGCTGAATTTATATTATTCAGAAGACACTTGGGCTAAATTTGTAAATTGGAGGGTTTGGATAGATACTGCTTAGGTCAAGCTTTACATCATGCTACCTCTGTTTAAACGTTATTAAGTCCCTTAGCATGGTCCCTTTTTTGCACATGAAACAGGTTGCTCTGCCCTGAAAAGCCACCCAATGAGCTGCTGATGGGGCAAGGGTTTTGAACCCAGTTTCCCCATGTTCAGTACGAACATTCGATCAGTTGGGCAACACTGATCCCCTATAAGGAAATGGATGGCTTCTGGTGACCACTGGTCTCTTATGTGGGCACTCATGTTTCCGTAGTGGATGACTTTGACAAGACAGAAGAAAAGGTGGTGTATGGGACGGAACACAACAGCACCTTCCTGGAGTGCATCCCTAAGTCTCCTCAGGCTACAGTGCAATGGTTCGTGCATCGATCCCCAGGGGAGTTTGGAGATGAGGTGAGGCAGGTGTCCTTTCCCATGTACTCACCTTTGTTGCATCTTTTTCAGTAGGGAATTTTTATAAATTATCTGAAGAGGAATCTGTTCTCCTGCAATAAATCCATATCAAATTCAATTACCCTACTGCTTCTTTTGGCTGCTCTTTTTCTGGCAGATGACACTTTTTCTGCCATGGTATCACAATAATGAGGAAAGCTTTAGTATGTATTTATTTAAAATATTTATTATCTGCACTCTTATCATGTTTGTTTTCAGGCTGCAACACCTCATTCTGTGTAGTATGTAGAAAACTATTCCCTGTGTAGTATGTAGAACACCATTCTGTGCTAGAATTTTTTTTTTGCTTGCAAAAGGCCTTGTTTTTTGCATATGTGATGTGCTGTCAAGCCACTTCTGACATAACAGGGAGGGACGGTGGCTCAGTGGCAGAGCATCTGCTTGGGAAGCAGAAGGTCCCAGGTTCAATCCCAGGCATCTCCAAAAAAGGGTCCAGGCAAATAGGCATGAAAAACCTCAGCTTGAGACCCTGGAGAGCCGCTGCCAGTCTGAGAAGACAATACTGATTTGATGGACCAAAAGGTCTGATTCAGTATAAGGCAGCTTCATATGTTCATATGTTCAACAGTGACTCTATGAATTGATGGCCTCAGCTTTGCAAACTGAAGGCTGTGGCTTCCTTTATTGAGTCAATCTATCTCATGCTGGGTCTTCCTTTTTTCCAACTGCCTACAACTTTTGCTGGCACTATTGTGTTTCCCCCTTTTTTTACATAGGGAAGTTTTTTCAGTAAGTGGATTTTTCCACCTGCCTCCTGAAGTGATACAATTCATTCCATGCATTTGGCACTTTGTCACCGCATTCTAATAAATGTGTGGACCAAGTCTGTTTCCAGTTTCTGTTTCAATTTAGGGCCTAACTACACATTATGTATTCTCTGCTCCTTGCAATCCAATGTGTATTATGAGTTCCATGCTGGGAGCACAATTCCAGGGCTGATTTGAAAGGGACTGTGGCATATAAGGAGAGACTTCACCTTCCATTGTAAGGTGTTTTCTGGACCTGAAAGGGCCCTGGGGGGTTGTTTGCCCCTTGAGGGAAGCCTGGGTATAAACCATCAGTGCTTATGGAGCCCCTAACATGGCATATAACACTCCCTGGGATTGTTTCAAGTTGGGAAAATGAGATAGGCAGGTGGTTTATGCCTTATCTCCCAATTTGAGTCGGGTTACCATGAACATGAGATTAAGTTTCTTGTTAAGAGCCAGTCAGGATTGTTCTGGTGTCGTACAGGGAGCAGAGCAGTGTCTGATCTCTCCCCAGTCTCCCCGCCCCTCCATATACCCTCCCTAAGCTTTCCAAAAGACCACACAGAACAACTACTAGTGAGGAATTGGTCACAGAGTTTTGGCTAATCCTAGAGTGTAACCTTCAGTGCCATCATGTCACTTTCAGGGTTTTTTTGCTGGAGGTGACACCACCTGCCAACAACCCCATTCCCTCCCCTCCCCCCCAGCCAATGAAGTGCTAGCAGGGAAGAGGAGGAATGGCTGCAGCAAGAGGCCTGGCCCTCCTGATTGAGGGGGAGAAGAAAAGTACTCATTTATCCTGAAGCTTTCTAATGAGGCTCAGGGGTCATTTTGTAGAAAAAAAGGTGGTGGAGCTCATCCAGGGATTGTTACGCAGCTGCACCTACTATTCAATGGACAAGGTGGGAAGGAGGAGGTGGAACTGTCAGAAAGGTTTAGGAGCTGTGCTCCTTTGAGCTCCCGCTGAATCCGAGGCCTGAGGAGGCTACAGATAATCCTGAAGTGCCACCAGAGAGAAGATAGCCTGAATCGTCCTGCCCAGATGTTGACACATTCTTTAAGGGCTTCTCTGTGTACTTCTCTTTGGCTTGTATTACATCACATGCTTTTTCTGTGCAATCTCTCTTCTGTTCCCCTTCTTCATTAAGTTTCTTCACTTTGTCTGTTTGTTGTAGCTTGGGGAGGAATTATTGAATTAAACTGAAAGCAAAGAAGCCCATGTTCCTGCTGTGTGAGGTCTCTGCCTTCTTTTCCCAGAGTTTAACAGGCCAGGGTAATTCCCAGGAAACTGGACTGAAATGTAGACTGGAAGAAGTGATAATAGTGTACATTTGTGGGTTGTCTCTAGAGCAAAAGGGGAACAGAAGTGTCTCACCAATAAACACAGCTGGTCTGTTGTTGTTAAAGTCTGCTAAGAGCCAGTCAGGATTGTTCTGGTGTCATACAAGGAGCAGGGCAGTGTCTGATCTCTCCTCAGTCCCCCCCCCCCCAACTCCATATACACTCCTCAAACTTTCTAAAAGACCACACAGAGCAATGGAATGTGCCATTCCGGCTGCGGCTCCTTGTTTCATATGCAAGACAAATAAATACAAGTCACTCATCAAAAAGAAAAGGAATAAAATAAATGGATTCTTGTGTGTCCCCTCCCTCTTTTTCTTCACTTAGAGCAGATTTCTATTTAGGAGGCAAGGCCTGTACTGTAAGACCTGCCCAGAAGAGTTTTTTCTACAGGTGAAAGCTGTTAGAAGGGGAACAAAAGCATCTCTCAGGACAGAGCCTGTTATGCCAGTTGTGATTTTTGTTAAAACAAAGCAGCTATCCATCTGAGCACTCTGGGTGGCTCTTCTGGGTGCAGTTGTTAGTTCAGGCAAGTGCAGCTTTCCTAGAAAGATCCTTTCTGGGCTGAAGAGGGTATTTGTTGCTTACATGTAACAGTGAGCTGCTCAGCTAATTGCAAAGAAGGAACAGGAAATGGGAACAGTTGGGGAAAGTTTTCAGTGAGAGAGATTGGATTCTTTGATTATTACAAGAGTTGAGTCCAGTAGCACTTTAAAGACCAACAAGATTTCCAGGGTGTATGCTTTGAAAAAGTCAAAGCTTCCTTCAGGAGACAGGGATGTTAAGGCCACCAAATTGCAGCCATTTGCTTTAAAAGAGACTGATGTTCAATGCCAAGGAAAGAGGATGGATGATGGAAGAAACTCTGTGTTTTGTGTTTCTTAGGAGGGCAATAAGACTCCAGCTTTGGGCAAGCAACTCTCCCTGCATTCAATGGGCTGTATAGTCAGGCCTGCTGTTTCTGAAGATATAGTTCAGAAGTCACTAATGGGATTGTACTGATTTTGGAGGATTCCTTTTGGTTCCACCCTCTGTCTGGCAGTATCCCACCTTGAACCCATTCTTCTACAATGTCTTCACAGTTTCAAATTATGTGTATTTTGCATTTTTAAAAAAGTGCAAAATTTTTACCAAGAATCACTGAATCCTAGGTCTTATATAAATAATAAACAACCTGCCATCATTTACTTATTTTGCACTTTTATTTCTTCTGTTATTAATTTTGCACTTTTATTCCTTTCATCTTTGATCTTTGCATAATTTATTCATTCTATCTTATTCATGGAGATAGGCAAGAAGATGCATACAGGACTCAATGCCCTACTACTGAACACTGAAAATTCTATACACAAAGGTATCCAAGCATTCCAGAATTTCATCAGACATTGGCCATATGCTCTTTCAAGCCTTTCATAGCTGTCAAAATGTATATGAAACATGAGGTTTTCCAGATACTTAATTTGTGCCCAATACCAAATTATCTGCTTCTATAAAATACAGTCCTGCCAGTACTCTCTTCTCTCAAAGCCTAGCAATTCCATACTCTTGACTACTATGTAAGTCTTGGTGCACCACTGGAAATCTGGTCAATCTGCCCCTTTATGCCTTTGTCCCTGCTGTCCTTCCAGGTGAAAACAGATGAACGCATCTTGAAGACAGAGCAAGGTCTGCTGTTCCGCAAGCTCTTCCGCCAGGATGCTGGAATGTATTACTGCAAGACTCAGGAACATGGCTTCACTCAGACAATCAGCAAAATCATGCTGGAGGTGATTGAGAGTGAACAGCTGGAACAGGTCTTCCAGCGGGAGGAGGAAGAGTTGCCACGGCCACCTTGCCTGGTGCCTGATCCCCGCCTGCTGCATGGGCAAAAGGTGTGGTTCAAAGACATCATGCACCTCATTGGCTATACCAACCTGCAGAGAGTGGAGGAGTATTGTGAGCGTGTGTGGTGTGGAGACCGCCAACTGCGGCACAAAAGCAGGCCCCCCAAAAGCAGGAACATGGTTGACAGTGGCAAAAAGGGGAGAGGCAAGCAGCAGAGCGAGAGGAATCGGGTGCCAAGGCAAGCAGTAGCCACATAAGAGGAAGGGGAGCCCCCATGTGGTAAGAGGTGAACATAAGAGGAGGAAGGCGATTATGGACCAGTCTCCCTATTTATGAATGAGAATCAATTTCTCTAGGAATTGTCTTCATGGTTTCTTCAGGTGGGGTGAGGAACACCTTGCTGATCAACTGAACCTAGAGACATTTTTTGGCAGAAGCACACTACTTCCCTCTGCCATTCAGCAGTGGAGACAAGGGCTCAAAAGGTGCCAAAGCATTCCCTCCCTATCTCATTTCATTATCCTTCACTTGTGCATCAGAACATCATGCTTGTACTAGGACTGTGAAGGCATGGGAACGGCATAACTCCTAAGAGCCCGCTTTCTTCCAATGTAGCTCATATTCAGTGCTGCTCACTGATGATACGCTGAGCCTCCTGATGCAGGGGCATGACTGTTAACCACACAGCTGGTAAAAGGCAGACTATGAGCGGTAGAGAGAGGAGACACAGCCAATGTGCTACTGTGGATGGGAGTGGTAGGGGGTTGTCGTTGGGACTGAAATCATGTGGGCAAAGCTGTCCTAGAGGAAGCAAGGGACAGCACCTTCAGCTGTACACAGGGGCCCAGATCTTGTGCTCGGAGCTTTCGCTGTGACATAAGGATGGAGAGAGTTATGACCTCTGCGCTATGGGTCTGTTTGTAGATTTTGGGAATCAAATTGTCCCAAGCTGATCCTATCTCTTGCTGGCAGAGAAAAAGTTTTCGTATATGTGGCCTCAAGCAGTTTCTGTGCTCCAGGAAGATGTGTAATTGTAAATGTTAAATTGGCTGTCGGCTGATGTGCGTTACAAATGCTATTCCTCCATTTTCTCTTCCATGTGAACACTGCTTTAGATGTTAACATAAACTGTGCAAGAGAGAATCAAAGGTGAACGAAGGGCCAAATTAGATAACATTGTAAGTGCCTAGATTCAGTGGGTATCCATGCTGGTCTGAAGCAGCAGAACAAAGTTTGAGTCCAGTGGCACCTTCAAGACCAATGTAGTTTTATTCTGGGTATAAACTTTTGTGTGGAAGCACACTCCTTCGGTGCAATGACTATTCTCTGCAATGACTGTTCTCTGTTGCAAAATGCCCTCAAGAAATGAGAATAGAGCAGGGTGAAATGCACAGCTTAGCCCTTCTCCTGTTACTGGCCTTCCTCTCTAACCCTCCATCCCCAAGCTGCTTTTGCCCTTGTGCATTCCAGACTTGTGTTTGCAAAGTAAGCATGGCTACAGAAGACTGACAGGGTAAAAGCACCTTGAAGTGGAGAGAGTGAGGGTGACATAACCCCATTTTCTAATGCAAAGCATCCCTTCCGGAGAGTGCTTTGCAACATGAAGGAGCTAACATTACATGTGACCAAAGTGTAACATACAGTTTGTTCCTCAGCCTTATGTGTGAAAGCACCCTACATTTTGTATGCCGTTCTCATCCTATCCAGAGCAGATTTAAATGCTAATCTAACCTACACAGGATTCTCCCACTTCGTCTTTCAGTCATTCCTGGGATTATCCTATATCATTGTTCCCTGGGCCATGCAACCGTTCTGTGACCCAGTGAAAGCTATTTACCTCAGCTGAGCTCCATCTTTCATTTTTGTGTCTGAGACTCTGTTGATCCCTTAGATGAAATTGATTAAATACCAACAGCTGAACTGAAAGGCACGAGTTTATTCAACAAATAAATGAAATCCTTATGCAGCAAGCTCGGGCTTGGGCGGCAAGCTTCCTCTTTTGTTTCCAGTGATTTGGCATTAATCAGCACAATGAATGGGCTCCTAGCAAGCAGCGCCTGGGAATGAGATTTATGGCAGAAATCTTTTCATACAATGCCACTATGTAATTAGACATTATTCTGTTTTCCCCAAACTCACTCAGAAAAATGTATGTGTTCAGTCAAGACAATCAAAATTCAAATTGCGTTGATTTTGTGACAAGATTAGGAGGTTTAGTTATGCACAGAATCCCCTTGAAATGAGATGTCCCACAGCTGACCAGTTCGTAAGGAACCCTCAGTTCTGTAGTGTTTCAAAGAGGGCAGACAAATTGTGCTTCGCTGGGAGTAAGGCTCTCTCCAAATAGCTTTCTGCATTGCTGGTTCTACATTTTAAACAATGAATCAGGCAAGCAGTATGAAGGAGTGCCCCCCTCCCAAAAGAAAGATAGGTAGGTAGGAGATGGAGCATTAGTCTCTGGGCAGTGCCTCACTGGAACTGTGCCACATTTACTCACCTAAAGGTAGTAGTAAGGGAAGGGAAGTTCAGGCATTGACATAGTCCCCAGGTTTCTTGATGATGGTGAATCTGTACCTAGGAGCCCAGGATTAGGATCAATAATGTTTATTAGAAATAGCAAAATACCAGTTTTTATGTGCTGTCAAAAGTAACTGATCTGAAAGCAGCTATATTTGCCAACATTGGGACAGTGCTGACAAATGTCCTGGCTACATCTGATATAGAAGGAGATTGCAGCTGCTAATTCTGCCCGCCACTAGAATCAGTTTCATCTTTGAGCACACCAGATTTGTATGTCATTTATATAGAAGCTTTTTTTCAATATCCAGCTCACATAGGCTACTACCATACCATAGAATGCAGGGAGATTAAAGGGGAACATCCACATATTATGGATGTTGCTGGGGCTTTCCCCTTTAATTGAGAGGAAAAACAAACATGTTTTTCTCTGGGTTAAAGGGGAATGTTTGGTGTAGCTGCCACAATGAGAAAAGGTGCAGAACTGCCTTTTCCAAAATGGCACAGAGCAGCTTGTTTTGGTGTGCCTTCCCCACTCGCTTTCTAGTCCTTTGAAGGATCTTTTTCCCTTGCTGACTCCGAGTTGTGTGGTAGCATTTTAGTGCAGCTAGGTAAGGAAACAGAAAAGGAGGGAAAAGGTTTTTGCAGGGCTGCTGATAATCCTGACTGTGACAGGCCATTAATATCAGTTGAGGAGACCCACACAGTCTCCTATAATTTGGGGGAGGGGGGGACCATGTTTATTTTAAACTATAAACCTTCCCCTAAGTTCCTAGGTGTTCTAAAGATAGTGACTGTGAAGACTTTGGGTTCATTGCTGTGAGGTAGGATCCTAATATACACACAGGAGCCCACCCACACCAGCCTGCCTTTTCCTGAAAGTCAGACTAAATGGCACAAGATCTGCTCATTGCTAGAGCCAGGCGTAACAACTGGGCACTCTGTCAGAAGTAGAGGCAAACCACCCTGCCACACTACCAAGCAGAGCTACCCTTCACTTGGACTGCTCTTTTCCTGAGCCAGACCTGAGTTCTCACAACTCTCTTCCTGAGGCAGAACTGAACTCTTTCCTGCTGTGTTTCCCTCCAACATTCCATCCTCCCTTCTCAAAGGTGATTGGATGCTGGAGCAGCATTCCCACAGCCTCAAGTGAGTGGCTGTTTTCCCCTTCAGAGGCGTCCGTCACACTGGCATGTTTGCAGACAAGACAGGGTTAATGGGGAGTAGGGGTTGGAGGCAGTGGTGTCAGCAAGCTGAACAAGAATAGGGATGTGGAGTGCTGTCCCTACTAGGTTCCATACTGCTTGCCTCTGCTGCCATTGCAGGGGTGGGTTTTTGTGCCCCATAGATTCAAACTCTGGTTTTGATATTCTGCATAAACCTGGGACTTGATAACATTATCCAAACCTACATTCATTGGATTTTTCAGGTATAGACCTTGTATAAATGAGGCATCAGCACATGCAATTTCAAAGTGCCCAGTGCTAGTCAGTCACTTGGTGTTGCATGTGTGATCCTGTTCCCCTATCATACTTGGCTACTGAGTGTGTCAGCAGCACCCCGTGATCAACACATACAGTTCATACAAATAGGTGAACGTACTTCAATAATTCACTTTCATCAGCAATTTGTACATATCAAATCAAATTGTATGGTTAGGAAGGAGAAGTCTTCCAGGTATATGGAGCAACCAAAAATCTTTGAGATTCTCCAGTATGAATTTGGTCCATAATTGGAGTTTTACATTGAATTTGTGTGCTTTACATTGGATCTATGTGCTCAGCATCCAACAATATTCTTGGCATGGAATATCTCTGTATCACATCAATAAAGACTCTGCAGGTATGCACCAAGAAATCTATTTGGTGCAGCCCCTGTGTTTGAAAAATTGTGGCAATTCTGCTTTTATCAAAGTACTAGTTTGAACTTCATTGGACCAGGGTAGGGATCCTGGTTCTTAGCTTATCCTAGGACCATACTGTTATCTGACAGCAAACGTCTTTTAACTGAGTGGACAACAAAAGATTTGTTTCAATCACCATAATTATCTGAGTGGTTGCAATGGCAATAATCTAAGTTACCATGGATGTGTTTCTAACATTAAGAACTTTTACAACTGCTCATCCTTAGGGTTATTTCCCATATTTATAGCTACACGGACTGATATGAATATTTTGCCATCCATATGAATATCACAATGTTCCAAACTGTTCTCCAGTATTCATGTTGTGTCACTCTTGACCATTCTGCTAAATCCAATGGAAAGGGCCATTACAATGGGGGGGGGGGGATAAGAGTTCTGTCCAACTGGACGAGGAACAACTTCTTTGTGACTCTACAATTTACAGTGAGATTTTCAAAACTGGGAAGAGATGCAGTATACTTGTGCAACTGAGGGCAATTAGCATTCAGTCATGTTAGGGTTTGCAAGATAGATTGATAAAATTGGGGTAGAAAATGGCACTATTAAGAGATTGTGTTGTAGTTGCTGAGGAATAAAATAGAAAGGAGTGGAAACAGTAATGATAAAGCAAAAATGGTGGGACATAAATACAAACACAATTGTCCTGTAACTGCAAATGTTCCATAATACAGCATGTATTCTGAGATCTAGCTATTATGCATTCCCTACTGATAACTTCTGGTTGGGGATTGGAATTAATGGGATTGGCTTTCTTATGTCCTCTGTGTTTAGGGACTCAATATAGTTTGAAGAAAGGGTTCACAGGGTAGTTCTGCTCCTTCTCTTTGGGTCATCTTGTAACCCTGGTAAATGGACTCTGTATTTTGTTCTCTGAGTGATGGGTCTTCCATCTGTATATGAAACAATTTTATGCATCAGTGGCTAACTTTTGAAAAACTCTGGATGTCTCTGTAACAAAGGTTCCCTGGATGTGTCTGGTGTTACTGTCTGAGGTAGAGTTTGGATGGGAAAAAATGTTAATGCCATGACTGTCATTGTATCTGTGCAGAGCTCCAGCTCACACTTCCTTAAGCCTCATCTGTTATACCCAGGAAGAAGGCCATCCTTTAGGTATTAAATGGTTGTTTTACCCAACATGATGTGTTTAAGACTCTGGAAAGGGAAAATGTTGCATTTCATCTAACAGAATCCTAAATAAATAAATAAATGAACAGCTAAATGGTGTCTCTTTCAGAAATATAACTTGGGCAGGAGAAAATATAGTTCCTTGAGGACAGATAGGCCCTGTGAATAAGAACACAACAGTTCTAGGAACATACAAACTAGGGTTGTTGTTGAAAACAAAACAATACTTGGTAACACTGGTAGCTGAATTGACATATCTTTCAGATGCCAAAGGCAGGAAGGCAAAATGCTCTATTTTTCAGACTTTACTAATGAGTGTCTTGTGCCAAAATTTGATGCACACAGATATCATCTATTGCAGGAATACTTTATCTTGTACCTCAAAATTATATTGTACCTCAAAATGTAATATGAATGGAGCTCCTAGATTTAGCAGAGTCATGTGGTTGGATCCAGCAGAGGATTTCCAGGGGACTGGAGGTTTGCTGTTTCCCCTTCCTACTGCAGACTCCCCCCTCATGCTGCTCCTGAGTGCGTCCCCTGTCCTCAAAGAGTAATATGGGGAGGGAGGGCAATGGGGTTGAAGTGGGAGGGGAGGTATGAGAATGTTGCACTACATTGATGGAAATCCTGTCTGTCAATGGAAATTTCTAGTGGATCCAGCCCATGGAGTTGTTTGGTTTTAAGTGATACCAATTTTTACTTCAGTTTGCCTACCTCTTGTGATTGGAGCATTTTGAGGAGCTATAGAAGCCCAAACTGCATGTAAAGATTCCTAATGCACTAGAATAAGTAATAGATATTACTACCCTCATTATGTCTAATTGGAAAGAAATGGGAACCTAAGCCTTGTGTGTATGAAGCAGAGAAATAACGAGGTCCGCACAGACTTACTGGTTTGAAGCGAGGTTTACTTTATGGTACCATAAGCAGAACCCAGTCAGGCATGGGCCCCCAAAATCTCTGAGTTAAAATCATTCTACATACAGCCAGTTGTATTCACACAAAACAAGCAGGCAGACACATAAACTTATCTGATTCAACATTCCCCACCCCCTTGCAACTCCTTCTAGTACTTTTCCATTCCTCCTGTCTCCTTCCTTTATCAGCTCCAGCAAGAAGCTTCTCAATGAGGCCCCTTTGTCTTATCCTAATACACATCTGTGAACACCCATCAACTGAAGGCTGTCTGTGCTTCTAACGGCAGTTTTACAACAGACCCCTTTAGTTTGAAGACAAAGCATATTTTTTCTCAATAAGACAAATATTATTATCATTGGGGGTATTAATTAATTATTCAGGGGCTCTCCTTCAATCCCCCCTTTCAGTCTCTGAAAGTTTATTTAGTCTGAAGGAGACTGATCATTATCATCATTAAACAAATTAATTCTGTATTACCATTCAGGAAGGGCAGCTAGGTGACAATTTGGTTTCGACATTCCCAAGAAAGACTGAAATGACACTACAATGAGGTAACGAAATAGTATATTGACAGAGATGGGGTAAAGATGGGTCACGGGAGGAGGAGAGACTGTGATGGGATTATCCATTCACACTGGCACATCCCAGTATTTTTTCCATCTAGAGAAGATGTATGTGGGAGAAGGTCACTCAGAGGCATGTCTTGGCTATGCAGCCCAGCCTTCCAATATGGAGTTTTCCTGGCCTCCATCATGGGGCCTTTCTGGACACACAGGCTAGTTTGAGAGGGCCCCCCATGTCTTTTAAGGCTACCCTCTTTATTTGGCAGCATTCTGGTATCAATTCCACCCCCCTTTGGCACCGCCCAATCCTTGGAGGGTGTGTGCCACATTTCATGATGCGCTGCTGTTCAGACTTCAAACAACCAGGGTTGAGACACAGCTGGGACAAAGGGGAATGTCAGCTACCAAAAAATAGGCAATACATGCGTCAAAAATGAAAAAAACAATCCAATCAGGAAAAAGGGGACTATGTGTCTTGGTACTGAAGACTAACTATCACTGAAATTTGGGACGATCTTGAGGAGGAGGTAGACGAAAGAGGAGGCTAGAGATACATTTCATTTTTGAGATAATCACTTGAACAGGGAAATCCATTCATAGTATATGCATTGAATAATTACATATGTCAAGTCTAAATCTGTGAGCATAGATCTTGGAAGGATCTTGGGGAACTTATTTCTTTATCAATAAAACATTACTAGTTATGATGCAAGAATACAAGAACTCATCTCAATTTCTAAAACGCATAAGCAATCCCAGTATTCTCTTATCTGATCTTGATAAATTTTCCAGGATACAGGGTTTTTTTTCAGGTTAAGCAACTTTTAAACATGATGGGGAAGGTGATGAGATATCTGACTGGTGGGGGGCTCAATTTTTACACTTCTTATTTCTACAATTAAGACTAAATTTGGCTAAGTGTCTTTTCTTTCCTAAAACAGCTAAAGAGGGTCTGCAAAAGTTTTCCTAGCCAAAATCCAGTAAAAGATGCTAGGACAAAAGTTCTTTGCAAAAGAGAAAACTTTGACTCTTTGCAAAGATGTTGGCAATTTACTTCTCTTAAGGAGACTGGATTAGCTTTGTATCAAAGACAAGATTTTCTTTCTGATTATGAGAGGAGAAAATTCAAGCTCTGAGTGTTTCCTTATTTGGATGTGAAAAAGGTGATACCTGGAGTTTTCCATCAACTTTGTCACATAGTTAAGATTTTCAAATGACCAAATTTCTTCTTCCCTGGCTAGTTATGGATCTGATTTATAAAAGAAGACGGGTCTCTTTCCCAAAAGACACCTGGTTGCTTGTGCTTTAAGAGGAAAGACTTGAGGTTAAAATTTTCTTTCCTTTTAATGTCTCAGGGCACTGCATTCTAAAAAAAATTATTATTCCTTTTGCCTTTTTTGGTTCTGTTAAAGATTTCAGATTGAGTAAGGAGGAGAGAATTAGTGTTCCTTCCCTAATGGGGGAAGAGCAGGAGGACTGCAGATTTGCAATCTTTAACTTCTCTAGGCCAGGCTCCAATTTGGGCTGATCTTAGGCACTCTCTGTACATGCTCAGAGGCCTTTCCTTGAGCCTGAAATTTATAGAACTGAAGCAGTAAATATTTAACAAAACTAGTTTAATCTCTCTTTCTCAGGTATTTGATTCTGGCATTTTAAAAGTGAAAATAAAGGTACAACTCTCTGAATCTCTCAATCATGGCAATAAATTGTATTTGTTTAGTTTGCATCCTGGCTGCATTTTAAAGGGCTGAACCTAAGTTCTTTTGGGCTAACTGTAATGCAGTAGCCATGCACCAATTGAATTTTAGTGCTGAGATAGCTGAATAGCCTTAATTGGCTACACCATGAGGGTCTGGGAGGCATAAAAATAACATCATGAGTGCATTTCTTTGCCTAGCCTAGCTGAGACTAGAGCCTATTATGCTGAACAGTCTCCTGACATGATTCCATTCGGGGAAACCCTTGGATTCCATCTGGACATTTGGACTCTGTATGATAATATCTAGCTTTCTGAATTTATACCCAGTTAGGTAGTTATATTGAACAACGTTGTTATTTTGTATAGCTCACTAAAACCAATGCTTTCATGCCTATTTTGTAAAATAGACTTTCTTTAAGTTTATTTTTGTAGTTATTTGCTTTCAGGGCCACCACAATCCGAGCCAAACTTACCCACTAGCCTTTGGAGGTGCCTACTACCAGCAAGAAGCTTCTCAATGAGGACCCTTTGTCTTATCCTAATACACATCTATGAACACACATCCACTGAAGGCTGTCTGTGCTTCTAACGGCAGTTTTACAACAGACCCCTTTAGTTTGAAGACAAAGCATATTTTTACTCAATATGACAAATATTATTATTATTGGGGGTATTAATTATTCAGGGGCTCTCCTTCATGTATAGGGCATACAGTATTGAATATGCTCTCTGACCACGAACTCCCTCTGCAAGGAATTTGATCTTTGCCTTCTGCAGTTCTAGTCCCATGAGCTAATGCGCAAACAGGTCTTTGAAGCTGGATGTGTGAAGGGATCAAGGGAGTACAGACACAATGAGCTTCTTTCCTGCATCTGGTTGAGTAATTACATAAAGTTTATTTTTGCAAAATGCCTACAAAGTGGAAAGTGAGCATGACATGAGGTAAAATAACAAATAGCATGAGAGAGCAGGGAGCGCGTTTCATAGCCTAATCTATGCAAAGGCAGCAGGTTTTTACTGAGCACTAAACATTCAGTGCTCTGTTTGCCTTCTCAGCCTATTGTGTGCTCATTTCCCTCCATTAAGAAAACATCACTTATGTTTTATGGGTAGCAAGTGAATCCCACAGCCTTTTTTTTGCAATGCTTTTATTCAGTTGTTGCTCACTGTTGATATTAAAAGCTATTCTACAGATCCCAGCAACTTTATCCAAATTATTTCTTTGTCAGCAAATCCTATTGATTTTACTTGAAGTTCTGTGTTTTGGATCACTGCCTGAAAGCATTTTCTTCTGCCATTCACATTTACCGTTGGAGATAAAGCCACTGAACACAGTTGACCGTCTTCCTTCCACAGGGTTGCATAGTATTCAGGGAACCTAAAGCCAGGACTCTTTTTGGGCAGGAGCTCACAGGAACAGAACTCTGGAACCTCTAAATTTTGTTGTGCTCTTTCTTTCTTTATCCCACCCTCCAAAAAAACTTGCTTCTGGTCTCCATTGTTCAAACCCCCTGTTAGAATTTTGCTGAACTCTAAGATTTGACAAACTTTCTAATATTTCCCCCCCCCCCCAAAAAAAAATGACCACAAAGGACACAAAAGTATGATGGGAGTAAAGTTTTATAATGACAATTATAATTCAAGAAGCATTTTAAGGTAGATGCTGAGCTGATATAATTTAGTACACCTTCCTGTGATGTCAGGAGTGTGTGGCATAGGCAAATGATTATGCAAATGAGTTGTGCTAATGAGCTCCAACACTTTTTCTATGAAATGACCCCTGCCTAAAGCTAATGTTGGAAGTGAAGCTGCTGCCCCCTGCCTCACTTCCAGAATGCACTACGAGAGAGAACAGATACTTGGTGAAGAGAGACTGCTGCATTTGTAGCTTTATTTAAAGCACTCTGCTAACTGGTGTGCACTGGAATAACTATACCAGTTAATACCAATAGCAAATTCCTGTCATGTTATTTATATGCACTGAATTACTTCATGGTCCATTAATTGTTACAGATTAATTTTAAAATTCACTGTAGTGTCTGGATGGAAGGTAGATTTACATGTACTTGATGTGCATGTAAATCCATGGGAATGCATATAGTCTTGGAACAGCTGCATTAACATCCTTCCAGCTATGAAGAATTTGGATTTCCCTTCTGGAATGGGTATGGGCATTTCTCCATGCAAGATCAGGAGGTGGGGGTAGGATAAAAGTGGGGGAAATGCTGCAATGTGAATGTATCCAACACATTTGTAAGAAGCCCAATGCTGAAATAGTATATCACATGAAAAAGCCAGTAAGAAATTCTAGTGATTAAAACAAGGTAACTCACCTGATCAGCTAGGGAAGACCTGCTCCCTATCTATATTGCCACCACAAGAACTGGACATGCTAGGATTTCAAAGTAGCATGCTGCCTCTCAAACACTGTATCTTTATCAGAGCTGCAATGAAAGACGGTATTGCCCAGTCTCTGCTGTAGCTTTCCAAAGGCAGTGTTATGAGCTAGGGATGCAGTCAGTGAAAATTCTGTTGTCACAGAACACTGACGACAGTTGGGGTGGGGCAAAATGGTTGGTTTTGTTCAGTTGTTGGAGGCTTGCTTGGAGAAATGGCACCTTAAAGATGAACAACATTTATTTCAACTTACACTTTGGTGTGTCTGAGTTCACTTCTTCAGGTGCTATAAGGTCATGTTCTATGCTTCCTTCTGCATCACAGCTTGCTTTGCCAGGCTTGCTCAATTGCACAGGAACTACAGAGTGAAGCCTCTATTTTCTCCATTGGCTGAGGCTCCTTCCCCTCCTGGTCCCCTGTGGAAGGAAGGAAAGAGCCAGAGCTTTCTTTGCCCAGTTCCCTAAATCATATGGGAGAGATACAAAGAAAGCATCTTTAAGACCAAGTGCTAATGTTTTAAGCATGGCTTATTTTAAAGGGTTTTTTAAAAAATAAATAAATCTTTAATTGTGTTTGTCTGTGTCCTTTATAAAGTCCTATGCTACCTGGCTGGGTCCAGATAGCCAGTATAAGCCACCTCAGGGATGCCCCCTGACTGGCCCAAAAAAGTGCATCCAAACATGCACATCTGGCACCTCTGACTACCTCAGGGTGCTTCTTTTTGTGCCAGTTTACTTCCAAGATGGGATGCTGCCACCCCAAGCCTGCCATCTGTACCCCGCTGGACAGAAACTTTCCCTCAGTTGTGGCAGCCCCTCTGAAAGGCAGAGCTGTGTGCCAGGCAACTCCTCTAAGCAAGTTGTTATGGGCAGATAAATATGACTCATTAAGGCCGATTGGAGGCTAAAAGAAATCCAAAACAGCACAATCCTGAAAAGAATTATACCCTTCTAAATCCACTGAAGTCAATGGACTTAGAAGCACAGCTCTGGATTGCACTGAAGGATTCCTTTTCCACACTGGATTCTAAGATTGCGGCAGGGCCGGTCCTGCCACTAGGCAATTGCCTAGGGTGCTGGCCTTCTGGGAGCACTGAATTGAGCCTCCCCATGTGACTCAGTGACATTATCAGTGCAGGGAGGGGGGGGCCAAATTAGCCTTGCCTAGGGTGCCAGGCAGTCTAGGGCTGGCTCTGTATGTGGAGGGCCCAGGAAGCAGTCAATTGCCTTGTTGTCGACAAAATGATTGCTGTGGCTGGCCAGTCCTTCTCTCTTGTGAAGGATGTAACCTTTTGCTGGCTGCAGTGGCAGCAGTCAAGGCTCAGCTCTCCAAAGAACAGAGCAGAACCATGCACTTCAAGGCAGATATCTGGATCAGCCAGCAGGACTCTCAGGGCATGGCCCAGACCCCGGGAGGGGACAGTCCTGCCACTGGGTTACAAAGTTGTTCTGCTCCATGTGCAGGGGATGGATGCAGACTACAATGTGCAAAACATCGCCACTATGGGATACAGAGTTGCCTGAGTGGGGTGGGTAGCAGCAACATCCTCAGTGGCTACATGGTCACGGATGCCAGTGCCAACATGCTGGCAGAGGTAAAGATGTGCACCTCAAGGGCATTGTCTGCCTGGTGCACATGCTTCAGTTGGTGGTGTGGGATGCTCTGGGGCTAGGGGACACTTTCAAAGTCGCCTGGTACACAGTCTACCTCAAGATGTGGTTCTTACTTGAGACCCAGTGCCTGGCTGCCAATTTCTCTCACATAAACAAGTCTGTCCATTTGTGGTGTGAGGGGAGGGGGAAGGGTTGTGCATTTGGTAGAGCTGAAGAGCACAGTGCCGGATGTCATTCCTCCATGACCATCCTGCATGGGGAAGAGCAGCTCAGCATCAGTTCCAATGAGCTGGCTGACCCTCTCCAAAATGGTGCATGTCCTCAGCCCTTCCAGGACACCACCTATGTGCTGTGTACCCAGACAATTTGTCTAGTACAAGCCATCCTCCTGATTCAAGATGCTGACTTCCACACTGGAGCTGGACCTTGAGGGGATGGCTTGTCTCATGAGTCAGGGCTTTAGGAGCAAGGTTGCAGGTGGGCATCACCACCAAGTTGCATCCTCTCTGCAATAAAAGGGAGTACAAGCTGACCTGTATCTGTGACCCTTAGATAAAAGGCAACATTGCTTTCCTAAATGCAGAGCTCTGGCAATAGGAGTGTGAGCTCTGCAAAAAAGTGTGGAGGCTATAGGTCAACAGATGTGGTCAGAAGGAACAGTGGGTAGAAGAGGCTGAGAAGGTGGAGGAGCCACAGCCCAACACCTTTCCCTCAAAGAGCCCATCCAGGGAGAAACCCCACTACTGATTGTTGGTAGTGAACTGTGAGGTCAGCAGCAACGGGGTTGCCAGGCAAACAGTGGCAGAGGATTCGGCAGAGGTGATGGTGAGGGAGTACCTCACCAAGTGCCTTGAGCCCTCCAGTGCCACTTCCCTGAAGTATTGGTCATGCAAAGTTATCATCTGGCCCAACTTCTCCTGCATGGCCATCAGCCCTGAGTCCACCTAACATCCAAACCCCAGCAGAGGGGCAAGTTTGCAATCAGAAGGGTATAAAATATGGGCCAAGGCACCCAACAGCTGAGCCCCACTGCTCAGCATGAGAAGAGAGACAGGTTGGCTCAGAGCCTTGTGTCCACCTAACCCCCAAACCCCAGCAGGGGAGAGGTGTTCACAATCAGGAATAAATGAATGTGCTCTTTTTTTAAGAAGTTCCCTGTCCCTCTGTCTAATTGCCAACAGCCAACACAGTAGAGGCTGAGGAGCTGAGCTGAGAGTATATATAACATTTGACTCTCATAGAGTAGAATAGAAACTCTGATACTGGCAGCCAGCAGTGCCTGTTGAATTTTGGAGGGCCCCTACTGGTGTTTCCAAGGCTGGAGAATTCCACCACCCCTTGCTTTGATGTGTTGTAAACAGTTTAATTGAGCGGAGACAATCTGTCTGGAAATGTATTCATTCATGAACTGCCACAAACTGCCTTGGACAGTGTGGAAGTTCATGGAATGATTGTGTGATTCGCCCTTCCACTAATGTCACTTTGCGAACCGTTAATTGGCCAAAATTCATGACAAACTTTTCTTCATGACGCAGTTCGTGCCCATCCCTAGGGGACACAAGCCTCTTGCCCAGGAAACCATCCACCATTCTCTGCTTTACTATGGATCTGCACTGGCAGTCTCTTTGCCTTCCAGTACTGTGTAGCAATACTTTCACCCCCATCTAGCTCTTGAGAAATTGCAGTATAATGTAGATGGGTCTATGCATCCATTAAAAGCAAATTATCATGGATTAATGACTTCCACTTTGAACAGCATATTCCCTACCATATTAGTTTCAATGGGACATGCATTTGGATGTGTATATATCCTTGTGCGTCTGCATATTAACTGCACTAACTAGTTAATACAACTGGGTTTGGTCAAGGGTACATAATCAAAAAAAACATGTCCATATGCAACTGCTGCCTATATGCCATATGTTCAAATGTTGATAGAGTTCCACTGATTTACCAGAGGTGGGCTTTTATCTTTCTAAAATCATCATATAAGTCTTTTAGCTGTAGTAAGTTCACAGAGGGTCCATTAGCCTCAAAGAGATGGGCAGATAGTTTTAAAGTACATAGGAATCCTTAAAAATCAATGGACATTTTAATACAAAATTGATATGAATAATAACTTCTTCCCAGAAAAACCAAATGAGTAGACATGCCCAAAGTATTATGATCAAGGGACACATCATGTAAATTACAACATCAACTGTCAGATATCTTACTCAGTCCTTTGCTAAAGACTTACTGTGGTGTCCAATATATCATAAACATAATTTTTTACTGGATAAGTGACGTCTCAACTTAAGATCCATGGAAAGAGTAGGTATAGTCTTGAAGGTCTTATCCCATTATTTTGATCTAGTTCCTTATTCGATTCATTTCTAAGACTCTGCACATCATATTTGTTAATTGACATCAAATGTTTATAAACAAATATTTAGCCAGTTTGGTGTAGTGGTTAAGTGTGCGGACTCTTATCTGGGAGAACCGGGTTTGATTCCCCACTCCTCCACTTGCACCTGCTGGCATGGCCTTGGGTTAGACATAGCTCTGGCAGAGGTTGTCCTTGAAAGGGCAGCTGCTTTGAGAGCCCTCTCCAGCCCCACCCACCTCACAGGGTGTTTGTTGTGGGGGAGGAAGGTAAAGGAGATTGTGAGCTGCTCTGAGACTCTTCGGAGTGGAGGGTGGGATATAAATCCAATTTCTTCTTCTTCTTCTTCTTCTTCAAATATTATAGGTTTTCTTTTCTGCCTTGATTCAGTTAGCATTTCTAGGAGCAAAGGGACTAAACTCAATAGGGGCCTGTTTGCAGAAGCAAGGGCAAAATAGGAGCAGCTGTCTGAAATGACTTTCCCTAGCAGAGAAGAAAAAGGGAAGAGAGTTTTGTCATAGCCAGTAACAGCTCTGGCTAGAAATGCCAAATATGTTTTTATGGGGACAACGTGATTGCTGTTGCTTAGTGAACCCCCTGGGGCTGATAAGGATCTTGCTTCTTCCTGCAGCCAATTCAGGCATAGTACAATAGTGTGAACCACAAGCCTTGTTGGGAAGAACATTGTTCCTGAGGGCAAAACAACCACCCACACACCCAACCCAACCCCCCGCCCCCCCCCGCACACAGGCCAGATGGACCCAGACATGGACACATTACAGCCCTAACTAGATCAAATCAATGAGAGGGTATTGTCCTTCCAACTGGACATGTTGAGACAAAAGATGGTACAATGAGGAACTGTTTCATGTTTACTGGTGTCCATGCTTTTCAAGATATAAGACTTTTATTGATTACATCAAACAATTCCACACTTTAAGTTGCTGATCAGGTTTATGTGGGTAGAGGGGACATGCTGCTTTGTTATTGGTCATGTCTTCATGTTTGAAATGAGAGCTAGTTAGGGATAACTTGGAAATGCCTCAAATTAAATTTGGTCTCGGGCAAAGCAGGTTACCTACAGAATTAACAAAAGGGGAAATGTCATTAAGTAAATAGCTTAATGCCAATCTAGCCGTGTTATATCATTACTCATATTAATTTTAAAAGAGCAGAGTTGCATTTACATTCAGATAAAGGAATATACAGCGAATGGCCTTCATGCCCTCCTTACAGGCTTCCCAGAGGGATATGATTGGCCATTCTGAGAAACAGAATGAACTAAATGGGCCTCTGCTCATATGTTCTTAAGGTGCGAGGGAAGAAGGACTCCTGCCAAAGTGACTTCTGCATTGCTTCAGCTGGCAATACGTTAGCTCACTTAGGAAGAATGCCAGCTGTTCCCTGGTGAGGGCTTGTTTTCCTTTTCCCAGAAATCTGGTCTCAGTTGTCCGGCCACTGGGCTTCCAAAAGTGCAAAGTAAAGCTGTGTTTATTACATCATCTTCAATATTAATACAGCATCACACACCCCTCCTTTTTTCTTGACCAACTATGCTGATTCGATTACACCTTTACACCCAGATTTTAATAACTTCTATAGAACACTGGATAAAGCCCGCTTCTCTCAGTTTCTGAATGAACTGATTTTTGCACTTCAGCAGGGCACCCCAAATTAAATTCTTCTTTCACAGATATGGCCCTGTTTGCTTATCTATCCTCCCACTTTAGCAAACACTGACGTTGCTTTTGGGCATATATATATATATATATATATATATATATATATATATATAGTGACTCCATAGGGTTTTCAAGGCAAGAGACATTCAGAGGTGGTTTGGGACTGCCCGCCTCCACATCATGCCTCTGGTATTCCTTGGAGGTCGGCCATCCAAATACTGACCAGGGGCATTTCTGCTTAGCTTCTGAGATCTGATGAGATTGGGCTACCCTGGACTGTCCAGGTCAGGTTCCCAAATGCCATTACAGGTGAATAAATTTCTTTCTATTGCTATAAACAGAGCTAAAGGGAAACTATTAAGACAGCCCTGAAAAACAGTGGCACTGAGAAGATACCAGTTCAGACCACTAATGTTCCTTGGCTGTGAGTGAGCCTGCTATAGCCTCAGCTCCTTTTTCTTTTCCTTTCTTTCTTGTCAGAAAAGCCCCATATAGTAATTAGGCAGACATGTAATTTTAAAAGTTTTATTCGTTTTCTAGAAATTGAGGGCAAGGGGTAAGAGGGGATAAGAAATTATAGTTACAAATTAATCTTAGTCTGCATATAGTATACTTTCATAAAATACAAGTCTGCATCTAATATACATTCTTAAAATGCATAAATTGTCACACATTATTATCTCTTAACTTTACATCATCAATATTTTGATATTTTTTATATTGTAAGTCTTCTTATTAAAATACCTATTCAAACTGACATTTCCAACAAAGTATAAGCCAAAATGCCCTCAAAAGAGGTTGGGGAATTGACATGTGGGCAACTTTGGCTCAAAAGGACCTAGAATCTATATATACAGGATTCCACTTCCAGAAATTATTGCTAAATTTACCAAGGACACTAATTAAGTAAAACAATTATGCTTTTATTACAGAAACTTATAGAACACACATACAAGGTAATGGATACATATAACACACATACAGACCTAATAAAAATAGAGAGAAATGCACAGAGGTAACACAGGGATAGACAAGCAGGGTGATAATTACCGATCGTAGTCTTCGAGGAAGACTCCAATGGCGACAAACTAGGGCGATGGGGGGAAGGGACCCTCAATGGATCAGGAATCGGGGATGTATCTAAACAGCAGGAATGGAGTACTGCTAGATGTACACCTGTGGGGAGTTGGGTCAGAGGTTATAAGGACTACTTTGAGCCCTTAGGAGGTAGGAGATGCAGGGGCGGATGACAGGTGGTCAGCTAGTATGTGACCTCAGAAAAGGGGAGGCTCCGCAATGACCATAAGGGCTGGACTTATGCGGTGGCCAATGGCCAGTTTATTGGAGACACCTGATTGGATACCCATACCTGGCCAATGAGTGGACCTGGTCCTGGTTACCTGATTGGGCTTCCAAGTAACAATGGGCAAAAAGGGGGAGGCTCCAGGGTGACCATTAGGGTAAAGAATGGGTGAGATTATTGGGGTGGAAGTGATTAGCAAGCTATCAAACTTATCTGTAGGTGACAATAGAGAGTCAAATTGATACCTATGGTGACACCCGATTTATACAATAACTATGGCCATGAGTGAAGCTGTTCTTCCTCTTCTTTACTGCTCTACTGGCACCATCTTTTGTCTTGGGTTCTGTTGGACAAAAGCTTAGGCAGTCTGACAGGATCCACGCCTAAGATAAGCTTGATTGCCTTATGCATACGTGACAGCTGTTGAGTACGTGAGCCTCTTGCTTCACTGTTACAGAGTCTGGCACTGCAGGAAGATAGTTGCTGATGATGTTAGCCTATCAACATGGATTTCATGGTCAAGGCTGGAAGCCGCTTGCCCAGACAGTTCCTGGCGGCTCAACTTCTTCTGCTGCAATGGCCGAGATGGTGCATGCACGGAGCGGCTGAAAACTCATCTGTCCTCCTGGCTAGCACTCCTCCAGAGATACAGAGTGCTGCTGCAATGCTGTGGCTGTTAGTACTCACATAAGTCCCTTACATTCTGGTTGACAGAACCCACGCTTCCCTGGCAGATGTGTGTGAGTTGAATCTCCAAGCACCCTGGCAACCAAACGGGTGATTACGGTGTCTGTAAAGCACTGAATTTAGGGGTCTTTTTCTCACAAAAAAGAATCTTATAGTACAGAATACAGGGGAAAGGAGATATAAGTTCACACCAAAGAATCTTAAGAGTCTTGAGTATCTAGCCAAATATAGAATTTCAACCAGTATTTTCTTGCCTCCTCCTTAGATTTCCCAGCCAACAGCTAGGATAAGTAGTCCAGCTCCGCTGTTTCCAGAATTTTTCCCACCAAGTCCATTCTCGTGGGAGTCTCCTGAAGTTTCCATCTCTGTGCCAGAAGAATCCTGGCTGCTGTGCAAATATGCGCCAACAAGTGTCTCATCTTTTGGAATAGTCCTCAGGAAATATATTCAATAAAAATAGTTCTGGTCTGAATTGAATCTGTGTCGTCATAATTTTCTGTGATAGTTCCTCGACCATTTTCCAATAGTCCTTCACCATCTCACATGTCCACCACATATGATAAAAAGAACCCATCTGTCTAACATTTGTTAGACATATTAGTATACATCTTACACAATTTCTGTGGGGTCATGTACCATCTATAAAACATCTTATACAGATTTTCTTTAAAGGTTACTGACTTAGTCAATTTAATGTTGAATTTCCACAACCTCTCTCATTCTCCTAACATGATATTATGACCCAAGTTTTTCACCGATTGGACCATACAATCTTTTACTATCTCATATTGCATCTTCATCTGTAATAGGTATGCAAATAGTTTAGAGATTGGCTTTTCTTGAGGACCTAGAAAGATTTTGTCAAATGGATATTGCTCTGTGTTAAAGCCTACCATCTTGTCTTTGGCATACCTAGATTTAACTTTCATTCTCAACCACCAACTAATTTTAATGTCCATGTTTTCTAGCACTTCTCTGGTTTTCAATTGATTGTCTTTTTCCAACAGGTCATCATATCTGTAACTCTGATTAGGTTTTAAAAGATTTGGAGGCATGAATGCTTCCACTGAGATACCCATCTTGGAATTTTCTGGTAAATTTTCGTTTTTAACCATGACCTTGTGTGGTACAAAGATTTCTGGAAACAATGATTCTTAAAATAAGAATGTCCTTCAAGTCTTTGATACCATAAATATGCATGCCAGTCCAAGTTAAGATTGTGTCCCTCTAACAACAGTTGTCTCTTGCCATTCAATAATATCCAGTCCCTTACCCACAGGAGCACAGAAGCTTTATAATACAGTTGCCAGTCTGGAAGTCCCATACCTGCTCTCAATTTAGAATCTTGCAATATCTTTAATTTAATTCTTGGTTTTTTGCCTTGCCAAATATATTTAGAAACCATCTTATTCAATTCTTGAAAAAACCCACTATTTAAAAATACTGGGATAATTTGGAAAAGAAATAACAGTCTTGGTAGAATATTCATCTTTATTGAAGCTATTCTTCCCATCAAAGATTAAATCATGCCATTTTTCCAAATCTTTCTTAATCTCTTTAAGTAGTTTATCATAACTGTCCATTTTTAAAATACTGCATTTATTTGAGATAAGTACACCTAAATATTTGATTCTTTTCTCATACAAGAATCCTGATTTTTGTTGAAGCAGTTGAGTTTGCTCTATCGTCATATTCTTTGTCAAAAAATTTGTTTTATGGGAGTTGATCTTCAGTCCTGCCCAGTGACCAAATTGGTTAATCTTGTTTATAATACAGTCAATTGAGTCTATTGGTTGATCTAGTATAAAAACCCGGTCATCCGCAAAGGCTCTCAATTTATATTGTTCACCTTTTACCACCGCTCCCTTAATACTTGTATCTTCTCTTATTTGATTATTCAATATCTCTAAGCATAAAATAAAAAGGAGTGGTGACAATGGACAACCTTGTCTTGTACCTTTTTGGAAATCAATTGCTTCTGTTAATTCACCATTCACCATCACTCTTGCTCTTTGGGAGGAGTATTTTGATTCTATTGCTCTCAGGAAATTTTCACCACATTCCATTCCCTTCAATTGTTGCAGCATAAATTGCCAACAAACATTATCGAAGGACTTCTCAACATCCAAACAAATTAATGCCAATTGTTTCTCTGGGTGGGTCTCATAATATTCCAATATATTACAGACTGTTCTAACATTGTCTTTCAAATATCTTCTTTGAAGAAATCCAGCCTGGTCTTGATGGATTGTGGACTGTAGAACTTTCTTCCGGCGTTGTGCCAATATTGTTGCAAAAATTTTATAGTCCACATTCAAAAGAGAGATTGGATGATAATTTTTAATATCTTTCAAATCTGCACCTTCTTTTGGAATTAAGGATATTGTAGCTTCTTGCCAAGAAGCTGGTATTTGGGCTTCATCTTGAATCCTTTTAAGGAGACGTTTGAATGGTAACAGTAAGGACTCCTCATAAGCTTTATAAAATTCTGCAGGCAATCCATCTGGGCCCGGGGCTTTACCATTCTTTTGAGATACCATTGTGTCTCCCAGTTCCCTTATTGTTATTAGTTCATTTAGAATTTTTTGTTGTTGTTCTGTAAATTTATTAAGATTATTTTGACTAATATATTCTTCTAAATCTGCCTTATGAACTTGTTTATCTTAATATAATTTTCTGTAAAATTGTTCTATAATTTGGCATATCTCCTGTCTTTGAACTTTCTCTTTGTTATTCTCATCTTTCAAAACCGGTATTATTCTTTTGGCATTCTCTTTTCTCATTCTATAGGCCAACCACCTTCCAGGCTTATTAGCATGTTCAAAAAAAATGTTGTCTTGCAAATCTCAGTTTTATCTCCATCTCCTCTATAAGTAATAAACTGAATTGATGTTGTGTTTCTTTGACCTTATTTTGAAACTCTTGTCTTGTCGGCTGCACTTTTAAATTCTTTTCAGCTTGTCCTGCTTGCAACACTAATTTTTGAAAATTTTCAGTTCTTTCTTTCTTCTTCTTTGCACTATATCTGATTGCAAGGCCCCTATAATATGCTCTAGCCGTATCCCAAACCACTTGCATCTTTACATCTTGAGTTATGCTCTGTTTAAAAAAAGATTCCATTTCAACCTTAGATTCTTTAAGAAAATCTTTATCTTTCAAGATAGAAGTATTTAACCACAATCTTCTCATTCATGTACCTTTGAGTTTCACCATTACACGACTATGGTCTGATATAACTCTTGTTTGAATTTCTTGTTCGAATCTTTAACCAAATTTGCAGAGAGCCAGCACATATCTATTCTTGACCACATTTGATGACTGGCAGAGTAGTAGGTAAAGTCTTTAGAATTTGCATATCTTGTTCTCCATACATCAACCAGATCCAGTTCTTCTACTAGCTTCCAAAAACTTATTGGTAGTTGGGGACTTTTGCTTTTAGTATGTTTATGTATTTTTTTGTCCAATTGTATGTCAGAAACTGCATTAAAATCTCCTACTATGCAATGTTCTGCATATTCTAGATTTGATAACTTAAAATGTAAATCCTGAAAAAAATTCTTTTGATGATCATTTGGAGCATAAATATTTGCCAACAGAATTTTTTTGTTGTCCACCGTGACTTCCACTAAAAGAATTCTTCCATCTTCTGAAGCATACTGTAGTTATGGATTAAATTTATCCTTAACTTATCCTTATCCTTATGCTACTCCCCTTTTCTTTTTATTCATATCTGTTGCTGTAAACAAACTACCAAGTTTCTTATTTTTCAAAAGGTGTTGATCTTTAGCTAAAATATGGGTTTCTTGTAAGCAAATTATGTCCATTTCCAATTTTGTCAGGTATCTAAAAGTCTTCCTCCTTTTAACAGAAGAATTAAGTCCATTCACGTTAATAGAAATTATTGATGCTGTTATGAATTTTTCTTATTACTATCTTTTTATCTTTTTTAGTCTGTAATCTTGTCAGGTATTTCCTTGGTTCATTTGGGTCCTCTTCACCAGAACTTTCTTCTTCCTCTTCATAATCCTTCTTTTCCTTCCCCTCTTTTTCCTTCACTCTGTCCAGAAAATTCTAAGCTTTGAAAATAGAATTTATCCTATACTTGTTCTCTTCATAAGTAAAAAGGAGGCCTTCCGGCATTAGCCATGTATAGGATATTTCTCTTTCCCTCAGGAAGCTTGTCAAGGTTTGGTATTCTCTCCTCTTTTGTCTCACTGGCCATGTTACCTCTCAAGATTTTCACCGTATTTCCTGCTATCGTCATTGGTTTGTCTCTTGCTTGCTTCAAGATATCATCTCTGGTCCTCTTTCTTGTAAGTTTCAAATGAATTTCGCTAGCAATTTATTCCATCTTGTAAAACTTGATGGTACTCTCTTGACTTGATCAAACTCTTCTTCAATCCTTTGAGGAGTCACCTGTAGAATTTCAGCCAAGGCCTTACAGTATTTTCTGTAAATCTTCATTTTTCTCTTCTGATACGTTTTGAAACCTCAGCATATAGGCTGCTCTATCTATTTCCAGTTGTAAGAGTCTGGTATCATGTATATTCTGTTCTTTTCCCAATTGTTCCATCTTTTGAGTATTGTCTGTCACCTGGGCATCTAGTGCCTTTAAGGCTTTGTTGGTCTCTGCTGTCTGTTTTCTGTTCTCTAGAAGCTCTTGTTTGATCTCTGCCATCTGCTCCCCTATATTATCTACTTTACCAGTAAGCTGTGCTATGGCAGTTAGTAGAGTATTTTGCATCTCTTTCATATCTCCCTGCATGGTTGTAAATTTCCCTGGACCGATGCAGAGCTGGGTGATGGGATTGGTGGTTTACCTTCTTGATTGCCATTTTTTGTTTCTTTAAAGCCAATCGCAGCTTTATTTTCATCCTTATTAATATATTTGCACTCACAACCACAAAGCCCTTATACTGCCTCTTGAGAGTTTGTTTTGGAACTCAATATTCCTGTGTATATTAGATAAGCTAGTATATGCCAAACAATACCAGTATTATACAATGATTTTAGGAAAACAGCCTTCTAGCTACTATCAACAATTCACCAGACCCAAAACAATGATAAAACTTATAATAAACAAGATCTTTTTAGCACAACATCCTTAGTGTCACCCAGCCAAAACAGTTCAACTCACTGAAACAACAACAGTTCACTATGACCTCTCTTCTGACAACAGTAGCTCAATAAAATCCAAGTCTAAGCAAATTTATCCAACTGCACCAGGTTATAAATTGTAATCCAGAGCTGGATGCCCCATTTGTAATCCACAGGTGAAATAAAAAATTAAAAATTAAACAACCCACCCCCCAAAAAAGAAAAAAAATGGCATAAACCAGAGCAAATTAATCCAGATATTCCCAGAAAGAAGTTTAAAACAAGTCAGTTCAATTCAGCCATCAAGTCTTTTCTATATTAGAAACTGGTGTGCTTCATACTTCTCATGCAAGGGTTATAAACATCACCAGATTAGGCAGGAACTTTTGGAAGCCTCGGAGGAGAAAGAGAGAGAGCCCCCCCCCCTTTCTCAGCCTTTGCCTCTGCCGAAGTTCCTCTTCAGTCCCAACTCTCCACTTTCCGTACTTGGAGAAACAGTACCTCAGAGTTCGATATTAGAAAGAAAGAGAACTTACAATCTTCATAAGAATGATGCAGCTTGCCCAATTCATGCAGAATTTCTAGTTGAAAAGAAGAAAGGTAGAAGTCCAGCAGTCAACCCCTGTGCCATTTAAAAATGGCGATCGGGACAGCAAGGCTTTATGGCAAGCTGGGATCGAGAGGCAGCTGCTGCTGTCACCCCCGTCCTACAGCTCAAGCCGTCTGCCTTCCAGGAACCCTTCTGGGTCCCTGAATCGAGTCTCCCAAGCTGGGGAGACCCCTCCATTGCCTGATTTAGGAGCGGCTCTGGATGCGCCAATCCGAGTTTCTCCTAACGCCGGGTTGCTGAAACCGGAAACCCTAGGTAGACATGTAATGTGCCAGAACCATGCCAAAGACTTTACTCCAGAAATGTGCAAGCCAGTTCCCAGACACATATATTATCAGTATTCATGAACGTGCGGGTTTTCATATGCAAAAAATGTGCCAAAAATACCCAGTGTGAGGTTATCAAAAGTTAGTGTAGAAATCTGTACAACTCACACATATTTATTCTACATATATATAACTGCAGACAGCCAGAACACATCAAACAGTAGCATCCTTTATATGCTAACTTCTATTGACAGTAGATGTTGCCTTAGATTAAACAGCACTTACTTTGCAGTCTTATTAGAGCCATATGGGGAGAGTGGCAATGAAAGGGAGCTACTGGCTGTATTCCTCCCTCACCACTTTACTGAGTGCCTCTTAGTGCAAGCAAGTTCCAAACTGCAGACCTCCCCTCTTCTGAAGCCTGGGCTGATTCAGGGGTGTGAATCCCTACAGGGAGCAGAGTTACACAGTCCTTTGAATCAGTGGTTCCCAGCCTTTTAGTATGGTGACACAAAAAATACAAATGCACTTGATATAGTGACCAGCCATGGCCGGCCCAAGAGCCAGCCAGCCTTCCTTCCTTCTGCTTAGGCAAACTGTTAACTTGGCATCCATCTAGTTCAGCATTCCCTTTTCTACAGTATCCAACCAGATGTTAGAACAGCTCCCCCAACTATGAACCCCAAGCAAGTAGCATTCGGACACACACAGCCTTTGCATATGGAGGTTACCTTCAAGCCATTGACCACCACCTCCTTCTCCATTCCTCCCTCTAAACCTCCCTACCCCAGATTCTAAGAAACCCACTCTAGTAACCATCAGGATAACTTTTACTTGATTCACCTGTATATATAGTGAAGAAAAAACAATCAACTAATGTATGACACAGAAGATACTGTTTCCAGAATCAGATTTTGGTTTCCAAAATACAAAAGTGAGCAATGAAACGGGCAGGAGTGGCCATTAGGGAGAGCTGTCCCACAACCCACTTTCAGAAGCTTCACTGTAGTGTCCCAACTCACAGGTTGGGAAACCCTGCTTTAAATCTTTTTTAAACAGTACCTTAGCTAAAAATTAAATGTGTGTATACATTCATGCAGCACTTTTAACTTTGTAGCCAACAACTTGAGCACCAGCACACAACAGTTGCTGTCTAACTTTTCTAATCCCGCCTGATTGTATTGGGGCCCAGCACAAGTCTAAAAACAGGCTGCAGATCTCCTCCTTTCTGTAGCTAGCTGGGCTGAAGGATGACAAGGCCATTTGCTCACTGCATGTGCTCCATGACTGACAGAACCAGTCCTCTGAACTACAACCCTTCCTTATTGAAAAATAATAATAATAATAGCCATATATTGCAAAGGGGCAGCAACATGAGTTATAGGAGGATAGGATAAACAAAATGAAGCTTTTCCTCACAGGGAACTTAAATGATGCAAAACCTTTTCACAGCTGTTTGATACAGGAGTCCTGCCAGAAAAACAAGCAGGCAACCTCATAAGAGCATCTACACAAGGCTTTCCAAGTCCAGTTTTGAGAAGATGTGTGCACTTTTCAAAAAGGAAATTCCACCGGGTATGGCTTTATTCAGAACAACACTTGTGAAATTCTTCTGTCCCACACAGAGAGGGAGCCTTCCCAGCTCTGTCTAATCAGGCAGTTGTAGCAAACATGCCTATTTCCTGTGTCCTAATAGCTTATGTGTGCAGTTGGAGAATGAACAGGCTAGTCTTGTGCAGCCTGAGTTTCTGCATTTGTTGGATAGTGGAACATTCCAAACAGGGAGCTTCCTGTCAAGATGGAAACTGTAAACAATGCTCAAGCACTGCTGGCTTGGCACAAAGGGGACTACACGCTTCACAAGATGAAGCTAAATGTCATAGGGAGTCAGTCCACGGCTGATTAACAGCTGTAACTACCTCAAAGAGACTGTAGTGTTCTTAATATCAAGGGCCTTGATCCATCTTCCCCATGACGTTAACGCCAGCTATGATCCTTCCATGCCCAGCCCAGCTGTAATGGGAGCTAAATTGTGCCTTTCATCAGTACAATGAAATGCTTTGCCAGGAATTATTTCCATGGGGGGAAATGAATGTAGCCAAGCAACTCAATGGAATCTCACAGCTTGTTAGAGTGGGCAAACGCAGTGGAAGTGCTACCAGGAGGCCTTTTTGTATTCTATTTAATTAAATGGCGTTAAGCTAATGTTTGCTGCAGGAAGGAACACTGGTGGCCGGGGGTGGGGGAGGACACTATTTAAAATCTATGTGTTGCTTTCCTTTATCTAAGAAAGCAAATAAGTGGTTACATAAAAGCAAAACCTTTTACAAACTAGCAAAAAGAATGTGTAAAACCCATAGATGAAAAACTCAATTTAAAATTTGTGAGGCTTGCCCTGTTATCTTGAAAAAACCTTTTTGAAAAGCTAAACAAAAATCCAAATGAATCAATAAAATGAACTGATGGGGTTTGTCATATGACCAGAGGGGTGGAATTGTACTGGGTAGATCAGGCAACTATGAAGGACTTATTCTACACCCTCATTGGTCTAATCTTGGTGAATGTGGGAAAGTAGAGTAAGTCCTCCCATGATAATCTATAGTATCAAAGAATGCATAACACATGCATCAGCCAGTTATAGAACTGGTTAGAGTTGGACCTAGAGTTGCCAATGCTTGGAAGACCCAAATTTGGCAAGGGGTTGGAGCCTACCCTTCATGTACCTGATAGAAAGCTGAGGGAGGAAAAGGATCAGGATGGGCTTAGCAGTGACCAAAGCTTTTAAAAGTGAGCACATGAGCTCACCTCACCCTATGTGCTTCCATCATAATTGGAATACTTTGGATCAAAGGGGTGTTCTCTGATCTCACCTGAAGTCCCTTGAGCCATTCTAGTCATAACAAACAAGTCAATAATGAAACAGCCTTTATCCTATTCCTTCCACTATAAGGGGGAAAAACCACCGTCTGGCAACTGGCCATAATAAAGGGAACACCCCATGGAAACCTTGTACTTCACTCTGGTCAGTTCACAAATTTCATCCATGTTGCTTTCCAAGGCCCTCTTCTCTATAATGCTGAAACATTTAAAGCTTTTTGTCCCAAACCACAGTATAAGAGGAATGGAACTTAAAGGAAGAGATTAGTGAGTCACCAAGTCCAACCAAACCCCTGATAAAACCCTGCTTGAACAACCTGTGGAATCTAAAACAGAAACTGCACAGCATACTTCAGATGGAAAACAAGTGAAATGCAAGGTATGCTTAGTCCCAACACCATGAAACAAAAGCAATGAACACATGAAGATTAGTGGCATCAGTGTTCATTGAAACAAAGAGATGCAAAGGAAACTGGAGGTATCTATGCCATTGGAAGTTGTTGTGTAGAAAAGAGAATTTGGCCAGGAACCAGTTAGGGGTAAGAAAACTTGAAATCTCTTTTATACACAGCTTTTACAGACTCACTTCCTCCTTTGTATCCAGTCACCTATTTTGGCCCAAACCACATTCTATGGCTCTAGTTCAACAGAAAGGGTGTGTCCATAGCCCTTTGTAAAAAGTGGACATGCCAATGGTTAGTCATTTGGCAGCAAAGAATGGGAGGAGTCAGAATTCAACTCTCCACTTTACCTGCTGAACAGTCTACCAGCAGGATTTTAACTTTGTTTTAAGAGCACTGCACAAGCAGCTCCTGCAGATGGATCAAGAAAGCGTAATACTGCTGCTGTGTATGTGGGACTCTGTTCAGCTAGGGGTATACTTTTGGAAACCTACTTCCTCATATCATCACTTCTGCTCTGTTTGTTGGGGCAATGAGAGGTTCTGGGGGCTTGTAGTGCTTATTGGGGATGGTTCCCTTTGGAACCTTATGGTGTCTTTCTATTGTTTGCTTCATGTACTGGGAAATCACAGGTGGAGGCAAAAGAGGCATCCTACAGGGTAGCCAATCCATCAACCCACATTATATCCTGAGAGACTGTGCACCAACCCCACCTCTGGTGTTCCAGCCAACTTTCTGCAAAACCTGTCTACTTCTCTCTATATCTCCTGCCAGCATCTGCAATGTTGTATTTCCTTTTTCACCTAGATGACCATTTGCCCCCTCTCTCTAGCTAGTTGCCCCTTCCAGCTCTTACAGGCACTAGAATAAATCATTTCTCAACAACTAGGACCCATGGAGGAGATAACTGCAACAATGACTAACAAGTATTACCATTCCTTTTGTCAGGTGGAATAGGCTGAATCATAGTGGTCAGATGTCAGCCCATAACATGACAGGAACCATTTGTTAATTCCAAATTTGTTGTACAAAGCCCAGCTGCCCACAGCTAGATTGAGGCACAATCTGAGTCCCCCCTCCTCACTTTAGTATCTATGAATGGTTTTGTTTGTTTTCATTCTCTTTAAACATTGTTTAAATCAGCCCCGTAGCCAGGATTTGAAGAATTGGGGGGCCTGTTGTTTCTTCTTGCTGAGGAGTCAGAGATTTCTTCCAGCCCCTAAGCAAGCAGAAGCAACACTGAGCTTAACTTTCAGTCCTGGGTGCTGAAAGTGCTCCATTGTTTCTGCTTGCTGAGGGGTCAGAGATTTCTTCCAGCTCCTAAGCAAGCAGAAGCAAGGTGGAGCTTAACTTTCAGTACTGGGCTCTGAAAGTGCTCTGTTGTTTCTGCTTGCTGAGGGGTCAGAGAATTCTTCCAGCCCCTAAGCAAGCAGAAGCAACTGTGTATGATCAGGTCCCATAAGCAAGCAGAAGCAATGGTGTATGATGATGGCAGAATGGAGAAGGATGCAGCTGAGGCACTGGAGGCTGGTTAGGGGACCCAAGCCAGGGAGCCCTGCCTAGCAGTCAGGGGACTGTGCCCCCACAGGCCCCCTTGTAGCTACGGGCCTGGTTTAAATTATTGTACCATTTATTCAGCTATTATTGTACCATTTACTCAGGGTTATGAGGGATGGGATGAGTCAGATTCTGTTGCTGCTAATATAATGCACATTTCATTTTTATTGCTGTAATCTATCAAATTATTAAAAGCAGAAATAATTACTTGGAAATAGTCACATGCATGTCTCAGTCATACGAATGGCTGGCCAGATTTTTCTGAGTTGTGCCAAACATATGTTTGAGATGTTTTGTTGTATGTTCCCCAGCTTATAAAGATGCACCTGGTAAAGAAGTGGAGTCTTTTGGAGGACCTGGCAGAATTGGGAATAGGGTTGAGGATGAAGCAAAAGAATGCTGCCTGGACTTCAATGTCATGTGGCTCATTTCAAAACACCACCAGGCATGTTTAACAGAAAACTCATTGAGTATTAACAGAACAAGCACCAACAATTCTGCAAAGGTTATTGGTTTTGAAGATGTCTTGTTTTTAGTTTTATCAACAGTTACGTTATATGCAACGTTTTTCTTGGAAGAAGGGAATAAGGCAGTGAGGGATGGGCCTTCCTTCGGAATTGCCTCCAGATCTTAAGCCCCATGAGTGGTAGTATTGAATCACTAAGATATGAAAAATTTCAAACCCAATTAATCAAGATTCATCATAGAGAAAGTTCCCTGAACTCTTTGGAAGAATGGAGGAATAAAATATGATTGATTAAAAGGCAGCGTGACTCAGAATACAAATGACATAAACAAGGGACTTCCAACATCTGGAATAGGCACATGTATCTGCCATAAGGATGGAGAAATATTCCCTGTTTCCATACGTGTGTCAGCTGTTTAGTTTCTCTGATTTTTGAGGGCTCATCTGTACTGCACATGTAACTTCTACTGATGTATGTCCTCTCTGCATGTGGTACTCAAGGACTTATTTATTTATAAAAGTGGTCTAGAAGTTTAATAGACCACTCTCCCCCATATACACAAGGCTCAGAGTGGTGAACAGCAACATAAAACACATTCATAGATCAATAAAAATAATTTACAATAAAATAATACAAATTTTAAATGTTACCAGATGGCACTAAAACTACAGGTTGCACCACTGCCTCGTGGAGAGTAGGACTGTGCATTTGATTCAGCTGAACCAAATACAACTTTAAATACCAGCTGATTCAGCTGTATTCAGTGCCATATGCAGCTGAACCAGAATATCTGATGTTATTTTCCCTCCTGAGTGCTCCTGGAGGGTTGGCAATGCAGGACTTACACTCCTAATCACAGGCTCAAACTCCTAAACTGGGAGGTGTCTCTGCACCCATACCAAGAGTGGGTAAAGGAGAAGACAGGGCAGCTCTGGTACATTATTTCCTTCCCACTCCTTTGTCCTGCACCTATATTCATTCCAGCCAGAGTGTGTCAAGTGATGTGCCTGCTGTTGCCTGGACCTGCAGTGATGGCAAACTGAGATGTTGTAATGATAGTTCCAAAAGGTAGTGCAAATTTAAAAATGGATCCCACTTCAAAAAGTTTGAGAACCAGTGGTATATGTATAACACAAAATGCTGATATATTCAGGGCTTTTTTTGAGCAGGAACGCATAAGAACACAGTTCCGGCTGGCTTGGTGTCAGCGGGTGTGGCCTAATATGCAAATGATTTCCTGCTGGGCTTTTCCTACAAAAAAATCCTGTTTGAAACAATGTTGACATCATGTGTGTGGCCTAATATGCAAATGAGTTCCTGCTGGGCTTTTTCCACCAAAAAAGCCCTGCATATATTGATGCATCAATAACATTGAAGTACTAATCTCACTTTATGGAAACGGTCTTAAAACTATAATGAAGTGGATGTTGGGGAAGAATACTTACTTTTCCTGTTCTATATATTCTGCAATGTATAATAATCTTGACGCATAGAATTTGTTATATGATCCCTCTTTTCTTTTTGTATTCCCTCTATATTACACTTCGCTTTCTAAAAGTGATCAAATTATTGTGCCATATATGCCTAGCTGCCAGTTTTAGAGTAGGCCCTCTAATCACTTTATGGAAACTGTTTTAAAACTGGGGGTTGAACAACAGGAATAAAAATCTGAAATAATGGTGGAAACCCTTGCAGTATGGTTGCCAACATTGTGCTGCAAATTCCTGGAGATTTTGGTGTGGAGCCTGAAAAGGGCAGTTTGGGGATGAGAGGAAGTACAGACAGGATATGATGCCATAGAGCCCACCCTCCAAAGCTGCCACCCTCCAAAGCAGCGACCTCCAGCGACCAGCGCCGGCCTCTCTGCCGCCTCCCCGGCCTCTGCCTGCAGTGGAGGCCCGCGCGCGGGGCCCTGCGGCGGTGGCGGAGGCCGGGGAGGCGACGGAGAGGCCGGCGCTGGTCGCTGGAGGGCCTCCAGCGACCAGCGCCAGCCTTTCCGCCGCCTCCCCAGCCTCCGCCACCGCTGCCGGGCCCCGCGCGCGGGCGGGGAAGGTGGCGAGTGAGGGAGGGAGCATCCCCGCGCATGCGCAGAGCCCGCCACAATCGCCCTGCGCACGCGCAGGGACGCTCCCTCCCTCACTCGCCGCCTTCCCCGCCCGCGCGGATCTCATCTGGAGATCAGTTAGAACTCCTGGAGAACTCCAAGCCCCACATAGAGGTTCCAGTTGCTACTAGGGATGGCAACTCCTGATTGGGAAATTCCTGGTAATTTGGCATCTAAACAGGGGGTAGTGGAGTTTGGAGAAGTGATGGAGATCAGCTTGGATATAAAGCCATAGAGTCCAATCTCTGAAGTTGCTTGTGCCTCCAGGGGAAGTGAGCTCTGCAGTCTGAGGATCAGTTGTAATTATGAGAGAACTCCAGGCCTCACCTGGAGGTTGGCAACCCATGTTGCTATGAGAAATTTCATCAAGCAAAATTTGATTGGATGGTGCAGAGACAGATGCTTGCTTCCAAACCATTAGATAACAGAAGAATTGGCAGCCACTCCCCCCTCCCATGTGTCTGTGGAATATAATCAATCATTGTGATAGCTCTTGTCCTAATTCTTCTACACTTTTGAGCTAAGAAACAGTCAGGCAGCAATGGAATTGGATAGAGGACCAGAGAAGTTCAAACACGGTAGGATATGTTTGAAAGACTATTCTGCATTGGACACTGAATTGGTCTAATAGTCCATCTAGTGGCCTGCTCTGGATGTTGCAGACATAAATTTTCCAAAGGAAAGTGATCACTTTTACCAATCAACCTCCACCCTGCTTCTTCGTGTTCCGCCATTTGGCTGTTAGATCCAGCTAACATAGGGATCAAGTATTTTCAGTAGAAGTTCCCACCAGCTGGTATAAGCAAGTGTAATCTTTTCTCCTTGGATCTCAGTCCACATAGCACCTGGCAGGACTCTAGACACTGACTCTCAGTATTCTGTTTTGGAGAACACTCCTTAAGCCTTAAAGAAGGTACATTGTTGTTGTTGTTATTCAGTCTCACAGTCAAGTCCGACTCTTTGCAACCCCATGGACAAAGTTACGCCAGGCCCTCGTGTTTTCCACCATCCTCCGAAGTCTGCTCAAATTCGTGTTTGTTACATCAGTAACGCTATCCAGCCATCTCATCACATGAGGGCACAAAGTACTCCCATCTCTGTTGATACATTCCAGCTTTTTGTAGCCTATTTTTGGGATGTCCACTTGTCCAGTATGTTGTGGCTAATATTTTGAAGACCTGAAACATTTTTATTTATTTATAATTAATTTAGATGTATTTATATATTTATTTATATATTGCACTCAACCCATGAAGGGTTCTTGAAGTAGTCTCCAATATAAGCATAAAGCCACTAATAAACAAAGAATTAATTAAATAATATAATAACAAGACAGCCATAAAAGCAAAGACAGCATTTTTTTAAAAAAAATCTAAAATTAACCAGCTTACAAATAGTCACATTGCAGTATAAGTTAGCAGCCAAAACACTGCAGGAGGAGGAGATTTACAAAACTTAAAGGAAATAGTGAAGAGTTTCAGTTGCGTATATTAGGTGCTAGGTGAATTCCTCTGTCACTAAAGACCACTCACCTTTCCTCTGAAAGGGCCTACAGAGGAGGGCCCCCTCTGAAACTGGCAGCTAGGCATATATGCCACGATAATTTAATCATCATATATACATTTTTAGAAAGCAAAGTATAATATAGAGGGAATACAAAAGGAAAATAGGAATTATATAACAAATTATATGCATCAAGATTATTATACATTGCAGGATATAAAGAACAGAAAACGTAAGTATTTTCCCCCAACATCCCCTTCATTATAGTTTTAAGACATTTTCTATAGGATACAACGGTCCTTACTTAAAACTTTTTGAATATCAAATTTCATAACTAATCTATTTTGCAACTATATGTTTCCTTGTTATTGCATTCTGTGTTACATATTCTTTTGTTTTTAGATATTAGCTATCCCATAACCAAAGCATAATGGAAAGTCAATTATATCTCATATATAAGATAAAATAGCAGATATTTTTGTTAAAAATCCATTTCTTCATACATTTATGTTCAAAACTGCTAAACTGGCTGAGACTGAATCCTTCTAAGATGGAGGTACCATGGCTGGGTCGTGGGGATTCAGGTTTGGGGTGTCACCTCCTGGCTCTTGATGGCATGCCTTTGAGACTGGTGCCAAGCATCAAGAGCCTGGGTATGACCCTGGATGCTTCCCTATCAATGGGGGCCCAGGCTGTAAGTGTTGCCAGGCTGGCATTTTTTCAACTGCACCAAGCCAGGCAAGTAGTCCCTTATCTGTCTCACCCAGACCTAGCAACTATAATCCATGCAACAGTCACCTACAGTCTGAATTTTCTGTAACTCGTTCTACATGGCCTACCCTTGAGGCTGACCTGGAAACTCCAACTGGGGACCCAGGCTAGCACACAGCACACATTCAATCTGTGCTATATGAGCTGTGTCGGCTTCTGGTGGAGCATCGGAACCTGCTTAAGGTTCTGGTGACCTTTAAGGCCCTTAACGGTCTGGGACCCATGTGCCTTCAGGGCCACCTCTCCTGGTATATCCCTAGAATAGCATTATACTTGGTAGACCAAAATTTACTGGTGATCCCTGGCCCTGAGGGCTATCCGGCTGACCTTCCTCAAACCTGGTAGAACTCTGCCAAAGAACATCCAGGTCCTGTGGAATGTGAAGTGGTTCCTCAGGGCTTGTAAGAAAGAGAAGTTCCACCAGGCTTTTATTTGAGGACAGTGATGGCAGTATCCTCTGGCACTTCCATATTCCATTCCCCTCTCTTTCCCCATGAGCAGTTAATTTTCCTGGACTTTTATCACCATCTTTTAGCAATTTCTGATTTTATGGTTTGAAATTGTATTATAATAATATTGTATTAATTTTAATGTTGTACACTGCCTTGAACCCTGCCTTCGTGGGGGAGGTCAGTCTAAAATTGAATGAATGAAACATGTTCTCTATTTCTGTATTGTAATATATTTATATGCATATCAGTACATTTATATACAACTTTAAACTACTTTTCATTCTAAATTTGTCTTCTGCTTGCATAATAAACACTCCATGTCTCCTTAAAGTTCAAAATTGATCTATTTCTCAAATAGGTTGTTAATTTCACCATTACTGCATAATCAGCAAGTTTATTTTCCCGTTCTTCTAAGCTTGGACAAATGTCTGATTTCCATTTTGCTGCATAGGTGATGCTAGCTGCTGTCATTATATATTTGAACATCTCTTCCAAAACATTTGGTAATTTGTTGGGCAATATTCCTAATAGCATGTTCTTTGCTTCCATGGGGTATTTAAATTTTAATACAGTCTGCATTTCCCCATGTATTCCAGTATCTTTTTGGTTTTTTTAACAAGTCCACCAAATACGGTTTTTAAAAATGCCATCTATATCTTGGCATTTCCAGCATTTTCTTTTTGTAGCTTTGTCAACCGGTTTTTGGAGGATGCCTCCTTCTTCCAGATTCCAATGACTAGGCAGAGACATGTGGTTCAGAGAAACAGCTTTAATTTTCACTTTTGCAAAAGTGGAGAGGAAGACCAGGTAACAAGGCTGTCTCCCTCTGGCTAATTCATGGTCAAACCTGTGCATATATAGATTCCCCGATGTCATAGGCCCTCCCTTCCCCTGTGGCAAACAGCCAATCAGAGGGCACAGTCTAGCTTCTACGTCCGCTGGCTCAGGTTATGACCATATCAGATACAAACATCCTATAACCATATAAGGTAAACATCCTACAGCATCGTTTTCCCTTGTTTTATTCTATTAAATACAAAGTTCTAAACCTAATATAACTCTACAACTAATACCTGCCCTAATGGCCTATTTGTTAAAATCATACTGATTTGGCTTACTAAGATTCTAAAAATGCTTTTACTAATATATTTTAAACTCAACCCATAAAGAATAGAAAGCAATTAAGACAGATCTTTAGCTCTCATTTCAGAGTTGCTATGAAGCTTCAAGAGGAAATGGCACTCGCCGCAAACCATACTGACGAGGACAGGAAATTGCTAGCAGAGAGATAGGTACACAGTTTTAAAGGTCAGAGGAGCAGTGGGGGCTCCTCTTCTAGGTCTTAGACTTAGCGTCTCTGCTAGTTACTCATTTATCCTTTTGCTCATGCTAAATATTGATCATGCCTTCGTTTCCTAGCAAGCCTTAAAGCAAATGAGAAGCAGTTTTGTTTATCTTTAATTAGTAAGGGCTAAGATCTATAAGGGAACAGTGAGAGGAGCTAGATCTGTAACAGATGTTAGCAAGTTAGCTATTAATAAGTCTGCAATAGGAAGTAGCTTGCCCACAAGCCACAGGAAATTGACTTGCAGAGCCAGCTCAAATGCCAGGCAGGTGTACTGTGTTTGCGATGGGGGGTTCTTCTTCTATCTTGTTTTATATGTAATCCTCAAATGTCAAGAAGAAGGTGGGGGCTCTCTGACTCCTAGTAGCTGAAAAAAAACTGCTAACAAGCTTCTATAGGAAATGCTTACAAGGGGGCTTCTTGTTGCCTCATCTAGTGTTGAATATATGTTTTATATAGAGGAACATAATTGAATAAATGAACATTCTAATCAACATTATTAATTTCCTAACAGCTTTTGTCTGCTTTCTCAATAGCCTTTGGAGTTATATACCATCTGAAGAACATTTTACACTAGTTTTCTCTTAATGCCTGGTTTGCTGTGAACTTAATTTCTTTTCCCCATAACTGTTCCCACTGATGCATTGGTATTTGCTCTCTGAAATTCTGCATCCATTTAGTCATACATTACCCAACTTGTTCTTTTCTGTTTCTAAATAAAATAGTACCTTGTATCAGGGCTTTTTTGTAGAAAAAGCCCAGCAGGAACTCATTTGCATATTAGGCCACATCCCGTTGTCACCATTGTTTCACATAGGGCTTTTTTTTTAGGAAAAGCCCACCAGGAATTCATTTGCATATTAGGCCACACCCCGATGCCAAACCAGCCGAAACTGCGTTCCTGTGCGTTCCTCCTCAAAAAAAAAAAAAAAGCCCTGCCTTGTATATCCATCATCATAGGTAATCTTTTTGTTTTGTAAACAGCTGTTTGAACTCAGTCATATCTCTTAAAACTCCACCTTCCATGATTTTAATCTTGAAGCTGATTGATGATATAACAACAATTGAATATAATTCTTACTGTCTTCCCGATAATGTAATCATTTTTAAAATGTTTGAAAAGGTAAATGAAGCTTTGGGGGAATTGCCATTCAGTTGTTCAAATTCTGCTAAACCAGAATAATATATGTGATTTTCAGCCATTTAAATCTTCATGCATTTTTGTCTACCAGCAAAGTTGATTTTTCACAATAGGGAGTCAATGTGCCTTTCTTTTCTCCTTTTTTGGGGGGGGGGGCAGGCATCAAGTCACAGCTAACTTATGGCAACCCTAAAGGGTTTTCAAGGCAAGAAATGTTCAGGGGTAGTCTGCCTCTACACAGCAATTCTGATAATCTTTGGTGATCTCCCATCCCAATACTGACCAGGGCTGAACCTGTTTGTTTCTGAGATCTGATGAAATTGGGCTGCCTGGGCTATTCAGGTCAGAATAATCAACTTGCATAACCAAGATTTTATTTTAATATAATTCATCAACACTCTGAAAGAAAGTGAAGTTAGTTATTGTGAATGAACATGGAATTCAAAGTTATGAACTTGTGAAAGTGACATTATTAGCTACCATATACTTATTTTCCATTATTTTTTTCTAGCCATTTTGCTCTTTAAAGGAAATGTGATTGTGATGGAACCAGCCAGATTCTGCCTTCAGACCCGGTCCCGTCAACTCCCTTTTGAGTTGCCAACTTCTGAAGGGAGCTTGTCTTCTTCCCTTCACTAGGACACGCTGCCACCACCTGTTCAATTTAGGGGTTCCTGACCAAGAGGGACAGGACTACCAATCCCCCTCGCCAGTTCTATGGCCTCAAGTGCCAACCCAGCACCTGGTTAATCCAGAGACCAAAGTCCTTCTTTGGGAGATCCCTGGAGGATTGGCACCCTTGCCAACTGTGTGCCTTCCCTGGACTCCCCTCTTGAAGTAGTGTGGTCTAAGGTGGTTGCGGAGGCTATGTGGTACAGAAGGACTACCTTTTTAAACAGACAAAATATTTATTTAAATATTTATAACTATTTACAGGCATTTTTAAATATGGGGTGAACAGAAGTAATAAATGAAAGTAGGGATAAACGCTCCTTCTTGCCCTAATATATAACAGGCCCTGACCATACCATCCAGAATTGACTCACCAGTCACCAAGACTCAAATCAAAACTCAACTGACTGTCAGCTTTCCCTAACAACTTTTAACTGCCTGTTTCCCTCCAAAAACGTCTAATAAAAAACCCAGTTCCTGCCCAGGAACTGGTTTTCCCTCCTGCAGCCTTCTGGGAGACCGGCCTGAAAGACTTCCTGTCTCTCTAGGAGGCCTCCTCAGAAGTGCTGCTTCCAGACAGGAGGAGAGGGGGAAGGAGGAATAGACTAGGCCAAAGCCTTGCCTAGAGTTTAAGACTCCTCTAGCCAACTCCCAGACAAGCACAGCCCTAAAATGGTGTTTCTCCACAGTGATTGTAAGAGAAGGATGTCTTTGTAGTGAAGAAATGACTCTGCCTTACCCCCAGGTGTCTCTTTTCATACTTTGTAAAAGTAAGCAACAGCTTGAATAAACAATCAAGATGCAAACTGGACATATAAAATTAGCATATCTTATTTGTACTAAGCAATATGTCCCATAGATCTGTAATCTGAAGAAGGTGATCACTAGGCTTCCCAACCCTCCCGCCCTGGCGGGGGACCCCCGAATTTGTAGCCTCCTCCCCCACTCTCAAAAAATCTGGGGGTGGGGGGGGAGAGAGAACATACCTGTAGGCATCATGTTATTGTAGAGCTTCTGATCCGTTTTTAAAATGTGTCCCTTTAAGGCTGCACAGGAAACAGGAAGGGCTTCATGGGAAAGGGTCAGTAACAGTTTCCATGGAGAACGGCCCCTCCCTTTCTTTTCCTGTGCAGCCTTGCTTACGTTTTCACAGCAAAGTTCTGCAGGAAGAAGATCTAGTAAGTGTGTGTGTGAGAGAGGGAGGGGGCAGGGGATTCCCTGGTATGGAGGCCCTCCCCCCCTTTAGAAAGCGTGGGGGGGAGGGAAATGTCTACTAGGCACTCTATTATTCCCTATAGAGAATGATTCCCATAGGGAATAATAGGGAATTGATGCGTGGGTACTGGGGGCTCGGGGGGGCTATTTTTTGAGGTAGAGGCACCAGATTTTTAGTATAGCATCTAGTGCCTCTCCCCAAAATACCCCCCAAGTTTCAAAATGATTGGACCAGAGGGTCCAATTTTATGAGCCTCAAAAGATGGTGCCCCTATCCTTCATTATTTCCTATGGAAGAAAGGCATTTAAAAAGGTGTGCTGTCCCTTTAAATGTGATGGCACTCCCTTGGAGTTCAATTATGCTTGTCACATCCTTGTTCCTGGCTCCACCCCCAATGTCTCTTGGCTCCACCCACAAAGTCTCCTGGCTCCGCCCCCAAAGTCCCCAGATTTTTCTTTAATTGGACTTGGAACCCTAGTGATCACATACTATAGATTTCTAACAAGAGAACCAAAAGAAATAGAAGGGAAAGAGATTGTGCTCCTCAGGAGAAAGAGAGGAAGAAATGAGATGTTGTAGTTAATGAAACTGTAGTCTAGTCATTTTAGTACATTTCATGCAATCTGAAATTTTCTTTAGGACTTGCTGTTAACAGCAGTAGAATGTCTGTATTGCCTTCCATTCTCGTGCACTAATTTGGTTCTTGCATTATGGTGAGGACTCATAATGGCTGGGAATCCAGATCTGTTGATCTGTGAATCCTATGCCTAATTCCCGGTGACTGGGGGAATGCACATGAGAAGAGGCACTCCACCAGATTCAGTCTTTCTTGTCACTGCAGGAGTTTGGTCTTAAAATTCTGCCAAATTCTCTTAAAAGGTACAAGGATCAGTCAGATACTGGCAAACCTACCTATCTGTTATGTTACCAGACCAGGCATGCACACAACAGAGGATGGGTTTTACTCCTAAATCCCTTGACCAGAAAGGCGGTCAGTTAATGCAGAGCTTTAGGAGTAAAGCCCATCCTCTGTTATGCGCATGCCTGGTCTGGTAACATAACACTACAAGAATCCCTGTGGTTTCTACAGTGTGTGTTATGATGGCTTCTGTGCTGGTCTGCTATACATGCTTGAATATAGTGCTGGTAAGAAGGGCCTGATCACTTCTGACTTTTCAGACACTTCAGATCATTCCTCTGGGACTCCTTTTAGCAGCTGTTTCATTGAAAGGATTTGGTTCAGCACAGTCCTGGCAGCTGCTAGCCCCAAGTGAGACTTCCGCTCACTTGGAAAGCATGATCATTACACGTTAATATTGCCAAGAGGTGATGATTAAGACTGGATTTCCCATCCACCCCCCTCTAAGGCTAAGAAATTGCTTATTTATGATACAGCAGAAATGTGTGTAATTATTGGCACATTGTCCAAAACTGTCATGATTGCACAAATAATATTTACTTATGTGAGAACATTCCAATTGTGGCATTAAGGAGATTTAATGGATATCTGGAACACTAAGTCAGATATGTAATTGCTACAGGGGATTCTTGCCAAGTCCTATTGTCCTGCTATATGACCCAGTTGTGGGCACGGCACAATTCAGATAGATGGATTGCCCATGCTTAATGGTGGTTATCAGGTGTTCTTTCTTTGTTAAAGAGAGGACCTTTGTTTTGGCTTGCAGTAGAAGCTGGGTACAAATCATGTAAACAAAGAATATTTCAGAGCAGGTCCTGATAGAGGTGAATGAGATGTCTAAGGGGTAGAACTGTGGCTCAGTGGCAGAGCATCTGCTTTCCATGCACATTCAGTCTCCAGTAAGGCTGACTTTAAACTGGTATTTTTCAATAAGCAGCTGCCACATAAGCAATTGTTACTACAGATTTTATCTATGTCTTTTTTGCCTCTAACAAGGATATATAGAAAACTAGCTGACATTCTATGCAGACCTGGATTTGGCTTAATTTCTGATGGATGGATTCTGGGCATCTTTGTTTTGAACTGTACTTTTCCAAATCTGCATCATGATAAAAACATTGAAGCTTAAATCTCAGAAACTGACAAACACAGAAATAAATATTCTTTTAAAAACATTCGGGGGGGGGGGGACACTTCAACCCCTGACAACTGCATGTGTATATAAAGTGCCATCAAGTCACAGTCAACTTACGGTGAGCATCTAGGGCAGGGGTGGCCAAGCTGTGGATTGGGAGCCACATGTGGACATTTCACACATATTGTGTGGCTCCCAGAGGTCGAGGAACTTAATGCAGATTGACTATCAAGTAAGCTTGCTTAGCATCAGGACCTCAGTCAGCCTCTGAGCACTAACCCATACATAGGTGAATATTTCCTCTGTGTGTGAATTGGGGAAGGAGGGTGAAATAGGCCACCCCTGCTGTAAGCTGATCCTTCATTGAACAGGGCATTGGATTAGTCCCACTATGGGTGTTTTTACATTCAGTTTGATCCAGAGTTTTAGAGTCTTCAAATTGCCTGCCACCATTCCACTTTAATTATTTTCCTTTTACATTTGTGGACTTACTCTGCTCATTTTGCATAGCCAAATTTTTATATTGCCTGCTGAAAGCATTTCAATTTGGGGGGGGGGAGGTGGTCTCTGATCAGAGGGCAGCCAGAATACCAGTGCTTAGTTAAATGTATACAATTGTGTCAACACTGCAAAACCAATACAAATTTAAATTACAAGATAAGGCAAGCAATGATATGTGAACATTTCAAGTGCTATCAGTTCTCATGCAAATTACTGCACCTTGTGGCTTTTAGAGGAGTCTTTTAAAACGCATGAAAACTTCTATAATACAAGTTTGAAATGCCTGTAGAGAAATGATTGGATCAAAACTAGTTTCAAGAAAAACGTTGCAGCAGCACCAGAACTCATCTCACTAAAACAATGTAGATGCTTTGGGCAGCCATGTTGCAAAACAGTTGTGAGAATGTTAGGTAATGTAAAAGGTGAGTTTCTAATGCTAGAATGATAGAGGGCGATTTCCCACACAGCTTACCAAGGAGCAAAGTCCCTCCTCACCCCGCAGCGTCTGCTCGGAAGTGCCGCACCTTTTGCGTCTCAAATGGAAATCGTTAAAACCCTAGTTTACGTTAGCAACGCAAAAGGTGCGGCACTTCCTGAATCCGCGGAGCAGTTGGTTGGAAATCCGAGCAGACGCTGCGCGGTGAGGAGGGACTTCGCTCCTCTGTAAGCTGTGTGGGAAATCGCCCAGAGAGTCACAAACTGTCAGTGTAAAAACACCCTACATCATCCAGCAAGCTGCATGTCAATCTGAACAGCCTTCACTGTGCCATAAACCAGCATGATAGGGCCACACAGTTCATTGATGCAACAGTGGGCATTATTAGATCACCCCCAGCATCATCCACCAAACTGGATGTCAAGCAGAGCAGCCCTCACTATGCTAGAAGCTAGAAGCAAGCATAACAGGGACACAGATCAGTGATGTAAACAGTGAGTATTATGAGATCACCCACTGAATCATCCACCAAACTGGATGTCAAGCAGAGCTGCCTTCACTATGCTATAAGCAAGCATAACAGCGACACATAGTTCAGTGATGTAAACAGTGAGTATTATGAGATCACCCACTGCATCATCCACCAAACTGGATGTCAAAGTGGGAAGCCCTCACCGTGCTAGAAAACAGCATGAGAGGGCCACACTGTTCAGTGATGCCAACAATGGGCATTATTAGATCATCCCCTGCATCATCTGCCAAACTGGATGTCAAGCTGAGCAGTCCTCACTGTGCTAGAAGCCAGCATGATAGGGCAAAACAATATTACCAATAAGGATTGCAATCCTCAACTGGTGGCGGGGGATCCCCCAGTTTGGAGGCCCTTCCCCTGCTTCAGGGTTATCAGACAGCGGTAGAGGGGGGAAGAGAAGTCTGCTGGGCACTCCATTATTCTCTAGGGATATTGGTCTCTGGAGGGGCTTTTTTTTCAGGTAGAGGAACAAAATGTTCATAGCATCTATATAAGAAATAATTTGTTAAATACATGGATGAAATATAAGAAATATGGAGATGAGAGAAGACCGTTATGGATAGTGCCAGCTGAAGTAATAAAAATAACGCCTGAGATAGGTGAAGAAAAGTGGTTGTCATATTATTATTATTATTAAAAATACAAAGTGGCAAAATAGAATTGAAACCTGCTGAAGAGCTGAATAATATATATGATTGGTTCCAAATGCAACAAATAAAGAGTTTGGTGGATAATGATATTAAAACTGAAGGAATAAGAAAAAACAAATGGAAAAAGTTCTGCTTGGAGACAATGAAAAATTAATTTCAAAAATATTTAAATTACTTTTAAAATGGTCTATGGAGGATGAAGTAGTGAAAACTCAAATGATTAAATGGGCAATTAATGTAAATAAATACAGATGGAAACTTGGGAATACTTGTGGAAGAATTCTATGAAGCTTTCGACATGTCATAGTATTAAAGAGAACTGTTTTAAAATGATGTATAGATGGCAAAGATGAACAACAAGATGCCAGATAGATGTTGGAAATGTAAAAAACATGAAGGTTCTTTCTACCATATGTGGTGGACGTGTGAAAGAGCAAAAAAGTATTGGCAGATGATTCAACAAGAGATTTCTAAGATCTTGGGATATGAATTTAAGAAAGTTGCAGAGACTTTTCTGTTGGGATTACAAATGGAAAAATTTCCAAAAGAAGATAGAACTATAATTTGGTACTTGCTTTCAACTGCTAGGACATTATATGCACAGTTGTGGAAGCAAGAAAAAATACCAGAGAAATGGGATTGGATTGTAAAAGTTATGACATGGAGTGAAATGGACAAATTAACAAGAATCTTAAGAGACTATAATTTAGAAGTTTTTAAGATGGAGTGGAAACAGTGCACAAGGTATGTAGAAAAAGAGTAGAAAATAAAAGGACATTGGACAATTTTTTATAATGATTAAGTTTTAGAAAAAAGAATTAATTTTTGTTTTTATTAGTTAAGGGTACCTTTAAATATTAGTATTTTAAGTAAATAACACCGGCGGGGGTTAGGCTTCCCAACCCTCCCGCCCTGGCGGGGGACCCCAGAATTTACAGCCTTTTCCCCCGCTCTCCAAAAAAAATGGAAACGGGGGGAGGGGGGAAACGGCACCAAGGAGCGTGGCGAGCCGCCCCATCTCGGAGGAGCAGCTAAGGTGAACCGGAGAAGAGGTGGCAGCCGCGCAGCGGCGTCGCTCGCTCCGCTCCACCTCTGAGGTAAAATCAGAGAAGGGGAGGGTGGAGGCAGGCCAGGAGCGTGGCGAGCTGCAAATCTGGGTCCTTCTAGGACCCGGACTCACGGCTCGCCACTCTCCTGGCCTGCCTCCACCCTCCCCTTCTCTGATTTCACCTCAGAGGCGGAGCGGGCGACGCCGCTGCGCTGCCGCCTCTTCTCCGCTTCACCGTAGCTGCTCCTCCGAGATGGGCTCAGCCTGAGCCCATCTCGGAGGAGCAGTTACGGTGAAGCGGAGAAGAGGCAGCAGCAGCGCAGCAGCATGGCCCGCTCCACTCCGCCTCTGAGGTGAAATCAGAGAAGGGGAGGGTGGAGGGAAGGAAGACATTTAAAAAGGTGTGCCGTCCCTTGAAATGCGAGTCAGACCTGACAACTCATTATTAGATCACCCACTGCTTCATCCACCAAACTGGATGTCAAGGTAAGAAGCCCTCACTGTGCTAGAAACCAACATGATAGGGCCACACAATTCATTGATGACAACAATGGGCATTATTAGATCACCCACTCCATCATCCAGCAAGCTGGATGTCAACCTGAGCAGTCCTCACTCTGTGAAAAGCCAGCATGACGGCCACACAGTTCAGTGATGCAAACAATGGGCATTATCAGGCCTCAGGTGTGGAGCTCATTGGAGCACCACTCCAGAAGCTCTCCAGACTGTCCCTCACCCGGCTGCACACAGCCTCATGGCTACCAGCTCCTCCCTCTCCCCCCTCTCTTCCACCTCCTCTGCTTGCAGGCTGTGCTCTCAGGGTGAGTGGCTCACCTCCTACGTCCTCCCAAGCCGTGGCTGCGTTCCCAGGTGAGTGGCTTGCCTATGACATGTCTGCCTGTGACAGGTCCACTTGCTGGTGAACGGGCAACAGCAATGGAGTTGTCGATAGCATTGAGTGTCCTGGTGTGGTTGGCAGCCTAGCCCCGCTGTCACCTCCTCTCCCTGTGTGCATTGTGGTCCCATTAAGAAGCTGACTGATGTTAGCCAACTATGGAGCTAAGAGCTTGGTTCCCAGCACCGCAGAGTCGAGGCAGGAGTGTGCTGGAAGAGAGGGTGCCTGTAGAGCTGCCCACACCTCTGAGGCTCCATCCCCAGCTGTGTCGTGCCCATCACCAAGCTGCCCTTGATGCAGCCGGCCATGTCAGCCAGGCTGAGGCTGAGGTGGATAGAGACCTGTAAGTCCCCTCTGCAGAAGGGCAGCAAGTGGTGGCAACAGAGGCTCTGCCTGGCACAGACAGGGCAGAAATGGAGGAGCCTGGATTGGGGGGAAAGTGAGGGAAAGGCCAGCGGGCACTGTGGGCTGCAAAGGCTTCCACCCCCCCCCCCCCCAGCACTGTTTGACTTTGGCCACATGGATTAGGGTTACAAGATTCAAGGCACCTTGTTCATAAAAGGAGAAGGGCGAGGATGGCATGAGGGGGGAGGGGCTCTGAGGCTATCTTCCCAGATTGGGACTTGGTGGGGAGAGGGGAGTTTGTGATCAAATGCAGGAGTTGGTCAAGTGGACTGAAACACTTCACACAGGAATGGAAAGGTCATGTTTTTGAAGTGTTCCCTTTAAATGACCCTGCAAAGAGAAAGCTAGCCTCGCAAACAAAAAAGGGGAACAAGCACCTCTCTTGCTGCGGTGCAAGTTTTCTGGTTTTAGGGAGGATATTTTAAAGTGAAGATTCATACAAAACTGGAACCTACCTGCTAAGATGTAGTCTGGCCTGCCCCTTAGCTTTCTACTACCACCTCATATTTTTACATGTAGAAACTAGGCCTGGCATGGGAAAAGGAGAACCCTGTGATTGACACTGGTGGTAGTGGACATTATTCCCCACATCTCCTTGAAAGGAAATTAGTTGTTTGAAGCAGCTCTATCTGGCCTCTAGTCTGTGTAGGCTCCTCTGCTGACAGGAGCTCCTCTGCCACTTGCCTCCAGACTTATCCATTCCGCCTTCTCCTGGGCTCATGAGAATCAGGGACTGCAAATTACCTCAAGCTGTTAATGGTGACATATTGAAGTCGAGGCAACTTGCAACATTTTAGATTGGTGCCAGCTTGCTTATTTATTCAGTTAGCTTTATTTTTACCCACCACTACTAGGTAGGGACCCACAATGGCTTACATCCTCCTCTATTTGCTTTTGCCCTCACAACAACCCAGTGGGGTTAGTTTGAGTTCTTATGACCGGTCTGAAGTCACCCAGCCAGCTTCCATGGCAGATGAGGGATTTGAATACTCAAACTTGTCCTTCCTAGCTGATTAGAACTCCCAGAACTGTTGTCAAAGTCCCTCACACGTTGAAAGAAGATATGATGAAGCACCTGTTGAGGAAAACACAAACCTCTCTGGATCCTTTCAGTCTTGATCTAGTCTCCAGTATTCTATTCTTAGAAATTTGATGGAAGTTGTCAGGACTGGAAATATCAAGAGGGCTTTTTTAAATTGGTGTTTCATCACATTCTCTTTGTCAGGATGTGTGCCATATGCAAATGAGTTATGCTAATGAGCTCCAGCACCTCTTTTACTACAAAATGACCCCTGGACATTATTATATCACCCACTGTAGGGCTGGCCAAACTGTGTTTCAGGAACCACATGTGGCTCTTTCACACATATTGCATGGCTCCCAGAGAACCTTAATGCAGGCTTACTCTCAAGTAACCTTGCTTAGTCTCCTTGGTCTGATCCATACATAGGCAAATATTTTCACCATGTGTGAAGTGCAGAAGGAGTGGGAAATAGGCAGGCTTTTAAGCTCTTCTCGTCTACCACAGAAGTCACCCAGAGATCTAGAGCAGGGAAAGAGAGCATAAGAGGTAGGGTGGCCAGATCGTCCCGGTCACCCGGGAAAGTCCCGATTCTGGCCCCCAATTCCCGCCTCCCGGGCTGGCTATACCGGGACCATTAGAGATCCCGGTTTAGCCAGCGGGGAGCCGGCGGGCCGCGCGTGCGGTCGGGGAAGGCGGCGAGTGAGGGACCGAGTGTCCCTGCGCGTGCGGACGGCGGTGTGGCGGGCTCTGCGCATGCGCGGGGCCAGGAGAGTGGGCGGCGTAGGGCCCACCACACCGCCGTGCACACGCGCAGGGATGCTCGGTCCCTCACTCGCCGCCTTCCCCGACCGCGCGCGCGGCCCGCCGCCTCCTCTAGCTGGCGTAGGGCCCCGGCGGTGGCAGAGGGGGAGGCGGCGGAGGCAGCGGCGGAAGCCGTGGCCGGAGCGGGAAGCGGGCCGGCGGCACCTGCGGTGGCGGCGTGGCGGGAGGCCCCGGGTCGGTGGGCTCGGCCGCCTCCTCCTCAGCCGCTGCCAGCCCCGCCGGCAGCACCAGCCGCCGCTGCGCCTCCTGGCCAGCCCGCCCAGAGGGGAGGCCGCGCCCTGGGAGAAGGTAAGCCGGCAGGGAGGGAGGGGGCCGAAAGCGGGGGGGGCGGCTGGCGGGAGGGGGCAGCCTTCCTTCCTTCCCTCCCTCCTCCCTTCCTTCCCTCCTCCTTCCTTCCTTTCTTCCTTCCTCCCTCCTTCCCTCCCTCCTTCTTCCCTCCCTCCCTCCTTCCTTTCTTCCTTCCTCCCTCCTTCCTTCCCTCCTCCCTTCCTTCCTTCCCTCCCTCCTCCCTTCCTTCCCTCCCTCCTTCCTTCCTTCCTCCCTTTCTTCCTTCCCTCCCTCCCTCCTCCCTTCCTTCCCTCCTTCTTACCTCCCTCTCTCCTTCCTTCCTCCTTCCTTCCTCCCTCCTTCCCTCCCTCCCTCCTTCCCTCCCTCCCTTCCCTCCTTCCATTCTTCCTTCTCTCCTTCCCTCCCTCCCTCCTCCCTTCCTTCCTTCCCTCCCTCCCTTCCTTCCTCCCTCCTTCCTTCCTTCCCTCCTTCCTTTCTTCCTTCCTCCCTCCTTCCCTCCCTCCTTCTTCCCTCCCTCCTTCCTCCTTCCTTCCTCCCTCCTTCCCTCCCTCCTTCCTTCCTTCCCTCCTCCCTTCCTTCCCTCCCTCCTTCCTTCCTCCTTCCTTCCTTTCTTTCTTCCTTCCTTCCTCCCTCCCTCCTTCCTTCCCTCCCTTCCTTCCTTCCTTCCTTCCTTCCCTCCTTCCTTCCTTCCTTGGCTCTCAAATATCCGATGTTCATGTCTTGCGGCTCTCAAACATCTGACCTTTATTCTGTGTTGCTCTTTTGTTAAGCAACTCTGGCCACCCCTGGAGTAGACAATACTGACTTTGGTGGACCCAAGCACTGATTCAGTGTAAGGGAGCTTTGTGTTTGTGTCTTCTGGTGCAATTTTGTTCTCAGATCCTGTATTTACTTCATCAGTATATGGGATAAGGCACTTTCTCAACTGTGCTGCATAATGCAGCCTATTTATTTTGTCCTGTTTGCTCTGTTGGCTCTATCTGCGCCACCTTCATCACTTTCGGGGTGTGGATCCCCCAGTGCGGTGGGCTCCCGACTCCCTCCGCTGGCTGTTTCTGATAGCCCTGCGCCCCCTCTTTCATTTGATATGTGTCCCGTGCGGGTGCCACCCTCCCGCCGGGAGATGTCGCAAAATGAGCCCCCTTGAGGCTTATGGCGGCAGGGCTTGGGGGAAGCGAGCTAGACTGCTGTTCTTTTGAGGGGTTATAGAGTGTTTCGAGCCCGTCCCTGTGGCATTGGTCCCATCGTTGTGGGACCCAGGGGGCCGGCGCAGCAGCCCGCTGAAGCAGCCTGTCGGTCACTTCCGGGTTCCTGTCTTGCATCTCGACCTGTGTTATTAGTGACAGGCTGCTTCGGCGGGCCGCTGCGCCGGCCCCCTGGGCCCCACAATGATGGGACCGATGCCACAGGGACGGGCTCGAAACACTCTATAACCCCTCAAAAGAACAGCAGTCTAGCTCGCTTCCCCCGAGCCCTGCCGCCATAAGCCTCAAGGGGGCTCATTTTGCGGCATCTCCCGGCGGGAGGGTGGCACCGCACGGGACACAAATCAAATGAAAGAGGGGGCGCAGGGCTATCAGAAACAGCCGGCGGAGGGAGTCGGGAGACCACCCCACTGGGGGATCCACACCCCGAAAGTGATGAAGGTGGCGCAGATAGAGCCAACAGAGCCAACAGGACAAAATAAATAGGCTGCATTATGCAGCACAGTCTCACTGGAATCTCACTGGAATCTGACTGGCTTCTCAGCATGGAACCCGTTCTCTCTAGTCTTCTCACTTTGAAAAAAGTAAAAAAAGAGTTTTATTTAACTTTATTTCCCCCTTTCCCTCTCTATAAATAATCTTGGTGTTTCCGGTGGTGATATTTGGAGGATTTTTGGGGACATCACAGGAAGTGCTGTGAAGTCACTTCCTGTTTCCGGCAGTGGCATTTGGAGGAAATGGTGTCATTTGGCGGAAATGATGTCACAGGAAGTGATGTCACTTCCTGCTTCTGGCAGGTGGCACGGGGGAAATGATGTCACAGGTAGTGATGTCACTTCCTGTTTCCGGCAGGTGGCGCGGGGGAAATGATGTCACTTCCTTTTCCGGCGGTGGCATGACGTCACCGGAAGTGACCTCACCGGAAGTGATGTCACTTCCTGTTTCCGGCGGCGCGCACACATTCCTTCCCCCCTCAAGGTGTCCCTGGCTGGCCTGCAGATATTATGGCCACCCTAATAAGAGCTGAGGAAGCCACTAGAAGGAGGGACGGAATTAAAGAGGATGACACAGGGTTCCCCCTTAGTTTCACAGCTCTTGTAGTAGCTATATTTACTAACCTTAGTGTCAAAGCAAAGAGACATGCATAATGATGCAAATGGTGGCCACTGATTTATGTGGTATGTGTGTGTTTCCTTCTCCCACTGGCACCAAAAAATAATTTCCTAACCTTTCCTTATGCTGGTTTTATGGGGATTGTTATTCTCATTGTTTGCTTTTTAAAAATTTTCCTTCTAGCATGGTTGTGTTGTCAAGTGCATACAGATGTATTTTATCTTTCTGTGCAATGAAAGTATTAAAATTTTTAAGAAAGATGTGTGTATAATATTTGTTCATGCATTCCAGCTCTCAAACATCTGCTGTTTATTTTATGTGGCTCTTACGTTAAGTAAGTTTGGCCATCCCAATCTAGGGTTTCCAAAGCAAGAGACATTCAGAGGTGGTTTACCATTCTGCCTCTGCATAGCAACCCTGAACTTCCTTTCTGGTTTCCCACACAATCCAGATACTAAGCAGGTGGACCCTGCTTAGCTTCCAATATCTGAAGAGATTGGGCTATGCTGGGCTATCTGGGTAAGGGCAATTTTAAGTCAATTAGGAACTAAGACCAAGGAGACTACAAATCTCCACTCAGCTATAGAACTCATTGGGTGACCTTGGAACAGTCATTTTCTCTCAGCATAACCCAATGGAGGGGAGAACCATGTAAGATATCCTGGGCTGTTTGAAGGATTTGTGGGATTAAAATTTGCTTGATAGAATTTTGTGAGTTGTCTACATGCTTCCTCCAACATGGCAAATATTAGCTCTGGAGGGTCATTTAAATTTGAGTAAATAGGATGGGGGGAAAGTGACACTTTCCTATGTGCCATAGTCCCGGTTTGGAATGAAGCCTTCCACAGCTGTTGTTTATGGGACAAAAATAATGTTGGAAATCTGCTCATGGATTGTCCAGTGTCCTGTTCAGGTTTGGTCCTGAATTTGGAATTTGACTGATACTGTTGGATCCTGGAACCAGTGTATGTACTTACTTTGATTTTACATCATGGGTGTACCAAGATACAGTATATGTTTCCATAAAAACCAACCATTGGAGATGCTTTTTACTCATGGTTAGGTGGCTTTGCATCAGGGGTGTGTGGCCTAATATGCAAATTAGTTCTTGCTGGGCTTTTTCTACAAAAAAGCCCTGTGTATAACTGACAGGCAGTGGAATAGTAGAATTGCAGTTTGCTTTCTCCAGTTCCAATAACCTTTATTGGCATAACAGTTTGCCTTCTCTCTGTAGTATGTTGTTTGTTTTGTTTTGCTCGAGCCATCTGTACCATCCTGATACATTTGTGGAGTTTTTGATTTTGGAGTTCTATGAAATATGATTTGGGGCACAGGGATTAATACGATTTAAAAGGCAGGGGACTACACTAATCAACAGATGGTCTTTGATGTTTCTTGCTCTGATGCTTTTATTTTCCCCTGATTTAAAAAGTATCCCATAGTAATTTGCCACAAAGAATCAGGTGTTGCATTGCAAGGTATATGGAAGGGTAATCTTGGAGTTAAGGACTAGGGAAGTCAGTGGATAGTTGGCCTAATTTCTGTATTTGGTGATGCTGCCATCATGTGCTCAACCTGATATTTTCTTCCATTGTCTGTGTATCCTCCTTTCTAGGAAAAATCCTCAATTACTTGTCTCTGGGGGAATCAGGAAAATAAAATCTTATGAATTAACACAAGTCCACCCCCCCCCCCCCCAAAAAAAAAGAAGAAGAAAAAGACAGTATAGGGCTGAAGTGTAGGGATGTCAAAGGTCCAGGGTTGAATAAATTATAAAATTTTAAAATTCTAATTTTCTGTTCCCGTTCGCAGGGAGGGCAGGATACAAATGGAAATAAATAATTTCATTGCAGGCAAAAGTAATTTAGCTTGGGCTTAAGGTCCCCAATGCCGAGAAAATAACTGAACTATTTGAGAAAGTTGGGAAATGGTTTATGTCCACGATATATTCCTTGACTTTGAGGTATGCTCATTAAATACTTCTGATTTTCAGAATTCACATAGCCCCAGTGCAAGTAACTGTGTGTTGATGGCACAATCTATATAATATAAGGAAACACCATACTAGTCTGTACTTCCCTATCAGAAATCCATGTTTCGACATTTTTTTTTCAGTTAAAGTGCAGAACTGGGGCCCTGGAAAGCACAAACGTGTACAGACAGGCCCTTAATCATTATGTAGTTTCTTTCTGATGTTAAGAATTGACAGGATGGAATTATTGTCACTGTGCTTGTCTTTTACTGTCATCCAATGAAAGACTATTGGGCAGGACACTTGGTTCCTTCAACCACTGTTTTTCTACACAAGATACTTTTAATGTGTGCCATCTCAGTTAACACTCCGCTTCAGATCTTCAATTATACCCTTCTGTTTCCCTTTTACCATAATGCCATTTGGATACTCTTCATAATCCCTGGTGATATGAAATCACCTAGCATTTTAGCAGAAACATTTCAGAAAAAAATACTGTAATTTCTTATTTACATTGATATATTTCTATAAATGCAATTGAGCAGATTCAGGTTTGATTTTTGTATAGTTCAGATTCAAACTCAGAATAACTTTTTTGTTCAGTCCTCACCACCCTTTAAAATGTTTTATGAATCTAGGATGTTTTACTGTATGGCTGTGTGCCACTGTAAGAGAACACATTTTAAAAAGATTAAAATATACAAAATATTAAATTTCCAGTCTGTAAATTGGAATGATAGTTATTTGTGTGAAGGAATGCAAAATAGTTTAATAATTATTATTCTTATAAATTCCAGGCTAGAGTTTACAACTCGAAAGTAGAAGGGAGAGAGCTGTGATCCCAAATAATCTCTAGTATCTTTTCTTTCCCTGCCCTAAAGTGTCTTTAAGTCCAAGCCAGTTCATGTTTACTCAAAAATAAAGCCCTCTTATTTTTAATGGGATTACTCCCAAGTTCAGTGTGTACTCTCCATGCTTGCAGCTTTACCGTGCAATCCTAAAATTGTGTCCCCCCCCCCCCCTCGGGAGTAAGATTCTAAGTAGACCTATTTACAACAGCGCTGTCAATTCCTTCGGTACCAAGATGTCAATTCGCAAAGCCAGAAGCCCTAGTAAGCGACTCTGAGTCTTTGATTCAGAGAGAAGGGTGGGGTATAAATCTGCAGTCTTCTTCTTCTTCTAGTCTCCAAGGGCAAAATACTCTTAAGACCCGCCCACAAAAGCGCGAACGCGCGCTACTCTTACACCATAGACAAGTTGTGCGGAAAGGACACAACGCACCCTCCCGTCAGTCTCCCGTTGCCGCAATCTGTTTTCACTCTATGCGCATGCGTCAGGTCTGTCTGACGGCCAATGCAACGGCCGTCGCACTGATGTGACGTCGATGCAAAAGGCGGTGTTATAAAGCCTGAGGGGTTCTGTTGTTGTAGTAGGTTGGTGGGCTGTTGGTGGGTTTGAGGGAGGAGGTGGCGGGGAAGACAGCCTGGGGGCCGGTCATGGCGCTGAGGCCTGACCCAGGGGAAAATGAATAAGGGCTGGCTGGAGCTGGAGAGCGACCCTGGTGAGTAAGCGAGTTCCTGGCCTGGGATTGGAGACAAGGCTGGACCTGAGGGACGTGGTGGGCTTGTTCCCTTTGGAGAGGCTCTAGAACGAGGTAGACTGGGGGAGGGTAACGATGCTAATGATGGCGGAATAACAGTCATTGGTGCGCGCGCGCCCGGGAGGAGACCCCCATGCACAAAGTTGGTAAGGAGGCAGGTATGCTTTTCGATGAGAAAAGTTGGTCAAGGGGCTTAAGTCACCGCACTCTTCGTTCTCCCAGTAGGTAACTAAGCATGTTAGGTCTGTGATGCTGTGTGCCAAGTGGTGTACGTGGAACTGATCTGTGTACCTGTCCATCTCTTATCAGGTCATAGCCCTTGTTGACATTGTGAAAGATGCGTTCTTTTGTCCCATTCCTGCGCCATCACCCCTTCCTATGTACTTTTCAAAACTGAGAGAAGAGCCCAGATATTTTCTGTCAAACAAAGAAAGTAAGGGTACAAAAATAACAAATGATGTAGGAAAACATCACAGAAGGGTGCAACAGTAGATTGATGCTATTGTGGCAATACATATTTCCTGTAGAAAATGAAACATTGAAAAATGTTGAAACCAAGTGATCTTATAAATAAATAGTATGTGATATGGTATATTTCTTTATAAGGCTCCAACTGAGTAGTTTTAAAAAAACCCTGTATAAATGTTCTTGGATAAAAGACAACAATCATTACAATAAAAATTCTTTTGGACAAATTCTGTGAGTACCAAGGTAGGTTTTAATTGGGTCAGTTCAAGGTATTTTATTATGTAGATCAGATTAAAATCTTTTTTGCTACCACTTCAGTGTGTTTGCTGTTAAAATTACTATAGTCTTTTTTGGGGGGAGTAATCTTTTCTTGGATTAATGTTTAAATCAAGTAATTTAACATTACAAGGACACTTATTTTATTGTAACTAGCATTTTTTAAAACAAGATTTAAGTGACTTGCTTTAAATTTACAATTTGAACACTGTTCTCAAAGACTAATTCTTGCAATGTAGCTATACACAAATATTTTAATAACATTAAGCTTAAGGTTTTTATAAGTAATAAAGAGGGTGGGATTGAGTAAACACAAACTAGGGGCTCCCATTAGTCTAATTACCTCTCCATGTCCTGCAACTATACAGTCTGAAACTGCAAGTAATTAAGTGCAAATATACGAACATTAATTTATTCAAATGTTTATACTCCCTTTCCCTTGACTGAAGCTGGCTTACATAATTATAAGCATAATTATTATAATGTTTTCAACTCACTTTTGGTTCTCCTCTTCGACCCAGGAGCCAACTGTATAATCTACAGGAATGGCCTATAATATTTCAGAACCTCTCTGGGCAAGTGAACTGAGTGTTGCAGGTTGTTGTTCATATTCTACATGTATCCTATCTATCATGATTGATTGGCAGCGCAATAGCCCTGATAACTATAGATAAACAGACTATTACATAGGTAGAATTTTTCAACCGAAAAATATAACCTTGGATAATTTTCTAACCCACAATACTAATTTCAACTGCCAGAACAGATCAGAATTGCCATTTCACCCATAACAGGCATGCACTGAAGTGTATGAAAATGTTTCCTCCTTTTAAACTCTGTGAAATCAACAAAATGACTAAGTCTGCACTCCTTTGTAGTTATTTGAGAGTAAGTTTGCCGAATGTAATAGCACTTAATTGTTAGTAAGCTTGCATAGGATCAGGCTGCACAGATTCTAAGTTGTCCTAATGTTAGGTCCTCCATCCGAACTCACATTTATGAAGGATTATTCTCCAACCCAATTCTACATTTCTCAGTTCCCAGAGGAGAAAAAAATCTTGACTTGTTATCTGTTGAGATGGAATTCCCTATCATATTTATTTGAAAGGAAAAGTCACTGAAATCAGTGGTACCTCTGAGGAAGTGCAGTTAGAAGTGGCTGAAAAGAAGAATGGTAGTGGGTGGCAAACTTGTTCTTCCTTATGGTAAGAAGATATTGGATTTATATCCCGCCCTTCACTCTGAGTCTCATAATCATAATCTTTATCTTCCCCCCCCCACCACAACAAACACCCTGTGAGGTAGGTTGGGCTGAGAGAGCTCTCCCAGAAGTTGCCCTTTCAAGGACGACTGCTGCGAGAGCTATGGCGGACCCAAGGCCATTCCAGCAGCTGTAAGTGGAAGAATGGGGAATCAAGCCTGTTTCTCCCATGTAAGAGTCTGTGCAGTTAACCACCACACCAAACTGGCTTTCTCAGCACATCAATGCACTGCATTCTGTTCTAGCTCCCATAGATGAAAGATGGATGGCTGTGTTGTCCTACAGGCAGCTCCCCTGTGTCCAACTCATTGTAGATTGTCTTGCTGCTCTGCATGTTCTAAACACAAATGCCTATGCCTGAAGTTTGGAGCATGTGTTAGTCTTTGGTCCCGGCACCTTATTCCAGCTCACTTATGTCCATCCATTCTCTATCCTCTTCATCCTGTGATCAGCAGGGTATATGATTGCTTTTTCTCTTGTTGATTGATTCTATTCTTGTAGCACCTACTGCAATAAAAGGCATACATATTGCTGCCATTGCAGTTCTTGATGGCTGGAAGTAGCAGCAGTACAGTAGCAGTACACTGCTGTACGAGGGTGAAAAAAGAGTTACATCTAGCATATGGCTGTGAATTAAAGTAAAGGCATGTTTGATGATTTTTGAACTGGTTCATGTACGTATTGTACACTTGGAGTTGGAAGAACATACATGTGAAGTGTGCACAAAGGAGACTGGAATGAAAGGCATCCCCTGTTGTTCTCTGATTGCAGAATTTGTCATCTTTTTTGTATTCTGAATATGTGTGCTGCTCAGTAAGTATTGCTTTCTTGTTCCTTTGCAGGGCTCTTCACTCTTCTAGTAGAGGATTTTGGTGAGTAATCTATAATCTGTCTGGCCATTTTTACAGGGCTTTCCATACACTGACTTTTACTGTGCATTTTTGATAGGTGTTAAAGGGGTGCAAGTTGAAGAAATCTATGATCTACAGAGCAAATGCCAAGGGTAAGTAACTAACACTGATGTTGGTGAGGGAAAGCCAAAAGAACTTTCTGCATTGTATGACCGACCCCGATGTATGACTGATCCCGATGTTTGCAAAGATTCATGTTGAATTCACATTTGTTTCCTTTCAAAATTGTTAAATTTTTATGTGGAAGTTGTCACCAGGTCTTCTGTGAATCTTTTTCATGGGCTGGACTAGAGCTGAATTGAAACTTCAAAGCTAGCCATAAGGCCACTGAGCAGACTCATGACAACACTGGTAACAACAACAAAAGGTTTAGATAATAGTGTCATCTTAACTTAGTAAAGGGTGACATGGGTGGTGAAAGAGCTTATGCCCATTTGGGCAGTTTCCATCACATGTGGCTCCTTTAAAAAGTTATGGTCATACTTACACCTACTTAGCAGTGCCACAGCTGAGGTCAAAAGGCAGGGTCCAGCTGTGGTAGCAGGTATGTCAACTCCTCACTTCTCATGAGAAGGCTGATCCTTCTTTCAAGAGTCATGAAGCCACAGTTGGGCATGCACGGATTGCAGCATGATCTTTAGGGGAAAAAAAGGCACTGATAAAATGAAGAGTAATATCTCCATATTAAATTTCACATTTTTTTTTTCACACTGATTGGGTCAGCATTTGGGAGGACAGAGCTTGGTTTTGTTACCCTAGTGTCTCCGTTCTGTTCTTCAGGCCAGTGTATGGATTCATTTTCCTCTTCAAATGGATCGAGGAGCGCAGGTCCCGACGAAAGGTCTCTACACTGGTAGATGAGACATCTGTAATTGATGATGACATAGTGAATAACATGTTCTTTGCTCATCAGGTAAGCTGATATGAGTGAAAAGCGAAAGCTCTTCCATGTAAGAGAGAGCCAGAGCTTGTTGTGAGCCAATTTTATGTCATATACTGAGGACAAATTTCTAGGATCAGATCCACAACATGTGTAATACTGATGAGAAAGTGGTATTTTTAAGTATTCACAGAATGCCTCCCTCCTTGCTGAATTAGCTGTTTTCAATACATCTGCTATAAGGAGTAAGGCCTTCCAGACCAGGAGTCATAACTTCATTCAGTTAAACTAGGACAGGGGTGTCCAACGTGTGGCCTGAAGGCCAGATCAGGCCACCAGAGGCCTCCTATCAGGCCCACAAACAACTCACTGTCATCTGCTTCCTTCTCTCTCGCCTCATTCTGCATCACAGCTTGCTTTGCCGGGCTTGCTCAATCCCACAGGAGCTACAGAGCAAAGTCTCTGTTTTCTCCATTGGCTGACCAGTACATAAAGAAATTTATGTATAAAAACTCGCAGTGCCCAGCCATTTAATGTTTTCCCCTGAGTCTTAGGCTAAAAGCATTAACTATGAGATTTCTGTAGTGAACGTCAGTAAATCAAAAGTAAGTTTGCAACTTACAGATACACACCTGAACAGCATACTCAATATTGTTACAGCACAGACATTGTCTCCAGATTTTGTTGCAATAATTCAGAGCAAGAGGTGTCAGTTATCAGAAACTGTTAAATAAACAAAATATTGCAAGAGTTCTAATCTTTTAAGTTTTTAAAAAAAATCTTGTGTTTGTGTCTTATAAAGTTTATATCTCCGCTACCTGGCATTACATTTTATGACACACAAGGCCTGGTCCGACAAGGTCTCATTTATGTCAAATCTGGCCCTCATAGCAAATGAGTTTGACACCCCTGCTCTTGTACTTATTAGAAATTAGAGCCAGAGTACAGCATCCTTGTAAGTAAGGGCAGTTCTCATTCTGTCTCATTATTACTTACTGCTCTTGCAATGAACATGGCTTATTTGTTCATTTACATTTTTTGTCATAATTTGTATTTTTTACCAACTCTTGCTTTGCTGTCAGTTCTCCCTCTTAACCTGTCAAAAATGGGCAGCTGCTTCTACATCTGTTTTGCACCTTTAAAGATGATTCAGCTTTCTCACGGTTTAATATTAATGAACTCACATGCCAGATTTAGTTCTGAAAACGGGGTTTTAAGCAATGTCCTGTATTTGTCAGGTGCAAAATCTTTTACCTTTTTTGTTACACTTCAATTTTATGGACCAGACTGCTGCAGAAAGCTCAGAGGGCACATTCATTGGCAGTTTTCTTCAAGATGGTCCATTTTTATAAGGAATTTTCTGCCAGTGCTTTATTTTATTGCTGGGAAATGGAATTGCTAAATTCTGATGATGTAAGGTACATGAAACACAGGATAAGGTGGTATAGAAACTTTTTAGAATACAAGGATATGTTCTAATTTTACCTTCCTGTCTGTTCTTCTGTCTTCATGTTCAGGGGTGGGTTTGGATGTAAAGAGAGCCATGGTTGTCAAGTTTGTCCTGCATTAGCTGGTCGGCACTTTGGCTTAAGGGACTTTTCTGTCGGAGAGGAAGGCTGCCATAGTAAATAGCATGGCAGAACCATCTTGGGAACTTCATAGTTAAAAGTGTGGGTTACAGATACCTTCTATAAATAAATTACTCTGATCTATCCTGACTAGCTTGATCTCTGTAGGACTGCTGGGAGAATAGTTGGGTGGGTCTCATAGCAGGGGTAGAACTTCATGATGTTTTGATTCTTTCTGCTTCTGTGATTGCTGATAAATTACTTTGTAGTGGGAAATAGAAGGTTTGTTTAAGGCACTGTTTGCTTCAATAATTGATCTGAAATCACTGCTGTAGGGCAAATTTGCCAAGCCTGGCTATTCCCAGATTGCTTTTTCAAATTGAACATAAATGTTCTTTTGTCTCATTTTTGTATAGCTGATTCCCAATTCTTGTGCCACACATGCCTTGTTGAGTGTCCTTCTGAACTGCAGCAATGTGGATCTGGGGCCAACCCTGAGCCGAATGAAGGAGTTCACTAAAGGGTTTAGTCCAGAGGTATGGTGTGGCAGTGTGCAGATGAGGGCATACCAAGATCCATTGTGGGCTGTTGATCTCCCAAGTACTTTTCTAAAAATTTCTATCTCAGTGGCATTCCCTTTCTCTAGAACTTGATCTATTCCTTTATTTTGTTGGCGGGGGGCGGCTTTCTTTGGCAGTTTGAAGAACCTTTTTTGAAGTATGCATACCAGTTTATCAATATCACCATATAACAGGGAGGCATTAGATGAACAGGAGCTGAAAATGCTGTGCTGAATCATTTAATGTGTTCACATCCTTTGTGTCTGGGGGATGAGGTTCAGTGGTTAGGTCCACTAGGCTCTTGACTTTATTGGTAAATGCAATTGTGGATGACTAGTTTGGTTGTTTGGAAAAAAAAGTTGCTGGTGAAACTATTGCCATAGACTCTGAACATAGTTGTACATATTTTCCAATAAGCATACTGCTGTCCCAAGTGTATTGTTATGAATTCTGTTGAGCTCCCCCTCCCACCACCTTCTGTTAAAGAAAGGAAATTACTTTGGGCAACTGCATAGAGGATTTCCCTTAGAATGATGGGGGGAAACGGGCTTGGGGGGGGGGGGGGGACATGTATGATTTTGGAAAAATCTTATCTACTTTTTTGCTCTTCTTTATTTTTCCAGAGCAAAGGCTATGCAATTGGGAATGCCCCAGAATTGGCCAAAGCCCATAACAGTCATGCTAGGTAAGTGGGATGGTAGGACATCATTGTCTACCCAATGAAGTACAGCCCATCTTCTTTGACTATGTTTGTTTGCTGTGTTGGCAGGCCAGAGCCGCGGCATTTGCCAGAAAAACAGAATGGGATCAGTGCTGTGCGGACCATGGAGGCGTTTCACTTTGTCAGCTATGTTCCCATCAAGGGACGGCTCTTTGAACTGGATGGCTTGAAAGTTTATCCCATTGATCATGGTGAGGGATCCCTTAACTTGTGTGTTTGCTCAGCTGCAGTCTGGGAAATGTTGATGCACTATCTTACTGATGGTCTGTTATTCCCATTGTACAGAGGAATCACTGTATTTATCTTATCAGAAGCTCTTAGTAATATACAGTATGCTTTAGAAATACAAGATCATAAAATGAGCCATGTTGGATCAGGCCAATGGCCCATCCAGTACAACACTGTCACACAGTGGTAAAAAAACCCAGGTGCCATTAGGAGGTCCACCATTGGAGCCAGGACACTAGAAGTCCTCCCACTGTGCCTCCCCAAACACCAAGAATATAGAGCATCACTGCCCCAGACAGAGTTCCAACAATACACTGTGGGTAATAGCTAATGATGGACCTCTGCTCCATATGTTGATCCAATCCGCTCGTGAAGCTGTCTATGCTTGCAGCTGCCACCATGTGTGGCAGCGAATTCTGTGTGTTAATCACCCTTTGGGTGAAGAAGTACTTTCTTTTAACCCAACTGCTCAGCAATTTCATTGAGTGCCCATTCATTCTTGTATTGTGAGAAAGGGAGAAAAGTACTTAATTCTCTACTTTATCCAATGCATAATCTTGTCACGCCTCAGTTGTCATTTTTCCAAGCTAAAGAGTCCCACAAGCTTTAACCTTTCTTCATAGGGAAAGTGTTCCAACTCTTTATTCATTCTAGTTGCCTCTTTCTGTACTTTTTCCAATGCTATAATACCTTTTTTGAGGTGTGGTTACCAGAATTGTACACAGTACTCCAAATAAGGCCATACCATCAATTTGTACAGAGGCATTATGATACTGACGGATTTGTTTTCAATTTCCTTCCTAATAATCCCCAGCATGGCATTGGCCTTTTTTATTGCAGTTGCACACAGTCTTGACATTTTCAGTGAGTTATCTACTATGACTCCAAGATCTCTCTCTTGATCAGTCTCCACCAGTTCAGACCAATGTTCCCTCTATACTGCGGAGTCTTGTGAGCAAAATTCTACTTTGTGAGCTACTGGTATTAAAGTTGTGAGCTGCTGCATAAATTATTGTGCTCTGGGGTCATCCTTCGTGAGCTAAGACAAAAATCGGTGAGCTGGAGGCTAAAAATCTGTGAGCTAGCTCATGCTAACTCAGCTTAGAGGGAACACTGGTTCAGACCCCATCAAAGTGTTGGAGTGCCTCACAATCCTCCCTGGTTCTCACCACCCTGAACAATTTAGTGTCATCTTCAAATTTAGCCAGTTCACTGCTTACTCCCAACTCCAAATCATTAATGAACAAGTTAAAAAGCATTGTATCCAGTACTGAGCCCTGTGGTACCCAACTGCTTACCACCCTCCACTGCAAAAATTGCCCATTTTTACTCACTCTCTGTTTCCTATTCGCCAGTTTTTGATCCCCAAGAGGACTTGTCCTCTTATCCCAAGACTCTCCAGAGCTTACTTAGAAGCCTTTTATGAGAAACTTTATCAAAAGCTTTCTGGAAGTCAAGGTAAACAACATCTATTGGTTCCCTTTGTCCATATGTTTGTTCACCCCCTCAAAGGACTCTAACAGGTTAGTGAGACAAGATCTTCCCTTACAGAACCCATGCTGAGTCTTCCTCAATAACTTTTGTTCATCAATGTGCCTACTAATTCTCTCTTTAATAATGGTTTCCACAAACTTTCTCGGTATTGAAGTCAGATTGACTGGCCTGTAATTTCCCGGATCTCCTCTGGAACCCTTTTTAAAGATGGGGGACATTAGCTACCTTCTACTCCTCAGGAATGGAGGCAGATTTTAATGAAAGATTGCATATTTGTCAGGAGACCCACAAGTTCACCTTTTAGTTCTTTCAGAACTCTTGGATGTATGCCATCTGGACCTGGTGATTTATCAGTTATTAGATTGTCTGTCATTCGTAGGACCTCCTCTCTCATCATCTCAATCTAACTCAGGTCTTTCAACACCTCTCCCAAAAATCAGTGGTTCTGGAATGGGCAAGCCTTTCCCATCTTCCACAGTGAAGACAGAGGCAAAAAATGCATTCAGCTTCTCAGCCATTTCCCTATTGTCCGTCAGTAATCTTTTTACCCCTTGGTCATCCAAGGGCCCCACTGCCTCCCAGCTAGTTTCCTGCTTCTAAAGTATTTGAAGAAATTTTTATTGTTGGTCTTCATGTTTTTTGCAATATGCTCCTCATAGTCCTTTTTTGCCTGCCTGATCACAACTTTCATTTCATTTGCCACAGCCTATGCTCCCTTTTATTAATCTCACTTGGACTAGCTTTCCACCACTTAAAGGAATCCTTACTTTTTACAGCTTCCTTTATTTTGTCCGTTAACCATGCAGGCCTTTTTCTATACTTATTTGTGCCTTTCCTAACCTGAGATATATATTTCATTTGAGCTTCTAGGATTGTAGTTTTAAATAGCCTCCAAGCTTCCCAAAGGATTTTGACCCTTTTTACCTTTCCTTTCAGTTTCCTCTTCACATGCCTCCTAATCGCAGAGAAGTTACCCTTTTTAAAGTTAAAAGTGGCTGTATTGGTCTTTTGGGCAACTCCCTATTTATACAAATGTTGAACTCAATAACATTATGGTCACTGTTCCCAAGTGGTGCTATCATTTTTACATCTCTCACCTGCTCTTGGGCATTACTTAGGTCCAAGCCCAGGATTGCTTCTCTTCTGGTAGGTTCTGTGTCCATCTGCTCCATATCACAATAATTGAGAGTGTCTAGAAACTCAGTCTCTTTCTCCTGACTTGAACACATATTGACCCAATCAGTGTGAGGGTAGTTAAAATCACCTATTATGACAGTTATTTCTTTTTAAATTTTTTAATTAATATTATTTTAGACAGTGAGACACAAAAAAGACAAAACATATACTGGAGAATAAGGATCAAACTAATTTACATACAACATATTCCATCATTATCTGTTTCAAGGACTTATATTTCATAAATCAACTTTATTTATGTTCCATCTCCTGTTTGACAAACCACGCTAATTTACCAAGTGTCTATTTCATAAATTAACTTTTTACCTTCAGCCAATCATATAATGGCTTCCAGGTTTCTTTACATTCTTGCATATTTCCTTCTTTCAACTTAACTGTTAAAAGCCATTTCGGCTATCTCGAGCAATTTTTGAAGAAATTCCTCTTTTCTTGGTATCTGCTGGGTTTTCCAGTACCTAGCATAAATCAATCTTGCTGCAGTTACGGCATGTAACAGAAATCTATTTGTTAATTTAGACAGAGTTCGGACACATATTCAACAAATAACAGTTCAGGTAAGTATTAACTATTTTCAATATTTTTTGGATCCAGCTGTTAATTTGACCCCAATATTTCCTAGCCTTATCACATTGCCACCAAATGTGGTAAAGTGTACCCTTTACCCTTTTACACTTCTAGCATTTATTGGAGATATTTGGATACATCTTAGACAATTTCTCTAGTGTAGTGTACTATCTGTACACCATTTTGTAAAGGTTTTCCTTAAAGGTGGACGATCTTGTAAGTTTTATATTTTCTCTCCATAGTTTCTCCCATTCTGAGAGTTCTGTAGTGTGCCCAATATCTTGCATCCATTTTATCATGCTTTCTTTAATAATTTCATCCTGCATTCTAATCTCTAATAAAAAATTATAGATTTTTATCAGTTTCTCATTGGTTCCAGAAATTATATAATTGAATTCATTTGTCTTTTTAGCAAATCCAAATTCTTTATCACATTTATATCTAGATTTTACTTGCATTTTTGTCCACCAATCTAATTGTACATTTTCCTCATATCTTCAAATTTCACCTATCTTCTAATAGGGATCCATAGGTATGTGTTGCTTCCCATTTAAATAGGTTTGGGTGTACAGAAACTTCCACTGGTGATAACCACTTCGGCATGTATTTATAAATTTGCGATTTAATTCCCACCCAAATTCTATAAATAGATTTTCTGCTTTCACATCTAAGGAATGTACTATCTTTTGAAGGTATTTGGTACCAGATGTAAGAGTGCCAGCCTCTAAGAAGATCCACTCCCTCCAAAATCAATAACTTTTTATTCTCCAGCAACATTCAGTCTTCTGCCCACATCAACGTACATGCTTTATAATATGTCTGCCAATAAGGCAATGCAAATTCGCCTCTTTGTTTAATGTCCTGTAAAATTTTCAATTTAATTCTGGGCCTTTTGTTTTGCCATATAAATTTAGATACTATCTTATTTAACTGTTGAAAAAAGGATGATGGTAACATGATCGGGATCATTTGAAACAGGAACAACATTCTAGGGTAAGACATTCATTTTTATTGTTGCAATTCTTCCTAAAGTGAGAGTTGTAAATCTTGCCATTTCTCTAAGTCTGTTTTTATTTCAAACTCTTATCATAGTTGTCATTTTTCAGGGTTTTCAATTCGGCTGTTAAATGAATTCCCGGGTATTTTACCTTTTTTTCATATCCAAAGCCAGATTTATTCTCTAATTCAATAATTTGTTCCTTTGACATATTTTTTGCTAAAAACTTAGTTTTTTGGTAATTCACTTTAAAACCTGCTACTTCAGCAAACTGTTTCAGCTTTTCTTTTAACATCAGTTGAGTTAATCAGTTCCTCTAGTATGAACGTCAAGTCATCAGCAAATGCCTGGACTTTAAATCTTTGTTCCTCTTATTTCCTGATCTTTTCGAATAGGATCAATCAGATATTCCAAAGTCAATACAAACAATAATGGCAAAAGAGGACATCCTTGCCCTGTACCTTGTTCAATAGAAATTAAGTCTGATGGTTCTCCATTAACATTAATTCTGGCTTTCTGATGAGAATAAATAGCTTGAACCAAGCATCTAAAGTATTCTCCACAACCAATATCTTCTAGGCATTTTAATATGACTGCCCAGTTTACATTGTCGAATGCTTTTTCTGCATCCAACATGATACAGACCATTTGCTTATTTGGATGTTCTCGGTAAAATTCCAAAATATTTAAGATCTTATATTTTGTCTCATCTGTCTTTTTGGGATAAAACCAGATTGATCTTCATGTATCACATCTGGAATGACTTTCTTAATTCTTTGCGCCAAAATGGCAGCGAATATTATATAATCTGAGTTTAAAAGTGATATAGGCCTGTAATTCATGTCCGTTGAGTCGGATCCCTCTTTGTGTATCAAGGAAATCAATGCTTCATTCCAAGAGTCTGGTACCTTTGATGTTTGCTTTATACCCTCTATAACTCTCTTATAGGGGAATAATATCACTTCTTCAAAACATATAAACAATTCTGCTGGTAATCCATCTGGGCCCAGAGTTTTGTTTTTTGAATTCTTATCATGTCCACAATCTCTTGTACTGTTATAGGGCTGTCTAAGATTTTTTGTTGTTCTCTCGATATTTTTTTTATTTTGACCTGATTTATATATTCTACTTGTTGTATTTCCAATTTTTCCTGTTTTTTATACAGCTTTTGATAAAAAATTCTAATGAATTCTAATTTCTTCTATTTGTTTTTTTGTGAGACCTCCTCCAGATTTTCATTTTTCAGGGTCCTTATCATTTTCTTCTCCCTTTCCTTCCTTAATCTGTAAGCCAACCATCTGTTAACTTTGTTGGCATTTTCAAAAACATCTTGTTTAGCCCATTTTAATTTTTTCTCCAGTTCTTCATTTAACAATAAATTAAACTGATGTTGTATACTCTGGATTTTCATTCTAATTTCCTCTGGATTTTTCTCTTTTTGCATTTTCTCTTGTATATGCAGTTTTCCTACAAGTTGATTATAAGTTTTCATTCTATCTCTCTTCCTCCTCGAGGAATATCAAATTGTAATTCCCCTAAAAAAGGCCTTAAAAGTGTCACATATTATTTGGATTGATGTATCTTTTTCCAAATTCTGTTCAAAGAATATTTTAATTTCCTTTTTGGCTTCTTTCAAGAATACTTCTTCCTTTAGAATCTGGAGATTCAAAGTCCATCAAGCACTTTCTACAAGACTTGAAAATGTAATCTGTAACGGGTTGTGGTCTGCAAATGTCTTGGGCAGTATGACAGCTTCTTCTAATAGAGGGGATAGGGAGGTTGAGATCCAGCACATGTCTATCCTGGAGCACGAATCATGTACCTCAGAATAGTAAGTGCAATCTTTGGTTCTAAGATTTTTTTTGTTCTCCAGGCATTTATTAGACTTAATTCATCCGCCATCTTAATAAAAATTCTAGGCAGTTGACTACGATGTTTCTTTTTAATCTTTTTTTCAAATTTGTCTATATCAGCATCAAAGACTGCGTTGAAATTGCCTATAATACAGTGCTCTTGGTAATCAAACTTGATAATTCTATCATGAATAGCCTTATAGAATTCTTCTTGCTTTTCATTTGGAGCATATATATTTCCTAGCAATATTTTTTTCCCCATTATGTATTATTTCAGTCAACAATACTCTGCTATTGTCTGCTGCGTATAACAGTCTAGATTCAATCTGGCCTTTGATATCAATTGCAACCCCTCTTTTTCTTTGATCTGCTGATACATATAGTTGGTCTAGTTTTTTGTTTTGAAGATATTTCACATCTTTTTTAGTAATGTGTGTCTCTTGCAGACATATTATATCAGCCCATAATTTTTTAAAGAAGATTTTCTTTCTTTTTTGTGGTGCTTTTAATCCATTAACATTTATTGTAGTTATTTGTAGTCCTATCTTGCCCATTCCTTTAGTATATTACTATCTACTATTTTTTCTTGCTGTTTGTGTTTGCGATCTTGTTTTCATTCTTTTTTTCTTTTTAAAACTACTACTCCATCTCTATTTTTATTTCCTTCTTCATCTTCTCTTTCCTCTTCCTCCGAATCTGATTCTTGACCGTTGTCTTCTATGTAGCTATTCAAAAATTCTTGTACTTTAAATGTTGATGTTATGTTAAATCTTTTACCTTGAAATGTGAAGAAGACACCTTCTGGTACTAGCCATCTAAATTGGATAGCCTTTTCAGTCAGCCATGCTGTCAATTTCTTATAGCCACTTCTTCTCTGTCATATACTCCAGGGTATTTCTTTTAAGATTTTTATTTTGTTATCTTTCCACGTTAGGTCAATTTCTATAGTAGCTCTCAAAATCGCCTCACAAGTCGAGACTTTCATGAATTTAACATCTCTTGGTAAATTATATTTCTTTGTGTAAGCTGAGGCAACCCTTTTAACCCAGTCTATCCCCTGTTTAATATCTTTTACTGCCTCTTCTTCACCTAATATCAAGAGATCATTGATTTTCCTATATATATCTTCCCTCTTCTCTTCTGGAAGATTCTGAAACATCAGAATATACGCAGCTTTGTCCATTTCTAATTTAGCACTTCTATCAATGTCTGAACATTTAGTCTTGTATTCTTGCATTGTGGCAGACATAGCTATCATTTTATCATCCAATGCATCAACTTTAGTTTATAACTTGTGTGTGTGTTGATTATTGAGTAGGAGTTGTTGCTGAAATTCATCAACTTTATCATTAGTCTTATTTCTTCTTTTAGTTCAAGCTTAATCTCCTCTAACGGCGCTTGGTTTTGTTTAAAACCTGTCATTATGTTCTGCAGTTTCTCAGTAGCATTCTGGTTTAATGCTGTTCTCACCTGGTGAGGTGCCCTGCCCTGTTTTTTATCTTCGTTTCCATATTTCTTTCCCTTTTTCACCTTACTACCTTCACAGAGGTTGAAGATTGCTTAGATTACACTTAAACTGTAGAACTCTCCTGAAGACACTTGCTTCTATTACCTACATATAATCCTCTATATGGTCCTTAATGCCCTCTTATCAAATTTAATTCTTATTTACTTCATTGACATTGGTAATATTTACACACACACCTTCCTTACAATTCATTACACTCTAAATATTCTTAATTATTCTCATTAATTAAATTCATTCACTCAAATTAAGTTCATTAGCTCAGTTAATCACAGTTATTCATATCATTACTTCTACAATTAATTACAATTAACTAGTTGTTATAATTTTTAAAATATCACCAATCATGTTAAACTTACCAATTTTATCCCAGTTCAATTTAAATTATTACATTCATTACTCCGTTTCTGTCATCTCCGTCACGCACATTACATATATTAAGTTCCAATCTGCATTCACTTTCATTTAGGTATTAGCAGTCTTACTTCCTCCTCCACAACTTCTGTTTCTAGAGCGTCTCAGTCCACTGTATCTAGTTCTTCCTCCTTCTTCCCAGAAGCCCCTGTGACTCCGTTCCAGACTTTCTCAATAAGCCATTTTAGTTTTCCACGTCTCTATTACACACCCCACATAAACACAGTACAGGGTTCTCCAGATCGCTCTTTTCGTTTCTTGACACAACGTTCCAAATCAGCCACCCACTCTTTGAAGCAGCAGCCGCGGCCCCGCTAAAAACCGCCTCTTCCTCCTTTTGTTCTCTCTAAAATGGTGCCTCTTCTAACATTCTCCAACACCAACCCTCTGCACCTTCTGCTTCACTCGTCTCTCCTTCCAGCCTGTCCGTACCTTCAACACGGTCTCTTTAAATGTGTATCTATCCGTTCTCTCACTCACCTCACACAAGACGCACATTCTCAATCTCTCTTCACTCTCTCTCTCTTTTCACCTCTCTTAACCGCTGCCTCCACCAAACACCCTGTCCTCGTTTTACTTCTTTCTTTGCTTTCTTAACTTCCTCTCTTGTTCCCTCTCGTTCTTGCCACCTCACTTTTTAAACTCTCAGTCTTTTAAAGTCCATGCTCCACTCCATCGCTTTGTTGCTTTCCGTCTTCATCTGAAACTGCTACCACTTCCCTTCTCTGCTCCGTCTCATCAACTTTAGGTAAGTCAGTCTTTTATTCTTTGTTGTCTTACAGCCAGTAATCCAAATTAAATTATTCTTTTTTTCCCAGATGGTCGATAGAATAAAATAAGTACATGGATTATCCAGTATCCTCACTGCTCTGTATTCCGGCGACCCAGTTCAAACGCACAAGGCGTTTACAAACTTCAGCAAGGGAAAGGCAAGAGCTGGTAGAGAAGCCTCCGTTTCCCCTCCAAAGTTCCTGCCAACTCCCTTTGCTACAGAGCATCTTCCCGATGCTCTTTTAAGGGGTGTCTCAAGAAGGAGACCCCCTCTAAAGCTTGTAATTGGAGGTGCTTGCAAAGAGCCCTCAGTCAAGCTCTCCCCATCACTGTGCCATTTTCCTGGAAGTCCTATGATAGTTCCAGTAATATACTGTGGCTGCTGATGGACCTCTGCTCCATATTTTTATCCAATCCCCTCTTGAAGCTGGCTATGCTTGTAGCCGCCACAACCTCCTGTGGCAGTGAATTCCACGTGTTTCTTAAACAAGTTTACTTTGCAGGTAGCATACATTGTTTAGAATCCTCCTCTCATCCATATGGACAACTCAGACTATTCTCATTCTTTGGCTGATCCCTGTAATGTTTTGCTGCTTTTACCCTCATTAGTTTTGCACAGGAGGAAAGCCCCCTCAGTTCAAGCCCTGGTAGCAATTGAATGCAGGAATATTTCACCCTACATGTCTGTTTTTGCCTCTTCTTGCTTTTTTAGGGCCGTGGGCAGAAGATGAGGAATGGACAGACAAAGCCAGGAGAGTTATTATGGAGAGGATTGGACTCGCTACAGCAGGGTAAATGCCTAAATTAGTCTGAAGTGAACATTGGCTAGGTTTGTGTGACAACTTTAGAGGTGTACTTATGAAGAGACAAAACTTTTTTCTTGCTAGATCATGTTCTGTTGGCATGACTTTGGTACAGTAATGGTACCTGCCTCTTTGCAGAAGCTGCATGATGAGGTTAAAACCTGACCCTAAGACTTGCTGCTCCTGGAAGAGTATCCATACATACCAACAAGTTCATCAGTCTAATCCAGTGCTAGAATCTATGACACTGTGCTTTGTTGGAATGACATAGGTGGCAAAAGGAGAGATGCTGCTAAAATATTTAGAACTGGAATATTTAATCAGGTGTGGTCTTTATGCAGGGAACCATATCATGACATCCGTTTCAACTTGATGGCAGTGGTGCCTGACAGGAGGGTGAAATATGAATCCAAGCTGCAGATCTTGAAGATGAACAGGCAAACTGTATTAGAGGCTTTGCAGCAGGTAAAGGGCAGGGTGGGAGTGGGAGCCTAATGGTGCAGCAGACCACTTCTTAAGAGAGAACAGTGAAAACCTAGGAATTATAGAGCAGCAGAAATACTTTGAGGAATGTGGCTTCTATTAAAGTGAGCTCACAAGAAAAACTACTAGCTGGTTTATGATCTTATTTCCTGAACAGGAAATTTTGGGAGGCTCTCAAAAGCAAAATAACCAGTTGCTGAATGTCAGAATTGGACAGATACATCTTAAGGGAATGTGTAGGTGCCCAGCTACAGAATGGGGATGCATTTGAAACAGCTGCATGCCCCAAAGCCTTAATGTAATAACAGTAGGAAGAAATATAGTTGATGTGCTACACAAGCTTGGAAGGTGATCTACAAGCATTCTCTAAAAAGTCTTTTCCCCACTTATAAGGAAGCTTGTTAATGGAAACTTCCTTAAACTATAGGAAATCTCATTATTTTCTTTACCTTTGTTGTTTTTTCATTTTATAAATGGCTTGGCTCCTTTGTGTTTTTCATATAAGCTAATCCGAGTGACTCAACCAGAGCTTGTTCATACCCAGAAGTCCCAGGAGCCCCAGGGTTCTGAGGAGTCCAAGTCAGGTACCAACAAGACCCCTACTGCGCTGGAACTAGGGAGAGTACAACTGGCCCCTGAGAGCTCACAGGCAGGTATGGGATTCATTCTAGGGATGTATCCTTAAATACTATGGAGTATAGTGAATAAAGAGCTCTACTCAAAAGGTATGAAAAGCAGGAACAGAAGGAATTAGCAGAAGTAATTAAATGCTTGTCTTTACTCAGCTCTTACTCATGAAATGCTACAGTCTATGACTTTATGTAAGGAGGGTTGTAAATTGTAAGCATCTATATCTAAAGTAGCCAGCTCAAGGTTAACCCAGCCTTCCATCCTTCCGAGGTCGGTAAAATGAGTACCCAGCTTGCTGGGGGGAAAGTGTAGATGACTAGGGAAGGCAATGGCAAACCACCCCATAAAAAGTCTGCCATGAAAACGTCGTGATATGATGTCACCCCAGAGTCGGAAACAGGGGACTACTTTTACCTTTGTATATCTAAAGTAAATATATGCTTGCCCTTGAAAGACTGTGGAAGCATGTCTTTCTGGAGAAGTAAAAACCAGAAGAGTAGGAGGCATTTCCCCTCGAATATAAAAGTATTACATATGTACTTTGCAGAGAGTGCTGAGGATTCTACGGGCCAAAATCAGCCTGCCTCAACCCAGAACCTGCCAAGCAAATCCAAGCTGAGCAATAAATCATCTGTGAGCAGTATAAATGGGGCACTGGCAACCCCCAGTCCCATTGTACAGAGGCTGCCAGCTTTCCTGGATAATCACAACTATGCTAAGTCACCCATGCAGGTAAATAGTGTTTAGATGCTCTGTTCCACCATGCATAGCAAAACCTGCTTGAACTGTGCTTTCCTGTGTCTAGCTTGCTTTTCAGGCATTTCAGAATGGCATGGCGGGAGTATTTAGTCTGAAGGCATTCTAATGTTTCATGGATGCAGAGTGAAGTTTGCCTCTATCTGATAAACTTCCATAGGAAGCAAAAATGTTTAAAATGTATCTGTCACTGCAGAGGCTCTAATAAGACTGCCCATCTGGTGACAGTTTGTGCAGTGCAATGTAATTTTTTTTGAATTTCAATAATTTTATTAAGTTTCAGATAAAATAGGAATAGGGGATACAGGGGAAGGGGAAAAGGGAAGGTAAATGAAATTGTAAAGTTTCATAACACTTCTACTTATACATTTACTGTCTTCATAATCAAAATCAGTTATGACATTTTTTCTGCATTTCCATCTTGTGATTCAATAATCAACATCTCTTAAAACTCCTACTAAGACAAGAATATATCTTTGTATGGCAATATTTGTCATTTATCATATCTTATTTTGAACATTCATATAGCATACCATAACAAATTATATAGCGGTTCCCATATTTTCTTTGTTTCACACAGATTAACATCTTTCAATTTAGCTGACAAGGTATCCATTTCTGCAAGGTCTAGTAGCTTAGTTAATAGTTCTTTTGTCGGTATTTCATGCCATTTCCAATATTTAGCAAAGATTACTCAAGCTGCAGTCACCGCTTGTATTAAAACACTTTAATTCATCTGGAATAGCTTTCTGGTAACATGTTTAATAAGAAAAGTTCTGGTTGAAATCTAATTTGTACTTTCAGAATCTTTTGTAGAAGATCGTGCACCATCTTCCAATAGGATTTAGCTCTGTCACACAGCCGCCACACATGATAAAAAGTTCCATTTGTAGTCTTACTTCTCCAGCATTTATTTGACATATTTTGATACATTTTTGCTAATTTGTCTGGGGTTAAATACCATCTATAAAATATTTTATAAGTTTTTTTAGTCTATTGATCTAGTCATTTTTATATTACATTTCCAAACTTTCTCCCAGGCTTCCAAGTCTATATTTTGTCCCAAATTTGGGGCCCATACAATCTTTTACAGTCTCATCTTGCATCTTTAAGTTTAAGAGAAAATTATAAAACTTCGTTATTAATTTGTTTTCCGGTCCAAGGAGTGATTGTTCTTTAGCAAAGCCTATCACCTTTATCCTTTACAAATCTAGATTTAATTTGTAGCTTCGTCCACCAATCTAGTATTATATCCTGTTGGCTTAATTTTGTAATTTTAATAAAAAGACTTGTAATGGTCATGCCCATGTAGCGAAAAGGGGTTTTGGTAACAAGCAAAGTTTATGAGGCGTGTTTGTCTGTGTTAATCTTTTTTCCTGAAATATGAACAATTTCATTTTTGGCTGTTACAATGGTCCTGAAAAGCCCCAAAGCATGTCTTGTCAGCACAAACCTAGAATGCATCTTTCATGAGACTGAAGAAAGGGGGACCATCTCAACTCACCCCCTGTTTACCTTGCATTTGTGTTCTGGTGAGTCTCACAAACTTGCTCATGAAGACTGAAATCCTGATCCTGTACAGGCGCTCATCCCCCACCTCAGGCAACCTTCTTTTGCAGCACTGGTTTTTGAAAGACTGGTTTCCCTGGGGTATAATTTCTAGGACATGTTCTTCAGGTAGTTCTATGACTTTCATTGCAGGAAGAGGAAGACCTTGCAGCAGGAGTGGGCCGTAGCCGGGTTCCTGTACGGCAGCACCAGCAATATTCTGATGATGAGGATGACTATGATGATGACGATGAAGAGGAGGTTTGCAGTGCCAATCCTGCCATGAGGTAAATGGTGAGGCCAATGGTAGCTCCATCCAGCCTTGTTTCTGTGAAGTTGATGGAGTCCTTATGATGTCCTGAACATGGAAGAAAAGGATATTAGGTTACTTTGTCAGCTCCATTGACCTTACAGGATGAAAGACTAGAAGCAGAAATAATTTGAAGTGGGAAGGGTTGCTTATTAGTGTGAAACAGCATTATGTGTATAAAGGAATATATATTACAATTTTGGGGAGAAAAGTGAGGACTCACAGGGTGGGGGGATCTCATTTTCTCATTCTTTCTTTCTCTTTCTGTCACTTATTTTTCCTCTTTCCTTCTCTGTGGCAGAGCCTGCAGCATCTCTCCATTCCTTCTCTTGCATCCATCTACCAATTTGTTGTTTCTTCCCCTTACAGCCTCTGCCCCTTGACTTAGCCACCTGTCTTTTCTTTTCCTTTCCACATCTTCAGCTTTCCCTTTTTTGCTCACCCCTCTCCAGATCTTTTTCCTTACCTTTGCTTTTCCTTGTCTGTCTCTTTCCACTCCCCTGATAGTGAGGCTTAAAATCCTTGGCATTACTGGTGATGGCTTGCTTAGTGCCCCGCGCCCCCCCCCCCCCAAGCCCCTGAGATCTCATAACATAGTCTCATGAGAGTTTGACATTTCATACTTACCTGTAAACCTGGAGCTTCTCCCAGGCTTTTATTCCTCCTTTCTCTGCCCTTGGCTCTGCTGTGTGGTTTTTGACCCACACTCAAGGGCCTCTATGAGAATTAGATATAATGATGTGATCTTACAAATAGTATTACATAAAAGCTTTTATATATTACACCAATCTCTGCCATTACTGGAATAGATCTGTAGGATCTAGTCCTGTGCAATACAGCTATTTTATGCTTCTAAAATATGCGTGCTGTTTTGGGGTGCATTTATTATGTAATGGGTGTTTTGTTACAGTATTGTCTTTCTATCCTCTCAGCCTGATCTCTTTTTTTCTGGTTTTGGACAGATTCAAGAGGAAGGGGCAGATGAAGCAGGACAACCTGGTTGGGAGTGCAGATAGCCAGCTCTCCATGCTTCAGCCCAACACAATTAATGTGCTGACGGAGAAGCTCAAGGAAACACAAAAAGACCTCTCCATTCCTCTGTCTATTAAGACCAGCAGTGGAGGCACCGCAGTTGCTGTTGTTGCCCATTCCCAGCCATCTCCTACACCTAGCAATGAGAGCACGGACACTGCCTCCGAGATTGGGAGTGCCTTCAATTCCCCACTCCGTTCCCCCATCCGGTCAGCCAATCCCACCCGGCCCTCCAGTCCTGTTACTTCCCACATTTCAAAGGTGCTATTTGGGGAGGAGGACAGCTTGCTGCGTGTGGACTGCATGCGCTACAACCGGGCTGTGAGAGATTTGGGTCCCATGATCAGCACAGGCTTGCTACACCTCACAGAGGATGGGGTGTTCTGCCCACTTACAATCACAGGTAAAGTTCATAGGAAAGGCCTTGGATGCTATACTCCACAGTGAGTTTTTTTTAAAAAAAGTCATGTACAGGGTGAGCTATCTAGAGGCTTGTAGTCTAGGATGGCAAGCAGTTCCCACTTAGATGCTGAATAAAGCCTGTGCTAAGCACTGATCTGCAACTTTTGCTGTCTTCAGACAAATCACTTGTTTAATAGGTGCTGTTTAATCCTTGCTGTCACCTGGATGGCCAAGGCTAGCCAGATCTCAGAAGCTAAGCAGGGTCAGCTCTGGTTAGTACTTGAATGGGAAACCACCAAGGAACTCCAGGGTCACTCCACATAGGCAGGCAATGGCAAACCACCTCTAGTCCTGTGATGAGCACAGACTTGCTACACAGAGGATGGGATGTTCTGCCAACTTGCAATCACAGGTAAAGCTCATAGGAAAGACCTTGGCTGCTATACTGCATAGTGGGATTTTTTTGCCTTGAAAACCCTGCAACATTGCCATAAGTTGGTTGCAACTTGACAGCACTTTTCACCACCTTTGTCCTGAGAGTGGATAAACCTGTAGGTTTGAAGAGAACTGATGGCTACACAAACTTTTGCATGTTGAGGAGAATGTTATTAGCAGAGCACATGCTCTTTCCTTTCCCATGGTACTGAGGGTATGGCCCCAGACTCTGTAGAAAGTAGAGCCACAAAGAACTTTCCTATAACTCCATGTGTATGGAGTAACCTGTCAAAATTAAGCAGATGAAGTCTGCTTAAGAGCATACGAAAGCTTACATTCTGAATAAAACTTAGTTGGTCTTAAAGATGCACTTGTCTACTGCTTTGTTCCACCTGTGAAAGCAACAGTATTTACATACCCCTGCTTGTAAATAAATGTGTACTCTATGAGAAAAATATGCCGTAATGAGTAAACTCAACATGTTTCTGTTTCCTTGAAATATTTGTAGTGGAGTTGTTTTGGCCTGTTCTTTTGTTGCATGAAAAGCTGCTAGGCCCTCAGGCTGCCAGATTTCCCCTTGTTATGAGCACTGGAGTCTTTGGATTGTCAGTTGACCCTTGCTAGGGCTCAGAGTATGTTCTGTGTTTGACATTATACCCCCTTCTTTCATCCTATCAACCTTATTGATTGGCTATCTTTAAATACTGGGGGACTTTTCTCTTGGATAGTTAAATGTAGGGTAGATTTCAAAGAGTAGCTTAGGTGGACAGATTGCACTCTAGTGGATCTGTGGTGTTTGAAAGTTTATTTTACACCCTTTTAAATTTTATATTGGTGAACCTTTTGAGATCACTGGATTTGACAGGTTATAGCCTCTGTGGTTGGGGTTTTTTTGGCCTTTCTAGCTAGCAGATAATCGATTTTGGTATTATGTTCTCTGTAGCAGATTTTTTGGCTGCAGTGGCTGCTATGCAAGGATGGAAATAAATAGTAGTATTAGAAGAATTTGTGTTGTCACAGACCATTGCATCATTGTATCATAAAAATAAAACGCTGCTAGTATTCTTGACTGTTGAGGATCAATTTCTCATTTATACATTCTATTCTGAGAATGTGACTGTGATCTTTTAGGGGTTAGATTGGTTATGTTCACAAAAAGTGTGAGCAATACTGAAGTACTCAACGCATTTGTTAATTTGGTTATCCTTTATGTTAATATTTCTCCTTTTTGATGTCTTTGCTGATACCAGATGGTGGGAAAAACTCCCCTCTGAGTAAATCAAGTGAAGAGGTTCAGGCCAGTGTCAAACTAGAAGAGAGAGACTCAAGTGAACCAAATGACAGCAAGGAGAAAGTGGGACATAGCCGGTCAAGTGATCCACCATGTGGGGAAAAGTATTCTCCAAAAGTGAGTATTCACTCCTCTTCTCATTCTGTCCAGAAGTCATGCTTTGGTAGATGGTGACAACAGATCTTCAGGGTAAGCCACTTGCTCTGTTTCTGATGCAGTAGTCAAATGTCTGTGTTCTTGCAAAGTTATGCTTTACCAGAGCCATTATGTTTTGCTGTCTGTACTTTCAAGACAAAAAATGCATTATAGCTGCTAAATAACAGTGAAGAGGAACACTGTGTAATAACATAAAATCCAAAATGCCAATGAACTGTGTACAGTATTATAAAGAACCACATACATATCTAAGACAGAAAATGCAAGATGTAAGCAATGTGTATTTAAACATTAGAACATAATGCATGTTGTAAAATTGATAAATACACATTCATTACAAAGCTATAGCATAACAGAGTACTTAACAGAACAGTAAAAATTGTAAAATGTGTGAATAACATGTCAGGAATCTGGTATTGTATCTTATTTCAAAATGTCTTCATTAGAGGAGTTCAAAATTAAAATAAGATGGAATTTCTGTTGCTAGGTCTCCAGTCTCTGATCTATAATCAGCTCAGTGGCTGACTATTATGGCTCACTCTCACAAAATGTAAGCTCTTAAACATTTGAAAACACTTCATCATCTTTAGTACCATAGAAAGTAGTTACTTCCTATTTTAATGAATGCATATGCATCATATTACAACATGTATATTCTCATTTTTAAATATATATCATTTATATCTTGCTTTTTCTGTCTCTGGTATATATGTAGTTTTTAATAGTGTATACAGTGTGGTGCTCATTAGCATTTTTGGATTTTAGCAGCTGCAGCTGCTAAAGACAATTATCAGATGGAGTTTTAAGTTTCCTTGATTCAATACTTGCATGCTGCTGAGCCAGAATTAATTGAAGTTGGTACTTGTAACTGCAGGTTCTTTTTTTCAGCAGTGAGGGCTGCCTAAGTCATGCAGGCCCTATGATTTTGGGGTGGGGATCAGGACAATTTGGAGAGACGAGTTGTTATATAGGCTATGGATTCCTCTAGTGTGCATTTAATGGAATCTGAATACATGCTGATCTTAGATGATTGCACAACTTCTGTACAATGGTGGGATGAGCCCTTAAGATGAATATCTGACTTTAGCAAAACCTGTAACTTCAGTGCCTGAAAAGATACAGGCTTTTATTTAATTATAGCTGGCACTCAAATGATTGGGGTTGGACTAGATGACCTTGGAGATCCCGTCGCACTCCATGATTCTATGACGCTACTGGCTTTACGAGCAGAGAATTATTTGACTGGCTCAACACTCTGCATTCTTCTTGAATTTTCTCTCATCACACCTTTTCACCAGGCATTTGTGGATCATTACAAAACATTTTTTCCCAGTCCCTGTGAACTTCTGAACCAAGTAAATATTCTGCACCCCCATTCTAGTATTCAAATTAATTCTAATTGGCAAAACTTATTTCATGTTTACTACCTTGAGTTTCTGTGGGAGAAAGCTTGTTTCTAGGCAGAGTACTGTCTGGCTCCTGACGTGCCAGTCGTCATGCCAGAGCCAGACTTGAGCCATCCCCCTAGGGCCCTCAAGCCTCCCTTCCCTATCAGGCTCTGCCTCAAAAGTGTCATTCACTGCCAAAGCCAAGACTCCGGAGGTCAGGCATGGCACAGTTGGGGTGCTGGCTGATGAGACATGGCTTGGTTGGTGGGTACCCAAGGCCTCGATGGACTCAGTTGGCTGTGCGCCCAAGCCTGCCCAGGCCTGAGCATCCAAGCCATTCACAGAGGAGGGTTCCAAGATGGCAGGACCCTGCAGGAGGACACCCAACACCCGCTGCAGCCTGTCCCCTACAAGATGCACCTGCCATAGCTCCCAGGCACCAGCTGAAGCCAGGGAGAGTGATCAGTGGGGGTGGTGGGATTGGTTTAGGGAAGGGGCTAAGGAGAGGGGAGGATAAAAAGGCAGAAGGAGAGGAGTTGAGAAAGAGATGCTGGGTGAACAAGATAGGTGGATGGGCAGAGAGAGAGCCCAGTCTTGACCTAACCTAGGGGACGCCACTCAGGGCCCAAAAGGAGGATAACTGGTGCCTACAACCACCTCTCTCAGACGGTCCAAGACTCTGCCAGGACAGCCTGGTGGCCAGTTCTCCCAACACTCAGGCACTAGCCACTTTTGAAGTAGCCCATCTCTTTAGGATTGAAGTATAATGTGCAGCTTTTTTCACTGTATCACAAAAAGAACATTACAGAGCTGGAAAAAGTACAGAAGAGGGTAAACAAGAGCACATTCTCTTTAAGGGTATAGTATAGAAAGAAACAACTAGTGGGGGACATAATAGAGTAATTAGATTTTTTGGGTGGGGGGGAGGGTGCCAGGCCTGATATGATATTGTGGCTGGAAGTGCAAAGCTTTCCCTCTGACAGTTAACTTAGCATTCTGAATAATCAAGTGCTGGATAACAAAGCTTGTACTGTACTAGTAATTTTTAGTTGAAGGTATTTAAGTGTGTTTCATTTCAAACAGAGTTTTAAAAGTCAGATTCTATATGGTGCTCTTCCTGACAAGTAGATAATCATGGATAGGCGAGCTTCGTAAAATATAACTTCCCTGTCCTTCCCATTCCTGGTGAGGTCTTTGCTCCGATTTTGGTATAATTGCTTTTCTCCCTGGTAGCCTCTTGGTACTGTAGTGTGAGGTTGTAATTTTACCCTTGATTTGTTAGATGATGATCTGGGATGGTGCTTTTCTCATGAAATTCTGTCTTGTGATGATTCTGGCTCATATTGTCTTTCTCTCCCTACTTGGATGGTTTGATATTAGGGATTGGGAGGGCTCATATTGTGCTTGTTTGACTCTGGCAGGAGCTGCTGGCACTGCTGAAATGTGTGGAAGCTGAAATTGCAAACTATGAAGCCTTTTTAAAAGAGGAGGTAGAGAAAAGAAAGAAATTCAAGGTAAGTTAATGGCATGTTGTACATACCTTGGGAAATCTTTGCTGTTTTCCTGTAATCAGGGCACCTGTTGTTCACCATGACCATAATTACTGGCATGAGCAGAATAGGAAGTAAGTATTTTGTGACTACTGTCTTTAGACTAGGAAAACAGCAATTATAAAAGTTAGCAGGTATCCTACATACCCCAGAGTCCACCCAAGTCCTGTTCACTTTCTGTAATTAATTAATAACCCTTGAGCAGTAACTGATTTTTTCCTGAAACTGGAAATCTCATTGTCTTGTTGATCATCTAATCAAAACTGAGAAACTTTTATCATCTTGATCTTCGTGGTCTCTGTGCTTCACACTCATGGGATAGAGTGCCTGTGCCGATCCCCGAATCGGTACCTAAAAAGCCCGGGATTTTTCCGCACTCGGCACCAATGGGCATGCGCAGACGTCCCAATGCACATGTTCACCGGCGCCAGAGCGCGGATCCCGCCAGTTCCTTTCTGACCGCTCAGCTGAGAGGATCTCCTTTCGTGTCCCCGGTCGCTAAAGTAATTTTGGATTGCTTTCTGCCTATTGTATATAGCCTGTTTGTTGTTTTCTTAGTGTAGTTAGTTAATTAGTAGTTTAGATAGTTCATATTGTTAAAAAAAAAAAAGTTTGTTAGACTTGCCCTTCGGGGCCTAGTTCCCCCCCCCCCCCCCCGTTTTTCCCCTCAGACTTTCCTGGGTGGGTTTTTTCCTGGCCATCTATGGAAAGACGCTGGGGGGGTTTTCAAGAGGTGCCGCTCCTGTGGAAAGAAGATTGCCCCCCCCCCCCCGACGGCCATTCCCTCTGTCTTCTCTGTTTGGGCGAGGGACACCGCGTTGATTCGTGTATCCACTGCCTGAGTTTTTCTAAGCAAACTCGGAAGAATCGAGCGGCGAGGCTTTCGGCGGCACTGGTCGAGTTGGCACTTCGGCCTCAGAAGATGGCATCGAGCCTGTCGGTACCAATGGGGGAGGCTGTGGCTCCAACGGTCACATAGGCTGAGGCTTCGCCGATCAGGACCGAGATGCCGGTCGAGCGCGGGCGTGCCACTAAATGGCCTTCTGAAGGGTCTGTGGACACCCTGGCTAAGAGGCATAGGGATGATTTGGGGACCCGATCATCTGCGCCGAAGAAGGCGAAATCAAAGGAAAAGCGGAGGAAGAGACCATCCTGCACTCCTTCGCCTTCATGCGACGCTTCGGCACTGACAGCTCCACTGAAGAAGATCTTGGCGTCCAGAGGCAGTGCTTCGCAGCTGCGCCTGTCGGCATCGGAGCACAAGATCGACCTGACTCAATGCAGTGAGAGCGATTCGGTCTCGGAAGTGGAGGTTTCGGCGCCGATGGAGCAGGCAAGAGGTCGGAGAGAGCCAGAATTGCTTGCAATCGCTCGTCGCTTCCCATTGCTCCCACCATGGGAACAACGACAATGGCCTGCATATGCCTACCCCTATCCACCTTACCAGTGGTACCCTCCACGGGAGTTTGCAGACTGGGACCGGCAGTCCAAGATGTCTCATATGTCCCGGCTTTCTCAGCATTCCAGACGGCGTCCGTCGGCATTGATCTCCGTCCCACCCGACAGACGCGGAGTGGTGGAGGAAGAAGCTCAACCTTGGTCGTCGGGGTCGATTCGGTCGCCGGTGAGAGAGTCAACGCCAGTGCTCTCGGAACACTCCCTGCACAGAGAGTCCTCATCATCGGACTCTGAGGAGGGTACAGACGAGCCAGGTCGGGCTTCGGAACCTTCTCCAGTGTCTCATTCGGCTGAGGATCTTCCTGTCTCATCTTTGGAGGATCTGAAGTCGTATGGGGACCTGGTGAAGAGGATGGCACTCTCGCTTTCGCTTCTGGTGACCCAACCGCAACTTGTTGTAGATGACACCGTGTTCAACATCATGCAATGGGATATGTCTACAGCGGTTGCTCTGCCAGTGACGAAGGTCATCCTTCAGGCCGTGAAGGAGCCTTGGGCGAAGCCAGCGTCAACACCGGTGTCATAGAGGAGGCTGGACCATATGTATCGGGTCCAGGAATCGGGAGCGGAGTTTCTCTTCACTCATCCGAAGCCTAATTCGGTGGTCATTTCCTCCTCATCTAAGGCCTGAAAAACCCATTCTTCCCCACCAGATAAGGAGGGAAAGAAGTTGGACAATGTAGGGAGGAAATTTTATTCTGCGGGGCCCTCGGAGTCAAGGTATCTAACTATGCTGCATGCATGGCTAGATATGAATACTCAGTGTGGGAACAACTTTACCCCCCTTTTGTCTTCCCTGAGTGAGGAGAAGAGATCGGCTGCAAAGAAGTTGCAGAAGGAGGGTTTTGCTGTAGCCAAACAGCAATTGGCTGCAGCAAAACATATGGTCGATGTATCTGCAAAAACCATCACCTCGGCCATCTGCCTCCGACACCACTCTTGGCTTCGATCCACAGCCCTTCAACAAGACACTACGGCCTTCATGGAAGATCTGCCCTTTGAGGGAGAAGGCTTGTTCAGTTTCACCACTGACAGCGTGCTTCAGGAGATGGACAAGAACAGTAAAATGTCCAGAAACCTAGGCATGCAGGCACCTTCTAGAGCAGCGAAGCAAAAGCAGTGGCACAAGCCATGGGCAAAGAAACAATATCAGAAGTTCTCCCCGGAACAACAATGGCAACCTCACTCGACGCAACCTGAAGGCAGGTCACCGTACAGGGGGAACAACAGAAACTGCTACGCCTCAGCTCAAACCACCAGCAAGTCCAAGGGCACTCGCCCTCAAAAGCAGGGCCTTTGACTTTCCCGTAGCACGCATCATCGTCCCCATTTCTTCTTCTTCTATCGGCCTCCGCCCCTTCCTGTCTTCTTGGGAGTCCATCACTACCGACAGGTGGGCACTTTCCATCGTAGCGGAAGGCTACAGGATAGATTTTGCTCAGATTCCGAACCAGTCTGTGGTAATCACCACGCCCCCTTTCCCACCTCTGCTGGCGAAGGTGAACAACCTCCTACAGAAACAAGCCATAGAGAGAGTTCCGATGGAGGCCAGGATGGGAGGTTTCTACTCTCGCTACTTCCTGGTTCCCAAGCGGGACGGGGGTTTAAGACCAATCATGGATCTTCGGAGTCTGAACAAATTTATTCTGTACCAGAAGTTCAGAATGTCCACTCTGCAGACTGGATGGCAACTCTGGACCTGCTGGCAGTTCATTTTGCTCTGCGTTCTTTCCGCCCCCTGGTGGCGGGGGAAAGTTGTTGCTCTGCTTACGGACCATACCACTGCCCTGTGCTACATCAACAGGCAGGGAGGGACAGTCTCTTGACGGCTCTGCGCGTTGGCATTGGACCTATGGTCGGAGTGCCTGCACTACGACATCTTTGTGAAGGCTGCACACCTTCCAGGGGTCCTCAACTTGCAGGCAGACTCTCTCAGCAAGGGTGCAGCTTCCCCACACGAGTGGGAACTGAATTGGCGCTTCCTTCAGCCTGTGTTTCAGCGCTGGGGGTATCCAGGTGGATGTCTTTGCCATGGCCGAAAACAGGAAGTGTCCTCTGTTTTGCTCCAGAGGGGTCATGGATCCAGAGTCGTTGGGAGACGGGCTGCTGTTTCCATGGAATGCTCGGTTCCTTTACATGTTTCCACCCCTGCCGCTGTTGACGAAGGTGGTCAACAAAATCATGAGAGAGACCTTGTTGCATCCTGGTGACTCCTTGGTGGCCTCGCCAGAACTGGTTCCCGATCCTGCTTCAACTGGCCAGGGGGATCTTCTACCAGTTCCCGGCGGAGCTGGACCGTCTGTCAGCTCAGGGCCATCACGTACTCCATCACGACGTGCCTCACCTGAAGTTGACAGCGTGGCTTATAGACCCTGTGGGTTCTCTAGCAGAGTCCAGCACGTCTTCCTGAATAGCAGGAAGCTTTCCACCCGCGCTTCCTATAAGTGGCGGAAGTTCCTTCAGTTCCTAGTTGATCCTTCAGTTTCACCCCAGAGGGTGGGGTTGTCGGTAATTTTTGAGTTTTTGTTATCCCTGGTGGATGCTGGCCTTGTTTTTTTCCTCCATCAAGGTTTATTTGGCAGCAATATCTGCATTCCATGAACCAGTGGAGGGACATTTTGCACACCCTCCTTCTAAGAGGTTTTTGGAGGGTCTGCTTAGGCTTCATCCCCCATCCAGATCGCCCCCACAGTTGTGGGATTTGACTTTGGTGCTGGACAGACTGACTCGTTGTCCATTTGAGCCAATGGCTATGTGCTCATTACAGCTTCTTTCATGGAAGACTGCGTTTTTGGTAGCCATCACATCAGCACGTCGTGCGGGGGAGCTCACGGTGATATGTTGTGACTACCCATATCTTGTTTTTCAGGAGGCTGGGGTTTCTTTTCTCCCCAAGGTGGTTTCTCAGTTCCACCTCAACCTAGAAGTTTGGTTGCCCACTTTTCATCCTACGCCTTCCTCAGATGAGGAACGTAGGTTGCATGCTTTAGATGTAAAGCGTGCTTTATTGTTTTATTTAAGTCGTTCCAAGAGTTTTCGCATGGACAAGCAGCTTTTTGTTTCATACCCTGCCCCTAAGTTAGGTTCCAGGATTTCGTCTCAGAGGCTTTCAAAATGGCTCACTGAGACTATTAAACTATGTTATTTGTTGGCTAAGAAGCCGTTACCTGGGCCTATTCGCGGCCACTCTACAAGGGCGATGGCGTCGTTGGTGGCGTTCCTGAAAGGCGTGTCCCTGACGGATGTTTGCAAGGCTGCCACCTGGTCCTCTCCGCATGCCTTTATGAAGCACTATGCACTGGACGTGCATGCTCAACAGAGGACTCGCTTGGGAACTGCGGTGCTGCAAGCTGTTTCTTCCAGTTGACCGTCTTCCTGCCTTCAAGTATGTCTTGCTTACTAATCTCCCATGAGTGTGAAGCACAGAGACCATGAAGAAGATAGACAGGTTGCTTACCTGTAACTGTAGATCTTCGAGTGGTCATCTGTGCATTCACACTACCCGCCCTCCTTCCCCACTGCTGACCGTCTCCCTCCAGTAGGGGCTTCCAGCGGTCAGGAAGGAACTGGTGGGATCCCCGCTCTGGCACCGGTGAGCATGCGCATTGGGACACCTGCGCATGCCCATTGGCGCCGAGTGCAGAAAAATCCCGGGCTTTTCAGGTATCGATTCAGGGATTGGCGCAGGCGCTCTATCCCATGAGTGTGAATGCACAGATGACCACTCGAAGATCTACAGTTACAGGTAAGCAACCTGTCTTTCCCAAGCTGACTCTGGTGTGCTGTTGATTGCCTTAGGTGCTCTTGGCCATATTATTGGCTTTTATCTTACTAGACAATCCAAGTTTCATTAATATTGGCCGGATTTCTTTAACTTGCTTGAACACAATTACTGAACAGTTCTTTTGCTCTTTTCTGATGTATCTCTGTAGATTGATGACCAGAGAAGAACTCACAATTATGATGAATTCATTTGCACCTTTATCTCCATGCTGGCACAAGAAGGTGAGACTTAAGTAGAGCAGTAGCAGCACTAGCAGAATTTTGCTGGGCAAAACGTTGTTGATTCTAAGGGGAGTTACATCTCTTGAATATCTCAAACAGTGACACCTTTATTTCACATTAAGATGCCAGTGTTAAACATATTTTACTTTTAAATAAAATAATTGATTTGAACAAGGTTTATTATAGTCACATTCTAACTAAAGGCTTTATTCTAGTCCTAGTTGCTGCTAAAATGATCTTTTTCCTAAACAGAACTATAAAAAGAGATCTTGCTGATCTAGTTTGTTAAAGTAGGTCTTGTGCAGTTTGATCATACAACTGTTAAACGTAAGCTTTCCAAGTTCAATAGAAGTAGTTGTTCCCAGCATGAAGATAGAATGCTGTCAAATGTGCACGATCTATGGTAGGTAAAAGGTGGCAATCAGGCAAACAAAATTATATCAAAAGTACCTTGAAAATAATACACGAGAAAATCTGGATCATTGGTCTTCAACCTTTCCAGGCTTGGGACCCGTGTTCAACACCCAACCCAGCGATGGAAAATCACGTGAAGTTAGAGTGATGTGACAGGAATAGGAGGAGCTGGAAGTATAACCTCACCAGTGGGGAAGGGGGCTGTAGACAGCAAGCATTTGTGGAGCACTGAAAAACCAACTGGTTAGGAGAAGACAAGGGAGAGCTTCTATGAGGAGTGGGTTCTGAACCTACCTGTGCTAAAGTGATGATATGAGTTAATTCTGTCTCATTCTGTTGCTTCTCCCCAAATGCATGCAAACAGAAGCAGGAGGTATGATACCCCACTTGTGATGTGCAGCTCTTACAGTCCACCTGAGGGCCTCAATTTATGAGCTTGAAGACCACTGATCTAGATGGCTCAAATAAGTCAGTTAAAGCAGCTCAGCTCACATGTAAAGAAACCTTTTAATATAAGAATCAGTTCAAAAAGAGAAGCATGCAGAATAGACAAGGAAAAGTGTTAAAAAGGGGAGAGAGAATTCAGCTAGGTGCACCATTATGTCCTCTTTACTTTGCATTCACTATGGAGAAACTGTCTTGGTAGAGAAGCATTTACCTTTGAAGACCCTGAATTGCCTTAACAGATACTTCAGAACATCCCAACCTAGAATCTGGGATATTATTACCTTAAATCCTTAAACCTTCTCCATGTCCCTTTCCCTGTTGTCTCAAGCTTTCTCTTTCTGATTCTTGAAACAGAATGTACTAAGCAGTTTGAGGAAGTGAGTGATAAACCACATAGTACTTCTGGTTGGATCTTGGCATTGTCAAAAAGTAGTCATTTTAATGGGTTGGAACTGAGGCAGAATATATCAAACAGTTTGGTCAGCAAAAGTAGTGAGCCACTTACAATGTATTTTGTATCTGTTCCCTAAGTTCTTCCCAGCATCCCAGATGAGCTCTGTGGTTGGGTGAGCTGAGCACAAATGCACAAAGCTGTGAAATTGACGGCAAGCAGTTAGAGCCTCTTTGGGCCATTAGGGGTGCTAAATTTAAAGGAAGAGATGTGGGTGTGCTAGAAGCTTGCCAAAAGAAAAGCCCTTTTCCTTCTCTTTGTCACAAGATCCAAAGCTTTCTGAACTCTAATTCTTGATTTCAGTGCTGAAGAAAGGCCCAGGGCTATAGAGAACTCCACTGTCTTGGCCATAGATGTCACTGTGGAGATAGCTCTAATTCTGTAGTCCTCAATGGAAGGTGGGGTATGGTGAGGGAGTGCTTTTATATTTGTATGGATTTGAGTTGATGCTGTACATGGATACTTGATTTTAGACTACTAAATGGACCTTTCCATAACAGGCTGTCCAAGACTTAGAGTCCCTGAGTATATAGGGGGAGTGTGTTTTGAAATGTCTGGAAAGGGAGTTAAGAGCATCCTTATTTAGCTGTTGTTTCTTGTTTGAATTGTCTATGTAGGAATGCTGGCTAGTCTTGTAGAGCAAAACATCTCTGTCCGTAGACGGCAAGGAGTCAGCATTGGGCGCCTCCACAAACAGCGGAAGCCAGATCGGCGGAAACGTTCCCGGCCATATAAAGCCAAACGTCAATAGCATCGGTCTTTGGACAGTACTCTTGTGTGCACTGCTTGCTGCTGTTGATCATGTGGTGCAAATGCCAGGCATTTCTGTGCCAGTGCTGAGGAGCAAGGCTCTGCGCTGGACTCCTCTGCTCAAACCATCAGTGTTAGTGTAATGTTACACATGAATCCCATTGCATTCAGCTGGGCTTTAGATGTCTCTCTCCCCCATGGTGGTTGCCATGTGGGAATCCCACTTCTATATATTTTGGGGGGGGATTTTCCCGAAGAGAAGATGCTTGCAATGTTATGGACTGGTCCATTTAAAGGACCTACAGACATAGCCTTGAACTTGTTGTTCAGGGCCCTCAACTCACTTGCAGTATATTTTGCCACAACTAATGGCAGTCTTCTGAGACTCTGTACCAGTTAAAGGGATAAGCCAATCTCTGCTGCCCTCTGGAAGGCCATTGGGGCTGGTGTTAATGCAGTGGTAGGTGTAGTCTCAGAGTTGGAATAAATGAAGTACTGTTCACTGCCAGTGATTACTCCCTGGGAAGATGACATCTATTTTTTGCATTGGATAGTGTTTTTTTGTTCTGACAAGTGGTTGCTGATCTTTTTTGTTGTTGTAGCTCTTCCTCCCATTCCAGGAATCTACTGCTTGCTATGCATTTGAGTCATCCTGTTCTTTCATTTGTTCTTTGCAAGTAGGCTGTACATTCAGTATCAGTCTCTTGTTTTTTCTCTGGGTGGCTTCTCCTGTTTGAGGTGAGTGTGCACAATGTGATGAGTATGTATGAAATCTGTGTCATAGGAGGTGGGAGCCTGGCAGCATGAGAATTGCTGCTCTCTGGTCTATACGTGTGGGATCTTCAGAGCGCTAAAAGCAGCTAAAGTCCAGGTCTTCAGCCTTGTAAACTTGAGCCTTTGGCATTTCTTCAAATAGTGCTGCACAAAACCATGTTGTTAACCCTGCCCTCCTCCTCCAGGATGGCACAGCTTAGATATGGCTGGATCAATGATACAAGATGCTCTAAATATGCTGATAATAGGCAAGAAATACCACTGACACCACACCAAGAACTAGCAGTCTGGAGGAGTGTTAAATGGGTAAGAACCATGGTTTTGTTGTGTGTGCATGTGTTATTTCAGGTATGCTGTGGGAAAAGCCATGGGATGCTGCCAGTACAAGAGAATTGGCCCCTACTTGGTATTCAAAGCTGGCAACTCAGATAATAGGTTCTATATCCCACTGCAGTGGGAGATGTGGCTTTGGCTGATGTGAGTACTGTGGTTACCATCTAGGGTGAGAAGGCATGTCCCAGCCTTAGCTTTCTGGATAGTGTCAGCTAAGACTTGGGATGACGTCAACAATGCTGACTCCATGACATTGGAAGGTACCTTCTCCTACCTCACTGGTTACTGTCTCCCATTGCAGCAAGGGACCTTAAAAGTAAAATCAGTTCATGTAGTTGACACTTATACTGTCACTACAGCACTGAGGAGTTCCTTGGCTTTATAATTTTTTTCCCTGTCCAGACAAAAGGTAGCTTGTTTCGAAAATGAATTTATGCATTGTATGGCCATGACAGCAACATTTGTAAACATGGATTAAAGATAAATAGCAGGCTGTGATAAGTTATCTACTTTATCCAAACTGGTATTCCAAAGACTCTTTTATCCTCCTCCCCCCCGCTTGTAACTGATTGTAAATAGCTGAATCTCCTCTTGTACCCCTGGGTAAGAGCAGGCATTGTACTAGCTGGAAAATACCAAGCAGTGGAATTCAGATGACCACAAGATGCAGAAACCAGTTTTTGAGAAGATGATAATGCAGCTGCAAACAGAACTTCATTTGCTTTTCTTTGTGTACAGATGCTGATGATAGTTTCTTTTTAATATGTTGACAGAATGATCTGTCTCTTGCTTTGCTGGTTTCAAGTGCTGTAAATACCAAGTTCAAAAGAATAAAATGTATACCTGTTGGACCTCTAGTGAATTTGTAGATGGAACTGTCAAAGTGGTACCAAATAACTACATTATTCTCTGTATCTCTGGAAAGTGCTTGAGTCCTCCTTTTAGCAACAAGAACCTAAGCAAGGTGTGTGATGCATGAACTACTGAGATCGAGAACATGCTTCCTCCAAGATACAGTAGATGCTTTTGCTTTCCCTGGAGAATTATTTCATAATTCTTTTAAGCCTTCATATTACTCCAACCCCATAGATGACGGAATTACCCTTGAAGGCTTATCAGCACTTGGATCTTACAACAGGAACGTGAGCTAATGCTCATTTTAACATTTTTTTAGGACAGAGCTGAAAAACTACATATTACCTTATAGCACAGGATCAGTCACGAACACTCATTAACAGAACTGAAGTCATATGTGCAACTAAAATACTTATTTTAGTAAAAAGTCAGCTTGCTTCATTAAACAAAATCATATATTCTAGTTAGCCGAGCTTCTTTCCAGGTGAAAATTTAACAAATAAGTCCAGTGGCGCAGGAGTTATTGCTTAGAAGTCCAAGGCACAAATTAAGGCAACGCCCCGTTTGATCCAGTGCCTCTGAGGCTTGAAGGTAGGGATTTCAACAGCAATCACATAGTTGGTAGAATGACCAGTTGTTGACAGCGTCCCTAGGATAGAAACAAAGACATAGTAGACGGCACCACAGTATAGGAAGAATAACTACCAGTCTACTTCTTGCAACCCAAAACACGAATTGTTTTTAATAGTGCTCTTCTTACAAATGTTATGAGTTACAGTGAAAAGCAAAGCCTCTCTCATAAGTATGTTAGGTACTAGCTGCTGAGGTGTAGAAAGTCACAGCTGACTGTAGACGAATAATGGCAAGTAGTTGCTTGCTAGGAAGAAGCTGTTTAGCATTGACCAGAAAGTCAACCTGGCTTGATCTGTGTGGCTAAACTATTTAATCATTTCATATCACAGCAGCTCAAACAACAAAGGAAGGTGGCTGCAAACATGAGATAAGTGAGTTTTATTGAACATACAATGTATGAGACGTTATTCTTTGTCCTAAGTAAAATATGGCTCAATTAAAGTTAGCATTCCACAGGGTATGAGTATTCTATACAAAGAAAATAAAATGGGTGCAGAATTCAGCTAACAAATTCTAGACTAGTGCAGTTATGGCCAGAAAAGTTTCTGCTGATTGGGGCAGAGCTGCAGTGTCTTATAATGTTCACTTTCCTTTCTCAAATATATTAAACATTATGCAAAATCAAGAAAATTGCCATGAATGTGCAACTTTTAAGGGTACATGCTCCTCTTTTATTGAACACAGTATTTAATAGGCCTTACTGACATAATAGGCCTTACTGACATAATAGGCCTTACTGAAATACTGAAAGCGCCATCACAGACAATTCCTATGAGAAGAAAAAATGGAGAAGCCTAAAGAAGCTGAGGTGGCTCCATAAACACCTCTCTAAAGACTTGAGAAATAAAAAAGGCTCCTTTAGGAATTGGAAGGAGGGCCTTATAACCAAAGATGAATATAAATAAATCACCAGTGCTTGTAGAGAAAAAATTAGGAAAGCTAAAGCTCAGTATGAGCTTAGGCTGGCCAAAGATGCTAAAAACAACAAAAAAGGGTTCTTATGTTCAGAGTAAGAAAAAGAGCAAGGACATGGTAGGCCGATTGCGAGGGCGGTAAAGTGAAATTGTAACAGGCAGGCCTTGGATTCAGTGGGAGCTCACAGGAGCACAGCTCCTGAGCCTTCTGAGAGTTCCACCTCCTCCATTGAATAGTAGGTGCAGCTACATAACAGTCCCTGGATGAGCTCCACCACCTATTTTTCTACAAAATGACCCCTGGTAACAGGTAATGAGAGGGTGGAACTGCTCAATTCCTTTTCCTCAGTCTTCTCTTCTGAGGGAAACTGTGCTCAACATAGCAAAAACAGAACATATGAGGGTATGGAATTCCAACCTAGAATTAGCATAGGGGTAGTACATAAACACCTAGTTTCTTTAAATGAAACTAAGTCCTCAGGGCCAGACGAACTGCATCCAAGAGTTATAAAAGAGCTTGTGGATGTAATTTCTGAGTCTCTGGCTATTATTTTTGAGAATTCTTGGGAGAACAGGAGAGGTGCTGGAAGATTGGAGGCGGGCGAATGTTGTCCCAATCTTCCAGAAAGGGAAAAAGGATCTCCCAACCAAGTCAGTTTGACATCTACACCTGGAAAAGTTTTAGAACAAATCATTCAGTCAGTCCTGGAACATTTAGAAAGAATGGCTGTGATTACTAAGAGCCAGCATGGTTTTCTCAAGAACAAGTCATGTCAGACTAACCTGATCTCTTTTTGTGAGAAAGTGACTACCTTGCTGGGTCAGGGGAATACCATAGACATAGTTTATCTTGATTTCAGTAAGGCTTTTGATAAGGTTCCACATACTGTCCCTTGTTGACAAGTTGGTAAAATGTGGTTTGGATCCTGTTACCATTAGGTGGATCTGTAACTGGTTGATATATCGCACCCAAAGAGTGCTTGTGAATGGTTCCTCATCCTCTTGGAGAGGAGTGACAAGTGGCGTACCTCAAGGATCTGTCCTGGGATCTGTTTTGTTCAACATAAATGATTTGGATGAAGGAATAGAGAAGATGATGATGATACTGGATTTATATCCTGCCCTCCACTCTGAATTTCAGAGTCTCAGAGTGGCTCACAATCTCCTTTATCTTCCTCTCCCACAACAGACACTCTGTGAGGTGGGTGGGGCTGAGAAGGCTCTTACAGCAGCTACCTTTTCAAGGACAACCTCTGCCAGAGCTATGGCTAACCCAAGGCCATTCCAGCAGGTGCAAGTGGAGGAGTGGAGAATCAAACTCGGTTCTCTCAGATAAGAGTCTGCACATTTAACCACTACACCAAATTAGAGGGAATGCTTATTATATTTGCAGATGATACTAAATTGGGAGGGGTTGCAAATACAGTAGAAGACAGAAACAGGATACAGGATGATCTTGACAAACTGGAAAACTGGGCTAAAACCAATAAAATGAATTTTCACAGGGATAAATGCAAAGTTCTGCAGTTAGGTAGGGAAAATCCAATGCATGGTTATAGGATGGGGAAGACTTGTCTTAGCAGTAGTTTGTGCAAAAAGGATCTAGGGGTCTTAGTGGACCCTACTCTGAACATAAGTCAACAGTGTGATGCAGTGGCTAAAAAGGCAAATGCAATTTTGGGCTGTATCAATAGAAGTATAGTGTCCAGATCATGTGAAGTGATAGTATCGATTTGCTCTGCTCTGGTAAGACCTCACCTGGAGTATTGTGTTCAGTTTTGGGCACCACATTTTAAGAAGGATATAGACAAACTGGAACAGGTTCAGAGGAGGGTGACGAAAATGGTGAGGGGTCTGGAGACCAAGTCTTATGAGGAAAGGTTGAAGCTGCTGCTAGTCTTGAGTAAACATTACTGACCTTGATGGACCAATGGTCTGATTCAGTACAAGGCAGCATAATGTGTGAACAAGGCTGGCCTTTTATCTTATACTTGATACTAAAATGAGGTCAAAGATGCAAAAGGAAATTTCCTTTTGAGATCCAGATATCCAACTACAGATCAACAGGGAAAAGTTCTGGGCCTGTCTTGGTCAAGTATATCAAAGGTTTCAACTTAATAAATGCTTACCTGCACGAGTGAGTGTCTTATAGATGGGACACAGATAGATTCCTTTGCTTGGAGGCTTGCGGTTGGGTACAGGAACCAACCAGATGATTGCCATTTCTGTGTACAGCTCTTTAGGCCGTGATTCTGTGAGCTGAAAGTACAAGGGATCCCACCGAGCCCCCTCCAGAAATAAGCCATGAATGTAACATCCCACAGGAGGGCGTTCAGTTAGTTCGTTCACAGACTCAGCCATTATCTAAATTGAGAGGGAGAAAGGTGGCTTTCACAAAAAAAATCAACAAAAAACACCCAAGTGTGGGGTACCTGTCAGTTTTGCGCAATATAAAACCTACAGGAATGTCATGGATTCATTAATTTGTTGTAGATTCACTGTGTGAAGCTCATGGTATGAGGTAGCAACTATTCAGGTTAGCAAAACCAGGATCTGGCAACCTGAGGTATGGTGTATACATTCTTTACTCAGGTTATGTTTACAGAGAGCATGAGTTGCCTAAATGTCAATATAACCTGTCTCACTGACCTTAAAATCAAAAGAGATGGTATCTATGGATATGACAGATTTCCTGGCAAAATTCTGTAATGTCCCTGTTAAAAAGGCCTGGGGAAAGAAGAAGCCACTGATCCAGAACACGGGGGGTATCCCTTTATCAATCCATCTTTTCAGGAAATCAATGCGTAGCAGCAGGTCATTTACCCAGGAAGCCAAGGGTTTTAGGGAGGGGTATGCCTGTGGGAGAAGACAAATACCATGGTACTTTGTTGAGAGACTACCATTTAAAAAGTGTAAGTAATGCAAAGGATGCTTCTAACACAACCCAAAAACTCTAGTTCATTAGTGAATACATAGCTCAGAATTCACGACCCAAGATTTGTAAAATACAACACCATCATTCTTTCTAGGTTGGTTCTACTCTGCACTACTAAAGAATTATAGTATGTTTGATGTCATTTCAAAAGAGATGGTAACTCACAGCAGCCAACTGAAGCATCTCTATATGTAGATACAGCCTATTTCTATAGTATCCATGTTGTATGGATTGCTAAGCACCTCAACTTTGAAAATAATTGCCCATCAAGCAGCAGTACCTTGCTATTCCACATCTCTGGGACTGTGTTGTTGTATAAGCTGTTGGCCATAAGCTCTAGCTGTGATGACATAACCACTAGGCCTTTAAGAGCTTTTAGCAGATCTTTCAGAGATGCTGCAATTACTTCTAGTAGGCGATTGTACCTGCACAAAAAGAAAGCCAAAGTAAGCCAACCTTAATTTTGACAGCTCCCCAGTACTCTGAAACAAATGAAACTCTAGGGATCTTACCCACTTTTGATGGGGCCTGACTTGGTAACAGCTTGAGTAATTTATGTTGGTTTACTGTGGATGTCACAGTATGTGTGAATCTTGGGACTGCTGTTTAAAGGTAAAGGTAGTCCCCTGTGCAAGCACTAGTCATTTTCGACTCTGGGGTGATGTTGCTTTCACAACGTTTTTACGGTCCCAGTCATCTACACTTTCCCCCCAGCAAGCTGGGTACTCATTTTACCAACCTCAGAAGGATGGAAGGCTGAGTCAACCTGGAGCCGGCTACCTGAACCAGCTTCCACTGGGATCGAACTCAGGTTGTGACTACTAGTTACCTGTAACTAAATATGTACAGGCACCGAAACAAAATGCTTTATTGAGGATACCCATTAGTTTTCAGAAAAGTTCCCAGTAATTCTGGCTTGCTAATTTAACTTTTTCAATCCTGCCTGCCAAAATTAGTGCACTTCAATGCAGAACTAATCAATGCATTCAGAATGGAATAACTGTGCAGAGTACTGCAGTGCGTGTGGAGCTCTATGAAAATAGCAGTTAGAGGTGAGCTTAACTGCCCATTCCGTCTCACACATTTTTCTGAAATACATCTTTCATTGTACAGGTGTGGAGTTTCACGGTTTCACATCCCTCGGACTGGAGAGAAAGATCACAATCTTCATCCTGCATTGGTTTAGCTCATGAGAATAACCCAATTTTAAATAGCAGGCCTACATAACTTATGTTGTAATTCTTTTCTTCATCTTCCCGATGTTTTGAACTGTAGCCAAAGTTATGAGTGCTGTAGTGAGTCATCTCCATGGGACAATTCCACCCCCCCCCCCCATTAACAGTGGAGTTTGATCATGCAAGGAAAATATGTGCTACCAGAAAGAGAGATTGATTTGATGATTTCCCCTTTTATGCTGGTCTGGGGGGCAGTCCCCAACAAGTGGCATCTGGGAGCATTTGAGGGGGGGGGGGGGAAGTGGTGTTTGAGGAACTTGCATTCTGCTGATGAGAATTTCTTCTGCCAGAGATTTCTCATGGGATCCAAGCCTATGGATTCTTATAATAGCACATTCCTTGTTCCTAATACCTTGTTTCTAATATACTAACTGCATGTTCAACAGAAGCTAGGTGGCTAACAAAAACTGAAAGTGGCTCTTGACCTTCTTGAATGCTAGAAGACATGGGGAGCAGTAGCACCTTCCTCAGTCAACAAAAATATTTGCCTGCAGCTGCATTGTACCCACTTTCTTCCCCTGGCAGCTGATGTTATATTGGTAGCAGTTTACTTCTTTGGTGATTATGGCAGACAGAGATATAACCAGTATTAACAGCTGGGTCAAAGTTAAACAAACAGGAGTCCAGTGGCATCTGAAAGTCTTTAACAAAATTTATTTCAGTATAAATGTTTGTATGTCAGAGTTCAGCTCATCAAATATTTATTTATATTTATTTTATTGAGCTTCTAGCCTGCCCTACACTGCAAGCAGGCTCAGGGCGGGTCACAACAAAGATTAAAACAACCAGTCAATCATTAACAGTAATAACGGAGCAATAATAAACTTCACATCAATAAATGCAGTAATAACAATTGATTGCATCATCTGATTTTCCATCTACATCTGTTTCCGTACATATCTCTAGATATGTACGGATGGATGGCAGTTGATGCTGTCAGGGCAAGCAAAAGACATAGATCATACTAGGCAAGCAAAACAAACAATGAAGGGGAGGGGAGGTCAAGTGGATAGGTCTCATAATGCCCCTGTATAAATCGATGGTGCAGTCTCATTTGGAATACTGTGTGCAATTCTGGTCACCGCACCTCAAAAAGGATATTATAGCATTGGAAAAAGTCCAGAAAAGGGCAACTAGAATGATTAAAGGGTTGGAACACTTTCCCTATGAAGAAAGGTTAAAATGCTTGGGGCTATTTAGCTTGGATGAAAGAGCTAATAACTGCCTCCAAAAAGAAAATTAGAAAGGATATTGAAGATTTGAAAAAAGATATAGAAGATCTCAGAAATGAAACTATGGTAACATCTAAAAAAGTGCAAGAAATGGAGGGGAGAGTGAAAGCACATGATTACACCTTGAAAAAAATACGAGAAAAAGTGGTAATATATGACTGAAAACTGATGGAAACTCAGATACGTCTGAGAGGAGTACCTGAAGACGAACAAACTGACTTAAAGGAATATATAATAAAAATTATTGTGGAATTCCTGGAGGAAGATCTAGAAGGTACAAGGAACATGTATGACTATGTGTACAAACTCATTCTATGCCAAAAAGAATAATCTACCAAGAGATGTGGTTATAAAATTTATGACAAAAGGTGGGAAAGATCATAAATAAGAATTTTGGGAAAACACTGACAGTTGAAGGCAGCAGAGTAAGAATCATGAAGGAGCTGCCAAGACAAGTGTTAACTGACAGAAGGACATACAAGAAACTGACAAAAAAATTACGAGACAATGAAATAAGGTATAAGTGGATACTACCAGATACTGGTGGATACTACCAGAAGATGTGAGTTTTGAACTTCAAGGGAAAAGGATCACAATCACAAATACACAAGAACTGCGTAGGTTTTATGAAGAACATAAAGAATTTGAACCATGATGGATTACAAATTATTATCTTGGAATGTAAATAGTCTAAGTTCACCACAAAAAAGAAAGGCAACGTTTCATTGGATTAAAAAGCAAAATTGTAATATAATTTGTTTGCAAGAAGTACACATTAAACAAAAGGATTACAAATTTTTATGGAATAAACAATTGGGGCTTGAATTTTTTTCACTGGCTGAGCAGAAGAAAAGATTTTCTATATCAAACAAGAATTGGACCCAAAATTGATTTTTAAGGACAATGATGGGAGATATGTAGCGGTGGAAATAATAGTAAATGGGAAGAAAATGTTGCTATTGGGACTGTATGCACCAAATGGAGCAAAAGATATATTTTTTAAAGACATTACACAGCAATTGGATAATGTGACATATGAACAAATTATGATAATGGGGGACTTTTTTTTCCCCCAGTTTAAATTTTTTATTAATGAATAATAAACACAATTTTACAAACATCAACTATAACAATAATATTAACAATAACTAAACCATAAGCCATCCTGTTTTGTATATGATATATCTAGTACATGTCTAATAAAAAGCAAAGTCTATGTATTTGTCTGGTAATTTACAAAATGCACTTTGATCGGAATGTACATAGGCAAAAAACCGAAACCATTTTTCTATAAACATATTCTTCTCGCTTCCTTTATCAGGTGCTTCTGAAATTTGTATGGTACCAGCTATTTTGTCCATCACAATTAAGTCCCAAATTTTTAGAAACCATTTTCGTTTGGAAGGTAGAACCGAAGCTTTCCAATGTTGAGCTATTGATAATTTTGCCGCTAAAATAAGCATAGATGCTAATTCTTTCTTATGTTTTGGTAATTCCGAATCATTCCATAGGTTAAGCAAAATTGATTCAGGGGCAAATGGCACCTTGTGGTCTATGATACGTTCCAACGTGGGTAAGACTAACTTCCAGAAATTCAAAACAACAGGACATTCCCACCAACAGTGGATAAATGAGCCAATCTGGCCGCACCCTCTCCAGCAGTTTGCATCTTTTGATCTTTTAGAATAAAAAATTTGTTGTGGTGTTAAGTACCACCTGGAGTAAATCTTAAAATTTTGTAGCCGCAAGTTCAATATAGGAGTGTGATATAGATATGACGACCAGATGTTTGACCAATTTTCTATTGTAATTTTAGTCCCGCAATCCTTATCCCAAGCTTTTACTATTGAGCTTTCTATATTCAATTTGAAGTTACTTAGATCTTTATAGATAATCGCAGTCTTTCCCTTGAGTTTAGGATCCGGATCTATCATGGCTTCTTCAAAAACTTTCAGAGGTCTATTCAATTGTGACAAAATATTTGGGTTGTGTAATAAATGGTGTACCTGTTTGTATTGTAACCAATTGGTCTTAAAATGGAATTTTCTTTCTAAATTTTTATTCGATCTCATCAAGTTATTTATAATTAAATGTTTGAATCTAAAGATACCTGCCTCTCTCCAATTCTTAAAGCTTGTTTTTTCCTTTGCAGCTGGAAACCAGTCTTGCCCCAAAAAAACTGTTGCTGGGGAGGGGTGTGGCGCTAATATATTCCTATATTTGTCCCACACATAATGGGGGACTTTAATGGAACAATTAAGAATGCATTGGATAGATCTGGGGGGAAAATAATAAAGGGAAATTGCCAAAGTCCTTTTTTGAATTAGTTAAACAAGAAAATCTGGAAGATATATGGAGGAAGTTCAACCCTGAAATGCGGGACTACACCTTTTTTTTAACAAGACAATACTTTTTCAAGGATTGACATGTTGTGGGGTACAAAAGACTTAGGACTTATTACAAAGAAAATAGATATCTTACCTAAAGTAAGAGCAGATCATAATCCATTATTGTGGTCAACTAAGTCCACCAAAAAGGTGAGAAGATGGAGGTTAAATGAAGATTTACTACAAAATAAAGAAATAGTGGCATCTCTAGAGAAAGAAACTAAAGCTTTCTTCCAAATAAATGATAAGGAGGATATTGAATTTCAAACAGCTTGGGATACATATAAAGCAGTAATGAGAGGGTTATTGATTACACTGAATAATAAAAATAAAAGAGCAAAGGAAAAACAATTGTTGGACATTCAGAATGAAATAAAGAAAAAAGAGGGGGAGCTGAGGAAGAGACCTGGGAAAAAGAAAATTATGAGGGAAATTACAGTACTTCAAACACAAATGAGACATTTGTTAAATAAAGAATTGGAATGGAATCTGAAAAGATTGCAGCAGAAATCTTTTGAAGGAGCAAATAAACCTGGAAAATATTTGGCTTGGCAAATGAAAAAAAAGAGAGAAAACAGAATTATTAACAAAATAGTAGTTGGTGGTAAAGAGATTGTGGATCAAGAAGGAATCAAAAGAGAATTTTTTAAATATTATGCCAAATTGTTTAAAGGCTTTAAGATAAACAAAGAGAAGATGGAAATATATTTGCATAAAATTAAAATAGCTCCCTTAACAGAAAATATGGAAAAAGTTTTGAATGAACCAATTGAAAAAATAGAAATTGAAGTGGCAATTAATTCAATGAAAATGGGAAAAGCACCTGGTCCAGATGACTATACAGCAAAACATTTTAAAACCCTCTTTAAGGAGTTAACACCGAAGCTTCAAAAACTGATGAATATTATAAGATTGCAGGGGAAAATACCAAATACATGGAAGGAAGCACTAATTTCGCTGATTCCAAAAAAGGATAGAGATGTAAAAAATTTCAATTGTTAAATACATTAAATTTCAGTTGTTAAATTTCATTGTTAAATAATGACTATAAAATATATACAGGAATCTTAGCAGAATGATTTAAACAATATTTGATTAACTTTATTAAGGAGGAACAAGCAGGATTTCTTCCCAATAGACAAATTAGAGACAATTTAAGGACTGTTGTAAATATTGTAGAATATTATGGAAGACATCCAGAAAAAGAAGTTGCTTTATTTTTTGTGGACGCAGAGAAAGCTTTTGATAATTTAAACTGGGACGTTATGTTTGCAGTGATGGAAAAAATGGAATTGGGGGAAAGCTTTATAAGAATGGGTGAAAGCAATATATACTGAACAGTATGCAAAACTTTGCATAAATGCGGATCTTACAGAGGATATGAAAATTAGTAAGGGAACAAGACAAGGTTGCCCTCTTTCTCCATTGTTGTTTATAATGACTCTTGAAGTTTTGTTGACGCAAATTCAAGAAGATAAGGAAATAGAAGGTTTGAAACTAAAAGGCTTTGCTTATAAATACAGAGCATTTGCAGATGATGTAATGTTTATAAATGAAAATCCTATACAAGTAATGCCATTATTACTAGGTAAGATCCAAGAATATGGAGAAATGGCAGGATTTTACATCAATAAAGAGAAGTCAAAATTTTTATGCAAAAATATGCAAGGGAGTAAACAAAAAGAATTGCAGGAGCTGACGGGATGTGAAGTTACCTCTAAAGTAAAATATCTGGGTGTGGAGATTACAATGAAAAATATTGATTTAGATAAAAACAACCATGAAAAGCTGTGGCATAAAATGAATGAAGATATGGTAAAATGGAATAAACTTAACTTGTCATTGCTTGGAAGAATAGCTGCAATAAAAATGAATATCTTACCAAGAATCATGTATTTGTTCCAAACTATTCCGATAGTGAAAGACAGTAAACAATTCAATAAATGGCAAAGAAAAATTTCAGAGTTTGTATAAGCGGGGAAGAAACCAAGAATTAAAATAAAAATTTTAACAGATGCAAAAGAAAGAGGAGGATTTCAACTACCAGATTTAAAGTTATATCACGAAGCAGTATGTCTAGTATGGATAAAAGAATGGGTAATGTTGTTGAATAGAAAACTTTTAGTATTGGAAGGTCATGGAAATAAATTTGGTTGGCATGCTTATATGTACTATGGGAAGAAAAGGATGGTTTTTTTTCTCTCATCACTATATAAGAAGTAATTTGTTGAATACATGGATGAAATACAGAAAATATGGAGATGAAAGGAAACCGTTGTGGATAGTGCCAGCAGAAGTAATTACAATATCGGCGGAGACGGGTGAAGCAAGATGGTTGTCATATAATGAATTATTAAAAATACAAGGTGGCAAGATAGAGTTGAAAACAGCTGAAGAATTGAATAATAAGTATGACTGGTTCCAAATGCAACAAATAAAGAGCTTGGTGGAAAATGATGTTAAAAATGAAGGAATAAGGAAAGTGCAAACTGAACTAGAAAATGTTCTACTTGGCGATAATGAAAAGTTGATTTCAAAACTATATAAACTATTACTGAAATGGTCGTCTGAAGATGAAGTAGTAAAATCTCAAATGTTAAAATGGGCAATTAATGTTAATAAAGAAATACAGATGGAAACATGGGAATACTTGTGGAAGAACTCTATGAAAATTCTGACATGTTATAATATCAAAGAAACTGTTATAAATGATGTACAGGTGGTATATGACTCCTAAAAAGTTAGCAAAAATTAACAATAAGATGCCAGATAGATGTTGGAAATGTAAAAAGCATGAAGGTTCTTTCTATCATATGTGGTGGACTTGTGAAAGAGCAAAACAGTTTTGGCAAATGATTCAACAAGAAATCTCTAGAATCTCCGGATATGAACTTAAGAGAACTCCAGAGACTTTCCTATTGGGATTACAAATGGAGACATTTCCAAAAGAAGGTAGAACTGTAATTTGGTACTTGCTTTCAGCTGCTAGGACATTATATGTGCCGTTATGGAAGCAAGATAAAATACCAGAAAAATGGGATTGGATTGTAAAAGTTATGTCATGGAGTGAAATGGATAAACTTACAAGAATCTTGAAAGACTATGATTTAGAGGGATTTAAAAGGGATTGGGATAAATTAAGAAGATATATAAAAAAGAATGGAAAGTAAAAGGACATTGGGTGATTTTTGAGAATACCACTTAGGTTTTTAGGAGAAGAAAGAAGATGAACTATAATAACTGGGTGGGACTTTATAAAGTATAAGAAATGTGTTTGTTTATTTCTCTGCAAAATGATATATATATATATTTACTTTTTATTATTATTAAGATTCTTTTAAAGTTAAAGATACCTTTTGGTATCAGAAGTTTAGGTAATTGGCACCAGCGGAAGTCAAGATTTGGGGGGAGGGGAGGAGGGGAAAGTGTAATGTATGGGGAAGGTAGTAAGTGTTTATTAATATTTTATTAGTATTGGATATAATTACCATATATTACCAAATAAAATTGTTTAACTGGAAAAAGTCCAGAAAAGGGCAACTAGAATTAGAGGGTTGGAACACTTTCCCTATGAAGAAAGGTTAAAATGCTTGGGGCTCTTTAGCTTGGAGAAACGTTGACTGCGAGGTGACATGATAGAGGTTTACAAGATAATGCATGGGATGGAGAAAGTAGAGAAAGAAGTACTTTTCTCGCTTTCTCACAATACAAGAACTCATGGGCATTCGATGAAATTGCTGAGCAGTCAGGTTAAAACGGATAAAAGGAAGTACTTCACCCAAAGGGTGATTAACATGTGGAATTCACTGCCACAGGAGGTGGTGGTGGCTACAAGCATAGACAGCTTCAAGAGGGGGTTAGATAAAAATATGGAGCAGAGGTCCATCAGTGGCTATTAGCCACAGTGTGTGTGTGTATATATATATGTGTGTGTGTGTGTATATAATATTTTTTTGGCCACTGTGTGACAGAGTGTTGGACTGGATGGGCCACTGGCCTGATCCAACATGGCTTCTCTTATGTTCTCTGCTGACTCAACTGTAGGCCTGGCAGAACATCTCTGCTTTACAGGCCCTGTGGAACTGTTTTAAGTCCTGCAGGGCTGGATCTCAATAGGGAGAGTGTTCCATCAGGAAAGTGCCAGAGCCAAGTAGGCATTGGCTGAGACTAAGCAGACATCTATAGGGCAGGGGACCGCCAGCAGGTCTTGGTCCATCGAGCACAATGCTCTTCTGGAGTCATATCATGAGAGACGGTCCTGCAGGTATGTTGATCCCAGACTGTATAGGGCTTTAAAGGTCAAAACCTTGAACTTGTCAGAGCACTGGATGTATGTGTAATCTTAATGGGGTTTCTGTCAGGAAACATGCTGCTGCATTCTAGACTAGCTGAAGTTTCCAGATCAGATTCAAGGGTAGCCCTGCATAGAGCAAGTTATAGTAGTCCAGTCTGGAGGTGATCACTGCATGGTCACTGTAGCCAGGTCAGTGGGTGGGAGATAGGGGGCCAGTTGCCTGATCTGGCAAAGATGGTAAGATGTCGACCTGGCAAATTTGTGACTTGGGCCTCCACGAGGAGTCCCTGTGCTGTTATGGATGATGCCAGATCCGCAATCTGTGAGGAAGTGATCTCATTGGCAGGGCCCCCATCCCATGCCCAGGAAGGAAGTGAGGAGGAGGCAAGGGCAGCACGGCTTTTTCAGCGGGTTGCTGCTACTGCTGCCGCAGTTCCCCCCGCCGATCAGCTGATAGGGGGAGGGCAGCCTTTAAAGAACCGGGGAGACGCTTCACTGCCCCTTTCCCAGTCTTAAACTTGTGAAAACGGAGGGAGTAGGAGGCACCACAGGGCAGAGGCCAAATTTGGTGCCCCCACCCTGCCGGGCCTGAGGCCATGATGGGCGGGCCGGCCCTGGGGCCAAAAAGGTTGGGGGCCACTGGCCTAGGGCACCAGGAGGAGGGCGGCAAATTGGGCTCCCCCCCTTCCAGTACCCCAGACAAACACCTAATTTGCTACCCCCCCTCCAGCATGCTGAGAGGAGCGACGCTAGCCTTTCACCCACTTTGATGCAGGCATCTCTGTAAAGCGTTCTCTTAAGAGAGCGCGCTGCGCGACGAGGCTCATCACGCTGCACTCTCAAGAGAACACTTTACGGAGATGCCCGCATCGAAGCGGGTAAGGGGAGGCTGGCATTGCTCTTCTCAGCATGCCAGAGGGAGGGTGGAAGGTGGCTGCCCACTCCCCCCCCAGCACACTGAGAGGAGTGCACCAGCCTCCCCTTACCCAGGCCACTTCAACCCGGGCATTTCCATAAAACATTTTTTTAAGTGAGAGCGTGGTGCAACGAGACTGGAGCATGCCACTGCAATGTGGCACTGCAAATAACACAAGAAGGGAGGGAGGGGCAGGAGGGGGCATGGCGTAGGTGGGCTGGCAGAGGGGAGGGTTGGCAGGGCTCAGCGTCGTAAAGGGGGCGGTGTGGAGCAACTTTGCCTAGGGCTTATCAGCATGGACACTGAAGTCCCTCAGAATTAGAAGCCTTGGGAACCCCAAGACCCAGCCCAACACTGCCTCCAGCAGGTATGACAGGGTATCTGCTGGTATGCTAGGTGCTTGGTATACCAGCCAGATAGCTAAACTCTCTTCAGCATCCCATGCCAAGCCTATATAATCAATACTGGTGATCTTTGGTGTGGGAAGTGACATGAGGGGAAAAGCCTCTCGAATGATGAAGTTATATTAATCCATGTTTTATTGTGGTGCTGTGGATTGACATGGTTACCCATCTAGAATTATAATCCACATAAAATTAAGCATTATACCTGATCACCTCCTGTGACAGAACTGTATTCATGGACTCCTCATACAGCACAGGGTATTTTAGCATCACATCCTGTAAATTGATGGGTTGAGGTACCTTTTCCAATATGTCTTTTGAGGATTCTTCCACAAGCTAGAAAATGGAGGGAAAGGAAACAAAAAGCTGTTTGAGGTTAGAGAGGTTCAGAGATGGCTTCTTACTTAATTGGATGACAGAAGAGAGGCCTTTGTCCAAGTGGAAGTTAATTACTTTCCAGTTTAAGCTCCCTACTTACTTTTAGAATTTAATTACAATTGGGCTTTGGGGCTTACTTAAAGGCTGTTTTGCCTTTCCCTCACTTTCCAGCAATAACACTTCAAGACCTTTGGTATTTAAAAATTGGTTGTAAGAGGCCTCACACAGTGGGAGAGCTCTATAGCCAGGAATATAAATAGTCTGCATTTAAAACCATAAAATTTTGCTCCAAGGAAGGCTAGATTCTGTGACCTTATGCTTAGTCATCAAATTTGCACAATCTATTCTGTATAATTTAGTTAGGCCAAAGAGCTGTGCAGGGTCTGAAGTACTGTAAACCTTTTTGGTCACCCCTTTGGCTTCTGAGAGTACAACAAGCATTAGCTACATGCTTTCATATGTCTTTGCAGGCATAAGGGCTAGAAATGGGTTTGTTAGAGCCCCGTGGTGCAGAGTGGTAAAGCTACAGTACTACAGTCAGAGCTCTCCGCTCATGACCTGAGTTCAATCCTGGCGGAAGCTGGGTTCAGATGGCCGGCTCAAGGCTGACTCAGCCTTCCATCCTTCTGAGGTCGGTAAAATGAGTACCCAGCTTGCTGTAGGGAAAGTGAAGATGACTGGGAAAGGCAATGGCAAACCACCCCATAAAAAGTCTGCCATGCAAATGTGAAAGCAACATCACCCCAGAGCCAGAAACAACTGGTGCTTGCGCAGGGGATTACCTTTACCTTAAGATTCCCAGTAAACTGAATTCTGTACCCTAAAACATATTGTGGCCTCACCTCCTTCCATCCCTACACTCTTGTCAAGCTGTGGCATGTATGCAGCCTTCTCTAAATTTGGGTTTCTAGATAGAGCAAACCCCAGGAAATAGGTTTACAAACCTCCTCCCTGCTTCGCCCTCCTGCAGTTGATGTTTTTGGCTGAAGCTGGATAATGGCTCCAAGCAATGCAAAGGTCTCATTCTGAGCAAAGGTGATGTTAGCATTGTCATGCAAACTAAATATCTCAGGCATGTCATTGAGGGGGAGGCTCTTGATGTATTGAATGTATCCCTATGGAAAAATCAACATGTAGGACAAAGAGGAAGACCCAGTTGAAGGGAAGAGAGAAAGAAAAGAAAAAATAATTCCAATGACAGCACTTTTTAATTAGCTTCTTGATCCAACCTACTTCAAAAGCACATAAGCATAATACAACTTTTACCAGAGTTATACTTACAAGCAGAGAACCTATGAGACTCCCAGTGAGATGTCACCTTTCCCCTTTGCTTGGCAGTGTTGGCTCCCACTGTCCCCCACCCTGCCTGCCCACTTACAGACTGCCATTTTCACCTGCCTGGTGCATGTGGTGGCAGCTCCCAGCCTGCAGCACTTCAAAATGGCAGCAAAGATATCACAACTTTGGGTCACTCACAGTCTTCCCCCCAAAAAACTTTATTTTTTTTTTTTTGGGGGGGGGATGTTCCTGAAAAAAGTACCTTCAGAATTTTCTAATGAGGATGCAAAGTGACTTACAACTTTATTCTCCCTTCTTCCACATTCTCTTCACAACAACGTGAGGTACGTTAGGCTGGGCACAACTCATTAGCTCAAGGTCACCCAATGAACTTTCATGGCATGGTGGCAATTTAAACCCTAATCTCTGAGATCATTGACACGCTACCTTTTTTCCCCCAAGAACCATTTCACTGGACAAAGATATTAACAAATCAATACATATTTCCAGAAAAATAATTAACTTTTTCAGCTTCAGTTTACTAAAGCAGGAAGATAATGGGACATTCAGGGCCTCGCTATAAGTTAACTTTTCCTCACTTCTTCCCTAGGTCCTGTCAATAGACATGGACTGTACATTCCTTGTTCAGAACTCAGTTTCCAGCTGCACAGGAGCAGCATGAATCTGATCACAGGAACTCAGGCAAGTCAAAAGAAAAATGTAAAGGAAGGTCTTCAGGCAAGGTTCTTCCTATGAGGCAATATATTTACCTCCTATTTTGTTCAACTTACATTAAGGTCATATGTGGTATTAATCTGCTTATAGATACCAGATTCTGAATAACTGAACTCTGGAATTAAAACATCTGGGTTATAGAAATCTTCTAAAATATTCATGATGCAGCGTCGATCCCAATCATCAGTCACTCGACCTCCATAATTAATCTCACCAGCAGTATACTTCAGAACCTGCATTGGTTAGGAAGTAGAAATGACAGAAAAGGTTTTAGCTTCGATCCATCTATTTCTTTGCACTCCCTCTCCCAAACCAAAATGCACAATACAGCAAAGTGTGGGTGAAACACACCATCTGCATGCATGCGCAAAACTGCACATGGATCTTTGGTCCAAGTCTTTGTCTCTATATTGATCTCTATCACTTACCCACAAAAACTCTCTTCTTTGTTTGGTACAACTACAATAGAAAGATAACTAGCATACACTTAGTTTGATCCAACTCAGCTACTTTAAGGTGTATGTCAAATGTGAGGTTGACAGAGAATTAAGAGTAGATCTCATTGAACGCAAGAATACAAACACTGCATGTAGAAAATTTCAAGTGTAAGACCCACAAGGACTTGTGAAGGGCATCTCATTTCCCTCTCCTCCACTATTTCCACATTCTCTTCCCTGGAAGCTTCTGTAGCCTCTCTGTTTTCCTGCTTTATTTTCTCCTTCCCACTCACCAGCCAACCCATTTATATGCCCCCCACCCCAGTCTTCAGCTTTCCCCCACTCCCAGCAGCCTCCTCCTGGGAAAACTCTGTGTGATACTGGCTTAGTTACATACTAGGAATCAGCAACAATTTGTGAAGGGCACCTCACTTCCCTATATCCCACTCTGCACATTGTTTCCTCTTTTCTTTCTCCTAGCTGCGTCCTGTATCCACACTTTTACCTGCTTTCTTTTTCCCACCAACCAACCTTCCATCTACCCCCTTCATCATCTCCTATATTTATTATTTATTTATTTCATTTATACCACAACTTTCTCCACAATCAGCTTACATCATTCTCTGCTCCTCCACTCTATCCTCACAACAGCCCTATAAGTTAGGTTAAGGTGAGAATGTGTGACTGGCCAAAGTCATCCAATGTGCTTCCATAGCAGAGTGGAGATTCAAGCTAGGGTCTCCTAATCTGTAACCACTACACCACACTGAATTTTGTGGGGTGGTTGCTGTTGAACAATGCAAGATGCCAGTCCTGGGTAAATCATGCAAATCATGTTGTATCATATCACAGGCAGTTACTGCCAGGCCTGGCCCCAGGTGAGTTCTTCCTCAAAGGCCAAAACAGCTCTAAAAAGGTCCTGCCCCCTCCCCGTCTTTTTATTTATTTATTTGTTTGTTTGTTTATTTATTTATTTGTTTGTTTATTTATTTCCATAGATTTATAGGCCGCCCTTTCCCATAGTGGTCTCAGGGCGACTTCCAACATAATGGACAGAATTTTTACTGACAGAAACCAAAGCTTGAAGGCTGGCAATAATGTCATGGTTGCCTAGCAACAACCACTATGAGGGCAAGCATTTCTTAAAGCTATAGGTGCTGCTTCTATTATTGGGACCATTAACTCCAGTGTTTAGGTTTTTGGTTTTTTTGAATTTCAGAGTTTTCTACAAACCTGAGGCTTTTTCAGGTTTGCTGAAAGATCTGTTTTATATGTTCATGGCTCCAGTCTCTGGATTTAAGTATTCACAGATTTGGCCACATTGAGAATTAGATATATTGATTGTCAGCAACAATGGATAACTGGAGCTCAAAAAACATCTTCACAAATTAATGGCCTTCATGTATGGCCACACGAAGGCCATTGATTTGGAGCAGTCCCAATTAATCTATTTCAAACATTTGAGTGGTTAAAGCTGAAAACACCTATAGTTCTTGTGGCCAGATGATTCTGAATTGTAGTAGCAAGACACTGCAGTTGGTATGTGTAGTAAATACCAATTTGGTAAGACAGCATAATGCAAAGGATGAAGGTCTCTGTAGGGAGCCCAACAGAGATTAATTCATACTTTCATGAAACCTACTATACAAGAGAATTCTTCATTTACTGATATAGAGAAATTCTCTGGTTCAGAGGACTTTCATTAGGAGGAGAATGTGAATGGTAAAAACAAGTGACTCAACTCCAGGCCATTTAAGAATATTCCAAATAAGGCTGTAAGCATTTCTAGCCATGCCTCTCATATTTGGTCATCTCTTAGAGGCATTCTGTCTTTACATTAAGTTCCATCTTCTCACTTCCATGTTGCATGCATCAATATCTATCTTACTTTGTAGGGGATGTCATGATATTCATCCAGGAACATCTTCAGCTGACTTATGCAGATGCGCAGGTCTCCATCAGTGAACTCGTAAGGAATATTGAAGCCCAGTGGCCCAAACTTCCTCCTTTCCAGGGCATTCCCATGGAAAAGGCAAAGGGAGAGGAGCAAGGATTTGAACTCTGAAATCTGAAAAGCATGGAAATAATACAGAGAACATGCCTACTGATGTGTGCCTGTTCACATTGGTTCTAAATATCGCAAGCTAAAGTGTTAAAATAATGAGTTTAGGTGTCATGCTTTCAGGACTGAAAGGTGACTCTTGTCTGCATTTATCCCAGTGTTGGGAATGCTCATCATGACTGAACGTTGTTCACCAAGGAGAGAGGAATAATTCTAACAGTATCTTCTAAAAAGACTAAGGCATCCCCCTCTATCTCTTCCTGCATCCATTAAAATCAGCAAATTTTCAATGACAATTGTGGTGATTTTTCTGTAGAAGTACAGTTGGACTGAACTGATTCAATGCAAATGCAGGTTCAAGTCAAAAAAATCTGGTAATGGCTGATCTCTTACCTTAGAACAGGAGTTCAAGAAGTCATTGCTCAAACTCATGTAAGACTTCAGCAGATTAGCCTTTACTCCCCGTGGAGGCTCAATGGTCATCTTGGATCCATTTTGGAGGATGGACACTGGAAACTTGTTACTAGGCAAACTGGTGAGCCAAAGGCGGAAGTCCCGGTGCACCTAGAAAATGAAAGATGAAAATAAAATAATGCACCACTGTAGGAAAAGAATTAAATTTCCTTTGGAGAATTAAGTCGTTCATTTAAGATTTCTTTCTGCCATCATAAGAGAAGTGCTCTTCCATTAAGGGTAGACCAAATGGTGGTGGAAAGCACTGTTAAGTCACAGCCAACTCATGGCGATCCCATAGGGTTTCCAAGACCTAACCAAGACTGGGCTAGCATGGGTCATCTTTAATTGTGTTTGCCTGTGTCCTTTATAAAGTTTATATTTCCACTACCTGGCATTACATTTTATGACACACATGGCTTGGGGCCACTTCCAGGTTCCATTTAGGGTCACATGAAACTTTGAAAAGGAAGCAGAGAGCTCCAGAGACAAATTATAACTACTACTCTCCAATCACTTTGATTACTTTAATATAAATATTAATAAACATTTCTAAAGAGGAAGCCTAGTGATTCTTTTAAGTGTCTCCTGAAAACTTAACTATCCAGAGTTCTACCGAACAAAGAAAAAACTGCTGATTTTTAAAAAGCTCCCTGCCTTGACCGTGGATGGCCTTTGGATGGAGCAGGTAACATCTGATTAGAGTTGCTGTGACTAGGAGGAAGGGCACAGTTGTCTAATGTGATGTATAAAATTATCTACAGATTTAAAAAAAAGAAAATACCCATAGAAAGAAAGCAGATGTGCAAGTCACCTTGTCTGGGTTAAGACTTTCAATGAGTCTTTCCAAAGACGGCATCCAGCTTGGAGCCAAATGGCAATTCTGGAAGAAGACCCACTTCCCACGTTCCATAGCGCTGCGCATCATGGCTTCTGCACGGGGACCCTAAGAAGCAACACAGAACTGTTGAAAGCTGCCTCCATTCCTCAGTTGCAAGATCACACCATGTAAGCATGCTTTTTAGTGCTGGGAGAAAAATAAGCAATCTGAGATTTTCAGTTTTCCTTTAAAACAAAGATTCCAAGTCCTTGTGAGCAATACCCAGGGGGATCAGAGTGATCAGGATGTGGAGCTCAGGCTCCTGCTTAGTTTCATACCCCTTTCTATAGTTTGCAGAAGCAGAATGTGTTAGGCAAAATAAATTTTCACTGATCTTCAGAATTTATACAGGATACAGAATTTGGTTTCTCCTAAGAATCTGGGCTATTGTGACATAGAAATTTAACTTTTGCAGCACAGGGTATATTGAATGATGCTGGCTTGAATTAGAGACCCTGGTTTCTGTCCACATCTCAAAACATCTGCTTAGATATGGTATGCCTAACAATTAAATGTCTCTGTCTACCCAGTTATCCACAAGCCCTAACAAGCTTACACTCGAATTCATGCCACACATTTTTCTTTAGAGTATCAGTGTTTTTGCTTTGCACTTGAGATCTCCAAACATTCATACTGGGTTTTCATTCCAGTGGGTTTATAAAAATAAGTTGTAAAAGCTATGTTATTCTGCACTGAGATGACAGGAAAAGGAATAATGAAATTATTTACTTGTCCTTGGCCAAGAGAAATAGCAGAGAGCTTCTTGGAGAACTTCATTTCTTCAGCAAATTTGTAGAGATCAGCAGCTGGGTCTGTACCTGGGGACAGGACGAATATCAAGGGGGTGGTAGGACTAGACTCCTTAAATACCACAGTCAGATTTGCTGTCTGAAATGTAAGGAAAAAAGGAAGCCAATACTGGAGAGTTATGTTTGTGCAGTCAATGAACTGCTACTTCTGCTTGATTCTATGCTGTCTACTACATGTAGCAATGTCGTGACCCAGAAGGCCCAGGCTGGCCTGATCTTATCAGATTACGGAAGGTCTGGTTAGTCCTTGAATGGGAGACCACCAAGGAAGTCCATGGTCATAATGCAGAAACAGGCAATGGCAAACTACTTCTTGCCTTAGAAACCCTGCAGGATTGCCATAAGTCAGCTGCAACTTGATGGCAAGTTCCACCACCATTGGCAGAAAGGCTCTTGGCTGCACCTCCCTTGGCACCACTTGAACTGGGCAGGAATCAGAAAAGACCACTGCAAGACTATGAAGCAATTACCCTTGCAACAATGGACTAGCTCCTCCTATCACACTTCCTATCAAACCTACCGTTTCTGGGTAAGGTAATTGAGAGAGTGGTAGCTGAGCAGCTCCAAGGCTTCCTGGAAGACACATCAGCGCTAGACCCATATCAGTTGGGTTTCCACCCTGGCCACGGGACTGAGACTGTCCTGGTTGCTCTAACAGATGATCTCCGAATGCTGGATCAGGGTGGGTCAGCACTGCTGTTATTATTAGATCTCACAGCAGCATTCGACACAGTTGACTACGATCTGTTGATTCACTGCCTTGCTGACATGGGAATACGTGGGTTGGCCTTACAATGGCTCACCTCTTTTCTCCACGGATGGGGACAGAGGGTTGTGCAAGGAGAGGATGTGTCCTCTGATTTGTGGGGTTCCTGATTTGTGGGGTTCCTCAAGGGGTGCTCCTCTCCCCAATGTTGTTTAACATCTATATGAGCCCCCTTGCCCAGCTGGTACGAAGTTTTGGGCTAGGGTGTCATCAATATGTAGATGACACTCAGCTATATTTGCTGTTGGGTGACCGGTCAGCCTTGGTCCCATCATCCTTGGCCGAGGGTTTGGAGGCTGTGGTGGGTTGGCTGAAGCAGAGCAGCTTGAAATTGAACCCTCAAAGACGGAGATTCTGTGGCTGGGGGAACCGAGGCTGGAGCTGGAGCTCTTGACGGTGCTCTTAACACCAGTGCCAACAGTCAAGAGCTTGGGAGTGACCTTGGATGCCTCTCTTTCAATGGAGGCCCAGGTCACACATATTGTTAAATGGCATTTTTCTATCTACACCAAGCCAGACAATTGGCTCTCCTCCTGCCTTCGGTAATCCATGCAACTGTCACCTCCAGGCTAGACTACTGTAACTCGCTCTACGGTAGCCTACCCTTGACTTTAACCCGGAAACTCCAATGGGTCCAGAATGCAGTGGTGCAAGTCCTGACGGGAACGCCACGGACAGCACATATTTTACCTGTGCTGCATCAGCTACACTGGTTTTCGATTGAGTACCGAGCTAGATTCAAGGTTATGACTTTTAAGGCCTTGAGCAGTCTGGGACCGACATATCTATGGGACCACCTCCTCCACTACGTCCCTGGAAGAGCATTATGCTCTACTGGTCAAAATCTACTGGCCCTAAAGAGGTCCAGCTGTCCTCAACGAGAGCCAGGACTTTTTCCAGTCCTGGCCCCAACCTGGTGGAACTCTCTGCTGGAAGACACTAGGGCCCTGTAGGATCTTTTACAATTCCGAAGGCCTGCAAAGCAGAGATGTTCCGCCAGGCGTTTGGTTGAGGACAGCAATGGCTGCCAGGCTGGCACCCCCACCCTCTACTCAAGGGGGGAAACTGATCCCAATGCCTGGAAAGCAGAATAACAGCACACTATTAAGTAGGTTCATTGAGTTGCAATTGTTTTAAATTACTGGGTTTATTGATTTTATGTGTACCTTTTGTTGTACATTGCCTAGAATCTAGCATTGGCCTGGATGAGGAGATTCATAAATTTAATAAATAATAATAATAATGATAATACAACCCCCTCCCCTCCTCCAACTGTTATGGGATACCTGTGGTTCTATAAAGTTTTGCCCCAAGTGTGCAGCCACAAAGTCCTGCATTGCATTGGTGACTTTGTCGCCCCGTAAGCAGCGCAGAACAAGCAACTTCTGAAATGAATCCAGTTTGAAGTCCCAAATGCCAGGCAGTGACTCTCTGCAAGAGAAGACCAGGCTGTATCAAGCTGCATATTATACACAGAAAAAAAATACACACATAGGATCAGAGACTGGTGATTTCCATATGAGGATGAGTTTGTGTGGTTTCCCTGTTAAGGGAGTGGCTACTAATAAAATGCAGCGACAACAAGGCTTTAACGTGGCAGGTTTTACTGCAATTTCCCTGACCCTGTCCCCCAGCAGTGGCCACTCCCATTCTCCTGGACCACTGAGCATTTGCATCTTTATGCCCCCCCACATGCACAAACTAGAATATCATTACATCAATGCTGTTGTGACATAAGGTGTAACAGGTTCCATTTTTAATCCAAAAGGTGGCAGAGCAGTTTTTAAACTAAATCTTTGGGGAAAGCCGACAAGAGATGAAATGTGTCTGGTTCGGGAGGACTCATCTCAAAGAGATGAAGGGTTAGCTGCTACTTTTCTACCGGGTAATGGATGAGAGTTGTCCACTGAGATGGTGACAAATGGTATGGACTTTCTGCCAAAGTCTCGAGGCAGTAGGAGGAAGGCTGCGCGCCTAACTTGCCTGGGAAATTATAGATGTTTCTATACAAATGCTCGAAGTGTTCAAAGTAAAATTGGGGAGTTGGAATGTTTAGTGTTGGGGGAAAACATAGACATTGTGGGAATTTCAGAAACTTGGTGGAATGAGGATAATCAGTGGGACACGGTGATTCCTGGATATAAGTCATATCGGAAGGATAGGGTTGGAAGTGGGGTGGCTCTGTATGTCAGAGAGGGTATACAGTCTAGTAAGACTGTCAGAGAATTAGATTCCCTTCTAGAAATGCTTTGGGTCGAAATAGAGGGCCCAAAAGGAAATTTAACTATGGGAGTTTGTTATTGCCCACCAAATCAAAATATAGAAGATTATAATATGATGGAAGGATTAAAGATAGTGGCTAAATGTAAAAACTGTGTCATAATAGGTGTTTTTAACTACCTGCAGATTGATTGGGTCAATATGTGTTCTGGTCAAGAGAAAGAGATTGAGTTTCTAGACACTCTCAATGACGGTGTTATGGAGCAAATGGTCACAGGGGTGGGGTAATCCTGGATTTGGTCCTAAGTAATGCCCAAGACCTGGTGAGAGATGTTGCAAGGATATATTTTTTTCCCACAAGGAAAAGGCATAGAGACAAAAAACCCCCTGAGAATTCAGAAAACCTGCCACTCTTGTTGATACAATGGTGAATATAAAGGTATACTAGTGCTGATTTTTTTAAAATAAAAAAGCTCCTCAGTACTGGGGGAGGATATGACTGCCATAGCAACAGGATCAGGGGAACTGGCTTCCATGTAGGTGAGAAAATTCAAATTTTCCACCCACACAGTGGACACCCAGGCTTTACTGTAATTTTTTCCTTTTGTTTTTAAACAAAGCAGATTTGAGAAAGACTGGGGGGAAGCTGGTGAAACCCCAGGGAGGTGCACAAATGCATGACACTGTTGTGAGGAAGCAGGGGCGGGGGGGAATCCTGCTTCCCAACCACATCGTACGAGGGCAGATAACCCATGAGGAAATGATCGCTGATGACCTTGGAAACATCTATTTCTTGCAACTCTTCTACCAAACTGTCATTTATAAACAGTCTTTTAAAATATAAATTGAATACATGTACTGTAGAGGAGGGTGCCCACAACCAAGCAAAAGTCAACTACTGGTATCCATTGGTATGGAAAGGAGAGTTACCTATGAGGTTCGGCGCTGTCAAAAATTATTCGGAAAGCAATCAGATTTGCCACAAAGTCATCTGCGAAGCTAGAAAAATTGTCCAGGTTGCTTAAAGCCAAGATATCATTCCATGCTCTTTCATATAGCCACTCAGGAGCTGGATTCTCTCGCAGCACCTTAACAGCACCACCAGACAAGAGATATCGCCATTCGTCCTGCGTGTTGGAATCAGACAGTTCACAGATTCAACCACAAAACAGAAAAAAATGTCTTAATTTTCCTTCTGTGAATCTGCTGGGCTAACAGTATGGCCAGGGCTTTTTTTTTCTTTGAGAAAAAGCTCAGCAGAAACTCATTTGCATATTAGGCCAGACACCTTGATGCCAAGCCAGCCAGAACTGCATTCCTGTGTGTTTCTACTAAAAAAAGATGTATTCCTCTTTCTGGTCTACAGATGGCAGACTTGCCAATTTTTCTTTGTAACTGTAAAATTTATTTATTTATTTATTTGGTAATATTTAGCCTCGATAAGAGTTCTGGTGAACTCAAAAGCTGGCATACTTAACTGTTATGACTCTGGGCTGATCCTAATAAAAGCTATTGGATGGTTTTTGTTTCTGTCAAGGTTTGGACAAGCTGACACTATAGCTCCCCATTGCTATTCCAGAGCACAGCAGCTCTGTTAATCCGCTGCAGCAAAAATACACAGGAGTCCAGTTGCACCTTAAAAACTAACAATATTTTATTTTAACATCAAGCTTTTGAGGAGTAGAACCCACTTCAGATGTATGTAGAGCAGGAACTCATTTGCATATTAGGCCACACCCTTGATGCCACTATTATTTCACATAGGGCTTTTTGTAGAAAAAAACCCAGCAGGAATTAATTTACATAGTAGGCCACACCCCCTGACACCAAGCCAGCCGGAACTGTGTTCCTGCTCAGAAAAAGCCCTGATGTAGAGAGTCCTCACCTGTATTTAAGTACATGGTCTCTAGCCCATAAAACCTTCTACTTAGAGCAAAATCTTTTTAGCTTTCTTTTATATGGTGGCAGAGGCTTTAAGTCCAGGGATATTTGGTTACATTTTTCTTACTCAGGAGGCTAATGTTCACAGCTCCTCTAGGTTCTGCTTCCTGCAGTGCAAAAAGCCATACTGCAAATGGGAACCTTGGAAAACAGACCAGGCTTTATTCTAAAAGTTCACACATGCAGACAGTGCAGGAGTGGGTGGTTCATACTATCATTCAAAAAGCTCATACTCCTTTTTATTCCTCTGTTTTTCTAAAGTGTAGTAACTATTTCTTCAGATGTAACCAAGACATCTTTCATCCTCACCAGAGGAATACCAATGGTATGGACATAATTTGCTTACAGGAGACTCATATCCTAACCAAAGATCAATTTTTTTTTAAAAATAAAAAACTTGGCAATCTATTTTCAGCTACGGACTTACATAAAAAGAAAAGAGGACTGGCAATTTATATTAAAGATAAATTTAATCCACAACTGCAATTTGCTTCTGAAGATGGTAGAATTTTATTAGTGGAAATTACGGTGGACAATAAGAAAATACTTCTTGCAAACATCTACGCTCCAAATGACCATCAAGAGAAATTTTTTCAAGATTTGCGTTTTAAATGATCAAACTTGGAGTATGTGGAATACTGTCTAATAGGAGACTTCAATGCAGTGTCTGATAGGCAATTGGATAAGAAAACACATAAACAGATTAAAACCAAAAGTCTTCAGCTTCCTACAAGCTTCTGGAAATTAGTGGAAGAATTGCACTTGGTGGACGTTTGGAGAACAAGATACCCCAATTCTAGAGATTTTACTTACTACTCTCCTAGTCACCAAACCTGGTCTAGAATTGATATGTGTTGGCTCTCCACAAGCTTGATTAAAGACCTAATGGACACAGAGATTCAAACAAGAGTCATATCAGACCACAGCCCTGTAATGATAAAACTAAAAGGTGCACGGATAAGAAGACCATGGAAGTTAAACACAGCAATTTTGAAAGACAAAGACTTCCTTAAAGAAACTAAACTAGAAATGCAATCTTTTAAAAAACTAAATACAACACAAGAAGTAAAGATGCAAACAGTGTGGGACACTGCAAAAGCTTTGTACAGGGGCCTTGCAATTAGATACTGCATTAAAAAGAAGAAAGAGCTGAAAGTTATCAAAATTTAATGTCACAAATAGGAGAAGCTGAGAAGAATCTTAAAAAGCATCCAACAAAGTATGAATTTCAAAAAAAGGTGAGAGAAATGCAGCACAAAATGAATTTAATTTTTATGGAAGAGGTGGAGATTGAATTAAGATATACTAAACAAAACTTCTTTGAGCATGCTAATAAACCTGGAAGGTGGCTGGCCTATAGGATGAGAAAAGAGAAGGCTAAAAGAATAATTACAACATTGAGAGATGAGAACAATAAAGAGAAATCTCAAAAACAAGAAAAACAACAAATTGTAGAACAATTGTATAAAAAATTATAAGATAAGCAAACAAACTTAGAAGAATATCTTAAACACAATAACCTTAACAAATTTACAAAAGACCAACAAAAATTTTGAATGAACCTATAACAATAAGGGAGCTTGGAGAGGCATTAACTGCCCAAAAGAATGGCAAGTCACCAGGACCAGATGGACTACCAGCTGAGTTTTATAAAGCCTATGAAGAATCCTTACTTCTACTATTTAAACACCTCATTGAAAAGATACAGGAAGAAGGTCAAATCCCGAACTCATGGCAAGAAGCTACAATATCTCTGATTCTAAAAGAAGATAATGATTTGAAAGATATTAAAAATTATTGCCCAATTTCCCTTTTAAATGTGGACTACAAAATTTTTGCTGCAATACTGGCGCAACGTTTGAAGAAAGTTTTGCAATCTACAATACATTATGACTAAGCAGGATTTTTGCCTAAAAGATACTTGAAAGACAATGTCAGAACAGTTTATGACATTTTAGAATATTATGAAGGCCATCCAGAGAAACAATTGGCTTTAATTTGCCTAGATGCTGAGAAGGCATTCGATAATCTTTGTTGGCAGTTCATGTTACAACAATTGAAAAGTATGCAATGTGGGGAAAATTTTTTGAGAACAGTAGAAGCAATATACTCCCTACAAAAGGCTAGGGTGACAGTGAATGGTGAATTAACAGAACAATTAACATACAAAAAGGTACACGACAAGGCTGCCTACTGTCACCTCTACTTTTCATTTTATCACTAGAGATATTGAACAATCAAATAAGAGAAGATACAAGTATAAAAGCTGTGATAAAAAATGAACAATACAAACTTAGAGCTTTTGCCAACGACTTAGTTTTTATATTAGAACGACCAATGGACTCTATAGACTGTCTCATAAACAAGAATAAACAATTTGGTTGTTGGGCAGGATTAAAGATTAATTATTATAAAACAAAATTTCTGACCAAAAACATGACAGGAGAACAAATTCAGGCTTTTCAGCAAAAATCAGGATTTCTTCATGAAAAAAAGAATCAAATCTTTAGGTGTGGTGATCTCAAATAGATGCAGCAATCTAAAAGCAGATAACTATGATAAACTGCTCAAAGAAATTCAAAAAGACCTGGAAAAATGGCATGATCTTGTGACAGCAGAGCAATAAGAAATATTGATAAGGATCAATAGAGCATAGATTTATTGAAAATGCTTAAGCTTGCTTTAATTAGATAAATTAAGCTAAAGAATTATAAAGCTTGCTATAGAAAAAGAGGAACTGAAAGACACCGATGCAAGTAAGAGCAGAGAGCAACGGAAGTGCAAAGGTGGGGGCATTCAGGCCAACCCTAAGGAAATGAAAAAGCAGAACTATGTAATGTTTTGTGGTTAGGGTTGCCTGGCGACCCGATGGGCCAAGAAGGAGGAAGCTGAAACACAGGTGAGCGGCATCACGCTGTTTACAGCCGTGGTAAAACGGAAATGTTTATAGCTTCTTCAAACGGAAATGTGGGTGTGTGATGATTATGCAAAAGGGTATATAAGGCCTGCGTGCCTCTGTGGTTTTTGCTCAGGCTCTCGGGTCTGCAGCCCGTGTACAGGGCCCATGTGCACGTTAAATAAAGAAAGCTGTTTTCCTGACTTCGCCTCACGCTGCCTCTGTTATTGATCCGGCTGAAATTGATAACGTATGAGCTTTTTCCTGCTACAATCTGAACTTATCCTTAATGGGAAGAAAAGCTTTGATAAAAATGAATGTCTTACCAAGACTATTTTTTTCCCAAACTATTCCAATATTTCTCAGCAGTGGATTTTTCCAAGAGTTAAATAAGATGGTTGTTAAATATGTGTGGCAAGGGGAAAAATCCAGAATTAAATTAAAGACTTTACAGGATTCCAAATTAAGAGCAGGTATGGGTCTCCCAGACTGGCAATTGTACTACAAAGCATCTGTATTGGTGTGGATAAGAGATTGGATGTTGTTGAAAGATAAGAGACAATTGTTACTAGAAGGACACGATTTGACTATGGGTTGGCATGCTTATTTGTGGTATCAAAGACTTGAAGGCCATTCTTACTTCAAGAATCATTGGTTCAGGAAGTCTCTATATCATACCTGGTCATGGTTGAAGCCTAAAATTTACTCAAAAGTTCCAAGATGGGTCTCGCCAGTAGAAGCATTTACTCACCCAAATCTTTTAAAAGCAAACCAGAACTACAGGTATGAGGATTTGTTGGGAAAAGAAAATCAACTGAAAACTATAGAGGAACTAGAAAGCATGGATATTAAAATGAATTTGTGGATGAGAATGCAAGTTGAATCTAGATATGTCAAAGACAAGGCGATAGGCTTCACTAGTGAACAATACTTATTTGTTAAATTCTTTTGGGACCACAAGAAAAGTTAATTTCTAAACTGTATGCATATCTACTCCAAATGAAGACACAATACGAAGTTGTAAAGGACTGTATGGTCCAATGGATGAAAAACTTTGGTTATAACATTACACTAGAACAGTGGGAAAGATTGTGGAAACTTAATGTTAAATTAACTAGGTCAGTGACTTTCAAAGAAAACCTCTATAAAATGTTCTATAGATGGTACTTGACTCTACAGAAACTGCGCAAGATTTATACTAACATGTCTAATAAATGCTGGAAGTGCACCAAACAAATTGGTACTTTTTACCATATGTGGTGGACATGTGAGATGGTGAAAGGCTACTGGAAAATGGTACACGAATTGTTACAGTAGATCATGAAAACTCAGATACATTTCAAACCAGAACTTTTTTTAATTGAATATATTTTCAGAGGATTATTCTAAAGAAATGAGAAACATGTTGGCACACTTCAACACTGCAGCTAGAATCCTTTTGGCGCAGATGGAAATGTCAGGGCATCCCCTTGAAAATGGACTTGGTGGGGAAAGTTTTGGAGACTACAGAACTCGACTTTCTATCCCAACTGACAGTTGGGAAATCTAAAGAAGATGCGGGAAAAAACTGGATGAAATTTTATGTTTGGTTGGACACTCAAGACTCCTAAGATTCTCTGGTATGATTTGATTTCTTTTTCTTTTTTCCTGTGTTTATAATATAATATTTATCTTTAAGTGAATTTTTAAACCCATTTTGGGAAAAACTGGTAACTTATCAGAATACAACTAAAGATTTATATTATACAACTTTAAAATGGAATATATATATATATATATATAAAAATAAAATTTGGTTAAAATAATAACAAGAGAATATTTTTTAAGAAAATATGGTAGAAATATCTCTTTGATTTTGGAAAGTACTTATAAAAACAAGAACAGAATGTATGGTGCCTTTACCCTTCCCCTTCTTTCTGTTTCCTATTTCCTAAACTTTTCTGAAACTAATAAAAACTTTTGAAAACTGGGAATACATGCTCTCGATAGCTGGCCCCAACCAGCAGTCCAACTACAGCATTTTGAACTAGCTGCAGCTTCTGAACACTCTTTAAGCTCCAAGTAGAGTGCATTGCAGTAATCCAGTCTAGGTGAAACTAGGGCATCATTCCTTACAATGATGGACACTCAACTTCTGCTGTCCTTAGTTCTGCTTCCTAGTGCCCTTCTGTCACATTCTCAGGGTGCAGGCAGGCAGGAGTCTAAAGCCAGTACAAGGTCAAAGTCCAGGAAGACAAACAAAAGCAAAGTCACCAATGCAGAATCACAAACTGGAATCAGAAGTCAATGTCCAAAAGCCAAAAAGGTGCCAAGGAAATCAAGCAGGTCAGGATCAGGAATCAGGAAGGAGCGTGGATGCAAGCTAGAGAATAGACTTGTTGCTTCCACAAGGTTACCAGGTCCTGAGTGGGAGCTATATGGGAGTCTCAATCAGCCTGCTCCCTGGGTGGCAGTGACTCTGCTAGAACTCAGGGTTGAGAGATCTGAAGCCTTGGCGTGCTTTATGTCATCGCTCTGAAAGTTCTTTCCGGACCCTGCTTTGAAATCTTGAGATGGGATGAGGAGAGCTCCTGATTGTCAACAGCTGACACTGGGGCTTTGGGAATAAATTAAAATGTCATCTAAATAAATGATCACAAAGCGGTCGAGCAGGTCGCGGAAGATATCATTCATCAGCCTTTGGAAGACAGTGGGGGCGTTGGTCAGGCCAAAAGGCATCACGAGATACTCGTACTGGCCATAGCAGGTCCCGAAAGCTGTCTTCCATTCGTCTTCTGTGCGGATCCACACCAAGTTGTACGCGCCCCGGAGGTCCAGCTTGGTATAGACCTGGGCCCCCTTAAGGCGATCCAGTAATTCTGGGATCAGTGGCAAAGGGTAGCGGTCCTGGACGGTGATTTTGTTCAGGGCCCGGTAGTCATTGCAGGGCTGGAGCTCACCGCCTTTCTTCTTGACAAAGAGAACAGGGGCGGACAGTGGGGACATGGATGGCTGAATGAAATCCCGTTCCAGATTTTTGGGGGCGGCAGAGGCCAGGGTGGCTGACCGGGCCTGGTGAGGACAAGGGTCCTTGACGCTCAGCTTTCCCTGTGCCCAGTCCACAAGGGGATTGTGCTTTACGAGCCAGGAGAGTCCCAGAATGAGGGGAAAGTGGGGCATGCAAGCAACATCAAATTGTACTTGCTCGTGATGGCGTTGAATCTGGAGCATGACCGGGTGGGTCTCCTGGGTCACCGGACCGGAGTGGAGGAGGCGCTCATCGATAGCTTTGACCAGGGTCGGGGTGTCTTTGTCCTGCACCGGGATCTGGTGTTGCTTCACAAAGGCCACATCGACGAAGCAGCAGCCGGCCCCAGCGTCGACCATGGCGTAGACAACAGCCAGCGCCCATCCGGCAAGCCGAGTGTGACCGGTACAAGGAATCGGCCCTGGCCAGTAATGTAAGGTTCAGGGGACCCGGCTAGGTGCCCCAAGTCGGGGCGGGGGTCCACTCAGACTTGGGGCTGGTCTTTTACTGGCAGCAGTGGCACGGTACTGGGCTGGGTGCGCTTGGCGGGGCAGCCGGAAGAGAAACGCCCTGCCCCTCCACAGTACAGGCAGAGATTCTGTGAGTGGCGCCGTGCTTTTTTCTCGGGGTGAGCCGCGGCTGTGCAGCCCCGAGTTGCATGGCCTCGGGGTCATCAGTCTTGGGACTGGTGTGCATCGGGGTTGTTACCATCGCTAGGCGGCGGGGCAGCTTAGAGGTATGGGCGCTGCTTCGCAATTGGCAGCTTTCCAGGCAGCCATCGATGTGGCGACACAGTGTGATTAGACCTTGCAGTGTGGCCGGTTGGTCTACTCGTGCCAACTCATCAAGGACTTTGTTGGCCAGCCCCTCTGGATATTGGTCCATGAGGGCAGCCTCATTCCAGGTCAGGTCTTGGGCCAGATGCTTGAACTTGGTGGAGTACTGGGAAACCAAGTTCCTACCCTGCTTCAGGGTCTGGATCTTCCAACTGGCGATGGCTGCTTGCAGGGGGTTAGCAAAGGCTATCGCCATATGATCCAGAAAGCCCTGGTAGTCAGTCAGCAGGGGCGATGGGGCTAGAAGCAAGGGGTAGCCCATTTAGCTGCCTGCCTAATGAAACTGACAATGAAGCATACCTTGGTCTTGTTGGTGGGGAAGTCTCCGGCACGTAATTCAATATACAGTTTGCACTGTGCCAGGAATGCAGGAAGCTCCTCCACCTTCCCAGTGAACTTCTCTGGGGGAAGCACCAGGCACTTGGGTGAGGCAGTGACAGTGGCTTGCTGCTGCAGATAAGCCACCATTTGAGTGAGGTGCTGTACCTGAGTGAGCAAGTCTGCTAGCTGCCCAGAGCCTCCATTGGCCTCCTCATCCATCTTGTGGAGTGAGTGTCTGGTGGAAGCAACCTGTCATGTTCTCAGGGTTCAGGCAGGCAGGAGTCCAAAGGCAGTACAAGGTCAAAGTCCAGGAAGTCAAGCAGGAGCCAAGTCACCAATGCAGAATCACAAATCGGAATCAGAAATCAATGTCCAAAAGCCAAAAGGTCAGGGTGCCAAGGAAATCAAGCGGGTCAGGATCAGGAAGGAGCGTGGATGCAAGCTAGAGAATAGACTTGTTGCTTCCACAAGGTTACAAGGTCCTGAGTGGGAGCTATATGGGAATCTCAATCAGCCTGCTTCTTGGGTGGCAGTGACTCTGCTAGAACTCAGGGCTGAGAGATCTGAAGCCTTGGCGTGCCTCATGTCTTTGCTCTGAAAGTTCTTTCTGGAGCCTGCTTGGAACTCTTGAGATGGGAGGAGGGGAGTTCGGAGATTGATCATTAACAACTGACACTGGTGCCTGCCGAGTGATTGATGGGCCAGCTGCTGTTTGTTCAGCTGAGGAACTGGCTGGCAACTCTTCCAGGTCTGTTAACCCTTCTAGCTCCTCTTCGTCAGGGTTCATGACACTTTCCTACTTATATTGGCAGTTCATATGTATCATTACTTGAAGATCTGAAGGTGATGTGGATGTTCCTCACAATGAGGGCCATATGCATGCCTGGAAGTATGGTGAGAGAGCAACACCACACATTAAAAGAGTTGTAAGAGACACTAATGTTACACTGTGTAGGTTGACATTCATCTTAGAACCCTGGCCCAATCAGGTTTCCCTGATGAGAGTAGGGTACCACACCTTATGTATTTGCTACAGAAAATGCCAGTGCAACCAGTGACAATTTTAATGTGTGGAGCTGTCTTAAATGATCACATTCTTCTATAGACATCTTTGTAAAGAACAGAGCTGCCTACTTTGAAAAGCAACCTTACTGCAATTGTACAGCTACAGTTTACTCACCATGTTGATCCTGCCTTCATTCATCATAATCCGGATCCCAACGAGAAATGCAAACATAAGCTTGTGCTTCTCAAAGAGGCTGCGACATACATTGCTGTAGAGGCTAAAGGTGAGGTACTTATTGATATTTGCTATTCGCTTCTTCAGTGTGTCTGAAAATAATTCATCAAAAATTGGAAAATGGAGGGTGAAAAGGAAGAAATTACTCATAATAGTATTACATTTAATTCCTACCCAGCAAATGTTCCCTTCTTCCCCCTTCATGTAATCCTGTTCAATCAGTCTCTGTTTAGCACAAATAATACTGGCCATTCCATGTAAGCTGGCAAACCACAGTTATGCTTACCCCCCAAACCCAGACTCAAACCCAAAATTTAGACGTGGTTTGTGATTCTGGTCTGGAGTGTAAGCACAAACTAATTTGCCATTTTGTATTCAATAACCTGTATGCCGCACTAAACAAGAAGTAATTAATTGAAACAGAGCACCCAGGATAGATGGGAACATGGCCTGGTGAACTGACTCTCCATTGTTGACCAAGAGAAAGTTCATTCTTTAAGGGGGACCTAGCCCTGAAGGACTGGTCTCTGAAAGCTTGCCTCACCCTTTATGGCTTCCCTTTAAACATTACTTAAAGATGTGGAGTGTGCTGAAATGTCTGCAGAACATCGTTACCTTTTTTTTTTAGCTGAAAAAAAAAGGTCATTGGTAAGGAGGGGTTCTTTTCATACTAAATGAAGCCAGTGCTTTAAAAAAAAAAAGAACTCCCACACCATTTATATGGACTTAAGGAAGGGCAAACTGCATGTGATCAAGCTTCATGAATGCCTCTCTGGCCTACATATGAACCAATGTTCCCTCTAAGCTGCAGAGTCTTGTGAACAAAAATTCTACTTTGTGAGCTACTGGCATTAAAAGTTGTGAGCTACTGCATAAATTATTGTGCTCTGGGGCCATCCTTCTTGAGCTAAGACAAAAATCTGTGAGCTGCAGGCTAAAAATCTGTGAGCTAGCTCATGCTAACTCAGCTTAGAGGGAACACTGATCTAAACCCAAGACACTAACATATTCAGATCACTAAGATTTTGTATCTCTGGTAAGTCACTGGATCCAGGGCCGGCTCTCTCACTAGGCAAGCTAGGCGGTTGCCTAGGGCGCCGGGAGTGAGGGGGTATTGAATCGGGCTTCCCCCCCTTCTGGTGCCCAAGACAGTCGCCTAATTTGCCTTTCCCCCCACTGCCAGCTCCCTCCCGCCTGCCACGCTCCCGCCCGCCTCTCCAGAAGCTCACCCTGCTGCTGCCCACCCCCAAAGCTAGCCCTGCTACCCCCAGAGACAGCCCCCTCCCATTCCCCTGAAATTTGCCCTGCTGCCAACTCCCTCCCTCCCCCAGAAGCTTGCCCTGCCACCCCACAGCCAGCTTCCTCCCGTCCCCCCGAAGTTCACCCTGCCGCCGCCAGTAGTGCCTGCTGCCTACTCATGAGTAGCACCCGCACCTACTCATGAGTAGGCCTGTGGCAGGTGCGGGGACTGAGGGGGTGGCAGAGCTGTGCTGCCTAGAGCATTGGAAGGGCTCAGGTCAGGCCTGACTGGATCCTAATTAAGTTTTGGAAAGAGTAAGTACAGTTGCATTCCTAAAAAAAATTGCACATCAACTTTTGTTCCAGTCTAGGAAGTCACTACTTGATCTTTGAAATTCAGGACTTATAAACAACGTAAGAGGAGGCACAGTGGGAGGACTTTTAGTGTCCTGGCCCCACTGATGAACCTCCTGATGGCATTTGGTTTTTCCGGCCACTGTGTGACACAGAGTGTTGGACTGGATGGGTCATTGGCTTGATCCAACATGGCTTCTCTTATGTTCTTAAGATCCTCCATAGTCAAAGTAAAAGTCTGAGTATCTTCCAGAAGGAGACCATTTCATTTTAGTGCTAAATTTAGGCTGAAACAGGAGACAATATTTGGGACTTAAATCTATTTATACTGAACTATTTATATGTTCATTTTAACAGTTATTCTTCTTCTATGTAAAGAACAAAATTGCTGTCCCCTCAGGATAGTTCATGCTAAGCTAGAAAAAAAGCTCTGCCAAGACTTATATCTAACTACTACTGGCTTCATGATACATATCTAATTCTTCATGAGCTCTGAAAACTAGATAAGGTCTGAATTTGTCCTTTTAGTGTTGAAGAAGTTTGTGAGGTATCAAGTGGTTCTGGTGGTGAGCAGATTCTCACCACATGCTCTAAGCTACTAGAGATACCTGCTCTCTCAGAGTTTGAAATTCCTGTCAGAAATATGTTGAGGAACCATTCTAATGAATATTGGTACATGGGGTCAACGTTGGACAGGTCTGAGACACAGAAGAAAAGAATCTGGGTGCGGACAGCCACAGGAACATACTCCATCCGGGTAATATCAATGTCCTTTTCCGTCTGCTCAGCTACCTTCACTTTGGCCTAGAGGAGATGAAAGATCACAGCAAAATGACAATTTTCATATTGTTAAAAAGAGTAGTGGACTGAAGCTTAAATTATTTATTATTTACTTATTAGTTTCAATGTTTATAACGTCCTTCCCTGCAAAGAGGGCTCAGTGCAGTATACAATGAAGAATAAAACAACCAGGTTCATATTAATATAAAATTAAAACATTAAAATTACAATAATATTATGGTGGTTGACTTAATTAGATAGTGATCAGAAACTTCTAGTTGTGCCATCGCATTGGGGGGGCAGGGGGGTAATAGTGCCAGCCAGATGGACACCATTCCTGTCCTCAAACATCTGGTGGAACATATCTGCCTTACAGGCCCTGTGGAACTGCATGAACATTACTCAGCAGAGAGTTCCACCAGGTTGAGGCCAGTCAGATATCTCTCAGGTTAGGGACCACAGGCAAGTTCTTATCTGCAGAGCATAATGCTCTTTGAGGGGTATGCTAGGAGAGACAGTTACTCCACTAAAAGCCAGTGCAGCTTGCACAGCACAGGTTGAATATTTGTAGTTTGCTGGGTCCCCTATAAGGACACACACTGTTGTGTTCTGGACCAGTTGGAGTTTCCAGGTCAGTCTCAAGGATAGCCCTATATAGAATGAGTTACAGTAGTCTAATCTGGTGGTGACCATTGTGTGGATTACTGTGGCTATGCCATAGGTAGATTTTTTATTATACTCCACTCAAGGATCCCTATGAGTTTTGCACACTGCTTCATCAGGCGATTTGTAAAGCAACACACACACTGTCTCTGCTATAGCCCTGATCCAAATCAATGACTCCCACAAATGCTATTTTACAAATACATGCTAGAGACCCACTCATGAATGTTCCAACCTCTTGTCTGGTCTAATCCTCAACTGGGAGTACAGAGCATTCACCAACCTGAATTTCCCCAGCTTTCAGCTTAGATGCCTCCAACACTTTGATGAGCTCTATATCATCAACAGGATTTCCCTCAGAGGAGCTTAGACGGTACAAGATCTGATCCTCTATCTCTTTCAGCTCCTGCCGCATTTTGGCATTGCTGACAATCAGCTGGTTCTTCGCCTCTTCTAAGTCAGGACGCTCTTCTGCTACCACTTGGCCCAGTAACTGGTCTTCCAAACCACTATTTAAAAAATCCAAAAAACCCAGAGATCCCACATATTATAGCTCAGGCTTCAAATTTTTATCATTTACAACCTGCAAGCTCAGGCAAAGTCATAGTCTAACCTAAATGCAACCACAGTGCCAATTTGGAATGACAGACAGTGAATAATATAGAACAGGGGTGGCCAACGGTAGCTCTCCAGATGTTTTTTGCCTACAACTCCCATCAGCCCCAGCCAGCATGGCCAATGGCTGGGGCTGATGGGAGTTGTAGGCAAAAACCATCTGGAGAGCTACCGTTGGCCACCCCTGACATAGGAGATTTTAAAAAAAAAAAAAGGCAAATGCTATACTGGGGATTATCAGGAAGGGGATTGAAAACCAATCAGCCAGTATCATAATGCCCCTGTATCAATCTATGGTGCATCTTTATTTGGAATACTGTGTACAGTTCTGTCACTATACCTCAAAAAAGATATTATAACATTGGAAAAGGTGGAGAAAAGGGCAACTAAAATGATTAAGAGGATAGAACACCTGTCCCATGAAGAAAGGTTAAATAGATTAGGGCTTTTACGCTTGGAGAAATGACAATTGAGAGGTGACATGACAGAAGTTAACTAAATTATGTATGGGACAGAGAAGGTAGAGAAATAAGTACTTTTTCCTTTTCCCACAATGTAAGAACTTGTGGGCACTCAATGGAATTAATGAGCAGCAGGTTTAGAATAGATAAACGGAAGTACTTCATCCAAAGAGTAATTAATACATGAAATTCATTGCTGCAGGAAGCTGTGTTGGCTGCAAGCATAGAGAGCTTCAAGAGGGGATTGGATAAACATATGGAGCAGAGGTCATAGAATCACAGAGTTGGAAGGGACCCCAGGGTCAACTAGTCCAACCCCATGAATAATGCAGGAAAATCGCAAGTACCGTCCCATGCCCTCTCATCTGCCTAAGTTCACAGAATCAGCATGGCCATCTAGCCTCTGTTTAAAAACCTCCAAAGAAGGAGAGTCTACTACCTCCACAGGAAGCCTGTTCCACTGAGGAATTGCTCTGCCAGGAAGTTCTTCCTATTGTTTAGCTGAAAACTCTTCTGATTTAATTTCAACCCATTACCATCAATTAGTGGCTATTAGTTGTAAGGTATAGATGGAACACCATGTCTGCGGCCGTGATGCTCTGTATTCTTAGTGCTTGGGAGGCAACAATGGGAGAACTTCTGGAGTTCTGGCCCCACTGGTAGACCTCTTGATGGCACCTGGGTTTTGGTCACTGTATGACACAGATTTGGACTAGAAGGGCCATTGGACTGATCCAACATGACTTCTCTTATGTACTTAATCTACTTCAAGTTTTCAGATGGTATCAGAACACTAACTCCACCTAGCCCTTAAGGCCCGTATGGGAGCGCCACTCCAACCCTGTATGGGCGGAGAGCCTATTTTGGCTCGCCCTCGGGGCCTGATGGACCCGGAACGGTTCCAAGCGGCCCTGAGGGATCCCTGGCCCACTGGCAATTCCCTCGATGACCTGGCCGAAATCTGGCAAGGCCAGCTGTCCAGGGCTATCGATGAAATTGCACCTCGGCGTCCTCTACGCCCTCATATGAAGCTGGCGCCATGGTATACCTTGGAGCTCCGCCAGCTGAAACAAGGGCTCAGATGACTAGAGAGGCGGTGGAGGCATACTCGGGACGAAGCAACGAGAACATCCTATAGAACGTTTATGAAGTCTTATGAGATGGCAGTCAAGGCTGCAAAGAAAGAGTACTTTGCAACCAAGATTGCATCTGCAAACTCGCGCCCAGCACAATTATTTAGAATAATTGGAGATCTTATAACATTGCCGCAAGGCAAATCAAATGTTAGGGAATTAGAAATAGGCTGTGAGGCATTTGCGAAATATTTTGCAGATAAAATCTCGTTGCTCCGCCAAGACCTGCCTACCACATTGGATACAGTGAGTGAAACTGAGGCTCCGTGCCTGTCTTCGGGCTTAGTGCTGGACCACTTCGACCCACTCAGCCTGGAGGAAGTCGACAGAATCCGCTCTGCTGCTCGCCCAACAACATGTGATCTGGACCCTTGCCCCTCTTGGCTGATTAAATCTTGCCAGAGGGAGCTTAGATGTCCTTTACGGGACATCATAAGCAGATCCCTCCTAGAGGGGCATTGTCCAACACCTCTGAAAGAGGCTTTGGTCCGCCCTCTCTTGAAAAAAGTTACAGCAGACCCGGCCGAATTGGCGAACTACCGACCGGTGTCCAATTTACCGTTTGTAGGTAAAATTATTGAGAGGGCTGTGGCGTTGCAGCTACAGAGGTTTCTGAATGACGCTTCCGTCCTAGACCCATGCCAGTCTGGTTTCCGGCCGGGCCATGGGACGGAGACGGTGCTGGTCGCCTTAGTGGATGACCTCCAGTGGCAACTGGATCGAGGCGGCGTTGCGGTGCTGATGCTGTTAGATCTGTTGGCTGCATTTGACACAGTCGACCATCGGCTACTAACGCGCCGCCTCGCCGACATTGGGGTTGAGGGGTTGGCCTTGCAATGGCTTTCCTCCTTTCTCCTGGGTCGGGGACAGAGGGTGGCTATTGGGGGTGAACGGTCCCGGAGGCGCACACTGGATTGTGGGGTGCCTCAGGGAGCAGTTCTCTCCCCAATGTTGTTCAACATCTATATGCGCCCCCTTGCCCAGATTGCCCGGCGGTTTGGGCTGGGTTGCCATCAATATGCAGATGACACCCAGCTCTATCTACTAATGGACGGCTGGCCCGACTCCACCCCAGGGAATCTCGACCGGGCTTTACAGGCTGTTGCGACATGGCTTAGGCTGAGTGGGCTGAAGCTGAATCCAGCGAAGACAGAGGTCCTTTGTGTGGGTCGCGGCGCCCTGGGAAGGGAAATAGCTCTCCCAGCCTTCGATGGCGCGCCATTGAAAGCAGCGCGCCAGGTAAAGAGCCTGGGTGTTTTACTGGAGCCTTCATTATCGATGGAGGCCCAGATAGCAGCCACTGCCAAGTCAGCATTCTTCCATCTGAAGCGGGCGAGGCAGTTGGCCCCTTTCCTTGAGCGCCGGGACCTCGCAACAGTGATCCATGCAACAGTCACCTCAAGATTGGACTACTGTAACGCCCTCTACTTGGGGCTACCTCTGTGCCGGACTCGGAAACTGCAGCTAGTGCAGAACGCAGCGGCCAGGCTGTTGTTGGGACTCCCGAAATGGGAACATATACAGCCGGGGCTGCGTGAACTGCACTGGCTGCCGATCATATACCGGGTCCAGTACAAAGTGTTGGTCATTACCTTTAAAGCCTTATATGGCCGAGGACCCGCCTACCTGAGGGACCGTCTTTCCCCATATGAACCCCAGAGAGCACTGAGGTCAACCGGGAAAAATCTAATGACTATCCCTGGGCCGAGAGAGATTAGATATCAAAAGACCAGAGCACGGGCCTTCTCAATAGCGGCCGCCGCCCTTTGGAACCAACTCCCTGAGGAGGTGCGGGCCCTGTGGAACCTTGACCAGTTCCGCAGGGCCTGCAAGACCTCCCTTTTTAGACTTGCACATTCGGACTGCCAGAGAGGACCGTAAATCAAGGATCCGCCAAATGCGGTTTAAAGATCTATACCGCACTGCTGGTACTAGCAGAACTAGCGTCAATTTCCATCAGTACTGGCAGATGAAGTTATTAACTGTATCAATTGTATTGACTGGTTTTTAAAATTGTTAAGTTCAATGTTTTATATTGTTAAATTTAACTGTTTGATTATTATTGTATGTTTTTATGAAATGTTGTCAGCCGCCCTGAGCCTGCCGAGGTGGGGAGGGCGGGATAAAAATAAAATATTATTATTATTATTATTATTATTATTAACTGGCAATGACAGAAAATCAAGAATAAAAATATAAATTAGTTATTGGACAATATTTCTTGAATTAATATTTGTATTACTTAGGACAATTCTACAAGGTCAATGTATACAATGGGAGAGTGGTAAAAGATATGAAAAGATGACTACTTACCTGGGGGACAGGGTGAAGTTAATTAGTGTTAGCTTGGTAGATAGCTCTGGTGTGTAGTGGGGATTGGGTAGATTGGTGGTGATGTACATCTTGAAGTCTTCATGATACGGAATCACTGTGTCTCCCAGTTTCAGTACTGTGCTGCCTTGTTGTTTGTGAGTCTTTATATTAAGAAAACAAGTAAAAAAAGTTTTAAAGTTCTTTGTAACAATAAAAGATAAAAATCTATATTGGACATGTGTAATCTATTACCATTGACTGGTAAAGATATTTAGGCTATGATTTTCTAAGCTAACTGCCCAAGAAATTACTTTATTTTAAGGCAGTTTTTAACCCACTTTTCTCCACAATGGAGAGGTAAACAAAAATAAAAACACACAAAATTACATAATTGGCAGATTCTGGTCCAGTGGACTGGTTCATTTAAGGGCCATGAGATATGAGCCAGAGGGCAAGATATCCTTTGGATCACACCAAAAGACTTGAGTATCTGGCCATTCCAGGATTTATACCATATGCATTTGCCACATCAGGAATCTACTTCAGCAATCCTGTCCTGGTTTCTTGGCAACATGAAGGTAGCAAATCTGATGAGCCATTTTGAATGGGGCACCTGGGTGATTAGAAGGGTAGTGAGTAGTTCCATGGTCAGATTTCCACAGAACTTCTGGTTCCCTTTGCTGAGCCCAGTCCTAACTGGATGACTTGATTTGTATGCCTCAGTATCTTTCCTGATTCCTAATCCCACCTGACAAAATGTATAGTTCCAGCCTAATTTCAACATTAACAGAGTCCCTTTTATTCCAGTGCTTGTTACAGTCTTTACACACACACACACACACACACACACATGCATGTGTGCACACACAAACAAGAATGCACCTGTTTCAACAAGACTGGCTCAAGAGCTGGATCTAGTTCTTCCCCTACATTCTCCAGGAGAAAGGGTTTTCCAAAGCGAATAGCATTCTCCAAACTACGCAGAAAATCCCGATCACTGAGCTTGGATGTGTCTAGTCCACTATCTTTCTCCTGAAAAACAACAGTGTAGGAAGACACTCAGCCCAGCTGACAACAGGGGTATTGTCACAATTGGAGTGAATGTGGAAAGAAAGCAGAGACAGAAAGCAGATTTACACGTATGTGGAAATTAAAAAAATAATGCATAAATATATACATTGCTAGTGAACTGAGCATAGCACATACCATATGATGAAGTTCAAACAGGAGTGTCCCAGTATGATTTTGAGGAGCTAATTCGGTACATAAGAACATAAGAGAAGCCATGTTGGATCAGGCCAATGGCCTATCCAGTCCAATACTCTGTCATACAGTGGCCAAAAAACCAGATGCCATCAGGAGGTCCATCAGTGGGGTCAGAACACTAGAAGCCCTCCCACTGTGTCCCCCCAAGCACCAAGAATACAGAGAATTACTGCCCCAGAAAAAGAGTTCCATCTATATCCTGTGTCTAATAGCCACTGATGGACCTCTGCTCCATATGTTTATCCAATCCCCTCTTGAAGCCATCTACGCTTGTAGCCTCCACCACCTCCTGTGTAAAGTAAAGGAACAAAGACAACTATGGGACTCTTTTATAGCCAGCAAAGTGGTTACTTATCTCTAGTGTTTAGTAACACTCAGTTATGCCCCCACCCCAATATATTCACTGCTTTCACATCACAAAATCAATAGATTTGAGAGTTAAGAATAAATGGACGTTTCTCTCATTGGAAAGATGTAAGCAGCAGGGTTCCACAAGGACCAGTACTAGGACCAGCATTATGTAATTTGTTCATAAATTATTTGGAATTGGGGGTGAACAGTGCAGAGGTAAAGTCTGCAGTTTATACCAAACTATTAAGGATTATGAAAACCAAAGTGGACAAGAGGATGTCTCTAAATTGGGTGAGTGGCAACAATGTGGCAACTGAAGCTCAGAGCTGGTTAAGTGAAAGGTGATGCACAGTGGAATAAAAAAAATGGCTGGTTGACATGGACAGAGAAGTAGTTGAGAAGTACCTGGCTGCATTGAATGAGTACAGATCCCCTGGGTCAGATGATATGCACCCAAGAGTGCTCAAAGAACTTTCTTGAGAGCTTCCAGACCTCTTGGAGGATGAGACATGCTACAAAACTGGAGGAGGGCTGATGTTATCCCAATTTTTTTTTTAAAAGGGAGGATGGATGACCCAGGAAACTATACGCCAGTCAGTCTGACCTCTATCCCAGGGAATATACTGGAGCAGATTTTAAAGGGATCAATCTGTGAGCATTTAAAAGACAACTTGGTGATCAGGGAAAGTCAGCATGGGATTTGTCACCAACAGCTCCCGCCAGACCAACCTCATTTCCTTTTTGATTGACTGACGAGCTTACTGGATCAAGGGAATGCTGATGATTTTGTTTAATGGGATTTCAGTAATGCTACTGGCAGGGTTCCCCATGATATTCTAATGGGTAAACTAGAGGACTGTGGATTAGACTCTAGGATCGTTAGGTGGATAGAAAGTGCTTGGAGAACCGCACTCAAAGAGTAGTTGTCAAAGGCAACTGAATGGAGGGAAGTGTCCAAGTGGGGTGCCACAGGGTTTGGTTCTGGGCCTTGTACTTTTCAATATTTTTATGAATTATATGGATGAGGGTGTGGAGGGGTACTAATTAAATTTGCAGATAACACCAAATTGGAAAGAGCAGTGAACACACCAGAAGACAGACACAGAATTAAATGAGATCTGAACACACTGGAAAAGTGGGTGGATGTGAATAAGATGCAATTTAACAAGGTTATGTGCTGAATTCTACATCCAGATAACAAGAATAAGGATGGAGGATACACTTCTAAGTAGCAGTGTGTGTGAACAAGATCTTGGGGTATGGGTGGACTGCAAGTTAAATATGAGCAGCCAGTATTATGCAGCAACAAAAAGGGCTAATGTGATCTTGGGGTGTATCAACAGAGGGCTAACATCCAGTCATAGTTCCACTGTACACTGCATTGGTTAGACTGTACCTGGAGTATTGTGTGCAGTTCTGGAGGCCTTACTTCAAAAAGGATGTGGACAGAATGGGGCAGGTACAGAAGAGAGCAATGAGGAGAGCAATGAGGCAACCAAGGTTGCTCTTCTAAGAATATGTGCACCTGCAAAGGGGCCTGCGAAAGACTTGGGGGGGAGGGATTGCAGCTTCCTGCTTTCTTTCAAACTTGTAACAGTTTAAGCCAACCCTATATAAGAGGGGGCAAAAGCCCACCAAACCAGTTTTCGCAAAGTTCGTCCTGCCTTCAACTGTCATGTATCAATAAATATCCATTACCAAAGTGGACTGTTTGTGATCATTGAACTGTGGGGGTTTTGACAGGATCCACATACCTTACACTTTTCGGGAAGAGGTATTTTAAAATTCTTTTAAGAACATAAGAGAAGCCATTTTAGATCAGGCCATTGGCCCATCCAGTACAACACTCTGTGTCACACAGTGGCAAACATTTTACACACACACACACACACTGTGGCTAATAGCCACTGATGGACCTCTTCTCCATATTTTTATCTAAACCCCTCTTGAAAGTGGCTATGCTTGTGGCCGCCACCACCTCCTGTGGCAGTGAATACCACATGTTAATCACCCTTTGGGTGAAGAAGTACTTCCTTTTATCCGTTTCAACTTGTCTGCTCAGCAATTTCATCGAATGCCCACGAGTTCTTGTATTGTGAGAAAGGGAGAAAAGTACTTCTTTCTCTACTTTCTCCATCCCATGCATTTTCTTGTAAACCTCTATCTTACTACAAGTTCTGAGGAAGAAAATTCTGTGAGGAACACACTGGTAAAGAAAGCTTTGGAAAGCATCCTCTCTCCATGGTGGTGAAGAGAACTGTGAAGACAACACTTTCCCCACCTCTGTCACATGGTAGTTTGAATGGAAAAACACCACTGTGAGATGGGGAGGGGGGGGGGTTGCTCCTAGAGCTCCGAATTTTCTATAAAGTATTGGATTCTTCATCTCCACAGCTGGCCTGCTCCTGTGCAGTCCCATATGTGCCTGCACAGAAGCCACAAAGATGAACTAGTTGGCTTCTGTGTGAAACAGGATGCTGGGTTGATCTAGCCAGGTTCTTCTTATGTTCAGAGCAAAGGAACGTCTTAAGGGAGCTGGACCTCTCCAAATTCCCCCTAAAGAATATTTGGTTTTTTTTTTCTGCTTTATAACTTAAAACAAAAACCTTCTGCATGCAGAAGAACAACAGAAAAATCAAAAGAAAATGCATATGAACAAAAAAAAAAATCTAACTAATCAGCGGTTCAAATATAGAAGAAAGCAAATAACCTACAAGCGTACTTATGATAAGCATAACTGGGAATTTCAGATAGGACATGTAGATGATAGATCTATATCACAGAAAGAAACATTCCTTAGGTAGTGGTGAATTTGGTTAATGATCTGTCAAAAGCAGAAATCCTTACTAAGTTTTTTATCCACTTGTTGGCTTGTCCCTGGGGGTCTATGAAAAGAGACCAACGCTGAGAGAACTGTGTTATCATTCCATTTTCTACAGACAAGGTGTCATTGGGTAGACCAGCAATCTGCAGAGGAGGAAAAAAGGTTTAACAGTAAATGTCTTAAACAGAAGTGAACCAAGATGACCCGTATTCTTCTATCAAAAAAAGTAAATTTCTATAACACGTATACATTATGAAATTCAAGCAAATCTGCAAGCATTTCCTTATTTTGAATAATTTATACTGCTTTAGATATACATGGTGAGGGCAAGTAGCTATGCAGAATATCAGAATACCACCCCCCCCAACACACACAAATATATTGATTTTTCTCTACCACATACATTTACTTTACACCGAATTTACACTGAAACAAAATTGGGGAATTCCTGAAGTTTTCATAAGTGCTACTGGAACCCTCTTCCCCTTGAGATACATCACTCTCTATACCACATTCACACACAACCCCTCACCATACCTGCCATGATCGAATTTTTACTGGATCTCCAAGTGTGGCTATCAGATTTGGTTCCTTGGTGTGTGGAACATAATGCAACTTTAACTTATTTATCCATTCCTCACACAGTGATATGCGGTATTGACCCTACCAAAGAAAGTCATGAATCATTAATATGAAATCTGTATTTGCAAAGTTTTAGTTCAATTAAACCCTCATCACCCATTGCCATGCCTTCACAGGACTTCATGCTGAAGGGAAACCTTGAGGTGTTCCAAAAATACAGGGATGAGTTATGTAACAACACTGGCTTAGTTCAAACTTCATATCTTCAGATCTCTAGATCATGGTTTTGAGATGGCTTGAATGTTTTGTTCTCACCTTTCCTTTCCAATGTTTTCTACAACCATTGTTTGCCATTACTACCAAATCAGAGTAAGCAATGACACTACTCAGGAATTCTGTACAAACTATAATTTGAAACCATGGTTTGAAGTGGATTTGCGATCCACAGTTTGATACAATCCTGGCAAGTACTCAGCATATTTAGCTCCAATCTAACATAACAGAAAGCCACTGGGGTGAGGAGGGATCCACACGTAAAAGAGGTGGAGTGAGCACATGAACTTGTGGAAATTATCTCCAAAAGGGGAGGGGCTTCCATTCAACTACTAACAGGGCTTTTTTGAAGAAAAAGCCCACAGGAACTTATTTGCATATTAAGCCACACCCCCTGATGCAAAGCCAGATGGAACTGAGTTCCTGTGTGTTCCTGCTCAAAAAAAGACTTGATTACTAACAGTTAGAGGGTTCCATTCCATTACTAACACTTAGATAAATAACTAAACTACAGCTGCAATCCTAAATACACCTACTAGGCAGTTAGACCCACTGAATTCAATTGGACTTCTAAGTATATCTGCTTTGAATTGCACTGTCCTTGGGCCAATTCTTATTTATTCAATACAAACCCTACTCGATCCAAAAAGGCTTACGGTAAATAGCTACCACCTAAAAACTGATATGCAGCAGAAAATTCTTACAAAACATTCAACTCGAAAACTAGCAATGCCATCCAAAGTAGAGTCTTTATGAATGATTACAGACAGACAGCTCAGGGCGGCATCAAGCCACCCCAAAGAGAGTCAGCCAGAAAAGGAGTGGACCGGAAGCCTCCAGATAGCCCGTGGCCTGCCCCCAGAACAGGGACAGACTGTGTGTGCCCCGGAGGAGCTTCTGGAGCACCTGTGTGCCTTCCAGATGGCCAGGGAAACACCTCAAAGCCACCTTGGAAATTAGGGTGCATTCCTTAGGTGGCTTCGATCTGTCCCCGGGCGGGCTGAAGTTGGACGGCAGGCAGATGTACACGTGTAAGCGCTTTTTTGATCCGCCTGCTTCCCATCCCCAGGGCGGCTTAAAATGCCCATCTGTTATCACCCTGTCTGTGCCTTTAGAAGATGCTTAATGTTCAATGAATCTTAAGAAGGAGAGAACTCCTGGACCAGGAAGTGACTACCACTGACATTTCTCTGCAGCTCCAACTCGTTCTTACTTGTTATATGAAAGATCCACAATTAGGATGAAGGAAGCATTTGATTGTTAGCTTCCCCACCTCCAACTGACAAAGCGATTTTGGAGCAGTCAGACTTAAGTTAAGAGAACACTTCAGATATTGCAAGAAAAGAAAGCATTTCTTTTGCTCACTGTGAAAGGTCCCAGGTATGCTATAAAACCAGCTGAAACCAGAACATCTCCTGAAATGTTGTTGATCATATAATCCAGACTCTGGACTGTTTCCTGCCAGCGCACTCTTTCATCAGCCAGCCCGTTAATCAGCTGGAGAAAAGACACACATAAATTGTCATTTAGTTTCTTCATCAGAACTTCCACTCATATCCATGAAATATTTGCATAAAATGTCACATAAAAATAGTGATAGGAACCTCAGTCCTGAAAACAACTGAGAGACGGTCCACTTTCCAGCTCAGTTTAACACCACACCCCTGCTCTAAGTTAGGACAAGGCAAGGACTTGCTGAAAGAGATAAACTTGCATGATGCTCAGCATTTTTTCAGCCAGGATTGTCACCTGGAGGCTGCACAGATTCCTTTTATAGAACATGCAGCCATTGGTTTTCCTATGTGGCCTACTCCACCCTCTGCTCCTAGCTCCTGAGGTATAAAGGGCTCTATTTTGTCCCACAACATGTACAAGCTGAAGGGGAGTGAAGGGACTGGAGAAGGAGAAGGGTAGGAGAAGCCATGGCTGTCACTGTCAGAACTTGTAACTTTATGTGCCTTGCTTGACTGAACTGACTCCATGTTATAACTTAGAGTGCCTGACAGCGGTCATTGACCCAGGCCCCTTTGCTATGCAAAATATTTAGGGCAGTAAGACAGGCGGCAGAAAGTCTCTGCTCAATATCCACAGGTGCCCTTTGAAGCCAGGCCGTTTGGCCTTCGCAATAGGGGGGCATCCTCCTTTGCTGATAACGAAGGCTGGGAAGAAGAGACAATTGCTTGAGCCCGTGTGAATTATTGTTTTATTATGCTTTGCTGTGGGCATAAAATGTAACCAACTGCCCAGACTCGCCATTACTGTTATTTCGTTACTATAGTACTGTTGTTCTTCAATAAAGATCCTAACTTGCAACAAGTATTGGACTCGCTTGAAGTTCCTCCAAGTTCTGACATTATAACACTAATGGCGAGTCTGGGCAGTTGGTTACATTTTACAGAGACGGTTACAGAGACGAGGGCCTCGGCACCTATGGCGGAGGGGACCCGATCCGAACACTGCGAAACGGGATTTCTATGTCAAATGCTTACCCGATCCCGCTGATAAGAGACTTTTGAACAGATGGACGGGTCGACCATGCGGGGGGAACCATGCACCCTAGAGACCCAGGCAACCCCTGTGGGGACCGAAGAGCATTGGGGCGTAGAAACTTTCGTCATAGCCCCCTCATGCTCTTTTGACGTGGTGGTGGGGTCAGGATGGTTGGCCAGACACCAGCCGGACATCCGCTGGGCTGAGCAAATTGTGAGGTTCCCGGACTGGCGGTGTGAGCACCACCACTGGAGGTCCGAATGGGGCCCGAAAGCACCCCCCCAGAATGAGAGACTCTGCCTCACGCTCGAGGAGGTGGGGTCGATCCCCAAAGAATACAGGGACTTGAAAAAGGCTTTTAGTGAGCGAGAAGCGGACGAACTCCCCCCGCATCGCCCTACGGACTGTGCCATCGAGCTAATCCCCGGGCAAACGCTACCAAAGGCTAAACTGTACTCGATGGGATGGGCGGAGAAAGCAGAACTGAGGAAATTCATTGACAAAAACCTGAAACGGGGTTTCATCCGACCCGCTACGGCCCCCCACGCAGCCCCTGTGCTCTTTCGTAAGAAGAAGGATGGGGGGCTTAGGCTTTGCACAGATTTTCGCGGGATAAACGGGATTTCTATGTCAAATGCTTACCCGATCCCGCTGATAAGAGACTTATTGAACACGGTGGCCGAGGGCAAAATCTTCACTAAACTCGACCTCCGAGACGCGTACTTCCGCGTAAGGATTAAGGAGGGAGACGAGTGGAAGACAGCGTTCAACACCCCCATGGGACAGTTTGAGTATCTAGTGATGCCGTTCGGACTCCAGGGCGCGCCGGGGGTCTTTATGAATTTTATCAATGAAGTGTTAAGAGAATTCCTGTTCAAGGGGGTGGTGGTGTACCTTGATGACATCATTATTTATTCGAAAGACCTTGAGTCTCATGTGCCATTAGTGAGAAAAGTGCTAACCACGTTGTGTAAGAACAAATTGTATGCTAAACTGTCCAAGTGTGAGTTCCACAAGACGGAACTAGACTACCTGGGGTTCCGAGTGTCGGGGGAGGGACTGGCGATGGACCCAGCCAAAATACAAGCAGTTCTAGATTGGGAACCACCCCGAACCCGACGGCAGCTACAATCTTTCCTTGGGTTCGAGAACTTTTATCGCGGATTCGTTAAGGGGTTCGCCCGGGTGATGCTCCCCCTCACCGAACTGCTAAAGACGAAAGGGAGGGGGGAGGCCGCGAAAAAACCCGGAGCGCGCTTGATTTGGACGCCGGAATGCCACAGAGCTTTCCAGGAACTCAAACAGCTCTTTACCTCTGAACCAATATTGGCTCACCCCAATGAATTAAAGCCATTCGTGGTCCAATGCGACGCCTCCGACGTTGCCGTAGGAGCCATATTGATGCAGAGGAACGAAGAGGGGGAACTGCGTCCCTGTGCCTACATTTCTCACAAATTCTCCAATGAGCAAAGGAACTGGTCAGTATGGGACAAAGAGGCTTTTGCTGTAATGTTTGCCCTGAAAACTTGGAGGTCGTGGTTGGAGGGGGCCCGAGTCCCGTTCGAGATCTGGACTGACCACAAAAACTTAGAAGCACTCACGGGCCGCCGCAAACTGACTGCCAAGCAAATCCGGTGGGCGGGGTTCTTCGTCAAATTTGACTTTGTGCTAAAACACATCCCGGGTACCAAAAACTTTTTGGCCGACGCACTATCACGCATGCCCCAGCACGATAGCCAGCGAGAGGAAGTAATTGATTCCCTCATTCCCCCCTCGGCAGTTGCAGGGGGGGTCACCACCCGCTCCGGGAAAAAGACGGAAGCCCCGGGTTCCCTCCCAACCGAGCGATTGGCATCAGAGGCTGACTTAGAGGGAACGGAGCGCCCCGATGGGCTGGAGCAAGGGGAGGGAGGACTGTGGCTCCACAAAGGGAAAATTTACGTGCCCAAATCTATGAGAAAAGAAGTCCTAGAGCAATGTCACTCCAGCCGCTTGGCAGGGCACTTCGGGTATGTAAAAACCCTCCATCTAATCACCCGACAGTTCTGGTGGCCGAAACTAAAACGAGACGTCTCAGAATTTGTGCTAGCGTGCCCCACATGCATCATGTCTAAACGCAGGGGGGGGAAGCCGCCCGGCCACCTAGTCCCCCTCCCTACCGCGAGCCGCCCATGGGCCGTGGTGTCTATGGATTTCATAGTAGAGCTCCCCCCGTCCCAAGGGAAAACGGTGATACTGGTAGTAGTGGACACCTTTTCAAAGCAAGCCCACTTTATCCCTTGCAAGAAATTGCCCACAGCCCGGAAACTAGCTCAACTATTCTTTAATCACGTGGTACGCCTACACTCGTTCCCCGAGAAGGTCATTAGTGACCGCGGGCCACAGTTCGTTGCCAACTTCTGGCGGGAGTTTTGCAAGCTAGCTGGCATCGAACAGGGTCTTAGCTCCGCTTACCACCCGCAGACGGACGGACAGACTGAGAGGGTGAACGGGCTTCTGGAACAGTACTTAAGATGTTACATTAACTACCAACAAACGAACTGGGTCGATCTCTTGCCATTCGCTGAATACGGCTACAACAACAGCTTCCACAGTTCCACAAAAACCTCCCCTTTTCAGATAGTGAATGGTTACGAGGGGAAGCCCTTCCCAAACCTTCCCCTCCCCGCGGGGCCTGCCGAGCCCACGTCGTGTCAGCAATGGTGGGAGGGGATAAAGGCCAGTTGGGCAGTGATACAGGAAAACCTGGAGGAGGCGAAAAAAGAGTACAAAAAACACGCCCCCCAATGGGATTTGAAAGAGGGTGAAACTGTATTTCTGTCCACCAAGAATCTACCCCTGCCCCAAGGGTGTCGCAAACGCGCTCTAAAATACCTAGGTCCATTCAAAATAAAAAAGGTGATCAACAAAGTGACTGTGGAGTTAGAGCTACCCAAAGCCTTGAGTAAGATCCACCCTGTTTTTCATTGCAGCCTTCTTCGCAAGGATCCTGGAGCTACGCAATTCCATCCTCGTCCCCCGGAGCCACCTCCGACTATAGTGAAGGGTCAGAGTCACCATGAGGTGCTAGAAATCCTGGACTCTAAAGTCCAAAGGGGGGCGCTATATTACCTGATAAGATGGAAATATTTTCCTCCTAGTTGTGATGAATGGGTGAAGGCTAGTGATGTATCTGCACCGCAATTGCTCAAAAAATTTCACCTACTGTACCCACACAAGCCCAAGCCGAAGAGCTTAGGGGGGGCAGTATGTCAGAACTTGTAACTTTATGTGCCTTGCTTGACTGAACTGACTCCATGTTATAACTTAGAGTGCCTGACAGCGGTCATTGACCCAGGCCCCTTTGCTATGCAAAATATTTAGGGCAGTAAGACAGGCGGCAGAAAGTCTCTGCTCAATATCCACAGGTGCCCTTTGAAGCCAGGCCGTTTGGCCTTCGCAATAGGGGGGCATCCTCCTTTGCTGATAACGAAGGCTGGGAAGAAGAGACAATCGCTTGAGCCCGTGTGAATTATTGTTTTATTATGCTTTGCTGTGGGCATAAAATGTAACCAACTGCCCAGACTCGCCATTACTGTTATTTCGTTACTATAGTACTGTTGTTCTTCAATAAAGATCCTAACTTGCAACAAGTATTGGACTCGCTTGAAGTTCCTCCAAGTTCTGACAGTCACGAGTGCAGAAGACAAGATGCCTCCATTTTTGCAAGACTCAGGCATGCCTACTGGAATGGAAGCAACTTGGCCCTCCTCCTTACCTTGTCAGCCCGGCCCAGTCTCTGCTCACACTGTTCACACTTCATCTCTAGCTCCTCCTTTGTGGCTAAGGTGCCTCTGTATTTCGCCTGCAGATGGGCAATGCCCTCCTCCACTTCTCTCAAACGTTCCTTGGCCTCATCCAGGACCTTCTGTGTAGCTGCCAGATCTTCTTCTGCCTCCCGAAGGGCTTGCTATGGAAAACGCAATATCAGTGAGCCCCAAAAGGTGCATGCTGCTAGGGAAACAGCTTTCAATTATGCTGCTTTTCCTTAGTTGTCCCCAACACAGTCAAGATGAGGCTCATTTTATTACTAGAACTAAACTGAATAACTTATTTAAAAGCTCAGCTGCAGTTCTTACTCGCTTTGGCTCCACAGCTTTGGCCACAAAGTGGTACTTATGCATGGCTCGAACCCACTGGCAGATAGATGTGCAGGCTTTGGACACTTTGGCTATGGCTGTCGGCAGAAATTCTTCACTGTCAATATAAGGCTGGATTGATTTTATTACTGTATCTGCAATGTTATCCTGAAAAGAATAAAAGACAATGAATTGCTGTGAGCCTGAATGGTTGAAAGTTTTGGGGATTAAGCCCCAAGGCAGCAAAGCCCCATGGCCAAAAGTATACTGGAAGTGGACATCTTCAGCTCAGACACTGTTAATTCCTTGAAGATGATGGCTTTGTGGTCACAAAGCAATAAAAGTTTGGTAAGAAAGGCAAAGCAGATTAAATTGTTTGTGATGTTCCTTAACTTCTGGCATATCAGTCATAAAACAAATGCAGTTTCAGCTGTCTCCTCCTCCAGATGGAAAGCAAACCATCACCACTTTTATACAATATTCAGGCAAGAACCATGAACTGGGCTGCCCAAGTTGTCTAGTCAATATCAAGGGAAATAAGAAGGTACTCCACTGTATCCTTCAACAGAATGTAGTACCACTTCCAGCCCATTTGAGGCATAAAATGGAGGGGAAATAGTGGTAGAACTCCTCTCCCCAATAATATATTTTATAATAGCAAATGTTTCAGAATTGAGTTACTGATTACGTCTTTATTGGATTTTAAGATTGGATTTTTAAAATTGATAATGGGAGAAAATATTCCACCCTGCTAAGTATTTTAATATCCTTGAGAAGAAGCATTTCCTCAAAATGCATTCAAAGAATTTCTATAATAAACTGATTTCATACGCATTTTTGAATATTCTCCTTCTGTTTCTCTTTTCCTACAGATTGGTACACCCCCCTTGCTTTTTACTCCCTAGAGAACTCTGGCCAAAGGTAAAGCATATTGGGTTGGTTATTTCTCTGAAATATACACACATTAAAAAAGAGGTGCTGGAGCTCATTAGCACAACTTATTTGCATAACTCATTTGCATATGCCATACATCCCTGACATCACCAAAAGGTGTACTAAATTATATCAGCTCAGCATTTACCTTAAAATGCTTCTTGAATTATAATTGTCAGAATAAAACCTTACTCCCATCATACTTTTTAAATTACTTTCTCCTATGTGGCTACAGTGGCATGATGAAGATTTCAATCTGTCTGCTTTATATGTTTTGCTTATTTTCCCATTTTTTGGTGGGGAAAATATTAGAAAGTTTGTCAAATTTTAGAGTTCAGCAAAATTCTCACAGTGACTTTGAACAATGGAGCCCAGAAGCGTTTGTGGGGAGAGGTAAGAAAGAAAGAGCACAATAAAATTTAGAGGTTCTGCCTGAAATGAGGCCTGCACATTATTAAACAAAGAATGAAAACACTTAATTATAGGACTTATGATTGCTGTCTGCCTGTATATAACCATTACCCTTGTATGTAAGACTGTCAACTTTCCCCCAGCTCCTAATGTTGAACATTTAACAGCAGTTTGGTTTGCAGATATTAGCAGGAGGCAATGCTTGTCAGTAGATGGTTCTGCAAAACTCAGAGGGAAAGCTTTTAACCACATGAAAATAAACACAGGAGCAGGAGAGGACAGGTTTGTCTTATCAGCTGGCAACCCTACTGGTACTGCTTCTAATTCTAGAAAACATTTGTGTGTATGTGAGAGACAGCATACATGAGCACTACCACCATGAATACTTACTTTATCATATTTAAACAGACTTTCAAGAAATTTCCCTGGGTCCTGAAGGAGACCTTTGCCAGGCTCCCAGTAGTCATCTATCTTAGAGCCTGGCTTTTCTCCTGCCACTTTCTTGGGCTTGACTCCTTTCATAATGCAGACAGCTTCAATCACCAGTTTCACTCCAAGTGGAGGACGCTGCATTGCTCGCACCTAGTTCAGAAAATGAGAAATGAGTGAATCGGTAGTAGTTCAGAACACTGTACTATCTGCTGCAGAACATTCCCAATCAGTGTTTAACATTAAGAAATGAAAGAAGAGTTTATCTGCTCTTTAATGCAGTACCATACTATGTGCATTCATGTACACCGTACATTGTATTGCTCAGGCTGCACCTTGGGTAACGTGCAGTTCTGGAGGCCTCACTTCAAAAGGATGTGGATAGAATGGAGTGGGTGCAGAAAAGAGTGATAAAGATGATCAGGGGCCTGGAGATCAAGCCCTATTAGGAAAGGCTGAGGGATTTGGGAATGTTCATTCTGGAGAAGAGGAGGCTGAGGGAGGATATGATTGCTCTCTTTAAGTATTTGAAGGGCTGTCACTTAGAGGACAGGGAGTTGTTCCTGTTGACAGCAGAGGAGAGGACTCACAATAATGGGTTTAAATTAAAGGTGGGATGGTACCAGCTGAATATTAAGAAAAACTTTTTTTACAGGAATAGTTGTTCAACAGTGGAATTGGCTACCTAGGGAGGCGGTAAGCTCCCCCTCACTGGCAGTCTTAAACAGTAGCTGGACAAACATCTGTCAGAGATGCTCTAGGCCAGGGGTGGCCAACAGTAACTATCCAGATGTTTTTTCCCTACAACTCCCATCAGCCCCAGCCATCAGCCATGCTGGCCGGGGCTGATGGGAGTTGTAGACAAAAAACATCTGGAGAGCTACTGTTGGCCACCCCTGCTCTAGGCTGAGCCTGCATTTAGCAAGCGGTTGGACTACTAGATGGTCTGTATGGCCCCTTCCAACTCTGTGATTCTATGTCCTTGCACTCTCTCTCATTATTTGTTCTAACTTTCATAAGAATATTTAAAAGGTCACCTCACAAGAAAGAAAGGTCAAACAAGTTCTTATAAAATATGCACTCCTTGCAATACAACTATAATGGTTATACCCCTAAACTTGCAATTCCACTCTAAGCAACATTACACTCTTCTAAGTCCATGAAATGTTTCTTAAGATGGCACTGATAGTCACCCAGAAATAAGTCCAATGTAACTGTAACAGATTTATCTCATTTTTCTTCTAAAGAGTCCAGGGTTCTTCCCTCTTTCTTTTTATTATTACAATAACCCTATGATATAGCAAACAACAACAGCAAGCCTTTATTGGCATAAAACAGATTTAACAGTAAAATAGCAATATAAATAATATAAAATCCTAGATTATAGAGTACATAGGGAGCTAATATACATAAAATAAGTAATATATATATGAGTTTAGCCAAATTAAATAATTAAAACGAATAAAATGTGGTCATTCCAGAACCATTCTCTGTCGTATTTCCATGGCCTGTTGAAGAAATCTAGCCACCATTAAAGTTACCTCAGAGCAAGTGTCATTTAAAAGTTTGTGGTCTTTTATACAATGGATCATGTGCAAGCTAAAGATCCCAAACTCACACTGGACCTCCAGCTGACTGTCCTCTACCTGCCCTCCAAGTTTGGTAAGGATTGTATTTATGGGGTCTGAATTGCACCCCCCCCCCAAGGTTGCCCCATCCTTCATTGGCATGGGCAGCCCCCCGCCAGACACTGGAAGCAGGCAAGTATCCCCCTTAAATTCACAGCCGGTCTCCAGAGGCAGATTCCAAAGGACAGAAAGGCAGACATCACCATAGTTTAGTAGGGGCTTTCCAAAGTCACCCCAAGACAGCTTGGCTGGCACCCCAGCCCCACCAGACCAGTGGAAATCAGAGTTTTCAAAGTAATCATGAGATAGGTGTTGTGTTATGAGGCAGGTGTTGGGTGAGGGAGCCCACCTCCACCTGGCAGAGGTGGCTATCTTCCCACCTAAGCACCAAAGGTGAAACCCACAGACTGCATGTTGGATCACTCAAAGAGGAGGAGAAATGAGAGACACACAAGGGGACAACAAATAAATCCAATAAAATAAAATAAAACAACAGGAAGCCTATGTGAGGTCCAGAGGAGGTTAGTCCAGCAGGGAAGGCTGACCTTGAGGGAGACCAACTCATCCGCCCTTGCTGGGTCCAGGCAGGAGCAGCGGAGGCTGAGAATGTCTCCCAGATGGGAGATCACCCATTTGCTCTGGACACTGGTTGGGAGGGCAGGAGAGGAGACACATGGTGACACAAGAGATGTCAGGCCAGATGACAATGGAGGCAGACTCAGGGGACAGTGAGTGGAAAAAGCTGGGGTGGGGGGCCAGGCACCTCTTCCTCAAATAGCCCAACCAGGAAGAAGCCTTGCTACTGGTTGTCAGTGGTGAACTGGGAGGTCAGCAGTGGCAGGGATGCCAGGTGTGTGATGGTGGAGGATTTGGCAGAGGTGATGCTTCCTGGACCCTCTACATAGCCTTTATGGATGGCACTGTTAACATCCTGTAGGAATGACCTCTTGGAGGGTGGTTTGCATTGATGTCCCACCCACCACACTCCAAGTGTGGGAAGCCATTCTTGGAGAAGCCTCCTGCTTCCCCTCTGCTTCTTCCTGCTGAAAGAGTGTAGGCCTCTTTTTCCTCCCACTGGCCACCACTCTTTCCTCTTGCTGCAACATAGCTGGGTGCACCTTTTGCAGATGCCTGTGGAGGACATTTGGAGTTTGTGCCCCTCCAGAAATGGGCATGCCACACTTGGTACTTTGACCCAAAGGGGTCACTGAGGAGGGTGCAGAAATGTTTCCAGACTGTGGGCTGGAAACAGGACTCCAGGACTGAAGAAGCTGGGAGGGTCATCTGCTTTCTGGTGCTGGACTGCGAGGGGTCACAGAGGTGTGTGCTTAGGGTGGGAGCAGCAACACAGAGGTGTGTGGAAGGGGAGGATGCTTCCCCTTCCCTCTGAATCACTGCTGTCAGAGTCCTCCTCTCTAAAGTGTGTTAGCAATTGTTGGTCTCCGGGCAGTGCTAACAACTTTTTTGCCTCTGTGGGAAAGCCCCAAGAACAGGTCAGGGAAAAGAAGCTTCCAGATCTTTGGTGATACCCTGCTAGAGGCAGGCTCCAGGACCTGGTAGAATGGGTTTGGTGCCCATGGATATGTCCACAAGCCAACAAGTCTTGCCCGCCATGCAGAGGTGGAGGACATCTTCCCTCCACAACAAGCGCCCTTTGCACCTCCTTTCACTCTCATAGCACAGAGAGTTCACAATCAGGAGGAGGGGGAGGGTATAAAATGTGGGTCCTCAGCTGAGGCTGTGCTTGCTGTGAGCAGAAAGACAGGATGGCTCAGAGCCCAGAGTCCACCTAACACTCCCAAGCCCCAGCAGAAAAGAGGAATCACAATCGAGAGGGAATGTGCTCTGCTAGTCTGATTTTAATAAGTTCTCCACCTTTTTGTGTAACTGCAAACCGCTGACAGAGGAGAGGGTGTGGAGCTGAGCGTGGAACATTCTGATCCCATAGAACAGAATTGGGAACTCTTGTAATTGGCAGCCAGCAGTGCCAGTTTTGCTTTGGAGACTCCTTTTGGTGTTTCCAAGCTGGAGAATGCTAACTCCCATTGCCTTGGAGTTTTGTAAACAATTTGTAAATGGGCTGAAACAGCCTGTCTGGAAATGTAATCATTCATGAACTGTCAAGAATAGCTCCAAAATTCATGAAATGTTCATACCAGGTGCCCTTCCATGAACATCACTTTGTGAACCATGAACCAGCCAAACTTTGCGACAAACTTTAGTCCATTAGCAGGTTCATGCCCATCCCTAGTAATGATTAGTGCCATCAGATAAAGTTCTGGGAGACCCAGGTTTGAATTCCCCACTCAGCCATCGAAGCATTCTGAGTGACTCAGCCATTCACACACTCTCATCCTAAACTATGTTAGAGAACTGGTGTGAAGATAAAATGGGGGCAAAGAGAATGAACCTGCTTTGGGTCTATGCTGGGAAGAAAGGAGGAGTATAAATGAAGTAAAAACAAATTTATGTTAGAATGTGAAACAGGGATAAGGGATGAAGAGCTCTCTTACACTACTTCATGTCCTGGGAGACTTGCTAAGTACCTCTCAAAACGAGATGACCTTGTCTTTACTACCTTTTTTTTCAGGCTAATTTTAACTCCATCCCACTCAATCCTCGTTCCACAATAGCAATCACTTCAATAGAACTACTAGTATCAAATCCTTTTCTGGATTGTTAATCACCATAATTTAGGCTAGGAATAAACCAAGCCTGATGTTAAGGCCTTGAACACAGGGCCTCTGTAGCTACAGATGAGAAGGGGGTGCCTGGGTGATGGGGAAAGGGATTGAAATAAAGTTATGTACTATTTACAAAGAAGTCAATTGTTATGAAATACTGAATGATCAAAGATGTCATCTCTTTGGAACAATGTGCTGAATGTGGCTGATACCTGGTATTTGAAATATGTCTGCTTGGGACCAATTCAACTTATACATGTAGAATGTGACCAGAAGCAAAGGAGGAATGAGGCTTCTGTACCTTAACAATTACACAGAAAGGAGAATTTCACCACATTTCTCCACCCTGTGTGAAAAACCTGCAAAATTCCCTTTTCTATGTCAATAAAGGGAACAGAAATTCTGTCTTTCTTTAAGATGGCAATGGGTCAAACTAGACACAAATGATATCATAAGCTGCTATCAGTCTATAAAGGTACACTACAGTCACAGGTGATTTGAATTGGGGCCATGCAGGGAGGAGAGAAGGGCTTTAACCCTTGCATCTCCCTCATGGGTTTGAAAGGGGAAAAATGAACACTTGTCTCCCCCCCCCCCTTAAAGGGCTATGCCTATATATGGGCCACAGTTTTGATTTGTGAAACTGCTTGGATAAAAGGGTTAAACCCTCTCTTGTATGTTTGGACCTAATCCAAACTGTGTCCCTGTGCAGCTGAAATGTTTAAAAGACACTTGACAAGAGTCAGTCATGGACCTTACAGAGTCTCATCTGTTCTGAGTCAAGGTTGCATGGCTTCTGCTAGCCCTGTCTTTATTGTTTGATATTTGAAAGTTGTTTTCAGTTTGAAAGTTATCACTCGTCAGTCACTGTCTGAGTTTGCCAGTGACAATAGTAGGTTTTTGTTTAGTTTTTTTTTTTTAAAGTTTCATTCTATACATATTTACTTGGAGGCCCCACTGTGTTTGGTAAGATTTTATTCCAGGTAAGTGTATAAAGAAGTATAACCTTAACTCAATAAAACCATATGATGGTAAGAAAAGTTGATATAGTCCTATGTTTACTAATCAACAGATAGGTGAGCATGCAGGGAAAGGAGATAGAGACACTATTTACTTCCTCTTTAGAGATCAATCATAAATGATCAGGCTTAAAGACCTGAAATGCCAGTAGTATGTACCATATCCTTGCTTTACACTGTGTTATTTCCCATGAACATCAAGTTAAATTTGTACTCAATGTTATTTATATAAAGTGGAAATAACCAGAGCAGATGAAAGATTTGTCTTAATACAGAACTGGTGTTTGTATGCATATACTTAATGCACTTCTACTCTTAACTTTCCATGTGAATAGTAAGAGGCAGCCCTAACAGCAACTTTATATCAATAACTCATAGTTAATGACTGTCATAGAAAATAAGAGCTTAATTTCAGGTTAGCAAACTTCCACAAACCAAATACACTCCTGTGATATAGTCTCTTAACTGAAGCCTTGTGTCCCTTCAAAAACAGGATCACGCAATGGGATGAATCACCTCTTAACACAACGACTGGTATGTTGTGGCATATATATGAGAACTGTATGCCCTGATCTTAAAACAGTGTTTGTTAGGAGTTGAATAAGATTTACTTCCTAAGTAAGTTAAGGACTGCAGTACTGGGGAAACACTGAGCCTACTGCAGCTGACATGCAACACCTTCCTATTGTCACTGCCTGTCCTCTCTGGACAATTTCAGCCCAGCCTAAAATACAATGCAGTTCCTAGGTAGATATTATAGTGAAGTGCACTGCAGTAGCTGGAGGTGATGGAATAGAGACGTAGAGATAGTAGCAGGCTTTGGCCCTGCTATAGGTGGGTAGGGCTGGATGTCCAGCTTTTCAAGTGGCTTTTGTGACTGTGGCTTTAACAGCAGGTTGCTATGGGGAATTAGCAGGTAATGATCTTAACCTCCATATAACAAGAAGGGTAACCTTTGATTTTTGCAGATCAAACTGTTGTTAAAGGCACAAGATTTACTGTAGGGCAAGCAATTTTCTGATCGACTGGCAAGCCCAGTAGAGACTTAAGCATACAGGTAGGAAATATATGGTCCACTTGCTTTTCACCTGTTTGAAACAAGCTTTCCCCGCCCCCCTCCTCCGTCTTACAAATCCATATACAGTTCCTGACAGTATCCACTTCCTTTAAACAAGAGCAAGTAATTTGCTGATTCTCACAGTCACAGAGGTTTCAAAGTGGACACTGCCATTGACTGAAACAACTATCATTTCTGGTGGCTCAGAGCTATATCCTCTGCTTGTTAATAACACACAATTAAAAATGCAAATGGAATCCTTTGGCTGATGTCATTGTTCAGAGTAGCTACTGGCTGGTGATGGCAAAGAAGTTCCCTGTGACAGAGGAGACTTTTAAAAGCACTGGAGGCATCTGTACTGATAGGCTTGGTTGTTTTCAACATACCCCAAATATATGTGCATTTTACACCAAAGGATTCCAAATACCAATCAGAAGAAGTCATGAGAAGTTTTTAGACTTACATGTTTTGCATAATCTATTCTGATTCTATAATCTAGATTCTCTAATAACTTTGATATTTAGGTTAGGGATTGGGGGGGAGGGAACGGAAGGGAGGAAGTCCAAGAATCGGAGGGTTGTGACACAGAGACAAGAGGCAACAGAACAGTGTCCGTGGAATAGAATAAAAATGTACATGGGACTCCAAAATCCTGCTCAGCCCTTCTTACTCACATATGTTCAAGGTGTGTAAACTGTTCCAGAAAAAAAATTAAAAATGAAAACTGGGATTCTCTAGAAACTGGATTCTTCATGAGACAAAAATGTCCAGGGCATGCATAGCATTACTATGGAGGGGCAAAAAGCACAAATCCCTGCATTTAATAAACAAAAATTTTCTGCTTTTCCTCAGTGCAAGAACAACCAAAACATGTTCACCCGGAGACGCTCCAGGGCTTTCTTACTGGATACCATTAACAGAGGAGCAGAATTTGTGGAGACTCTAAAAATGATCTACCCCATGGCAGACGATCTCCATGAGAAAGATTTTGACTGGCTATTTGACTGCTCTCAGGCAGAGCAGTTTCTCGAGTGGTTCTGTAATACATTGGGAGAGGAGAATGTGTTGGACCCTGCAGAAGTGGAGGCCTATGAGCAACTGTTAATTTCTGAAAAGCCTGTTCTGGAAGATGACGCATTGGCCCAAGTGCTGAAGGCTTGCCACCAGTCCTCTCAGCTAAAGTGTGTTATGCAGGAGAATGAAGTTCTCCCCCTTGAGACAATGGAGCAAGAGATGAGGATGTTAAAGAATCAACATGCCTGTCAGATAAAGCGGCACAGCAAGCTTCAGATTCGTACAGCAAGCTTGAAGCAAGAACTGTGCCATCTGGCAGAGAAAAAAGAGAAAGCAAGCAAGGAACTGAAAAAGGCACACTTGGAACTGCAGCTAACAAACTTTCAAAGCAATGAAATTCTCATCCAGACTGGCAAGGCAGCAAAAGAATTGGTGCGAATGTATCAGGAACCAGGACATGAGCCACTGAAAGCATCACTGGCAACGGCAGATCTAGGACACTACCTGAAGGTAGAAGAAACATTCACTAAGGCTTTATTAGGGTTTATCCCAAAGTTATTGCCAGATGCAAACAATGATATGGAGGCTGATAAAAGCATGCTGGCAGAGAATGGGCAGAAAGGCTATAAGGACCAGCTGAGAAAAGAAAATGTAGCAGGACTTGTTCAGAAAGTGTGGCAAGAAAACAAAAGTGTACCTCATGACAAAGACTGTGAAAATCATGAAATGGTCATTGGAGTACTTAAGAGCCCAGTTATCTACCAGGGGAAGATGACCACTCAGGATAAGTCAAAACTTGATCTGAAAGCTCTGCTAAAAGATATGGACCATGTCAAAATGGATGACGTCAGAAATGAGACACTGGCTGTTCAGCATAGATGCCAAAGAAAGCTAACATGGGCAGTACCTGACCAAATGGAGAATCTGAATAACAACCACCTAGGCAACCACCAGGAAGAGCTGGGCTGCATGAAGTTAGCTTACATGTGCAGCCAGAGATCACTAGTCATTGCCTCTGCAGAAATTAAAGGAATCTGGGCTTGTTTACAATGGGCAAATAAGACTTTGAAGGTCAGTAAAGAAAAAAAGGTAAGTCATTTGTGTTCTGGGTTTGGTACACAGCGGTCGAATAAGGGTAGTGTTTCCAACAGGCCTAGAAAAAATGCTCTGTCCCTTCAATAAACATTTAATTTAGCAAGTGACCTTTTTTACCACAATGCCATGAAAAGCTTCAGCTTCCCATTTCCACACATTAGGAGACGAAGAAAAACAAGCCATCAAGTCATAGCTGACTCATGGCAATTCCATGAGCCCTCTCAGCTCCACCCATCCACTGAGCCCTCTCAGTCCCACCCACCTCACAGGGTGCCTGTTTTGAGGGGAGAAGATATAGGAAATTATAAGCCACTGAGTCTCTGATTCAGAGAAGGGTGGGGTATAAATCTGCAATCTTCTTCTTCCATCCATGGGGCATTTCAGACAAGAGACGAGCAAAGGTGGTTTGCCATTGTTTTCCTTTGCAGAGCAACCCCAGGCTTCTTTGGTGGTCTCCCATATAAGGACTGATAGTGGCCAGCCCTACTTATCTCCCAAGTTTGCTTCTATTAAAGGGACCAACATTTTCCTCTGGGCCTGCTGTCAACCCTAAAGATGAGTCTCCCAGGGACAAAACTTCCTTATGTGATTTTTGGTACTGCAAAGAGTTTGTGCAAGATCCAAGTGGATGTAAGATAGAGTGTATTTTAACTAGAGAGCCAGTTTGGTGCAGTGTGGCTTGGTACATGTGAAGTGATGGTATCACTTTACTCTGCTCTGGTAAGACTTCGCCTGGAGTATTGTGTTCAGTTTTGCGCACCACATTTTAAGAAGGATATAAACAAGCTGGAGTTGGTCCATAGGAGGGCAACAAAGACGGTGAGGGGTCTGGAGACCAAGTCCTATGAAGAAAGGTTGAAGGAGCTGGGCATGTTTAGCCTGGAGAGGCGGCGGCTGAGAGGTGATATGATCAGCATCTTCAAGTACTTGAAGGGTTGTCATATAGAGAATGGTGTGGAATTGTTTTCAACATTAGGAAGAACTTCCTGACCGGTAGAGCGATTCATCAGTGGAAAAGGCTTCCTCGGGAGGTGGTGGGCGCTCCTTCCTTGGAGGTTTTTAAACAGAGACTAGATGGCCATCCGACAGCAATGAAGATCCTGTGAATTTAGGGGGAGGTATTTGTGAGTTTCCTGCATTGTTCAGGTGGGTGGGCTAGATGACCCTCGAGGTCCCTTCCAACTCTATGATTCTATGATTTTATGGTTAAGTGTATGGGCTCTTATCTGGGAGAACTGAGTTTGATTCCCCACTCCTCCATTTGCACCTGCTGGAATGGCCTTGGGTCAGCCATAGCTCTGGCAGAGGTTGTCCTTGAAAGGGCAGTGGCTTGGAGAGTCCTCTCAGCCCCACCTTCTTCACAGGGTGTCTGGGAGGAAGATAGAGGAGATTGTGAGCTACTCTGAGATTCAAAGTGGAGGGCGGGATATAAATCCAATAACTACTTCTTCTTCTTCGGCTCAGCAACTGCTGCTATGTGAGGAATAATAGTTCTGCCATAGTTTTCCTACCCACATTAAACTATGAGTCAGCAACAAGTATTCTTTTTGCCACAGGATTACCTACTTGGCTCTGCTCCCAGCTAAGCTGTGACTTGGTTCTATATTTCTCAGGCTCCCTGTCAAGCAGGCAATCACTGTAGTCTACACCCACTCTATACATGAAGATGGTGCGAGTAGAGGAGATTCATAAAGCAAGGATGAAAAGATACAGCTTTTGGAGAGGAGAGAGTGAATGCATACTTATGATCATGAAAGAAGCAAAGGTTTAATGTTTAAGCAAAGGACCTATAATTAGTTTGGCTGCTTCCATGTTAGCTATGTAATTTGGAATAAACATAATACTGTATTTACAGAGATTTAAAAGATGCTATTGTCAAACTGTTGTGTTCCATCACTTTTTTTCATACCTAGTGAGTGTGTTTTGTTTGCAGCGCCATCTGTCCACATATGGCTTGACAAAGTACTATTGAAGCTTTCCAGAACTGCTGTCTCTTTAAACTTCCTCCTTTCCTCTGTTCTATTAAAGAAGTTTCCACTTACCAGTTTAATTTACTGAATAGATCAGTTGTTTAATTACTGCTTTTCTCATTGAAGCCAAAGCCATTGTTCATTACTTTTCTTTTTATCATAAATTACAATAAAAATCTAATGAACAGGTGCTTTAGCTGTAAAGGGGAAAATGTTGGGTTGGATCTAGTGATTCATCTGCAGAAAACAGTAAAAGTTATGAATCTTTGCCTTATTCCCTTCCACCAGCACCTGATTTCTGGGATCTCAGGTCAGGACACACATGGTCTAATGGCTGCATGGGTTTGGAGAATGCACTAAGAATGAGGAGAGGGCAAAACTGTCCCTGCTTCTACAAGTACAGCACTGCTGACAGAAGAAGGGAACTTCTGCCCCCTTCCCCATCTTCAGTGCACCCCCCCCCCCCAATCTACATGACTATTATTTATATTTTTAAAGGAGTGTGTATGCAGACTTTCCAGAGTCCTAATTGAGGTGGTTGTTAATCCACACAGGCTCTGTGATCCCGAGGAATAAATTTCCTGGGGTTGGGCAGGACTAGTGGGGAGAAATTAATTCGGAAAAGATCCATGTTTCTGCAACAGATCACTGGACCCAAGTCACTAATTAAAACCTACTGGTCCCCCTCCCCATCCTGAATTGATGTAAGATCCATTCAGGGAAATTGTAGTCATCATGAGTTAATGGGAAATAATTGAGCACTGAGAACAGAAGCACAGACACACTGTGAAATGGAAGAAAGTAACATTTATTGTGGAAAGGCCTTTACTGAATAGGATTCACATACTTTACTTGCTAGTAAATATAACAGTAGAACCTTCCCTACTGTTATATTTACTTAAAACTAAAGTAACTGAATGGCAAAGGAAGTGCTGGATTTTTATGAGAAATTTGCTGTGCAGGAATCTATGCTTCTGTTCCACATGCAGCTAGATCTCAAAAAGGGATCTTTCAGTGGAACATATATGTTCACTCATAAATTTTATATTAAATGTTGAGATGTAGGGATGGGCACAGACCAGATAATGCTGCTTCGGTTCACAAACATAACCAGACTGGTTCTCGGACCAGTTCGCGAACCGATTCACAGCCTGGTTCATGAATCAATTTGCTAACTGGTCTGGTTTTTAAAAAGCCAGCAACAGGGCTTCGAGGCTCCAAAATGGCAGGTTGTCTCCAGATCACTCTCCTCAATGTACCCACCAAGTTTGGTCCACATTGGACTTCAGGGGGCTGAGTTACAGACACCTAAAAAGGGTCATTCAGTGCAATGCTTTTCAATGGGATGTCACCTCTGCTGGTTTAGGAGTGACAAAAACTGACCTGGGTGAGCTAGAGGCCTTCAACGCACCCAGTTCCTCCCTGGGGTGACCCTCCACATAGCCCACATGTTACATGCATGTCAGATTTGGGGGGATCCAGGTAGCATGCCACCAAACAAGGTGCCTCTAGGAAATTGTTTTTGAGGGAGTTGTCTAGCGCCAGTTTGAGACACTACAGTGTGGACCTGGTTAAGCTACAGGCATCAGACTCCCAGTGTACCTCCACAGGGACCACCCACATGGCTGCAGGTGGCTGTGTCTTTCTGGGACCAGCCACCCAGCCCTGGTAACATGATCACTGATGAGGGCCAAGTCTTCCATCCTACCTGGGAAGGTGACAGGGACAACCAACCCTGGCAACCGGGACTCACTGCACAGCTGTGAGAGGGGGCACTGGTGGACTAGCTAAGGGAATGTGTGGCAGAGGAGAAAGGATACTTTTTTTTGGAGGAGCAGAAAGGGGACCCCACAGCCAGGGGAGAGGGCAATTAGCCAAGCCCCCCAGAAATCTGTAGGTAGTTTGGGTGCCTGAGTGGGAGAGGAGAGAGGATACCCCCCAGGCAGAGCCTCAAGCAGCACAGGAAGAAATTGAGTGCTTTTTGGAGGAGCAGAAAGGGGACCCCACAGTCAGCATGCAGAGAAAAGGGCAGTTTTCAGAACCCACAAAAGTGAACAGTCCACCCCCAAATCAAATCAAAAACATGTTTTAAAAGAAAAAAAATCTATCCATGTTTCCCACTCCTCACAGCAAAGAAAATGGTGGTGTGGGAGAAGAAATGTAGCTCTGAATGCAAGGAAAGGAGAAAAAAGAGAGAGGTGATGCTTTTACTCTGGCAGTTTGTAGAGGCCAGGATTTCTCCACCCACTCCAGTAATTCCCATCCCCCCACTCAGTCCACCAAGATATTATTTCATGCGCAAGGAGAACAAGACTCGCAAAAACCAGATGCAAACAGAGGACAGGAATGCGCCTCCAGTAATTATATACATTCCCACCCGCCCCACCATCCTGAGGAAGTCAGATCAATGCCTGTCATTGGAAATCAGACTTGCCTGTCAGCTTCAGACTGTCACTATTGGTCCCTCGATGGCTGGAAATATTCCAGCCATACCCACTTTTCAGTGCGAAACTCCATGGGTGGAGTTTCTTTGCTGAGAGTACACAAGAGGTTCTGAACTGGACAGAAAGTTTGGAGACTTCCTGGTCCAAACGTGACTTTCGGACCGAGTTGTCCAAGCCTCAAACAAAGTAAAGTCCAAGCCAGATTTTAGTTCGGTGTTCGGGTCTGTGCCCATCCCTACTGAGATGCTATCTTTTTTCAGAATATGCAGCATAACTGGGATTCTTCATGTTTTAATCAAATAGTTGCTCAAAAGTCAGTATTGGAAGGCAGAGGAAATATTTTAGTATTAGAATAATGCCCTGCAATCCTGGGGCTTAAAATGGATATGGGGCAATAGGATGAAAACATTTATAAAGCACAAGTGTGTATGCTATCCCTACTTAGGGAATCAGAGTTAAACAGGGTTGCTGAAGCCAGATGATCTTGACCTTTTTGGGTTTCTCATTGTGTTCTGTATGAACTGAATTTTATGGATCCCTTCCCTTGTTCCAGTGCATACAGAACCAGCCTCCTGTTCCTTCCAATAGACTATTTGCTAAATTCCCCTGCCTACTTTACACAATAAGCCTAAAAGAATATGCTTAGGCTGGGCAAATAAAACTTTGCATTTAAAATCACTTCAAGCATGAGCAGGGCTGGCCCTAGGGTGTGCAGTGCCTTAGGCAGGCCTGCCACCTCCCTGCCGCCCTCCTCTGCAGTGCTGCCCCCCTCTGCGGCGGCACCCCTTGCCGCTGCCTGCACAGCGAGGGAGGAGAGATGGAGGGAGGGAAGGCAGCAAAAGAGTGGGGAAGCCAGCGTGGGAGTGGGGAAGGTGGTGCAAGAGTGAGAAAGCTGGTACGAGAGTGGGGAAGGTGGCAGGAGAGAGAGAAAAAGCTGGCATGAGAGCGAGAAACGTGGTGTGAGAGCAGGGAAAGCCTCTACGAGCCACGTGAAGGGTGCCCAATTTGGTGCTACCCAGGGTCAGTGCCCTAGGTAAATGTCTAATTTGCCTAGTGGAAGGGCTGGCTCTGAGCATGAGACAAATCCATTGTTCATTTTAACTTTTGTTTATAAAATTTGAGTTTCTCTTGTTGAAGCTCACTCAAACCCTTGTTTGCCTTGAGAAATGCCAGTTTTATCCACCTTTATTTTTGCAAGATATCTCAGTAGTCAGGAAGTGCATGAGGTGAATAAGTGAATAAATCAATGGTTTCAGATCCTGGTTTGACAGACCCTAACCCACCATAATTATTGGAGTTGCCTGCACTGGTACCATTATACTAAACACTTTAATGTTTTCATGTTATGTCCAAACTGAGCAGATGTATGTCTTTCCCTACAAAGTTCAAACAGACCTTCAACTATTGAATACTGCATGAAATTTCCATCTCCTACAGATAGAGGAAGAGCAGCCCAAACTTCATGTTCACATAGCTGCCTGCCAGGAACAGCTGCATATCCTGCAAAGTGAAGTAGACCGAATAGAGACCCAACACCTTGTGCCCTTGCTCCATGGCAGTGCCCGCCTCCTTCGCTTGCCTGTTCTATGCGGAGAACTTGTCCTGGAAGCCATCACACTTCGACATACTGAATCAATTCAGGAGGAAGCTATAGGCCAGATGATGGGGCAATTAACTCATCTTGAGCTGCTGAGGCTCTTCTTGATGGTGGAAAAGAAGGATCTGCACCTGACAGGGACAAAGCTGGAGGAGATGGCAACTATCCTGAATGAATTCCAGGCTAAGTTACAGGAAAGACAATCCTGCTTTGCGGATTCACAGTTCTCCATTAAGCAATGCCCACGAACTCTGATAGACCCCAGTGACCTCACCACCTTACGGTAAATATTGGAGGGCTGGGTACAGTGTGGCAGTCATTGGAAAGAAGGAACAATTTACATAGGAGGAAATATGAGGGAAATGAAATGGTTAACCATTCTAACAAAGTTTATCCTAGGGAAAGGAACTTGACAGGGCAAAAGAGTCATTATATATGCTGTGAATTTAAGTTTTTAGACACAGTCAATTTGCTTGCTTTAACTATTTTTAGTTCAGGTGAACATCAAGTCCTACTTGGATTTCTAGCTAGAAAAAACCTTTTAATGAGCCTTAAATTCTCTCTGCATGACAGGGTCACAAGACACGTGATAGCAGCTAGTGCCTGCTGCCACTCTCCGCCATAAGTCATGAATATTTTAAAGTACATTAATAACCGCCTACCTTCCCTTTTTCATAAATACAAGGACAAGGACAGAAACACGCACAGTTGCAGTCTCTCAATCTTCTGATTGCTGGATGTGTCTCACTATTTTCCTTTCCCACTCAGGCTGTGGGAGATGCTGGACAAGCATGGTCAAGAGAAGCAACTCTTCCATGCTTATGAAACTTTGGCAGGCCAGGGCTCACGACTGTGCCAGGAACTGAGGATGCTCCATGTACAGCTGGCTACACCTCTCTCTCACCTTCCCAAATTAGAGTCTGATAATGAAGTACTGCATTGCATGATGCATGGTGATTCCAAACAGCTAGCACTTCACGCTCAGGTATGCAATGGTTTTAGCCTGTTCTATATTTACACACCTTTCTTCCACCCTATGCTGTCCTGTTTATGTGTGCATCACGCTATAAAGGTAGGCTAGTATTCATACAGCAAAAGAGTCCTTGGTCTGCATCTGCATCATGAAAGGTTGCATCCTTGGGCCAACTGGAAATCTGTTGAGTAGCAAATCTCACCCACCCCATGTGAACGCTCCCAGTCAAATGTCAGGGAAAATGTAGTTCAATAACCTGTCCTATTTTAGCACCTTTAGCTTTGCCTTTTGTTCTTTACAGGAAATAGTAGAACCTTTGGAGAAACTCAGCACCACTCAAGCCAAACTATACCAAATGCTCATGGAGACACTCAGCGACCTGAAAGCCAAACGTAAATCTCTGCAAAGCCACTTTCAGCAGACTGAGCGCAGACTTTATGTGCTCTTCTTCAACAACCCTGACCAGCTGAAGGAGATGGTAGAACATCTTGAGAACCAGGCCCTGGCCTTCTCACAAGCATAGATCCAAACATCATGAGAAAAACGTATGAGGAGTTAAGCCAGAATGTGCCTACTTGCTCCATGATGCTGTCTTCATTGAACTGAACGTCTTGAGGGAAATCTTTTTGACAACTGGTGAATGCGTACATTGTTAGATCCTAGCATACATGGGAAAATAACTTATGATGCAGAAACAAACTCTGAAAGCAATACTTGGGGACAGCCCAAGCCTTTAAAAGAAGAACTTAAGCAAATGTATTATATGTGGGATAAGAAATGTTGCAGAAGGATTCCTCAGGGTTTTTTTAATCCTCTGAGTTTGGAAACCTTGTGATAAAGAACTGAGTAGATAGGTTGGCCTGAGAAAAGCTGGGCAGTTTAAACACTATATAAGTTTATATTTTTGTTGACTACTTGTCTGTCTAAATTTTTTCTCCTCACTTACTTTCAATTCTAGCTGTTTTTGCTACTTGAATAGATAAGGAAAGGGTATAGGGATACAATGCTGGGAATATTTTTTGGATGTCAAGGTGGTAATAATCCTTTAAAAAACTTTTGTCCATGTCTTCCTGTAAGCAGCTCAACTCATAATGCTTTAAAAACTGCTGGCTTAGGTTACCCCCCTTAAAAATCTATTAATAAAGACAATATATTCACTTTAGTTTTAGGTATGGCTTAGACCATGGGAATGAGCATATAAATATGCTGATAAAATGCAATCTTATCTCTCATCTGTCAATTGATTTATAAAAGCTGGGGTTACAGAATTCATTTGGGAGATGGGCACAGTAACTTTTAATAGCATGAATATTTTTGAAGACATTTCGTATGTAATCTTACAAATCTTAACAGGCACATTTTAAAGGAGATTTGGCTGTGATTCAGGTAGTCAGTCTATGTGCATTATTTTCAATTTCTAAAATGTGTTGCTGCCAAGGAACACAGCTGAGCTAAACTGACTCACTGTTAAGTGCATGTGAAAAACAGACATCTTTGTCACATCTTAGCTGCACTGACTGTGGACTTTGTAAATCCACACATTTGAACCTATCAATACATGCCTTCTGGTGTGTCACTAGTACCTGACAACGCAGATAAGGCTACTTTCCAGTGGTATGGTTAGTGGAACCTGACATAAGGTTAAAGGTTTGGAGGCACATGCATGCATTGTAGTCACATAATGACAATTTCTGGGCACTATAATCAGCCCAAAGTAGCTGTACCTTGATAAATACCGACCTTTTAAAAAAATATTGGCTCCCTGGTAAACAATGGACTTCCCAGGCAGTATTCATTAAGTGCCATAAGCTAGAAGTAGAAGACCAGTATCATTTTTATACAGCAAGGCATAGGGATACAATACTCCTCTGGTCTGCTAACATCATTTAGCTGGATTCAGTGACTATCAAAATGCTTTTACCTGGTTGCAAATGTTTTGATGGCTTAACAGTCCGGGAATGACTGGTTTCAATCCTGTGTGCACTAAACAGAGAATGCCTGTGTCTCATTCCACAATGTGAATCCTGCATCAAAACTCCCTTCTAAGTGAAATGGTGTGACAGGTAAGCATTGCTGTAAAGCCATTTTCAATAAAGTTGTTAAGGATATTACAATCCCCAAACAACTTGTAAAAGAAACTGGAATATTTCTCTTGTCTTATTGACGTTTTGCCTACCAGGTCTCACAGTAGACACTGATGTCTCCGTTGCAAAGTGCGAAGTTGCTCTCCCTTTCATTACCTCAGTAACATCATTTTTGTTGAGATTCCGTAAGCTGGCCAGGGCAGCATCCAGAGCAGGGAGGGCTTCTGCCAGGTCCTTCTGGGCATCATCTGCAATTGCCTGAGCCGTCTGAGCTTTCACTTTAGCTTTCATTTCCTCTGCCTGCACAGCATTTCGTGTCTCCTCTGCCACAGCCGTGTCCACCTGTAGCCCCACAGGGAATGGTCATAATCATGAGAGAACTTGGACAAAAGCACCCTTTCTATCACCAAAGCCTGCCTAGGATTCCATGGCAGAATCTATATCTACTGATGTCTAACTAAATTTTGATTAAACTTGCCTTATTTCCAGCCTCTCTGTTTTGTACATTAGTCTTCTAGCATTGCACTTAGCTCCCCCCCCTTAAGCTTCCTGCAGTGGGAAAGTTTGTACCCAGGCATACATATAAGCCTGTTTGTTGAATGCACACATCAGAGGAAGCAGCAGATTTCCAAGCATACATCAACAAAATTGTGCAGAACAGTTACACAGGTGTTGGTTTTTCTGCATAAATTTGCCCCTCTTTGTGGCAGCATGAAGGGGGAGGCAGGAAAAAAAAATCAATTCTTTGGCCCCAGTTCAGTGCGTGAAGTGGCTAGATGCCATTCCTGCTTCATGCATCATTCTCTGAACAGGTTAGTTCATTAGTGTGTGTTAACAGTAGTGCCCAGGGGGCATGAGCAGGAATTTAATTAAATTCTGACCCAACAAGATTCAAGTAGCTATATGAACAACCTATGAACATCAGTCTCCTTGACTTTGGATCCTTCTTCCTTGACAGGCGGAAGAGACACTGTGTTAATGAAAGCTCAAAGGATAGTAGTGGCCACCTAACCTGAATTCAGACTTCTCTTCCCCACAGCTAGGAAAATTATAGCCTTAGACTGACTTCAGGTGGAAGTGTTGCTCCATGCTCCCCCACCCCAAGTATGGTGTTTTTTTCCTCCTGGAATATTTATTCAGAGCAGGCTTGGTCAGCGTGTAGCTGTGAAAGTTAACCCTCTTACCCCGAGTTCTCCCATTCCTGGTATTTCCTATACACACACTAGTTGTCTTTTTGCCAGCTTTTTTTTTAAAGGTAGTACGTATGCTGCTACAGAGTGATAACACTAGCTGTCACAATATAGTATTTATATAAAACAAGGAGCATGTCCAGTGAAAGGCAGTTGTCCAAAACTGTATGTTCTTCACAGCATTTTTATCCCATTGTTACCTAGAGGAACTCTGGGTGCTGTATGCAGGAGTTGTTTTGTAAAAAAAATAGGTGGTGGAGCTCATCCAGGATTGTTATGCAACTGCACCTACTATTCAATGGACAAGTTGGGAAGGAGGAGATGGAACTCTCAGAAAGGTTCAGGACCTGAGCTCCTGTGAGCTCCCACTGAATTCAAGGCCTGGCTGTATTCTCCCCTCCATTTCCCCCTTGTAATAACCATGTGAAGCACTAGAACAAAGTTGGAGTCCAGTAGCACCTACAAGACAGACAAACTTTGTTGGTCTTAAAGATGGTACTGAACTCCAACTTTGTTCTAGTGCTTCAGATCAACATGGCTGCCCACCTGGATCTATCTACATGTGAGGTAAGTTAGGTTAAGAGACTGTGTGACTGTCCCAAGGTCATTCAACAAGCATTATGTCAAAGTGAAGGTTTGAACCTGGGTCACCCCAGTCTTAGTCTGATACATAAGCCACCATGCTTTATTGACTGTCACTACATTGGCCTGAGGCAGTGTTTTGGCAGCGGAAGAAAGGCCACCCTAAGTTATTCTGGTACCTAAGTAAGAAAATCCAAGTGACAGCGAATGATGATTTCTGGTCTTTCCTATGCCATTCAAAATTGGCTGTCCCAGTGGAAAAAAACTGTCACATAGGTGCAATGTAAGGCTAACTAAAAGAAACAGCAGCGCTAACTCTAATTATCTGGTTCTCCTTCTTCACTCCTTTCTGCAGCAGTTTTCAAACACAAAGTAGCATACCTCTATCTGTTCCATGGTCACCAGTGTGTCCTTAGCAGCTTCTGCCAGCAGGGGGCGTGCTAATTCTAGCTCTTCCTGCATTTTTGCTACATCTTCCGCTGTTCTCAAAAGCTAGAAGGGAGGGAAAGAAACAAGATTCATTCTATATATTATGACCATCTTTAGTAAAGAGCAGAATGAAATCTTGCCACAACCTGTGCAACAGTGTTCACTGAAACCCCTTAGCTAGAACTGGCTGTATGTTTCCAGAGAATGTGTGCCTGTTTGCTTAGTAAAAACCTTCAGGTAGGACCCAGAATTAGAAAAAAATATCAGGGACAATTTAGGCAGAGCTAAGAATTTTTATGAGGGAGAGTATGAAGATGACCATTAATGCTCCCAGGAAAATTACTGGTATATATGTATATAACATGGGTAAGAATGAATTGCCTACACTCAAAAGTATTTCACAATTTAGAGTGAACTATTTTTTCCCCGTAGTCAAATGTTTGCTTTGTTTTCCTTTGATATTAGTGAACACTGTGAAATTTGTTATCTGTAGCATCTCTCCTAATGAGAGGAACTAATGCTTGAACATTCTTTTAAGTTTTTTTTAAATTTGCAGGGTAACAATGCATTTCTCAAAGTCCCAGCTTCACGTAAGTACAGTGAAATATTATTTTCACACAAAGAACAAGGAAATCCCATAAACCACTGAATACAGTAGATGGACAGGTAATACCAATCTTTGGCCTTGTCTTATACACATACTTGAGTATATAAGGGAAACAATGGATACGATTGCTCACAATACTTGCCTGGACAGAATAAGCAGAATAATGATAACCAGATATCACATTTACATGAAGGTGATGTGATTAAACTACTGACAGAGAAGGGTTTTCCTATTTAGAAAAAACTGGACAATTGATTTAGTTATCGCAAACTATTATCTATCTGAAATATCCACAAAATAGTATATTTGTTGAGTTATGGTTATATTTATTTTGAACTGGCCCTTAAAAATAAGAGAGTTAAACAACTGGCAAATCATTAACAGGTTTAAATGCCAAACTCTAGCCACTGGGATTACCAAAATATGAAAATATTAGAGAGAAACCAGCATGTACATTATGTGGAAATAAAATCTGAGAAGCTTCCCAAAAGGGAACAAGTACCTGATGACTACAGTAGCAAGATTTACATATAATATCTTCTCTTTTGTAATACAATGTTGGTCATGAACTTAGCATGCTTTCAGACAGTAGCTTTTACAGTTTCTGTGACTTTTGCATCTGAACAATTTAATCTTGCCAGCTCAAATGTAAGGTGGGCGAGGGACAAGAAGCAACAACTGTCATCTTTGGCCAGCTTCAGTAGCTCCAAGCCTCATGATAACAGATACTTTTCATGTGGTGTGTATCTCCTGATGTCTCAGTTTACAGCTACCTTTGGTGTCTGAAGTTCCCTTAGAAAAAGGGATCAATGTGAGTATCTATTGCTCTAAAGAATATATTGTTCAGCACAAGTTATTTAAACCTTAAACTCTGAAGAAACTCACTTTGTCTAAGCCACTCTTCATTCTGGTCTTGGCAACTTTGAGCTCTTGTTTCTTTTTCCCTATCAATGTGGTGAAGATGCTGAGCAGCTCCAGGTAGCTCTTTGGAGTGACATAATTGTGTCTTCCTAGTTCTGCCAGATACACTTTGCACTTCTGTGCTACACTCTGATGGATTTCTACACACATCTGAATCTGTTTAGAGCAGAAAGCAAACACTGTTAGTTTCTTAACACTGAGGATGGTGGTAGAGCATGATCGCAAAATGCACTTCACATGAGATGTACTTGCATTAAAATATAACCAGAAGTGTTTCAGATAGTTATTAACTAAACAGTTTTCCAGCATGCTAAAAAAAAAATCAGAGTACAGACAACTGTTTAGAATGCTAACAGCGTGAATCAAGTTCTGATTGTAATCAAGTTCTAATAATCTGAATTCTAAACTCAAATACAGCGGAGGTAAAGAATAGGTTTATGGAATTAGAGTTGATAGACAGAGTGCCTGAAGAACTATGGATAGAGGTTTGTGACATTGTACAGAAGGTAGCAATCAGCACCATCCCAAAGAAAAAGAAATGCAAGAAAGCAAAGTGACTGTCTGATGAGGCTTTACAAATAGCTGAGGAAAGAAGGAAAGTGAAAGGCAAAGGTGAAAAGGCAAAATTCACCCAACTGAATGCAGATTTTCAGAGAAAAGCAAGGAGAGATAAGGAAGCCTTCCTGAAGGAACATTGCAAAGAAATAGAGGAAAATATCAGAATGGGAAGGACAAGAGATCTCTTCAAGAAAATTGGAGAAATCAAAGGAACGTTTCGTGCAAAGATGGCCATGATAAAGGACAAAAATGGGAGGAACCAGCAGAAGCAGAAGAGATCAGGAAGAGGTGGCAAGAATACTCAGAAGAATTATACAAGAAGGATCTCAATGTCCTGGACAACCATGACAGTGAAATCGCTGACCTTGAGCTAGACATTCTGGAGTGTGAAGTCAAATGGGCCTTAGAAAGCATTACTAACAACAAAGCGAGTGGAGATGACGGTATTCCAGTTGAGCTATTCAAAGTCCTAAAAGATTACTTCCGGGGGAGGAAAATGTCGAGCTGAGCTGCTTCTCATAACGGGAGCAGGCTGGAACTTCTGTTCGGGGTAGTGGAAGGCAAGTTAATGCCTACTGCCTACTTTTCTCAGTCAGAGATTAGTCCAAGATATGCACAGGAAACTTTGAGGAGATTTACCTTGGCTAAAAGGGAGTCCCGGGGGGGGGCTCCTTTGAGGCTTTGAGGGGTCTCCGGGAAGAGTTGCATTTTCATCATCTGTAGAAATTTTCAGAGTCATTTATTTGACATAAGCTTGACAGAATCCTAAGCTTCTAGGACATTGTTAAACATCTAAAGCTACGCAGACTGGTGGGAACTTGGATAATTGAAAGAGAAGGTACAGATTACTATCTTTCATTCCGGGACTATTTACAGTTGAATGGAATAAATTTAAGAGGAGGGAAATGAAAATCTAGAAAGTTTGGAAGAAGAAGGGAGGAAGAGGTGAAATTTGGACTCTGTAATTATAAAGGACAGTGCTAAAAAGTGGAACGGAATTTATTGTTTGGTCTACTTGTGGTTTTGAAAAGAGCACCATCGTCACAGACCTGCAGCACATTCAAGTAATATAGGAAGTACGTTAAGTATCATGAGATCTCCTTACCAGTGAGAATGAGACTTGGTGGCAAGTAAAGCAGGAAGTAGCGGATGGAAAACCTACTCTAGGAATATAATGCCATTGAGAAACATCGGCGGCCATTGCCTGGAGGTCAAAATTAAAATATTGTTTTTAAAGTATTCGGGACATTAAAAATTGTTGGAATTAATTGAGAAGAGGATAAGAAGATAAATACTATTGGGCATTTTATTTGAATGGACTTTTGACATTTTTAAAAGGGGAAAAAATTGTAAAGAGCAGCAAAAAGTCGCAACCACCATTCTGACAGATTAAAAAACTTTAAAAATTAATATCTTGACTTTGGGAGCTCTGAGGATGGTGAAATTAGGCTTGTTATAAAAGGCAAGTCCTATTCTTTTGAATCTGATAGTTGAATTTAAAATTGGTGAGGTCCAAATTTTCGCTGTTTTTAAATGTCAGAACATAAGCAGCCCCGTACAAGGGCTACTTCATTGGAAAAAATGCAGGACCAATTAGAGGCAATGGAGGCCAGAATGATGACAGGCATGAGAGAGATTATTACTGAATCAAAAAAAGAAATTATTGAAGAGATTAAAAAAGATATGGAAGATCTCAGAAAGGAAACAGACGAAATCCTAAAAGATGATCCTGTTAAAGTGATGCACACATTATGTCAACAAATCTGGAAAACTCAACAGTGGCCACAGGAATGGAAAAGGTCAGTTCATATTCCAGTCCCAAAGAAGGGTAATGACAAGGAATGTTCAAACTATCGGACCATTGCACTCATTTCACATGCCAGGAAGGTAATGTTAAAGATCCTACAAGCTAGGCTTCAGCAATATGTCGATAGGGAACTACCAGAAGTTCAAGCTGGGTTTCGGAGAGGTAGAGGAACTAGAGATCAAATTGCCAACATTCACTGGATTACGGAGAAAGCACGGGAGTATCAGAAAAATGTCTATTTCTGTTTCATTGACTACGCTAAGGGCTTTGATTGTGTGGATCACAACAAACTGTGACAAGTCCTTAAAGAGATGGGAGTACAAGCCCACCTCACATGTCTCCTGAGAAACCTGTATAAGGGTCAAGAAGCAACTGTCAGAATGGGATATGGAACAACTGATTGGTTTAGAATAGGAAAAGGAGTTCGACGATGTATATTGTCACCCTGCTTATTTAATTTATATGCAGAGTACATCATGCGGAATGCTGGCCTGGATGAAGCACAAGCTGGAATTAAGATTGCCGGGAAAAACATCAACAACCTCAGATATGCAGATGACACCACTCTAAGGGCAGAAAGTGAGGAGAATCTCTTGTTGAGGGTGAAAGAGACAGCACGAAAGTAGGCTTGAAACTCAACATCAAAAAAACTAAGATCATGTCATCCGGCCCCATCACACTTTGGCAAATAGAAGGGGAAGACATGGAAGTAGTGACAGACTTCACATTTCTGGGATCCAAGATCACTGCAGATGGTAACTGTAGTCATGAAATTAAACAACATTTGCTCCTTGGGAGGACAGCTATGGTGAACCTGGGCAGTATAATAAAAAGTAGAGACATCATCCTGCCAACAAAAGTCCGTATAGTCAAAGTAATGGTATTCCCAGTAGTAATGTATGGCTGTGAGAGCTGGACCATAAAGAAGGCCGAGCGCAGAAGAATAGATGCTTTTGAGATGTGGTGCTGAAGAGGAATCTTGAGTCCCTTGGACTGCAAGAAGATCAAATCAGTCAGTCCTAAGGGAAATCAACCCGGACTGTTCCCGGAAGGTCAAATGCTGAAGCTGAAGCTCAAATACTTTGGCCACCAAATGAGAAGGGAGCACTCACTGGAGAAGATCCTGATGCTGGGAAAGACAGAAGGCAAAAGAAGAAGGGGATGGCAAAAGATGAGATGGCTGGACAGCGTTACTGATGTAACAAACACAAATTTGAGCAGACTTTCGAGGATGGTGGAAGACAGGAGGGCCTGGCATGACTTTGTCCACTGTGTGACTGAACAACAAAAAAACTCAATTTCCCATAATCCAAATACTGGATTATAATAATGAACTATATTTAGCAGCTTCCTATCTTGTTCATGTGCTCTGCAATATGATTGTGCATGTACTCATGTTTGTTGTAAGAGAGTTACCTACCATTCCTTCTATAACTTCTGGGGTAGCTTCAGGGTCTGGAATATCTTGAAAAAAGGAAGAGGCCACAGACTGTAGGGCTTCTGCAGGCCACTGATTAAACCAATCAATAGTACAGCAGTTCACCAGAGATGGGAATTGTCTGAGTCGTGCTCGGAACACTTCTCCAATAGGGCTAGGAAAATCAGAAGCAGTGAAGAACAGATAATACTATTGGAGCAATGTTTGACCCAACCAGCCTGAATACACACTGAGTGATTTCATTATCAGCTGAGACCACCATGAAAACATATAAAAGGCCAATTTAAAATCTGCTTCATGTGTATCATACCACTGGGGATGGGGACAATTCCCACTGTAGTAGTAGCTAGGGCTCTGAATTAGTGAAGGCAAGCAACACTTGGCTTATCCAAACGTTGAAATTAAGAATGATGAAAAAGAATGTAAGTTACATAAGAACATAAGAGAAACCATGTTGGATCAGGCCAATGGCCCATCCAGTCCAACACTCCGCGTCACACAGTGGCAAAAAAACCCACCAAAAAACAGGCACCATCAGGAGGTTCATCAGTGAGGCCAGGACACTAGAAGCCTTCCCACTGTGCCCCTCCCCTCCCAGGAATACAGAGCATCACTTGCCCCAGACAGAGAGTTCCATCAATACCCTATGGCTAATATCCACTGATGGACCTCTGCTCCATATGTTTATCCAATCCCCTGTCTGTGGGAATCCCCCAAGTTTTAGCTGTCTATGCTTGTAGCCACCACCACCTCTTATGGCAGTGAATTCCACATGTTAATCACCCTTTGGGTGAAGAAGTACTTCCTTTTATCAGTTCTAATCCGACTGCTCAGCAATTTCATTCAATGCCCATGAGTTCTTGTATTGTGAGAAAGGGAGAAAAGTACTTCTTTCTCTACCTTCTCTATCCCACGCATAATCTTGTAAACCTCTATCATGTCACCCCTCTCAGTCGACGTTAAAGCTAAAGAGCCCCAAGCATTTTAACCTTTCTTCATAGGGAAAGTGTTCCAACCCTTTAATCATTCTAGTTCTGCACTTTTCCACATGCTATCTTTTTTGAGGTGTGGTGAACAGAATTGTACACAGTATTCCAAATGAGGCCGCACCATTGATTTATACAGGGGCATTATAACATTTGCTGATTTGTTTTGAATTCCCTTCCTAATCATTTCCAGCATGGTATTGGCCTTGAACGTGGAAAGTTAATTATTTTCTTTTCTGCTAATAATTCTTTCAAAAATTTTTTTCTTATATTTATACATTTATGCAGAAAACTGTGTGCCTAGAAATACATTTTATTTAAAAAAATTAAAATGACATTTGGGAGTCCAGCTAAAGTCTGTGGGAAGCACCTAAGTTTTGGAGGGCTCTATTTTGTCCCTATGTCATATATGCCAATCTACCAGGGCAACAGAAGTAACATGCATGTTCCCTCACAGTTCTTCCTGTAATGAACGGGAAACTTAGCCATAACAAATGTATACAAAGCTTGCCAACATTCAGATCTACACTGAAAACTTCATTTTCCACCAACAGTAACAGAAGACTACTATCTTTATCTAGACTAATGTATGAAATCACAAGGGTAAAATAAAACAAAACAGGACTTCTTTGTTCCTAATGGCATCTGAGAATTAAAACTGATGTACAGATCATTTGGAGACAACCTCAAAGTTTTCATCACCACGTTTCTCAGGACAGAAACAATCTGCTGCCTAGAATTTGCAGTTTCCTATTCTTCTTGTAATCCCAGGAGTATAACTCATGAACTAAGAGCTTTTGCTTGATGTGAATAATGGAGGCAGCAATGGCCCTTGACCTTCTTGGTGGTGAAGTGCTCTGAGAAAAATGTGAATTAGTAGCAGGGAGGTCTTGTACTACTTCTAGTACCTTCAAAACAAATATTTAGCCCTCTGTATCATGAAGTAATTCTCCTTTGTCATCCATGACAGAAAGGAAAGTTCATTCTAGCTTGGAAGGCTTCCCTTCCTTATCAGGCTTTACTTGGTATGCTAGCTCATACCTCATGCATAGGACTGTATGGATATTACTGCGCACCCGCCCTGTGTATGCAGCCATCAGGTTGGCCTTGGTAGGTTGAAGCCCCAGGTCCTGAACAATGGGCTTCATAGTTGTCATAATCTGGTCCTGTTCATCTGGGGCATACAGGTTGGGAATGTCCCCTGAATTCAACAGGTTATTGATATCTTCAAGAAAGGACTCATTTTTAATCTAAACAGAAAAGTAAGACATTGTTCAATTAACACAAAGACTGCTGTGGCTATTTTGTCATTCTCTCCAATTGCCAGCTTGATGGTTGAAAGCCAAACAGTAGACAGCAGAACATAGTTCCCATACAGCTAAGGTAGGAGTTTCTGCATATTCAAGGAACACTGAAAAAAAATTCTTTGTAAATTAAAACAAGAAGAAACTCTTTCCTCAATATGAAATACTAAAGGTGGCTAAATATAAGCTAAAGGACAATAAAGAAACACTAAAGAATAGTGAAATCAGACCACTCACACCCCTCAGCAGTAGTAGTCTTCAGGGGGAGATTGTGGTTGGGGAAATTTCTGAATGGTTTATTCCCTCCTCTGTAAGGCCCCAGCTTGTTGACTCTGTCTGTCTGCAGACAGACAAACAGACAGATGGCTGGCTGTTATAGTGTATACACAAAAACACACATACATAATCAATCTACGTACTTAACTCAAGGCTGCCTGGCTTATGACCCCAGACTGAACCAAATTTTTCCATCTGTGCCAATCCCTACTATTCAGCTATGATCATGGGCAAGTCAACAAGTCTCAGCTAACACTGTGCTGTTGTGAGGCTGCTAAAACATTGTTCTGAGTGCCTTAGAAGAAGGGCATGGTGCATCCGCATTAATAATAAATTTAGTTCCTTAAATATGTGCACACAACTGCACCCCACTGTGATTTATCCTGCTGCAACGAGATTATCAGCCCTCCTGATAACATTATGCATGGAACACATGCTGAGCTGTGACTAGGCCTTATGGAACCAACACACAAAAGCTAAAACCAAGCAGAGGGTATCCTTTCATTGCTCATCTAGATAAACTCTATTCACAAAGGTGCCTTGCCATTCCTATTTCTCAGCAAGTGCACAAATATAAACAATTACAAAGCTCCAAGAATTGAAGTTTGCAAACTCTTGTCAATCTGTAAAATACTGTAACTTCTTAATAGCTAGAATTCTTGGTGATTCCATTAAAAATGTTACTCATAGCCTGAGGTGGATAGCCCAGGCAAGCTTGATCTCATCAGATCTCAGAAGCTAAGCAGGGCCAACTCTGGCATATAGTTGGATGGGAGATCTCCTTGGAATACCAGGATCAGAAGGCAGAGGCAAGCTGTATCAAGCCACTTCTCTGAACATCCTCTGTGTCCCATTAGGGGTCACCAGAAGCCACTATGACTCCCAAGCTTGCATCTATGCACATTCACATACACAAAATACAAAAAATCCCCCCCAAAAGTCACTCAAATAGCAGTTTTTACTGAGAAAAAAATTTTCTTTCACCATTTTCCAAGGTGGCTGGTTAGGACATTTTCCAAGGTGGCTGGTTAGGAAAGGAAAGACAACATCAGTGACCACATTAATGTAATGAATTAGCTAAATAGTCCATGAAGAAAGTTTGACCCTTTGATTACCTGTGTATCTGTGAACAGAAATGTAATAGGCAAACTTTGCAGGCCAGCCTTCAACATGATCTTTTTGATATCTTCTCGCCACTCAGCCATGCCATAGTTCTTAGAAAGTTCAATCTGGAAACATTCATAATCAGCACTAAAAAGGAAAAGGTCAGAATCAGGGCACAATCTACAATGTAAGATGTACCATTATACAAAAGGGAATGCACACACAGCCATGGCTTTTCTTCTTTGCCTTTGTCAATGTAGTCCTGGCTCCTGACGCCTTTTTTCTTTGGTAGCAAAAAAGTCATCAAAATAATGTATTTGAACATGTTCCTGGTATGCATAGGCTTCTCCTCTGTGTACATGCCATTGGATCATGGCCAAAGGTTTGTGTCTTCATTATATTTTTAATAAACATAACAGCAGTTAGAAAAGTTTGGCAACCCTGTGAATTAATAACTTCCAAAATATTCTAACATTAACAGTCTCGCTCAAGTCTTGCAAACCGAAGGCCACACCTTCCTTTATTGATAGATCCAGGTGGGCAGTCGTGTTGGTCTGAAGCAGTAGAACAAAGAAAGAGTCAAGTTGCACTTTTAAGACCAACAAAGTTTTATTCAGAATGTAAGCTTTTGTGTGCTAGAAGCACACTTCATCAGACCTAACTTTTTGACCCAGTCTTATATAATAGAGTGACAGACATTCTCACATTTTGACATATTACTGTTTTATTGCTTTCGCATGCTCATGCTACCCAGAACAAAGGTTTGCTCAATTTGTTAATTTTACTATTCTGTCATTGGATCTTAAATTTGTACCATTTTGCATTCTAAACCACTGCCTACCAGCTATATATGTCCGTGCTCACTGTACCTGATTCCTCGTCTGATGAAGGGTGCTTGGAGCACACGAAAGCTTACGTTTTGAATAAAACTGTTGGTCTTAAAGGTGCACTTGACTCCTACGTTGACTCAATGTGTAACTGCAATAAGAGAGACAAATGCTATGATAGGGATTATAAGGAAGAGAACTGAAAACAAATCAGCCAGTATCAGAATGCCTCTGTATAAATCTATGGTGCAGCCTCATTTGGAAAACTTTGTACAGTTCTGGACACCTCACCTCAAAAAAGATTATTATAGCATTGTAAAAGGTGCAAAAAAAAATAGACAATTAAAATCATTAATGGGATGGACCACTTTCCCTATAAAGAAAGGTTAATGAGGTTGAGGATTTTTAGGTTGGAGAAATGACAACTGGGGGGTGACATGACAGAGGTTTACAAAATTATACATGGGATAGAGAAGTAAAGAAAGAAGTACTTTTCTCCCTTTCTCACAATACAAGAACTCATGGGCACTCAATGAAATTTATGAGCAGTAGGTTTAGAACAGATAAAAGGAAGCACTTCTTCACCCAAAGAGTAATTAATACATGGAATTCACTGCTCCAGGAAGTGGTGCTGGCTAACAACATAGACAGCTTCAAGAGGAGATTGGATAAACATATGGAACAGAGGTCCATTCAGTGGCTATTAGCCATAAGGTATAGATGGGACAATATATCTGGGGCAGTGATGTTCTGTATTCTTGGTGCTTGGGTGGCAACAGTGAGAGTTTCTGGAGTTCTGGCCCCACTGGTGGCCTCATGATGACTCCTAAGTTTTGGCAACTGTGTGACACAGTGTTTCACTGGATAGGCCATTGGCCTGATTCAACATGGCTACTCTTATGTTCTTATGTCTAACATCCTTTTCTCAGCTAGATACATCGCAGGTACCAGTAATGACATTGTGGACATCTTGTCTTGATTTCAGGATGAGAAATTTCAGACCCTGGTCCCAATGGAAAGCAACACCTGGATCACTTCCTGGAGATCTCTGGACTTTTAACAGTAATTAATCATTCAGGAAGTATTTGCCCCGCCTCCAACCTGCTAGGCCTATGAACAAGCTGTCCAGGCCTGTAGTTCAGCAGGGGCAGGAGGGGTAATGCCCCCAAATCTGCTATACACCCCCCACGGCAGTGAGAGACAGTGGTGAGAGTGGTAGTGGCTGGGTGGAAGGCAGCCCAAGGCAGCTTGCCTGGCCACAATGCCTGCAGAAGCCTGGGCTGCCCAGCTGGCACACAGAGGCAAGCCTGCAAAACTCACAGCTGTTTTTCACCAGCAGCTGAGCTGCTCTGCAGCTTCTGCAGGAAGGAGGCGACACTGGCCAGGTCAGAGGCCCTTTCCCCTCATCCCTCAATCAGCGGCATTGGGCATCCATCCTGCGATGGCCAGGCAAAGAGCTTCTTGGAGCTGGGGCTTCTTCTGCCTCTCCCCAGTTCCCTGATATGACAGTTCCTATTGTGGGGCTGAAGAAGAGGATGGGTTGCTAGCCTAGCATTCCTTACCAGCCTTGCATTCTTGGGTGTCTGTGAAACTCATTGAGGGTGCAAGGCCTGGGGCGCGTGTATGCACACACAAGTGTGTGTGGCTTGGATGGCAGCAGGAGTTGCTCTTGGGTTTGGGGGGGGGGAGGGTGGAAAGTTGTGTGTTAGGAGTTTGTTTACACATTTGGCTTTCTTTTTTTCCACTAGGATAATTAATTCATATCAGTTAAGACAAGTGAGCTGCCCCATTTTAAGCCTATTCAAACAGTTTATTCACTGATTAAAAGTACCAGTTTATTTACTGATTATTAGTGCCCCACAAGGAAAAAAATGCCCTCTGAGCAAAAAATTCCTGGCTACAAGCATGGTGCTGCCTTTGCCTTTCTGTCCTTTGCTGAGTCTCAAGGGGTGGGTGGGGGCATTGGACTGCCCCCAAGGACTTAATATTACAGTATTTGGTTCATATAAAAGAGCAGGGGTTTGCCCCGAGAACCATGGGTATCCATGTCAGCCATTTCATTTTATAGTAAGGTTAGCAGTTTTCGTGATCCTTGCAACTCTTTTTTAACTCTACAGGCCATTGATAGCTGGAAGAGGTCCTCCCATCACGAGCCTGACTACTGTAGGCCCATCACTCTACCTATTTTACAAATGTTCATGCAGCAGCTCCCAGTGTTTGCTTTTCTCTCTTTGAAGCCACTTATTTGGGCAGCATTTACCTTGGCTTTCTATGGGGCTTTCCACAGCAGTGACTTGTTGAAACATCATGCCGGGATAACACCAGGCAGGCTTTGACCCTTTGTGATTTTTCATTACAGGACTCCGAGTCTCATATTTTTCTGTGCAGATCCAAAATGGATCAGTGGGGGAAATGGCCCAGATACTCATTCGATCTGCCACTGTCTGCTCCCTTGCCCTGTCCAATGTACATTAGAATACCTTTCAGTATGGCTTCAGACTCTCCTGGCCCATGCCTATCTCAGTTTTAATTTATTAGTAATGTGGGTGTGCATTGCTGCACAGAGTCTCCCCCTGGGCAGGTTTGGTATACACTCATTTCGCACTGGGGTGGCCACAATCACTTCTGAAGTGGGTCTCCCTTCAGACAGTATCCAAGCCATTAGCCATACTCTGCAGCATAGAAAATGAATAAGCGGCCCACATCGTAATTTGCAAAATCTTATATGTTCTTATTTTAGTCCCGGAATTTTCAAGAAAATTAGTTTGGATTGTGGGTCATAGATAGATAGATAGATAGATAAATTTATTGTCATTGTTCTCAAAAAAGAAAATGAGAGCAACGAAATGAGGTGCTCTTCCACAAACATACCAACACATCAACACCCACAAAAGGACATATACATAGACCATTTAAATGCATCTAAAAACACATAACCATTCATAACCCTGCATAGTATCATGTTCTGGGCTGGCTTGTATGCAGCTTCTTCAGGCTGGGGTTGCAATTTGGGCCTGCATATCAGCTGGATGGGATACTGAGAAATGCTCTGGCCTGCCCTTGTTGTCATCATTTCAAATCAAGTCTTCAAGTAAGGTCCACGAGATGCAATCATCATACAACTCACCAAGAATGATCTTCCCACATAAAAAGGAGTGGTGCTATCATGTACCACTGCTGCCAACTTTCAGACCCTTCAGAACAAGCTTCTTCATACTTCAGTGTTCTGGTCTGGACTGCTGGATTGCTGCAATTGTGTGGGGTGATCTCCTCTGAAAAAGTAGACTTGGCCAGGCAGAAAGTCTGCAAGGTGGCGCCCTAGGTTGTAGAGAACTTTTTTGGGGGGGGAGGGGGAATCATCACACACCTGGACATTTCATTCAGCTAGACTGCCCTCTTTAAGGTAGATGGGGTGCACCTCTCAGAATGGGGCACAGACATTTGTTTGCATAATATTCTTGATGATCTGCTGAGTTGGCTATAGGCACAGGAGCATTGGTAGGAGTGAAGTGTGAGGTCACCCTGCTCTGTGGCAGGTTTTGGGATTGGGACAGATCCATTGTGGGGGGAGGATGTGCCAATGTGCTTGCCTCCTTTGTTTTGTGGACTCCCTTATGGGGTCTTCATGGTGGAGCCACTCAAGCTGCATGCCCAGTTCAGGAGCTGCCTGATGGCTTCCACCACCAGATGCCAAGGGGACGTGCAGAGGCTGGCACCTACATGGATCTCAGGTCTTGTCATTCCAAAGTCTTATCCCCCAATAGGTGGGCTGGGGTGTGTGTTATTAGGTAGGCAGATAGGTCACCCAGTGTTTAGATCCATACCCATGCTGCACCAATTTTCCTTTTGACTGTAATCAATAAAACTGTGCCCATATATTTTATTCAATCATGGTTTCTGGGGGGTTTCTTCTACCGCATCGCCCCCTTATCATCCTTGGACCCACAAATATGGCCCCAACTCATCAGGAGTTGCTCACTGCAATCTGAGAAGTGAGTGAAGCAATGGAAGCATGGTTTGCAGCCTCGTGCTACCTGCAAGCTATGGGGGCAAGGCCAGCTGTGTGGCTTGGCCTACTGCATAAGCTGAAATGACCATGGGGAGTTTTGTGCAGTGCCTTTAAAAACACCCTCTTCTCCAGCTGACTCACCCTCTCTTTAGGTCTTCAGCTTTTTCCACCCTTTCCTCCCTGTTTTGCAGTTTTAGTGTGATGGATTGTTCTGGTTTGTTCATCATTTTTTCCTATACTATTCTGCTGTTTTATGCTATTTCATCATTACAACTTGTGCGTTTTTTTGACATTGGGACAGATCCTTTATGGGAGGACGTTGTGCTGGTGTGCTCACCTCCCGTTTTCGGAACTCCCTTATGGAGTCTTGGGGGTGGAGCCACTAAAGCTGCATGCCCAGCTTGGGGGCTGCTGACTGGCTTCCACCACCAGGTGGCAAGGGGCCCATGCAGAGGCTGGCACCTACATGGACCTTGGATCTTGTCACTCCATGGTTTTATCTTCCAGTTGGCAGGCTGGGGGGGAGTTATCAGGTGGGCAGATAGGTCACCTGGTGTTTAGATGTAGGCAAAAAACATCTGAAGAGCTATTGTTGGCCACCCCTGATATATATGGACACAGCTTTATTGATTACAGTCAAAACGACACAGCATAAGGATGGCCATGCTGGCTGGGGCTGATGGGAGTTGTAGGCAAAAAACATCTGGAGAGCTACTGTTGGCCACCCCTTACATATATTATTAAATCATAGTTTCTGGGGTTTTTTCCACTGCACTGCCCTCCTATCCTTGCTAGACCTGCAATGGGCAATAAAGAATAAAGTTGCTTTAAATGCTCTGATTTTCCAAACAATTCCACCACAGCTTGCTAAGTTCAAAAATTTGTGGAGCCCATATCTTACATGTGAGATGCCAACTTGGTGAGTGATTGCCTTCCACTGCCACCAACACCCAAGAGAAGAGCATTGCCCAGTGCCTGGCGTAGAATACGAGTGACACGGCAAATATGCTCCAAAGCATCCATGAAGAGCACTAGCTTCATCTTGGTGGTATTGATCTGATTATACTCCTCCATATACTCTTCAATCACACGCATGAGCTACAGCCAGAAAAAAAGAAAAGAAGAAAACTAAGAATCTGATTCCCAAGATGTTGTCCACAGAAAAGCCCCTCCACACATTCCCAATAAATCCCAAAGGCAAGGAGAGGTAGTGAAAAAAAGAATGATTCAGGAGGGTAGTTGTGTTGGTCTGAAACACTGGAAGAAAGGTTGAGTCAAATGGAAACTTTAAGGCCAACAAAGTTTTATTTAGGGTATAAATAAAACTTTGTTGGTTTAAAGGTGCTACTGGGCCTATAAAAAAGAACATTCATGATGGAAAGAATGGCCACAAACCTTTGGTTCTGATTCTACTCCTTTTAGAAAAAAGTAAGGAGTAAATAGCCTGGTTTTAATCTGTCAACGTAAATGTTTAGGAATGTGTGTTTGGATAAATCCAAGCTGAAAAATACCAGAAAAAATATATTATAAGTATTTCCGAGTATATTGCAGCATCCCAAACATCTGTGGGATTTTTGGGAAAACTGATTTTAAAAAATTCTGGATATATTCAGGATTTTCCAGGAAGATCGGGAGCCTGCATTGAAGGCTCCCAATAACTGTTTTTTCTTCTTTTCTTCTTTTTTGCTTCTATGTCTTGGGGTTTCTGTGGACTCTTATCAGTTTCAAATTTGTCTTACTAGTTTTTCTCCCACTTGTTAGCTTTCCTTTGTGTTCCCTTCCCATTTTCTTGCATAGTTTGAGATCAATCCTTTTAAGCTTGCAGTGCCACAGTGGCACTGAGTTCTCCTTAGAATCTGTACACTGAACTGGTTGTGCTGGGTTTGAAAAAACGTTCCTCCTCCCACCTTCAGTTTGCACTGCAGGGATTCTCTGGTTTGACATTCGTTTTCTTGCTTGCATTGCCACAGCAGCACTGGGCATTCTGTAAACTGAAAAAGGTTGTGCTCGGCTTCCAAACTCTGCCCCCCCCTTCAGGTTGGATTTCTTGTGACTCTGTGTTTTTTATATCAGCCCTTTTAAGCTTGCAATGCCAGGGCACAGGGTTCTGCTGGATATTCTGCACATTGTAACTGGTTGTGCTGGGCTTGCCAAAACCCCTCCCCTTTAGTTGTATTTCTTGTGACTTCGTGCTTTAAGATCAGTCCTTTTAATCTTGCAGTGTCACAGTGGTACTGGTTCTACTCAGGGCCATAGCCAGGATTTCAGGCTTGGTGAGGCACTAAGGCAGGATTTTGTGTTTAGGGGGGCCAGGGGGATGGGAGGCGGCCCTGGTCTGCTTCAACTGGAGGCGGAGAAGGAGCCTGTAGGGATATTCTCCAGCTGCAGTGAAACCACCACAGACCAAGCTGGCGTCTCCCAATAAGCCGAACTCATAATAATGAGCCTCAACTCAGACTCCCAGGCAGAGCTTACTGTGGCCAACACTGTTGCTTTTGCAATGGAGAGGGAGCAACAGGGAGGTTGTCTCCCTCTTTTCGTACTTTGGCTACTCCATGTCTGGCCTGCACTACAGCAAGGGGCCAGGCAAGTAAGGCTCTCTGAGAGGCAGCCAGGCTGGGGTGAGGACAGCAAGGGGAAGGGGCAAGCACAAGAAAGTAATGCCAATGAACTCAAGCAGCAGTGCTGCTTGTGCCAACAAGTGCAAGAAAGAGGCATCAGCTGTAGGTGGTGAGGCCAACCAATTTCCAATTGGGAAAGAGTGGAGGGGCCCGCCCCCCTAACCCCACTGTAGTTACAGGCCTGGTTCTGCTGCACATTGTGTACATTGCAACAGGTTGTGCTGGGCTTGGAAAAAATGCCCCCCTTCAGTTACCACTGTAAAGATTCTCAGGTTTGATTTTGGTTCTCTTTGGCTTGGCACATTGCCTTGTGGTTTCGCTAAAATTATTGAGCTCTGCAGTGCTTCTGTTGAACTTGCTTGCAGATGCTTTTCCCCCTTCATAGAAAACAATGAGAACAGCTGAGGACACTATGTTCAAGGGCCCATAGCATTGGACCCTGCGGTCCAATTGTCTTGAAACTTGGGGAATATTTAAAGGACAGGCACCAGCAGTTCTGCTGTGATTTTGGTGCCTGTATTTCTAAAAACAACTCCTCCAGCCACCTGGAAACCTTTAAAAACAACTTATCTTTCCCCCATAGGGAATAATGGACACCAAAAATCACCCTGAATCTGAACACTGGTATGGAATTTGGAAATATTGGGAATACCAATATTTTTGGGTCTAATAGACACAAACCCAAAAAAAACTCATTTTTTTTTGCAGAACACTATAAATGTTACACAAAATAACTACCTTAACAGCTTTCATTGTGTAAATTTTAGCTGAGCCTTACAGAGTAATAACTATGTTTGGTCACAGTATTTCATTATGGACTTGGTTAAATCATTTAATCTTACAACCACAATTTATCTGTCAGAGCAATGGGTCTGACAAACATCTGCCTACCTAAAAGTTGGGTTAATTAATGGTTGTAATTAACTTAGTGATTGTGAAAGAGACAGCCTGCTGTTATCATTATTATCCTTGACTATGTGGCAGTGAATGCAAAGTGCACTCTTCCTTATTAAAATCTTTATATTTTTACCCTTTGCTTAATTAACATTTCCTCACTACGCACAGTATCTTACCAGTTGGGAGTTGTGCAGGAAGGGTAATTACTTGCAAAGGTCAGCTGTAAAGATCTTAATGGTATTCACTGCAGCACTATAAACATAAAACTAGTTTCCTTTCCTAGTTCATTCCATTATCCATATCTAAATGTTATGCTCAAGAAAGAGGCTTGCATAGCAGATTCCCAACTGTTCTTGATGACTTGCCTGAACACCAAAGGAAGCAGGTGGCATTCACAGAAAACAGCACCATCTGAATCTGCCCTGTCTCCTTCCATCCATCTATCATTCTCAGCATGATTCTGGAGTTCAGTCTATTCTTCATCTTTTTACACTGGAAACGTTAACTGTTTCTAATGTTGGCCTGGAATGTTAACTCTACAGAGTAAAGATATTCTGGAAACTCACTGCAGGTAACCCTTTCCTTTTAATAAACTAGACCCATGTTAAGATGAACAACAAGGATAATTAAGGACAATGGGGTCACAAAAATGAAGACATGGCATACCTTTTCTTTGTCTTCAATCAATTCATATAACTTCACATCAGCACCTGGCATCATGAAATCTCCATAGAGAAGAGGTTGGAAAGGAACAACTTCATCAAAGGTAGTTTCCCATTCCAGCATCATAGCCCTCATCAAGTCATCAAACCAAGTTCGGTCCTCCTCATTAACCAGGCGGTCACGAAAAACACGACATGTCTCATGATACCACAGTCTCAGTAGGGGCAGTTTATCCTGGCAAAGGGTTCCAATGACAGCTGTAAACATTATTGGTAGCCAAATTAACCCCAATAATTTGGCTATCTGACATTTCTGGAGGTAAGAAAAAATGGGATTCTACAACTTTCCCCCTAAATCCTAAACTTTTAAAACTAAAACCAGAACTCCATACAGGAGTTTAATTAACACAGAAACAGTGTTGTTCCCCTCTCTGAAAAAAAAATGTTGTAATTCAAATGTTACCTCTTGTTATATAATGAGATAGATCCCACAAAATATTGCCACTCATGTAGCAGCCCTTGAGTAAGCTAAAGTGCTAAAATTAGCCCTCTCTGTATGGTTGTGCTAAATGAAAAAAAAAACCCAAGTTGCTTACCTGTAACTGATGATCTTCTAGTAGTCTTCTGTGCAGTCCCCACACATGCATGTGACTGCACAGAAGACCACTTGAAGGTCATCAGTTACAGATAAGCAACCTGTTTATCTTCTTTATGGTTTCTGTGCAGTCCCACACATGGGTACTGTGCATGTGCTGAACCTGACACTGGAGAATGAAGAACTGTCCTCAGCTGTTTTGCCATGTTTTCTCTTCAGGCTTCAGGGAGAGGGCACAGCCCATACATGCATAGGCCTGAGGCGGAGGCACGTCCCACTCAGTTTCTTTGACCACTACTAGCACGTCCTGCCAAAGACATTAAGTGAATAAGAAATGCCAGCAATAGGAAGGCTGTGCATGTGTGTGTGACTGCACAGAAGATAACTCAAAGATCATTAGTTACAGGTAAGCAACTTATTTATCTTCTTCAAGGTTTATGTGCAGTCCCACAAATGGGTGACTAGCACAAGGTGAACTGCCAGAAGCTCTAAACAGTTGATATGAAGGTGGTGTTGATAGTGCAACCAATGCCCCTGAGTCAAAAGATCATCATAGTGGGCTCCCCATCCTCACTTTGAGGCATCTGTTGAGATGACAACTTTTGGTTGTGGTTACTGAAAGGGCATGCTCTGTGCCAGGTTGTTGGTTTGAGACCAGCAATGCAGACTGGACAGTACCACAGCAGGAATTAGTAGTGTTGTCTCTAGAGACAGCCAGTGAATGGAGAAAGGCCAGAGGAATCACAGCTGGTTGCATGTTTAATTGTGCAAAGGGGAGGAAACAGACTGTGGAACCCATGAGACCAGTAAATGCATTGCAAACCTTGCAAATTGGATTGTTTGGGTCTGAAAATGATGAATTAGGTGCTGGTTAGTGCTGGATTAGGTGCTGGATGGTGGAGGCTGTCCTGTGGGAGGCAGGCACGCTGGTCAACAGAATTTATCTGTGCCCCTATGAATTGAATTACTTGGGTCACCCTCAGGGAGGATTTGGGAAGATTCACACAACCGTCTAAGTTCACAAGGAGATGAAGGGTGATCACGAGGTTGGCGTCAAGGTGCTGTGCAGACAGGGAGACTAACAGCCAACTGTCTATGTACAGATAGGTTATGATCCCTTGGAGATGTAGAGCAGCAGCCACGACTGAAATGCATTTTGTAAAGACATGCTTGGTAGTAGAAAGGCCGAAGGGAAGAACAAAGCATTGGAAGTGAGGAGCTCCCACTGAGAAGCAGAGGTGTTGGCGATGTTGTGGTCAAATTGTTATATGAATTTTGGCTGTTGGAGATGTCAAGGAGTACACCTACCTAGCAAGGTTATCAAGCTTCTTTCCTTCACAATCGTGGGGGGGGGGGGGAGCCAGGGAACAAGAGTGCTTAGAGGAAGAGTGAATAATGACTGAGTTTGGAGCTGGACAAAAAAATAGAAATTTAATGTCTGTTTGCTGGACTTTATTTGTCGCTGTTGTTCAGTCGCATAGTTGAGTCCGACTCTTTGTGACCCCATCACACCAGGCCCTTCTATCTATCTTCCATCATCCCAAGTTTGCTCAAACAGTGCTTCGAAACATTTTGACATTGGTGGAACAGAAGCCAGTCTCTCTCAAGCCTCTTTGAGGCCCTCCGTGTACTGGTAGCATTGGAAGGACTGCACCGGGTGGACATCAGCTTTGGATGACATTAGTGACCTTTGGGGTCTTGGATGTCTTTGGATTTGCAGCATAGCAATTATCCAGTGGATGAGTTCCAGATATATCTTAGAACCAATGGATGGAGATAAGGGTCCCTGTGGAGCCACTTCCAATTATGGGGAGGTGCAGTTCTCCACACTTGGAACTGGATCTGTTGGACCTGATTTCTGAGGGCTTGGGTGATGTGTTGGCGATGTCATGGAGGAGTGGTGCTTGAGGAGTGAGTCGAAGAGGTGGTTGAGAAGCAGTCGACTCTAAGTTTGGAAGAGATGATAATACTGCCTGGGGATGCTTAGCATGAGTCTGAGAGTGGACACATGTGGGTTTTGTTGGGGAATGGTGCCAGGGGAGACATAATCAGAGGAGTGTTGGCACTGGAGTAGTGACATCTGTGTCTATCTCTGGTCTTCTCAGAAGAGTGATGGTAAGAAGGTTGTGAGATCATACAGTCTTGAGTGTGACAGTACTTGATGAGTACCAAGCACAGCCGCACTGGTAACAGTCCACAGTTGCAAAATAACCTTACTGATGTACCTCAATGAGGACCTCATTGATAGAGACCAAAAAGGAATGGGTATAACCACTTGACCTGGTGGGAGGTGGTCAGTTACAGTGGGAGTCGGTGCAATCAGAAGAGGTGAAGGGGGTTCTGGAATCAATATTGAAGGAGTGGTGGACCCCAGGCTTATATGCCGAAAGGCCTGATATGACCAGAGGTGCAAAGTGGTTGCCAGCACCTGCGTCTGTTTAAAATTTTTGTGGCTATGATCACAAGTGGAAGAGTTGGATGGGTGTCTGAAATATTTGTCTGCCGTCTCCTCTGGTATGGGTGGTGCCAATGCTGTCCCAGTTGTTAATGAGCCATCTTCCCAGATATGAGGACACAGATTGTGCCAAGGAAGACACTGATGATGCCAACACTGACTCAAAGAGGTGACAGTGGAGTCCAACAGGCCCACCTGGTGAATTTTGCACAAAGTGGACAAGACTTCGCCCAATGTCCCTCTCAAAGGCAGAGGAGGCAGTGTTGATGACTGTCAGTGAAGGGGAGCTTAGCTTCACAAGACAGACACTTCTTAAAGAAGTCTGTACCTCCCATACCCCTCTGAAGACCTCAATAGAGGTAAGGGGAAGGAGGGAAGGAAGACATAAAAGCTCATGAAAAATCACAGAAGGTAAGTATACTCAGGATTTTTTTTTTTAGGAACAAAGACAATGGATGGTAACAGAAGATGAAGTAACAAGGAGAAGGAAATGACAAGGAGATGAGGGACCAAGGAGAAGATGAAGGTAGCTCTGGCTTGGGTGGCAGTTATGAAGGAACTGAGCAGGATGCGCTTCTTTCTCAGACCTAGGCATGCCCAGAGCATGGCCACTCCCTGACGCCCAAAGGAAAAACGCACCAAAACAACCAAGGACAGTTCTTAATGCTCCAATGTTGAGTTTGGCACAGGTACAGTACCCATGGGTGGGACTGTAAAGAAACCACAAAGAAGATAAACAGGTTGCTTACCTGCAACTGATGACCTTTGAGTGGTCATCTGTGCAATTACACACAAATGTGTGGAACTGCACAGAAACCACAAAGAAGATCAAGTGTATTCTCACTATATTTTCATGTGTGCAAGGCATAGCACAAAATATTTCTTCAAATATAATTTCAAGTAAAAATTAAAGAAAGTCATATGATCCTTCTGTCATACATTCCATTGCTTCAAATGCACATTGTTATTACTATGTGTTGCACCAACTCTTGATCTATTATTTCACATGCAGTACATAAAGTACATTTTTCTTTCCACTCATGAATCACTGGATTAAGCCCACTCATTCTTCCTCCTAGGATACTGTCCTAACCCTGATACTGTAGGAACTTCCTTTTCCAAATCCACTCTCATCTACTTGGAAATAATGTTTATAAAGCACAAACATGATACCAAAAACAAAAAAAGGGAAAACAAGAAATAAAATTCTGTAGTTGTATACAGAGAAGTGATTCCATTGTTAGTGCCACTATAGGCAGGATAAAGTATCACATATGCTACCCCAAAGGCATGGAGAATTCAGCTGCTATCCATAGCTAAAAATGGAAGACTTGTTGATTGTATGAATTGCTGAGCAGACAGGTTAAAACGGATAAAAGGAAGTATTTCTTCACCCAAAGGGTGATTAACATGTGGAATTCACTGCCACAGGAGGTTGTGGCGGCCACAAGCATAGCCACCTTCAAGAGGGGTTTAGATAAAAATATGGAGCAGAGGTCCATCAGTGGCTATTAGCCACAGTGTGTGTGTATATATAATTTTTTTTGCCACTGTGTGACACAGAGTGTTGGACTGGATGGGCCATTGGCCTGATCCAACATGGCTTCTCTTATGTTCTTATGTATGGTATGCATCAAATGAAAAGGAAGGATAACTATTTGGAAAGTTCTATGCAATTTCTATTCATTTTGAGTCCGAACCAGCAAAGAAATGTCACCTGCAATTCCTAATCTGTAGCAGATGCTGAAAGGGGAGCACTCACCATGATTTTGGCAGGTTCTGCCATAAGCATTCCCTGGAAAACTTTGGAGAGATCCCTTAGATTAAATGTATAATGAGATTTCGCTGGAGTGGGCAGCAGTTGAGATGTAACAGTTGAATATACTTGTATGGTAGCATCGACAAGTGGTTCATTCAAGTGCTCTACAGCAACACATCCAGCTTTAAAAACAGCAAAAAGAGGCTGAGCAGCATTGTAGTGATAACTTTCAGCTAAAACAGATCGTAATGTGCAGGCTGGCTCATGACATAATATAACAATTGTTGTCAATATGGATTTATCAGTAACTTAATCTTACTTAAGACTGCTAGACTTGCTCAATCTGTGGCTTAAATATGATTCTGACTGCTCTATATTTTGCTTTTGCTTTATTAGAAGCTGTATAAACCAAGAATTTAAACAGCTAGCATATGCCGAACAGCAAATGTGCTAGGATAGGTGAAAAATAAGTAGAATAGGGGACAATGAGCTCTGCAAAGTAGCAGGCCTGCTCCAGTGACAAAGTATCTGGGACAAGGGAATAAGCAGGCAAATTTAGAAGACCTGTGTTCAGCAGCAGGGTGAGGAAGCCAAGGCACTAATCCCTTCACATCCCTAACAGGGTAAGCAGACTTTCCACAAACAAATCCATGTAAATAGATAATTTATAAAAGGAGGGGGATTAAACACACATGCACACAATTATGAAGGCAGAATACCAGCAGGGGATTGGGGGATATTTAGCATATTACACTGAGTGTAACATGTATGACTATCTGCCAACTGAACAGAAGTCACTGGCATGCACTCAGTGCAAGGAGTTCCTGATTCTCAGTTTGCAGCCTTGAGGCCAAGGTGGCTGACCTGAAGAAGCAGAGACAGTCAGTTAGGCACATGAGTGAGACTGTTCAGGACTTGTTAGATGTGTCCTGCTCCGAGAATGGCAGCCCTGCATTTTATAAGGCAAATGTATTTCTTTGGTGCATACTGCTATTACAGTATTTTTTACACACACAGATATTGTCTTCCATATATATGGAGACAATAGCCCTGTAAATGATTTGAAGTTTTAAATATTTGGTAAATAGCAGATGAACAAGGGAGTTGAAAGGGGGGATGAGTAAGTGAAGTGATTGGTTGGTGACCAAGACAGTATGGGCAGAGCTAAGAAGCATGTGTGGAAAGAGAGAAGCAGAAGACAGTTTGTCAGTCAGTGGTTAACAGTCAGCTGGGGTGAGTCAGCAGTCTACAGAGCCTGAGAAGCAGTCTTCTGATTAGAATTCCATATTTGTGCTGTGAAAGGCATTAAGATTCTATAGAAGAAAAGGAGAATACTTTAGAGCAGTGGCCCCCAGCCTTTTTTGTCCCAGGGACTGGCCCCAGGGCTGGCCGGCCCACCGTGGCCCCAGAGCTGGTGACCCCCCCCCCCGTGGCACATCCTACTCCCCCCATTTCCTCCTCCCTCCTCTGCCTCACCCCCCGCAGCCTTGCTGCCCGCCCCCACGCAGCCTCACCACTCCGTTTTTACCACTTTAAGGCCAGGGAAGGTGAAGCGTGTTCCAGACTGACCTCCCCCCTGCCGATCAGCTGATCCAATCGGCCGGGAAAACCGTGGCAGCAGCGGCTGTTTCAGCAGTCGCTCGCTGCTGCTGCTGCGGTTTCCCCCGCTGATTGGATCAGCTGATCAGCAGGGGGCGGGGGAGGTCGGCCTGGAAAGTGCTTCATGGCACCTTCCCCAGCCTTAAAGTGGTATAAACGGGGGATGGTGAGGCTGCATAGGGGGATGATGAGGCTGGATGGATTACAAATTAATATCTTGGAATGTAAATGGACTAAATTCACCACAAAAAAGGGCAACTTTTCATTGGATTGGGAAATAAAAATGTAATATAATTTGCCTACAAAAAGAACATATTAAACAAATGGATTACAAATTTTTATGGAACAAACAACTTGGTGTGGAATTTTGCTCATTGGCCATGGAGAAAAAAAGGGGTGTTGTTTCTTATATTAAACAAGAATTAGACCCAACACTGATTTTGAAAGATAATGGTAGATATATTGCGGTGGAAGTGATGCTGAACCATAAAAGAACTTTGTTATTGGGATTGTATGCCCCAAATGGAGCAAAAGACTCTTTCTTTAAAGACATTATGCAACAATTAGATCAAGTGACGTATGAGCAAACTATGATAATGGGAGATTTTAATGGAACAGTTAAAAATATTTTGGACAGATCTGGGGAAAAAAAGAATGAAGGAAAACTACCAGTCATTTTTTGATTTAATAAAACAAGAAGGTCTGGAAGATATATGGAGGGAATTTAACCCTAAAGAACGTGACTATACTTTCTTTTCAGCAAGGCATAATTCTTTCTCAAGAATTGATATGTTATTGATTACAAAAGATCTTGGACTTACAATGAAAAAAATAGAGATTCTTCCTAAAATAGGGACATACCACAATCCACTAATGTGGTCTGCAAAACCTGTGAAAAGACCCTAAAATGGCAGATAAATGAAGATTTACTACAGAAAAAGATAGTGGTGGTGTCTCTGGAAAAGGAGACTAAATCTTTCTTTCAAATAAATGAAAAAGAGGACATTAAATTTCAAACTGTGTGGGACACATATAAAGCGGTAATGAGGGGCATCCTAATTACACTGAACAATAAAGATAAAAGAGCCAAAGACAAACAAATGATGGACATTCAGAAAGAGATTGGAAAAAAGGAGAAGGAGCTTAAAAAGAGACCTGGGAAAAAGAATATTACAAAGTCAATTGAGATATTTGTTAAACAAAGAAGTGGAATGGAATTTAAAAAGACTCCAACAGAAATCTTTTGCAGGAGCGAATAAGCCTGGAAAATACTTGGCCTGGCAAATGAAAAAAAAGGAAAAAAAAGTTATTAACAAAATTGTATCGGGAGGCAAGGACATTGTTGACCAGGAAGGAATTAAAAGAGAATTTTATAAATACTATGCCAAATTGTTTAAATGTCAAAAGGTGGATAAGGGAAAAATTGACAAATGTTTACAGAAAATTAAAGTAAACCCCTTAACAGAAAATATGGAGAAGGTATTAAATGAACCAATTGGAAAAGAAGAAACAGAGGTGGCAATTAATTAAATGAAATTACAGCAAAATGGTTTTACAGCAAAATTCTACACAGTCTTCGTGGAGGCGCTATTACCAAAACTTCAGAAATTGATGAATATTATAAGAATAGATGGGAAAATACCTAATACATGAAAGGAAGCAGTAATTTCGTTGATACCGAAGGAAGACAGAGACGCCATGAATGTAAAAAACTATAGACCAATTTCATTACTTAATAATGACTATAAGAAATATGCTAGAATTTTAGCAGAACGCCTTAAACAGTATTTGAATAATTTTATTAAAGAAGCAGGATTTCTTCCCAGAAGGCAAATTAGAGATAATATCAGAACAGTCATAGACATTATTTAATATTTTGAGAAACATCCTGAAAAAGAAGTAGCATTATTTTTTGCAGACGCAAAGAAACCATTCGATTACGTGCATTTTATTTTTGCAGTGATGGAGAAATTGAGATTGGGAGAAGATTTGGTAAGAATGGTGAAGGCGATATATACTGAGCAACAAGCAAGCCTCTGTATAAATGCAGATTTGACGGAAAAAATGATAATCAGTAAAGGAACAAGACAAGGTTGCCCTCAATCTCCATTGATATTTATAATGACTTTAGAGGGTTTGCTTATGCAAATTCAAGAAGATAAAGAGATAGAGGGACTGAAATTAAGAGGTTTTTCTTATAAATACAGAGCATTTGCAGATGATGTAATGTTTATAAATGAAAACCCTACTCATGTAACACCATTGTTACTTCGTAAGACACAAGAATATGGAGAACTGGCAGGTTTTTATATAAACAAAGAAAAATCGAAAATTTTGTGCTAAAATATGTCAAAGAACAAACAGAAAGAACTGCAAAGCTTAATAGAGTGTGAAGTTACCTCCAAAGTAAAATAATTAAGTGTGGAAATCACAACAAAAAACATTGACTTGTACAAAAATAATTATGAGAAGCTTTGGCACAAGATAGATGGAGATCTGATAAAATGGAACAAGTTGAACTTGTTTATACTGGGCAGAATTTCCGCAATTAAAATGAATGTTTTACCAAGAATTATGTTCCTGTTTCAAACAATTCCAATAGTGAAGGATAAAAAACAATGTAATAAATGGCAAAGGAAAATTTCAGAATTTGTATGAGCTGGGAAAAAACCAAGAATTAAAATGAAAATCTTGACGGATGCAAAAGAAAGGGGAGGTTTCCAACTGCCTGATTTAAAGTTGTACCATGATGTTTGGTGTGGATCAAGGAATGGATGGTGTTACTAAATAGGAAATTACTAGTACTAGAAGGTCATGGAAATGTTTTGGTTGGCATGCTTATATGTGTTATGGGAAAAGCAAGATGGGTGTTTTTTTCTTACATCACTATATAAGAAGCAATTTGTTAAATACCTGGTCAAAATATAAAAGATATGGGGATGAGAGGAAACCACTTTGGATTGTGCCAACAGAAGTAATAAAGTTATATTCAGATATTAATGAAGAGAAGTGGTTATCATATAAACAATTGTTAAAAATACATGGAAGAAAGGTGGAATTAAAATCGGCTGAAGAACTACAATATAAATATAACTGGTTTCAATTGCAACAAATTAAGAGTTTGCTTGAGCAGGACATTAAAAATGATGGAATAAGACAAGAACAAACAGAATTGGAGAGAACGCTGTTTGGCGACAATGAAAAATTGATTTCAAGAGTTTATAAATTATTATTGAAACGGTCTACGGAAGATGAAGTAGTTAAATCTCAAATGATAAAATGGGCGATAAATATAAATAAAGAAATACAGATGGAGTCATGGGAGTACTTATGGAAGAACTCTAATATTAAAGAAAACTGTTTCAAAATGTTATATAGGTGGTATATGACACCGAAGAAATTGGCAAAAAGGAACAACCAGGTGTCAGATAGATGTTGGAAATGTAAAAAACATGAAGGATCTTTCTACCACATGTGGTGGACTTGTGAAAAGGCAAAACAATTTTGGCAAATGATTCAGGAAGAGATTTCGAAAATTTTGGGTTATAACATTAAGAAGGCACCAGACATCTTTTTGTTGGGATTACAAATGGAAAAATTTCCGAAACAAGATAGAACGATAATTTGGTACATGCTTTCAGCTGCACGGACATTATATGCGCAGATGTGGCAGCAAGATAAAATACCAGAAAAATGGGACTGGACTTTAAAAGTTATGCATTGGAGTGAAATGGACAAGTTTACAAGAATCTTAAAAGAACATGATTTAGAGAAGTTTAAAAAGGAGTAGGGAAAATTTCAAAAATATATTGAAAAACAATGGAAGGTAAAATGATACTTGGCGATTTTTGACAATAATTGAACTTTAGAGGAATAATAAATGAACTACAGTCAAAAAGCGAGAATAGGGGAACATATTTTTTCTCATTTAACTTTTTTTTATGACTAAAGGATTATAATGAAGATGGATTATAACTATAATATATGGTTTTTTCTTTTCTTTTTCTCTTCTTGTTTTAAGATTTTTTCTATGAAGATTCTTTAATTGATAAGATTACCTTTTATTTTTAGCAACTTAATTAAAATACACCATTAGGAGTCATGAAAAGTGGGGGGAGGGAGGAGAAAAGTGTAATGTATTGGTATTAACTTTTTAATGATAGATGGTGAGTATTATTACAATATATTGCAGAATAATAAAATTGGTTTAAACAAAAAAAAAATCAATACGCATTGTACAATAAAGTATTATTTTGTTTGATATTAACCTGGAGTCTCATCCTCAGGACCACATAGTCCAATAATGAGCCTTAGAGCTTGGCCACAATACCGTGGGGAAAGGTTAATAAAACTGGAATTAAATTCCTGGTTATTTCCCAGAGAGAGAAATAACAAGAAAATTAAAAGATACACCATATCTAACCACACAAATTAAAATAGAAGTCATGACCCATTAGGATTTTTCAGATGAGTAGATATGGCTTTGAAACATATATGTATACACAGGCAACATGCCCATATTGTACACATTTCTTGCATGAAATATCAATGTGACATTGGCCCATACACAGCCAAAGCAAAGTGTGGAGTTCTAATAGAAATGCCAAACATGGCACTCATTAACTTTATCCCTTCATTATATTGTGAGTTGGAAAAAGATTTAGTAGTGGCATGTGATATTGAGCCAAAGACCTTTTTTTGCAGTATTGTGTCCAAATGTTATAGCACCTTCACACAAATAAGTCTTACTTCTATCTGTGTTTTACATAGACAACTTGTGCTAAATTTTCTTTACTTACGAACTGGTTCTCTGTAACATATTTCTCCTAGTTTTCCAGCTTAAAAAAAAACAAATACAAAGATGTTGGCAAAACATTGGCTTATTTATCAGTTAAAACACACAGGAATTAAAGAAGTTCCCTCCTATAGGCTAAACAAGGACAGATCTCTCTTTCTTTTCCCCTCCCTCTCCCTCTCTCTTACTTTAAGAATCAAATGCTTGACTGGTGCCACAGGTCAATTTTAGTGTAATTGTAGTATTATATTCAGAAGAGAAATTGGGCCTTATATCTGAATGTAGCATGATGACCTAATTTAAAATATTTTTGATCTCAGTATGCCTAGATAAAAAGCAAATTTCTTGTTACAGGTATGACTTGGGATAGCTTATTGTCTCAATATAATTCTTTCAAATTTACTCTGTTAACATAGTAGAATTGGTTCCAAATCAAGTGAAAATGATGTAGTACTTCACACAACAAAAAGAGACCTATAATCTTACAACTCACCCATCCAGCTGCCTAGAATGATGGAGAAGATTTTCTTCTTGCTGCTATCCTCCATCTCTGTGAATGAGAGATAGTTGAAATGACGAGTTAGACGTGGGGTGATAGCATTTCGTCCTCCACCAGGTGGACCCATGGCGCAGACAAAATTAATATCCACCAATTTCTTAAAGGTACCTGAAAAAACCATTACAGAGAAGAATGATGGACTGTATGAATGCCAAATCACAAAAGAAAACTGTTAACGTAAAAAGTTAGGCAAAGAACTCATATCATACCAATTTGTTTCCTGTCATACCAGCCTTTATGATCCATCCATTGCCGAATAAGCTCAATAGGTGGTTGGGCACCATAGGTCTCTAGCGCTGGCATGTTCAAATCATCTATGAAAAATATAAAGTACCTGCCAAGGGGAGGGCCAAAGACTCCTTTGCGCCTGTATACAGCAAGACAATAATAAAAGTGACTAGGCAGAACACATGGAGAAAATACTTCACTCTAGATACTTAAGCACAGTCTAAAAGTCGTACAGCATAAATGTGCATGAAGCCATAAGCCTTAGTAAAGTTGTGTCACTCTCCTACTCACTCCTTTATAAAGCAGAGAGACATGCTGGGGGAGCCTTGGGTACATTTCAGTGTTCCAAGGAGCAAACTCTATCTCCAGAAATACCAATGTCCTGTGGCTGTGATAATTATGAACAAAATTTTGCCTGTTAAGCCTTTTCCTGAATTTTTGTAAAATTGGCTGATGTTGATGGAGAATGCTTTTATATTTTTCAGGCAGAATACGGTGTTCGGTGCTGCAGTATTAACTGCAAGGAATTCAACAGAGTTAATGATATGCATACAAAAATATTTCAGTTGTTTTATGGTAACTGCAAATGTGGCTCTCCACAAGCTGTAGAGTGAATACAACGGGGTAAGAGTGCTGGACTAGGGCTGGCAAGAGCCAGGTTCAAATCCTGGCTCAACCATGAAATTCATTGTGTGACCTGTTACTTTCAAATTAATCTAACATATACCATAGCTGTGGTATAAGATACCATAGTTGTGGTATCCCATAGCTATGGGATAAAAATCTAACAAATCAATGAGACCAGTTCCTCCAGCTCCTGTCATAATCTGTAGGATTGTCCAGAAATGCCTGTTTTACATCTCCCACCCATGCAATGAGATACAAGTGCAAGAGCATTGCAGAGAGGCATTCCTGACAGTTATCCCTCAGCTATAGGATTTCCTTCTTCTGGATACTGCCCAAGGTCAAGTACCTAAAGATCTTCCAGAACCCTTCTTAATTTAGGCTAGGAAGCCCTGAACAAGTAAAAAGGTAAGATAGTGAAATGTGCTCAGTAGGCTTTTAAATTTGATTTCAATTGGTTGCTTTACACATATGTTTCACTACCCTAAACCTTTGATTGGGAGGGCGGCTACTAATCTAATCTTATTGAGCAATAAAATATAAGGGAAGTTTTAAAAAACTTAGCTGTTTCTTAATCTTTTGAGCTTTATTTTAAGTTGGTAACCTTGTTACACTTCAAAGAAGTATAAATTTAGACAGTGATTCATAAATGTTAAAAATAATAAAATGAATATGAACAAGGTCAATGTTATCAAGAGTAGAAAAATCAGCAAAGAGTTTGCCTTTTATCCAGTTTGCTGTCAATGAGGTCTTGGGTTTGGTTGGCTGAGGTTCGAGCAGAGAACACTAGAAAGTGACTAATAAATTCTAGTGGCAGGCTCTTCAGCAGCTTATCTGCAATAGTGAGTGTCTTCCCAGTACCAGTTGGACCAACACAAAGAACCTACATGTGGAAAAGAAAGCTGTCACTACAGGGAGGATTCACATACAATTTTCATATTCCCAATTGCCCATCCACTATGCTTTTTGACCAGGACTGTACCACCTGGACTTAACCATCTGAGATCTCTTTGTTAATTAGCATGATAAAGCTGTAAAAGAACTTCTCTCAAGTAGAAAACATGAACCAGAAATGAGTTCTTGATGGGTAGCCATGTTTGTCTTTTTTAGAAAAATAAACAGCAGTCCTGGGACTATATTTTCTAGCATAAGCTTTCAGGACTAAATCCCACATCATCAGATGCTTGGGATCACATGAAGCTGCCTTATATTTAGTCAGACCATTGATATATTGAAGTCAGTATTGTCTACTCTGACTGACAACAGCTCTTTAGGGTCTCATTCACAGTTACCTCCTATCTAATCCTTTTAGCTGGGGATAGTGAGAATTGAAGCAGGGACTTTCTACAGGCAAATCAGATGGCTTATCAAAGACCCTATCCATGCATGTCCTGGTTCTCACTAGGCAAACATATATATATATATGAATGAGGTTATGAAAAAAAATGTAAACTGCAGGGTTTTCATACACCTTGAGGCATTTGTATTATCATAACCCCAGCTACATCATCTTGGAGTCATCCCCTTTGTCATTCTCCAGTGTGACAGATGCCACTATGTGTCAAACAATGCCCTTCTGTACTCAATATACGAACAGGTCAGTAACTATTCAAAAGAATAAATGGGCACAAATCTGATATTAACAATGGTGATGTTCAGAAATCAGTGGGAGAACACTGCCACCTCCTAGAACATGATACTGCTGATTTAGAGTTACCATTCTCCAGCAATAGTTCTTCAAAGGGAGACTTCCAGAGTAAAACTGCTGAATTAGAATCATCAGGTAGTCTAATACCATGTCCCAAGCACTTGGAAAAAAAGACCTGGGTGTCTCAGCCATTACAGGTGAAACAGTTCAGCAAAACTAAAGTACGTATGTTTTATGTTATTGTTTTAAATATTTTGTACATCTGTATTTTAAATAATATTTTAATGTTTGATGCCTTGGGGACCCTGAGTAGGGTGGAAAGGCCGCATAAAAATGTTTTCAAGAAAGAAATTAAAAGTAGTGAAATTACACTGTCATCAATTACTGCTACTGTGAATAGCCTATATCGTTTCTTGTTACATCTGAATTTTACATAATTACATCTCACCCTGTATTTCCTGCATTTTATGGCCTATTGATTCTACCAAATGCAACTTTGTCTGTGTGTGTGTGTGTGTGTCTGTGTGTGTGTCTGTGTGTGTGTGTGTGAGAGAGAGAGAGAGAGAGAGAACAAACACAGTACACACACCTGACAGCAAGGCTCTTGACCACAAAAGTTTATGCTAAAAAACAAAAATTAGTCTTCAAGGTCCCACTAGACTCCTGTTTATCATTACCAAGAAAAGCAGAAGCAGTTAGAAGAATTCCTACTTATAATACTTGAACAAAGTACTGATGCCGGCTTGATTAAGCAGCAGACAGTTTGCATTGCTACAAGATTTGTCCCACTTGAGATTCAAGACACATACCGGCTTGTGGTTTGTGAGTAACATTTCCAACAGGTATGCCATCTGGATAGTGTTCATTGTGGGAACGATAATGTCACAAAAGCTGGAGTCAGGCACCATGGTAAATTCCACAGAGGAGTCCATCCAGCTCACCCATTGCACCTAAGAGACAGATAGATATTGATGGGAGGGAAAGTTCTTTTACAGCAGTAAGCATAGAATTTTACACAACGTATATCCAAAAAGTACCGAAGGTTTGCAAAGGACCTGAAGCCTACAATCTTCTGACCAAGTTACAGTGGTATCATTCTGCCAAAGTCAACAGTACTCCTATCCTCAAGCAAAATTTAGTTGTAACCAAGTACAACTGAAATTAATAGAACAATATAGTAATGGCCCATTGCTTTATCTGGAACACAACCATTGATCTTCAGATGGAATCAGGAATTTGTGCCTTGTCTGTCTTTCTTCTGTCACTATAACAGGATCCAGAAGATCTGGTGGGCTGGCAGTTTCATTTACACTGAAAGTTTCTGGCTGGCCACTGTCCTAGAGGACCACTGGCAGACAAGAGCAAGCACATTTAAGACTCTGGTTCAGCCAGTGCTTCAGGGACCACTCAGTTCAGAGACCTGACCAGCAGAGCTTAAAATGGGTATCAATTCATCTGCTGCCTCATCTTGATCTGCTGTCATCCGGCAGTGATGCAGGAGACGACAATGGTACCCATTGTGAGTGCAGCTGGCCAGGTCTGAGCAGCACTCACCCACAGCATTCAGTGCAAGAGCCATTCTGCCTAGGTTGCTTCTGGGCCATTATACCTTCTCAGTCCACCCCAACAGAATCAGCTTTGTGAGTACATGATCATCCACTTGTTGAATTTTTTAGATCTTCTATGCTTTCCCTTTTCCAGGACTTCCTCAAAGTATTGCCACCCAAACAATCTGTTTTTTGTTTTGTGTGCTATCCTTGGGGAAGCCCATATAAAACCTTTCCAGATTTTTATATAGTTGCTTATGTCTTAAGGGACATCTAAATATCTTTCCTCCAAGGTTGTCCTTCTAAAACAGAAAAGTCAAACAGAAATATTTTATTACCAACCCCATTTGTAATACTAGTCAAAATTTATTTTATTATTCTTAGTATTTGTATAGCACCTGTCCTGTGTGCTCAGAGTGCTTTATATACATTATCTCACTGATTATTACAATAACTGTGTATGGTTGATATTATAATCTCCATATTAAAGGTGAGACTCTAGTTTGCCTAAGGTTCTCCCCTTACCACAATGCAACTGGCTGTTTTCAACGAGTTATGAATTAGGTTTTCCCCCATTCATAATTCTTGCTCAGCCATTTATTATATTTTACCAACTCATATAATCTTTTTTAAAAAACAAAGGCAAATATGAGCTCAGCTATACCCTTTCTCTCACAGAAAAGCTCTGAAACGTAACTCTTTTCCCCACAAAATTTCCTAAGAAATTATTTAGCATTTTGAAGGCTGAGCACCTTGGATCCACCCCATAGCATATCCATGTACAAAAGGACTCTGCCTGTAGAGAGCCAATTTCTCACTTCCTTGCTTCCACAAGAAGGCATTTAGGATGCAACAGGAGTGGGAAGGTGAGAAACTTGTGCTTCATGGATAGAAATCCTGGTCAGATAGAGATGCTAATATGAATTGGGATACAATGACCAAAGGTGGTATGCTGTTTTTAATCCTTTGGTTATTTTTTCTGCCTTGCACACACATCCATTTCTAATGACAGGCAGAAATATCAAGCACTTGCTGATCTTGCTTCTTAAACGAATCTGGTCCAAAGTCCAGAGCAAAGAGACTGAAAATCTCCTTACCTCATTAACAACATCTTCATCCTCCTCTTCGTCAATATTGCTAATACCAACATCATCCAATTGATAGTCATAGACTAACCCCTCATCTGGGAAGAGTAAACCAATCTGTGGGAGGGAAAAGGAGACTGTGAGCACCACAGTTTTCCCGAACATTTTTTCCTAAGACTAACACAAAGAATATAATATGGACATTAATTGGGAGTGATGGAATTCCATCTGGTTTATGTTCCCCAAACCTCCCAGAATAAGAGTTTCTCTGCCAAATAATACAATGCAGTCACATGTTCCAGAAATGGAGAAGCCATATTGCTGCTATTAAGAAGAGATGAGGTCCCATTTCCATCAGCTTACCTGTTTGGCTGACATGGCTTCCTTTAACCAAGTGCTGAAAACTACTCGGCTTTGGGCATCCCCAGTTGCACCCACACTCCAAATCAAAGCAAATATGAACCAAGGTTCAATAAGCTCACCAATACGGGCTATCTTCTCTGGAGGCATTTTTTTCATTCCCTGAAAATTCATTTTAAATTTAAAATTTTTCTAAAACCAATAATGTCTTCATTAATGATAACAGAGAGAACATAAAATCAAAGTTCGCCAAGCAGCTTAATTCTACCTCTTTGCTATTTTAGTATCTCTGGCTGTTAACAATAAACACTAAATTTATCTCAGTGTTTTGGAATTGCTATTGCACTCAGGGAAATGAACTCCCCACGGAATAAAGTATAATCCTCTTGTGCTGGTTAGGGTGTCAGACTAGGATCTGAAAGACCCAGATTCAAATCCTTACTCTGTCATGAAGCTTATGGATGACAATCACTCTCTCAACCTATCCTAACTCACAGTTTTTATAAAAATAAAATGTAGGAGGAGAGAACAGTGCACACTGTACAAAGCTCTTCAGAAGAAAGTCAGCATAAAAATATATGAAATAAATAAACAAATAAATATATATACACAGAATCATAGCTAACTGTAGCTACTAAGTAAAGAGAATACATCCCAGAATAATTGCACACAATTTCTTTTGAATGAATTGCCTGTAAGGCACTGAATTTTCTATCATGTTTATCTTTTCTCCTGGGATAACTGCCCATTTGACTTCTCCCTCCAGGATCTTGAATGTTAACACCTACAAAAATTGTACCTCAACAGGTATGAAGGGTTGAAAGAAGCAGTCCAATAACTTAAGGAGACTCATTGTTAAGTTAGAGTCTGTTGAAGCAATTGTCTCCTTTACTGATTTCCGCACAAACATGATGGATTCCTGTATGGATTGGGAAGATATAATTCAGAACCACAGTTAACTTGTAGCCTTAATATTGTCTTCCCTTTTCCTCACAACGAACTCTGCGCTTAGCTGCTGAAATCCCTGGCATGTTAAATAGTGCTCTGAACACTCTTCATCACAACCAGAGAATCACAGAATCATAAGAGTTGAAAGGGATCTCCAGGGTCATTTAGTCCAACCTCCTGAACAATGCAGGAACTTTACAAATACCTCTCCCCATACCCCCTTCCTGACCTTCTTCACATGATCAGCCTAATTCATATATACTATTGTAGAAAGAGAAACATAGCCATTGACGGAGTTGCTATGTGAATCTGATACCTGTCTTTTTATCAATGGTCTTCAACTTTTCCTGACACAGTGCTCACTGTTAATACCCAGACAGAAGTATGGGCCCCTCGGAAATGCAAGCCAGGCTGAAAGGTTCCTGTAATGCCACAGGCTGATACTGTAGGGGCTAACCATTACAGACCTGGTCACTGGAACCCACAACAAGTGTTGGTTATATCCAGGGCTTTTTTTGAGTAGGAACACACAGGACTGCAGTTCTGGCGGGCTTGGTGCCGGGGGTGTGGCCTAACATGTAAATGAGTTTCTACTGGGCATTTTCTACAAAAAGCCCTACGTGAAACAATGGTGATGTCAGGGGTGTGTGGCCTAATATGCAAATTAGTTCCTGTTGGGCTTTTTCTACAAAAAAAGCCCTTGTTATATCCATTACATCTTCCTGCACTGCTGCCAATGGGTGAACTGATGTCCATCTTAGGCACCACTGGCCAGTAGGGCCATGTGCTTGGCTAAATCCAAGCCGGATAAAAAACACCCAGAAATCACCTTATCAGAATTTTTCAGGTACTGATTTAGCCCAATAGTAATTTCACATATTGTTCATCTATCTGAAATAGTCAAGCCCCCAAAATCCTGAAAATATTCAGGATTTTCAGAGTTGCCAGATAGATTAACAAAGGGAACCACAGTTCCTTTAAATGCCTTCTCCAAGCTACACGACTCTGCAGCTTGGAGAACTTCAAATAAGTTTAAAGGGACTGCAAGCCCTTTAAACCAGAAGTGTCAAACATACGGCCCATGGGTCAAAACCTTCCTGCCCAGGGCTTTGATCAGGCCAGTTGGGGCTCTTTTTCCCCCCCTCCCCCTCCTGTCCTTACCCTTTGAAGCTCCCAGGCTGTGACTCTTTCAGTTCCCAGGCTCTTTGAAGCTCTGAGGCAGAGTCTCTTTCAGCCTGAGAGCTTCAAAGGCTCTTTGAAGCCCCCTTTGAAGCTCCCAGGCTGAATCTCAGTTCCCGGCTCTTCCTGCCTTTCTTTGCTGGCTGCTGCAAGGAAAACATGGGGTGGGTTTTAAAGTCCATTTCACTTTTTTCTTGCAGCTTGGTTTCAAATGGAGTGGAGATGGTTACATTTTCAGCGTTCCTATAGCCAGCTGAAACGCATGCTTCCTTGTGTCCTTGCAAACAAAAGATTGATGCTTTCAGGCAGTTTATCTCTGTTGAATGGCCCTAATCTAGTAAGTACTCTAATGTGGGAACCCACAGCCAAAGGGGGATATTATACTGGAAAGCCATTGCCAATCTGAGTAGACTCGGGGGTGGGGGAGAAGCTTACAATGCCATTTCATTGTTTCCACAGAGTCAGTGATTTGTGCTTTTTCTTGATTTTTTATTTTAAAAATTACACTGCCAAATTCCACTATTCCCCCACCTTTCCATCTTAAACAAAATAATGGAAGAGTTTTAAGCATGTTTGGATTTTAAGTTAAAAAATAATATCTTTAACTGTCTTTGTCTGTGATAAAGTTTATATTTTCACTACCTGGCATTATATTTTATGACACCCATGGCCTGGCCCCATGAAGTGCCATGTGTGTCAGATCTCGCTCTCCTAATAAATGAGTTTGTCACCCCTGCTTTAAACACTTTTGGAGTTCTCCAAACTATGGAGTCATGTAGCTTGGAGAAGGAATTTAAAGGGACCATGATCTCTTTAAATGCCTTTCTCCCCACTTAAATCAATGGAGGATGGGGGTACCTTCTCTGGGGGCCCACAGAATTCAACCCCTTGGTCCAATGTTTTTAAAACTTGGGTGTTTTTTTATTTTTAGGGGAGGCACCACCTGCTATGCTGCAAATTTGGTGCCTTGGTGCCTTTACCTAAAAAACAGCCCCCCCAAATTGATTATTCATTATATTCTATGGGGACCATTGACTAAAATGGTTCTCATAGGTTATATCGGAGACAAAAAAAATGGATTTCCTGAATATTTCCCAAATCTGAATGCCACACCAATATTGTGATTCTGGGATATTGAGAAACATCAATATCTTTCAGGTTCGATATACACAAACTCGAAAAATACTGGGATCAGATGGGGTTTTTTTTGAACACTCCTACTGGACACCCCAGCACTGAACTGAATAGTCCCTGCAGCACTGGTCACATCAGCTTGCTTCTGTATTTCAGTGGCCATGTAGCAGTTTACCTCTGCTAGCAGGTCATTCCAACAAGTAACAAAAGAAACTGGCTACCCTATTGGAGCTTACACGACAGCAGGCTGGACTTAATGACTACTGCCTTAGATAGTTTCCTTCCTGTTAATACAATAAACAGTGATGTAGGCGGCAAGACTCAGTATCAATCTGCAGAGTAGTAAAGATGAACAACTTTGATGGAAGTTTGAAATCAATAGTCTCTCTCTTGTTATTTTATAATTAAAGGCTGATTATTGTTAATACATTAGATAGACATACATAATGTGGAAGAGAAATTCAATGACAGGTATGCAACTGAGCATTCTGGCCATGAGCAGATTTTACAGTTTTATCTGAGAAAATACCTATCTAAATTGACCTCCATAGATATATAGTTGTCAGTGCTTCATAGCATTTTGTACAGGAATACTTTTATTGCTTCTGGAAGCAAAGGGCTCAAAAACTTTCCCACTGGAATCCCAATGAAACTGAACTGGAATTGTGCAAGAGTTGAGGCTCAGCACAAGAAAAGTTCTTGATGAATTGTACCTACTAGCCACTCTAAAGCAACTGAAAACAAATTTATTAATTTGGACTTGTTGGTTGGCTAAACCAAAGGCTGATGGAAAGATTCTTCACTGAATCGAAATACAGTACTTAAGAATGCTGTAGTAGTTCACCTCTAGGAATCTGTCAAAAAGAGATTCCAGTTGCTCTGAGAATGGCTTTATAACATCTGGAATCTTCTTCAGCCAGCATTCTGTAAAGGGCTTTACTCCCAAAATACTTGGCTCCAGGTATACCATGCCACATCGGGAGACTGTGGCAGGAGAGGCAACAGCTAAATCCTGCACTTCAAACATCATGGTCATTGCCTGGAAATCACAGAAAAGAAGTTAGTTTTTACCACACTGCCAAATGTACAAATTTGAATTGTGCAGCTAGTGTTGTGAATGTGTGATTGTAAAATTTCACGGAATTTGACCCTTTTCAATTCCCAGCCAATACATTGATAAAAAACACAGTGAGTTGGATCCAGATTAAATTTTCCAATGGTATAATGGCATAATGGATCTTTCATTGTTCCTCCTTGCTGTGGGAAAGGAGCCCCTCAGGAATGTGTATCAATGCTAGATATCAATGTACAGCTAGATAATTTTAGATTTTGTCCTTAATGGACTTAGACTCTACTTCCCTTCAGATGGTAAGGTAAAAATGCAAAACTACAAACTGTGTTTGGGACCCCTTGCTGAGCCCATGCCCCTGGACCTTTGCCCCAAAGTTTGGTCCTGATGACAATCACTTTTGTGACATTCTAGGAATCCTGTCTACCCTGCTGAGTCCCATAATGAAAGAAAGGTGAGATATGGATGTAATAAATAAAACATGTGTGTTGGTATAAACAACAAAGGCAAATGTAAACAAAATAAAGATACCTCAGTCAGCTTAATGATTTCACCAGAGCTAAGACACAACTTCTTGTTGTCATCCAGCACAGTGTTCATATTTTCAATCCAAACTGCATCAACAGGACCATCGAACATGTACCACTTCTTGTTGGTATCTGTGGCAATGGCTCCTACTCGGATGAGGGTGGAAAGAATACCATCTGTCCTGTAAGGTGGAATGGAGATAAGCACAAGTCAAACTGATGGTTCTACAGCTTAACAACACCCTGTATAACATCCAAGACCTTGCCTCACTCACACCTTTTGATGCTATCCTAAATATATCTGCTACCTAAATATACCTGCAGATTATAAAGAAGAGTCCACTTTCCTTAGGAATACAGTCTCCCATCTTGATATCTTGATAGGAGGAAGTGAAGAATGAATGTATACAGTCATTCAGATCCAAAAATATAAAGGCCAGTGGGAGAAGGGATACTGGATGCAGTCCAACATTTTATCACCATCAATAAATTATCATTGCCATCTATTTAAATAGCTATAATTATTATTCAGTTTTGTTTATCTAGTACAGAGGACACGTATGGTCTTTTAAAAATAAGATCAAAAGAAAATAGCATCCTTTGAAGCCCAGCTGGAGAGAACAGATGGCTTTATGCCTGTGAATGAGTTTTTATGGATACTGTATTTTTTGTCACTCTGCTACATTGGTACACTGTCCTTTGGGCAAAAACTGCATTGTAAATAAGCTGTCACGTTTAAGCAGAATATGCTATGGAGAAATCTTCCATAAAAATGCACTCTAGCCCAAGTCTAGCAAACTTTAGGGTAAAATGTAGGAAATATTTACACTGCATAAATTCTCTTTGAGCTCCTTTTGTAGGTTTAATATTTTTGTAGAATTGTGCACTTCAGCTTTATGACTAGCTAATGACATCACTAGAAAAGATGCTGGAAACATGTAATTGGCTCTCCTAGCTCTTTAAGCAGCTAAATAGCAACGTTGCCTCCCCCACACCCCACATTAGAACAGGAACCATTGTGCTGCGGAAAGTATTTTTGTCATGATAAGAAAAACATATTAATACAGATAAATTTTCTCTGAGAAACATTGATGGGGGAGTTATATGGTTGGAAAGTCCCCATTTCTACCAGGAACCTAGGGTTGCCAAATCTGACCTGGAAGATATCTAGAGATTTGGTGGCAATGTCTGAGGAGGGGGAATTTGAGGAGGGATTTCACCTAGAATCTATTGTATACCATAGAGTTTGGCCTTTGTTGAAACTGGGTCTGACAATCCATCACAGGATGAGGACACTATGGTGCTAGATCCTATGGGGGATAAAACTATGACAGACCATGAGGTTCCTGGGCTCTTGGACCTCAGAGGCTGCAGACTGCTGTGGGCTACTAAACCAGAAGCCCAGGGGGCTTAGGAAAAGGAGTCACCGTGAGAACTGGGATTCCTGAAAGACCCATGGGGGATAACAATTGATTGCCAAGGACCTTGCAGTGACCCCCAGGACCCCAAGAGCAGAGAAGACAGGAAGCCTGAGCAGAAGAACAGTTCAGATGCTGGTGTGCATAACTAACTGCCCAAGGTCTCTTGGCTGACCACAAGGTATCTGGAAACCTAGATCCACCATAAAGCTTTGCAGGATGGGTGACCTGTTCTAGCTGTAAGTGCCTACAGACTCAAGGCCAGTGCTGCAGCTGTAGGCACTGACTCCTATAAACGGAATCGTTCAGCTCTGGCTGTTGTGGGATTAAGAGTTCTGACAATGTCTGCTATCGCTGCCAATCTTGACATGGCTCCTGCCTGCCTCAGATCCCTAGGTATGAACAGCATATCCTTTGAAGCTGTCATTTCCTTAAAAAAAAATCTCTGTAGTCTGGAAAACAGTTTTAATTCCAAGAGAACACTCCAGGTCCTACCTGAAGGCTGGCAATTTTACATGAACCCCAACCTTTCCTGGCTGCCATTTTAAGTTGGGGGTGATGATCCAACTCCATATTTCCCAGAGGGCCATTAAACTAATTAAGAAGGGGAGATATTTGCAAATGGATATCCGGTACCTAGTTCTTATTAGAGTGCAGTGATCAGAACAGCTGTTTTACTTTTTGTGCAGAGCACAAAAGAAGGACCAGTTAATAAGCATTCATAGTCCCAGTGATTTCAGTTGGTGACAGCTAAGCACAGTGCTTAATGTTGGCTAGATCCTGCCCATCTGTTTAATCTTGTTACTGAGAAAGGCTTTCTGGTATTTCAATTTATGCCTTCTAGAAAGGGAGAAGGATGTTTATATTTTACCATTCATGAGTTAACAAGTCAAACTCTCCATACAGCTGGCCCATTGTAATAGATTTGGGATTCAGTATATAATAATTGACAGCTTCATAGTTTCCACCACTGACTGACGGTTGACCTTTCAAAGATGTCATTGCAGCTGCCAAAACTTTGTAACACTGAAGAAAAAAAACCGTACAATCACATACAATACCATGGTATCTATTGTAAGACAGAACACAAAGACAATGCAAACTCACCATGCATCTACAATAATAGAGAATGCAAAGTGGTTAACAAAGAACTTTGCCCAAATGTTTGACATGATTGAAGAAACAGGACTATAAAAGGCAAGCAAGGATCACAAAAGGAGAGGTGGAAACTGTCCACTTTCTTCTATAAGAATATCTTGAAAATCACATTGTAGAACTCTCACTAAAGTGGGGAAGGCTAAAGGTCATCTGTTCCTGCCTTAATGAGGCTCTTCTGCAGTACAAGTAAGTTTGGTATATCACTTTTAATACCCTCTGGTTTTATTTTAAAGGTCTCCAATGTATGCTGCTGCTGAACTTTGCAAGAAACTTGGGGTTGGGTTTTTTGTTTTTGCTTTTTTCTCACAATAAAATCTGAAGTTCTCATGTCATGGATGTTAGTGTTGAGGAAAAGGTAATTTTCCCTTCCTATTCTGAGAAGACTGCACTGCATCTCCTGCAGACCTTACCTTAGTTTTTCCAGAGCCGGTGGGCCCCACTAACATGAGGCCATGCCGCACCACAGTTGTTTCATACAGCTGGATGCACTTTGTTACAAAACCTGGAGCACAAAAGATTCAGAGCAAGAATACTCAAACAGTTACATTTACTGATCTTCAGGTGTGCAAATACAAGCACCAACTTATTGGACTGGATGCCGACCCTACCTAAGCCAGTTCTATTTTATCACATCAAAGCAACAAGGAAGAAGCATACTAGTTAGTTCCTCAGATAAACAGAGGAAGATTTTGACATAGCTGACAGTGGTACTACTTTACATATACATTTCACAATCCAAAAAGAGAAACTATAGAGTACATATGAAACAGATATATGTGTGTATATTTATAAACACACGCACAAAATAAATGCCATAATTCCTTGTGTGTCCTCTTACTCTCATTCCTTACAACTCTACCAGAGTGTCACAACACAGTAAAATAAACTATAATATCACATGCAGCTAAGGAAAAAAAAACAGGTTACTCACCTGTAATTGATGATCTTCGAGTGGTCATCTGTGCAGTCCCACACATGGGTTTTCCTATCAGGACGAACCCTACCTCGGAGATTTTAAAAAGCTAGCCTAGGCGTTATTTTTGGCGCGCACTCCCTCTCGCTCTGGGGAGCAGGCATCCACTGCGCATGCCTGTAGCGCGAGGGAGGCGCCCAACCCACTCAGTTTCTTTCCCCGCCGCTGACATAATAGGAGCGCGGATATATAAGACAAGTAGCCAGCAGCGGGGACGGCTGGGCGGGCGTGTGTGACTGCACAGATGACCACTCGAAGATCATCAATTACAGGTGAGTAACCTGTTTATCTTCTTCGTGGTCTCTGTGCAGTCCCACACATGGGTGACTGATAAGCTGACCTGCAAGGCGGTGGGTGCTGGCACTAGAGTTGGAGGAAGAAATAGTGCAAAGGTTAGTGCAACATAGTCAGCACATTATAGGCTATAAGGTAAGTAACTACTCACCAAGCCCGGACCAGCTTCTTAGTCAAAGATGGAGCGAAGAACTGCCTGTCCGAAGGATGCATCCCGCCTAGCACGAACGTCCAAAGCGTAGTGCATGGCGAAGGTCGAGGAGGAAGACCAAGCGGCAGCAGCGCAAATGTCCTCCATGGATACACCCCTGGCAAGGGCAGATGACGTTGACAGAGCTCTTGTAGAATGAGCTCTTATGGCAGATGGGACTGGTTGCTTCGCGAGTTTGTAGCACAGCTCTATAGCAGCAACCAACCATTTTGATAGTCTCTGTGTAGATATCTTTTTTCCCTTATGACGGCGGCCGTAGGCCACAAAAAGTCTGGAGTCTGTGCGGAACGATGCAGTTCTATCTATATAAAAGGCGAGTGCTCTTCTCACGTCTAGACAGTGTAGAGCTTCTTGGCCCTTATCCGTAGGCCGTTGGAAAAAAGCAGGTAAGGTAGTGGTTCTATGCAGATGGAATGCGGAGACCACCTTCGGTAAGAAAGCGGGATCTGGCCGTAACACCACCTTATCATGGTGAAACATGGTGTAAGGCGAGTCCGCTCTGAACGCGCAGAGATCACTTGCTCTTTTAGCAGAGGTGAGTGCAACTAAAAGTGCCGTTTTCCATGAGAGGAGGTGAAGTGGTATCGTAGCCATAGGTTCGAAAGGCGGTTTTACTAGTTGGCTAAGCACTAGTGACAAACTCCAGCTAGGATACATTTGCCGCAGTGGTGGGTGCAAATGTAAGATTCCCTTTAAGAAGGATTTCGCAGCAGGGTGTGAGAAAACAGTTCGACCCTGTACATGCGGGTGAAAAGCTGAGATTGCTGCCAGGTGCACCTTCAGAGAGGAGTACGTAAGGCCCTTTTCTGACAAATGCAGTGTATACGCTAAGATTTGAGGCATGGAAGCCGAGGAGGGGCTGAAATTATGCTTGGTAGCGTAGATGGAAAACCTTTTCCATTTCATGGAATATGACTTCCTTGTTGACGGTTTCCTTGCATTAAGGAGAACGTGTCTTACTCCTTCAGGAAAGTCTGAGAGCATATCCTCCAGGCCGTTAGGCGAAGCCTGTTCGGGTCGTGGTGCAGAACCCTGCCGTTCTGCTGGGACAGGAGGTTGTGTGCCAGAGGGAAGTGATGGTAAGTGTTTTCTGACAGGAGGAGAAGGGTTGTGAACCATGGCTGGCGTGGCCACCATGGCGTCACTAGAATGCAATCTGTGTTGTCCAGTTGAATTTTCTGTATGCACCGTGTTATTAGCGGAAAGGGAGGGAAGAGGAAGTGTAGTGGACCGGTCCACGTTTGTATGAAGGCATCCCCTGCAGACTGTTGTGAGGGCGGACCTCTCATAAAAAAGATCGCACACTGTGCATTGTCTGGTGCAGCAAACGCATCTATTGACGGAGTTCCGAATTTCCGGAATACTGGCAGAAGGTATGACCGGTGGAGTGACCACTCGTGGTCGTTGATGGAATATCTGCTCAGTCTGTCCGCTTGAATATTCTGTACGCCAGGAAGATGTACCGCAGTGAGGTGGATCTGATGGGCAATACTCCAATGCCACAGGTGCATTGCTCTTTTGCAAAGGCGGGTGGATGCTGTCCCTCCTTGCCTGTTTATATAAAAAACCGTCGCCACATTGTCTGAGGCGATTTGTACGTGTAGGCCTTGAAGAGATGGAAGAAACGATTTTAACGCTCTGTGAACAGCTAGAAGCTCTAAGCAATTGATGTGGAGCGACTGTTCGTACGGTGTCCATTGCCCCTGGACCGTGAGTACGTCGAGATGAGCTCCCCAGCCCCATCTCGAGGCGTCTGTTGTAACCACTGCTGAGGGGCTTGGCCGTAAAAAGGGCATTCCCGCAAGCAGGTGAGCTCGAACTGTCCACCATTCGAGCGAAGGGAGGATGTGGTTTGGAACAGTGAGGACCGTTCCTTGAGATTGGTGTTGGGGTCGAAACGCGCGGACGAACCAGATTTGTAGGGTTCGCATGCGTAGTCTTGCGTGTGTCAGAACTGCCGTCGTGGCTGCCATAAGTCCTAACATGCGCTGAATGTTGAAGGCCGGTTGTTTGGGTTGTTGCATTATTTGTGTGGCCAGCGTCTGAATGGAGGATATCCTGTCCACAGGAAGATACGCCTTGTGGTCCGTGGTGCACAAACGAGCCCCAATAAACTGAATGTCTTGAGTTGGGGTAAGGTGTGACTTTTGATGATTGACCTGGAGGCCCAGGTTTGCTAGGAGCGCAAGTGTGATGGAAATGTCCTTCATCAACTGCGTCCTTGAGGCTCCCACAAGGAGCCAATCGTCTATGTATGGGTAGGTTGCAACGCCGCGTTGTCTGAGGTATGCTGCAATAACCGCCATACATTTCGTGAATGTCCGTGGTGCCGTGGAAAGTCCGAAGGGCAGAGCTCGGAACTGGTAGTGGTTGTTGCCAACGGCGAAGCGCAGAAACTTTCTGTGGCATTGGTGTATTGTCAGGTGGAAGTATGCGTCCTGTAAATCTACCAGTGCCATCCAGGAGTTTCTGGGGATTAAGGGCAGAATCGATTGTAAAGTGATCATTCTGAATTTTCTGTGGCGGATGAATTTGTTTAGGGCTCTTAGATCCAGAATCGGGCGCTGTCCCCCATCCCTTTTCGGGACTAGAAAGTACCTGGAATAAAAACCTGTCCGATGATACTGGACTGGGACAGGCTCTATAGCCGCTTTGGCTATTAAGGTGTCTATTTCTTCCTGAAGGGAAGGTGATGGGGGAGTGGAAACAAAATGATGTCTTTTTGGTGGTGCTTGAAACTCTATGGAGTAGCCCCTCAAAATAATGTTCAGAACCCATTTGTCCGTGGTTATTTGCTGCCAATTGTCGAGAAATGGAAGAAGTCTGGAGACGTGCTGAATTGGTAGAGGTAGAAAGTCAAAGAGACTGCTTTGATGAAGATGCAGCCTTTTTAGGTGGTTGTGGTCTCTGCTGTCTCTGGTTAAAGGATTGCTTTGGAGGAGGAGCCTTACGTTTCCAGTATTCAGATTGTCGAGGGGATCTGGAACGTTTGAAGGGCGTTGGTTTCCATGATCTGGGCTTATAGCTCTGTTGTTGTTGTTGCTGTTGGGCTACCCCCAATCTTTTCGCTCGTTTGCGGCTGTCGTCCACGGTGGAGAGTATATCGTCCGTTGTGGCATTAAAGAGACCTTGTCCATCGAAGGGAAGGTCTTCTATTTTGAATTTTAGATCGGGCTGCAACGAAGAGGATCGAAGCCAAGCGTGTCGTCTTAGGGCAATTGAGGCGGCCATCGCCTTGGAAGTGCACCCCACAGAGTGACGGATGGTGTTTATCTGTTGCTTTGAAATCCTGTTGAGCTCCTGAAGCAGCTTGCAGGCTTGTTTCTGGGAGGGCTCAGGCAGGGCAGAGACGAGCGTATTCAGTTGGGAGGAGATATTGTGGGAATACGCGGCGAAGTATGCTAGGTAATTGTTGATTTTGGCAGTTGCCGTCGAGATTGAATACATTTTCCTTCCAAGAGTATCTAACTTCCTGCCTTCCTTCTCAGGGGGTACCGGGTGGCGGGTCTGTTTAGTTTTAGAAGATGAATGCACTATCAGAGAATTCGGTGCTGGATGGCTAAATAAAAATTTCGAATCCGGTGCTTGGATCCTATAAAGGGATTCAATGCGTTTTGAAGTTGGGGGAATGGAGGCTGGGTTGTCCCAAGCTTCTTTGATGGCTTCTAGGTGTACCGGCAGCATCGGCAGAAAGGAACCAGCAGGTAAATCTGAGTGCACCAAGTCGTGTACCACGTCTGTCACCTTGGGTGCATCCGAAGTAAGAGTTACGTTAAGTGCAGAGGCCATATTGGCAATCAAGTCCAGGTATGTCTTTGCCCCTTCGGACGGTGACAAATCCGCGGGCTTGGCGATATCCGAGGCGGGGGACCCAGGGGACATGGACTGTATCGAGTCCGATGATTGAGCGTCGGATTCAGCATCAGAGTCAGGTTCGGGTTCAGGTGGGTCCGGTCTGGTTGGAGTCGTGCTTTTGGGTTCCACTGGAATCGCACCTCTAGGTTTAGAAGTCGAAGTGGAAGGAGTCGGAGACGGCTGTTTCGGTAGTTGCTTGCTCCGTTGGACAGGAGTCGCTTCCTTGGATGGGTTCCTGTGATAATCGGTTCGGTACCGAGAATGGTGGTATCCGCAACATGCATGGGATTCGATGGAAGGAGACCTTGAAGCATAATGGCGTCGCCTCGGGGACATGGATGGGGACCGAGATCTCGGGTTGTAGCGATGGCGGTCCCTCCCTCTACTAGGGGATCTCTCCGGGAAACGCGTATGATGGTACCGATATCTCTCTATGCTGGGGGACCTGGCTGGGAACCGATGCGCATCGAAGTACCTGTAAGCGTCATGTTTGTACTGGATGGGATTCGACATATCGCGGAACGATCTAGGATCGATGTGGTGTCGAGTCCACTGTTGCGGGTCTCGAATCGGCTCCAGAGCAGGGTCTAGCATGGATCCTTGCGGGGAAGGGGATCGGGACGGAATAGGAATAACTTCTTCCGTCTGTTGGTGCGGCGACTCCGTAGCCGGGGTGGTCACTTCCTGGGTGTCGGATCCGGGAGTGGAGGGCTCGCATTGCGATTCGGGCTCGTTCTGTTGTTCGGAAGATTTTCTCGAGTCCCTCGGAATCTTCGGGTCCTTCGGGTCTGTCGGTTTCCGCGGAGCCTTCGGATCGGACGGTTTTCTCGAATCCTTCTGGCCCTTCGGGTCGGAATGCTTATGTTTCTTAGTGTGCTTCCCGCCCTTTGGTTTAGTCGCCGCGGCCGTTTGTTCTGACGTTCTCGCGCCGTCGCCGGCTTTCGCGGCATCGCCGGACTTATGCTTGCTGGGAACAATGGCCACTGAAGCTGCCGACCGTGCGCCGTCCCCTTGGGGAGTCAGTAGGGGGGGCGACTTACTTGCTGACGAAGATTGCGACATATCAGGCTGGAGCACAGACTCCATTAAGTGGCTTCTGAGTCTAGCGGCTCTGTTTTTGCGCGCCTGTTTGCAGAATTGAAGGCAATGCGCACAGGCGTCCACTTTATGGGATTCTCCCAAACAGAACAAGCAAAGCGAATGCCCGTCCGATGTAGGGATTTTCGCCCTACAGCGCGAGCACCTTTTGAAGGTTATTTTACTGTCCCTTCCTTCCATACGCCCGGGGGGGGGGGGGTGGGGGTGGGGGAAGGGAGGTCTGAGGAAAAGCGGGGAAGATATTTATCTAAATTTTTTTTTTTTTTTTTTTTTTGAAGATAAGAATATGAAGAAATAGCGAAGGATGAAATAAGAGGAAACTTGAAGAAACGGAGGCTAGATATCTGAGGTAAGTGAGGAGCGCAACGAGGTAGGACTATCCCGGGCGGCGGTTGGAAAGAAACTGAGTGGGTTGGGCGCCTCCCTCGCGCTACAGGCATGCGCAGTGGATGCCTGCTCCCCAGAGCGAGAGGGAGTGCGCGCCAAAAATAACGCCTAGGCTAGCTTTTTAAAATCTCCGAGGTAGGGTTCGTCCTGATAGGAAAACCCATGTGTGGGACGGCACAGAGACCACGAAGAAGATCAGGTTGTTTACATGTGGCTCTTCTTTGAGTCGTTGTCTCTGTGTTCATACTGATGGGATTTTCACCTCTGCAGAGTCATGATTCAGAAACTTCTAGAGCAGAGGTGTCGAACTCATTTGTTAAAAGGGCCAAATCTGACATAAATGTCACTTTGTTGGGCCAGGCCATGTATGCCATAAAATGTAACTAGAGATATAAACTTTATAAAGATGATTTCAGGTGCTGAATGGCAATAGCGGACATGGCTGGATTAGATGTGATATGCAGAGGGGTAGCAGGTAGGCATGAGCATGAGGACAGTGGCTCAGTGGCAGAGCATCTGCTTGGTAAGCAGAAGGTCCCAGGTTCAACCCCCAGCATCTCCAACTAAAAAGGATCCAGGCAAGTAGGTGTGAAAAACCCCAGCTTGGGATCCTGGAGAGCCACTGCCAGCCTGAGTAGACAATACTGACTTTGATGCACCAAAGGTCTGATTCAGTATAAGGCAGCTTCATATGTTCAAATGAACTACGAACCACAATTAATGCTCAAAATGGGCCACGAATCGCAATTAATGCTTAAAATGGGCCAGGTTGTTTGAACGCATCGAGTCTGAACTGGAAAATGAACTGGCTGTTTTCCTAGGTGGTTTGTTTGGGTTGGTTTTGGTTCATTTTTCCAGACAGCCTGGCAGGTAAGAGGAGAGAGTCTGTTGAAGAGTTAGATGCCAGTTAAGTGTCTTAGCCCATTGGGGAGGGGGGTGCTGTTCCACCTCCCAAACTTGCAATCCTCACCAAATTTGGAGAGCAGGTAGAGGAGAGTCCACTGAAGAGCTTGCTGAAAGTTTGCCACCTCTAGCCCACTCGGGCATTCTACCCCTTCCTGAACCAACCAAACCAACAAACCACCAATCAGTTCTGGAAATTGAAAAAAAATAAAAGAACCAAAATGAACCAATGAATTGAGCAACCCAATGAACTATGAAAGGAAACAAACCACCATTTTCGAATTCCGTGCCTATCTCTAGTAGCAAGCATGGAAGTATCAGCATTGGTAATGAGACAGGAAACCTAGATCTTAATTTGGTACAGGAAGATTCAGTCCAGGAGGATGCAAAAAATAAATGGAAATAAGTTTGAAGAAGTAAGGAGTGACTCGCAAAAGACATACCTTACCACAAATTTTGTTAGTCTTTAAGGTGCTACTGGACTCTTACTCTTTCTACTGTTGTTAGAAACCACAACATTCAAAAAACAGTGGGGGACATTTTAACCTTCCAGGATATTCAATTGCAGACCTAAGAGTTGCAGTTCTCTTAGAAGGGAGATTGAACATATGAAGCTGCCTTATACTGAATCAGACCCTTGGTCCATCAAAGTCAGTATTGTCTACTCAGACTGGCAGCGGCTCTCCAGGGTCTCAAGCTGAGGTTTTTCATGCCTACTTGCCTGGACCCTTTTTGGAGATGCCAGGGATTGAACCTGGGGCCTTCTGCTTACCAAGCAGATGCTCTACCACTGAGCCACTGTCCCTCCCCTACAAAGATTAGAAAGAGAGATACTGAATTGCAACTGACAATAAAGCTCAAGGCAGTGCACCTGCTGGACTGAACTGAGAACTAGATTTCTTCTCTCATTACCAATGTCTGCTATTGTCATTTGGCATCTGAATCATTTCACTCTCCAAGATATACATTCTAGCTGTACCTGAAAAAGTGAGAAGTGACTCATGAAAGCTTATGCGCTGCCACAAATGTTGTTAGTCATTAAGGGGCTACTGGACTCTTGCTCCCTGTAGCGTATTGCGATAGCATAATGCGGCAACCATTTCGTTATAATGCAATGCGGCAACCATTTCGTTATAACGCAATACAGCAACCATTTCGTTATGACGCAATAGCGTTAGTCCGCGTAGCCAGACAGCGGAGGCGACTGGGGACACCCAGGCGACTCCGCGGGAAGCGCTGAGCCCGCCAATCACCAGCAGCGGCAGGAAGTTCAACAGGCCAGGATTGGGCTGGCCTGTAGGGGAAGAAGTTCCGGGAATGTATATAAGCGGGACCCGGCCCGCATGCTCGCTCTCTTGTAACGTGTCTCCATTAAAGCATGTTGCCCTACCAATGTCTCCCGTCTCAGTATGTCACAGTGGTGACGAGGATGGGATGCTAGCCACGTCGGCTACACCGGAGACAGGGCAACCCACAGGCCACGATCGCCGCCGCCATCAGCATGGCTCACCAGAGCGGCACCACCAGCCACATCGAGACCTTCAACCCCACAAATCCCGAGGCCTGGGAGTCGTACTCGGAACGGGTTGAGTGCTATCTGAGGGCCAACCGGATCACAGAGGATAGCATGAAGAGGGACGTTCTCCTGAGCATCTGCGGGGCGGCCACATTCGAGATTGCCAAAGGTCTCTTGGCCCCCGCCCGGCTCACGGAGAAGTCCTATGAGGAGGTCGTCAGGCTCCTCACCGGCCACTTCTTGCCTCAACCGTTGCGAGTGGCCTGCCGGTTCCTCTTCCATAGGAGGGATCAGGCCTCGGGGAATCGGCTGCCGACTACCTGGCGGCCCTACGCCAGATCGCAGGCAACTGCAATTTCCCCCACCTGGAAGAGACCCTGGCCGATCGGTTCACGTGGGGCCTTCGCAACAAGAGGCTCCAGCAGAAGCTCTTTGCAAAGGAAGAGCTCACCCTCCAGAGCGCATTCAGCGACGCCGTGGCGTTCGAGAGGACCTCGAGGACTTTCTCCAGGGCGAAGACTGACGCAGTCCACCACGAGGAGCTGGACCCCGACCATCAGGACGAAGGAGAAGCGTTCCAGTTGCGCCGCCCAGCAGGGGCCACCAACCGCACACCACAGCGATCCCGAGCCACCGATCGACCCCCAGCGGCGGAGAGAGCACCAGCCACAAAGTGCGCCAGCTGCGGCGACCCCCCATGACAGAAGGGACTGCCAGTACCGGACCTGGGACTGCCGGAGCTGCGGAAAGACCGGCCACATAGCGAGGGCTTGCTGGGCCAAGTCCAATCGCCGGAGGATGACCACTCACCACGAGTCGGCGGAGTTCCACTCCACGGCCTCCACCACACTACAGGTACTGAACTTGCCCCTTACCACCCCCGACAAGATCAAAATGGCGGTCCTCATTGAGGGAGCCCCATGCCAAATGGAGGTGGACTCAGGCTCCTCCATTTCCATTATAGCAGAGGAGACCCTGAGGAAACTGTGCCCCCACCAGCGGCTTCAACTAAGGCCGGCGGACTTCATACTGCGGGACTTTCAGAAGAACACGGTTCAAATCGTGGGGTGGGCCCGGGTGCAAGTTGAGAGGGGGTCCTTCAGCGGCCCGCTGGACATCCTGGTGGTGAAGCGCCAGCTTACCACCCTGCTAGGACTGGCGTGGTTCAAACCCTTGGGGATCCGCGTGGAGGGGGTGGGGCAAACCCTAACACCCAGGGGGTTTGGGGAGGTATGCCAAGAGTTCCCCGACGTGTTTGACGGTTCCCTGGGGAGCTACAAGGGGCCGGCCATTTCCCTACCGCTCGACCCGACGGTCAGGCCGATCCGGCTCAAGGCCAGGCGGGTCCCGTTCGCCTTGAAGCCAAAAATCGAGGCCGAACTGGACCGCCTCATTGCGCAAGGGGTCTTGGAACCGGTGGACTACGCCACGTGGGAGACCCCCATTGTAACCCCGATCAAGCCAAACGGGGAGGTGCGGATTTGTGCCAACTATAAGTGCACAATAAATAAGGCACTGCAGGATAACCCCTACCCCGTGCCAGTGGTGAGCCACGTCCTGGCAGCCCTAGCAGGGTCAAAGATCTTTGGGAAGCTGGATCTGGCACAGGCCTACCAACAGCTTCCGGTAGATGCTAAAACGGCGGAGGCCCAAACCATTGTGACACACAGGGGGGCCTTTCGAGTGCGGAGGTTACAGTTCGGGGTCAGCGTCGCTCCGGGGATTTTCCAGAGTATAATGGACGCTCTCCTTAAAGGGATCCCCGGAGTCCAGCCGTTCTTTGAAGATGTTTTGATCGCCGCCCCGGACCCTGAAGAATTCGGCAACCACCTAAGAGAAGTGCTCCGCCGGTTCCAAGCAGCGGGGCTCAAGGTCAAGAGGGAGAAGTGCTTGCTGGGGGTACCAAGGGTGGAGTTCCTAGGATTCGACATAGACGCAGCGGGAATCCACCCAACGGAGGAAAAGACACGAGCCATCGTGCAAGCCCCGGCCCCCACCTGCAAAGCGGAGCTACAAAGCTTCTTGGGGGTGCTCAATTTTTACCACTCGTTCCTCCCCCACAAGGCAGCCCTTGCAGAACCCCTACATCGGCTGCTGGACAAACAAGCCCCTTGGGTATGGGGCAAACGGCAAGCCGCCGCGTTTCAGGCGGTAAAAGACATTCTGGTTTCCAATGCGGTGCTCCACCATTTTGACGAGCGCCTCCTGGTCATCTTGGCTTGCGATGCATCGCCATACGGGGTGGGCGCAGTCCTGGGGCACCAACTCCCGGACGGGAGGGAGGTACCGGTGGCGTACTACTCCCGTACACTCACACCGGCCAAGTGCAATTACGCACAAATAGATAAGGAGGCCTTGGCAATCGTGGCGGGGGTCCACAAGTTTCATGATTATCTGTATGGGCGGAGGTTCACAATAGCCACTGACCACAAGCCGCTCTTAGGTCTGCTGGCCCCTGACCGCCAAACCCCCCAAATACTTTCACAGCGCGTGTTGAGGTGGAATCAATTCCTCAACTCTTACATGTACACACTAGTCCACCGAGCCGGCAAGGCTATGGGCCACGCTGACGCGCTCAGCCATTTGCCACTGCCCGACACAGAACCTGACCCAGCCCCAGCACACCTGGTCATGTTGGTCGAGTCTCTCCCGGAGCCGCCCCTCCACGCCGCGGAGGGTGCGAAGGCCACTGGGAAGAACAAAACACTGGCAAGGGTTCTCGACTGGGTGGTGAGGGGGTGGCCAGAAGGGAACATGGGGGAAGAGTTTAGGCCCTACAAAACAAGGAGAGAGGAGCTAGCAGCTCACAAAGGGTGCATCTTGTGGGGAAGCAGGGTGGTGGTTCCCCCCACGTTGCAGAAGCAAGTTCTAGAGTCGCTTCACGAGACCCACCCTGGCATAGTCCGAATGAAGGCTTTAGCCAGGAGCTACGTCTGGTGGCCGGGGATGGATGAAGAGATCGAGAACTGGGTTCGGAGGTGCAGCGTGTGCCAGGAGTCGCGGCCAGAGCCACCCAGTGCCCCAGTTACACGATGGGAAACCACTAGGAAACCCTGGTCCAGGCTCCACCTAGACTTCACGGGGCCCTTCCAGGGACAGATCTTCCTGATTATGGTGGACGCCTACACAAAATGGCTGGAGGTCATTCCAGTAGCGTCCACTTCATCAGCAGCCGCCATCCGGGCACTGCGCAGGGCACTTAGCACCCACGGGATTCCAGACACTATTGTCTCTGACAATGGGGTGGCTTTCACCTCCGGGGAATTTCAGGCGTTCCTGCAGAGGTACCTGATCAGACACATAAGGTCAGCCCCGTTTCACCCGGCCACCAACGGACAGGCAGAGCGCATGGTTCGAACTACCAAGGAAGCCCTGGGCCGGATAGTACAGGGCGACTGGGACCACAGGCTGGCCGCCTTTTTGTTTGACAACAGGGTAACCCCCAACCCGGTCACGGGAGTGAGCCAGGCAGAGCTCCTCATGGGGCGCAAACTCATTACGAGGCTCGACAGGTTACACCCTGACCGAGCCTCTGACATCAGGGGGTCCCCGGAAACCAGGGACGCAGCCAGGGGTTTCTTCGCGGGGGACCCGGTGTTCGCCCGTAACTACGCCGGGAGACCGGGGTGGCTAGCAGGACGGGTGCTGCGGGTAATAGGGTCCCGCCACTATGAGGTGTCCACAGAGGGGGGCCAAGTCCTATGGAGGCACATCGACCAAATGCGCCGCCGCACTTTACCGGAGGGGCCCACCGAAGCGGGAGAAGCAATGCCCGGGGGGGAGCCAGCGAGGGATCTACCCGAGGCTGCCGAGCCAGCACCGCACCTGCCCACACCAGCGGAGGCCGGGCGATCAACAGAGCCAGACCAGCAGCAAGCCGACGCATCACCCCCCGGAGATGCCCCGACCGCAGAAGCCGCTTCCATACCGCAAGCAGCACCAAGGAGGTCAACACGGGAGCATCGGCCTCCCGCCTACCTCCGGGACTATGTACATTAACTATGGGGGGAGGAGTGTAGCGTATTGCGATAGCATAAGGCGGCAACTATTTCGTTATAACGCAATACAGCAACCATTTCGTTATGACGCAATAGCGTTAGTCCGCGTAGCCGGACAGCGGAGGCGACTGGGGACACCCAGGCGACTCTGCGGGAAGCGCTGAGCCCGCCAATCACCAGCAGCGGCGGGAAGTTCAACAGGCCAGGATTGGGCTGGCCTGTAGGGGAAGAAGTTCCGGGAATGTATATAAGCGGGACCCGGCCCGCGTGCTCGCTCTCTTGTAACGTGTCTCCATTAAAGCATGTTGCCCTACCAACGTCTCCCGTCTCAGTACGTTACACTCCCTTCCACTAATACAGAATGCAAGCTGTGCTCTTAGGTTTCTCCCCTCTGTCTGTTCCCTCCAAATGCCATAGGACTCTCCCTCTTTCTCTGGCTCTTTTTTCTCCTCTCCCCATCAAAGAAGTGTGCAGGCATACAAAAGCTTATACCTGGAATAAAACGTTGTTGGTCATCTTAAAAGTGCTACTGGATTTTCTCTCTAGTTCTTTCCTTCCTCCCTTGCCAAAGGAGGAGGAAGGGGAGGAGCCCTCAGCAAACCAAGGGAAGGGTGGGGGTTAGCTTTCTTTCTCTCCCCTGCAAAGCAGGAAATAGGAAAGACTGGACAAAGGCCAGCTCTGATGCTGAAAACAGGAAGGAGGAACAGGATGTAGGAAACAGCAGACAGCCAGTTGCTTGTGGGCCTGATGGGGGCCCTGCAGGGTCTGGATGTGACCCACGGGATGGATGTTTGCCATCCCTGTTCCAGAGTTAGCTTACAGGTGGAAAAAGTCTCCCTAACAGGAATATAGCTTTGACAGCATTTGCCTCAACACGTCTAGTTTTCCTTTATGATACATAAAAGGCCTCCTAAGTGCCACAGCTCATATTTTGCATTGCAAACTTACATGATAATATACCTATTTACTAATGAGAACATTTTGGCGGTTTGTTCATTTTAAAAATTTATAAATTCATTTTTCTCCCCAATTGGGACTGAAGGCAGGTAACAAAATTTATGGGGCACATAGCCAGAACTGAAGATTAAAAAAAAGAGTCCACAGATGGAAGGGAAGGCATCATTCATTCAACGTGACCTGACACCTTTCCCCTAAACTTTCTTCACCATTCTCATATTCTGTGAGCTAAGATTACTAAAGGACAAGCCGCACTCCTGCTGTTGCGATGTGCAATTCCCAAAGTCTGCAGGAGCCTTACCTTTTTTGGGCAATGTTTTAATTCTAGACTGGCACAACACTGGACAAGAACACAAGAAATGTTTATTCTGCTTCCACTCACCATCAACATCCTTCAAGTTAATTTTGCGACATGCTCTGTGAATTGCTTCCTCCAAGATGCCATAATCAATAGCCTCCTCTTTGATCATGGGAAACAAATCAGAAATTATACCATTGAAAAGCTTGAGGTCATCCTGCAGGAACTTGGGAACATTGACATCCTTGATAGCCCTTAAACAAATAAGCTCCTGTAAACAATTAAGAACCATGTTGTATTAGGTATATGAGGATTCCTTCTCTTTTCGTTCTCTTAGCCTTCATAGTCATCAGAGCCAAAGTTTTTAGTTTCTGAGTCTACCTTGAGTCCATCATAGTAGAAAGACAGGTTAAGGAGCTAGGCTTTGCACTAACGTAATTACAACTGCTATTTTATATTTCCCCCCCGATATGGCTACAATTTATGTATTAATGAAATTTCCTGAACAATGTTAGCAACAACTGAAATTATTTTTTCAAATAAAATAAAAAGCTCAACAAGCTTTACAAGAGCACTTCTGTGGATGAAATGCTTGCATGTTTTAATATACAAATCAGTTGCACATATGAACATATGAAGCTGCCTTATACTGAATCAGACCCCTGGTCCATCAAAGTCAGTATTGTCTTCTCAGACTGGCAGCGGCTCTCCAGGGTCTCAAGCTGAGGATTTTCACACCTATTTGCCTGGACCCTTTTTTGGAGATGCCGGGGATTGAACCTGGGTTAAAATACATTAAAATATATAAACAAGGCAAAGCCAAATATTGCCTTTATTAGCCAACTTACATATGATGCTTTTTAATGAGTAAAGTCCAGCTTCCTCAGACCCAACTAAGTTTCCCCACAGGCATATAGCAGGCTTTGAAAGAATCCTGGGGCTCAATTTGGCTTAGGACAACAGCATGAAATAAGGCTCTTGTGTCATTCCCTCCTCCATGTTGTTTTCCCAAGACAAAAATTATTTGCTTCATTTTGGAGCTGCATGTGCAGAACTTAAGAGCAGTAACTCTGCCTCTAAATTTTGGTTATCTGGAAATGTTCTGAATGTCAAAAGGGCCCGTGGCATTCCAAATTTGTTTCTCTGGTCATTTTCATACAGTGTGCAAACACGTGTTATTGACAATGCAACATTGCATTTAGAGTCATTTTCAGTGAGGTAATCATGGACTTGCCTCGTCCATTGTTGGATTTTCTCTTTTAAGGTTGCCAGCAGCTGAAATGACAGTCTTCACAGCTCTCATTCCAAAGTCATAGTGATCCTGTAACAGATATACAGTAAATGGCAGCAATGGAAATCAGAATGTCAGTAGAATGGCAAGCATTCAGTCACGCAAGAGGAATGAAAATCTGCCCATTTCCTCTGCTACCTGTAGCCCAAATCCTTTTGAAAGATAAGCACAAGGAGGAAAATCCTTTAAATAGCTATGATTTAACATTTTAAACTTAATTAAGGACTTCTATAAGGGATAGTATTGTAGTCTATTGCAATATTTATTCGTATCATATCACCTCCTTTTTTTACTGCAAAGTCCTCTACCTTATTAAGGCATGATATGCCTCAGACAAGTTTCATTGCCTTAGCCAGTTCTTTGTTTGCATTGTTTTCCACTTCTGTAATCCTAGTCCTACTGCATATTTTATTGAATGTCTTTGCTGTCTGATTGAATTGCTTTCAATATTTTGTGATCTACTTTGAGTCTCAGTGAAAAAGGCAGTCATAAATGAAGTTAACAGTAACAATAAAAACTGGTAATAAGAACGTTAGACGCTCCTGCAGTTGCTTTTGAGTCCAACTGTCCTTGCATATTAGTTCCTGGCAGCAACATAAAAGCTACATTCAGATATTACTTTTAACAATATTAAAAGAACACATGCACAAACCCCACTTGTTCTGGGGCTCACATACGTGCTTCATTTGTCCCTTCTTGTCCCCTCTCTTCTTGCATAGAGAATTTCAGTTAGAAATAAAGGGCTTTTTCACATGCTTGACTTCAAATTTTCTTGGGAGTTGACCCACAAGCATTGGAATTGTGGTTTGGACACAATTGTTCAACATATCTGCCCTTCCTCTGCATTTTCACAGTTGTGAAGTCAATTTCTTTTCTTCCACATGTTAGTAATCAAGATATTCAAGAGAGGATACTATCATTGATGGTGTCACAGCACTCCCTCTTTATTTTTGTGCATGCTTATGTTGATATAGTGATATCATGCCTGTAGTTTTTTTTTAGAAGCAGCACTAAAATATCTATCTATCTGTCTGTCTGTCTCTCTCTCTATATATATTTGAAAAGTAAGTTGTTAGCTTATTCCCTTGCCAAGATATAAGGAAAAAGGTATATCTCCACAAAGGAAGCAACTAGAGACTTGCTTTTTAAAATGAAAGCTGAGAATACAGAAAACCTGTGACTTTATCACAAGAGCAGTACATAAATATCTATATTTTAGTGCCCCTTTTTAAAAAATTTAAACCATTCATCTTTAGGCCAGGGGGAAGGAGGGAGTGATTTAACAATGATGACAGTCCAATCACTGAAATGTGGGCTGAAGGTTAGCAGGGTTGGCAGTGGAGTTTTTAAGGCCCTAGGCGAGCCCCGCCACCCCCAACTTCCTGTCCTGCCACCCATGCCCTCCCTCCCCCCCAACCTGTATGTGTGCACCCGTGACCGCCACCCTGCCATCCCCACTCAGCCCCTTCCCTGCATGTTTTTTGCAGGTTTGCAAAGTAAGAGCAACGTTCCCCTGTTCTCTGGCCCCCAGCACACCTCGTGAGAGGGGAATGCAACAGGGAGACAGGCTGACCTGCCAAATGCAGCTTAAGGAGACCCTGCCAGGCCCCCAGGTAAGGAGGGACCAGCCAGGTCTGGCGACAGCAAGGTGGCCACTGCCAGGAATAGCCAGCTCGCCCACCCACTCAGCCAGGAGTGAAACGGAGCACCAGGGGTTGAGGCAAGGAGGAGGAGGGCTCAACAGTGACACTCTGCATATGGGCTGGTGAGCGTTTGGCCAGAGCCGGCCTGCCTGGATGATCCCCAAACACATGTGGCACACCTCTTACTGCTGGGGAGGGCAGCTGCTCCATGACCACATTGTGACTTTCCCCACATCTGGCGTACTCAGCCTTTCAGTGCCCTGACAATTGTGACAAGTAGCTTGTCTCTGTCTCTGCCACCACTGCCCCGCTGGGATGGTAAATGGAGTCTGAGATAAGCCTGCTACCTGCAGGAGTCACCCCTGCCACCAGATGGTGCTCCTGGTGGCCATTCACCTTGCTGACTCATTAGTGTCAGCCCTGAAGGTGAGTTGGAGTGGGAGGGACAAAGAAAACTGACAGAAACCTTATGCATGAGGGGAAAGGCCACTCAAAGTTAGCTTCCAGAAAAAGATCAAGCTAAAAGTGGTCTAAAAAGAAATGGGAAAAGGCAGAAAAAACAAAAACAAAACCAAGTGAAAACTAAAGGTACAAAAATGTGCATGGAAGTTGGGGGGTAAATCAAACCAGTATGGGCCAGAACTGATGAAAAACACCATGTGGAAAAGTCCAAAGTTTGTTTACCCGTGATATATGAATACAGTTACGCAGGTTTACCATAATCCCCACCCCCCCAAAAAACCCAGGATCCCTGTTTGTAGGGAGGAAAACTAACCCTGGTTAACCAGTGCACCTGCATTTGTATTACAGATAGCCATAGTTTTCCATAGAGATGCTTACAATCATGGTGGTGATCCCTGGCCCAAAGAGCATCTGGCTGCCCTCAACCAGGACCTGGTTGTTTCAACCTGGAACACTCTTCCAGGAGAAAGCAGGGCTCTTTGGGACTTCTTACCATCCCACAGGGCCTGCAAAACAGAGTTGTTCTGCCAGGCATATAGTTGAGGGCAGTAACAGGCTCCATCTTGAAGGTTTCCATCTTGGTTTGGCCTCCCCCATTTCTCCCTCTCCCCCCTTCCCTTCTCATCAGACAACTATACTTTCCTCCTCTCAGAAATTCACACCATCTTTTAGCTCTATAGTGGGAAGCACTTATTATGTATTTTATTGTATGTTTTGTGATTATGTATCAGTTTTGTGAATTAAATGTTTTTGCAGATGATGTTACCAGCTCTGAGCCTGGTTTCCAGGGACAGCAGAGATTATTCTTGCTTTAGAAAAACTAGATGGCTAAAGATACTGACCTGAGAACTAAGCTGTTCAGAAGACAGTTTGAACGTGGTAGTGATCTTTTTTGCCAGGACTTTGGCTTCATTGAACCCAAAGGAATACAGAGATATCTCAGCAATCATAGAATAATCTGGAACCATCATAGCCACAGGACGAAAAAGAGCCTGGAACACAAGATGCCACGAACATTTATGCTTAGAAAGTCTTATGCATAAACTGGAGGAAATTTAAAATCAATCTGTGCAAAATAATAATCAACGCTATCAGCACATCTGCAATTGCAGATGGGGGTTTGGATCCCTGCGAGTCTTTCCGCAGATGGACACAGAACATGAGTTTCTTCCTTCCTTTCTTCCTCCTATCATGGTGTCACACAGCAGGGGACCAGGAAGGGCCTTCTACTGGCTGCCACCACTCTGGTAAGGTTCTGTCTGGGAGGGTCCAGAGCACCCACTCAACCCCTGTGTCTTCCTTATTAACAGATACCTTTTCCCCATGACCAAAGAGACATAAGGACCTAGGCAGTTTAACAACAAGAAGTTTATTATAAGTGCTCTATAACAACAAGTGGGTAGTAAAACATTTCATGCAACAGTGAAATAAGAAACAGTAAAGGTTGGTGTAAATAAAAAAAAACCCTGACACTTCTGATTAGACCAGGGGTGGCCAAACTTGCTTAGTGTAAGAGCCACATAGAATAAACATCAGATGTTTGAGAGTCACAAGGCATGAACAAACATTATACACGTCTTAATACTTTCTTTGCACAGAAAGATAAAATACACATGTACTTTACAACATGACTATGGTAGAAGACTTTTTTTTTTTTAGAAAAAACAAAAGCTGGGAATAACAGTTCCCATAAGACCAGCATAGGGAAAGGTTAGGGGATCTTTTTTTTTTTTACACCAGTGGGAGAAGGAAATACACTTAGACCATATAAATCACTGACCACTGTTTGCATCATTATGCATCTCTCTTTGCCTTGACACCAGGATTAGTAAATACAGCTCCTACAAGAGCTATGGAAATAAGGGGGAACCCTGCACAGCCCTCTTTAATTCCATTCCTCCTTCCAGTGGCTCCCTTGGCTCTTGCACTCTCTGTCCCCACTCTAGGTCTCCTGTCAACCTCTGTGGTGGTGGTGGTAAAGAGATCACAAGTCTGTCTATTCTTCCCCTCCTTCCCCACATCACACACAACAGAAATGGTCACCTACCTATGGGTCAGTGCTCAGAGGCTGACTGAGGTCCTGATGCTAAGCATGCTTACTTGAGAGTAAGCCTGCAATAAGTTCCTCCGCAACCTCCAGGAGCCAGTTTGGTGTAGTGGTTAAGTGTGCGGACTCTTATCTGAGAGAACCGGGTTTGATTCCCCACTCCTCCACTTGCACCTGCTGGAATGGCCTTGGGTCAGCCATAGCTCTGGCAGAGGTTGTCCTTGAAAGGGCAGCTGAGAGCCCTCTCCAGCCCCACCCACCTCACAGGGTGTCTGTTGTGGGGGAGGAAGGTAAAGGAGATTATGAGCCGCTCTGAGACTCTTCGGAGTGGAGGGCGGGATATAAATCCAATATCATTATCATTATCATCATAATATGTGTGAAATAGCCACATGTGGCTCCCAAGCCACAGTTTGGCCACCCCTGGACTTGACGTTCCCTGCCTCTATTGCCAAAAACTCACCACATCCTTAAGGTGAGAGATCTTGCTCTACAGCTGCTTCTCCAGAGAGAGAACAACTTCCCTTTCCAGCCAAGCCTATTTAAGCTTTCCTCCCAAGTCCCACCCCTCTTGCGCTAATTTTCCCTCCAAAACCTCTGCCATCCAATCAGAGGAACAGAAGGGATCCTGGGTGATGCAGACCCCTGTATCTACTCCTAGGCAGACTTCTCCCTGCCCTCTAGGCTGCACTAGGCCTCAGATCATGACATATGGCAAACCCAAATGCCCCCCTCCCCTCCCCCCCAAAAATGTTGTACCTTGTGGAGCAGCATTTTGGGAGGCACTCTGCATTGCAGCAGGAGGAGGCAGGTGAGAAGTAATTAGAGCTCATCAGAGGTCTGACTGTAAGAGGAATTCAGGATCCCCGTGAGGCTTGCTTCTGGAGCTTGTGACCAGTGCTGTGAACAGGGTTTCTAATGGGGAGTTATACTTGGGAGTTCAGCCAGGGAGGTCAAGGGGGAGAAGGGAGAATCCTTCTAGCCCAAGTTTCCTGAAAAAGGACATACAGACGCCATATCATCAATGAAGGTGACATGCTGCTGCATCCTTCCTGATATGGAAATCAGCACAAATTCAGATAATCACCTCATTTCACTCTAAAATATCTTTAAATGACTAGTTATGAAGATAGAAAGCTAGCAGAGGAGCAGGGACTATCCAGTGTTTTGCAGAGAGTGCCACATGTATGATTATCTACCCACTGGTTGGAAATAATGAATGAGTGCTTGGTGTACAGAGATTTTAGTTCTCAGGGAGCAGGTTCCTTCCCATGCAGCTAGGGGTTGCTGACCTGGAAAAGCTGAGGCAGAGAGAGGTCTGGGGACAACATTTTCAGGGACTTACCAGAACAGTCCTATTCCTGTGCTGACTGTTCTTCTGCTGTTGTGAGGAGTGAAAGTCTTGAAGCTGGAGGGTGTCAGTCTGAGAAGGAGGGATGTGATTCCTAAGAAGAAACCCCCCTTTTTAGGTGACAAGCCAGTATCCTTTTGTACCAAGAATGATGATGATGATATTGGATTTATATCCCACCCTCCACTCTGAATCTCAGAGTCTCAGAGCGGCTCACAATCTCCTTTATCTTCCTCCCCTACAATGTGAAATTCGCTGCCAGGAGATGTAGTGACTGTTACTGGTATAGACAGCTAGGCAGATTCATGTAGGACAGGCCTATCAGTGGCTACCAGCCATGGTAACTAAAGGGAGCCTCAATATTCAGAGGCAATAAACCTCAGATTACCAGTGCCAGGAGACAACATTGGGGAAGGTCTCAGCCTCTGTGCCCTTTTGTTGGACCTCCAGAAGAGCTGGTTGGTCACTGTATGGAACAGAATTTTGGGCTGGATGGACCACTAGTCTGATCCAGAAGGGCTCTGCTTAAGTCATGCTTTGCAGATGGAAACCATTCAAACCACAGCAACACTCAGTGGGTTCAAACCAGCATCTGTGTAAATAGGTGACAAGCCAGTATCCTTTTGTACCAAGAATGATGATGATGATGATATTGGATTTATATCCCACCCTCCACTCTGAATCCAGAATTATGTCTCTAATGTTGAACTGTGGCTACATCAACAGCCAAGCAATATTCCTCTATTTAATATAAGTCCTTCCATTCTTATGCTTTTCTAAGGATATGCCTACAATCACTTTTATCAAAAAAGTGGCTAAGATCAGGTACAACTGATGTCAGCTGATCCACATACTCTGTCAAACAGGTTCAACTGCATGTTTCCAATGAGATAATCATACCAAAGCCAGGGATTTTAGACCCATGTGACAATTGCTACTTGCACATAAGATAGTTAGAATTTGGGTATCTCATCTTATACCATTTTCCATAATCTCCCAATTTATCGCACGAGTATGATCACAGATCTTTCATGAAATATGAAGTTTGTTCCTGAATGCAATAGCTCACTATGTTCACTATCAGGGATGGCCAAATTGCGGCTCGGGAGCCACAGGTGGCTCTTTCACACATATTGGGAGCTCCCATTGCCCTGTTAGATGGCTCGGAGGAGGCATTTATCTCTTTAAATCACTTCTCCCAGCCAAGCCAGCTTGGAGAGTGCTTTTAAAGTTAAAGTTGCTTTCTTTCTACCTCTCCCCCACCTATTTATCTTCCTTCCTTTATCTTGTGGCTCTCAGACATCTGATGTTCATGTTTATTCTATGAGGCTCTTATATTAAGCAAGTTTGACAACCCCTGTTCAATATCATTACCTTTAAGTTATCAGGTAATTCAGTGCGTCCTGCATAGCCAGGGTTCATTGTGATGAAGACTGCACAAGAAGGGACCAGTGGAATCTCAACTCCTTCAAACATGAAGCGATCCACCTAGAAAGTGAAAACACAAGGGATACTTGCCATTGAATAAGCTGAAAACATCTTTGGTTCTAGTGGGAACAAAAGCCCCTTTAAAAATAAGAAACTAGCCTAACAAATCCATTGTTCTTAAAGTGACAAAGCTGTGGGTACTTAAATAGAGAGACTGGAGTCATGAACAAACAAGACAGATCTTTCTATAATCCTGAGAAAAGCCCTAGGTTTGTAAAAAAAAATCTGTTATCTAAAAAAAGTAAACACTGGGGAGTTAATGCCCTCAAAATAATAGAAGCAGCACCTGCAGCTTTAAAAACAATGCCCTCAGTGGTTGTTACTAGGCAGCCACACAGTATCATCAGCCTTCAAATTTTGGTGTCTGTCAGCAAAGGGAGAAGGCAGCACCTTTTCCAGAGCTGTTTTGACATTGCTATGCAACTTGCATAACTCACCCAGGACTATCTGCTTACAATTGTTCAACAGCATCCATCCCACAAAAGCCAGCACAGGACAGTAGTTCAGGTTTCAAACTAGGATCTGAAAGACTGAGGTTCAAGTCTCCACTCTGCTGTGGAAGCTCACAGGGTGATCTTGGGCCAGTCACATATCCACAGCCTAAGCTACATAACAGGATTGTTTTAATGATACAATGGAGGAAAGGAGAATAATGTTGTAATGATTTGAACTTATATATGGGTGTTCCTTTGTTGGTAAGCTGCAATAGAGGAAGGAGGGGTGGAAGAGGGGAATGAGTGAGGTGATTAGTCGGTGACTCAGAGGCCGTTTTCGCACTAGCGTTTACTCCGGCGTAGCACCCCATTTACCTCCGGATCTTTTCCTGGTTTTCGCACCTGTTGCTCCGGCGCTGCGTCTTGCTCCGGTGCTGCAGGGGTTTCACGCCGGAGTATCTAGATCCACCTCCTTCCAGAGTTTTTGAAAACCTCCGGATCCACACCAGATCCACTCTGCGGAGTTTGCTGTGGGAAATCCATCCACGCCGGATCGACTGCTTTGTGGGCGTCACCCTCTCTCTTTCCGTCCTCCCACCCCATCCACCCCCTTGGCCAATCATCAGCCGTTCGCGGCGCTTCCCAAAAGTGCCCGCAGGGCCATTTTTTTTTTAAACTTCATCTTTCTTGCGTAATAGCGATATTTCGAAATTAACAAATAGGAAAAAAAAACCCCTCCTGGAATAGCCTCAATTGCCACTTCAATTGGTTTCGTTAGAATTTTTTATTATTATTATTGACTTTAGTTGCGTTATTTCGCTGTTGCGTTATCTCGCAACTACATTATACATTGTTGGGGGGGGGGAAATCTAGTGCCGGCGCGGGCCAAAGCGTTCATGTGTGTGTGTTTTAAAAAGGCAATGCCTCCCTCAGCTGTGCCACCAGGATTTCTGGACCTGCACAAAATCGCCATGTATAAAATGGGAAGTTGGAGTCCTGAATTCTTCTCCCTGGCTACATTCCGCTCGGTTAGAAAATAGACGCGAGCTCGCTCTTCACACGCGCCACAGAAGGGGAAGGAGAGAATGGGGCGGGGGGGGAGCTCTGGCAGCAGGAATCAGGTCCCCGTTGCAAGCGCCAGCCGGGGAGGGGAAAGAGCGCGGAGGAAATCCCAGCTTCGCCACCCGGGAGGGAGCGAGGCTGGGAAAGGAAGAAGCTGCCACACACACACACACACACACACAAACCCCTCGATTTCTCTCTCTTCGTTATTGCGATATTTCGCAACTTCAGAATTTGGGGGGGGGGGGAATCTAGTGCTAGGATTCTCCACTGTGAATGCTTCTGTTAATACATAAAGGGCTGTGGAGGATACTACAGCTGCAGCCAATCCATAAGCAGCAGCAGCACACGTGATGCGGTTTGTCCACGAAAAGAAGGGGAGGGAACAGCTGTGGCTGCTCGATGTTACGTTATTACGTCCTTACGCAACCAGACTTGCGCTTAAAAAAAAAATGATTGACAGGGCATCGAACTCAAGTTGATGCCAGTGGGAAAACGATTTGAGCCGGGGCTTCATGGAAAGCGACTCCGCAAATGAGTCCATGTGCGAAAACGAGGAAAATGAGCCGGACATAATTGCGCCGTGGAATAAGGGGAGCAAACGCTAAGTGCGAAAACGACCAGAGTGTGTGGATGGAGCTAAGAGGTGTGGAGAGAGAGAAAGAGAAGTCAGTCAGCAGTTAACTCTCAGCAGAGTGTCAGCAGTTTTGAGTGTCAGCCATGGTCAAACAGTAGTATATAGAGTCTGAAACCATCATTTCTAAAGAAGAGGTTGAGAATACTAAGAGGACATATTAAGGGCTCAAGAGAGTCAAATCCTAATACTGTCAAAGTATTATAAAAATGTGTGAGACGCTGACAGAATCTTGAGTTTAAGAAGGATTTGAGAATGAGGAGTGGTAGTGAAGTGAATAAGTGTGACACCTCAGTTAGTAATTAATTTCCACTGTTTTAGCCACTGAAATTGTAAGTAGTTATACATCCTGAAAGCAATACATTTCATGTACAAATAAAGTTTTATTTTGTTTTATTAAAACCGGGATTCATATATTTATTAACATAAGACTCATCCTCAGTGCCACATAGTCCAACAAAGAAGTTTAGAGCTTTGGCACAATTCTAAGGGGAACATTAAATAAAGTGTTTGGAATTAAATTCCTGGTGGTAACATTACATACATTAAGAGGGCAGTTGTGACAGATGTATACTGCCTTGGGTCCTTGTAGGGGAGAAAGGTGGGATATAAATGAAGTAACTATAAATATAAATATAGCTGAAGATTGCGGGGGGTGGGGTTGTAAGATAAAGACAGGTTAGTTGTGGGTGAGAAGGAGAGAATGAAGCATGTAAAGCTGAGGGTATGGAGGTTGCCAGGAGAAGGCCAAAGAGGAAATAGCACAGGGAAGGGCATACAGGAGAAATGAGGTACCACGTACAAATCCTTGTGGTTCCTCAGAGCATCACTAGGCCTGACCCAGTGGCTAGCACCACATAACCAGGTCATAGTTTTCCAAGATGGGGTAGTCAAGAAAAAGGAAGGGGGGAAGCTAAAGACAGGGGGTATCATGGGCCAGCCAGCTGCCACCTCCTCAGAGCAATTGGAAGTGTTAGGCCCCACACCAGTGGAATTTCCTCCTGAGCATCTGGGTCAAGAAGCAGACCCAATGAAGGAAGTATTGGAAAGTAAGAATGCTTCCCAGTCAACGCCAGACTGCTCATCCTGGCAGGAGAAGAAAGAGATGACACAGGGGCTAGAACCTGAGTCATCACCAGTTTCTTCTAAACCAGCAGAATGTAAAAAGAGAAGTGAGCACTTGATAGCTCTGGAGAGAAGACAAAGCATCCACCTGATCACCCAGCAGTGATCAGGGTTAATTCCAGGAGTAGAGTCTTTACAACACCAGGACTTATAGGGAAGAGGTAAATACCTGCACCTGGAGGAAGATGAGCACAGCAGTAAGAAGTGACACCTAGGCCTTGGGGATGAGTCAGCAAAAGGAGACAGATAAAAGGGACACACTAAGCAATATTCAGCATGGAAGCAACATTGCAAACCACAACCTTCTGTGAACTGCTTAGCAAACATAGCTCTACCCTGACTTGCCACCTTGTACTTTGTCTTTTTTCACCTTGCTTGCTCCTATAGCTTGAGCTCCAGACACTGAATCCTGCACTGGTCCCCACACCCTGGACCCTCCTTAACCTGATCCCTGGACTGGACTTTTGGATCTCTGTCTCCAAACTAGTTTGTAGATCTTGTGTCAGGTGTTAGCAGCCAGACCCCTCTTCTGGAAGGGCAGTCTTACTGCAAGACACTCCTCTTTAATTATTATCCCCAAAATCATTTGTGTGCTGTACAACCTGACCTAGAAATGGGATCAAAATGGAACTGGAGCAAACAAGATGGATACTGGCCAGAAACAAGCCCGGGAAACTATTTTGGGTAGGTGACTCAGGGTCACTGATTTGCTAATAGATCTCTCCCACCCTAAACGAGACACTCAATATCAATAATTGGCTTCCTGAGAACCCCTCCCTGCACCTGGTCATGGTTTCCCTTAGTCACCTTAATTAATGGGCTATTCATATAGTCTGATAGCCTCTCCCATTGTCACGTTCTCAGGGTGCAGGCAGGCAGAAGTCCAAAGCCAGTCCAAGGTCAAAGTCCAGGAAGTCAAGCAGGAGCCAAGTCAGCAATGCAGAATCACAAACCAGAATCAGAAGTCAATGTCCAAAAGCCAAAAGGTCAGAGTGCCAAGGAAATCAAGCAGGTCAGGATCAGGAAGGAGCGTGGATGCAAGCCAGAGAATAGACTTGTTGTTTCCACAAGGTTACCAGGTCCTGGGTGGGAGCTATATGGGAGTCTCAATCAGCCTGCTCCTTGGGTGGCAGTGACTCTGCTAGAACTCAAGGCTGAGAGATCTGAAGCCTCGGCGTGCCTCATGTCTTCACTCTGAAAGTTCTTTCCGGAGCCTATTTCGAACTCTTGAGATGCGAGGAGGAGAGCTTGGAGGAGATTGATCATCAACAGCTGACACTGGTGCCTGGAGAGTGACTGATGGGCCAGCTGCTGTTTGTTCAGCTGAGGAATTGGTTGGCAACTCTTCCAGGTCTGTTAACCCTTCCAGCTCCTCCTCGTCAGGGCTCATGACACTATCTCCCCACAGACAGGATAGGCTGGTCAGGGTAGGCCGTGTGGAACTGCTGTACGAGGTCAGTGACGTGTAGGTTGTCCGCGGGTTCCCATGAATGGTCCTCAGGGCCATAGTCTTCCCAGTCCACGAGGTACTGGAGGTCCCCGCGGTGGATTCAGGAGTCCAGGAGCTGGTGGGCTTTGTATTCCTCCTCCTCATCGACCAGGAAAGGAGGAGGCAGTGCTGGAGGTGGCGGTCGGATGGGATCTGGTGGTGTAGCAGGAACAAAGAAGGACCGGTGGAAGACCGGATGGATGCAGAGGGCGGCCAGCAGCTGTAGCCGGAAAGCAATGGGGTTGATTTGGTCCATGATCAGGTAAGGCTCCGCAAAGCGAGGGTCCAGCTTGCGAGACCGGCCAGATCGATGCAGCTAACGAGTGAAGAGCCAGACATGGTCCCCGGGCTTCAGTGGGGGCTCCACCTGTTGCTTTCAGTTGGCGGCTATCTCGTAGGCCTCTTTAGCATGTTGGAGCTGCTCTCGGAGCAAGTCCTGGAGAGCCCGGAGTTCCTGTAGGTGTGCATCAGCAGCAGGGACTGCTGTGGGGGGAAGGACTCCGGGGAAGATGCGAGGGTGGTACCCATAGGTGGCAGCAAATGGGGTCTGTTGCGTGAATGCATTTAAGGCATTGTTGTAGGCAAACTCGGCCAGGGGTAGCAAGGCGGCCCAGTCATCCTGCTGGTAAATGGTGTAACAATGCAGGTATTGTTCCAGCGTAGCACTGGTATGTTTGGTCTGCCCATCCGTTTGGGGATGGTACGCTGAGGACAAATGCACCTGGGTGCCTAAGCTGGAGTGCAGGGCTTGCCAGAATTGGGAGGTGAACTGGGGGCCTCAGTCTGAGATCAAGTGTGCCGGGAGCCCGTGCAGGCGAAAGACGTGCTGGAGGTAGAGCTGGGCTGTTTCAGGAGCTCTGGGCAGCTTGGGACATGGAACAAAGTGAGCCATCTTGGTGAAGAGGTCCACCATCACCAGGATGCAAGTGTGCCCCTTGGAGCTGGGGAGCTCAGTGATAAAGTCCAGGGAGACAGTGTCCCAGGGTCCTGCAGGTGTGGGTAGGGGATGCAAAAGCCCTGGAGGCTTGGCTGGTACATCCTTGGCCTGCCGGCAGACCTCACAGGAACTGACATAGTGGATCATGTTGGCACGGACATGAGGCCATCAGAACTCCTGTGTGAGCAGGTGCAGGGTCTTGTGTTGGCCGAAGTGCCCCGCAGGAGGGGAGTCATGGGTCAGGCGGAGCACGACGGCCCAGAGGGGTCCCGGAGGCACGTATAGGCACCCACGGTGCAGGAGGAGACCTTGGCAGGTAGAGAGGTCCCCGGCCGAGCCGTCTTGAACTTCCAGGAGGTGTTGCTGAGCCCAGGGGTCTTGGGCCTGGCTGCAGCCAAGGTCAGGTGAGTTGTGGTGGTAGCGAAGACCAAGGGTGCAAGGATGAGCCCAGTTGGAATCTCTTCCATTAGAGGCACAGTGTAGAAGAGGGACCACCGGATCTGATGCCGGGTGAGGCGTCGAGCAGTCTGTAGATGCTCCACGTTCCGGTGGTCAGTCAGGACCTGGACGAGGTGGTGGGCCCCTTCAAGGTGATGTCTCCAAACCTCAAAGGCGGTCTTGATGGTCAGGAGTTCCCACTCACAGATGGTGTAGTTGTGCTCTGCGGGTGTCAGCTGCTGTGAGTAGTACATGCAGGGTTGTAGCGACTGGGAGGAGTCCTCCCGCTGGGATAGCACTGCGTCGAGTACCACACTGGAGACGTCGGTCTCTACTGTGAACGGCAGCTGCGGGACTTGGTAACGCAGGAGCGGCTCGGTGGTGAAGCAGGTTTTCAGGGTGGTGAAGGTATGGTCTGCCTCTGGAGTCCAGTGAAATGGCTCTTTGGGCTGGAGGAGCTGGGTCAGAGGCGTGGTTATGTTGGCATAGGAAGGGATGAACTGGCGGTAATAACTGGAAAAGCCAAGGAACCGCTGTACACCCTTGCAGTTCCGCGGCATCTGCCAGGTCAGGACCGCCTTGACTTTGTTCAGGTTCATCCGAGTCCCATGGGGTGAGACGATGTGGCCAAGGAACTCGACTGCTGTTAAGTCGAAGGCACACTTCTCTAGCTTGGCGTAGAGACCATGCTTACACAGGCATTGCAGATCCTGGCGGATGTGCCCTGTGTGCTGGGCAGGGCTTTGGGAATAAATTAAAATGTCATCTAAATAAATGATCACAATGCGGTCAAGCAGAAGATGTCGTTCATCAGCCTTTGGAAGATAGCAGGGGTGTTGGTCAGGCCGAAGGGCATTACGAGATACTCATACTGGCCATAGCGGGTCCCGAAAGCCGTCTTCCATTTGTCTCCTGCTGGATCCGCACCAAGTTGTACGTGCTCTGGAGGTCCAGCTTGGTATAGATCTGGGTCCCCTTAAGGCGATCCAGTAGTTCTGGGATCAGTGGCAAAGCGTAGCGGTCCGGGACAGTGATTTTGTTCAGGGCCCGGTAGTCATTGCAGTGTTGGAGCTCGCTGCCTTTCTTCTTGACAAAGAGAACAGGGGCGGACAGCGGGGATATGGATGGCTGGATGAAACCCTGTTCCAGGTTTTTGGCGAGGAAGTCTTGCAGGGCTGCTAGCTCCAGTTCAGACATGGGGTAGAGCCGTCCCATAGGCAGGGGTGCCCTTGATACCAAATTGATGGTGCAGTCATAAGGCCGATGCGGGGAGAGCTGGTCAGCCCCCTTTTCCTTAAAGACATCGGCAAAGTCTGTGTAGGCCAGGGGAAGTAGAGGACCAGCAGCCGGGGCAGCAGCGACCAGGGTGGCCGACTAGGCCTGGTGAGGACAAGGGTCCTTGAAGCTCAGCTTTCCCTGTGCCCAGTCCACGAGGGGGTTGTGCTTTACGAGCCAGGAGAGTCCCAGAATGAGGGGAAACCGGGGCATGCGAGCAACATCGAATTGTACTTGCTCGTGATGGTGTTGGATCTGGAACGTGACCGGGTGGGTCTCCTGGGTCATCGGACCGGAGTGGAGGAGGCACCCATTGATGGCTTCGACCAGGGTCGGGGTATCCTTGTCCTGCACCGGGATCTGGTGTCGCTTTACAAAGGCCATGTCGACGAAGCAGCGGGCGGCCCCGGAGTTGACCATGGCATAGATGAACAGCCAGAGTCTGTCCGGCAAGCTGAGTGTGACCGGTACTAGGAACGGGCCCTGGCTGGAAACATAGGGTTCAGGGGACCCGGCTAGGTGTCCCAAGTTGGGGGGGTCCACTAGGACTTGGGGCTGGTCTTTTACTGGCAGCGGAGACACAGTACTGGACTGGGTGTGCTTGGCGGGGCAGCTGGAGGAGAAGTGCCCTGCCCCTCCACACTACAGGCAGAGATTCTGTGAGCGGCGCCATGCTTTTTCCTTGGGGGTGAGCCACAGCCGTGCAGCCCCGAGTTGCATGGGCTCAGGGTCGTCAAACTCAGGACTGGTGTGCATCGGGGTTGTCACCGTCGCTAGGTGGGATAGCTGAGAGGAACGAGTGCTGCTTCATGCTTGGTGATGCCTTTCCAGGCGGCCATCGATATGAAGACACAGCATGATTAGGCCTTGCAGTGTGGTCGGTCCATCTACTCGTGCCAGCTCATCAAGAACTTCATCAGGCAGCCCCTCCGTATACTGGTCCATGAGGGCAGCCTCATTCCAGGCCAGGTCTTGGGTCAGAAGCTTGAACTCGGTGGAGTAATGGGAAACCAAGTCCCTACCCTACTTCAGGATCCGGACCTTCCAATTGGCAATGGCTTCTTTCTGGAGGTTAGCAAAGGCTACCGCCATATGATCCAGAAAGCCCTGGTAGTCAGTCAGCAGGGGCGATGGGGCTAGAAGCAAGGGAGTAGCCCATTTAGCTGCCTGCCCCTTTTAGAGGTTGACAATGAAGCATACCTTGGTCTTGTCGTTGGGGAAGTCTCTGGCACATAATTCAATATACAGTTTGCACTGTGCCAGGAATGCAGGAAACTCCTCCACCTTTCCAATGAACTTCTCTGGGGGAAGCACCGGGCACTTGGGTGGGGCACCGACAGTGGCTTGCTGCTGCTGTTGCAGATGAGCCACCATTTGAGTGAGGTGCTGTACCTGAGTGAGCAAGGCTGCTAGCTGCCCAGAGCCTCCGCTTGCCTCCTCATCCATCTTGTGGAGTGAGTGTGTGGTGGAAGCAATCTGTCACATTCTCAGGGTGCAGGCAGGCAGGAGTGCAAAGCCAGGCCAAGATCAAAGTCCAGGAAGTCAAACAGGAGCCAAGTCAGCAATGCAGAATCACAAACCAGAATCAGAAGTCAATGTCCAAAAGCCAAAAGGTCAGAGTGCCAAGGAAATCAAGCAGGTCAGGATCAGAAAGGAGCGTGGATGCAAGCCAGAGAATAGACTTGTTGTTTCCACAAGGTTACCCGGTCCTGGGTGGGAGCTATATGGGAGTCTCAATCAGCCTGCTCCCTGGGTGGCAGTGACTCTGCAAGAACTCAGGGCTGAGATCTGAAGCCTCGGCATGCTTCATGTCTTTGCTCTGAAAGTTCTTTCCGGAGCCTGCTTTGAACTCTTGAGATGGGAGGAGGAGAGCTTGGAAGAGATTGATCATCAACAGCTGACACTGGTGCCTGGAGAGTGATTGATGGGCCAGCTGCTGTTTGTTCAACTGAGGAACTGGCTGGCAACTCTTCCAGGTCTGTTAACCTTTCCAGCTGCTCCTAGTCAGGGCTCATGACACCCATCCTGTATGCATAGTGAGATATAAATGTAGATGGATTAGACCATGTTGCTGCTGCACATATCTCTGTCAGAGGTATCCCAGCAGCAAAGGCCGCAGAAGTAGACGCTGCTCTTGTCAAATTCCCCTTAGGTAAGGTTGGGAGCAGCTCACCAGAAACCTCATAACACTATCGCTAATGATACCCATCATGACAATCTTACCTTTACTGGGGTTAGTATACAATATAAACAAATGCTTATTCTTTCTAAAGGATTTAGTACGATCTATGTAACATAACAGTGCCCTCTTTACATCAAGGGTGTGTAAGGTATGCTGACTTGCACCCATTGGGATAGGAAAAAACACCGGAAGTACGATAGGTTGAGAAGTATGGAATACTGATACAACCTTAGGTAAAAATTTCAGATCCTGTCTCAAAATCACCTTCTCCAGGTGAAATACAGTGTAAGGTGGATCCACCCTCAGTGCACAGAGCTCACTCGATCTGTGCACTGAAGTAAGTGCCACCAATAAAACTGTCTTCCAAGTAAGCAAATGGAGAGCACGTCGCCATTAGCTCAAAAGGTTCCCCAACCAATCTAGATAGGACTAACAACAAACTCCACGTTGGAACCATTGACCACCTCAGCGAACACAAGTTCGCAAGTCCTTTTAGAAACACCCTAGTCAATGGATGAGAAACAAGGTGGAGTTCTCCACTTTCTTATGGAAGGCTGAGTGCTGAAAGATGGACTTTAATAGACGATACACTGAGACCTGAATGATGTACCATAATTCGGCACCATAAGTTAGAAATTGCTGGAGCAGCATCTGTGTTGGTGAATGTCCTTTTGCAGCTGCATAGTCACTGAATCGCTTCCACTTAAACCCACACAATCAACACATCGAGGGTTGCCTAGTATGCAGGATTATGTTTGCCACCTTTGGTGGCAGTTCTATAGGCATATTCTCCATGCTGCTAAATTGAGGAACCCTGGATTGTGGTGGAGTACTCTCCCTTCATCCTGAAGAAGGAGATCTGGAACTGGTGGTAATCTCAGGCACACACTGCAACTGAGTTGCAATAACAACAGGAACCATGGGTTGGTGTGGCCACCATGGGATAATCAGAATGCAAATAGTCCTGTCCTGTTGTATCTTTTGTAGAACTCTTGGTATCAATGGTATCAGGGGACACATGTAAAACAACAGTCCCGTCCATTGATGTAGAAAGGCATCTCCCATCGAGCGAGGAGATATGTCCCAGCTGTTGTAGTACTGGGTGCATTTTGAGTTCTGAGCAGTTGTGAACGCGTCTAGTGTTGGATGCCCAAAAGCTTGAAACAATGGTTGCAGGTAGGGTGAATTCAGTTCCCACTTGTGATCCATGCACTTCTGGGTTTTGGTCATGGAGGACTGAGCTGCTCTTCAGCCGATGAGCAGATCAGAACCTCTGTTCTGGGCAGAGAAGGTGATCTTAACTACCTCTTCCAGGCAGGGAAAGGGCCAAGATATGCTTATTAAGTTCTGAAGGGATTTACTTTGGCTGACGAGGGATTCCAGTGGGGTTCCTTTTTGGCTTTGAAGAGTCCCCCGAGAAGGACTGCATTCAATCGTCTACAGAGGATCTCTGAGGTCATTAAGTTGGCTTAAATTCACCAGGATACAAAGCTTCTTTGGGACTGATTAAGATCTAAAAGAGCAGTGCGCAGAAGGATATTGGAATTGAAGGTAAAAGATTTATATCTATCACTCCGGGACTAATACAAGATTAAATTAAAATAAAAACAAAGGTCTGGATCCAGAGATATCATCTTATATTAAGGAAGATAAAGGAGGGGTTAAAATTGGGACTGGCGATATTGGAGAAATAAGACTAAAAGAGAAAAAACAAATATTGTTTGGAATACCTGTGGTCGGGAAAAGACAACCCCTCTGATAAGAACTGCTGAGCTGGTGAATACAACACAGGAAATGTCGTTATTGAAATAATGCGAGACTTTTCAACCACTGAAAACGAGACTTCGTGTCAAGAAAGGAAGGAATACAGGAGCCATTAGGAGAAGGGAAAAATAACAAGCCTCCCAGCCTTCTCTAGGATCTAAAATCCTAGAGAACTACCAGCGGCCATTATAAGAAGATCAAAATCTTAAAAACTAATTAAAAGAAAATGGGATATTGAAAAATAGTGGAGCTGGCAGATATTGTTATTAAAAGGTAAATTTTATTGGATTATATGCTCAGAATCAACTTTGGTACTGTTTTGGAGAAAAAAGGAAAAAACTTTTTAAAAGGACAGAAAAGCCGGTAGTCATTTTGATTAAAAAACTTTTTAAAAAATTAATATCTTGACCTAGGAGCATCAGAGAACGGCAATTTTGGGCTTATATAAAAGGGCATGGTCTAATCTATAGGACTGTGTACTTGAAATCTGAATCTGAGAGGTCAACTTTCGAACCTATTTTAAGCAATAGGTAAACAGTGATGTCAGAGCAACGACCAACAGCAAAGCAGATCCGAACGAGGGCTGGGTCACTTGAAGAAGAAAAAATCGCTAAAGCTAAAGCTGACAGGGCTGAGAACGGAAGATTCTATTCACTTACCGTGAAGTCTTCCTTCTCTGTGGTCCCGGAGTGGTCCAGTCCTCACTCTCAGGATCATAGCTCCTCCCTTTCGATTGCAGGGCTTAACAAACTTGACCCGAAGGGGAGGCGCTTGATCCTCAGAAGTCAGTTCTTCTGCCAGCTATCCTACCTCCCAAGTAATAACTCCAAGAACAACAGGAGAAAACTTCTCTGGGGAAAACATAACAGTACCCTCCCTCCAGAGCTTATCCTGAACCCTTACTCAAGGGGCTCTAGCAAGGGACCTAGGAACCCAAAACACAGTGTCCACCTCCAACTCCGAAGTCCCAGGACAAAGCTGATACTCCCCCCGATACAACTGGGTGGGTAGGACTGGACCACTTCGGGACCACAGAGAAGGAAGACTTCACGGTAAGTGAATAGAATCTTCCGTTCTCCAGTGGTCCCAGGAGTGGGCCAGTCCTCACTCTTGGGACATAAAAAAGCTGAGTCCCTGGGTGGGCACTTCAGCTTTGTCCCGAGACCACGTGTTGGAGTACCTTCCTACCAAATGCAGCCTCAGCCAAGGCCACCTTATCAATCCTGTAGTGCTTAGTGAAGGAGTGAACCGACTTCCAAGTTGCCGCTTTACACACTACCTCCAGGGAAGGAAAAGCCCTAAAGGCTGCTGAAGTGGCTGTTCCCCTGAGGGAGTGAGCTGTCACCCCGACCGGTGGCTCCAGGCCTTTTATCTTGTAAGCTTCCCAAATGCACCCTCTAATCCACCTACTAATGGTGGAGGCTGATACCTTGCAACCATTGTTTGGAACCCTAAAGGAAACAAAAAAAGAGTCAGATTGACGAAACCCTTTGGTCCTGTCCAGATAGAAACTAAGGGCTCTACGGACATCCAAACAGTGCCACAACTTCTCTGTCTCGTGAACTGGATTAGGGCAGAAAGAAGGAAGCACAATGTCTTCCGCCCTATGAAACCGTGAGCTCACCTTCGGAATGAATGCTGGATCAGTGCGAAGCACTACTTTGTCCTGATGGAAAACACAGAGATCCTTATGTATCGACAGAGCCTGAAGCTCCGACACTCTGCGCGCCGATGTGACGCCCACTAAGAACGCCACCTTAAAGGTCAGCAACTTAGGCTCAAAAGGCTTGCCGCACAGCGCCTTCAGCACCGTGTTTAGATCCCAAGAGGGGAACCTATGCACCTGCAGTGGATTAACCAAAGCCACCCCCCTTTAGAAACCTCCTGATATGCGGGTGTGCAGAAATAGGCTTGCCCTTTCTGGACCCTCTAACCGCTGCTATGGCTGCCACTTGTCTACGCAGCGTACTAGTGCTAAGGCCTTTTTCTAGCCCCTCCTGTAGAAAAGAAAGGATAACAGAAACTGAGGCCTGTAAAGGATCTTCCCCCTTACTTGCACACCAGGTATGAAAAACCTGCCAGGTAACATTATAGCTCCTGTTAGTGGAGCTCTTCCTTGAAGACAACATGGTGTCTACTACCTTAGAAGAATAACCTAGACTAATCAACTGCTGCCACTCAATCTCCAAACAGTGAGCTGCAGCATCTCTGGTCGTGGATGATGCAGTTCGCCTTGGGACAGAAGATTCTCTCTCAATGGAATTCGCCATGGCTCCCCTATCGACAGGCTTTGAAGTTCCTGGAACCAGGCTCTCCTGGGCCAAAAGGGGGCCACCACAATCACTTTCGCTTTCTGTTCCCGGACCCTCTGCAGAAATCTCTGGATGATCTGGATCGGAGGAAAGGCGTACAATAGAGTCCTTGGCCAGTCTGAGTTCAGAGCGTCGACCGCTGCCACTCCTCTGCTTCTTGTCCTTGACAAATACTGAGCCACTTGGTGATTGTCGTCCGAGGCAAAAAGATCCACTTCCGGCATCCCGAAATCTTTGACAAATGTCTCGAAACGTCTCACGATGAACAGCCCATTCCGACTGGTCCAGTGATTGCCGACTCAGCCAGTCCGCTACCACATTGTCCTTTCCTGCCACATGGACGGCCTTGATGGACTGAAGATGAACTTCCGCCCATGTGAACATGACCTGTGCTTCGACTTGAAGCTTCTGGTACCTGGTGCCTCCTTGACGATTCACATAGGCCTCTGCCGTCATATTGTCTGTCTGAATCAGTACATGAGTCCCCATCACTCTTTTTTCCATCTGAAGCATGGCCAGTTGTATGGCTCTCAATTCCAAAAGATGTATACTTTCTTTGGCCTCTCGGACATTCCACTGACCCTGCACTACGGCTCTGGCCATGTGAGCTCCCCAGCCAAAAAGGCTGGCATCCGTGGTTACTACCACCCTTTTGGGCTCCCGCAATTCCTCTCCCAAGGAAAAGCGATCGGTAGTTTGCCACCATTCGAGATCTTTTAACAGATTGGCTGGTAATGTCAGTGAAATAGGGCTTTTGGTACTTATCTGCTTCTGGAAGGGTAAAAGGAACTTCTGGAGAGGTCTCATGTGGAACCGTGCCCACTGAACTACATCCTGGCACGAAACCATCATTCCCAGCAACTTTGCCAGCAGCATCAACTTGACTCGCTTCCGTTGCTGGACTTCTAACATCAGCTGCAAGATCTTTGACTGCCTTTCTGGGGTCAGAAAAACCCTGTCCAAGCTGGAGTTGATCTGAACCCCTAGATGTGTCAGAGACTGGGAAGGTTAAAGCCAGCTCTTCTGAATGTTTATCACGAACCCATGGGATCTGAGGGTCTTTATGGTCAGATCCAGGTCTCGTTTCGTTTGCTCCGCTGACGGGGCCTTGACCAGAATGTCATCCAGAAACGGAAACAGAGAAACCCCTTGTAACCAGAGGAGCGCCACAAGGGTGACTAAGAATTTTGTGAACACTCTTGGCGAAGACTTTAAGTCAAAGGGCAGGGCTCTGTACTGGTAATGACACCCGTCGTAGGAGAAACGAAGAAACCTGCGATGTCCCTTGGCGATAGGGATATGAAGGTAGGCTTCTGACAGATCTATGGAGGCCATGAAGTCTCCCCGTTGGACAGCCAGTAGTATGGACCTCAGAGTCTCCATCCGAAACTTCTTTGTAACTACCGACTTGTTCACCCACTTCAAATCCAATATTGCCCGAACGTCTCCGTTCTTTTTGGGAACTACAAAGAAGACTGAATATGTGCCTTGAAATTTTTCCAACTCCGGGACCGGTTCTATGGCTCCTATCTGAATCAGATGGTCGATGGCCATCAGCAAGGTATGATGTTTCTCTAGAGACTGAGCTCTCTGTACTTCCAGGAAATGGCGTCATGGAGGCGAATAAAATTCCAGGGAGTAACCGTTGATAACTGTGTCCAACACCCATCTGTCTGAGATTGTTTGATGCCACACGTGGGAGAATCTTTGAAGCCGTCCCCCTATCCGACTTAGGTCCAATGGACCCGCCCTGTCATGCTGATGTAGGCTTCTTCTGTCCTTTAATGGGTTGACTTTGTTTTCCACCGAAGGAAGCTCTGCCATCTCTGGTCTTTGGTTGCCACTTTGTTCCATATTGCTTGAAGGGGGTTTGTCTTGAGTCTCTCCGATTTCCACGAAAGGACTGAAATTGTTGTCTTGTTCTGTTATCACGTCTCTTGGAGGGCAGTACTTTTTTCTTATTCCTATCCTCTATGAGGTATCTATCTAGGCCCTCCCCAAAGAGTGAGGCCCCTTTAAAGGGAACCGCAGCCACTTTAGCTCTAGCTGAGGGGTCCGCATCCTAATTACGTAGCCAGGTATTCCTTCTAGCCGTCACACTGGAGGCCATGGCCCTAGCAGTTAGTTGAACTGCTTCAAGGGTAGAGTCTGATGCAAAGGCAGTAGCTAGCGTAATTTTCTTAAGTGAGTCCTTAACATCCTTAGGCAGATCCTCCCTCTTAGCTAGATCAGAGAGCCACATGTATGAAGCCCTACAGAAGAGAGACGTGGTAGCTGACACTTTTAAGGAACTAGCAGAAGCTTCAAAATCACGACGTAAAGCCTGCTCTATACGCTTGTCTGTCGGATCCCTTGGCATCCCATCTTCATCCATAGGCAGTATGGAGTTAGAGGCCAAACTGTTGACAGGGTCATCTACCACTGGTAGCTTCAGCCTCCTGGTCGCCTCTGGGATGAAGGAGAAGAACTTAGAAAAATTTGATGAAACCGTCTTAGGCTTGGCTGGATGTTCCCACTCAGATCTGATTATAGAGAAGAACCCAGAGGGCAAAGGAACCTGTAGAGGTTTTGAACCTGACTTGGGAATGATATCCTCTATTGCTGCAGGGAACTCAGCATGCTCCTCATCCTTAGATTTTGGAGTATACTGTATCTGTAAAGTTCTAATAACTTTTGGGAGTAAGCGCAGGAAACAGTTTGGAGTGAGCAGAGGCTGCCCCCTCCTCTTCCTCAGAGAGTTCCCCAGTATCTGGTGACGAAGAGCCATCAGACAAGTCAGAGTCCTCTTCTTCTTGATCAGAGGACACGGGATGCAACTCAAACCTACTGCGCTTGGGAGGCCTTATGGGAAAAACTTTCCTTTTCCTTATCTACCTCCCTGTGTTTTTGTTTGGCTGCCCTCTTAAGTGAAAGAGTTGGGGTGGCTGCAGAGGCTGCCTGAACCTCTTTTTTTTTTTTTACCAGCTCTTGAGTCCAAGCAAGAAGATTAGACTTAGCTTCATCTGCTGAGATATCAGTCTGATGATCTTCTGTCCCCTCTTCCTGTGCTGGGGAATCAGCCAACTCCAACTCACCTGTTCCCTCCTCCAACATTGCTCCCATGGGAAATCTAGTGGAGGCGGCCATCTTAGAATGAGTGGCCCTATAGAACACAAGAAGCATATGCAAAATGGCTTCCATTCCCGCCAAAAAACCTTCCCCCCCCCAGCATTAACCTGGTTTTAACTCCCTTTCCCTTTCCCAGGGGCCATATCAGATAGGGCCACCCTTCCTGAATGCAGGAGTAAACAGGAAAGACAGCAGGAAAGAAGGGAGTGAGGGGTGGAGTGGGGGGGGGAGGCTGAGAAAAAGGCGTCTGAAACCCAGAGACCTTCAACCCCCATCAGCTTGAGCCACGGGAAAGGGGCTTGGGTCAGGTCTAAAGACCTCCTCTCCCCCAGGGACCCTCCAGAGGGTTCCCCCCCTTTTTCCAAGCTTACCGCAGCTTTGAGTTCCCTTCCAGGAACTATCGCACCGATCGCGCTGTCTGCGGTGCTTTGGGAGGGCAGCGTGAAACTCACGAGTCCTCTCCCTTCGTCCGGCTCCCCTCTGAGCCTTCCCTTCGATTTGCTGCTCCGCAGGCCCCCGGGGTTGCCAGAGTGCCTTTGCTGGGAGCTGAAGGGGAAGATCGGTTTACAGCCCCAGGCACGCCTGCCGAGCTGGGAGGAGGCCGGAAGATGAAAGGGCGCGAACGCTTGCCTCTGCTGTGAGGCTATTCAGGCGCTCTCTTTCAGTGCAGGAGGGATTGCTCCCTCGAAGGAAAAACAGCGGCAGGACTTTTCTCCCTTGCCAGGAGATTCCTTTGCCACTGAGATCAGGTAATTAATCATTGAACTTACTTTCCTTTTTTTTTTTTTAAATTTCGGGTCAAGAGTCTCAAAGGGCTCTAAAGCACGTCCTGCTTCGATTGCAGGGCTAAACAAACTGACTTCTGAGGATCAAGCGCCTCCCCTTCGGGTCAAGTTTGTTAAGCCCTGCAATCGAAAGGGAGGAGCTATGATCCCGAGAGTGAGGACTGGCCCACTCCTGGGACCACTGGAGAAAGCAGGATGGCAAGATGCACTGGATGCAATGGAAACAAGATTGGCAAAGATAATGAAAGAAACAAAAATAGAACTAAAAAAAGACTTAAAAAACATCGAGTCCAGTACAGAAGGAATTAAAAAAGACATTGAAGATCTCAGAAAAGATACCCAAGCAGCATTACAGAAAGTTCAAAGTGTGGAGGAAAAAGTGAAAGATCAAGATACAAGAATGGACAAAGTGGATTCCACTATCCAAAAAATGCAGGAGAAAGCATTATTACTGGACTGTAAACTAATGGAGAACCAGATACGGTTAAGAGGGGTGCCTGAGTCTATTGAGATTGACTTAAGGGCATATATAATTAAAATTATTGCTGAATTTTTGGAAGAAGACCCAGACAAAACTGACCATCATTATGACTACATTTATAGGGTAAATTTGGAGTATGCCAAAAGAAATAAACTACCAAGAGACATGGTGGTGAGATTTGTGACAAGGGATATGGTGGGAAGGATGTGGATGGCAGCAGAGTAAGAATCATGAAAGAATTGCCAAGGAAAGTCACCAATGACAGAAGACTTTACAAAAAGGTGACTGAAAAGTTGAGAGAAAAAGAAATGAGATACAGATGGGAATTCCCATGAACAATCAGGTGTTGGATAGATGTTGGAAATGTAAAAGACATGAAGGATCTTTCTACCATATGTGGTGGACTTGTGAAAAGGCGAAACAATTTTGGCAAATGATTCAGCAAGAGATTTCGAAAGTTTTGGGATACAATATTAAGAAGGCGCCAGACATTTTTTTGTTGGGATTACAAATGGAAATATTTCAAACGCAAGATAGAATGATAATTTGGTACGTGCTTTCAGCTGCATGGACATTTTATGCGCAAATGTGGAAACAAGATAAAATACCAGAAATGTGGGAGTGGACTTTGAAAGTTATGCATTGGAGTGAAATGGACAAACTTACAAGAATCTTGAAAGAACAAGATCTAGAGAAGTTTAAAAATGGGTGGGGAAAGTTTCAAAAGTATATTGAAAAACAATGGAACGTTAAAGGACACTTGGCGATCTTTGACAATGGTTAATCTCTAAAGAAACTCTATATGGACTACAGTTAAAAAAATGAGATTATTGGATTATAACTTTTTCCTTTCTTTGTGAATGACTAAAAAGGACTACTATGAAGATGGACTACAATTATAACCTATGTTTTTTTCTTTCTGTTGTTTTTTTTTTTATGAAGAAAGATTCTTTGATAGAGTTTATTACCTTTTAACAAATTAAATAAAATAGTAATAGGGAATGGTTTGCTAAGGGGGTTGGCACTGCCGGGGGTCACCAAAAGGGGGAAGGGTAGAGAAAATGTCATGTACGTGTATTAACTTTTAATAACAAATGATAATATGCTATTACAATATATTACATTATAATAAATTGTTCTAAATGCCACTTGTGATCCATGGAGCCTTTCTGGCTCAACAAATTTGCCTGTACATTTTTTATGCCTGAGATATGAATTGCCATCAGATGTATACTGCAGGCAATGTACCACTCCCAAATGTCCACTGGTAGCATGCATAGTGATACTGAGGCAGTGCCCCCCTGCTTTCTTATGTAGAATACTGACATCATATTGTCCGATGCTATTTGCACTGTCCTCCCCCCCAGATTTGGGGCAAATGAGATGAGAGCTTTGTAGACTGCCAGTAACTCCAAGTAATTTAGTGTAGACTCTGCTGCCATGGTGTCTACTTGCCTTGAGGATACAGAGTCCCACAATGGGCTCCCCAATCCAACAAGCATCTGTGAAGATTACTAGGTCTGGTACCTCTACCACAAAGGCGGCTCCTGTCAGAGGGTTTGTCATGTCTGTCCACCACTCTAGAGACTGATGAACTGACCGAGGAATGAGCAAATGCATTTTCTGTCTGTCTACATCTAAACTGAAATTGCGAAGAAACTACATCTGCAAGATTCTCATCTTCAGTTGTGCCCACAGAAAAGCAGCAATTGTTGAGGCCATCAGCCCCAGAAACTTTTGAATTGTCAAAGCGGTCTGTTTTGCATTTCTTATGCAGGTGAGAGCCAAATGTTGAATTTTCAAACCTCTGTCTCGTGGAAGGAATGCTCCACATTGAATCATGTCCAGTACTGAGCCTATAAACTGTATGGACTGCACTGGGTTCAAATGAGACTTTTGGTGGTTGACACATAGACCCAACACAGCTAGTAGATGAAGTGCTGTTGAAATGTCCACAGTTAATTTCTCTGGAGAGCGAGCCACAAAAAGCCAGCTGTCTATATATGGGAATATAGTAATGTCCTTTGTGCAGAGATATGCCACCACCACCACCACACATTTTGTGAATACTCTGGGAGCTGCAGCAATACTGAATGGGAGAACCCTGTACTGGAAATGGTGAAGACCACTGCAAACCAGAGAAAACATCAATGCTGTGGGCGTATTGTAACATGGAAATGGGCATCTTTCAGATCTAGCGATGCTAGTCAGGCTTTTGGTAGTATGAGGGGCAAAATGGTTTGTAATGTAACCATGTGTAACTTGGATGTTCTTATGAATGAGTTCAAGTTCTGCAAGTCCAGAATAGCCCTCTGATCGCCATCTGCTTTTGGGATGACAAAATACCCGGAATAAAAGCCATAACCTCTCTGCTTCTCTGGTACTGGCTCTATGGCCCCTTTTAATAACAGTTCATGAACCTCCCCATAGAGGATGTCTGAAAGAAGTGTGATGACAAACACCTGTTGTGTAGGTTTTGACTCTGTTGAATAGCCCATTTAGACTATGGTCAGAACCCAGGCATTGGTGGTGATCCTCTCCCAATTTGTGGCAAAAGGAAGCACTCTTGTCTCTACTGATGATGTGTAGACTGTAGTGGCTTTTATGTGGCTCAATTGACCCGCAAAAGGAAGTATTGGGCTGCTGAGGAGGTTTCTTAGAGCTTGTAGGCTTTCCTCTCTGTTGGTAAGTAGATCTGTTTGCACCCTGGCACCTTTTCCATGTGTCATGACTTGCCCCAGAAGGTGATCTTTGCCTCTTATAATAAGGGTATTTCCATTGCTTCGATCTTGAAGTTCTTTGGGTCTGTGGCTCTCTTACAACTTTCATCCACTGATTTCAAGGTGTCATCTGTCATGTCATGAAAAAGACCATCCCCATCAAAGGGTAAGTCTTCAATTTTGCTTTTAACATCTGGCTGAAGTGATGTCGCTCTGAGCCATGCATGCCACCAGAGAGCAATAGTTGAGGCCATAATTCTCTAAAAACATGCAATGGTATGCTTCACAGTTGAGATTTGTTGCTTAGATGTAATCATCAGTTCTTGCACCAATCCCAAAGGTTCTGTCTGAGAAACCACAGGTAACTGGGATAGCACAGGTTCCAACTTTCTCAGCATGTTATGATTGCTGTGAAGTGTCACGACCCGGACCTGCAGGTAGAGACGGGCGGCTGCTGTTGCCCTGGCAATCGGCCAGGACGCTGGCAGCCGGCTACGGTGCTTTCAAGGAGCAGCACAAGCGTTATCTAGCAGTCCTAATTAGTCCCTACCATAAATCAGTCCAGCCGAAGGGAGAAGCAGGGCGCGTCGTCACAGGAATGCAGTGGGTCAAAAGCCAGAGGAAGCAAGCCGAATATATGCAAAGTACCTAAGCCAGTCCACAGAGCAAAAGCAGAGTCCAGTTCCAAGTCCAAGATTCCAGCCGGGTCAGGAGCAAACCCGGCTGTTATTGGGTCTCCCAAAGTGGGAACACATTCAGCCGGGTCTTCGGACTCTGCACTGGCTTCCAGTGATATACCGAGTCCGGTACAAGGTGCTGGTTATTACCTTTAAAGCCCTATATGGCCTGGGACCTGCCTACCTGAAGGACCGTCTCTCCCCACATGTTCCCCAGAGAGCACTGAGGTCAGGAACACAAAATCTCCTCACTATCCCCGGGCCAAAAGAAGCCTGCCTGAAAGCCACCAGGGAAAGGGCTTTCTCCGTTATGGCCCCCGTATGGTGGAATCAGCTGCCGGAAGAGGTGAGGGCCCTGCGGGACTTAGCGCAGTTCTGCAGGGCCTGTAAGACGACCCTCTTCCGGCTAGCCTATACCTAGCCTACATTTAGCTAGGATAACAACCGGAGGAAACTGGCCAGCCATCTGTTCACAGGAAACTGAATTACTCTGTTTTAATGTTTTAACTGCTTAAATTATTTAATTGTTTTACATTTGAAATTGTTTACTTTTAAGTTTGATTAATTGTTGGAAGCCGCCCTGAGCCATCCGTGGGAAGGGCGGGATATAAATCCCAAATAAATAAATAAAATAAATAAATAAAACGGGTTCTCTCAGCAGGCAAGAGGGTGCAGGGCGTGGTCACGTCCGAGGAGGATCGTTCGTTGCCAGCACAGTTTGCCCTAAGGCCAGGACTACAGATATACTGTGCTGGCTTGTTAACTCGTTAGTACTCCGGGCTTAGATCTCTCCTCCCATGCATGCGTGCTTCTTTCCTTCTGTCTTTGAACTCCTGCCGTCTCCTTTCACGGAGCCAGCTCACAGGTGGCGGGGATTCAGGATGTGATGCACTAGGGCCCGGTGTGGCCTGATCAGTTTCAGGAGGGGATGAGCTAGGGCCTGGTGTGGCCTGATCAGTTTCAGGTGGCTCCTGCTCTGGGTTAGCAAGGGCTGGGTCTGGTGCAGGCATGACACGAAGTACGACAAATTGATTTGCAACCTGGCTGCCAAACACATCAGGGAGTAGATTTTCCTAGCCATGGCATCAATCTTACAGTCCTCCCTGTCCTGTGGGTATGGAAAACTTGTTTTGTTCTGGAAGAAAAGTGCACTATGACTGAGTTTGGTTCAGGTTGGTTATGCAGAAACTGTGCAGATTTAGACTGAACTCTATACATCAGGGGTGGCCAATGGTAGCTCTCCAGATGTTTTTTGCCTACTACTCCCATCAGCCCCAGCCATTGGCCATGCTGGCTGGGGCTGATGGAAGTTGTAAGCAAAAAAAAAATTTGGAGAGCTACCATTGGCCACCCCTGCTATACATCACTTCATATCTTTTAGGCACTTGTGGAGTGGTAGTGGGCTTCACCCAAGCCTCCTTCAAAGTCGCCACAGGGACTGCCAGCATTGGTACTAAGGAAGTACTGGGAAGGTCCTAGTGAAGTATATGATGGACCATATCAGATACAGGTGGAGCCTCAGCTTCCAACTGAATGCCTAGTGTTGCAGCCATTCTTTGAAGTAGATCTAGAAAGTGTTTTGTTCCCTCCTGCTGAGAGACATTTAGATCAGTTTCAGATCGCTCTGCCACCAACTCACTATCTGGTGGCTCTTGTACCTCCACCTCATGTTCCTCTTTCTCATCCGACTCCCAGACTTCTATGTCAGAATATTCCGGGTCATTAAGTCCGTCTCTCATATCCGGTGACTGTGAGGGATTTGGAGGTGATCTCACAGCATAGGCTGTCTGTAGAGGATCGGTGCTCCTCTGTGCCTGCCGAATGGCCGTAGTCACACCTTGCCTTCTCATGTGAGCTAACGGGCAATCATGATGAGGTGATGTGGAACAGGAATAACGATATCTTGGTGGTGAATAATATCTCAACATGCTGTGACACCGACAGTGTCCCATCTGACGAGGACGGCAATCCCAACAGTGGCACATATAAGGCTCATAGTGATTCATGCACCATTCCTGTTCATATGGTTCTGGGGAATATTTTTGGTAATAACTTCTATAATGATGGTGCTTGTTGGCCAAATTGTGCTGATGCAGAACAATAGGCATCTTATGTGCATGATGGAAATCGCCTTCAGAGGATGTATCAGGATCCAATTCCTCTGACATCACTGGGGAGTCAACCTCTGGGTCTGGTACGTTACATGCTGTAGATCCCTGACCTTCATTAACTTGAGCCTCTGACTGCAGTATCTGTACTGGTGGCTCGTTAGGTATCAAAATAATGGTAGTATCTGGTACCAATGCATCGCTAGGGTCCTTGTTTTGCCCCTGGTTCTGTAACTCAAGTGACTCCAAGTGCACAGGCTGTCTAATAATAGATGCTACTGAAGCAAGCCCAGTGACTGTTATGGGCTAAATTTTACGAAGCGCTGGGGCAGACATAATTGAGATAGTGTCCGACACCTTCTTAGTGCATTTTGGCTTTGTTGGAGTGGATCTAGTGGAAGAATGCTGCTTCTTCCCATCTCAGTCCTTGTTTGGTTTGTCTGAGCAATGCTTTGACTTAGACTTATGAGTCTTCAGTACCACAGCTGCCTGATTTACCTCTGAAACCACTGGAGTTGCTGAAGCTGAGTCTCCCTGTCTCTGCAGTGGGGGTGGGGTTGGGGGGCATCAATTGGGTGCCCAAAGACTGCTCCATTGGCTGTGTTAGAACTGACTGTAAAAGGTATGCTTTGAGTCCGGCTGCCCGACTTTTCCTTTCCTGGTGACCAAACTGAGTGCAGAACTTACAAGAGTCCACTCTGTGATTCTTACACAGACAAAATAGACACCTATCGTGGCCGTCATAATGCAGTATTTTGGCGTTACACAAAATGCAACAATTAAAGAATGGGCTTCCTTCAATAAGCTCTTCACAGGATTAATGGCTATCAAGGAAGGAAGGGGGCAGGGAAAGGGAACTGGGATAAAAACAACAAACATGAGTGCCCTTTTTCTTTGTCTCTCCCCCCTCCCCCCGAAAATTAGAAAAGAAGAAACAGTTGAGATTTGTCACATAGACTTCAAAAGGAGACAACCATCAGAGAGATGCAGAAACTCAACTGACCAGCTAGGCGGTAAGGAAGGAACTGTGGAGATGCAGCACCAGGTATGTATAGATAGTGCATGCCTCATGCAGCTGAAAAGGAACCACTGTGAAAAGAAGGCTTGGGAAGACTTCTGAATAGAGACATCACACAGGCATGGAAACCCAGTGTGTGGTGCAAAGAGACTATGAAGAATATAAATAGTATCACCTTTAGTTTACATTCAGCAACTTCAACAGAAAACATTAACACTTTAAGACTACACCCAACTATCTTTTCAAGCACTGTTAGCCACACTCAACCATCATGAGTTTCCGTCAGTCTTTGTCCATCCATGGGAAAGGTGTTTCAAGCCTCCCTCAGCACATTGTTTTATCCTTAAAAAGCAAATCATGGTATAGTTTTAGGGGGCACATAAGTCAGATTGCCTGAGGGTCCATTTTTGCTATAACTGAACTCCAGACCTCACCACACCCAAAACACAGGTCATTTCATCCTTGCTCTTCTTTGACTTCTAGATAGGTCAATATAATCCATCCCTCATCTGTATCCCTACTACTCTCTTTTATCTTTGTTAACCTTGTATGTGAGTTTTCCCATGTGCTCTTGTATATGTTTTGATCTTTTATTCTTTAAATAAAATCATTTTAATTTAATTTGGACTGGAAAAATCCCCATAAATGCTGGTGAAGGTCTCGCTCATTACCCCCTCTCACAAACTTTGTCTTCAGTTATGCTAATTTCTCCCTATAGATTTGGAGATACGCACACACACCCCAACACTGCATCTTGCTTTACTTGTTGTCATTGTATAGTGTAGCCCAGAAACCCCTGATAGCACAATAGCGCCAGGTTTTGCCCTGAATGCAACAGGAGTAGATAAATTATGCTGACTGGTAGGAAGGAAGGAGAGAAGGAAGCAAGAAAAGCGGGAGTAGCTATTGAGGCTTTCAGGGAAGAGAAAGAGGAAATAGTGGGGTAAGGAGAAATGAGATACCTCTCTTGCAGGTCTCCTGCTTGTATTTTATAATTATGGAGACTATTTCTCCACCTATAAACATTGTGATACATCAGGTATTTAAAAAAATGTGCCTGTTTAAAAATAGCTACCAATTTCAGAAATGTATACAGAAATGCAGAGGAAATCTGATGATAAAACGAAATCAAACAATCAAGTCATTATCAGTTCTTGAGAAAAAATGAATAAGAATCTTTGCCAAATGTTACTGGATTCTTCACATGGATTCAGAAAAAAAGTCTGGCCTTCTTGCATATATTATGGGTTTTGGCACTTACACCACTGATGCCAACAACACAGAAACATTTCTTGCATTGGAATGCAACCATTTTGGCAAAAATTAAGCAGTGGCAGGATCACTGTGTTAGTTAATTAACTACTTCAGCATGTTTTATTTGGAATTTTGTAGCAACCCTGGAAACAGAGCTGGAAAATCAGGTACTTATACATTGCATTGTTCTTGGCATTTGGACAATTGTTCTTGGTTAGCCATTGCAACCAGAATCCCAAGTAAAGATAAAGTAACAAGGCTATAATCTCATCAGTAAGCATCCATTTGAGTCTATAAGACAACCACTCAAAGGCTAATAAAAAGGAGCCAGAAGCCCCTTCCTTCCACTCTACTGCCACACCCTGATAATATAAACTTACCCTTTGCTGCTGTGCCTTTTGAATGGTTGTGATCTGTTGGGCTACTACAGACAACACTTCAATGTCAATGCGGTTGAACTCATCAAAGCAAGCCCACGCTCCTGAGCTGAGCATATAAAAGAAGGGCAATGTCAAGAACCCACAGAGGTAGAATTTTCTGTTTACAAGCAATTTCATCAGTCTTAAAAGTTATGGGATATGAGAGAGGGAAAAGAGGAAATTAGTATTACAATTATCTTCCGATGTGTGAATGTGTAGAAGCTGTATTTTAAAAGGATCTCTATCACTTGGGTCATATTAAGCACAATATGACTCATTCATCTTCCCCCCCCCCCCCCACAGTTGTTGGTTTGGGTTGTAAAGCTCAATCAGCTGAAGTGCCGGCTGTCTTCAAGGGCTCACAGACATAGAATAAATTTATTTACTGATTTGATTTATATCCCACCCTCCCCGCCAAAGCAGGCTCAGGGCGGCTCACAGCATAAAATCCCAAAAGACAGTTAAAATCAATAAGTATTAAAATTACACATTCAACAGTAAAGATTCAGGTGGGAATCCATGTTGGTCTGAAACAGCAGAACTAGGTTTGAGTCCAGTGGCACCTTTAAGACCAACAAGATTTAATTCAAGGTATGCCATTCATTGATCTTACTGGCTGCCTTGATACACTCCCCCCCTCCCCCAATCTCCCTTTATGTAGAGTTTGAGGAAATTCTGTTTCACTGTATCTGAGGAAGTGTGCTTGCACACAAAAGCTCATACCTTGACTTAAAGTTTGTTGGTCTTAAAGGTGCCACTGGACTCAAACTTTGTACAGACATGGAGTATCTTAGACTAGTGTAATCCAGAAGCTGTTATGGCATACAGGACAACAACCTAATCTTTTGCCTCCAGAAAAGACTGTGGCAGGTAATTCAATGAGCTGAAAAAAACCATGCTCTCTGGATGTTAACCAGCAATGCTGGATCCAGAACACATACGTTTGGTCCCTAAAGAGAAGGGAAGATTATCAAGAATAAGAATATTTGAATAGGCAGATGCACTCATCATAAGTCTATCTTACTTGGACTGGACTTTGGTTTATTCATTCTCACCCAGTTTGTCATTGATACTAGGCAATCATTCATGAAGAAACTTGTTCCATTAGATGAAGTAAAGGAAAAATGAAGCTGGGTATCATCAGAACCCCACGTGCCAAACCTTCACACTCTACAATATTAATGTGTGTGTGTTAAGTTCCATCAAGTCACTTTCAACCTGTGGCAACCCTATGAATCCAAAACATCCTGTCATTAACAGTCTTGCAAACTGAGGGGCCACAGCTTCCTGTATGGAGTCATTCAATCTCATGATGGGTCTTTTCCTGCTGCCTTAAACTTTTCCTAGCATTATTGTCTTTTCCAGTGACTCGTCTTCCCTTGACATGACCAAAGTGGGGGAAAGCCTCAGTTTAGTCATTTTAGCTTCTAGGGAGAATCCAAGCTTGATTTGATCTAGAACCCACAAGAAATAAATAGCTTAATACTTTTATACCTTGCTAGTCCTTTCAGAAATTTTCCCATTGCCATGAAATCAAGCTGATCAGAGCAATTAAACACTACAGTCTGGATAGCTAAAGCTTTGCCCAGGTCCTTAGTTGTTTCTGTTTTGCCTGTTCCAGCTGGTCCTGCAGGAGCACCTCCAAATTTTAAGTGCAAAGCTCCAGTAAGTGTCAGGTAGCATCTATCACAAAGAATAAGAGAATGGACACATGTTATGGCTGGAAGGGATCCTTACATTTTCAGGTCAAATAACCTACACTATGAAATTTATACATAAGCATTACGAAGTGTCAAATAATAAAGAACTTCATAAGGATTCCATTTAAAGAGCACCAGAAGACTGTATCTACAGAAGAGATCATATTTAGTAAAACAAATTCAGCTTGAACACATGAAAATGACATGCTGCAAGAAAAAAAAGATTTAAAAGTATTCAATAGCCAGTCAGATCAAAACATGCTTTTTAACCTCCCAGCTTGTGATCAGTAGACCTTTAGCAGGGGTGAGGAACCTTTTTTCTGCCAAGGGCTGTTTGAATATTTATAGCGTCATTTATGGGCCATACAAAATTATCAGTTTAAAAAACAGTGCTCCGCCAAGGGAGAATGATTCAGGCTGGCAAAATTAATGCAAATAATTGTTTTTCTATTTGAAGTCATGTGGGGAGAGCCTAATTTGGCACCCCCCCTTGGCCTGCCACCTAGGTAAATGCCTAGATCCAAGGCTTTTTTTGTAGAAAAAGGCCAGCAGGAACTCATTAGCATATTAGACCACATCCCCTAGTATTAACATATTAGGCCACACCACCTGGGATAATGAAGTCCAAACTGGTGGTAGCTGGCTCCCACCCCTCACCCCTCCCTCCCTCCCTTCATGCGGAAACTGCAGCTGCTTCCAGCAGACCTTTAAAGGCACCCACATATCCCAGCAACAATCCTTCACCACTCAGGCTCCCTAGGGCCAGACCAAGTGATCTCGAGGGCCGCAAACGGCCCTCAGGCTTGATGTTCCCCATCCCTGACCTATAACATGCCAGCAAGTTAGACCTAAAACATGCATCTGATAAGTTCCCCGAGAACAATTATTTTATCATTTCAGAACCCTATTGCATATTGCTCTCTCTTATATAAAAGCACCAGTAATCAATACTGATGCTAATCACCACATGTTAGAATTTCATATGCAATAGTAGGCCCTATGGAATTATTCCAGATGATGAAGATTCATCATTCAGTATTAGTCACAGAGGATCACTTGCTTAAATTGCTTCTGCAAATTACTGCCAAATTGTCTGGCTATATACTTGTTCAATCTGAAGCAGATTCATTCCATATTCCATATAGATGCATGACTAATACATTGTCCTTAATAAAGACAAATATAGAAGTACTGGCTTACACATCTTTACTAAAGGGAAATACTTTCCAAATGGAAGCTTGTATTTCTCCAAGACACATGATACTGTATCCCAAAACTTTGAGGAGAGCAGAGCTTGCAAAATGGAACTTTTCTGACTCTTCTTTACTGCTGAAGCCCCCTCTACCTCTGCCCCAAGCCACTTCAGAGTCAGGGAGCCCTCAGAAATGTTGCTACATGCAAACATGACAACTTTGAGAGTCCTGTAGATAAACTATAAGTCAAGCAGACTCCCATTGAATAGTTCTTGTCCCATAAACAATTCCACTATTGCACATGCATAGTTAATGCTTTTCTATCTAGATTCTGTGCTTGACACTGTCTCTTTCTTTCTACTGGTTTATTATTAACCGGTCTGGTTTATAAGAGCTTCTAGGTCTGCTCTTGGACCTTGCCTGAGCAATCAGTAGTTTTCCTATCTGACTGCCTATCTTCCTGCAACCCTGTACTTTTCTCCCTTCAGCTACACTTGCCCTAACTATCATTAGCCATGGTTTATTTGTTTACATGTTTAGACTAAACATATAAACTAATGTTCTGACAACTTCCTCAACAAGACATAGAATACCTGAGGTACTGCTACTAGCATGTTCCAGAATTCCTTTCCTGGATCCTGTCAGAGGTCTCCACATCCTCTGTTCATTACAATACGAACCATGGCTTAGATGCTTATAAGCTTAGCAAAGGTGGGAGTGCTTATCCTTTAATTCTTCTTTCAAAGAAAGATCTATTTGTATAGGACTAAAGTAATATGTGGTTGTTATTCTAAGTGTAATAAGTTTTTATACCTGTCAGTGAGAGGTGTGATTACCAGGCGTCCACTGTTGCCCAAATATTCATAGCCATATATAAATTCAGCATTCACTGCCCGGATGTACAAATCATCTCTTGTCCAATAGTATCTATTAATAAATAAAAAGTCAAACACAAAATGTACACAAGATAAAAACTGTAACAGCTAATAAAGACATCAAAATCCACAACATTTTACAGTACTACCATTCCACTCATCTAGGTCACATTTTATTAACAATAAGCAATGTTTATTCTATGTTAAAGTTGTATAAGTCATTGGTACATGTGAACATTCCACAATCACATATACATCTTATTTTTGCAGATCAGAACACTGGTACAAAATAGATTCTACAAATCTCTGCCATGGCCAGAAAAGGTGAAATTAATGACATCTTAGCAATTGACATATAGCTCTGTGGAACAGAGATAACTTGTTAGCCTGGCACAATAATTTTTCTAAGTACAATGATATAACCAGAAGCAGTTCAAGATGCATGATGATGATGTCTGAAGATCCTTAGCAAACCCTGGCTGTGTTTTGTTTGTACCCATCTGATCTATACATCTATTGCCTGAAAATAGCATAAATTACTCAGCTTCCCTCCATGTTATCAGTACTATCTAATAACAATATTAATAACAGATAAAAGGAAACCCCTCACCTGAGCTGGGAAATCCATTCAAAATCATTTTCACTCATGACATTCTCTTCGATGAGTTTAGCTGCCACATCCTTGGCATGGACTTCAATCACAATGAGAGCAGATAACACCCCCCGTTGCATCCGAGACAGCTTCCCTCGCACAAGTGCTACTAGATCACTCAGCTGTGTAAGGAAAGCAAAACAAGTCAGACCATGCCCTGGAGAAAAGATCATGCCTGTCTCTTTATAAAGCTTTAGCTAGCAATGTATGAAGCATGTAAGAAAACCTGTTTTTCTTAGGTGAGAAAAAACATACGTGCTTAAATTTACTTTCCTAGGAAACCACAAGAAACACCATTAGACACTGCATATACCACAAATTAGATTTCAAACTTTTATTTACTGCACTTGGCAGTGGTGTACAAAGGGCAGGGTGGTGGGAGCCTTTCACCCTGGGTGCAGGAAATAAGGGGGTGCACTGTCATACCACAGAATGAATTCCAGGCAAAGAGAACCTGGCAAGATGAAGATCTCAGGACTGTAGTGCGGAGATGATTCGACTAAAAGCTTCCTCCCAGTTTTATGCTTTTGAACCGCCTGGCAGGGTTTAGCAGGCAGCAGGGGTTTGAAAACATGATCAGGAGATAGCTGCAAGTCACATTCAAGGTACAGGAAGTGTGGCTGTTTGGCCACAGAACGGTTCTGGGAGCTGAAGCCAAGCTCTTGTCCCCATTAGAACCATTATCAGGTCCAACTCTCAAGCTCTTGCCAGGGTGGGATTAGAAACGAACTGGTCACAGTGAATTGGAAAAGTGCAGCTCAGAAGAATTTTTTCTGGGGACCACAATGTTAATATTAAGGTCCCTTTTTCTCATAGTAAATCTTGCACACACACACATGGTTCCTTGCTTGCTCATCATTTCATACTTGAAACAAACAGATCTTCTTCCCAGGAAACACACACACACAAGGTTTGCTTCTGATATGATCCAATGCCATACTGTCTATATAAATAACTATATATTAGAAACAAATGAATATTGTTAGTACAGTGCAAAGGCAGCCTTTTCTCTTCATCTGGTTGCAAGCTACTTCTGAGTATATGTGCTAGCATTGGAGCCACAATCTCCCAAAGAAATCTCCTTATCCTCGTTTTTCTTCCTACACATTGTCAAGTCTTCTTTCTCAAAAAAAGAAGTTTGTAGCTCCATCTCATGCACATGTTTTCTCAGCAGTAAATCCCACTGAGTTCAGGAAAGCTCTTGCAAGTAGCATTACATATGATGGTGACCATACAGGGCAGGAAGGGAGAGGAAGTGTTGAAGTGGTGGGGTGTCCAAACCCCCCCCACCACCACTGTATCAAGAGACATGATTATCTGCTCTGGGTATCAGATAAGGTATGCCACTAGGACCAGGTGTACAGAGTACATGGAGCCACAGCTATAGGCAAGTTTTCCTATATAAATAATACCCAGGCCATGCTGACTCTACGTACTGCTGTAAGTAATAAATTTATTGATAACAGCAAACCAAAATGCATTGTACACTGGATGGGACAAAGATTGGGTAGTTTAACAGAGGAACAAACAGTAGATACCTTGGTTATGCCAAGTCCCTATGTTTTCACTTTTAATGTGAGTTGGCCAAATGTGCAACTTTCATTTAGTTTAAAATCAGGACTATTTTTACCTGTATAGGTAATACCGAAAGCAGGTTTTCTATTCATAAATAATTTAATCTAAACACAAATTAGACATTTTTACCTGAGTACTTAGCTGTGCAAACAGCCTGGACGACAAATCCCCAGCTTCCAGGGCCTCTGACACTTCTTTTGTCCAGAATGTTTGACATCCAGCAATGGTCACCTGGCCTGGCCAGTCTAAGACCCATGTAGTCCGTGGTGTCTTTATTAAAAACAGATTATTTTAATAGTAAATATAATAGTTTCTTGCCTTAACTTCACTGTGTCAAGATTTACCTCTAGTCAGTTCTATCTTATATATCACTCTGTTTTTCACATAACTGAGTTGCTTGTTCATCTCTCCAAAGTACTTTAAGATTGCAAAAAATTCACTTGATGTGATATAGTAATTACAATGCAAATTATCATATTGTTGAATCTTGACTGAAGTACTCTCTTAGTTTTACAATCAATGTGTGAGGGAAGGACAAGAAGGACACACCAAGGGGAATCCTTGAAAGCTTTACCTCAAAATGGAAATTTATTTGGATGAGGATCCCAATCCTAAATTTATTTATGTACAACATTTCTATGCTGCCTTTCCACCCAACTTGGGAGTCCTTAAGGCAGTGAATATTAAAACATTGCAAACATTAAACATTGTTTAAACTACAAATATATACACAATGATTAACAAAATACATAAATATATAAGCACATAAAAACACATACATGGCAGCTCTCTAACTCTGCTCTCAGCACTGCCACTGAGAGCAGGGTCAATTGGTAATGATGTGCCTCAAGTGCTGGAGAGTTGCACCACAGAGGGAAAGCTGTTTTCCCCTTCAAGCAGCTGGAGGATATGGTTTAGATGCCCATAGGCAATCAGAATAAGCAGGAAGCTGGCAGAGGAGACAATTCAGCTATAGCTAGATAGATTCATGGAGCAGAAGTCTATCAATGACGAGCAGCTATGGTGACTTAGGGGAACCTTCACATTCGGAGGTATGAAACCTCTGATTCCCTGAGACAGGAAGCAACACTGGGGAAAGTCTTGACCTCTGTGCCTTGTTGTTGGACCTTTAAGTCAGTCACTGTGTGAGACAGAATGCTGAACTACATAGACCATTGGTCTGATCCAGCAGGACTCTTCTTATATTCTTAACTATGGCCCAGTGTCCTCTTGCATTTCCATGAAGTCTGTCTTCTTTCCATGAGCTCAGGGGGCATCATTGGGCAGGCATGCTTATACAGTCCTTCAAAAGGATTCTTCAGAGAACCAAGGGAGATGTACCTATCTCTGCTAGGGATGCCAGCCTCCAGGTGGGACCTAGGGATTCTATGGAATTACAGCTCATCTCCAAACAACAGAGATCAGTTCTCCTTGAGAAAATGGTTGTGTTGGAGGGCAGACTCTATGGCGTTGTCCCTATCCTCCCCAGGCTCCACCTTCAAATCTCCAGGAGATTCCTAACTTGGAACTGGAACTCTACCCCCTTACTATGTAGCTGGGGGGACCACTGAGGTCCCTATCCTCCCCAGGCTCCACCCCCAAATCTCCAGGAGATCCCTAACTTGGAACTGGAACTCTACCCCCCTACCATGTAGCCGGGAAGACCTGGCAACCCTAATTCCCCCAGATGCACTGGAGAGGCCTGGGAAGGATGGAAAATGAATGGCTGATTAGCAACCCTCTCCCCTTCCTGATCTGTAGCTACTGGGACCTGGAAGTCAGGAGTTTGATCCTGCAAGTCCTGAGGTTTATACTATACTTTGAGATAGAAGTAGGAAATTAATAATTTGCAGTATGAAGATCCAAGCACAAAGCTAGAAAGACAATGTTACTAAAAATTAACTCACGTGAATTCTGTTGTTCCTATGAATGCCACTTGGGGTTTTTTTGTGTGGAGCTGTTTTAAGGCTACTTAAAGAAAGGTGGGATATAACTATTTTAAATGAATTTTAAATGTGCAATTAGCAAATCTTTTAATAGAGTCTGTAAATTAATTCTTGATGGGAAACATCTTCAAATTCACCATGTGAATAGCAGTTACAGAACAAGCTGTGTACATTGTATACTTGATTCTTCTTTATATGTGCATTGAGTAATTCTCATGTTACATTCAATACATATACAGCTGAATGTGTGACTGGAACTCCATATATATCCAAGTACTGGTTCTTGGTTTGATTTGTAAAGTGTACACATGGCTGTTTCTTACAAACAGGAATATGCTTACATGCAGGTTGTATGTGCATTAACTGGGCTACTTACCTGAGGATAAACCTTGATTGCTCTTTCAATGTTGTCCCGCACACTGGCCTTCATGATCCTTTCAACTTCCAGCAGCCAGTCCTCCACATTGCCCGTGGGATAAATGGGAGCGAAAAGCTTCACCTCTTCCCCTTCTGCAGAATACATATGTGTAATCTGGAGATCTTCTTGAAAGAGCAGCTAATGAGATGAAAAGCACAACATGAGATGCCAAGCAGAGTGTTATTGCACCTTCTGGGAGTTGGACAAGGTAGTATATTTTCTCTACGGTAAATGATCAAAAATTATGTAGCTTTTATAGAGAGAAAGACAGTATACATACATACAATACACACACACACGTTTATACCTTATATATATACATGATAGACATTTATACCTTATATACATGATAGACCTGTAATGTAATATGTACTTTTAAAACTATTATCATACTGCTTGTCTTTCTAAAGAGTCACTAGTTATACAAGCAAAGATTGTATTCCAAGCATGTAATGCTGCAATGTTATTCTTTTATGCACAGACACAGGATTCTGTTCCATATTCATTTCCAAATCTGTAAAAATATCATTTGCTACTAGAATCACACTAGCATAGCAGAACCTAAACACTCCAGCTATCTCTGGCCATATCACAATCTAAGCATTCCCAAAAAAGGACGTGTCTCCCACCCCAGAAAGAAAAAGCTATTATTTACCCGTGCAATATTCTCAAAACACTTGCGGAGATGAGGCTGCACAGCTGTGGGGTCCTTGGTCTGAGACAATATTTCTAACAATTCATCATCAGAAAGGAAGTAAAATCTGGAAGGAAAGAAGGCTTATGTTTTGTAAGAGCACTACTAATGAAATGCTAGAAATTAACTTTAGAATTTTGACCTCAATCCTAAAAGCACTTTTCCAGTGCAGAATCTGTTTAGCAGTGGGTACTAGTGGGTGGCTGAGGTAACAGTTTTTCTGGAAACTCTGTGTACACAGCCAGTCTGATCAAAGACCATGAAGTACAAAGCCAGCATTTTATTTTTTACATAGAGTGTTTATGTGGGGTTTTCTTCCCAAAAATGAAAGAAAATACAGTGGCTTGTACACTGGCTGGAGCACACAGGTGCAGTCATATCACACCCATTATAAAACAGCTCCAGTGGTTACCTATACAATAGAATCTTGACATTGGTGGTGAATCCTTTCCCAAGATCACCACTAGCAGCAAAATCTGTGATTACTGGGAGGCAACGGTCTACTGTCCAATAGTAAAAAATTCATTTTCTAACATAATCTAATGATCATGGCAAATAGGGCATAAATATAGGCTGGAGACTGTGACGTGATCAAATCACAGACTGCAACTAAGCAAAACCACAAGTTAGGAATCCACAAATGGGTCTACTGTACAGATCCAGGCATCATTCAAGGTGCTGATTCTTTCCTTTAAAGTACTTCATGGCTGGAACTGACATAATTAAGGGGAACATCTTTTATCTTTCCCAGCAATCTCTCCTGGGTGGTCCTTTGCCCAAGGTTACTAGAACAGCAGCTCTACATTTACAGGCTTTCACAGTGGAGGCACCCTCCTTGTGGAAGAGTCTCCTGAAGGATGTTAAGGGGGCATCTAATTTGACAGTTGTTAAAAAACACTGCAAAGCAGTATTGTTCAGGAGGGCTCTAAAACAAACTGACATTGCTGTGATATGTCAAAAGAATGAGAAAAAGAAAACAAACAACATACATATCTATATAAAACAGTTCTATGTCTTAAATAAATCAAGAGAATGCCCCCCTACATCCAAAGATGTTTAATGGGTACCCTACAAGTACAACTTATATAGCAGACACATCAGACTTCTTTGGATGTGTGTTGGGATAGTGGTGGTCTTTTTTCATTTAAGACACCTGTCTCCATTATATAGATATTTTGTTGTTTTCTTTTCCCCAACCTTTAGGGTTACCTAATTGATTTTTCCCCTTTTTTGTTGTTGCTGATATATGTGCCATTAGGGGGTTCAGAACATGAGCTGTGGGTGTTGCATTATTGTCTGTTTGTATTGATTTTGGCTATTGATTTAGATTCATGGTGGTTGTCAGCTGCTTTGAGGCTGCTATACAGAGGGAAAGGGTGGGTTACAAATATTTTAATAAATATTTTACTAAATAAACTAAATGGGTTGCTGTGAATTTAACTTCTGCATAGCTTGTCTCCTCCAAAATAATGAGGCTAAATGGTGCAGCTTCAAAGCTGTACATTTTCTCAACTAAGAATGCTCTGTGGGGTTTTTTCAAAAAACACCTTCTCAAGGGGTATACTCAGAGACACTCCTTCAATTCTGCCCCAGGAAGTATGTTTAAACTTGAATGTTGAAATTACCTTGGAAAGGCTCCTCTCTTGGTCTCCAAATATTCACTTAGTCCTTTCTGTACCAAGTCCAGTAGTTTATTACATTCCCGCAACTTTTCCAGCAGCCTGGGTTCAGGGCACACAGTAATCACCTGGGAATGGCATGAACAACACTTAGTTCTGTGGGTATTTCAATAACTTAGTCACAAGAGCAGATATGAAGCAAAGAGAAAGTAACATTTAAAAATGCTGCAGTTTTGCTTTTTGGAGCATTGGTCATATGAATGCTGGCATTTACTCAGTAAAAGAAAGAACTTACCAGTTGCATGAATTATAGTGGTATTGTTAACACCAAGGAATGCAATGCAGAAAGTAGGGGAAGGAGGCATGGGAAGGATTTGATTATACTTCTACTTCTACACTTCAAGCCATTTATCTGCAAAGTTCACAATGAGACTGGTATCCTTGCCACATTAAAGAGAAAAAAGACAGGGGAGGAAGTAGCTGATGATATGACAATTTTATTGGTTAAGAAGATAAAAATACCGTAGAAATATCAGAATTTTAGCCAATGGCTTGGTTCAGTCATCTCAGTTATAAACTGGAAATGAGCTATAGGCTCAAACACTCCCTCTTTCCCTATTCCTCTCAGAAATGGATTCATTCTTCCATTTTTGAGTTTCCTCTGGCCACAGCCATGAGTGTCATGCCTGCCCCTGCTGACTCGGAGCAGGTGCCTGCTTCAGACCCAGCCCCTGCTGTGCAGATGCCTTTACCAACATCGGACGTAAGTCCCGAAGGAGCAAGCCAGCAGCAGGGGCCACCTGGAACCGATCAGGCTACACCAAGCACTAGCTCATCCCCTCCTGAATCACCACCACCTGGAGACCGGCTACGCGAGAGGAGACGGCTGGAGTTCAGGAACAGGCGTAGAGAGGCACGCAGGCGTGCTAGGAGGGATCTGAGCCCAGAATACTAACAAGCTAATTAGCCAGCACAGTATATCTGGAATCCTGGCCTCAGTACAAACTGTGCTGGCAACAAATGATCACCCTCGGACGTGACCGCGCCCTGCACCCTCTTGCCTGCTGAGCAAACCTGTCTGTTCCCGACCCGGCTTGACTTTTGGACTGGACACTGGACCCTGCTTTGACTCTGCGACTTGGCTAAGTACTTTGGATATATTCGGCTCGCTTTCCCCGGTTATTGACCCTTTGCATTCCTGACACCGTGCTTTGCTACTCCCTTCGGCTGGACTGATTTATGGTGAAGACCAATTAGGACTGTTAAGATAACGCTTGAGCTCCCTTTGCAAGCACTACAGACGGCAGCCCGCGTCCTGGCCGATTGCCAGGGCAACAGAAGCTGCCCGTCGCTGCCTGCAGGTCTGGGTCGTGACAATGAGATAGATTGCCAAATCAATAAACAATGTTTTAGCACTGAATTCCAAACCCACTTAGCCTATGGTTTCAAATCATAGGCTGGCAAGTTTGTCCAGTTTGGACTGCACAGCACAGTAAAGTTAGATAAAACTGAGAAATAAAAGGGTAGCAGGAACCATGAGATCTATAACACATCTCCAAACCAGCCAAATGAAAAAAGTCCTTAATAACTCCTGTGCAAAAAATATGCATGAAGATTGAGCAGCAAACTTACAGATAATTCACAGCTCTCTGGTGTATGGAGATGGAATTATTATAAGGGCTGAATTTGCCCAACTCTCCTAATGAGTTTATTACCTCAGTTGCTGGGAAATGATCCCAATAGGGGTAAAAACATTCTTAGTCATAGTAATAAAATGTAGACGTACTTTTAAAAACATTCCAGTAAAATGTGACTAGAATAAAGGCATGCCTGTAGCCTCACCTCTCTGTTTTCCTCAGCATGCTTCATGATCTTTCTCCACATCCTTTCCATGGTTTGGTAACGTTTGCTTTCCACGGGCAGTTGCCTATTGATATCTTCTGAGCTGAAAATTGGTTCTAGATAGAGCCAGGAGCGCTGGCATGACAGCCATTCCTCCAAAACATCCTAGAAGGAATGCAGGAACATTATGAAAAGTACTGAAATCATTAGCTCAAGTATATATGTTCTGGATTTACACTGAAGATATTGTTGTTGTTCAGTCACATAGTCGAGTCCGACTCTATGCGACCCCATGGACAAAGTCACACCAGGCCCTCCTGTCTTCCACCAGCCTCCGAAGTCTGCTCAAATTCGTTTGTTACATCAATAACACTGTCCAGTCATCTCATCTTTTGCCGTCCCCTTCTTCTTTTGCCTTCTGTCTTTCCTAGCATCAGGATCTTCTCCAGGGAGTGCTCGCTTCTCATTTGGTGGCCAAAGTATTTGAGCTTCAGCTTCAGCATCTGACCTTCCAGGGAACAGTCTGGGCTGATTTCCCTTAGAACTGACTGATTTGATCTTCTTGCAGTCCAAGGGACTCTCAAGAGTCTTCTCCAGCACCACATCTCAAAAGCATCTATTTTTCTGTGCTCTGCCTTCCTTATGGTCCAGCTCTCACAGTCATACATTACTATTGGGAATACCATCGCTTTGACTATACGGACTTTTGTTGGCAGGGTGATGTCTCTACTTTTTATTGTACTGAAGATAGGAGAACAGAAATCTGCACTTGGAATAATTGAATTGGTATATATTCTACGATCATTCAAATGATCACCCACCATTTCACAGAAAATATCATAGTGGGATGAAAGGAGGAGTGCATTTGGAGGCTGGCTACATTTGATACAATGCAAGAAAAGTCCAAGATTACAAATCCAGTTCGCAGTATCTAAACATGTATGATAGAAAGAACACAGCAAAAAGTGGTGGTGGGGGGGGGGGGGGTCGGACTACTAGGAAAATATACAGTTGAGCTTCATTTAACATAGACTTCCAAAGCCCTTGACCAAATACTGGAACATGCTCCACTTCCAATGAATTCAGTAAATTCAGTAGTTGACAACACATCTCTATCTAAGAGATTCTGTCTGTACTCCTATCTTCTATTACAGTGTTTATTTATTTTAAACATGTCTATCTCACCTCTCCCCAAAGGGACCCAAGGTAAATTACAAAAAATAATAAAGATAGGTAGAAAGTTTAAAACAAATGAACCAGAATTTAAAAAACAACTAATTCAGATGGCAGTCTTAATCTAATTACATTTTAAAAGTCCCTCAAAATAATTAAGTTTTGCAGTAGCACCAAAAAACTTTGAAACAGGGCCTTCATCACATCCTCAGGAAGACCATGTATAAATCTCACTGAAATCAAAGATTTGCTAAATTCTTCAGTACCCTCAATAGTAGTGAGCAGTATACTGGTTAGCACTCGTTTCTTTAGTATGAGAACACAGCTCCTCCATCCATGGAGCCGATCAGTACCTGTGGGTGAGGGCCGACTTTGCCTCACCTGGGAGGCTGAAGCTGAGACAGGGAACACAGGTGTCCCAGCATCAGGTTGCAATCAGGGAGAGAAGCCAGCAGTCTTTTTGTTCCCTGTGCTAGGCCAACTGCTCCTTGTGCTTGGTCTGCCCTCCTGCCCTCTATGCTATGTAGGCCATGCTGGTTGCTATTGTTGGGGCTCAGTAGAAATTTCTGCACCTCCTTTGTAACTGGCCTGGCAGCGGGGTGTGTGTTTCTTCACCTACCTTACACTGTGTACAGTGGAATGCTGTTTTGGAGCTGGTGAAGTAATTAGTTAGGTAGACCATTGTAGGAGTAGAGGGCAAATTGGTGGAAAGAGGTAAAGTGGATATGTTGAGACCATAAACAACTGCCCTGTTCGGGGGAGAAAGGGTCCATTAGGACCTACCTGCAGGCTTTGCAGCTCAGCATGGGGAAGGGCGACTACCTCAAGAGCTGCTCTGGTGGGGATTCTGCCATCAGTGGGCTTCACAGGCCAGGAAGGCTGGGCCCTTAGCAGAGCAGCTTTCAGTTGGTTTTGCCAGCTGGGAGCGAGCCAGGGGACATGGGTATATGCGGCAGGGTGCTTGCCCAGCTTAGAGCAATTAGATAGTTGAAGGCTGACACCTGCTTTGCCTGATTTTAGGCCCTTGCCACAGTAGTGTAAATAATTAAAGTGGCCCTTCATTAATCCCAACTCTTGTGTCTGCCTCTTTATTCCAACTGGGTGTGTGTGTGTGTGTGTGCAAATAGTTTTACCATTTCTTGGATAGACCATCATGAATTGAATCAACATTTTAATAGCAACATCTTTATGGTCATTTGCAGCCTGGAAGATTTGAAGAGCATTTGAAGAGCATTTGAAGAGCATTGCTTAGCTACTGGCAATGCAATAAAAAAAATCATGGTGATATATAATTTTTTAATAGTAGTAGGTAATGTTAATCCAGTCATTCCAGACAGTAGCTGCAGCTGTAGTTTATATGAGAACCTAGAGGGGAATGTATCATTTGAAGCAAGGATTATTGATACTCAAAATTGGAAGACTCTAGGTCTCACAGTTCCAGAATGCATACTGAGAATTGGTGAGTTACTTTTAAGAACAAGTTACTGCTTCTGTATTCCTGTCTTGGATTATGCATTCAAAACCCACCTGTGTAGAACACTGCCACACAGTTGTATCAGGAAAGTACTACCCAAGAGAAGGCCTTCCTGTGCAACTTCTGTCCTTTTAAAAAGGGGAAGCAGAATCATGAGGAGGCTACAATTTAGAGCTCCCACCCAGTTCACGTTACTTCCCTCCATGTATCTACAATGAAAAGGATGCATGGGGTGATTTTGAAAGTTTGAGCTGGGGCATAGTGTTGTTACTCCCTAATATGTACCTGTAGCAAAGCCCTCACAATAACTGTGAGACGTATTGGTATCTTTTTAGTTTTTCACAGTGGCCATTCCTTCAAAATATGACAAGTAACTTGTTTTCTTTGAATTTACAGTTGTTAATTTAGAGCCAGTACAGCTTTAAATTGAGGGGGGGAGAGGTCAAAGAAAACTATGGACCAAATGTCTATTTTTCATATTCCCAGTGAAATTAAACCCACAGAGAATTACATTTCTCACCTTGGCTGTGGAATAGCTAGGTTCCACAAATGAATGAGCTCATATTCAATCACTTAACTCATATAACTGCACAGAGATTGCAATGAAGAGTTAAATAAAGTAATTACTTGCAGAATGACCCTGATGTATGTATGTTTGTTTGTTTAGATTACTGTTTGAAGTTTCACGGCTTAGCCAGGTTCAAAACACCACTTTCTTGGCACCTGATTAAAGCTGCTCTGAGCTCCCTCCATCCTCGTTGGTACTGGCAGGTATACAATATCTCTCAGAGTCAGGCTGGAGGTTAAGAAATTACTTTGCTCTCTCTGCTCGTCAAATTTCGTGGGCAGACAGGTGTGTAATTAAGTGTCTTCTTCCAAACAGGCAGCATTGAGACTTGTGCAGATGGTCAGAAAGCCATACAGAAAAATAAATGTGTGTCGAGACTTTCTGAGACTGAGATGAAGATGAGGAGTACCTTATTCTTCAACTTTCAGGCTAGGATATATGCCTGCAGGCTACAACACTGTCACTATGATGACATGTAATGGAATCCCTTGCCTCTTACCCATTACTTATGGCAGTAGACAACAATTTCTTTTAGCGATGTTACAGAAAATTGCAGGTTATTGCATAGCCTACTTCCTAAGACCATCTTGAGTTGTATCACTGTCTTTCTACTATTTCATCCCCCTTTCCTGCTATACTTAATTACCACAAGAGAAAATATGTGTTATAATTTCTGGCAATGCATTTCTTCCCTGATAAAAATCTCAGCACAGCCATCAGGTGGAAATTCTGTGTCTTCAATGAAAAAAAAAGGGGGAAAGGAAAAGCCAAGCACAACTGCACATCCAATTCACAGCAAAAATTATCACACAACTGCAAACCAAACTCTCATGTCACCTGATTCTTTAGAGCCTCAGGGTTCCATCTCCTTGTTGTCCTGAGACAGCCAGAAAAACTTGGCAGACTGTTGTTCAAACTCATAAAGATGGCTAATACCCATAAATAAAGCAAAAGAATTTAAAATGAAAGCCTTGTTTTCTGCTTTGTCAAAGTACATTACGAAAAACAGGACCATATCAGGTCACTGTGAAAGATGTGCTTCAAGAGGCAAGTAAAATCGTTCTTTAAAGTACAGAATACTATACTACTAGACAGCAACAAGCATGAAAAAACATGCCCCTTCCTTTAAATTGTTTAAGAAATCTGGTTCATGCCACATATTTGTGAAATTGGACAGTTGGCGGGGATAGGAGCCTCTAAAATTGCAACAGACATAGCTGGAAGGAAGTGCCATACACTTTGACTGTCCTTGCGTTCCCACTTGCAACTTTATTTGAAGCTCCCAGTGAATATTACTCTGTTCTTCACTGGGAGAAATATAGTTAAAGGAGGAATGGTAAACAAAGGATTAAGCATCTCTCTCCCTCCCATCCTTAATGTGCTTTAAATTGCCACCCCACTGCTGCTTTATAATAATTCGGCTAACATATTGCTGACAGAAAATTTCCCTATCATCACAAGATGTGGTTGAGTCCTGAACTAGTGAAACCTGGGGACTAAGAGTTTAACCTGGAAAATAGTGTGACTGAAGTGTAAATTGCCATAAAATAATTTTACTTAGAACACTGTCTATATAAGGGGACCGGCAATGACACACAGAGGGGGGAAATTCCATTACCTCCCTACCAGCTCCAGTTTCCTTTCCTCACCACCATCTACAGGTCACCTTCCACCCACCAGCCATGGTTCACTTCTGGCCTGCCCCCCTTTGTGTCAGCTCCATCCTGCCATTCGTCCTTGTTTCCTTCTCTTGATAGCTGCTTCTGCTGGCCATCATGTTTGTGTGACATTTTGCCAACTGAACTATTTTTGAGATGTTTGCACATGCACAAACTGTGAACTTTTGGGGATGTTTAACTCCCAGATTAGGTTTTCTTTTTTAAAACAACAACTAAGAATCTCTGTTCCTGCAAACCTGGCAGTTTTATGGATTTGCTTATTAGATAAGGACCAGCTCTTGGGTATTAGATACAGTGATTCCAACTGGCAAGTTTCTGTAGGATGGAAAGCTGTGTTTAAATTGTCAGATGAAACAAACCCTGACAATTTTTTTTTAAGTACAGTCATAGGACCTAAAACACAGCTCTATGAAATCTATAATGCGTACAGAGGAATCCCCAATAAGCAAGGGCAGATCTCTTATGTATGCAAAGAGGAATACATATACCAAGGTGTCACCAGCATACTGCCATCCTCATTGCTACTTCTTGGGATTTATCCACTTTATTAAATTTCTATAGCTGGTCTTGAGGACAAAAGGAGATTGAGGAAGAATCGCACTGCTACAGCACCAACCCTAAATCAGACTTTTCCCTGCAGCCACTGTGGCCGGACCTGCCTGTCCCACATTGGTCTTGTCAGCCACCAGCGAGCCTGCAGCAGACGTGGACTATTGCACCCTTCTTAAATCTTCGTTCCCTAAATCAGACTTTTCCCTGCAGCCACTGTGGCCGGACCTGCCTGTCCCGCATTGGTCTTGTCAGCCACCAGCGAGCCTGCAGCAGACGTGGACTATTGCACCCTTCTTAAATCTTCGTTCGCGAAGCCAAGCCGAGAGAGAGAGAGAGAGAGAAATTCCTATATGAGAACACAAAGGTTGAGAGTTGAAAGTACCTGTGTCATCTTCAGTTTATTTTCCCATGTGTTGATCCTGTCCTCAAAAGGCTTCTTGAATGGTGAGAAGGACATACTTTGGGTCATGACAATGTGATCATCTAAAAGCTGAGAAGCTTCATCAGGGCTCTTCATAATAAATGTCCCTGTTTCTTTGTAGGGAAGGATATTGAAGAGGATAGACTCCCATTCATGTTCCATTTTATCCAAGGCCTAGGAAATGAGACACCATCAAGTCTTTATATGTACATTGCAAAACATTTGCCACCTCAAAATTTGCAATTAGTGGAAGTAATAGCAATGGTTAGCAATGGCAGCAAGACAAAAATCTAGGAAATGGGAACTGCTTTCTATCAGAAGCTCTGTTTTGGTTAGGTTAGTGTTTGCCAAATCCTAAGCACCAGGGAGCCAAGGTACCTAGAAATTTTATTATGATGCCTGTTGGGGATTGATACTCTGCCAGATGACCCTGGCCTGCTGCACAGCCCTCCATGCAGACTCAGCACAGCATGAGCTGCTGCCCTGCAGGTTCACTGAGTCACTAGCTGTACACTTTGTTGTTGCGCAAGGGAAATGGCTGTTTTGTGGGAAGGCAATTGAACTGGCAGGAGGGAACAATTTTCTGCATTTGGCACCTGCAGGTAGCATGGGGGAAGGCAAGCACTCACAAGTTATTGATTGGAGAGATTTCCTTTTAGGGGGGTGTCAAAGGGGAGAAGAATAGAGTAAACTCTCCTCAGGCACACGAAGTCTTGCATGTGTGTGTGTGCACATGCAGACACATACACACAGGGCAACAGTCAATATATAAGGCTGTATGCAAGTGAGGGACCATTTCTGCAGTAATGAAATTCCTGACACTGCATGTTATGTCAGGGGGACAGTCAGCTATGCAGCCATGACCAGGACTTTCAAAACTTCCTTCTTCCCATCAAAAAAGTTAGGGTAAGACCTGGAGTTTCTTTGGGAGAAGAAATTAGAGGGATGAACAGTCATAGGAATGCAAAGAGAATTTTTGCACAAGTACCAATATTATCATTGAAATTGCTGGTTGGGGGAATGAAACTGGAAAAAATTGTAAAGCTAGCATCTCTCTGGTCATAGCAAAGAACTGAGACATGATACAACAGTACACCCTGAATGCAGACAAAGAGGGGGATTTTTTAATGACCCAGCAGGGTTCCTTCTGCAGTCTTACTTCTTCACCAGGCGAGCCTGACATTTCTAGGGAGTCCACAAGCTGGACAAGAAGAAGAAGAAGAATTGCAGATTTATACCCTGCCCTTCTCTCTGAATCAGAGACTAAGAGCGGCTTACAATCTCCTTTATCTTCTTCCCCCACAACAGACACCGTGTGAGGTGGGTGGGGCTGAGAAAGCTCTCACAGAAGCTGCCCTTTCAAGGACAACTCCTGTGATAGCTATAGCTTACCCAAGGCCATTCCAGCAGCTGCAAGTGGAGGAGTGGAGAATCAAACCTGGTTCTCCCAGATAAGAGTCCACGCACTTAACCACTACACCAAACTGGCTCTCTAGTTTGGCAGCAGAGGTCCCTGGCTGATGTCCAGGAGCAGATCTAAGTTCAATGGAATATTGCTTCTGCAAATGGAGGTTCCGTATGTTTGTAAACAGTTAATAACCATCGACATGCCAACTGGAAGGTCTTAATTAGCAGAATACACCATTTTATTTATACCATAATTAAATTAGGATTCCAAGCTAACTGACTTGATACTGAGAAATGACTATATTTTATACATCTGTGACCAAATATTATGTGAACTAAGAATGGCCTTGGCCTACTTTTCATTACATCATGATGATGTCTGTTAACAAATGGAGCCAGGGCTCCTCTGCAGGAACCAGGGAAGCAAAACTCTTTCATTTAGTACAGTCGATGCAGAGATATTCTAGGGCAGGTTCTCACTGGCCACTGGTGGGTGGTGTGAGGGGCAGGGTTGCCAGCTCCAGGTTGAGAAACTCCTGGAAATTTGGAGGTAGAGCCCAGGGAGGATAGGGATGTCAAAGGAATACTATGTCAGAGAGTACACCCTCCAAAGCATCCATTTTCTTTAGACTATGATCTCTATAGTCTGGAGATGAGTTGTAGGTTGGCATCCCCAAATCAATGTGTTAAACTGGAGTACCTTTGCACAGAATTGCACTGTTAGAAAATGGTATCCTCAGCCTTGTAGAGTGAAATCCACCACATCAACCAAAACCATAAGGACAGAACCAGATCCAGCAATGTAGAATTCTCTCATACATTGATTTGTGGATATATTTAATATAAATTTAATATAAATGTATTAAAAAGTGTTCACTATGAAAGATGACATTCAAATCTACACTTCTGTATAGCCAGTTTGGTGTAGTGGTTAAGCGTGCGGACTCTTATCTGGGAGAACCGGGTTTGATTCCCCACTCCTCCACTTGCACCTGCTGGCATGGCCTTGGGTCAGCCATAGCTCTGGCAGAGGTTGTCCTTGAAAGACAGCTGCTGTGAGAGCCCTCTCCAGCCCCACCCACCTCACAGGGTGTCTGTTGTGGGGGAGGAAGGTAAAGGAGACTGTGAGCCTCTCTGAGACTCTTCGGAGTGGAGGGAGGGATATAAATCCAATATCTTTTTCCTCTTCTTCTACCCTACCCTGTAGATTCTCTACCCTACCTGATCAGTACCATGTGTGTAAGGTGCTGTTGCAGTTTTCAAGTCAAGAGATGTTCAGAAGTGGTTTGCCATTGCCTTCCTCTGCACAGCAACCCTGGAATTTCTTGGGTCCTATGTAAACACTTCCCAGAGGGGACCCTGGTTAGCTTCTGAGATCTGATGAGATCAGGTTAGCCTAGGTCATCCAAGTTCTCGGCTTATTAGTATCACAGTTTTAATAATCAGTTTGCCTTCAGTAATAATAATCAGTTTTTTGGGGGGTGGGGGGTGGGGGGTGGGAGGGAGGGAGCTAGCTTCAAGAAAAAATGGTCAAGGCCTGAGTTAGATAATCTAATATTATATATAACAGAGTATTTTATATATATTCCCCTGGTATCACGCCAAATTAAAAAGAATCTAAGCTCTTAGCATAGGTCCATACACTTGATGAAACATTTAAACAATTAAATTGCAAGGAAAGTCTGATGGAATATTTTCCTCACATTCTCAATGGAGTACTCTTTCCCTGCAATCTCAGCTATTTTGGCTATGACTTCAATGTGATCCTGAAGCTTCATATCCAGGCAGCGTGCAAATGTCAGATTGGCCTTGGGCTTCACGTTGATTTTGATCTCCTCTGAAAGCATCTCCCAGTGTCGGTTGCGCATCCCAGGATTACGTAGGCCTTGAATAAGGGGTATGTATGGTTTGAACTCCTCAATCTTGCCACGGATTTCCACAGCCACATCTTGGCATGCTTTATAAATTATGAAAAAGTTCCATTAAGCAAGGGTTCTAAGGATACCACATTGCATAACACACAGTACACTGTAAACCAGGTCCAGATCGGAATACTGTAAATGGAAAGGAGTGAGAAGCACTGGGCTTCAACCATGGCTAAGTTCTTTATTTGTATGTCTGAATTTAAATTATGTGTTCTTGTACATACAAAATTGGATCCACTGAGTCATCAAAGTAAGATCTTTCTCATGTTCCTCTCCCTCCAGTAGTTCTTTCCAACCCTGTATAAATTTATTCCTGGGTTGCAGAATCCATGTGAACTAACAGCCATATGAGTTAAGAGGCAACAGAGAGGAAGGGGAAGGGGATGAAATTGCCCTTTCTGCTTCTTTTGTCAACAGAAGGGCTTGAAGGGGGTGATTTTGCCTCTCCCCCCCAATTTTCTGTGGTTGGAAAGGACTATTGTTGGAAAAGGAATGAGAGAACGATCCACAGTCCTTGAGTCCATGGATCATTGAACCTAATCCATACATTTTATACTTGAGATTTGATCCCTTTCAAACTGCAGTCAAACTGCAGTCATGGGAATGACAACGGTCACACTTTTAAATGCTCTAATTTACCATGTTTTAACATACACTTATGCAACCTCTGGCTGCTCTTGCAAGCAGAGAAATAATACCCCAGCACTGCCTTTGACAAGATCATAACATGATAATATAAAAAACAGCCAGGTTTTTGAAAAACGACTTGAATTTAAATGTATTTTTCTAATCCTCCTGTTGGAATGAATCACCCTTATTCAGATATTCATTCCATTTCATCCTCTGTTAAGGTTTATTCGCTGCAGCATTTATACTAGTTCACTGTTTAGAATAAATCAGTTAAAAAAAGAGTCAAGAACCCTCACTATTACTGAATATATTACAATGGAAATATAAAGCAAATGATGAAGATAATTTTAGAAAGAGTTTGCAATTATTTATTTATTTTATTCAATTTGTATCTCGCTCTATCCCCCAAGTACATAATATTTAAATTAACATCTGATGGCAGCTTCTGATCTGTAGGAAGGCACCTTAAAGACCACCTGTTTTTATTCCAGCATAAACTTTTATGGATTAGAGACCACAAGCAATTTATGGTTTATGGTTTAATTGTATTTTTAAATGTTTTAAACTGAAGTTGTTTTAATTATTATGTTGTAAACCGCCCTGAGACACTTAGGTGAGAAGGGCGGGGTATAAATCTTAATATAAATAAATAAATAAATAAATAAGTTTATGTGGCGTAGAAACTTCTTAATCTTCAAAGTGAAAGACCCCTGTTTAGCTTCGCTGCACTGGACTAACATAGGTACCTCTCTGCAACTCTGATGAAGCATTTCTACAGGATGCAGAATGAACTGAATGATTTTTTAAAAGATAACTTGAAATTCCTTGAAACTGGTTTCACACTTTGTAGAGCTCTTATGTCATCACAGTATACCAATTCAGATCACATATATAATAAGAGAATTAAAAATAAGACGTCCATCTCACTTCTCTCCAGAGCCACAAGTAATCAGTTCAAAATCCTGCAATTACCTGGAATATCCTTGAACTGCTTCACACACTTGTGCATTGTCTTAAAAGACTCGTTGACATTCTTCTCCAGCTGCTCTGCATCAATTGCAGACAGAGGATCATTCATCCAGCTTTCAGACCAGCGAAGCCAGTCTGATGCTGTAGTCCAGAGATCATAGAATGGCTGGAAATCTTTAACCATCTTGGACAATTTATCATACTGTGGAAAGCAAGAGAACATTGATAACTTATGGAGATACATGTTTCAAGCAAGATAGTTACTACTGTGCCCTAAGAAGATAGGTTTAGTGATATTTTACCATGCAGTCAGAGTTAGCATGGTAACTTTATGGTCCTTTATGACAGCATATTATGTCCCTTTCATTTTGAAGAGGCCAGTAAATAGGCATGGAGCCCTGGCCCTACATCAAGAAAGTCATCTTTAATGTATTAGACCAGGGAAAGCTTTCCAACTGTCTCTAACCATGCCCAGATGGATACAGTGATGCAGGCATTACCACAGCCTGTAATGTGGACTGGCAGGAACCAGCTGGGAAACATACAGAATGGAATAATGGGAATATATGAATTGCAAGGGATATACATATGTATTGGATACACATCCATTGCCTTTCAAAATCACTGTGTGAATACACACCTAATAATTAGCTCCACAATAATTAGACAGCCACAGGGGGATAATGTGCTAATATAATGTTGGCAATAATATGCACAATTCCTTTTAATTGCAAGAGGTGGTGAAGCAAAGATTCAATATATATTTATATGGTATTCAGATCCCATGAGTGGATTGGCCATTAAGGCTCCCATGAAAAGTCCCAGTGGCAATGGCCTGGGAAGCTGCTCCCACCCTGGCCAGGGCCATCTTAAACCATGGACAGCCCTATGCAAGGGATAGCAGAAGCCACTGCAAGCTGATGACCCCTGCATCACATGAGGCAGGCAGGAGTTGCTGCTGCAAACCAGAACCCCTGCCTCATACCAGGTGGGCAGTAGCTGCAATGCTGAAAGTCAGCAGTCCCCCCTTGTATGAGGTGGCTGCAAGCTGCTGTACAAGGTGGGCAGGGAAGAGATGGCTGCCCTCACCTCAAGAAATGGGACGGAGCTCCTATGAGCCTGTTCCTTCCCTCTCTGTCCCCTAACAGGGGACCAGGGCCAGGCCTTCTTTCTTCTCCCTCCTGCCCCATTTTTCGGTGCTGTTTTGTTTCCCTAGTCCACCATGGCCTATCTCATGATCACTGCATAATGAAAATGCTGAGACTTTTGCTATAAATTGTTATATGCATTGCTTGTATCTTCAGACTTTTCTTGAATGAGCACAGGAGAAATTAATGGATTATGCCAATAATTAGTGAGTTTTCCTTCTTATCATTCATTTACAGAGGTATGCACAGCCCCATAAAAGAAAAAAGGAACAGGACCCTTACACTAGTCACTGGCATGCCAAAGATTCGCTCCCTATTGTTGTAGAGTAATGCCATTTGCTGGGAGTCCTTCAATTGCTTCTTGATTCTTCTTGCTTCATTGGCTATCTCATGGGCCCGATTAATATCCATGTGTGCAGAAAACCCAGCCACAGCAAGCTGTGAGACAAAAACAAGTGTGACATGTAGGAAGATAGAACCCATCCATTCTAAGGAAACATAGAGATTTGAGAAACAGTTGAGACATTTAGCTTCTTATCCAATTGTGCCAGGGTTTGGATCTCTCATCTTTTATATTGTTATAACCAATCATTTCTAACAAGTCATGAAAATTCCCTCTTTGTCATGGTGAAGCTTACTGGATTAACAAACCTGATTAAAGGATAATTCACTACAGCAATATTTGCTATATTTACAGACAATTATGGTTGCCAACTGCTTGGGGAAAAAGTCATGTTGCTTTAACTAATAACAGCTTAATGTGCAAAGGAACTTCAAAAACAGAATAGAGAGATAAATTGCTGAATTACAAATTATCATGAAACTTGGAACAAACACCTCCCCAGGACTGAACAGGGATATTGGGTTTTTATCTCATTACATAAGCTAAACCAACTCTCACTGAGTATAGCTGTGCATCCACAGTGTTCCAATGTATTTCTCTTTTAGAACAGTGTATCAGAATGTTTTTTTTGTGTTGACATGCTCAAATGAGGGATGTGTGCTGTTTGTCTCATTACATATACTAACCTTCCACTATACTTTAATGCACCCTGTTTTTCTAATGGCTAACTTATATTATTTCTCTTTTAGAACAGTGTTTCAGAATATTTGTTTTTTGTTTTTGTTTTTTTGTATTGACATATTCAAATGGGAGATATCGGCTGTTTGTCTTATTGCATATACCAACCCATCCTCCACTGTCTTTTTTTCTAACAGCAAACTATAATGAATGTTATAATCTCTTGAGAAACCATGCCCTCTATTTAAACTAACAAAGCCAGAATGTTACCTAAATTTATGGCACTTCACATCTACAACAGCAATCTGCTTTTTATCACCCTCCATCAGCCCTGCTTTGTCCTAACACTAACAAACACAGATCCCTATTTGTGATTCTTTTAATCTGCTAAAAACATTCCCATGATTCTAAACTGCCCACTTATATTACGAATTGCTGCTTCCATTCCCATTTTGTCTGATGAAGTCTGCTTAAGAGCATACGAAAGCTTACATTCTGAATAAAACTTAGTTGGTCTTAAAGGTGCACTTGTCTACTGCTTTGTTCTATTGCTTCAGACCAACACGGCTGCCTAGTGGGATCTAGCTTAATGTGGTGTTACGTATCAGATGTTGTTATGTATCTCTATGTTTTTGACTTTGCTTTTGGACCAGCATGGCTGTACATAAGTTCCCTCACTTTAGAATGTTATGTCTGACATGTTTATTTGGTTGGATCCATAGGTAGATTTGAAAGAGGGGGCAAATTTTGCCAACTCCTCCTTGTACTATAGATGCTCCTCAGGGTTCCCCATTTCTGCAGAGCAGCATTTCAGGGAGCATTTTAGACAGCAGTGGAACAAAGGTGAGGGAATAGTCAGAAATCCCTTACATCAGTGGAAATTACTGCTGGATTCAACCCGTTTTGTATTTCACTGTTGTGAGTTTCTTTGAATAAAGGTTTCTCATAGAATAGAAATATAAAAGTTAAAAATAATTGTCAAAGAAGTGAAACGCAATAATCAGACGAGCCTTACTTTCATTATGCCCATACAAAGCATATATACATAATGAGCAAGATTAAGCTGGGCCCTGTGCATGGCAATGTTGTTAACACAGCTCTCAGATGAGCATGTGCAAAAAAAGCCTGGGGAGGGGAGGATTAATAAATTAATTCTAGCAGTCACTGGAATAAAAAGAGGATAGGAAACAGTGAGAGATGGGATGGTCCCATCTTCATAATGAATAAATTAAATATGAAATGTCGCTGTGACTTTCTGATTTTTCACACAATTCCACGTCTTGACATGGTTTGCTTTGGACTTAGTTTATCTTTTGGAACCTAAAGATTACTGCTTCTACTTAAGACCAATAGAGGGCTAAAATATCTGTACCTGAAGGCCATCCAGCCGTTCCTGGAAGTTAGTTTGATCCATGAATTGAATTTTTCGGAACCTCTCTTCATCTTCTAAGTGCTGCTGCCGAATCTGTTCAATTTGTCCGCTGATCTTGAAAGGCCAGCCACTTGCAGCCCATCTAAGAACACAAAGAGAGTTAGAAGAAATGCCTTATGAGGAAATGGGCAGAATACTAATGAAGCTGCTACAAAACAAATGCAGGTGAAATTCCTGGAACTAAAACAGGAACACAGATTAACCAACTTGCCTCATCTCTAGAACTTCATCCCCATATCTATTCTCTTGTGGATTGTATATGCCAGTGAAGATAATTCTGTTTTCTCCAGCTTTTTATGTTTTTTATTATTGTGTATTTTAATATATTTTATAAGCTTGTCCACACTCCAGTTTGTAAGGGAAGGTTAAGATTTATAAGGACCCCAAGGATGAGAGAACGACCCTTGGCACTTACCGTGAGGGGTCCTTCTCCTAAGAGGACAGGAGGACATCTTGGGTGTTTTCCCACCGTCCAATCAGGGAGGCAGGAATCTAAAAGATCTTCCCCTTCCTGTGGCTGTGGGAACCACCCCTCAGTTCGGGTGACTCCGAGAAGCAGTACGAAAATCCTATATCTAGTAAAAAAAAGGAACTTCTCATGCAAACAGTTAACGTTACGTCAGGTACAACTGCCTAAACGCGGCAGATTGAAATTCAAGGTAAACCCTAAAAAAGGAACGTAAGAGAGAAAAAACAGGTCCATGACAATGGACATAATTAGTAGAAAGTACCAGCAACAGGTGTAGAATAAAGGAGTAGGAACAGGCTGCCCAAGGTAGGGCGATAGATGGGAGGGCAAGATGTCCTCCTGTCCTCTTAGGAGAAGGACCCCTCACGGTAAGTGCCAAGGGTCGTTCTCCCTAAGAGGCGGAGGACATCTTGGGTGCTCCCAGAGCAGTATTGTTAAGCAGGGTGGGGTCGCCCTACTCGGGCAGGACGTGTTGAAGGATTCGCCTGCCGAAGGCGGCGTCTGCTGATGCGTAGCCATTCAGTTTATAGTGCCGGATAAAGGTGGATATTGAAGACCACGTAGCTGCCTTGCACACCTCCTCGACAGAGGCGTTCTTATTGAAGGCCGCGTTGGCCGCTGAACTCCTGGTCGAATGTGCCGTGATTCCTTGTGGAACTTTGAGGTGTAACACCTTGTATGCCTCCGTTATGCACTGCTTGATTGCATAACTGATGGCAGACTTGGACATCTTCTGTCCCATTCTGGGTTCTGCCACATTGACAAACATGGCGTCAGATTTACGAAATGTCTCAGTCCTAATCAAATAGATCTTGAGTGCCCTGCGCATGTCCAAGGTATGCCACGTGCGCTCCTTCGGGTGCTTGGGATCTGGACAAAACGATGGTAGGTTGATCTCCTGGCTCTGGTGGAATCTAGAGGAAATCTTCGGGCGGAAAGTGGGATCCGGGTACAGAACGACCTTGTCCTTATGAAATACGCAAAGTTCCTTCCTGACCGACAGCGCACCGATTTCCGAGATCCTCCTGGCCGAGGTTATTGCCACCAGGAAAATCGTCTTCATGCGCATTATCCTTAATGGTATGGACATTAATGGTTCGAAGGGTGGATTGGTTAGAGCCGAGAGCACCGTGTTCAGTCGCCAAGTTGGAAAGCGATGCGTTTGTGGTGGAGAGCTCAAGGAAGCCCCTCTAAGGAACCGCCGGAGGTGTGGATGGGATGGCAGATGTACGCCATCTACCTGCTGGAGAACTGATGCCAGGGCCGCGACCTGTCGTCTGAGAGTAGCCAGTTTCAGCCCGGATCGGAGGCCGTCTTGAAGAAATTGTAGGATCCTAGGGACCGTAGGCTGTAGCGGGTCCACCTGTTTTCTCCTACACCACCTGTGGAAGGCCTTCCAAGACGCGTTATAGATCCGTGTAGTGGATTCTCTTCTGGAAGCTAGAATTGTATTGGCCACATCACTAGAATAGCCTAGGTCTAGTAGTGATCTCCTCTCAACCTCCACACGGTCAGACTCAGCCATTCGGGATGGGGGTGCCATACTGGTCCCTGCAATAGCATGTCTGGTTGAACTGGTAGGTGGAGAGGTTCTTCTACCGACATCTGCTGAATTGAAGAAAACCAAGGACGACGAGGCCACCAGGGTGCAACTAGTATGACCTCGGCCCCCAGCCGGCTGATCTTCCTGAGCAACTTGGGAATGACCGGTATCGGGGGAAAGGCGTATAGGAGATCCTGCGGCCATGGAGATGTTAAGGCGTCTGTGGCCTCCGCCCGACTGTGGTAGTACCTCGTGAAGAACCAAGGGAGCTGGTGATTCTGGTGAGACGCAAAGAGATCCAGTGAGGGTGGGCCGAAATGGTTCACTATCTTCAGAAACAAGGCCCTGTTGAGCGACCACTCCCCTGCTTGAATGCTCTCCCGACTGAGCCAGTCTGCTTGGACATTGCAGGCCTCCTTGATGTGCTCCGCTCTTATTGATTTTAAATGGAGTTCCGCCCATTCGAATAACTTCGCAGCCTCCTTGTAAAGGGAACTGGACCTGGACCCCCCTTGATTGTTTAAGTAGGCTTTCGCCGCTATATTGTCCGTTCACACTAGCACGTGCTGTCCCGATACCTGGACCTGAAAGTAGAGTAGTGCCAATCGTATGGCCCGGAGCTCCAGAAGGTTGATTGGAAGAGTCGACTCCTTGGCTGACCACAAACCCTGTGTGGGAACCTCGTTGAGAGTAGCCCCCCAACCTGAGAGGCTGGCGTCTGAGAACAGTTGTAGTTCTCTCTCTGCGGCGTAGATTCTTCCCTGCCGAAGGTTGGTGGTCTTGGTCCACCACAGAAGACTCTCCTTGACCTTCGTCGGTACCGTCAGTGAGATGGCACATCTCTCCATGATGCGGAGTTGATAGGGTCGTAGAAACATTTGCAACTGTCTGGTGTGATGGCGACCCCACTGTAATGCCTCGAGATTCGAGATCAGGAGACCCATGAGCCTTGCTAGTGTCAGGAGCGTTGATGATGACCCCTGAATCACCTGCTGTACCGGAAGGAATATGGAGTTCAAGTTGGTGTCGATTATCATGCCCAGATGTTCCAGTCTCTGGGTCGGATGCAATTGGCTTTTGGATAGGTTTATTAAGAACCCGTGCTGTTGAAGGCAATTGACAGTGCGCTGGACGTCCAATTCCGCTTCCCTCCTCGACGAAGATCTTATCAACAGGTCGTCGAGATAGGGGTGCACGTGGATTCCCCTCTGTCTGAGGTGTGCTATCGGATTCACCAGGACCTTGGTGAACACCCGCGGTGCCGTCGCCAGGCCGAATGGAAGGGCCCTGAATTGGTAGTGCGATCTGTTCACGCAAAAACGAAGAAATCTGCGATGCGTGGGTAGGATCGGAATGTGCAAATAAGCCTCCGTTAGATCCAGTGATGCCATGTAATCTTGGTGATGTAGGGCTTCTGTAATGGACCTGATGGACTCCATTCCGAAGTGTCGAAGTTTGATGTTCTTGTTCAGGAATTTTAAGTCCAGGATCGCCCTCCAGTCCCCGTTCCTTTTGGGCACTGTGAAGAAGATCGAATAGACACCTTGATATCTCTGGTTCAAGGGAACTTGTTCTATAGCTGCGATCTCTAGGAGGTGGTCTATAGCCCTGAGGGTAACATTCCTCCGACCCGGGTTTGAGCGAAGAGGAGAAACGATAAAGCGGTCTGGGGGTGAGCGCTTGAATTCTATCGGGTAGCCCCGAGTAACAATGTCCAGAGTCCATGAGTCCGCCCGTGACTCCCTCCAGGCTTGATGGAAGTGAAGCAAGCGGCCCCCTACTGGGATGAGATCCCAGTCATGCCTTACTGGGCTTGGGGCCCTTCTCAAACTTGTCCGATCGGTTGGGCTGGTTCCTCTGGAATCGGGGGTTGGAGAAGTTCTTGCGGAAAGTTTGTTTGGATTGACTCCAGGATTGTCTTCTGTATTCTTGTTTAGGCTTGGAGAAGTTGGCTGTGTTACGAACCGAACCCCCGTCTGTCGGGGCGTCTCAGAAACTTTGGCATTGCTTTCTTTTTGTCTCGCGTCTCCACCAGGATCTTCTCCAGTGAGTCCCCGAATAGCTTCTCTCCTTGAAAGGGATAGCCTGACACGATGGATTTTGAGTGATTGTCGGCTGGCCACGCTCTCAGCCATAAGCCCCTTCTCGCGACGGTGTTAGCTGCCATCGCCCTGGCTGAGAACGAAAGAGAGTCCAGTGAGGCGTCCGCTGAGAACTCTGCTGCCCGCATGAGTCTGCTGGTGCCCTCCAGAATCCTCTTATCCGTGTCTGGTACGAGTTGTGCTAAGCGTCTGACCCACACTATTGCTGCTCTAGCCACAATAGAAGTAGCAGTAGTTGCCTTGATGGCCAGGGCTGTGGCCTCGTGGCTCCTCCTCAAGGCCAGGTCTATTTTCCTGTCCCAACTGTCGCGGACTGAACCCTGACCGTCCTCAGCTAGCAACCCCTGGGACTGTAGGGCTGCCACGGGAGCATCGACCAGGGGAACCTGTAACATATCGTTAGCAAAGGAGGGAAGCTCATACAATCTTTTGACAGAATTGGGAACCTGCTTGCTGACACTTGGTTTGGCCCATTCAGCTTTTAAATGACGTTCAAAGAACTCTGGGAAGGGGAAGACGTTGTCCGAAGCACGGTGCCTCGGGAAGAACTCTGCGTTTCCCTTGGGCTTATTTTTGGGGTTAGTCAGGGAACTTGTAGTTTCCTGTTCCTCAGGTGACCCCTGAAGGTCCAGTGCAGCTAGCACTTTGGGAAGAAGAGATTGAAACTCCTCTGGTTTGAAAAGGCGTGAGGAGGGTTCTGGCACAGTAGTGCTCTCTATTTCTTCATCTGAGAGGAATTCACCCTCCTCCCGTTCTTCCCCATAAGACTCCCCCGATAGAGCTTCATATGGGAGCCTCTCACCCTCCCGGAAATCACTGGCTGAGGAACCCCTTGGAGCCTTTGAATGCCCCCTGGATCTCTTGGGAGATGGGGATCTGGAGGAGGAAGCATGGCTAGGGGACCTTGGTCTCTTGTGGGTGGCTGCCATAACTGCTGCACCCACAGTTTGTTTTATGGAGTCTAAAAATTCTGCAAACAAAGAGGGCCCCATGGTGGGTACGTTACCAGAGCCCCTCTGGGGCTGGTAGGTCTGCGGAGCTTCCTGAGTTGGCTGGTCACTGAAGGCGCTGGGGTCTCCCGCCTGGAGATTGGTATCCATCGTCCCCCACCACTGGAGGCTGTCGGCCTGCCGGCCCGCTTCCTTTCGCGCCTTTTTGTGGCGCTCAAAATGGCCGTCGCGGCCGGAATGCAGTTCTGAGGAGGCCTCCTCCGCTGCAGAATAAGACCAGCGCCGCTTCCTTTCGTCTTTTCTTCTGCCCCTACAGGGCACATTGCCGGCAGCCGAGGCAAGCCCCAAGGTCATGCCGGCTCCGGGAAGCGGCCTTTCGGCCCCGCGCGATGCGTCGGGCGCCGAGTCGTCATCTAAAAAAGGATCTCTCCCCCGACGTGCCATCTGGCCTCTATTCGCGCCACGGCTTGCGTTTCGCTCGCGGTTTCCGCGGCGCCGCTCCTCTCTCCGAAGGAAAATGGAAAGGGGGGGGGGAGGAGTAGCGAAAAGAAGAAGAGCTGGTGAGTGAACAAAGGGCTGCAGTATTTAGACGAAGGGTAAAGTAGAATAATTAGATTAGGATAGGAAGGAGAAGAAAAAGATCTGAGGAAAGTTTTTTTTTTTTTTTTAAGAAATTAGTCTCTCTCCAAGAAAAGAATAGGAGCCTATTCTAAACACTTGCTCTCCCTGTTGAGGCAGGAACAGAACTGAGGGGTGGTTCCCACAGCCACAGGAAGGGGAAGATCTTTTAGATTCCTGCCTCCCTGATTGGACGGTGGGAAAACACCCAAGATGTCCTCCGCCTCTTAGGGAGAACTTGAGCTTCTGCTCCCCAATATAGGAGAAGAGTGTGCTGGTAATTGGGGATTCCCTACTGAGAGGGGTAGAGAAGAAGAAGAAGATATTGGATTTCTATCCCGCCCTCCACTCCGAAGAGTCTCAGAGCAGCTCACAATCTCCTTTACCTTCCTCCCCCACAACAGACACCCTGTGAGGTGGGTGGGGCTGGAGAGGGCTCTCACAGCAGCTGCCCTTGCAAGGACAACCTCTGCCAGAACTATGGCGGACCCAAGTCCATGCTAGCAGGTGCAAGTGGAGGAGTGCGGAATCAAACCCGGTTCTCCCAGATAAGAGTCCGCACACTTAACCATTACACCAAACTGGCTCTAGAGGTTAAAGTGTGCCAATTGGACTTGTTGTCTCAAGAGGTATGCTATCTACTGGATACTACACTCATATAGACTTCTGCTATGAAAGCATAGGTGAAGCTTTACTGATATATTACCCATGCAGACCTTCCCCCTTACAGGGCCTTGTCAGAAGTGAAACTAAGAACAGCAGCCTCTTTAAGGAACATGATTCTGTACAACATATTCTCCTTCGGTGTTCTCATTATTCTTCTCTGCACCACTACTGGAGTCGTCCTCTTCTGCCCTCTTCAAACCCTTTGACCGATAATAATTTAGCCTTTTTGTTATCTGACAAGTCTCTCGAAATCACTGCATCTGTGGCTGAGTTCCTGTCATGTGCATGGAAGTTAAGAACTAGAGAATATAAAATATAGATCTATTCTGCCTATCTGCTCTGCCTTTTTAACTTCAGTGGGTTCTGGTTGGTGGTGACCCTTTTTTACATTTTTAGGTGTCTATTTTTTGGACTGTTTATCCCTGTTTTATTGTATTACTATGCCATTAAAGGTTCATTTGATGATAAGTAACTCAGGAAAGCAAGGATTTCCTCCATCCCAGACCTTCTCACACTTAGCACTTCATAAACAGTTCAAAAGGAACCCATCTCCTTTTCTCCTGTGAATAGCCTCTGTCTCCAGATGGTGGAGAGTAAAGAGGGGAGGGACTCTTGCATTCCTAGAAGCCAGCAACATCTCTGGGAGAGACAAGATCACCTTTCCCAGACCATCCTGAGAATGTTACATATTTAACACAGCAATCTCATAATATACTGCATAGTAAGATGGTGGCAGTTCATAAAGAACAACTCATGAAGGAAGGCATGGCAGGATCATATGGATTATATGGATCCTGATAGGTTCACACATCCATGATGCAACAGAAAGGGTAGGAAGACTCATCAAGACCACAGATTATTATTCTTTCTTGCTGATCCATGTGGGAACAAATGATACTGCCAGAAACAGCCCAGAACATATTAAAAGAAACTATGTGGTTCTGAGTAGGAAGGTGGACCTGGGAGCACAGGTTGTGTTTTTGTCTGTTCTTCCTGTTGAAGGCTGTTGCCTAGCTGGGGAAAGAAGAATACTGCAAATAAATGACTGGTTATGTAGACGGTGTCATCAGAAAAGGTTTGGCTTTTTGGACCATGGATTATACTTTTGAGATGAAGCTCTTCTATCAGAAGATGGCTTGCACCTCTTGACGGTAGGAAAAATGTGTTTAGTAAGAGCCTTGCAAATCTAATAAGCAGGGCTTTAAACTAAATTGTATGGGGGAGTGAGACAAAAATTCAAAGCCTAGTATGATGCCAATAACTGGAGATAAGAATGTTAAAGTTTTGCAGAGAGTGGCTCATATGCTAGGTAATATTAACTTGCAGGTAAGTACAGAATAAAACATGGATTCCAATGTCTCTATAAGAATGAGCAGATTATAGGAAACAAGCAGGAAGAACCAGAAATACTAATACAGGATGGGGACTTTGACCTAATAGGCATTACTGAAACTTGGTAGTATGACACTCACAATTGGAATATTAGGACTGGGAGATGCAACTTATTTAAAAGGGACAGATAAATAAGGAAGGTCAGAGGAGTCACATTATATATAAAGGAGATATATACTTGTGAGGAAATATATGAATCTAAGCATAGCAATTCAGTTGGGAGTCTCTGGGTGAAAATAAATACAAAAATATTATGGTGGGCGTCTGCTATAGATCACCAAGCCAGGCAGGGGACTTGGATGAGATACTCCTACAATAGATTACAAAGTTCTCAAAGAGACAGGACATGGTGGTCATGGAAGGTTTCAGTTACCCAGATATCTGTTGGAAGTCCAACTCTGCGAAAAACAAAAGATTTAAAAAAATCCTGACGTTTTGCTGACTTCATCTTCCTGAAAGTGGAAAGGGAAACAAGATCTGCTATCTTTGACTTGATTCTCACCAACAGGGAAAAACTGATTGACAAGATGAAAATAGTGGGCACCCTGAGGGAAGGGAAAAGCAGCCTCAGGGAAGGGAAAAGCAGTATGTAGTCAGACATACAGGTTGGATTTCAGGAAAGCAAATTTTGACAAATTTGGAGTTATGCTAGGTAAAATCTCATGGTCAGAAATACTTCAGGAAAAGGAAGTTCAAGAGGGGTAGGAGTTTCTTAAAAGTGAAAGATTGAAGGCACAATCACAAATGATTCCTCTAGGAAGGAAAAATGAGAGAAGCCTAAAGAATCTAAGGTGGCTCCATAAACAGCTTTCTAAGGACTTGAGAAATTTCAAAAGACTCATTTAGGAAATGGAAGGAGGGTATTTCAACCAAGGATGAATATAAACAAATAACCAGTGCCTATAAAGAGAAAGTTAGGAAAGCTAAAGCTCAGTTTGAGTTTAGGCTAGCAAAAGATGCTAAAAACAACAAAAAAGGGTTCTTATGTTCGAAGTAAAAAAAAAAAGAGCAAGGACATGGTAGGCCCATTGCAGGGACAGGAAAGTGAAATTGTAACATGTGATGAAGAGAGGGCAGAACTGCTTAATTCCTACTTTTCCTCAGTCTTCTCTTCTGAGGGAAACAATGCTCAACATGGCAAAAATAGAATGCACGATGAAGGGAGTTGCAGGCTAGGATCGGCATAGAGGTATTACATAAACAGTTCCTTTAAATGAAACAAAGTCCTTGAGGGCAGATGAATGCATCCAAGGGTACTCAAAGAACTTGCAGGTGTAATTTCTGAGCCTCTGGCCATTATTTTTGAGAATTCTTGGAGAACAGGTGAGTTGCTGGAAGACTGGAGTTGGGCAAATGTTGTCCCCATCTTCAAGAAGGTGGAAAAGGAGGATCTAGGTAGCCACCACCTGTCAGCTTGATGTCTATTCCTAGAAAAGTTTTAGAACAGATCATCAAACAGTCAGTCCTTGAGCATTTAGAAAAGGACAACTGTGATTACTGAGCCAGCATGGGTTTCTTGGGAACAAGTCATGTCAGCCTAAGCTTACCTCTTTTTTTGAGAAAGAAAGAGTTACTACCTTGCTGAAATAACTCTCTCTTTTTTTAGAAAGTTACTATCTTGTTGGATCAAGGGACTGCTGTAGACATAGTTTATCTTGATTTCAGTAAGGCTTTTGATAAGGTTCCACAAAATGTTCTTGTTGACACACTGGAAAATGCAGTTTGGATCCTATTCCTGTTAGGTGGATCTGTAACTGGCTGACAGATCACCCCCAAAGAGTGCTTGTTAATGGTTCCTCATCCTCTAGGAGTGAAAACTGGAGTGCCTCAAGGATTTGTCCTGGGACATGTTTTGTTTAATATCTTTATGAATGATCTGGATGCAGGAATAGAGGGAATGCTTATTAAATTTGCAGATGATATTAAATTGGGAGGGGTAGCAAATACAGTAGAAGACAGAGTGCAGATACAGGATGACCTTGACAGGCTGGAAAACCAGGCTAAAACAAATAAAATGAGTTTTAAAAGTAAAGTGCTGCATTTAGGTAGGAAAAATCCAGTGCATAATGATAGGATGAGAGAGGCAGTAGTATGTATGAAAAGGATCTGGGTTCTTAGTGGACTAAGCACTGAACATGAGTCAGCAGTATGATGTGGGAGCTAAAAAAGGCAAATGCAATTTTGGGCTGTATCAACAGAGGTATAGTGTCCAGAACATGCAAAGTGATGGTACTGCTTTACTCTGCTTTAGTTAGACCTCACCTGGAGTACTGTGTTCAGTTTTGGGCACCACAATTTAAGAAGGATGTAGACAAGCTGGAACATGTCCAAAGGAGGGCAACAAAGATGGTGAGAGGTCTGGAGACCAAGTTCTATGAGGAAAGGTTAAAGGAGCTAGGTATGTTTAGCCTTGAAAGGAGATGACTGAGAGGTGATATGATTGCTAGGGATGGGCACAGACAGAAAAATTTGGTTCAGTCCAGGGCTTGCAAGCCAGGTGGACCTGGACTGAACCTTCAAGACCAAAACCCCATCAGGTGTCACTGGGTGGCATCAGGCCCTGCAGGCCCCAGTGTGCCCATGTTACCCAGAAGCAACGTTCACCAGTTCTGGGTAGGTCAGGCCCCACCCATGACATGCCTATGTTTTCCAAAAGTGATGCAAGCTTCATGCCAAATGCAATCCCAAAAAGATCAGGGTGCATATCCAGGAAAAGCACCTTCCCTGGACATCAGTTTGTGAGCCCCAAACCAGGCCATGTCCGGGTCAGACTTTGGCTTGGTGCTTGGTCTTTGCCCATCCCTAACGATCACCATCTTCAAATACTTGAAGGGCTGTCATATAAAGGATGGTGTCGAGTTATTTTCTTTAGCCCCAGAAGTTTAGGCCAGAAATTAAATCAGAAGAGTTTTCAACTTAAACATTATGAAGAACTTCCTGACAGTGGAAGGATTCCTTGGAAGATGGTGGGCTCTTCTTCTTTGGAGGTTTTAAACAGAGTCTAGATGGCCATCTGACAACAACGCTGATTCTGTGAACTTAGGCAGTTCATGAGAAGGAGGGCAGGAAGGGTTGCATCAGTGCTTGTTCTCACGGCCCCTTCTTCAACACCCAGGGAAATGCTGATAGCCACTTTGGGGTCAGGCAGCAATTTTTCTCCAGGCCAGTTTGGCCAGGGATCCTGGAGGGGGTTGTTTTGTTTTGCCATCATCTGGGCATGGAACAGGTGTCACTGGGTGTGTGTGAGGAGTGGTATTTGTGAATTTCCTGTATTGTGCAGGGGGTTGGACTAGATGACCCTGGAGATCACTTTCAACTCTATGAGTCTACCTTGAAAGTTTATGACTGAAAGATGAGGTATAAATATTTTCTTAAATAAATGTTTACATAATTTTTCTCAGTCATATAAATTAAGAAAGAGAGAGTTTAAGTCATAGGGTTCTTGTGAGCCTCAACTTAACTGCAACAACAGTAATTTATTTTGCATTCTGAAGGTGTTCAGAAATTATTCACAATGGTGCTGTGGCTTTGCTTGCTTTAGGCATGTTTCTAAATATAAACTTCATATCCCCATCACCACCATTTTGTTTGCTAGCACATCAACACCTTCCCAGTTCAATGTTGGTGCAGGGGGGTGGGGGCGTGGTTGGCACTGAGGCCAGAAAGGTTGCCTACCCAGCCCTACATCAGAACCTATCCTAAGGGAGCAGAACACCAGGGTAAAGCATAACAGTCTGAGTGCATAATAATGAGTGACTACCATTCAGGAATATTCGGGCTGTGTACTGAACTACCATTTGACCTATAGTTCCACCTTCTGAAGTTATTTCCCCTCTCTACAGACTTTCTTGCTTACTTTATCTACTGTAGGGCAGGGGCTCTGTCTGAATAGTGTCCTGCAGCTTGGCTGCCTGACTTCCTGTATTTCAAATCAACAATGAAATTGTGGGAGCAATCTGGCAGGCTACTGATGGCCCCCGGCAATTCTCAAATCCCCAAGAGTATTTTATATCTACACAGGAATATGCAGCCTACCAATCTCCAGTAAGCATCCATTCAATCATTGCTTTTTCATAAGAAACAAGGCAAAATAAAGGCCTCCAGTTTGCTAAAAAGGTCAGAAACTACAAAATTGCCTCAGTCTCTGGCCTGCAGGCTTGTACTACCACATCTTCTGCATCTGAATCAGGTAGTTCAGTGGCATCTGTTATGGGTGCCTGAAGAGATTTGCTGAAGTCTTCTGATGTGTAAATAATGCCCTAAGGCAGAAAAGATGGTAACCGAAGCCAAAGGTCTTGCTCCCACTACAGGGAAAATGCCTTGTGCTTACTTGTCATTGAAGTCGTCTTGAGTCAAGTTGTAGAGGAATTCTTCCATGACTTCATATTCTTCCATGACCTTACTTATTAATTCCTGCACAGTGACACACACACACAGGGGACAGGGGGAGGAAGGAGGGGAGAGAGAGAGAGTTTAAGTACATGATCAAAATTTCATTCCAGCTGTGGTGTATTGTTATTGGAGAAAAATACTGCATATGAGTGAAATGCAGGGATTGGTGCATAGAGTAATTTTGCTATAATGAAAAATGGAAACACAACTCTACTATCTCTGTTTTTGGGGTACTAATGCAGCATAGGAAACCAACCAGATCTTGGGAGTTTCAAGAAACACTGGATTAGGCCAAAGAATACACAGGAATTTCAAGAAACATCAGGGCCCATGAGCCAACACTCCTCCACCCAGTGGTGCACTAGGTAGAAAGCTACACTTCTAAACATTTACTGAATAGGAAACTTTGAAGAAGGGATAAGTAATTCAAACAACAGTTGCTTTTTTGCTGCTGTTCCCTATCCCCATACAGCAGAAAATGAATCCATGAACAGAAATGATAGAGATGGGTATCCATGCACTGCAATGCATATACTTGAAAAATGGTGAAATTTCAAATGAATGCTTAAAATTTGTTTTTCCAGAGATCTTGTAAACATAAGATGCTTAATACACTATTAAAATTCCTCAACAGACTAGATCAGCTCACTTTAAAAACAACATGAAAAATCATTAGAGTTTTTTATTTAAATAATGTGTTCCCATTTTTCCAAGGAAAATGTTTATTTTATTTATTTAAGAACATAAGAGAAGCCATGTTGGATCAGGCCAATGGCCCATCCAGTCCAACACTCTTTGTCATACAGTGGCCAAAAAGACAGGTGCAATCCGGAGGTCCATCAGAGGAGCCAGGACACTAGAAGCCCTCCCACTGTTGCCCCCCCCCCAAAAAAAAGCACCAAGAATGCAGAACATCACAGACAGAGAGCTCCAACAATACACTAAGGCTAATAGGCACTGATGGACCTCTGCTCCATATCCAATCCCCTCTTGAAGCTGTCTATGCTTGTAGCCACCACCACCTCCTGTGGCAGTGAATTCTATGTGTTAATCACCCTTTGGGTGAAGAAGTACTTTCTTTTATTCATTCTAACTCGACTGCTCACCAATTTCATTGAGTCCCCACAAGTTCTTGTATTGTGAGAAAGGGAGAAAAATACTTATTTACCTTCTCTATTCCATGCATAATCTTGTAAACCTCTATCACATCACCCCTCAGTCAACATTTCTCCAAGCTAAAGAGCCCCAAGCATTTTAACCTTTCTTCATAGGGAAAGTGTTCTAACCCTTTAATAATTCTAGTTGCCCTTTTCTGGACTTTTTCCAATGCTGTAATATCTTTTTTGAGGTCTGATGACATTTAAAACATTTTTAAATATTCTGTGCCGCATAAATATTCTTATGCTAACAGAAGTTGATTTTCTTCTGCTTACTGTTCTAGATAATGTGCATTGTCTGAGACCATTTCCACACCTCAGTGTTGCTGCTGCTTTCCAGTGAGTTGAAGCACCAGCTGATGCTCTGACTTTGTGGCACCCCTTCCGCAAAAGTGCATTTATTTGAGGGATTTTTTTTTCTTGAATTCTGATCCAACCCTCCACATGTGTTCCACACTTCCTCTGAAAAGGGGTTTTGTGGCTTTCATAACATTGAAAACAAAGCTGGATGTATCTTGGGGAACAGCACAATTGTTACCATTTCAAAGGTCCCACGCTCCTGCTTAATCACCAACTAAGAAAATGGTTGGCAATCATGGAACTGGATACAACAATTCATAACAATGTTATTCAATAATTATGAAATGCACTAAATGTGTTGTCATGTATTTTGACAGGGATAGAACCATCTTTTTGAATATGCAGCAATGTTATAACATTGTAACATTGCAAAAAAGCTGGATGTATCATGGGAAACAGCATGGTTGCTGCCATTTCAAAGGTCCCTGCTCCTCCTTAGTTGCCAACTAAGGAAATGGCTGGCAAACATTCACAAAATCCTAGTGAAAATAATGTTCCATTTGCGCCCTGACCTGTATAGCCCAGGCAAGCCTGATCTCATCAGACTTTGGAAGCTAAGCAGAGTTAACTCTGGCAAGTACTTGGATAGGAGACCTCCATGGAATAACAGAGCCCAAAGGCAGGGACAAGCTTTACTCAGGCACCTCTATGAAAATCCTCCATGCCCCAGTAGGGGTAAGTCACCAGATGTCACCATGACTTCCAGATGCACACACACTCACATGCACACATAAAAATACTCCCCCACAAAAACCCCAAATAGTATTCCATTTGCGATTGTCAAACTGGATATGCTAATTCATAGTGTGATTAAGCACACTAAATGTGTCATCAGGTACTTAATCAGCAACAGAACCTCCTTTTTCTGTGTATATGTAGTGTTATAACAACATAACATTGTAGAGAAAAGGTTGGATGTATCATGGGGAACAACATAGCTGTCACGATTTCAAAGGTCCCCCACTTCTCCTTAGTTGCCAACAACGAAAATGGCTGGTGATCATCGAACTGGATACACCAATTCATAATAGGTTATCAAGTAATTATGAAGCACTCTAAATGTATTGTCATGTACTTTGTCAGTGATGGAACCTCTTATTTTGTATGTATGCATATGCAGTAGTGTTATAGCACCATAACATTGTAAAAAAAAATCTAGTTGTACCACAGGAAACAGCACAGTTGTTGCCAGTTCAAAGGTCCCCGCTCCTCCTTAGCTGCCAACTAAGAAAATGGCCAGCAAAGATTCCCACAAAATCCTAATACAAATAGTTTTCCATTTCCATTGGATACACCAATTCATAACAGTATTATCCAGTAATTATGAAGAATGCTAAATGGAAATATTGTGCATGTTGAGTTCCCATTATTATCAAATCAATTATATGTTCATTATTTTCAGATGTTTAAAAGACTGAATTGTTATCAAAAACAAACCAGGATTTACAGGGGAAGAGAAGGGGGGGGATAATAAAAAACAGGTGACAAAACCTACCCACAAAAAAAAAAGGAAAGGAAATTCATCGACAGGTAATTGAACAGAGAAGGCTACGTGAAACCTTGCTGCCTGTTTTGTCCTAATGTTATAATGCTGCTATATTATAATGGAAAAACTGTGTTGTAATGCAATCAACATTATACTTAAAGAAAATACTGGATCGCTCAGGGGACAACCTGAGGGAGGTGGAGTGAATAACAATACTGACAACACAAAAGGGCACCAGGAAACAAAATTCAAAATTGGGAATTCCTCATTGGAAACCTGTGAGTTCAGATATGAAGAGGAAAAAAAGGCTGAAAAAGCAGGTTTGGAAAATTTGGAGCAACAGGATGCTGAATTCAGATCAGCTCCTCAGGAGGCAAAAAGTTGTGGGGAAAGTTTTACAATCTTTGACTATTTAAGAATGCCAATAAGAAGGTTTACACTTGTGTGGAAATGTTATAAATGAAATGAAACACAGACTACATCTACACAATAAGTATTCTCTGTTTTACATTCAGTGTCACTGCTAATTATCTGCATTTTTCCACCCCTGGTCTTTGGTGGGCCTTTAGAAGAGCTTTTCTATACATTTGTAATTACCATAGTGTTATTGTTTTACAGAGCTATAGCAATTTTTTTTAAACCCTCCAGTAACAGAGAGGAAAAAATGCTGACAGTGAGATGCTGATGGAAGGAAAATGGTGCAGATGATGTGGAGAGGACCCTGGAAACTGTGCCTCTTTCTATCCAATCAATGCAATAATGTGCTTGGACAGTGCTATTCCTAAAAGACTTGAACAAAGCAAGGTTGGGAATGAACACTGGATACTTACTGTGAAGGATCACTCTCCTCTGAGAAAAGGAAGACATCTCCCCCCCCCACCCCCGCATCGTTTGTAATTTATTATTTTTGCAATTTAAAAAACCCTCCCACAGAACATGACCTCTCTCTATTTCAGACTAATATCAAAGTGTCCCCGTTTAAATGCATTCATTTCTCAGACGCTGTATGTCTTTCTTGGCAGAACAAATTCCTGACTGAGAAAAGGGGGGGTTGGTGAAAGGAAGAGTTTCCATTACTGAAGTTGGATGGGTCTCTCAGCAGAGTGGCCAGAATTGTACTGGAGAGGAGACGAGAGGATACGAGACAAGAGGAGAGGAGGGAGAGAGGGAGGGAGGGAGGGAGGAAGGAAGGAAGGAAGGAAGGAAGGAAGGAAGGAAGGAAGGAAGGAAGGAAGGAAGGAAGGAAGGAAGGAAGGGAGGAAGGAAGGAAGGGAGGGAGGGAGGGAGGGAGGGAGGGGACAACAACCCTGAGGAGTGGAGGCTTGCTTCTCCAGCATTTTTTAAAATAATGGCAGCTACGGTACTTCCCAAACAGTGAAACATGAATTATTTATTTATTTATTTATTTCTCAGATTTATATCCCACCCTCCCTGCCGAAACAGGCTTATTTGATATTCTACATTTGATAAAGAGTTCTGAGCATGGAGTCACTGTTTGCTCTACCATCACTCCCAAATACAACCTCAATAGTCACCTGCCACAGCCCAGTTCTTGATTTTGGGAGTTTCATACTTCCTTTTACTTGAGTACCACAGCAGCAGGGGGATGCTGATGGAAGGGAGAGTCATGACCTCAAAGGCCACCCAATCCAGAAAGTGTCAAATTCTCACTGGGCCAGGATCCCTCCCTGTCCTGGAGCACTGGTGAAGCCAACCACCACCTGTCCCACTTCCTGTGCCAGGTACGTGATGGTGGCTAATGTGAAGAAGCTGCCTTTCAGGCATCTCAGGACCACCATGTGGGAGACATTGCTGGTGGGTGCAATCCTGTCCCTTTTAACATTGAGAATGCCAGAAACGATCCCAAAGTCTTCTGGAGGAAATGAATCATCCAACAGCTCCACTTATAAGGCTGTACTGGAACCTGCAATGTAGATGTTGCACTGCAAAGTAAGGTCCCTGCCTTCCACAGAATCTCTGTTCAGCAGAGCCTTGGAGGCCAGGAGCCTAGCCCCTTCCTCACAGTGGACAGAGGCAAGAGGACCAGCACAGACAGGACCAGCAGCTTCATCTTTGCTTCTGCCACTGCCAACAGAACAGAAGAGAGCATCAGCACTGCCAGGTCTGAGTGATAGAAAAGGGGGACATCTTGATGGGTGTTCAATGTCCACTGTCCAGAGAGGCAGGAACAATTTTTTTCAACTTTCTGTCTCTGCCTGTGGCAGCCACTCTTTTAAGTTCTGGTAACTCTGAAAGCTGTAGGACTGAACATCAGTACTAGTAAAGAAAAACAAATGGACAAGAGCCAAACAACAACCTAAGAAAAATAGGCGATTCATACAATTAAGACAAGAAGCATAACTGCTGCTGATGACTTTGGCAGGGGCAAGATGTCCTTCTTTCCTTAGAGGAGAATGATAAGTATCCAGTGGTCATTCTCCTTCTTAGGCAGAGGACATCTTGATGGGACCTTTCAAAGCAGTATCCTCATTTAACGGGTGAGTCATCATCTTCCGGATTTAGAATATGCTGAGTAATAGACAGCCATCTTAAGATGTTTTACAGAGGCGGACATTATCAACCATATAGTTGTCTGGCAGGATTCTTCAGCTGTGGGTGTTAGATAATGGCTGCATCAGATGTGGCCCATCTAACTGAGTATGTGATGATCTCAACTGGTATGTCTAATTTAAACTTTGTATGCTGCAACGATACAGACCCTAAGAGAACTGCCAAAGTCTGATTTGACATCCTCCCTTCATTTGGTGGAGAGACAGATATGAATAAGGAATCGGTTTAAATGTATGTCTTATGTCCAAGGCGTGTTAGAATCATAGAGTTGGAAGGGACCTCCAGAGTCATCTAGTCCACCCACGTGCACAATGCAGGAAACTCACAAATACCTCCCCCTAAATTCACAGGATCTTCATTGTTGTCAGATGGCCATCTAGCCTCTGTTTAAAAGCCTCCAAGGAAGGAGAGCCCACCACCTCCTGAGGAAGTCTGTTCCACTGAGGAACCGCTCTAACGGTCAGGAAGTTCTTCCTTATGTTGAGCCAGAAACTCTTTTGATTTAATTTCAACCCATTGGTTCTGGTCCTACCTTCTGGGACCACAAAAAACAATTCCACATCATCCTCTGTATGACAGCCCTTCAAGTACTTGAAGATAGTGATCATGTCACCTCTCAGCGACCTCCTCTCCAGGCTAAACATGCCCAGCTCCTTCAACCTTTCTTCATAGGACTTGATCTCCAGACCCCTCACCATCTTCGTTGCCCTCCTCTGGACCCGTTTCAGCTTGTCTATATCCTTCTTAAATTGTGGTGCCCAAAACTGAACACAATACTCCAGGTGAGGTCTTACCAGAGCAGAGAAAAGCGATACCATCAATTCACATGATCTGGACACTATACTTCTGTTTATACGGCCCAAAATTGCATTTGCCTTTTTAGCCACCACATCACACTGTTGACTCATGTTCAGGGTATGGTCCACTAAGACCCCTAGATCCTTTTCGCACATGGGTATGGTCCACTAAGACCCCTAGATCCTGCCCACGGGCCAGGTGTTTGATACCCCTGCCCTAAAGTGTTCCAGTTTGGAAGCAAAACCAAAGAAAAACTTGCATGTGGAAGTAGCCTCAGATACGTAATTCTACAAATCTACCTATTATCTACTATATTTCAATAATTGTATACAACCTCTCTGACCACCTCTTACCTCCTGCACTTTCAGCTTTTCAGGGATTCCTTTCATCCACTCCCGCAGTTCAGCCAGCTCCTCAATGCTGTTTGGTTTTTCATAAATCTTTCGGCTGATAGCTTTGAAAGCTTCACATATCTAAAAGAAATGCTGAATCTGTAAATGCTAAGACTTAAACATAGGCATAATTGAGGGGGGAAATGGGTTGTATTCCTCCTGGAATGACCACTGGTTTTTATCAAAGACTAAAAATACTTTAGAAGAAGATATTGGATTTATATCCCGCCCTCCACTCCGAATCTCAGAGTGGCTTACAATCTCTTTTATCTTCCTCCCCCACAGCAGACACCCTGTGAGGTAGGTGGGGCTGAGAGGACTCTCACAGCAGCTGCCCTTTCAAGGACAACCTCTGCCAGAACTATGGCTAACCCAAGGCCATTCCAGCAGGTGCAAGTGGAGGAGTGGGGAATCAAACCTGGTTCTCCCAGATAAGAGTCCGCACACTTAACTACTACACCAAACTGGCTCTCTTTAAAGTCTGTTTTTCAAAGGGAAATAGAAGCCCTCTGAATTCCTGAAATTCAAGCCCAAACAACACATTATAAGGAGCACCTAGCTGCCGCCCAGAGTAGGGTACCCAGTCTTCTCCTCATACAATGTTAAAGAAAATGTATAACATTATACCATCATACTCAATGCTTCCCTGCTCAAGAGCTTAGAAAAACCTGAAGAGGGAGATTTTGGGGGATGGGGTAGAATTTCAAAATTGTTGCCTTCCACAAATGCTTCCCAGCTTATCACAATACGAATAGAGAATATTTTTGCACATTAATATACTTAGGAAACAGCAACAGAACTATTTTTACCTGATGCTTGTCATGTGTGGGTCCTGTTGTGCAGAAGCACTTGATTTAATTGGCTATTGATATCTCCTACCAAGAAACCACCACCCCAAATGTGTGTGTGGAGAGAGAGACAAACAGACAGACAACATGCCAAAAAGGTCTGAAAAACATTTTGGCAATTTTTACAATCCCTTTGCAATTTAAAATACGCAAAAGTGACTACAAAATTCCTCTTTTGGTTACTCCTTCAGTTGACAAGTACTACATATGAGACTCACATCTTCTACTTGACAGTGTAGATTCTTAGCCAATATGTCCAGCATAGAAGTGGCCAAGGCTTTGCACTTCTTGGAGAGGTTTTGCCTTACTCCTTCAACGCCAAGATGGAAGGGGCCAATGACTATAAAGCCTGGCAAACTGTTGTCCAGCATCTCCTTTTCTTCCAGATGTGTGTTTACTATCTCTCTCACTTCTTGAGCAGGTGGGCACTGTGCTTCATATGGTCTGAAGATATACAGAAATGCTGTTAAGGGAAGCCCAGTAACACAGGGCTACACACTGCCCCAGATTAGACCCTGTATTCACATTTATAGATGAAAATAGGATGAGCAATGGGAATACTTACGTTTCAAACAAAAGCAGGTTGCTTACCTGTAACTAATAATCTTTGAGTGGTCATCTGTGCTTTCACACCCTTGGTGTAGTATGCCTGCACTGATCCCGACTGGTACTTAACAAGGCAAGGGATTTTCACACCCAAACTCCCATGGGCATGTGCAGAGACCCCACCATGCATGCTCACTGGAGTGGATGCAGACATCCTGCCAGTTCCTTCTGATTGCTGTATGACCCTAAATAAAGCCAAAGGACTGACAGCAGTGTGGAAGGAGGGCAGGTGGTGTGAATACACAGATGACCATTTGAAGATCAGCAGTTACAGGTAAGCAACCTGTTTTATCTTCTTCGTGGTCTCTGTGCATCACATCCATGGGAGATTAGCAAGCTGGGAGTATAGCTGGAGGAGGGTGCTAGAGGTCACTCAGATACAGCAGACAGCAGGGTCATATTACCCATTCTGGAACACTGGTGCAAACAGACATCAAAGGCATAGGGCTAGATAATGGTATGCTGAGATGCCCAAGCTGTAGCCCTGCAGCAGACATAGCTGAATGGCCTCAAATGGGGCCAGGAAGTGACGTTTTGGCTAGGAGATGGTAGGGTTTAATAGTTCCCATTAGGCATTAGAAGTAACCCTCAAACCAGGAGCTCAAACAATGATTTTTTTGCCATCAAATCACATCTGACTTACAGCAGCTGTAGGTTTTTCAAAGCAAGAAACATTCAGAGACGTTTTGCCATTGCCTGCCTCTGTGTAGTGACTCGGCTATTCCTTTGTGGTTTGCAGTCCAAAGACCAGGCTCAACACTGCTTAGGTTCTGAGATCTGACTAGCCTGGGCTATTCATGTCAGGGCAACAAACCATCTTAACAGCAATTTTAAAAAGGAACCAATAATCCACATTGTTGGAACTCTCTCATCTTGTTCTGATCCTTTTGCCCTGAAAGTGAAATCAGTAGAATATGCCTGGTATCATTAATATTGAATATCCACCCACTGGGATTCACCACTCCCCTGTGAGCACTACGCAGTAAACACATTAATCTCATCTCGTTTTTAGAAGAACATCTTTTATTATCCCCTCTCTCTCCATATAAAAATACTTACTTTAGGAGTGAGTTGATATCACGATTATTCAATTCTAAGTACTTTTCATAATTCTTGGCATATGCTTGTAAAGGGATCAGTGCCTTGCGAATGCATGTGCAGATAGTACTACGCAGTTCTTCTACAGCTGGCTCATGCAGGCCCACAGATTCCAACAATGGTGTGCCACAAATGAACATGTTTTCAAGCACATACTGGAAAAATGCCAGAATCAATCATTAAACACAAGGAAAATTGCAGCCTGCTTCCATTTTCTCCACTGAGGCACTGCACATAGGCTTCCCAACCCTCCCGCTCTGGCGGGAGACCCCTGGTTCGCAGCCTCATCTCCCGCTCTTCAAAAATTGGGAAGCGGGGGGGGGTGGAGGGGGGGGAGAACATACCTGTAGGCTTCATGTTATTATAGAGCTCCTGAGCCGTTTGTAAAATGTATGCCCCTTTAAGGCTGGGCAGGAAGCAGGAAGGGCTTGGGAGAGCGGCTTCTCCCTTTCTTTTGCTTTCGTTTTCACAGCAAGAGTTCTCCGGAAGAAGATCTGGTAAGTATTTGTGTGTGAGAGAGAGGGAGGGGGCAGGGGATTCCCTGGTTTGGAGGCCCTCCCCCCTTTAGAAAGCATGGGGGGGAGGGAAATGTCTACTGGGCACTCTATTATTCCCAATGGAGAACAATTCCCATAGGGAATAATAGGGAATTCATCCGTGGGTATTGGGGGCTCTGGGGGGGTCTATTTTTTGAGGTAGAGGCACCAAATTTTTAGTATAGCATCTAGTGCCTCTCCGCAAAATACCCCCCAAGTTTCAAAACGATTGGACCAGAGGGTCCAGTTCTATGAGCCCCAAAATATGGTGCCCCTATCCTTCATTATTTCCTATGGAAGAAAGGCATTTTAAAAGGTGTGCTGTCCCTTTAAATGTGATGGCCAGAACTCCCTTGGAGTTCAATTATGCTTGTCACATCCTTGTTCTTGGCTCCACCCCCAATGTCTCCTGGCTCCACCCCCAAAGTCCGCAGATTTTGCTTTAATTGGACTTGGCAACCCTAACTGCACAGGACGAAAACCAGTTTACTACCATACAGACTAACAATACTCCCACTATAGATAGAAAAGCTTAGTGGAAACTCATTTTATCCCAAGAACCACAGCCTTAGTCATATGTAAGTTTTGACATATGGTTACCATTATTTACTCAATATAAAACATGGATGCTACAAAAATTCATGGGGATCACAATGCAAAAACCCTCATACAGTGTCCAGAACCCCATTTGAACTGGTCACGTTATATGTTGTTTGAACCATGTGTCATTTCACTTTTGCTTCAGCTTATCTGTATTATCCCATGGTGGCAAGTGTTGTTTCTCAGATCAGGCACTTTGGCTATTCTAGCTAATGTTTGCTGCCCTGCAAACAAAACAACCAAGTGCAACTGTTTTCATAAGATAATACTCTGCTCTCTGTTGCAGTTTCACCAAACAATGCCTATGGAGGGAATTTCAAGGAGGTAGGAGATGTGCCATGTAATGCAATTATTGAAAAGTAGAAGCATTTTTTAAAAAATCAAGAGCAGCATATTTCAAAAACAGAAGGCAGAACTGTTCCTCAAGATAATTTTTGTAACGTTATCTGCTGAACTACCTGAATAAAAATAAATTTGTTTTTTAAAATATGCAACAAACCTCTTTGTGAAGAAATAATAAGATAAATATACTAAACATGATTTCATATCTGGCCACTAATTCAGTGTCAGTACTATCAATCAAGGTATTTAAAATTATACATCATTGCAACCTCTTCTCATTAAAATTCACCATGTTTTTCTTGGAGCAAAAATGTTAGCTAAATTCTCTTTCTGTACCATCTTTTCTCACCTTTCGCCTTATTAAAATTGTTGAGATTTTCTTTACCTGTGCATGAGTTAGTATACGAAGCATGCAGCTTCATCTGACATTTCCCTAACTAGAAACTATCAAGACATGCAACCAAACTAAATCTTCTTTTTTTGAATCTCAGGATACATTAATTGGAGAATGGCATGACCTTTTCCCATACAGAGAAGGAGATCGGTTCTTCTCAGCATGACTAGGCTGCCTTCCTATGCACTTTCTGTTTCCACAGATTTCACATGGAAGTAACAGATGAACTTGCATTCCATTCCTAACCAATTATGCTGTGCATCCACCTATAACAATATCTGCCTATAACAGTAACACTGACAAAGTCATGATACAGAAGTAGCCAACAATGTTATTTGTGGGTATGTCATGCCCGCTCCTGACCCAGCCCCTGCTAGCTCAGAGCAGGCGCCTTTAACAGCTCTGGACGTAAGTCCTGAGGAGGCAAGCCGGCAGCAGGAGCCACCTGGAATTGATCAGGCCACGCCGGGCCCCAGCTCATCCCCTCCTGAATCTCCACCACCTGTTAGCCGGCTCCGTGAAAGGAGACGGCAGGAGATAAGAAACAGGAGAAGCGAAGCACGCATGAGGGGGAGGAGAGATCTAAGCCCGGCATACTAATGGGTTAACAAGCCAGCACAGTATATCTGCAACCCTGGCCTTTTGGCAAACTGTGCTGGCAACGAACGATCCTCCTGGAACGTGACCGCGCTCTGCACCCTTGTGACTTCTGTGAGAAAACCGCGTATTTCTGATCCGGCTTGGACCTTGGACTTCGGAACTCTGGACTGTGACTCTGCTCTGTGGACTTGTTTTGATATTTCGGCTTCGTTCGTATTTATCCTCTCCGGTTACCAGACCCTCAGCATTCCTGTGTCTACGCTTCCTGCTTCATCCCTCAGCTCGGACTGATTTATGGTTTTGACTAATTGGACTGTTTGAGGTAACTTCTGTGCTGCTACTTGAAAACCTCAGCCGGCTGCAAAAGTTCTGGCTGACTGCCGGGACGCCAGCAGCAGCCGTTTCCTACCCCAGGCTCGAGTCGCGACAGCTTGCCAGCACCCCATAACTCACCAGACTCCACCATGACCGACCAAGCAGCAGGAGGGGCTGACCCACTGGTAGGTCTACTAGACCAGGTACAGCAGCTGACGCAGGCTGTAATCACACTACAGCAACAAACAGCTTCCAACGCTACTGCTCTGGCCATGGCTGCAGTTCCGCGTTCCCGCTGCCCGGTGAGTGTCCCTGACAAGTTTGGAGGGAGTCTGGAAGAATTCCCTGCCTTCCTTGCTCAATGTGAGCTGTATATGGAGATAAGGCAAATTGATTTTCCCACAGACAAGACCAAGGTCTGTTTCATTTTGAGCCTTCTAAAAGGGCAAGCCGCCAAATGGGCCACTCCACTGCTGTTGGAACCATCGCCGCTGCTGTCAGACTACCCACGTTTCAAGGCTCATTTTGTGGCTACATATGCCAACCCAGTGCGAGCTGAGACAGCAAACCGCAAAATACGGACTTTGCAACAAGGCCAACACTCTGTCTCTCACTACACCACCGAATTCCAGTTGGTTGCGCAAGACCTGGCCTGGAATGAAGCCGCCCTGATGGACCAATATGCAGAGGGACTCTCTGATGCCATACTTGATGAACTGACCCGCAGTGACCGACCAGCCACACTACAAGGCTTGATCCTTTTGTGCCTGCGTATTGATGGGCGGCTGCAGAGTCGCCGCCAGAAACAGAAAGGGAGCAACGCTCCAGCAAGGGTCCCCACAGCTGCTCCCTCTCCAGGTACCCTAGCTCTTCCTCCAGCTGCGGAACCCATGCAACTGGGCGTTGCCCGCCCTCGCCTGACTCCCGAGGAGAAGACCCGGCGGCGCAACTACAACTTGTGCCTCTATTGTGGCGAAGCCGGACATTTTGCAGGTACCTGTCCGGCCAAGTTAAAGCTTCCCACAAGCTCTGCTGCCCCGGTAAAAGGCCAGCCCCAGGTCTAGTTGGAGCCCCCGGCCTGGGGCACTTCTTGAAGTCCTCCAGCTCCGTCTATCCACCACACACCCTGTTCCTGATTCCAATTCGTCTTCAACTCCCCGACGGTCGGTGGCTTTTTGTACATGCCATGTTGGACTCAGGGGCTGCCTGCTGCTATATGGACAACCTCTTCGCCAAGGAGCATGGCATCCCCATCCGGGAAAAGAAGATCCCTACCCTGGTCGAGGCCGTAGACGGACGTCTGCTGCGCTCTGGACCCGTCATCCACGAGACTCAACCACTCGTCCTATGGGTCCAGCAACACCAAGAGAAACAAACCTTTGACCTTGCCCGCATGCCACGATTTCCTGTCATCCTAAGCCTGTCCTGGCTTCAGGCCCACAACCCTCATGTGGACTGGGTACAACGGGACCTGCAATTTCCAAGTGCCCTTGCGTCGCGATCCACTCTACATCCGGATCCGATTCCTGTGCCTCCCGATAGTCTATCCAGCTCCTCGCTCACCACCATTCTCCTGGGGGCCGCCACCACACTACCCGCCCCCTACCAGGAGTTCGCAGATGTCTTTGACGAAAAGGAGGCAGACCAGCTTCCCCCACATCGGCCCTACGATTGTGCCATTGACCTGATGCCCGGCGCTCCGTTACCAGCAGGCCGCCTATATCCCATGGCGGACCCGGAGCTGGCTGCCCTACGGGAGTACTTGGAGAAGAACTTGGCCCGAGGGTTCATTCGACCATCCACCTCACCATTGTCCTCGCCTGTCCCATTCGTGAAAAAGAAAACAGGAGACTTGCGGCTCTGCAATGACTACCGGGCACTCAACAAAATCACCATCCGGAACCGTTACCCGCTTCCACTGATTCCGGAGCTCCTCGACCGTTTAAAAGGGGCTACCATTTACACCAAGCTAGATCTTCGAGGGGCCTACAACTTGGTCCGTATTAAAGCAGGAGACGAGTGGAAGACCGCTTTTGGTACCAGGTATGGCCAGTACGAACACCTGGTCATGCCGTTTGGGCTCACGAATGCTCCTGCCGTGTTCCAACGGTTCATGAACGACGTGTTCCGCGACCTCCTGGACCGGTTCCTGATTATTTACCTGGACGACATCTTGATTTACTCCACCTCTGTGCAGGAACACGTCCAACACGTGCGGCTGGTGCTACATCGGCTCAGAGCTCACAGCCTTTACGCTAAGCTGGAAAAATGCGCCTTTCATCTCCCGTCGGTCGAGTTCTTGGGTCACATCATCTCTCCACAAGGGACTCAGATGGATCCAAAGAAGGTTGACGCCATTCTTCAGTGGCAAGCCCCCCAGAATCGGAAGGACGTCCAGCGCCTCCTAGGCTTCGCCAACTACTACCGGCAGTTCATCGCTGGATACGCCAACCTAACCAAGCCCCTGACTCGGCTCCTCCGTCCCAAGGAACCTTTCCAATGGACCCTGGAAGCTGACCAGGCTTTCCGCACCCTCAAGCGCCGTTTCTCCTCCAGACCCCTCCTTCGATACCCTGATCCCCGCCTACCCTTCATGGTGGAAGCAGACGCCTCCAATGTGGCCATCGGGGCCGTGCTCTCCCAGCGGGATGACCCCAGTCAGCCATGGCAGCCCTGTGCCTACCACTCCCGGCAGCTCTCCACCGCCGAACGCAACTATACTATATGGGAAAGAGAACTCTTGGCCATCAAGGTGGCTTTCGAGGTTTGGCGTCACCACCTTGAAGGGGCAAGACACCCGGTCCAAGTATTCACGGACCACCGGAACCTAGAACACCTGCAGACCACCCGCCGACTGAACCAGCGACAGATTTGGTGGTCCCTGTTCTTCTCCCGGTTCAACTTCACCATCTCATACATCCCGCACACCCAAAACCAGAAAGCAGACGCTCTGTCTCGCCAACCAGATTATGGCACCCCAAGCGCTACAGAAGCCCCCAAGGCTAGCATCCTGCCACCCACGGTCTTTGCCGCCACCCTGACTGTATCAGCCTTAGTGGCAGAGATACAGGCCAGTCAGGCTACAGACCCCTGGGCCCAAAAGCACCTGCAGGAACCACGGCAAGATACTGCAGGAAAACTGACCACCCGGGATGGGCTGCTCTACCATCGGGAGTAGTTGTACGTCCCTCCAGGGCCTCTTCGATCCCGCATCCTCCGCCTTACCCACTATGCACCCCCGGCCGGCCACTTCGGGCAACACAAAACAGCCCATCTACTGACCAGATACTTTTGGTGGCCTCGTGTTCGAGCGGACATCAATCAGTACGTGACCTCATGTGAGGTCTGCCGCCGAGCTAAAAACATACCTGCCAAGCCCTCCGGTCTCCTGCAGCCCCTTCCTACTCCCTCCGGTCCCTGGGACATTGTGTCCATGGACTTCATCGTGGATCTGCCCCGATCCCAGGGACACTCGTGCATCTTCGTCGTGGTGGATCTATTCACCAAGATGGCCCATTTTGTCCCCTGCGCCAAAGTGCCGTCGGGACCAGAAACCGCTCAGCTATATCTGACCCACGTTTTTTGCCTGCACGGGTTACCCAGACAGATTGTTTCGGATCGGGGCCCGCAATTTACCTCCCGCTTTTGGCAAGCTTTCCAGCAAGGTCTAGGGACGGAGCTCCATTTATCTTCCGCCTCCATCCCCAGACCGACGGCCAGACTGAACGCACCAACGCAACCCTGGAACAGTACCTACGCTGTTACACCAGTTACCAGCAAGATAACTGGGCCTCACTGCTACCACTGGCGGAGTTAGCCTATAACAATGCCGTACATAGCTCCACACAGACCACACCGTTTGCGGCCAACTACGGACAGCACCCCCGATTTTTCCCTCCGCTCGGCCCCTCCTCCGGTGTCCCCGCAGCAGACAACCGGATGGATGAACTTCATGCGCTCCATGACCTCCTGCGCGCCCAGCTTCAGCACGCCAAAGACGCGTATAAACTGGCCGCAGATCGGCACCGCCAGGAAGGACCATCCCTCAAGGTCGGGGACTCAGTCTGGCTCTCTACCCGGTATCTCCGGACCCCTGGCCGGTCCTCCAAATTAACTGCTTGCTTCATCGGCCCGTTCCCGATCGAGGCTCAAATAAACCCTGTGGCGTTCCGCCTACACCTTCCAGTCCACCTCCGGGTTCACCCGGTTTTTCATCGCTCCCTCCTCCAACCAGCGGCTGCGCCGGACCCTAACCGAGATGTTCCCCCACCACCTCCACCACCAGTGTTGGTGGATAACGAGGAGGAATACAAAGTCCATCAGATCCTGGACTCCCGGCTGCACCGAGGTCGTCTCCAGTATCTAGTGGACTGGGAGGGCTACTCCCCCGAAGATCGTTCCTGGGAACCGGCTACCCACCTGCATGCCCCTGACCTACTCCGGCAATTCCACGAGGCCTACCCTGATAAGCCAGGCGGCTTAGATGAGGGGGGGCCTGAGGGGGGGGATAGTGTCATGCCCGCTCCTGACCCAGCCCCTGCTAGCTCAGAGCAGGCGCCTTTAACAGCTCTGGACGTAAGTCCTGAGGAGGCAAGCCGGCAGCAGGAGCCACCTGGAATTGATCAGGCCACGCCGGGCCCCAGCTCATCCCCTCCTGAATCTCCACCACCTGTTAGCCGGCTCCGTGAAAGGAGACGGCAGGAGATAAGAAACAGGAGAAGCGAAGCACGCATGAGGGGGAGGAGAGATCTAAGCCCGGCATACTAATGGGTTAACAAGCCAGCACAGTATATCTGCAACCCTGGCCTTTTGGCAAACTGTGCTGGCAACGAACGATCCTCCTGGAACGTGACCGCGCTCTGCACCCTCGTGACTTCTGTGAAAACCCCCGTATTTCTGACCTGGCTTGGACCTTGGACTTCGGAACTCTGGACTGTGACTCTGCTCTGTGGACTTGTTTTGGTATTTCGGCTTCGTCCGTATTTATCCTCTCCGGTTACCAGACCCTCAGCATTCCTGTGTCTACACTTCCTGCTTCATCCCTCGGCTCGGACTGATTTATGGTTTTGACTAATTGGACCTGCAGCAAACGTGGACTATTGCACCCTTCTTAAATCTTCGTTCGCGAAGCCAAGAGAGAGAAATTGGACTGTTTGAGGTAACTTCTGTGCTGCTACTTGAAAACCTCAGCCGGCTGCAAAAGTTCTGGCTGACTGCCGGGACGCCAGCAGCCGCCATTTCCTACCCCAGGCTCGAGTCACGACAGGGTACAGAAATACAAATCCAGTGTGTTGGGGTGGTTTCAGTGCTGGATGGGACTTGACAGGTCCCAATTCTGATTGGGCATGCAGCAAAGCAACCCCAGAAGATCTTATTCCCCAACACACCTTTTCAAGTCCTATAATAGCCATGGGGGGCAGTTTATACACCTGAATATAGTCTTTTCTCAAAGGGTTCTCGTGAAGAAAAAAGGATGACAGAAGAGAGCCACAGATGCTATCCTGAGGTCATTAGAGGAAGGATGGGATAATATGACAGATTTAGATTTAAAAGGCTATCTTTGTAGCATCCATAGTATATGCATGTAACTTCAATAAGCAAACAATAATGTAAGTGCCCTTTTTGAAAAACAGATCATATCTGAGTGAGAAGGTTTCTTAAATTCCCCACTTACTTTCTCCACCTGTGGTATGGTGTGAGTAGCCAAGATTCCTTTATTAAACAGAGAAACAACTGCAGTCTCAAAATTCTCCAAGGGTGTGCTGAAATGAACACCAGTATTATCCAGAACCAAGTCAACTAAAAACACAGGATTTTTTCGTGGCCTGCAGAAGGGGAAATAGGGGCATCTTTGTTAGAACTGAATACCTTCCAGCACTGACCTTGCTTTGAAAGAAAGATTTATTTAAAGAATTCATTGAATTGAACTATCTCAAAAAACATAAAGGCCACTTCTGCTCCACTTCTGCCTGGGCTTGTTATACACAATTAGAGGCCCTCAATGGGAATATGCAACCCCATCAACAAGCACATCTATCACGTTCAATGGGACCAGGATGATTATTGTAATGTAAATGCATATCAGCATTAAGCATGCTTCAGGATCTCTCTCCCTGGTCTGGGGCAAAACAGCCTAAAGGGATGCCGAGGGTCATTCCTTTTTCTCTGCAATGAGATGGCATTCACTTAAACCACCTCATATATATTAATTAAGTCTGCTCTTGAGAATATGCTTGGAATGAGGCAGAATAGCTTTCCTGGGCAGTGCTTCACACCACACTCCTGCTATTACTCCAGATGCACACACCTATATTCTGCTAAACAAAAACTTACACAACTGCCTGTAGATGAAACCCATTAGCTACATTTAGACAAAACAAACAAGCCACATTTATTTGTGACAAGCCAGAAATACCTGGCCTTGCATATCTCCACTTGCCATACTTGTCTTAGGAGTGACTTCTTAATTTGGTAGTTTTGCTGAGATTATATTTCATTAGAACCCCATAGCCATGGACACCCTCTTACCAGTGCAGATAAAAAAAATAGCAACAGTAATGTGATCTGTCTATGCATGGCTATCCGGGGTGGGGCGGGGGACAATTTGAGTGGCATTTTGAATTGCTGGAGCAAACCAAAATGGTACCTGGTAATAAAATGTGATGGGCGGGGGGGGGGGGGGAGAGATGGCACAAACAACAGGGAAAGCAAGGAGAGGAGAGTTGGGATTGGCAAGGACAGGAGCTGGAAGGGGTGATGGGAAAAACTGAGAGAAGAGACAGCAGGCATGAGGGTGGGACAAAAGGCAAGTAGGACAGATAGAAAGATAGTGGGAGGAGTAAAAAAGAGCAAGGGAGGGGGAGAGCCAAAGTGGAGGGAAGTAGAGATGAAGCAAAAGGGGGAGGCAGAAGCCAGTGGGAGAAGATTGAATGCCCCTCCCCCATAAGTCCTTGCAGGTCCCCTTCTTCTATTATATATGTTTGCAGCAGGTTAGATAAAAATCAATGAGGTTTTTAATTTAAAAATCAAATTTTTAAAATCTACATTAGATTTTGTTTAATAAAATGCATCTTTGAAGAAAATCTATCTAAAGATAGTATTCTATTTAAAATACATTATAGCCAAAGGTTTTTCATCATAAAATAAGGATTAATTTTTAATTAAGTAGTATGAGTCTATGGGGGCGGGGGAATCCCTTGATTTCACAGGCTCCTGCTTGGTGCTGGCCCACACAGGGAATTTTTGCAATGTTTTTAAAATTGTAAATACATTCCATTAATTCATTCATTAAGGCCATAATGTCATGCTACCCCAGAGGTTTCTGTAAGACTTGTTTTGTGTAATTTATTTTTCTAGACGATACCATCACAGATGCTTGATTTTCCAGTTCTCAAAACTAAATTTGTGACAGCAGATATAACATGTCTCTTCTTAGCAGTAAAAATGTTTTAAAATAAACCCATAGCACTCAGGAGGTTTCAAGAAGTTTCATGAACAGAAGATTGTTTGGGGTGGAATAGGTTAAGGAGGAGATGTTAGCAGAAAAATGTGAGTAGGAAGGGGGCAAGTAGTACAAATGAAAGTGAAAGTTTTTATGCAGAATACTTGGTGTAGCCTGAGATTTATCATATTATTCTCTCACTTAAAGAGAAAACCTATAATGGCTGTAAAAAAGACCCAGCCTCCTCCAAGCATAAGGAAGGCAAGCATGCAAAATGCAAACAGTGCAACAAAAAAAAAGGCAAGGTGAGGTAGCCCAAATGAAACAATACCATGAAAAATGCTTCTTCTTCAAAGTAAAGTTGCAATGAAGATGACAAAAGGAACATGTTTGAACATGCAGGTTCTTCAGGCTGGTAAACCTTCTAGGGATGTTAGTCCACAGGTGGGGGCGGGGGATCCCCCAATTTCACAGGATCCTGCCCACCACTGGCCAGCTGAGGAAGCCCTCAAGAGTAACCGATAGCCACCCCTTTCCCTCTCCTCCTGCAAGATTTAAAGGGCCATCCACCTGATCCGGGGGAGCACATAGTCCACCAATCAGCTGGAGGACTATTTAAATCAGGGGTGTCAGACATATGACCCAGGGGCTGAATCAGGCCCCTGGAGGGCTCCTATCAGACCCCCATGCAACGGCTGTCATCTGCCTCCTTCTCCCCCTCTCTAGATTCTTTCTGCATAACAGATTGCTTTGCAAGGCTTTCTTAATTGCAAAGAAGTTACAGAGCAAAACCTCTATTTTCTCCATTAGCTGAGGCTCCTCCCTTGGGGAGGAAGGGGGGATGGAGAGCTTGCTTTGCCAGGCTCTCTCAACTGCAAAGCAGTGCTACTGAGCCAAACCTCCCTTCTACTGGCTGAGGCTCCTCCCTCTCCTCATCCCCTGGAGAAGGAAGGAAAGAGCCAGAGCTTCCTTTGCCCTGTTCCCTGGATTCCATGGGAGAAATACAAAGAAAGTGCCTTTAAGACCATGTGCTAATGTTTTCAGTATGTTTTATTTTTAGTTTTTTTAAAAAAATATTTGTGTTTGTCCATGTCCTTTATAAAGTTTATATCTCTGCTATCTAATCTTAAATAGGTACACACATGGCCTGACCCAACATGACCCAGCCTGACAAGGTCTCATTTATGTCAGATTCAGCCCTCTTGTTGTGAGTTCGACATCCCTAGCTTAAATCTTGCAGGTGGGGAGGGAGAGGGGTGGCCACCAGCCACAGGCCTGAATTCCAAGCAGCAAATTTGCTGCTTGGAGTTCAGATGTGTGTGGCGCCAGCAGCAGGGGCCACTTGTGCCTGAATTCCAAGTGGTGACTTTGTCACTTGGAGTTCAGGCATGTGGGGTGCTGGCACATCCACATGCAAAAAATATTTAAAGGGAAGGTTCCCTTTAAATGAGTCTTGCAAGCTGGTGTCAACTTCACCTTCCATGGGGCTGCATCCCTAACATGATGACATCACTTCTGCATGATATCATCATGTTGGGGATATTCCTGCCACCTCCAGGGATGCCCCTCAAAGTCCCCTGCCAGCGATGAGGTGGGACCTGGCAACCATAAAACTTTTGGATGTCACCATAGTTCTTAAAGACTGGCTTGAGGAATCATAATATTTGGAAAAACATATTTGTTATAATTGTCATCTTTGAGCAAAAATAGATTTGTGACTGTTATGGCATGGGACTGTCATTTTTGATACAGTTATCATAATGAATAAAAACCTGAATGAGGAAGATCTTCCTTTTTCAGGCAGTACTGAGTGGCAGTGAATACAATGAGTAATACTAAATAAGCACAAATGGTATAAATAATGAAATAACAGCATTGACTTTTTTGTTTAAAGGAATCCATCTTCAACATTCAGGAATTCTGGAAACTATCTTTGAGATCACCATCCTCTATTCCACAGTTGCCTATCCAGGATAGTGTTTCAGTCACATCATATTCATCACATATCCACAGTATATCATCACCTAAGAGGAAATCCACCATCCAAGAACCACCATTGATAAATTCATGATAAGAACTAGCAGATTAGAAAGGGTTAATTGATGAAAAAAGTCCAGTTTGTTTATGCATCAAACTCTTCCTCTACCCAACAAAAAAAAAATCTACACTTCATAATATGCTTCAGTCATTAACACCAGGATATAGTCCATCCAGTAGAGCAGATGTTGCAAGGAAACTGCTGGGATAACGGGTATGAAAGACAAATTCAGTGGTGTACAACAAGTCTAGAGGGTAAAATGGTTAACTTAAGTCTTGGTGGGTGGAGCAATTTCCACAATGATCCTGTTGTATGTGCTTGTATAACAACAGAAGAAAAGAATGTCTTCCCAGCAGAAACAATTATACAAGAGTTAGGCACCTTTTCTTCTGTTGTTACACACAAACTGGGAAAACAAGGTTCAGTACAACTCCCAAACCCAGCCACTCTGCTGAACTAAACTGGTTCAGGAAGTTCGCAATGCAGAGAGCAGCCCCCCAGGGTCCTAGAGACTCAGAAATTGCCTGGCATCTCCAGCTTATGCTCCTATACCTGTCTTCTAAGTTTGGTGAAGATTGGACCTTGGGGGCCCAAGTTGCAGACACCCAAATAAAGTGCCCCAAGAAAAGTTCCTTTCAAGGAGATGTCAGGCATGGGTACTGAAATCCATAAAATGGATCCTGTGCAAGCTAGAGGCATCAGGTTCATAGCATACCTCCATGGGATGGTCTCCTACATGACAAGTTAGGTGTGCATTGGACTCAGAGGGTCTGAGTTATGGATACCCAAACAATTATGAGTTATGGATACCCAAACTTACCTAGCCCCCAGGAAAGTGCTTTTCGGGGAGATGTCAGGTGTGGGTCCAGGAGTGTTCAGAACAGGCCCTGTGCAAGCTAGAGCCATCAAACTTGCAGTGGACCTCCCCAGGATGCCCCCCCTATATGCCCTGACTTGGGGAGTGGTCTGAGTTACAGCCCACCAAAGAATGTGTCACCACCAATAAAATGCTTTCTGGGACAGGACAAACCCTATGTGACCATCAACCTTTCAGCAGACCTCTCTCTGAGATGGACACCCACTCCCTCCATAAGCATGCGGAACAGAACTCTTTTCTGGCACTGTTGTGAATCGGCATGTCCCTGGCTCAGCCATCATCTCTTCAATGACCAGATGAACATAGGGCCAACTCCCTCCACCCTGGCCTGGAAGCCATCCAAATAGTAGATGGTTGCAGTGCAGGGCACGGCCAACCTTCCCACCCTGCCCAGGAGACATCCACATGATTGCAGGTAGCTGCACCCTTCCACCACAGTCAAGGTGACAGCGGCCAACCCTCCTGCTCTTTCCAGGGCCTGGGAGTCATCTGCACAGTTGTGGGTGGCTGCAGCTCCCCAGACCCACCCTCCCTCTGTGGACAGACAACATGATTACAGGGCAGAGCCGCCCCACCCTTCCTGGGATAGGCCTGCACAATTGTGGGTGCATGCATTTCCCTGGGCCAACCCTCCCACCACAGTGAAGGTGACTGCAGGGCAGGACCAATCCTCCTGTCCTACTGGGGCCCAGGAGTCACCCACATATTTATGAGTGGCTGCATCTCACTGGGCCCACCCTCCCACCACAGTCAAGATGATTACTGGGCAGGGCCAACCATCCCACCCTGCTTGGGACTTGGGAGTCACTCACACACTTGCAGGTGGCCCTGTCTCCCTCGGCCCACCCTCCCCCAACAGATAGATAACATGATTACTGGGAAGGCCAACCCTCCTGCCCTGCCTGGGAGCCACTTGCACAGTTGTGAGTGGCTGCATCACCCCAGGTCCACCCTCCCTCTGTGGCCAAGGCTTGCAATGATGCTAAGTTTCCACTTCCTGCTTTGTCATTTGTTTTTACAGGGAGCTGCAGCCTGCCATCTTTGAGAGAACAGATCACAACTATAAGGGGCTCTGGCTTGAACCTGCTACCAACAACATCCTGTTCTAGGAAGAGCTGGCCGTACGTGCACCACCATTCTCCTGTGATCGCCTTGGATTTTGGAGCCCATGCCCCACAAACATCTTGTCAGCAAGATGACCTTACTCAGACAAGTAATGTGCCCCAACACCACCCAAGCAAAACAAAGCCAAGGGTGGCTCTGGAATGCAGGCTGACACCCCCCTCTAGTACCCCAGGATTTGGTCATGCCCCGTAATCACCTTGCCAGCAGCTGAACTGAAAGCCCATGGTGGGTCCAGATGCGAGCTCCCCTCCTATGATGACAATGACCACTGGCCAGCAATGTGCATTGATGATGTGTTGCTGCGAAGACCCCAGGCCATCACAGACTGATGCCACAGCATCCCACACCTGAGGGTGCCATGGCTCATGCCACCATAACAGGTTACCCACATGCATTGCATGTTCTTCACAGCAGCCCAATAGTTTGTGTCTGGTAAGTGTCCTGCCTATGAAAGTTGCAGGTTGCTCATGGCCAGGAGTCACTCCTTATGCAAGGGGAGGTGGCTGAGAATCAGGACCCAAAGGGAGAAAAGATACAAAGAGGGAAGGAAAAGTTATTTGCAAGACCATTCAAATATCAGGACAAGTCCCTGATGAAGATCTTAGTCATAAGTCACTGCCAATGTGCCATAGTGCACTACTACAACCACAAACTATCAAAGCACAGGGAAGGGGGGGGGGAGAGAGAGGAATGGATGGCAGTCCCTGCAATCAATCGCCCTGAGAGCAGTGTGGGTGAAAGAGGATGGATGTGAAAGGACTGCATGGCCTGGGGAGGGGGGCAGGAAGAAAGCAGCCATGGGAAGAAAAACATGTTGCCCTGGGAACTAGTACTCAGTCGGTTTGCCTTGGGGAGTTGGCCTTGGCATTCCACTGGACTCTCCTTGCTGACAGTGTGACCCAAAGGGTATGGCTGATATTGAAAGAACAGTCCCACTCCCTTCCAAGCACAAGTTTTATCTGGTCACATACCAATGTTCAGTGAAATCTGAGGTTGACTGGAATTGGGAACCACCCCGCACCCACCACACTGATAATTGGTGCAATCACACTCTGCAATCACTGTTCCTGTGGCGTGAGTTGGAAGAGCTGGATATGTGGGCCACACAGCCTGGATGGAAAACGGTGACACAGGAAGGAAGACACTAACCTCTGGAAGTTGGACTTAAACCCTGTGCTCACCTAGCCTATAACATCAGTGTGAAGGGGTGATTATAAGCCCTGGCACATGTGATATGACACGTTGGTTGTCTGTGCCCCTTGTTCAAAGGCATGGCTCTGGAATGGAGCCCATGACCGGACTAAATAAGAAGACACATTCCTCACATTGATCTTGCAAACACCTTGCCAGCAGGATGAGTAAGATGGGATGTCTCTTGAACTAACAAAAGCCCCCTCAGAGTTCCCTGCATACTGTGTTGTGTCCCCCACACAGGCTCTGGCTTGCAGCCAGTGTATGAGGGATGGACACAGTCATCACTGGCTGCCGTGAGACCGAGGACTCAGAGTCAGGAAGGAATTGTCCTGTGCTGACAGACTGCAGTCACCCTGCCAGCAGGGCAAGGGGGTGGAGTCATGCACACAAGCAAGGAGGGGAGAAAAGACGGATGACAAGATAGAAGTTTAATATGACTGACTGGCCAGGGTCACTGCTGGTAGTGGTCACTCAACCAATTTGGTGTAGTGGTTAAGAGCGGCAGACTCTAAGCTGGAGAACCGGGTTTGACTCCCCACGCTGTCCAAAAGCATGGATTCAACACAGTTGTGGACTTGGACTTAGGTGGGCTACATTTTCAAAACATCCTGGATGGCTCCATTGCAGTGGAGAGTGGTCACCTTTCCAGTGGGGAGAGTGAGAGGGGATGGCTCTGACTCTGCAGTGGAGCCCATGACCAGCACAAATACAGGAAGTGTTACTTGGCTAGCCCCAGCCAGCAAGCACAGAAATGGAATTAGCACTCATCATCATCATTCCTCACAGTCATCAGTGGTGCAAGTGAGAGGGGGACTGTAACAAAGGGAAGGACACTTGGACACCTGTAACTGTGGAAAAAGGAGGAAGATGGAAGAAAAGGGAGGAAGATACTCCTAAACAAGGCCCTTGGCCATACATCCCATACCCATGCAGTCAATCCATCTTTGACAGCAGAGAGCTGTCAAGAAAGTCATACCAGGTGAACTGGTGGAAGACACTTAAACACCTGGATTTAGAGACTGTTAAATAAATAGTTTCACTGTTAAATAAATAGCTTCTTTCTACTAGTGCAGAATGAATATTCTCATCCTTTGGACTTCATTCTAAACTGAGAAAATGTTTGGGACCTAATAAAGCAGGTTTTTCTTTTCCATATTATTTCCAGTTTTTCTTTTCCAGATTATGAACCAAGAAGAAAATGAAGTGGAAAATGAGTGAGCTGTAGAAGATAGAGTTTTAAGTTTTTCATGTGTACCTGGCAAATGTAGGTATTATGTTCAACATTGTTAGTTAACAAACATGGATGTTTAAGCAAATGCAAGAATACATATACTGTATAGTGTTATCGTTTTAGTTAAATAAAAGAATTTAAAGGGTGATTGTTAATGATTAAGAACATAAGCCATGTTGAATCAGGCCAGTGCCCCATCAAGTCCAACACTCTGTGTCACACAGTGGCCAAAGCCCGAGTGCCATCAGGAGGTCCACCAGCAGGGCCAGAACTCCACAAGCCCCCCCACTGTTGCCTCTCCACCAAGAATTTAGAGCATCACTACCGCAGTCATTGTGTTCCATCCATACTTTGTAGCTAATAGTCACTGATGGACCTCTGCTCCATATGTTTATCCAATCCCCTCTTGAAGCTGTCTATACTTGTAGCTGCCACCACTTCCTGTGGTAGTGAATTCCATGTATTAATTTCTCTTTGGGTGAAGAAGATTATGACCGATTTCCCACTAGCCTTACCCACTCTCACTCTCCTCTTCCACTGGATTTTGCAGAAGTTGCCCCGGGGCTGCAAGTTGCTTCAACTCTTTTGCATGGCAAGCAGAAACCGGTTTTTAGAGAATCTTGCTTGCTGTGCGAAAGAGGTGGAGCGAGTTGCAGCCTTGGGGCAGCTTGTGTGAAATCCAACGAAAGCCCGCGGAGAAGAGGAGAGTGAGAGAGCAGGGTACGGCTAGTGGGGAACCAATCTATGTTTCTCCTTCCAATAAAGTACAGCATAAACTTTGCCCCAATGTGAATGATTAACCTATTAAACTGGAGAATAGTTCACCTCAATAATAATTTCATAATTAGACATTTTAAATGGTAAACAACCAAACAATCATTATTTTTTTCTGATAACTGTAAAACTAGCCTGAAAGTTATTATTCTAAAAATGAAACCTTCATCTGAGTTGTAAATATTAAGGTTATAACAACCAGCAAGAATGAGCCTTTATTTAGAAAACCATTATTTATATCAAGTCTCACTGACCATGATTTAAATCAATTTGATTTACATCAAATCTACCCTGGCTTGCAATGCAAGCAGAGAATGCTAGCATTCTCTTTGTGTGAGTACACACAAGAAAGTGTATAAATGCTAGCAAAGAGGACGGGGAGGGGGTGGCGGCGAAGCAGCAAACAGGATACTGTAATATTTTTCTTATTTCATAGTTTGCATGTGCTATTTTTTCCCCCTTAACAGTGTGATACTTGATATTCCATACATTCCTAATGCTTTTTCTTTATAAATAGCTCTGTGTTGCCCAATTTGCCCTGTAATGCCGGGGGAAGGGAGAGTTAACCCTTTCCCTCCACTACTGTTTTGACCTGTCTCACAGAACGACTATATAGGCTACTAAGTGTTGCTTATACGTTCTTCTCAACTGGAGGAATAGCAACTCTGTAGGCCCATTTCAGATTAGGACGATTGGGAGTGGGTGGGGTGGAATCATCCTCCCTCTGCATCATGGTGCACAGTTGAAGTGAGCCCATAGTCATTATTTACAATGGAAAAAAAAAACCCTTCTGAAATCTCCATTCATGGAATGCACAGTAACACATCTAGTTAGGAAAACAAAATGGGAGGTGCAACTTTACTCCTATTTTGTTCTACTACTTCAGACCACCATGGCTGCTCACTTGGATACATCTAGTTAGGCTCAGAGTAGGTGCTTTGATGCAGTTTTAAAACAGAATTCTTCCCATTAACAAATCAACTAAAATCCTTTACTTTGCACTGCTGAGAGCTGTATATATGAAGAATGCAGAAAATGCCATTTTAGAAAAGTAGGTCCAAACTCTTTGCTGAGCAGCCCTGACTAAGGGAGCAGGCCAAAGCATACTAGGAATGGATTTTATGAATATGGGCTTCATAAAAGATTATGCTAAACATTTATTTTTAGAACATAAAGTACCCTTGGGCTTTACAATTAGAATACAGTGATCCATGTGGTATTTCCTTTTGTTCACTATCACTGCATTGATTTATTCGTCTCCTTACTTGTATGGGCTGTTAACAAGGTCATCTCCCCAGACCATATTTTCACGGCAATTCAGAACACTATGGGAGGCATCCACAAAGAGCTGGACGAAGTTAACCAGTGAATCCTGGACCAGGTAACGTACTGAATCCTGCAACATGAACTTGATGAGCTCCATGAGCTGGTGAAGCTTGGACATCTGATACACCTCCCACTTGGTCTCATATAGGTTATACCAGCCTTTGCCTATGTCCCTCAGACTGCTTCTCACTGCTATCTTTAGTGTATTAATCCATGTATCTCTCAGGAACATTGAAATCTAGAGGAAAACAGAACAAAGCATGTCAACTCAATCACAGGGCTAAACATACAAACATATGTCATACAATGATGGCTGCTGCATCTAGGCAAAGTAGCTTTGGGAATTGGGTGATTTGCAATGTAGAAGAAGTGGGAAGGAGGTACTTAACCCCTTCCATACTTGCTGCTTTTCTACTGCAACTCTCATCACAAGCACTCTCCCCTATGGGTAACCACGTAAATTTGTAGTGGAAAACGTATCTGGACTACAATGGTAGGGGAAGCACTGGGAGGGTTGCAGTAGAAATACAGCAGCTGGCTTAAGCACCTTTTCCTCCTTTTTCTCCAGTACATATTTTCTTTTGAGGCTGCTTCATCTACAAAAACCAGCCGTTGGTGTTGTTACATGCATTTCATCTCACAAAATGTTATTTAGAAAGCTGGCAAAACTCTGCTAAAAAAGGTAATCCTTTGTGAAAGCTCCAGTCATTTCCGACTTTGGGGTGACGTTGCATCATAACATTTTCACGGCAGACTTTTTTATGGGGTGGTTTGCCATTGCCTTCCCCAGTCATCTACACTTTACCCCCAGCAAGCTGAGTGATCATTTTACCGACCTCAGATGGATGGAAGGCTGAGTCAAACTTGAGCCGGCTACCTGAACCCAGCTTTTGCCGAGATCGAACTCAGTTCGTGAGCAGAGAATTCGGACTGCAGTACTGCAGCATTACCACTCTGTGCCACAGGGCTCCCAAAACCCTGCTATCTACCTCAATAAACATTCCAGTAATGATAACAATAAACATTCCAGTAATGGTCACATTTCAGTAATGGTAATAACCATAGCAATCTAATTTGAAAAAAAAAAAACATTGCTCCATAAGATTTGTTTTAGTTAAGCATTTTGACTGGGGCAACATTACATCTTATTCATAACAACAGTCTAAGAAAAACTGCTTTAACTAAAATAAAACAGTGTCGAAGAAAAACGGGTTACCTTCTGAAAATGGAATACTAGAAACTAGGGAATATCAGAAACAATTGGACCTCATGCAGAATGAATGCACGTAGGATCTATCTGGATCCTACCCAAATTGATTTGGGGAAAATAAAACCCTCATAAATCACAGACGAGAATAGAGCACCATTTCAGAACATCTGTGGCCCTCCTTAAAATCTCAGATTATTCTCAAGATACTTCTTATAATTCTCCCCCTACAGCATGCAGTCCAATAAGCCTGGTCATAGGCTCCTTACATTTTGTACAACCCCATCTCTGCAAAATATCTCTCCCCTCTGTCTTACCTGAGAAAAGGTCTGCGTCTGGATCTGTTCAAACTCCTCTAGTCGGCCATACTTCGTCAAGGTTGAGTGGAACAGTGACATTGCAGCAGTTTTATTGCATTCATCCCGCACCTGGCACAAAGCCATGATGACTTCTGGTCGTGTCAGGAGAGAGACAAAACTAAAAGCTTCTCTTTGCTCATTAAACGGGTACTCTGGGACCTTAATGAGACCTGGTGACAAAAACATGATATTATAAGTTGCAAAAGTGGCATCACAATAGGTAGGCTAAGCTTGTATATTTATTTGCTTGTTAAGTACAGGGATGCTGCTCATTAAGCACATGAGGCAAGTAAATCAGCTATAAAACCTGTTTCTGCTACAACACTTTGAAGAAATCCTGCTTTGGTTACTAAGCCATCTTTAGATTCCACCTTGTTTCCTTGAAAGCAGGGCCATTCCACCATCACTTCTACTCCCTACCATATCACCTTCCATCAGCTTCCCCCCTGCCCTTTAAAACAGTGGATTCATTACTCTTCTTGTGACTCCTGATCAGTTCTTGGGGTATAATGACTCCCAGCAAGCATGCAGGCTCCAGTGCCAGCACACAAACACACTCCTTTGTGCCTTACCTTTCCCCATTCTCTGGGTGCAGCAGGCCTTACTAAAAAGATTATACCACATGAACACATGAAGCTGCCTTGTACTGAATCAGACCCTTGGTCTGTCGAAGTCAGTATTGTCTACACAGACTGGCAGAGGTGCTCAACGGTCTCAGGTGAAGGTCTTTCACATCATGTACTGCCAGATCCTTTTTCAGAACTCTCAAGAGGGAAATGAAGAAGAAACACACAGATGCCCCTCATGAACTGTTAAACATTCTTTGAGAATTTGGATGGTTACCTCATTACCGGAAGTAACTGCCTTTCCCTTTCAGGTATTCCATTCAGTATTCCATTCAGATTCATCTATAGAAGGAAGTGGCCATACCCAGCCTGAATTGCGCATTCCATCTTTTTCGTTACTTTTGCAACTGCTTTGCATTTACATGGCACTAACCTCCTGCATCCACTCCCCTCCTCCCCTTACCACCAATATATCTCTGGCCAGTTTCTACATACCCTCCATGTGTCTGCCGAAAAGAGCTATGTTTCTCAAAAGCTTATGCTACAATAAAATTTGTTAGTCTTAAAGGCGCCACTGGACTCTACTTATTTTGAGAATTTTGTTTCCACAAAGAGGTGCCAGAACTCTGTTCCACTGTGTTCCCCCACCCCAGGAAAAAAAAAAGCCTTGCTTTTCACTGGAGATGCCAGGGATTGAACCTGGGACCTTCTGCATGCTAAGCAGATGGTCAGCCACTGAGCCACAGCCCCTGCATTATGGATACGTGTGGTGGTGGGGGAAACTAAAAATAATGCTCCACAGTAACCAAAATTCTGCACCAAGAAAAGTACAAGCTTCAACTAATTATGTAAATAAACACATTTTGTATGTATGTGTTTATTCAAGGCATTATACCACACTTGTAGACAAACCACAACATATCCAGAAAAATACAATAAAACCAACATGCCACACAGTCATTAAAATATAAAACTATAGAATCCTGTGGACATGTTTGCTTACTCTGATGTTTAATCTCAATACAAGGAGCCTTCCACAAGAAGAATGGCCTATTGCAGCACCGGAGAAAAGTGATACTGGTGGCAGGACCGGCACAGGGTTTCTGGCATCCTAAGCCCCTTGTCCTCCCTGCCCCTGCACCTCTGGCAGTGAGGGCAAGGAAGGCAGTGGCATGTGGCACAGCACCGAGCACCTCCAAGCACACTGCGCCACCCCTGCTCATACTGAGTGGGGGTGGCAGGGCAGCATGTGTGCTCAAAGGCACTTAGAGCCTGGCTCTGAGTGCCCCCAAGCACAGCCACCACTACAGGTAGGAGCAAGGCAGGCAGCAAGGGCAAGCATGGTGGCAGGAGGGAAGGGGCACCAGGGGTAGAAAGACACACGTGGGGAGGGGGAGCCCGCTGGCTGCCCCTGAGGCCAGGTAGCACCCTAGGTGGTTGCCTACCTGGCCTATTGGGATGTGCCAGCCCTGACTGGTAGCACAACAGATCTGAAGGATCCAGCCCTCTGAGCACCAATATTTCGTTGGTAAAAATGAGCAAATAGCTACAGCTGCAAAAGAAAAATGATAGCAACAGAGCTTACAAAACAAAACATTTATCAACCTACATACGTCTGGGAAAATCAAAACGTCATCCCTTGGCACCTAGAACTTAAAAGAATAGGTGCAGTGAACAGGTTCAGAGAGAGGTTCCTATAAGCCAGGCTCAGTAGCAGGAAATGCCGTGTCTAGTATGTAAACAGATCTGCTTATTTTTCATGGAAAGGATTAATGAATTAGAGAATTAAGTCTAGGGATGAGTACAAACTGAACTACAAATAGTAATTCATGCATGAATTAGGCCAATTTGTGATTCATTCTGAACTGGTCCGGACCTTGGTGCTTTGTTTGGTTCATTTTTGAGTTTCATTTTTCCAGACAGCCTGGTGCTGATGTAATCAATTCCTAGGCAACTCTGGTGGCAGACTTCTGGGAGCACTAGAAACAGCCATAGCAGTAGTCCATAACTTGATTAGCAGCTCCATGAGCCAATCATGGAGCTCCCATTCTGCAGCATGAAGCATTGTCATGAGAGCTGAAGCTGAGCTTTCCTGGCAACACCTGCTTTGGGAGGCTATAACTCAGACATTCCAACTCCAGGATGGGTGGAGGAGACCCTGCTGGAGACTCCCAGTGAATTTTACACCTCCCAAACTAAATTAACCAACAAAACATGAACCAGGTCAGAAATCAAACAAATCACAAAATGAAATGAACCACCATTTTCCCCAGTTCATGCTCATCCTTAATTAAATCCCATTCTGTTGGACTTCTGGGATCACTTGTATAAGTTCTATAACCTGTTTCTTACAAAAAGTATGGTAGAGATTAAAAATGTGCATGTTACCTAGTTTGGTTAAAGGGAAGCACAGAAAGTAAGGGTTAAATACTGCTTTGGATCAACATAATTCATAAGGTCAATGTAATTCACAGAGAGGATTTACATTGTGGGTATTTCAATGTACACAAAGATATCTTATCGTCAAAGACTACAATCCTAAGAACAGTCTCCTGGGAGTGAGTCCCACTGAATAATATGGAACTTACATATAAATGGATCTGCTTAGACTTTATGCCTGGAGTGGGGACCACTTCACTGTAGGGCAGACAACACAGACACATCGTACCGGGAAGAATCAGGCCAACATTTTATTGATTAAAGGTTCCTCAGGTCTTGGTGCAGCATAGGCTGGGACCAATGGGTGTGGTTGAGAGCCATACTGCTGTCAGTACCTTTCTCAATCTGCCTAAAGGCAGAGGGCTGGTGTTAGGGCTGGAAGTAGTGCAAACCATTATTCCTAGCCATCACCATCCTCGTGGGGGCATGGCCAATGCACCAGCCCCTAGATTGCCTGTCCTGCAACATACACACACACCCCGAGCCCCTTAATGGGACTCCCCCCTTTTGGCCATGCAAGGAGCCCATCCTGCAAACTTCCTAAAAAGATACAATTCTGTGACATAAATAATCTCTTCAAAATATTATCTCCTCCTGCATCACATGTTGAATAATTTAAAGTTAAGCACAACAAACAACAAAGGTTCTTACAGCCTGGAAAAAACTTGCCCATCTCTGCTGTTCCACCTACCCTTCTCTGGCACCTTCTCTTCCTCCTTCTCAGGCAGCGTGACATAAGAGAATGTCTGAGGTTTGGAAGTGACAATTCTGTCAAAGTTAATCTTGTTCATGGTTCGTTCGTAATCTAGGGACACTTCCTTCCCCAGGTGATACAGCCGATTTAAAATGCTAAGTATAATTAAAAAACTAATTAACAGAATGAACAATGACCTCTCAAAATGATACATCTGCATCACTCATATCTGCAGTCTCATATTCAACTCCCCTATGCTCACTTACACTTTACTTCTTCATTAAAAGTGTCTGAAGTGCATTAACAGATTCTCACAGGAGACCTGCAATGGGATAGCAGGTAATGCAGAAAGATCAGAAGCCAATGGGGTACAATTGCATGGCACCTAGGGAGAACTTTAGAAACTATATTTCCAGTTTTGTTTCTTGTTTCCCTTCTGGACCTCTGTAATGTTGGTTACAACTGCTTTACATGCACCAAGAATTTGCATTCTCCACGTCTCACTCTGCAGATAGGGTTTGTTATGGCTCCTGAGAAGGACATGCAACTATTGGACATGTACAGCAGGGCACTGCACATTTGAGGAATGGTGTCTGAGGGTATTTAAGCCCTAGGAGTGCTCTAGTCCTCCCTCCAGCCTTTGCCAGATACAGTATACCCACTCATGTTTCCACTGGAGGGACAGCGCAGGCACAAGCTGGTTGCTTCAGGGCCAAGTTGGAATGTTTTACCTCTAAGGGAGGTATCTGCTGTTCCATACTGGCCAGTAGTGGAGATTTTTTTTCACCTACTCTGCACTACCTTTTATCCCAGACCATAGTGTATCTTGTATAATCAAAACATTTTGCACTGGGAATTTTCCTAATTAGCTATCACAATTATTAGGTGACAAAATGCAAAACCAGGAGGAGGTTGACTGGAACACGCAAATCAGTTTACAGGGTAACTGTCTTAAGGTATACATTGTAAGAACTGGAGTGGGGCTTGCTCTATATTAGGCTGACACGGCATGCAGTACACTGCCCTGGATTCCTGGAGATTTTAACTGGGCATCTGAATGTGGCTACTAATTGAGGCAATTATGTTTGCTTCATAAGTACCATTTTTCACCAGGCATAATGATGTATCAGTCGGAACTACAATGCAGAATACTACATCATATTGGCCACACGGTTACATTCTAATAATTTTGGGACAACCTGAACAAGGCAGCGTTCTTGCCTCCTTTTTCCAGAGGTCTGTAATGTGCTAAGTGTTTAATTAACCTGCTGCAGTTCTTTCTATAAGACTGTGGCCAGGTCAAACCCAAATTCATGTGCCACATGGTCATTCTGGGGCTGAGGGCCAACATAAATAGGTAGAAGCAATTATAACTGAATTACTCCATCCAATAAAAAAAAAGGCACTGGAGCAAGGAAGCAACCTTCCTTGCATGTAGCAGCTGAAGAAGCACATCTGGATAAGCCACTTTATCCAAATTACTGTGTTCATCTGGGCCCAAGTGAAGTGTCTAATATGCTTTTGCATGCACATGATATACATCTCCACCAAGACTATCAATTATTCTTCATAACTAGTTGCCTGCAAATTGTCCTGGATCATGGTTGCTGTTATTGCATGCAGAAAAATAAATTAGCAATGAATGTTACAGTCACATTGGGAAATTTCTCAAAACCTCTTCCACTTATTTTTTGAAAGCATAAAAGGCATGGCATACTGGCACAGACCCAGATTTCCAGCTATTATTATTTTGGTGTATTATCATCTCCTGTCTCTATTACCAGCATATTTTTGTCCAGCCATAGAGCTATTCATATATAGTTTCTACTTTTGCTTAAAATATATATTGCTTTTCACACCTCTGTATCTGAATGTGGGAAAAGCTGTCACAGCTCAGTGAAGTGGACAGATATACCAATGACACTACTGGCCGATGATTCATCTAGCTTAGAGCAACTCATTTTTTCCCAAACCATGGAGTCTACAGAACACCAACTGCAGGAGTTTATGCTCTCCTCACTTCCATAGAGAGATTTCCTCTCTTTCCATTAGGTTATACATTGTTATTAATCCAATATTTGAATATTCATTAGCAGTGGCTAATAAAAAGATCAGTACCCTGGTTAGGAGCCAGTTCTCACTGAATTGCAAGAAGGGGCACTAACCACCTAAAAGGGCTCTTGAAAACCTTCTAAATTCTGTTTAAACTATGGATGAACACACATGAAGTCACCTTATACTGAATTAGACCCTTGATCCATCAAAGTCAGTACTGTCTCAGTGACACAGGTTAGATTGGTGCTCCTTATGCTTTCTAAGCACCTGTGTCTGTCTCATTGGGGATGGCTTTTTAGATGGGTGACACTGAAGTTGCTTCCAGCTATCTGCAGACTTCTGTCCCTGTTGGTGGTTACAACTTAACACTATAAAACTTACATTTGGGTCTGCAAGCAACACTTCTCAGTGTGCCCAGCTGACAGAGCAAGCAGGAAAGAAAGCATCAAAAAAGATATTAGGAGGGGACTATAAAAGTGCCCTGTTGTGCATTCCTTCGTATAAACTACATATGAAAAAGCACAGCCAAGATTTGAGTATTTCAGTGAATTAATTTCACTACCAATAAAGAATCATCACAATACTTACAAGCTTTCCTTTCTCAGATGTGGAGTGTCCATTGCCAACTGCTTCATCTGCAGAAGGCTTTTCTCTTCAATGCTTTGCAATCCATCCACAGGCATACAATCCACATACAGATTGTACAATAACAGTGCCTGTGTCTTCTTCCGCAACTCATTGGCAGAGATAACTCGCTGGGCAAACACACGAGGATCTTCTGAGAGAAAAAGCAAACGGACCCGGGGCACCCAGTACTGACAAGGAATCAGTGGGGCTCTCCCTGGGAAGAAATCATGAAGAGATTAAACAGCTGTTAGAATACATAAGAGATGCTAGAAGCCTTGGACACCAAAAATGGCCCATGTGTCTGTGAGCCTATTACCAAGCTGGAATATCCAGGACTATAAAACTAATGAAGAACTGAAGCTGAGATTCAGATGACTGCAGAGCAGAAGTGTGACCAAATCAGTCCAGTGATGTGTGAGGGGACATGCATTTTACAAATAATTTTTATTTTGTCCACATAGTTCTTCAAGGAATCACCACCAGAAAGAAAAATATCCAATCCTCTCTAATTAAAGGGCCAGGAGTATCATCACAGTGCAGGGCTCTGATGAAACTAAGATAGCTAACTGGTATCTTTTGTCCTCTTTCTTAAGTCTTTCCCACAATATAATAATAATAGCCTACCTTTTGCAGTCATTCCTCCATTGAGTACTGGTCTCCCTTTTCTGTCACGAACAAGGCCCCACGGGTTGGTCTTATGTACCAAGTACAGTTTTGTCTCTTCATTATAATCTAAGACTCCAACATTTATCCACTTGTAGATCAATTTTTGGCTTTTGGGATCCTCTAAGAGATTAATGACAAAGTTTTAGCTTTTCATAATTTCCCTAGTTAGAATTTTCACAGTAGGTCATCCTCACTGTCATACATCCCTAATACAACCCACTCTGATCCAGGCTTCAAATTTTCTTTCTCCTTTAATTTTCAGTTTATTTATTTAGAAAACTTCTGTGCCACTTCTCTGGGGAAACTGCTTGAAATTCCTATGTTGAAGTAATGATATTCTAATAAACAGATTATTTTAGGAGTACATTATCATGGAGAATGGTCTGTTAAGCAAACTTAAGTGCACTCAACCTCATGGATGAATTTTCAAAAATGCTTAGCCCCTGCAATAAGCGTTAACCAGCACATTAGTTCACCATATTCTTTCATTGTACTCTTAGAAACTAAGGCATTAAAATTAAAAATCAGAAGCTCCTTTTAAAATTATGGCTTATGTAGTATTTTATAAAAGGCATACACTAATATGGAAGTTTATACTAGCACAGCAAGTTGAGTGTGACATTCCATGCTGAAAGACACATTTTGTTTTTTTAAAAATCAACAACTTCTAAGTTCTAAGTGTCTTTGGTCAGGATCCAAAGAACTACTTCAGTTAACAGTTTCAGGGAGGAGGGATTTAAAAACCAGACAAAACATTTCAAACACCAAAAATATTTCATCCTGAAGGCTTAAAAAATATTCAGAAGGCAGAAAAGGTGCCCCAATATATTTATTATTTTGTGATCCTGTCAAGTGGGTAGTAAGCTACTTCCACTGTATCTATGCTTTACCATGTCCAAGTACATCATCTGTAGGTAGAAGTGCTTTTCCTGGAACTGGTTTCCTGTCTTGGGAACCAGACTCCACCCCCAACAAAAGCCATTCTTCTGGAGTTCGGCAATCGTACTCTTCATCATCAAATACCTAAAAATCAGAAGTGTGAAATTAAGCCTCTGCAAGCATCAGCAGACCTAGCATTCATAGAACTGTATCTTCAATTAACTGTATTTTGTAACATTTACTTATGTGTTATTCATTTATTTAAGCAGAATTACTTTATCCCTGCTCTTTTTTTGGTATTTGTGTGTGTGTATACACATGTTTGCACCTGGAAGTCATATTGACTTCTGGCTGAATAGAGCCTGTCCTCTCAAATGGTATTTCAAGGAAGTCTCCCATCCAAATACTAACCACAGTTGATCCTGTTTAGCTTCCAAGATCTGACGAGATCAGGCTTGCCTGCGCTATCCAGATCAGGGATTTAATCCCTTTTCTTGACATAAAGTTTTCCAAGGTGGCTAAAAACTAGATTTTATGTAAGCCAATCTGTGGCTCTTTCATACCAAAAAGTGGGATAAAATATTTTAATAAATAAAAATATATGAAAATATAGACCTTTTAAAAAATCTCAGGCATTTTTGCACACATATCAAGACACACACATCATGATTCTCCCCCTTTAAGCAGTGTTCCCTCTAAACTGAGTTAGCGTGAGATAGCTCACAGATTTTTAGCCTCTAGCTCACTCTTTTTTGTCTTAGCTCAGGAAGGATGACCCCAGAGCACAATAATTTATGCAGTAGCTCACAACTTTAATGCTGATAGCTCACAATTTTTAATACCAGTAGCTCACAAAGTAGAATTTCTGCTCACAATACTCTGCAGCTTAGAGGGAACATTGCTTCTGAGTCCAGCTCACCATGTTGCATCAGAAGTCCAACATGTGTTTGGGGCATGGGGTTGCATGATGGCCTTGGTAAGAGGAGTGCTAGCCTGTGTACATGCAAACTCTATTCTCTGGATCCTGCCCAATATCTTGTAGGAAGTGTTCTATATATGGTTTTGCTGAATCAAAACCTTCTCCAAACAGCAAGGTATGCAACTTCCACTAAGCACTGCAACAACCATTGCAATGACTATCCTCCTCCATACCCAATCCTTTAGTCATAAAGCCCAAACTGTGGTGGCAAATCCCCGCATCCTGATTCATTGGAATCTCCGGGAATATAATGCACCAACTATTGGCCGACACACTGTCAGTCACCACTTCCCACTACCATTGGGTAGCCTCTCTGTCACCTGCCCACAGCAGCCTTCCCCACGTTCTTGCAGGATTGGCTTGCAATCAGCCTCTGCCTTGACATTGGCTGATTCTGCTCTCCCCCACCCACCACCGGCCCAGTCAGGCAAGAACACCACGAGACAGTGGGAGATAGTTCTCTGCTGAAAGGTTCTCCTGGGGGCTTACTGATCATTGCTGCCTCTCCTCAGGGCCCTGTCTATCTTCCTTCTTCTCATTTTTCTTTCTCTCACTCCTTTCTCCCCCTTTTTTCTACCTCCCCCTTCTGTTCTTTCTCTCATTCTTTCTCTGTATCTTTGTCTTTCAGTCTTTTTATTTCATTCTGTCTATCTACCTTCCTACATATTTTCACCTGACAAAAAATGAATGTTCATTTACAGCATGAAGGGGCCACTTCAACACCAGCAGTTAAACAGAGGGAGCAAGAGGGAGGCCTGCAATGGCTCCCTGCCTCATAAAGCCACCAGCGGAGCGAGTCTCTTGTCAGCTGCCTGATGCTACCAGCCATTTCCTACCAGGGAACTACTGTTGCCAACCTCCAGGTGCTTGGTCCCCCCCCCCATCCCCAACTATGAAGAAAGACTGTCTTTTTCCCATGTAGAGGCTGCAGTGTTGCCAACTCCAGGTTAGGAAATTCCAGATGGCAGAGATCATCTCCCCTCGAGCTGGGGGGGGATTAATGCCTTCATTTGGGTGGGTGGGAAGACAGCAAGGCTGGGGGAGTACTCGCCCAAATCTCTTTAGTGGTACATTTCCAAGTTGGTGGGAGATTCCTATGGTATCACTACTGGCCTCTGAGGGAGACGCTTTTCCTCCTGGGAACCACTGTTGCCAATCTCCAGGCAAAGGCTATCCAGATGGCAGAGATCAGCTCCCCTTGAGTGGGGGGGGGGGGACTGAATGCCTTCACTATGGTGGGTGGGAAGCCAGCAAGGCTGGGGAGCACTCACCCAGAGGCCTTTAGTGGTACCTTTCCAGGTTGGTGGGAAATTCCTGGAGATTCTGTGGTGGAGTTTGAGGATGGCATAGGAGTTAGAGCTTCAGAGCGGGGTCTGCCAGACCCAGGTTCTTGCTGTGGAAGCTGACTGGATGATTTCAGGCCAGTCACAGACTTCCAGCCTAACCTGCCTCAAAGGGTTGTTGTTTAGATCACATGGGGGGAGAGGAGAATGATGTACACTGTTTTGGTCCTCCCACCTCCCACTGTGAAGAAAGACTGTCATTTTCCTAGGTAGAGGTTGCAGGGAGGGGGAAGTCACTGGCAGATAAAGGGAAGGAGACAGGGTTGCCAACTCCCGGTTAGAAAATTCCTGAAGATTTAAGGGGTAGGGCCTGGAGAGGGTGGGGTTTGAGGAGGGATAGGACCTCAGACAGATACAATGCCATTTCCTCCTGGGGAACCACTGGAGATCACTCAGATTTACAATTGCTCTCAAGATGGCAGAGATCAGATCACCTTGAGTGGGGGGGGGAGTCAATGCCTTCACTTACGTGGGTGGGAAGACAGCAAGGGTGGTGGGCACTTACCCAGAGTCTCCTTCTAGAGCCTGTTGAATTTTCTTCACAATGGGCCTTACTCCTAGTGTATTTATATTTTTACTACTTTGGTCACCCAGAAAGCCCATGGGGTTAGGCAAGCACAGGGCTTTTTTTGTAGCAGGACCTCCTTTGCATATTAGGCCACACACCCTGATGTAGCCAATCCTCCTAAGAGCCCTGAAAACTCTTGGAGGATTGGCTACATCAGCAGGGCATCTTAAGATCTGATCTGCTATGCAGATATTTTAAAAGGTTTCAGAGGTAGCTTCTACCACAGTGTTGGTTTTATGCTTCACCCCTCTTTCCTTTATGTGCTATGGCCAAACTCAGTGGACTTCTCATTGGGTAATAATTATGACTCACAGAAGAACTTGCTGGTAGCATAGCAGAGAGGAAGCTGATATTACTCCTCTTCTCCCTTGTACTTGAACTTCCTGTGTGTGCACGTGCACACACATGGTTGGCTCCACCTCTTGTAGCAGCCATTTTATGGTTGGCTGTGTCTCCAGTGGCAGATATTTTGTGGTAGCACCCACCACCCTGTCAGAATTCCAAATCTGCCCACAGGCTCAAAAATGTTAAGGTCAGAATGTTAGACTTAGGATCTGAAAAACCCAGGTTCAAATCCCCACTGTCACTGTCTCTCACCCTAACCTATTTCACAGGGTTATTGTGGATAAAATGGAGGAAAGGAGAATGTTGTTGTAAATTGGGCATAATATAAAATAAATTAATTTAGAAGGCTTTGGAACCTCTAAAGATACCACTCTGACTTACCTGTAATGGAAGATAGATAGGGAAAAGAGGGTCTTTCTTTTGCTCAATGGTTGGCATATTTGCAGGGTCCTGGTGTCTCGGCATCAGCTCATTGGAATCTATGCCTGCATGGAGTAATATCTCAGAGATATCTAAGCTAAGATATAATCGCCTTCTCCTAGTTAAACAGAAAGATTAAATGGATTGTATTTACAGAAAACCATTATTGATTCAACAGCTTTTTATCTTTTTCAGTAAATGATAAATATGCTAAAATGAATGAGACAATGTATCAACCGGCATCAGAACACAGAAACCTGAATGGAATTGCAATTAGTCTAGACTATTTGCAATGGTTCCATCAAATCAATTTCATGTAACAAAATGCACATCAATTGGTAATCAGAAATCAGTATTTTAAGCGGTTTCTGGTACTCTCTGCATGTTTCTCACTAATTTTGTAGAAAATATTCCCACATTATTATTTTGATCATGGGAGTTTTGTTCTGTATGCAAGCGGTAGTGCCAAAATCATAATAATGGCAGCTTTTGCAAAATCATTCCAAGCATTGCAATCCTTTCTTATCCACCAGAATTTATTTTGTGGATTGCACCAGAAAAAGACAGACCACTATAGTTTTTGGACAATCCAATATATATAAACTGAATAGTTGAGCTAAAAGTCCCTCTGCAAATTCACTTTCAGGAGCATTCTGTGTCAATTGGTCAGTGCATAATCCTTTCTATGTGAAAGCCACAGGTTGCAATACAGTAGGAAAACCTACGTTAAAGGCGTGATATCTTTCAGCTCTATCACATGCAGAGTTACATATGCCCATGCCTGTCAAAATCAATGGCATTAAGTGTACTTCACTGCATAAGATCTCTGCCTTAGAGCCTAAATTCTATGCAGAACTATATGCACCTAAACCTATTTGTTTCAATAGGCTTTAGCATGCTTAACCCTGAATAGGACCCAGCTGCCAGTTACATAGAAGTTTAACAAGTGTTTATAAAATGTATGTAAGTTATACAGAAATTTAGTGACTGAACAGCCAAATGTAAAACACAATTTTTACTTGCCCAATCACTCCTTTTGGGTCCCTTTTCTCAAATTACCTTTCAATCTCTATCTTCCGAGGGCACTGGCCTGGAAGTACCTCAAAAGGAACTTGTACTTTTGGTTTATATGCTTGCAGAGGAAAGTCTGAGTCTTTGACAATTTCTGTAGTTGGCCCAATCTGTTCACTGTCCAAGATATGCCCAATATTCTCTGGAGTATCAAATGTTGTGACTAACAAGAAACAAAAGTAAGAAAAGCCAGAGTAACTGTTAACTGCATTTACTTCACTGTAGCCCAGGAGTCCCCAGTGTGGTGCCCATGGGTACCATGGTTCCCACCAACACCTTTTCTGTTGCCTGCCAAGTGCTTTTTAGGAGGTGGGTGGGGCCAGGTAGGACTTTTGCTCAGCAAGGCTGCTGATTAACTGTTGGAGACTTAATGGGCTGTGCAGATTTTTAAAAATGTTGCTTTGGCAGCAGTTGCCACCATAGCACAAGGATCTACACTGTATTACTGAAATTAAACCATGGCGATCATTTTGTGGCTGGCTCTGCCTCCCATGGCAGCCATTTTATGACAGTAGTTTTGTGGCTGCACGCACAATGCTGTGTCAGAATTCCAAATGGGCCCACAGCTCAAAAAGGTTGGGGGTGAGGGCCCTGCTGTAACCTATCCTGACCTGGAAGCTTAGAGCAGAAAAACAGTTTGATATACATAATACTAAATATATGCTGACCAATTATGTTACCTCCTTGGACCAGCATAGAGGAGAGGCTGCAGTTCAGTAGTAGTACCTCCTCTTTGCATGCAGAAGGTCCTGGGTTCAGTCCCCAGCATCTCTAGTTTTGTTTTGTTTTTAATAACTTCTCTGCCCTGGACATGGGATGGAGATGGTGCTGGTATAAACTGCAAAATTTGTCTCAGTTCTTTTAGCCTTTGCATTAACAAAAATAAGAAATAAGTGTCTTCTGCCACTCAAGACTGATGAATCAATGAGCTTCTAGGAGTACAAAAGGAAGGGAAACATGCCATCACCAATAAAGCTGAAATGAATTTAAACATTGGTGTGTCAGTATCCTTACAAGAAGGTAAATCCAATAATAGCCATTTGGGATCTAGCTCTAACTTTCCATTACAGATCTAATGAATCTACATAAGTACTTTGCTCCAAAACCCTGGGCATTGTCCCCAACAATGATACAAAGATCCCACCTGTTTACATTTTTTTTTCAACAGACATTTGGAATCTTTCTACGGAAATGCTGCAACCCTAACATCTCCAGTTAAAAGACCACGCTGTAGGTGATGTGACAGACCTCTGCCTGAGACCCTGGAGAGCTGCTGCCACTCTGAGTAGACAATACTGTGCAGAGTTAGTGAAATTAACAAGCCACTGCCCCTGTGCCCCATCTATTTGGCCCCAGCTAAAGTTTTCTAAAAGCAGCAGTTGCCATCAAACATAGTCATCCTTCGTGTAGGCATCCCTCCTGTAATTTAGGTACTGAGGAATACTACTGTTATTTAAAATTTTTATGCTAGCAAGAAGAACTGGTAGGCATAAGCAAATATTGACTCTGCACACTGTGTTCTTCTAATTAATGGGCATCCCAAATCCTGATATTTGAAGAAAATATTTTCTGAGCTAAAATTGGAGCCTCACTGTACTCTTTTAAACCTGAAAAAGTTATGTTCACAGTGACTGCCAGGTCAACCTAGAAATCAAACAGGCCATGCAAAATCTTCTTACGCTATTGCAATTATTTATTTCTTTATTTAAAACAGTTCTAGTCTGTCCGATAACAAGGACAAACACAGTCATAAAAATGAAAATCAACAGCATTAACATTTCAACATTTAAAGTCAGCCAAATAGCAATAAAAGTAGTCACAGCAGAAAATGAGAATATTTGAAGCAACGAAAATCATCATCCAGTCATCCATTATGAAAAGTCTTCTGATTATTTAAATTCAGATCAGTAGGCACCAGGCTAATGAAGTGCCACAAACAAAAAAGACCCTCAACGCACAGCAGCCAAGAAGGTCAGAGCGCCTGCTCCGGCTGCAACGCCACTGAGGATGTTCTCCGCAGCTGAGAACGAAACGTCTGGAAGGAAAACTTTCCCCAGTAGAACACGGCACTTGAGCCCGAAAGATTCTACAAACCCTAAAAAAGACCCTGTTAGATATTAATCACATTCTTCAATACAGGAATTACAACCTGGAAAAATAATAATAATCAGTGATATTCAGAAACATTTGAAGTGGGTCATTATTCTGGGACCTGGCTTAACATTCAAGAACAGAGGTAAGAGAGGCAAGAGACAGTGACTCAACAGATATGTACACGACAGCTAAGTTCAGTCGTTAGCAATTACACAGATATCTTGTCAAAGATAATTGTGCTGATAGACAGGCCTGCAGCCAGAAAATTTCAGAGGGGGGGCTCACGAAATAAAATTTTGGGTAGAGGGGCCCCCTGCTCTGGCAGCCCCCATTCTCTCTGCTGCCATTGCTCTGGCAGCCCTCCCCCCCTCCCTCCAACCCACCTGGTGAAGGCCCATCCCTCCTTTCCCTTCCCTTTGCACCCCCACACCATGCCGCCCACTGCCTGTGCCTCCTTCACCGCTGCCACCACCACCCGCCCCTTCTTTCCCTTCTCATTGCCCCCCCCTGCACATGATCACACTGCACCGTGCCTGGGCCCTGCCATGATCGCACATGGAGGGGGGGAGGGAATGGGAAGGGAAAGGAGGGGCAGGCATAGGCGAAGAGAGAGGGTGGAGCACTTGTCCCTGGGAGGCCAGGACTTGACAAGGCCCACTGTGGGCCCTCTGCAAGCGGGGGGGGGGAGGGAAGGCCCCTGGACGGACCACTTCGCCCACTCTTAGATCCCCCCCTCCGACTGGGCAGGAGCTTTCTTGGGAAAGGGACAGGACTCCAGGCCAGATGGCCCCGTTTGAATTGAGGGCTGCTCGTGAGGAGCCTTTAGTGCAAACGCCACCCCCATTGAACAGCAGCAGCCCTGGAGGCCCAACAGAGGGGCCCTACAGGGGTGAGGGGGGTTTAATAGAGGGGCCATGCCCCCCCATGGCTACGGGCCTGCTGATAGGTCTAAATTCCAAGCATTGTTTATACCAGTTGTATTGCTGGCTAGTAGACTGGGGACGGGTGATCTGATAAGTGCTGCTTGCTTGTAATTATTTTCTTCCTCTAGTTTAGCTTTCTAGGTACAATTGTCAACAGTCCTGGAGAAAAATGTCCTGACCCCTCTGTTTCCCTGGAAGTAAATATCCCATTAAAGGGTAAAAGACATTTTTCTTCAGGACTGCTGGCAATCCTAGTATCCTACCTTTGTTCATAGAAGCAGATGCGTTCTTTATATACACTGGCATACAGGTAGGCAGCATTGAACAATGAAGGGGTAGGCAGCATCTGTCAATGCTGTACCACTATATACTGGGCAAAATATGGGCAACAACCTATAGATAGGGCTGGAGGTCTTCCAGAATTACAACTGATCTCCGGACTACATAGATCAAATGGCTCCTTTGGAGGGTGGACTCTGGGATTATACCCCCACAAGGTCCCTCCTCTCCCCAAACCCCAACCTTCCCTGGCTCCACTCCCAAATCACAAGGAATTTCTCAATCTAGATTTGGCAACCCTAGCACAGAGGCAGGAATAGACATGATGTATCAAAAGGGGGAAAAGAGGGGGACTCAGAGGAAGAACTCCCGACCCCAATGATTTTCCTCTCATGGCTTTAAACTTTTCAGAAATTTTACATCTGCAAGTATGCAGCACTGCATATTGAAGGAGCAGTGCAGTCAAATGTCACATGCCTGCCAGAAACATGATGTATCTGCTCTGCCATGTATGCCTGGCAATCAGAAACAGAGAGAGAAAGAAGCAGAAAGACCAGGCCAAAGTTATCTGGTGAGAAATGAGAGATCTGTCATGAGGCTCTGACATCCCTCAACACTTGAATTTTCATTAAAAACAGCTTGGAAGTTAATCTTTTCTCCCTGTGCTGTTTCCCATATTAAAACAGAGGAAGAGAGAACAATATTCTAAGCCACTTTGGGACCCCACTGGGGAGAAAAGCAGGATACAACTATCTAAATAGATAAATAAAAAAAATAAAATCATTCCACCTCACACCTCCCCCAGGAAGAGAAAAAAGACAACTTTCTGTTCAGGTACAAACTGGAAGACCTGAGTGCAACAGACCTCCTCTGATGAGGAACTGAAAGCTCAGCAGACCTCAAACTTTGCCAGGGCTTCCCTAGTATTATTTAGTATTATTTAATTGTGAGCAATAGCAATAAACTCAGCTTATTGCCAAAATTATGTGCTCCTTGCCCTCATGCATGGAGTGTGAATGAATGTTTTCTGGCTTCAGAAACTGTGATGTATTTATTGTATGTATTACCATGAAACATCTGCTTCCCTCTCTGATATTCATGTTTATTGGTTTAGACTAATATGGGGTGGAGTCTCTTCAATTAGTTCTGTTTGTTCATTAGAATGGTTACATTGCTGGAGCTCTCTTGTTCTGAAATCAGTTGCCTCCATACCTGTATCTCTTTGTTAATAAATGCATGCTGTTTTGGAGACACCTGGGGTCTAGCCACTGTGTGACAAACACAATGTTAGACTGGATGGGTCATTGGCCTGATCCCAGATGGCTTATCTTACATTCTTACACTTGTCTGTGCTGTGTGAACCTAAAAGCAAGAACCTATTCCTGACGTAAGCAAAAAAGAACATTACAGAAGCCTTGTATCAAACTCAAAAATGCCAAATTCAGGCACCTGGCAAACTAGAGTTATCTATTTGCAGAAACTTTTGACAAGGGTTCCCCCCCCCCCACACACACACACACATTGCTGTGACTACCTGAAGTACAATCTGAGGCTGTTAAAACAGTGACTTTTGACAGCCCTGGATGCTGCCACGCATAGTTTCAGCAGTACCTAGGATTTATTTAACAGAGGTGCTAGTGGGAGCCCTCACCACCATAATGGAAAGAACAGCATAAGTCTACTCGTAGAGAGGCAAATCCATTACAAACTGGCCGCATAAAGGCTGGACCCCAAATTCTGCTGTTTAATGGCTTGTTTTATTAATGTGTTTTTTATTCGGTGGTTTTTAATTGTAAGGCAACTGAAGGAGAACTCTGAAGATGTGTCATAGAAATATTTTAAATAAATAATGCACAAATAATTTTGATCTCACATCCATGTTTATGCAACACACACAAATACACAGAATGAAGTGTTCTTGGGACGTAATTCTTTCAAGTATTGAACTGATACTATCTCCCAAGCCCTCAAGAACAAAAGCAATGCCTCACTTCCCATTCATTTTCAAGCTCCTTGAACAAGCCAGCTCTCTTATCACATCAATTTTATTTTCCTATCTTCTTCTATGATTTCTTCAGTTTGGCTCTCATCCACTTTACTGAGACTATGCTTATTTAAGTTTGCTACCGTCTCCTTGTCTCTAAACCCAAGGCTGTTTATTCTGCCCTCATTCTACTTGACTGCTCTGCTGCTTTTGATGCTGTCAAGGATCAATCACGCTCTTCAGTATTTTCACTTTTTCAGTTCCAGGACCTCAGTTTTCAACTTTCTATTGCTTAGTTAGAAATGAGATGAGAGTATTTTTTTCAATGCACTTACCTTTTGGTGTGTGCTCTTCAAGCTCAGACTGTTTCAACAAGTCCTTGTACACATTAGGACCAGCACACACATCCTACAGTTGTGAACAACAAGAAGGGAAAGCCTCAAAAGCACATAAAGAATTATACGTGCACAGTAAATGTATCATACAAGGCAAAGAAACACCTACAAATATCTACTTATGCTATGAACAATTAAGCTATAAACATGAGATCTAGAAATTTGCTTTTCAGTAACCTATTTATACAGAATAAGACATGGCATGTAAAGTAGAACCTTGCGGTTTGTGCAAGTCCTTGGGTATCTCTCACACAAAAAAATCAAATTATCAAAATCAAACTTTCAGTCCCTATAGAAGAGAAAATATCTTCAAGCTTAACAATTTTAGAGGTTCTGGAAAAACTCAATGGAATAAATGACAAGTAGGCTTAGAACAAATAAAAGGAAGTGCTTTTTCACCAAAAATTAACATGAATTCACTGACACAGGAAGTGATGGCAGCTACAAGCATAGACAGCTTCAAGAGGGGACTGGATAGAAATACGGAGCAAATATTCATAATTAGCTATTAGCCACATGGTTTTAGGTGGAACATGATGTCTGGGGCAGTGACACTCTGTATTGATACTTGGGGTCAACTTCTGGAGTTCTGGCCTCACTGGTGGACCTCCTGATGGTACTGGGTTTTAGCCGCTGTGTGACACAGTATTGGACTGGATGAGTCATTGCCCTGTCCCAACATGGCTTCTCTTATGTTCTACATTTTTTCCATAAGCCTGAACACTCTTTTTCCATTCTAGAAATAATTAAAAAGAACTTGAATCTATTGTTACAGCATACAGAGAACCATTACTTGTGCCAATAACTGCAGAATGAAGCCACTGATAAAATTACATGAGATGTTATAGTACAGCGATTGCTACGTTCATGAATATCGTACAAAGGCCAGCCCTCAAACTCCTAATTGTATTTGAGGCACTGAGTTCATAGTATGAAATACTGAATAAAACAGAATTTAGTTCTTGCCTCCATATGATTTCAAGAATAAGTTCTGGTAGAGGGCAGATGGATTGAGCAAGAAAACAAAGTAAGAATTTTTAAAGTATGTTTCTCCATTTCTAATGCCTTTGTGACACTTTTATGGAGTAGAAAAATAAGGTTCTAACATACTTACCCCCAAGAGATCTGAGGCTCCAGGTGCAAGGACATCAGAGTAAAATCCTCTTTCTTTAATCACCGGATATCCCTTATGTGCTGTTTTTTGAAGATTGTCTGTTATAACTGAGCTAGGTCCTGGAGAGCTTGAAACCTGACTGCTGGGATAAGGAGGATAGGGACTCCGCCCCAACGTGTTTTTCAATTCCTTCTTGGCTTTATCCATTCTGATCTGTATATCACAGACAGAAGAAAGGCACCATGAGGCACTCCTTCACATCAAATGAAGAAAATGAACTGCCATTCGTATTCTTGTATTGTCAAGAACCTCTAATTTTTGAACTATTTCTTAATCAAAATGAAGGATTAACTTTACTTTATTCGATTTAAAAAGCATACACCCAGAAGTCATGTTTAAGCTTCATCTATGTCTTTCCAGACGCTTGTAATTACTCAGCAGATTTAAATGGCTATGAGTGCAGATGGCTTCAGAAGAGAATTAGCCAGATTCTTGGAAGACAGGCCCATTAACAGCTACTAGTGATGGTGACTAAAGGTAACTTCCACATTGAAAGGCAGCAAACTTCACAAGTTTCAGTGATACAAGGCAACATTAGGGAAAGGCCTTGGCCTGTATGTCCTGTTTGTTCGCACTCCAAAGCAACCAGTTGGCCACTGTGTGAAACAGGATGCTGGACTAAATGGGCCACTGGTCTGAGTGCATTTATGTGCATACATTTTTAAAGGTTTCTTCTTCAGAATCTGACTCCAAATCCTGAATATGGCTTCTGAAATAGATAATGGAACCTCAGACACTGATACACTGCAATTACACAAAATATCAATATGACTGGCCATAGATAATATCTATCTAATTAACTTTAAATTAAATTAAATTAAGATAGGTCACACTCTCCTGGATAACCATCAACATGAAGGAAAGGTGGTTTCTATTTCATTTTCCTGCATATTAGTGCTGAACAGAAATAGCAATAGGTAGAAAGGTATCAAACATAAGGACTGAGTCAAACAATTAGCCCAGTATCATCTACTCGATCAGGCAACAGCTCTGTAAGGACTCATGCAGAAGTCTCACTGAGCCCTGCTACATGAGATCCTTTTAATTCAAGATGATAGGAATTAGAGCTGGTATCTTTACATTTTAAAAATATCTTTACATTTTTTTAAAAAAAAATGTAAGCTACCTTGGGGGCAGGTCTGTGGAGAGGTTTTCCAAATAAATTCAAATACATGCTTTACCACTGATCGATGGCCACCTCCTCTACATTGCTTTGAACAGAAAACTCCAGCATAAGCACATTAATATCTCATTTCAAGATTCCCAGGCTTGACTTAAGTAGATCAACTTAAGTCTCATGGACCATCAATCTGTATTAGAAAGGGCTACTGCTCAGAGAGCGAATGCTTTGCATACATCAGTCCCACATGCAATCTTAAGATAAGTGCTGATTCACATAATACTATGGTCACTATATGGACTTTCAGCAGACATGTTCTGGGAATTTCCAGCTGCGAACTGTATTCCCATGCACACATGGACCCTATTCATAATGGAACTCCAGACACAGATCCAACCCAAAGTCCTCATGCATGATTCATTGTGGTTTGTGCCTCCACCTTAGCTATTATGTGCATACTCTGTCCTTCAAATCTTTGTGTTCACAAGAATCCTGCTATACCATTAATCCATTTTAATAACTGCCTTAGAGAAGCAGACCACAGCTCCATGTGGTTCCTCTGATTTTAAAGATAATATTTATTTTCATAGTATCTGTTCATCAAAATCAATGCTCGGCCACAAGCCATTAAAATTATACCTGTCAAAGTCCCAGGTAGTATGGCAGTATGGTACACACCCGCAAAGGAGCAAATGAACCCCTATAGTAAAACAAAGATTTGAATCCAGTAGCACCTTAAATATCAACAAGACTCCCAGGAGATAAGCTTTTGAGAGTCAAAGCTCCCTTTGTCAGATACAGTGGATGCAAGAGATTTGGTGTGGCAGTAGCCCAGCTCTGAAAATGTTGGTTCTCTTTGATCCATGCTGCAGTATTCACACAGACCCTGCCCTGCTGCCAGGAGAGGCATAGGCCGCACACACACAAGAGGAGCATCCAGACTGTTCACATGTGTGTGGGGAGGGTGCATAGTGTACCCTGGACATTCATCAGACAGCCGGAAAACACACCCTACGTACGTTTAAGAGATTTGCTACTGGGAAGTTCCCGGTTATTTAATCTGGTCCCAGCCCATCTTATGACAAGATAGGTACAGGTGGGACTTATGGCAGATGTGCACATGTGATCACACACATTAAATCCGAATGGGAGGCATTTTGGGCACTACTGGACTACTTAAGTCTTGCTCTTCCACTGCAGACCAACATGATCTCCCACCTGAACCTATACTAAAATGGAATCATATTCAAAAATACACATAATTGCAATTTAAGACAAAAGTAATATTTCTCAGGTATAAACTGGTTATCATCATGTAAGTCATAAAAACCATTAACTTAAACAAAAATCCTTACAATACAATAAATGTCTGCTTTCAGCCTGTTCAGTGTTTAAAAACTCAGAACTCACTATAGAGCTATTTTTATTTAGTTGTCTGGTTTTTGCCTTTTTCTTATGGTGACTTCATCTCACAAATTCTATTCAGCTGTCAGGTTAAATGAAAGTACAAGCAATTATTATGAGCTTGGGTATCCAAGCTAGATAAAAATACTTATGTAAATGATGGTGTTAATTAAGTGCTGCCCTCAGCATTCTGGCAAGAGCCTAATGCAGCTTTTTTGTTGTGCAAAATTTAGTCCCCCAAAGCTATTCTTTATGTGCCCAACTTGACCTCTCACAGTGAGATCTTTCCTGATTGGCTTCAGTTACCACACATGGATGACTGTTCTCATAGTGGGATGGCATCAGCGAATGAGGCTTGGTGATCAGTGACTGAGCAGATGCTATATTGTAATTATGAAGGTGAAATGGCAATAAAAACCAAGGCATGAGCAAAATCTACATACCTTAGGGGTCAGCCTAATCTGTTTTGTGCTGGCTCAGCTGTACAAGTTTCCCTGAGTAGTTGCCATATAATACTATCTATTTTCTCAGGGATTTTCTAAGACACTTAATTCGCTCCCCCCCCCCCCCGCACTTAAGTGCAAAGAAAGTGGTTTTTATCCAGCAGAGAATTGTGCTATGTCCTTTTCCCATGTAAACAGTCTCATCAGTAAACTTCTGGCATTTAGCCACTTCTTTGTAACACAAAGGGTAAAGTGTTAAAGCCAAGGAGACAGGTACATGCTGCCTTCCCAGGATTAGATCCAGCTGGGTAGCCAATGTTGGTCTGAAGCAATAGAATAAAGTTAGAGTCTTTAAGACCAACTAAGATTTATTCCAGGTATGCGCTTTCATGTGCAAGCACACCTCTTCAGATAAAAAGAAGTGCATACCTTGGCTGGTCTTAAAGGTGCCACTGGACTCTAACTTTCTTCTGGTAAATTAAAGGTAATAATAATAATAATTCCCAGAATTTAAAAAATGGCACAAGGCTCATTAAATCTCAAAGCTCTGTTGTAAGAAGGAACAGCTCGCCTTAATAATTGCTTGGTAAAGGACTGAGTAAATAACTAACTTAGCATGTTAAACAGTAAGAATTCCCCACACTCAGATGATCCGGTCTTTCATGTTTCTACATGTTACACTTTCAGTGAGCCCCAACATTAGAAGGCAAACCTGGAACATTGATTCTTGCACAGATAAAGTGATTTGCTTTTTCTGATAATTCTGATGCATGTCTGCATCAAGAGTGATCTGTTGATTTACTGTTATATATATAACTGATTCAAACCTTATACAAACATCATTGCAAGGATAAAAATATAAAGAGAACATATATTGATGCCATGATATTTGACAGAATAGTGCTGACTTTGTGAAGCTATAGCCTGGCACTTGGTGTGAATTACTGCTTTTGGTCTCCATGGGAAGTCAGCTCCGTAACCTAAAAACAACATTAGCAATAGCACCACCATTTGCTACTTCATTCCTGATCTAATCACATGTGAAAGAAATAGGGCAAGCCTACTTATATATTTCTGCATTATCCACTGCAGGCAGAATTTTGTGTTTGGCACTTGTAGTATCCAGAGGTCAACTGGGGAACAAACTTTTCTACTTGATGACTTATTTATACACAGAACTGAAAAGAAAGATAATAACTCTGCTTTCCAATGAGAATATAAGAAAAATTGGCCTTGAACCGAAGGAAGAACTATATGAATCCTAAAAGGTAAAAGGTAGAGCCCTGTGCAAGCACCAGTCGTTTCCGACTCTGGGGTGACATCACATCACGACGTTTTCACAGCAGACTTTTTATGGGGTGGTTTGCCATTGCCTTCCCCAGTCATCTACACTTTCTCCCCCAGCAAGCTGGGTACTCATTTTACTGACCTCGGAAGGCTGGAAGGCTGAGTCAACCTTGAGCTGGCTACCTGAACCCAGCTTCCGCCAGGATCAAACAGGTCATGAGCAGAGAGCTCGGACTGCAGTACTGCAGCTTTACCACTCTGCTAATGACCAGTAATTCCCACACCATATCAGCATGCTGCAACAGAATTTGTGATATGTCCTATACCTAGTTTCCACTTGTGTGCTTCTTCATTCATTGCAGAGATGGTCTTTCACCATGGAACATGTTCCTCTTGCACTAGGCGCTTTTCAGCTCCTTTAAAGATATTGGTCTTCCACAAGTGGAAGTTCTTAGCAACCAGAAGCACCAATGCTCTACAGTAGAGGACAATCTCTTCAACAGAGGAGCCCAAGAAGAAAGAAGGTTTGCAACCTAAACCCTAAGGCTTACCAAAGCATGGACCAAAAAAGTCAAGGATTTTATTTTGAAAGAGAAGAATAAACTGGCATAACAAATAAATCTGGAAAAACACTCCTGACCAGTTACCAAGCTAGCTCCATGAAGTAAAGCTGGAGGAGGAGCATCCAAAGAAAATGAGATCCCATCCCACTAGCTTCTGTGATCAAGTTACCCACATATCATTGACAGTTCAGTTTATTTTCCCTTATCCAACCCATTACTGATTCCAAGACATCATCTAGCTAGAATTTAAGGAAATGAGTGTCAATAGCATACTGGTGACATTAGACTCAAAATGCTTGCATAACTGTCAGTGTTTTTATATAGATATTAAATAGTACAAAAAACAAAATAGGGACATCTCATAGGATAGATCCAGTGGGGTAGATTAGGAATATCCCAGCACCACTGTCTGGAACTAACAAGTAGCAGATAAACCCCTGAAAATAAATGGTCCCCAACTCCCAACTTTACCAGGCTGAAATGATGCAGAGGTACATCACAGTAAGTAATATCAAGAGCCACAACAAGTTCAGAAGAATCTAGAAAGACAGTGCTGGCTTAATACAGTTTACCACTGAGGCCAGTTCATCACTCATATTATTATTGCTGACCCTCCTCATCTACTGCCTGTGCTTAGGAGCCACAGCAACTAATCCTCTTTGCCTTCTCCCACGCCCTCATTTTTAAGAGGAAAAGGAAAGGTCCCCTGTGCAAGCACCAGTCGTTTCCAACTCTGGGGTGACATTGCTTTCACAACATTTTCACGGCAGACTTTTTACAGGGTGGTTTGCCATTGCCTTCCCCAGTCTTTTACACTTTCCCCCCCAGCAAGCTGGGTACTCATTTTACCAACCTCGGAAGGATAGAAGGCTGAGTCAACCTTGGGACAGCTACCTGAATCCAGCTTCTGCCGGAATCAAACTCAGGTCATGAGCAGAGAGTTTAGACCACAGTACTGCAGTACTACTGCTTTAACACTCTGCGCCATGGGGCTGCTTTAAGAACAGTGTGGCAAATCATGCATACCCGGGCTATAGAGCTTCCATCAGAATCCCTCCACTCAGCCACAATTTTCCTTATCCTGGGAGCCCTGCCATACATTGCAGCAGTTTAGGCAAGCCGAATTATAGCTAAACCCTTGTAAAGAGGGTTGGGGGAATAAAGGAAAGTTGCTCTGGCTCCCACATAGCTGAGGGAAGCAAGGTGGGAAAGACAGCAGTGGAGGAGATGAGCAGGAAGGAGAGATTGCTCTCCTTTAAAAATCTGCTGCCTGAGGCAATTGCTTCAGATGGCCTTACTGTAGAGCCAGCCCTGTTTAGGAACATACTTCCCAGTCTATCTCACAGCACCTGTCCAAAGAAGTTTCCTTTCCTAAGACAGGTCTGAAGATTGACAGAAATGGATCTAGGTAATCACTTTCATTGTACATTTTTTTTAAAAAACAACCCTAGAACTGATTCATCACAAGGGCTTTTTTGAACGGGAATGTACAGGAACACAGTTGTGGCTGGCTTGGCATCAGGGGTGTGGACTAATATGCAAATGAGTTCCTGCTGGACTTTTTCTTTTAAAAAGCCCTGTTCATCACCAACAGTGAGAAAAAGTATGCATATGCTATCAAAAGCCTAGAAAACTTACTGCATGAGGGAGTTCATAAAATAGCACAAGCAGTGAAAAAAGCACTACAAAAATGTTTCAGGGTTCCTTCAATAGTGGCAGACTTCCTAAAAATATTCTTCTACTTGGGGCTTTTCAGTATGTATGAACTCACTGAAACAGGAACAGGCAAAATCATCATATATGAGATCTGGTTATTATTTCCTATGCACAACATTTATTAAGGTTTAAGGGGGTCCTAATGCAATAGGAAATTAGCTTGTTGGCTGGGGAAAACATAAAACAGCCAACAACAATAAAGAAACAATAAATGTTAAGTACTATGAAAAAGAATTACTAAATGGTCCTGGAATGCCTGAGGCTACAGCATTTCTAGAGCTAAACTGGTATGGAATTGATCAGTCGCTTGGATGAGACCACCACTGGCAGCTTCATTCAAGACTAAGATATAAATATAATCAATAAGCATTTTTAAGGACAGAATTACTGAATGGAATGGGGACTCCTCCAGATTTTCTAGCATACTCTGCCCTCGTCTTTACTCAGTCACCTCTCTCAAACTCTACTTTTCTCAAGTATTGAAAGCTCATGCCCTGAAAAATGAATTTTTCACAGAGGATTTTGTTTTATTAGCTATTTTATATTTTGGCTATATCTGTTTTAGCAGCACAGCATAACTGATTGCTATCAGCTGCGATTTAAGGCCACATTCATGATTCACGGTTGGACCCTTTTATGCCTGCTGAACTGCAGGAGTAGAACAAGAGTAATGCAAAATGACCCTGCTGTGCCATTCTTGATGCATTTCCTCTGTGTTCTGTTGAGGGGGTAAGAATGTCAATGAGTAATGATGCCAACCTTTCACCTTGAGAGACCTGAGCTGAAAATACCTGTTCTGTGAATGAAATCCAAAAGAAGTGTGTCAGTTCCACACTATGCCTTCTTTGTGAATATAACAAAACATCTTTGGAATTTAGTGTATATTCACAGCCATGTTTATGTGGACTGGTTTATTCTAAATTCAGCCTTCTGCATCTATCCACACCATTCGCACTTTTGTATGTAAGAAGGTAAAGGCAGCCCCCTGTGCAAGCACCAGTCATTTCCGACTCTGGGGTGACATCACATCACAACGTTTTCACGGCAGACTTTTTACGGGGTGGTTTGCCATTGCCTTCCCCAGTTATCTACACTTTTCCCCCAGCAAGCTGGGTACTCATTTTACCAACCTTGGGAGGATGGAAGGCTGAGCCAACCTTGAGCCAGCTACCTGAACCCAACTTCCGCCGGGATTGAACTCAGGTTGTGAGCAGATCTTGGACTGCAGTACTGCAGCTTTACCACTCTGCACCACGAGGCTACCTTTAACATCTGTATGTAAAGGAATTCTTTCCAACCAAAGAGTTGTTGATTTCCCCCATAGTAACCAGCCCAGAGAAAGTGTTTCAAACACCTGTGTGAAATGAAAGGGTGCATTAGAAAGTCAACCTTCCTTGCCTTACAACACTTTTTTCTGACTCCAGTCCCTTTTTATTCACAAATTACTCCTGGGAATGTTTGTAATCCTTCCACACCATCAAATCACCTCAACTAGTGGCTGAATGCAACGAATAGCACCCTTGATTTTTGCAGCTAAATCAGTAATAACACACAAATGGAAATTTGATGCTGCCCCTACTTTAAATCTATGGCATTAAAAATGGAATTTATACAAAATGGCTAAAATAATTAACATGTCAAAAATAGTAGGGACAGAATACAATGATTTCATTGCAGTATGGCTTTCCATTTTGGAATATCTACAATAACAAAAGGAAATTCCAGATATAATATTGGCTTTATGTCTATGGTAAACAGTAAACTACTTTTTTCTGTTTTGGCAAGTCTATATATAATAGGGTATATAGTTATTACTAATTATTGTATATGATACTATCATGACTGTGATTCTGTTAATTTGTGATTAGGTTTTCCTTATGTAGGAATTATTTTCTTTTTTATTATGAAACATGGGGGGAAACATGGCTGAATGCAGATAGACGCTTGTTTCAGTACACTAAATTAGAGCTCTGGCAGCAATGTGCTCCAGGTTCCATGACATCATGCAACAACCAGTAAGTTTGTGCTTTACTTTAGATTTGTCCTTTTAAAAAAGTTATTGGTTTTTTTCTCTTTCCTTTCCTTTCCTTTGTGTATGTGTGTAACCTGGAAAAAGTGGGGGGGGGGGGGGGGAACAGATCTATGCTTTATGCGGTACATCAACACCTCATTCATACTTCTGTATCTATAGTCAATGCTAAAACAACATCCACCGTGGTAGGTGGGTTGAATATGGTATACAGATTATTGGCAAGCCCTGCTTAGAATTGTAACATATGCTGCAGGAGGGCAGGACTGAATTCCGCTGACAGCTGTGTGGGGGAAGTGAGCAATATATCTACCCACTGTGGACCTGAATCTCTACTGCTGTGCACCTGGTACAGTCATTGGCGCTTCCCTGAAGTTCTGAGCAATCACCAAGATCTATTCACCAATTAAAACAAACTCCTGCTCAGTACCCTGATCAAAAGAGTGCCCATCTGTCAGATGCACAGGAGGACACACTCATGCTTATTCCTGACTATTTTGAAACTGGCACAGTCTGTCCAAAATACAGGAAAACAAAGCAGGGCTTGAAAAGAATTTATCAAACAACTATTTATTTAACTCTATAGTAATTGACAATGGGCTCACCATCAACTCCATGTTGCAGTCTTGTATCACCCCTGAGGTGCTCTTTGAACCTTTACTTGTGAATCCTGACAACACCCCCATCTTGCTCCATGGGGATTTCAACAATCACACTGAGAACCCCTCTGGCCCAGCTGCTTCTTAATCTGGTTTCACCAAGTTGTGAAATACACTTGTTTTGCCAGCAATATTGCACACAGTCCTCTTTTCCTCATTCTAGCTCTTGCTCCTTCCATGAACTACAGTCCTCAAAAGCTTTATTTCCTCTCCCCTCTCCTCTCACTTCTGTGACTCTACATGTTCTACCATCAACTAATTCCTTCTTTAACTCTTGGTTCATTTACTTGAATCACCCATTATTATGCTATTGTCCCTTCCATCCCAAGATCGGACACATTGAGCAGCTGAACATCTATGGAGGTGGGGGGAAACTGGTGATTTTTCCCATTATGAATTCATTTTCTTCTCCTTAACATCTCCTTCGCTAAACAACATTATTACCTCTCTCTGATGCACATGATCACATCAACTTTAGGAATTCTCAGTGCTTCTTTTCTTCCTTTGATGACCTATTGAGGCCTGTCCCATTCCCTTTCATTTCTTGAGGAAAGAAATACAGTGTTGATTGAAGCATGAGGAAAGAAGGAAACGTATGTCTTAATAGAGTACTGAAGGTGGAAGACAAGCACTGAGGACAGAAACTTTCCCTGTCTCCTCTATCTCCATCTCTCCATATATATATATATATATATATATATATATATATATATATATATATATATATATATATATATATATATATATATATACCATCTCTCTATCTGCCCCTGGATTTTCTCCTTTTATCTATGGCCACACCTCCAGCAGCCTAAGGAATATTTCTGCTTGGATATGTCATTGTTCTATTGAACTCAGTATGCCACAATCCAAATTTCTCATTTTTCTTCCATACTTTCCTCTTTCCAGACTGTCTTTATATATTGAAGATGCCACCATTCACCCTATAGTGGTTTAGCTCTGTTTATGACTGTTCTCTCTCTTTTTCTCCCCAGATCTGCCACTTCATCCAACACAGCAAAATAGACTTTCCTCTCCATTGCCTTCATGAAATCTCTAGTTTATACTCTTACAATCTCTCACCTGTTTACTACTACATCTTCATATCTGGTCTTTCAGTGTCACACCTTGGCCTCCTCACCTATATGCAGATCAAAAATAATTTAACTTTCACATTATTCTAGCCATGTGAGACCCCTCTTTGTAAACCTTTCCTGGTTTCCTTACACTCCCAGATCTAGCATGAGCTCCTTATCTTCAAATGGTCTTTGCTTCCCTTTATCTTTTCACTGTCTTATCCTGATCCACCCTTGTAACATTCACTTCTCCAGCTCTATCACCTTCAGCAATCTGAATGTCTCTTGCCTCCTCAAACATTTCCGACCTTTCTTCCTTTGTGCCCTCTTATGCCTGGATCTCTCAAATAGAACACCCGCAGTTTGCCACAATTCTTAATTCCTTCAATCCACTGTTCAAAATTTGTTTAAAGTCTTTGGCACAGCCTTTCCCCCCCTTCCTTACTGAAACTAAGCATGTGTAATTCAAATGAAAATTTCTTGGAGCAGGAACCTCGGTTCTTATACACTGTATAAGAATGCACAATAATAACTCTTCCGGGATTGGAAAATGGCGAGCTGAGCTGCTTTCCTTAATGGGGGCAGGCTGGCACTTCTGTTCAGGGTAGTAAAAGGCAAACTAATGCCTTCTGCCTACTTTTCTCAGCTAGAGAATTGTCCAAGATATGCACAGATACTTTGAGGAGACTTACCTTGGCTGAAAGGGTGTCCCGGGGGGGGGGCTCCTTTGAGGCTTTGAGAGATCTCCGGAGAGAAGTTGCATATTCATCATCTACAGAAGTTTCCAGAGTCATTTATTTGACTTAAGCTCGACAGGATCCGAGTCTTCTTTTACAATTTTAAACATCTAATCTACGAAAGACTGGTGTCGATTTGGATAAACTACAAAAAAAAAAGGTATTGATCGCTATCTTTTCACTCCGGGACTAACTAAAGCTAAACAAAACAAAATTAAAAGGTGGGAGTTGGATATAATGGAAGCTTGAAAGGAGGGGAAGAAAAGAGGCTAAATTTGAACTTTATAAATCTAAAAGACAGTGCTAAAATGAGAAAGGATTTTATTGTTTAGTCTATCTGCGGTTGAGGAAATAGCCCCATCGTCATAGATATGCAGCACTCAGTCAACACAGGAAGTACATCAGACATCGCGAGATTTCTCTACCAGTTAAACGAGACTTGGTGGCAGGAAAAGCAGGAAGTACCAGAGGAAGAAAAAGGAAGTAAGAGAAGGAAACAGCCTACTCTAGGATTATAATATCAGAGAGAAACATCGGCGGCCATTGCTGGGAGGACAAAGTTTTAACAATGTTTTTAAAGTGACTGGGACAATAAAAATTGGTGGAGTTAATTGAGTTGGTAATTTTAAAATAAGGACTATTGGACAGTGGTGAAGAAGATCTAAATTGAATAAAGGAAAAAGAAGGAAAATTTTTAAAGTGAAGCAAAAGTCGCAACCGCCATTTTGGGAAAAATAAAAACTTTAAATATTAATATCTGAGCCTGGGAGGCCCAGAGGACAGCAAAATTGGGTTCATTGGAAAGGGCAAGCTCCACTTTATTAAACTTGATAGTCCAAATTTAATTTGGTGAGATAAAAATTTTCGATCTTTTAACTCAATGAAAATATCAACATGTCAGAGTATTAAAGAGAACTGGTTTAAGATGATGTACAGGTGGTATATGACTCCGAAAAAACTGGCAAAGATGAGTAAAAAGATGTCGGATAGATGTTGGAAATGTAAAAATCATGAAGGTTCTTTTTTTCATATGTGGTGGACTTGTGAGAAAGCGAAAAAGTTTTGGCAGATGATGCAACAAGAAATTTCTAAAATTTTGGGATACGACTTTAAGAAAGTTGCAGAGACTTTTCTGCTGGGATTACAAACGGAAAAATTTCCAAAAGAAGATAGAACTCTAATTTGGTACTTGCTCTCAGCTGCTAGGACATTGTATACGCAGTTGTGGAAGCAAGAAAAAATACCAGAGAAATGGGATTGATTGTGAAAGTTTTATCGTGGAGTGAGATGGACAAATTAACAAGAACTTTAAGAGATTATGATTTGGATGTGTTTCAAAAGGAGTGGAAGAAATTTAGAGAATATATAGAGAAAGAGTGGAATGTAAAAAAACATTGGACAATTTTTTAACATGAATATGAGAAAAGAAAGATATTGAACTTTGATTGGTTAAGGGTACCTTTATAACTGAACTTAAGTATATAACATCGGCGGGAGTCTAGTAACGGAGGGAGGGGGGATTGGAAAATATCATAAGGGTTAGAGACAGTAATGATATAATTCGATATTGTTACCATATGTTATCAATAAAATTGTTTAAACATAAAAAAAAATTGATCTTTTTATATGTCAGACCCGAAGCAAATCCGTACTAGGTCTGCTTCAATGGAGAAAATGCAAGCCCAATTAGATGCAATGGAAGCCAGAATAATGAAGGGGGTGAAAGAAACGATAACTGCCTCTAAAAAAAAAAATAAGAAAGGATATTGAGGACTCAAAAAAAGAATTTAAAAAAGAGATAGAGAATCTCATTAATAAGACTGCAGTAATAGCAAAAAAAGTACAAGAGGTAGAAGAGAGAGTGAAAACACATGATTCCACCTTGTTAAAATTACAAGAAAAGGTGATAATACATGACTCCAGGTTGATGGAGACACAGATTCATCTGAGGTGTACCAGAAGATGAAGGATCTGATTTGAAGGAATATATCATAAAAATAATTGCAGAATTTTTGGAGGAAGATCCTGAAGGGAATAGAAATATGTATGATTATATGTATAGAGTGAACTCACTCTATGCAAAAAAGAACAATCTGCCAAGAGATGTTGTTATAAGATTTATGACAAAAGAAATGGTGGGGAAAATCATGAACAAAAATTTTGAAAAGACATTGACAGTGGGAGGTAGTAGAATAAGAATTATGAAAGAGTTGCCAAGACAAGTGTTAACTGACAGGAATGCATATAAAAATTGACAGAAAAACTACGTGACAATGGAATGAGATACAGATGGATAATACCTGAAGGTTTGAGCTTTCAACTTCAAGGGAAAAGGATTACAATTACAAACACACAGGAACTCCGTAGATTTTATGGAGAGAATAAAGAACTTGCACCATGATGGATTACAAATTGATATCTTGGAATGTAAATGGACTAAATTCACCACAAAAAAGAAGGGTAACATTTATTTGGATAAAGAAACAAAATTGAAATATAGTTTGTTTACAAGAAGTGCATATTAGACAAAAGGATTATAAATTTTTATGGAATAAGCAATTGGGACTAGAATTTTATACATTGGCTGAACAGAAGAAGAGAGGAGTAATTTTTTTATATTAAGAAAGAATTAGACCCGAAATTGGTTTTTAAAGATAAAGATGGAAGATACATAGTGGTGGAAATTTTATTGAACGCTAAAAAGACTTTATTGTTGGGACTCTATGCTCCAAATGGTGCAAAGGACATTTTCTTTAAAAATATTAAGCAACATCTTGATGAAGTGGCTTATGAGCAAATTTTGTTGATGGGGGACTTTAATGGAACAATTCAGAACATAATAGATAGATTTGGGGAGAAAAAAATTGATACAGAAGGGAAATTGTCAAAATCTTTCTTTGAGCTGGTTAAACAAGAGAGTTTGGAGGATATATGGAGGAAGTTTTATCCTGAAGTACAGGACTATACCTTTTTCTCAGCCAGACATAATTCCTTTTCTAGAATTGACATGTTGTGGGGTACTAAAGATCTGGGACTTATAACAAAGAAGATAGAGATTTTACTTAAAATAGGAGCTGATCATAACCCATTGATGTGGATTACAAAATTGTCTAAAAAGTCAAGAAGATGGAGAATAAATGATTTACTACAAAATAAAGAAATAGTGACATCTTTAGAAAATGAAACTAAAGCTTATGTCCAAGTTAATGAAAGAGAAGATATAGAATTTCAGATGGTATGGGATGCCTATAAGGCAGTAATGAGAGGAATATTAATAACACTGAATAATAAAGATAAGAGAGCAAAAGATAAACAGATCTTGGACATTCAAAATGAAATTAAGAAAAAAGAATGTGAATTAAGAAAAAGGCCAGGGAAAAAGAAAATTATAAGGGAGATTACAATATTGCAAACACAAATGAGACATCTGTTAAATAAGGAAATGGAATGGAATTTGAAAAAATTACAACAGAAATCGTTTGAGGGTGCAAACAAACCTGAAAAGTACTTGGCCTGGCAATTGAAGAAAAAGAGAGAAAGTAAAATTATTTAAAAAATTGTGGTTGATGGGAAAGAGATGGTGGACCAAGAAGGAATAAAGAGAGAATTTTTTAAGTATTATGCTAATTTATTTAAGGGTGTTAAAGTAAGGAAAGAAAGGATTGAAACGTATTTGCAAAAGATCAAGATAGTACCCTTAACTGAATATATGGAAAAATTTTTGAATGATCCAATTGAAAAAATAGAAATTGAAGCAGCGATTAATGTAATGAAAATTGGGAAGGCACCTGGTCCAGATGGATATACGGCAAAATTTTTTAAAATGCTTAAAGAACAATTAGTACCAAAACTTTAAAAATTGATGAATGCGATAAGATTAAATGGGAAAATACCTAATACATGGAAAGAAGCTGTAATTTCATTGATTCCAAAGGAAGATAGAGATGCCATGAATGTAAAGAATTATAGACCAATTTCATTATTAAATGATTATAAGATATATACAAGAATCCTGGCAGAATGGCTCAAACAATATTTAATAAATTTTATAAAGGAAGATCAAGCAGGCTTTCTCCCCAAAAGGCAAATAAGAGACAATATTAGAACTGTTGTAAATATTGTTGAATATTATGAAAGACATCCAGAGAAGGAAGTTGCATTATTTTTTGTGGATGCAGAGAAAGCTTTTGATAATCTGAACTGGGACTTTATGTTTGCAGTTATGGAAAAAATAAAGTTGGGGGAAAACTTTGTAAGAATGATAAAGGCAATATATACTGAACAACGTGCAAGGTTATGTATAAATGCAGATCTCACAAATGAAATGAAAAGCAAAGGCACAAGACAAGATTGTCCGCTTTCGCCATTGTTGTTCATAATGACTCTTGAAATCATTGATGCAAATACAAGATGATGAAGAAATAGAAGGAAAGAGAATTAAAGGATTTACCTATAAATATAGAGCATTTGCAGATGACATGTTTATAAATGAAAATCCTATATAAGTAACATCTTTGTTGTTAGCTAAAATACAAACTTTTGGAGAATTGGCAGGACTATGTTAATAAAGAAAAATCAAAACTTTTATGTAAAAATATGCAAGTAAATAAACAAAAGGAACTGCAGAAGCTAACGGGATGTGAGGTTACTTCTAAAGTAAAATATTTGGGTGTGAAATAACAATGAAGAACATTGATTTGTTTAAAAATAATTATGAAAAGTTATGGCGTAAAATGGATGAAGATATGATAAAGTGGAATAAGCTTAATTTGTCATTGCTTGGGAGAATAGCTGCAATTAAGATGAACTTTTGCCAAGAATAATGTATCTATTCCAAACTATCCCGATTGTGAAAGACAGCAAAATTTAATAAATGGCAAAGGAAGATCTCAGAATTCGTATGGGCTGGAAAGAAACCAAGGATTAAAATGAAAGTTTTAACAAACGCTAAAGAAAGAGGAGGCTTTCAATTACCAGATTTAAGATTATATCATGAAGCAGTTTGTTTGGTATGGATAAAAGATTGGGTGATGTTATTGAATAAAAAACTTTTAACATTGGAAGGTCATGGAAATAAATTCGGCTGGCATGCTTATATGTACTATGGGGAAAAAAAGATGGATGGTTTTTTCTCTCACCATTATATAAGAAACAATTTGTTAAATGTCTGGATGAAGTATAAGAAATATGGGGATGAGAGAAAACCACTATGGATAGTGCCTGCAGAAGTAATAAAAATAACAGCTGAGTTGGGAGAGGGAAAATGGATGATATACAATCAACTATTAAAAATACAAAGCGCTAAAATAGAGTTGAAAACTGCTGAGGAGCTGAATTATAAGTATGATTGGTTTCAAATGCAACAAATAAAAAGTTTGGTGGAAAGTGATCTTAAAACCAAAGGAATAAGACGAGAACAAATGGAAATGGAAAAAGTTCTGCTTGGAGATAATGAAAAATTAATCTCAAAAATTTATAAATTACTTTTAAAATGGTCTACGGAAGATGAAGTAGTGAAATCTAATGATTAAGTGGGCAATTAATGTAAATAAAGAAATACAGATGGATACATGGGAACATTTGTGGAAGAACTCTATGAAACTATCAACATGTCAGAGTATTAAAGAGAATTGTTTTAAGATGATGTATAGATGGTACATGACTCCTAAAAAGTTGGCAAAGATGAATAATAAGATGCCAGATAGATGTTGGAAATGTAAAAAACATGAAGGTTCTTTCTACCATATGTGGTGGACTTGTGAAAGAGCAAAAAAGTATTGGCAGATGATTCAACAAGAGATTTCTAAGATCTTGGGATATGAATTTAATAAAGTGGCAGAGACTTTTCTGTTGGGATTACAAATGGAAAAATTTCCAAAAGAAGATAGGACTTTAATCTGGTACTTGCTCTCAGCTGCTAGGACATTGTGTGCGCAGTTGTGGAAGCAAGAAAAAATACCAGAGAAATGGGATTGGATTGTAAAAGTTATGACATGGAGTGAAATCGACAAGCTAACAAGAATCTTAAGAGACTATGATTTAGAAGTATTTAAGATGGAGTGGAAAAAGTTTAGAAGATATGTAGAAAAAGAGTGGAAAATAAAAGGACACTGGACAATTTTTGATAATGATTAAGTATAAGAGGGAGGAGGATGTGAATTTTGGTTCTTTTTAATTAAGGGTACCTTTAATACTAATATTTTAAGTATAGTACACCAGTGGGGGTCAAGTAACAGGGGGAGGGGTGGTTAGAAAGTAACCTCGGTGGGGTAGGGCGGGATATAAATCGAATAAAATAAATAAATAAATAAATATATGGGATAGAGGAAAAAAGTAGTTATTAATGATATAAGAAATTGAATATACTACCATATGTTACTAATAAAATTGTTTGAAACTTTCAAAAAGAATGCACAATAACTAACTGAATAATAAACTACCCAGAGTGTGATATTTTAAAAGATGCACAGCAGGGTGTCAGATGAAATACTAGTCCTATTGAAACTGTCATTTAGTCATACAAAATTGTGTTATTCAACCACTCAGGTGGATAAAATACCTGTGTGAAAGGAAAGGGTGCATTAGAAAGTCAACCCTTGCCTTACAACACTTTTTTCTGACTTCAGACCCTTTTTATTCACAAATTACTCCTGGGAATGTTTGTAATCCTTCCACAAGATCTTACCATATTGCAACACCAACATCCTATACAGTGTTGGAATAGATAATGTCTGATGTACAAAGAAGAGAAGATGACCCTGCAGGGGGCAGCAAGAAGGCAATTAGATAGGATTGCAAACGGACTCAGCATATGTGGCAATAATCAATAACAGATTTCAAAGAAAGCCTCTAGCAGTCTGCACTGATAATGAAGGAAACACATGGGACATGAGACAAAGTATTATTTGACTGAACAAGGAACAGAGCATCAGCTTACAGTCCATACATTCCAGAGCAGGTTATAAGGACTACCTTGAGCCCTTAGGGGATGGGAGGTACAGGGGTGTCTGACAGGTAGCCAGTTGCTCAGGGGCCTGATTCAGCCCCTGGGCCACATGTTTGACACCCCTGGTCTAGAAGTTCCTTGAGAAAGAGCTTGAGGAAGAAATGTCTAGATGCCCCCTGAGGAACAGCTATCTGACTAGTACTGGGGAGAAGCAATCAACACTGCTACCTACCTGCAAAATTACCTACTAAATGTGCAAGTAGTACACCATTATGGGCACAAAACCAGCCTGAATTCCCTAAAAGTGTTTTTATCAAATGCCTACACTTATATTTGACCAAAATGGATCTCAGGCAAAAGATGACATTTTTGTTGGTTATGCTTTAGGATACAAAGAATACATGGTCCTCAACCCAGAAAAAAGTCAAGATCTGCAATGTGGTCTATATTGACCAAAGGGAGAAATCAAGCAACATTGAGAAAGTAAATATCAATGAATCTATACCAACACAGAAAAATGAAGCACATCAAATAGAAACAGTGCACCTGAGCATGCTGGACAACTTGCACATGACACACCTACAGATCCTAAAGAACCAGAAGGGGCTGCAGAACCAAGTGTCAGATAGTTCACCAGATCAAAGAAGTACCACCAAGAAGACTTACTTATCTAGCAAAGGCAGAAGCTACACTTAAGCCTTCCACATGGAAAGACATAACAAGAATACCTGCAAAAAGAAGCAGAAAAATGAAAAAAGGCTGCAGAAGAAGAGATTGAATCTCTGATCAAGAATCAAACATGAACATTTACCAGAACTGCCTCCAGGGAAGAGGGCAGCAGGATGCAGGTGGATCTCCAAAACCAATCATGATGCAGAAGAGGAAGTGTAAAGATATGAAGACAGATTGGTTGCTAAGTATGCAGAAGACTATAATGAAACCTTCGCACCAAATAAACCTTTATCTATACTTTAATCAGATTGTTCACTATTGCTGTGTTAATTACTCTGTCAACATAAAGAACCCTATCACATTGCAGGTAGTCTTCTAAAGCTCAGGCACAAGTGGACCAAGCTTACATCCCAGGGAAAAAAATTCCAGAATCTTGATGTTCCCAATAAGAAGATATTGTCACGTCCTGTTCTTACCTGCTATACTACTGAAGGCAGTGGTACACCATAAAATATGGCCTCTCTGAACTCAAGCTATCATACCAGAGAAGGTAGACCCTGAGCTACCCAGATTCCAAGCTATTTAGGTTTCAATCTGCACTTTGAACTTAGTCCAGAAACAATCTGGAAGCAAATGATTGCATTTGTAGTGGGTTAACAAAAAGACAGCTGCATTTTGGACTCTAAACTAAGGTCTCTAAAAACTTTTCAAAGGCTGCCTATGTACATGTGCTTCAATAGAGCAATCTGGAGGTTGAGGATCTGTAATAGTGACAAGGCCACAGGAGGGATCCCAACCCAAATTGGTAAAAGGCACTCCTGGCCACAGGTGTTACCTTTCCAACACGGAACAAAGCTAGGTCAAGAAGCATACCCAAACTGTGAACCTGGAGTTTCAGAGGGAGTAAAACCCATCCAGCACTGACTGAAACAATCTCCCCTATCAGCACAATCTCCAACCTACAACACCCCAATCTTGTCTGGATTAAACTTTATCGTTTAGCCTCATCTAACCAATCACTCATTCTAGGTAACGACTAACCAAGCTCAAGCCTTCCTAAGGAACCCATGAAAACAAAAGTGTCACCTGGGTGTCATCTATATACGACTGACCATCCCAGGGTCCCTGATGGCCTTCCCTAGCAGTTTCAAATTGATGCTAAAATGCATACAAGGAAGACGGAAACCTTGCAGAACCCAAAAGGCCAGAGACATCGCCTTGCCCAAAGCTGATCATAGAGATATCATGCAGTTGGGATCTGATGCTGATATTATTCCAGACAATTTGCCTAAACTCTCAAAGAGTTGGGAACACAGCTCTATAGGCATAGATGACGAAGTAGGGTAGTCTATATAAATACTCAAAAGGGCATAGATGTTTGTATTCACGTGCCATTTCAAAGGATATTTTTCTTCCAGACAAATAAGTTCTAGAATAATTTTGGAGGAGAGACTGATTCAAAAGGAACAGACTATGCAAAATTTCAATCATGAATGGCAGAATAATTATATTTTTAGTCTTGAAAAAATGTCTTCTCTAAAATATCTCTGATTGTATTGATGCTCAAAAGAGAAATATCTTGCTCAAAGTAATAAATCAGTAAAAGCTTCCTTCCATACTAAAGTAATAAGTAATCATAACTAATAAGTAATCATAATCAGAATATACCATTAAAATCCCATTTCACTGATGCTGAAACCATATACTTGCTGCTATGTACCTCATGCAGAGAGCATTCTTCAGATATACCATAAGTTCTTAAACATCTCAACAATAATCAGGCTAAGACTGGAGTATTATTCTTTACAAAATCATTTCATGATATTAAGCAAATGGAGATCATGTCATAATAGAATGCTGATACAACATAAACCACAATGTGGTGTATCATGATGGCAAAACTACATTTTCAATTTCTTAGTCAAAGCCAGGATTACATATCCAAGATATTGAACACCCACACATTTTTGTTACTGTCTGGCATGAGTTTTTGATCTAGCGCTTCAGCCTTATCTCTTTGATCCAACATTTCAACCAAACAGGCTAAGAAAACCATTGCTTTTTAATGAGGTTCAAAATGGCTCAATGGTTTTAACAGGCAAAGTGAAAATTAGTTTTAAAAAATCAATTCTACTAACAATAAAAGACCAAAAAGGACAGCATCAGATTAGCAGACTGATAAATCTGGGGGAGAAAAATATTAGCCTTCTCTATTAGATTGCTTATGCATTCCTAACGTCACATTTACTTTAAGGAATAAGCACAAAGTACAATTTTTTTTAAAGAATATAAGCATTCACAATTCAAATTCTACGACAAATATGGAGAAATACAGCACATTGCCCTGGGATTCTTGCAGTATTTTAGACAATGGTCCCCCCTGCCCAATATCTGGTCTGAGACATATATGAAAGGTCACGTGAAATGACACTGAGGTTACTTCTGAATATCAGAACAATACCCAGTTCTCAAAAATGGCAACCCATTTTTGCCATTGTTGTCAAAAATGGAACCCTCAGTGACTTCAGGGGGGGGGGTTGTGAATTTCTTTCAGAAAATCATTTTTTTGAGAAACAAAGCTTTAAATAAAATTATAAATACATTTATAGATATGTATTTATTTAATAATATGAATATGTGTGTGTGTAAAGTTCCCTAAAGTTGCACCTGACTTATGGAGACCACATAGAATTTTCAAAGCAAGAGAAATTCCGAAGTAGTTTGGTCTTCCATCCAAATACTAACCAGGGCTTAACCCTCCTTAGCTTCGGAGATCTGACAAGATTGGGCTAACTTGGCCTATCCAGGTCAGGGCTAGAACCCCCATAAGGATTGATTTCAGATAAAACTATTTATGGATTAATTTGAGGTTAGGTATATGAGAGTTTAACTACAGGAAATGTTTTAATGTCAGGACTCAGATCAAGAACATATAAAGAATCATTGACCAGTTTCAACCAATTATATCCAATTTCTCTCATTTCTGAGTAACCACAACCAGTGCCACCCCTCCCTCCATATTTGGGACTTGAGAAAAATATCTTCCAACTAATATGCAATTGAAACCACATGTTTTGCTGGGATTAATGGATAGCCAACTAGAAGAAACATATGGAACTTTATTTATGTACTAGGAATAAGGCCCATTGTAGAGAAAAGTACAATGGCCTCTAGGAAAGACGCTCTGGGTGAGTCCCCCCCCCCCTTGCTGTCTTTCCACCCACCCGAGTGAAGGCATTCACTCCCCCACACCTCAGGGGAAGCTGATCTCTGACGTCTAGAGAGCAGTTGTAATTCTGAGTGATCTCCAGTCCTCACCTGGAGATTGGCAATAGTGGTTCTCTGGGAGGAAATGGCTGATTTGGAGAGTGGAGTCTATGGCAATATACCTTACCCCTCCTCAAACCCTACCCTCTCCAAGCTTCACCTCTCAAATCTCCAGGAATTTCCCAACCCGGAGTTGGCAAACCTATTTCCTTCCCAGCAGCAGGAACAAGCAGCCAGCAACTGAAAGGGGGCAGGATCCTACTACAGAGCGATCCTAAACTGACAACACAACTGATAAGGATGGAAACATTTCATGCTGAGATTAATGTAAACACCAGCCAGCTACGTCCTCATGGTTCAAGGCAATTCAGAGAGGGAACAGTATATCCTAACTGCAAATAATTTGGACTGGTTGATGGCCTCAGAAGCCTGTACTGGAAAGCATTTTCATGACCAGCAGCTCTCCTCTTTGATCAGGTCAAGTTGGATAAATCATTAGCTTACAGAGTTACTCAGTGGTTCAGGGACTCCCCCTTTACTTAAAGCATTTCCCTGAGCCAGAAAAAAAAATGTATGATGATATCATAAATATCCTGAAAGCCACTTAACACATTGTAGCTTTCTTCCATAGAAATCTTTTCCAGTTAGGAAAATACATGAAATCAATACCAAAACTCATTGTGATGATCCCATATGCACAGCAGTTGGCTGCAGATTTCTAGTTTGCTGTCACCAACTATGTACAGCATAGGGAGAGGTACCAGTCCCACAGCCCCCTCCCCCCCACCCCCGTTAAAGGGATCTCATAGGAGCTGATGCGAAACACCTTTATCGCTGACCCTGGAGAACCCCTGCTGCTCTGACCTTAATAGATCAACTGCATGATTCAATATAAGGCAACCCCCATATGTTCAACTACATCTGTGTAGGTGTGGCAAACCTATACCTAGTTTTCAGGTGGAGTTATTATAGCGTGTGGAGCGACCTTCAGTCGGTCACGGATGCTTACAGAACCCAGGTTGGTTTGCTGAGAGGGGCCCATTCAGCAGACAACAGAACACTCCTATGCCACGTTGTTCCATTGATTTCAACGGCCTTAGCTCGAGAAGTGTCTGTTTCCTGCCTGCCTCCCGAACTACAGGCAAAAGAAAGCAGGGAAATGACTGAACCGCTCAAAGTTTTTTCACACAGGACATATAATCTGTCCCCACCACAGCGCCATTCCTCATGACGGCTAACCCCATCAATCCTTCCCTCACCCCTGTCCCCCGTCTACTCTGGCAGGTTGTATCTTATCTACGCACCAGCTGCCCGTCCTCGGTCTCCTGCGTCGGGCAACTGCTCAGTCTCCAAGGCTCAGACGCTGAAATCAGTTGCTAAGCGGTTCTACCACTCCCAGGCAGGCACGGGGGAGCTTAACCGCCCTTTCCCTTAAAGCAAGCTTTTCCGAAGCAAGTGTCTTCTTCGCAATTTTTGAACTTCTCCTAATCCGATTCCTGCATGACTTTTGTTCAGTTTGTCACTGGTGTTTCGCTTTTGTTCCTCTCCCCCTCCTCCCGCGCAGGAGAAATTGGTTGCGTCCACGTAAAGCGCGAGGGGACTGTTGAAGAGCAGAAGGGAAGGGAGTGGCCGGTTTTTTCCCCTGCCTGTGAAGTGGGTTTGTTTAACAGAACTAAGGAAGAACTTTACACGCTAAGAGTTGGGGGGCATGGAGGTGGGGACGAGAATAAGAGGTTTTACGTTTGCAGTGCTGTCAGCTTTGTTAGGAGTCGCAAAAAGGACCAAGAGGTTACTCAAAAACAAAGACTGTGCGATATCTTATATTAGGATCAAGCAACCAAAATAACACAGAACAGATCTAGGTGGGCAGTCATGTTGGAGTCCAGTAGCACCTTTAAGACCAACAAAGTTTTATTCAGAATGTAAGCTTTCGTGTGCATGCATAACACAGAACAGTGAGCAAACAAGATTTGAAGTTCTCCAGAACTCTTCATCAGCCTAGCAAACTCAAAACTTTGACATTCTTTGCCTCATTTTTGCTCGGTTCCTGATAAAAGGCTTTGGGGTTGGGATTTTTCTTTAAACCAACACAGTGACTTGCATCTTCTGCCAGTTAGCCACTGCTTTAAATAGTCTCTGTTTGAATACTTGTTCACGAAATTACATACTTTCAATGAGCAAAAGACATGATGAGAAAGCACAGAGGAGGCCATTGTCCAGTTGCTCAGTCTGCAGATACACAGACAGATTTGGAGACTTTTTTTGCTTGAAGTTAATGAGTAAACTTGCACAGCAGATTTCCTACAGTACTGCAGATTGGCTGTCGTCGTTGATTTGGTGCTTATGGAAAGGCACATCTTGTTTTGGCTTGAGGGCATTTTATTTCAGTATTGAGCAGTGGGTTTCAGCAGCCCCATCCTAGCTTGCAAGATGGTTTTGAACTGCATAGAACTCCTGTGCTGCAAGCTTTGATCTTGGCAGTGGAGTCAGTAGCAACAGCATTAATTCATTAGGTTATTCACTGAACTTCGGGTGGTAATGGAGCTCAGAACAGTTTCCACATACTGACTTCAGCTCTGAGGAAGATGTTCTGAGGAAAAGGTTTACAAGATTATGCATGGGATGGAGAAAGTAGAGAAAGAAGTACTTTTCTCCCTTTCTCACAATACAAGAACTCGTGGGCATTCAATGAAATTGCTGAGCAGTCAGGTTAAAACAGATAAAATGAAGTACTTCTTCACCCAAAGGGTGATTAACATGTGGAATTCACTGCCACAGGAAGTGGTAGTGGCTACAAGCATAGCCAGCTTCAAGAGGGGATTGGATAAAAATATGGAGCAGAGGTCCATCAATGGCTATTAGCCACAGTATATTATTGGAACTGTCTGGGGAAGTGGTGCTCTGTATTCTTGGTGCTTTGGGGGGGGGGCAAAGTGGAAGGGCTTCTAGACCCACTTATGAACCTCCTGATGGCACTTGGGTGGTTTTTTTTGGGGGGGGGGGCACTGTGTGACACAGAGTGTTGGACTGGATGGGCCATTGGCCTGATCCAACATGGCTTCTCTTATGTTCTTATGTTCCTGATTTATACATTACCTATCATTAAATTCATATGCTTGGAATATGCCTCCAATAATTTAGTGTTAAAAGGCTGCCATTACTGTTGCACATTTCAGTGTTCCTATATTGTATAGATACAGCAGTTCTGAAGCATATTATAGTATAAAAATCACATTTCTCTTTGTTTGCAAATGTGACAATATCAGGTTTGTCAGTTGTTTGCAAATAAATAAAGTTTCAAGAAAAATTAAAAGCATTTTGACTTGCATCCTTTAAAGACTGATACTGATATGGCATTGTAAGAAACTGCCTACTGCAGCAGCATAAAGTGGACTGAAAGGCACATGCATCTATGATTTGAGATATGCTGAAACCAATATTTTTCGTTTATTTTATTTTTTTAAATTACTACTCCAAGCAGAAAAGAAACAGAAAATATAGCAACAATGGTGGCAAGCCTACATACAAATGGTTTCTTGAGATCTAAAAACTGAGAAGCAGTTTGGTGCAGTGGTTAAGAGCATGGACACTAATCTAGGAGAACTAGGTTTGATTTCCCACTCCCCCATGTGCAGCTGCTGGTGTGACATTGTGTCAGTCACAAGTTCTGTCTGAGCTGTTCTCTCAAGAGCAGTTCTGGAAAGAATTCTCTCAACCACACCTACTTCACAGGGTGTCTATTGTGGGGAGGGAAAGGGAAAGAGATTGTAAACAGCTCTGAGACTCCTTCAGGTAGTGAAAGGCACGGTATAAATCCAATCTCTTCTGCTCTTCTTCTATATGTAATTGTATCTAAATGTAATACATTCAAATATTGATTAGAGTGTGAGGTCCTTAATCCAAGGTGGGCATTTATCTCTCCAGTGTTGTAATATAAGTCTTTTAGCAACAGTGAGGATATGGAGGGTCTATTTTTTTTTGTCCATCAGTTAGCCTCCAGGAGACAAGTCAATAGTTTAAAAGTACATAAACATCCTCAAAGATCAGTAAATATTTTAGTACAAAACTGATATGATTAATTACTTCCTCCCCAAATAACTGGACAGGTCCAAAGTATATGTTTAAGAGATAAATCGTAAATTACAATGTAAGCAATCAGACATTTTACTGAACCCTTTCTAAAAAGGCACTGTAGTGTCTAATGTATCTTGAATATAATTTTTTCTAGATGGGTAGCCGTTGGTCTGAAGCAGTAGAACAAAGTTTAACACCAAGGAAGTTTTATAAAATATTTTTAATGTTTTATTCAAGGTATGAGCTTTCATGTGCACACACATGTCCCTAGACACAATCTTTTTTTTTTTACTGAACAATTCACACTTTGAGAGCCATAGACACAGCAGATACAAAGTTTAGGACCATAACCTATTGCTTTGGCAGAATAGAGTAGTCTAGCTCCTTGTTCCATTCATTCCTTTGTTAATCATATTTATTAATCAATATTAAATATGTACAAATAAATATTGTAAGTTTCTGCATTGATTCAGTGAGATTTTCCAACAGCAAGGAGAACTCTGAAACAGTGCTGCAGGGCCATTTAGATACCGACAGATGATGCAGTTGTAAATATTGCCATTCAATAGAGATTGACAGGCTGAGAAAACAAAAATGTACTGCAGTAGTCCATCAGTTGGTTCAAAGTACAAATTCCCCTATTTGTCCAAGTGTTCCATAAAAAAGATTCCCATCTTTTAGATCTGAACTGGCCCATAATGATAATTTAGCATTTGAAAATGGGTCAAATTGATATTGCCTTGACATTGTATGCCATAATTCTCTATCTGTAGAAATTGCAGGAGGAACAGGCCCTATTTTAGCATGAATAGACCCGAATACATTCCATTTAATGTAGGGCACCAAAAAAGAAGTCTCCAAATAGCCCAAGATGAAGAGACACGATCCCAAAAATTAGTACAAGTTAACACCAAATCCCGGAGGTCCCTTCCAACTCTATGATTTCTTAATTAAATGAGAATTGAATCCTCTTCAAAGAAATTCAAGAAAATCCAAAGAAATTCCAGGTAAGAAGCCTGAGATAAATTTCCAAAACAAAGTATTCATTATGAACATATTTACAAGGTATAGGAAAAGGAATTGCATGCAAAACATATACAATCTGTATAATGTTTATTTTGAGCGTAACAAATTTTGCATGCACCTTTAAGACCAACAACAAGATACAACAAATCTGAGCAAGTGTGTCTGCACACGAATATTGAATAAACTTTTGTTGCTCTTAAAGGTGCCACTGGACTCAAAATTCATTCTGCTGCTTCAGACCAATACAGCTGCCCACCTGGATCTATTTTGTGTGTATTTATTTTACTCCATCAAGAAAGGTTTAAGATAGCTCATATGTCCAACTTGCTAAAATTTAGCATAATGCTATATTTAATATCTGTAGGAATCAATATTCCAAGATAAGTAATAATATCTGGACACCACAAAAAATGTCTGTCAGCAAATACAGTCCATGATATGTTGTCTCCCAATGGCATCAACTCAGATTTTGTCCAATTAATTGAATAGCTAGACAAATAGCCAACAGTGTTAATCACATTAATTAATACAAGAATGGAACACGGGGGTTCTAGAACAAAGCATAAAATATCTTCTGCATTAAAAAATGACCCATTAATGTTATTAATTTATATGATAACACAAGCCAGAGGTTTTAAACATAGATGAAAAATAAGAGGAGAAAGAGGACAACCTTGTCTAGTACTTTGTCTAGTACCTGTCTCAAAAGTGATGTTTACATTATCCAGGTACAATCCACCTTTCTGATTGGGACTCAAGGGCAATTACACAGAGTAAATCAATACAATCAACAGGATGGGTTATTCAATAATGCAATGAACATAAACATGAGAGCTATAGAATATGATAATTGAAAGAAGGGTTGCATAAAATACAGTTTACATAGCAAAATAAGTCTCAGGCTTGTGTCTCTGAATGCAAAATTGAAGACAAATTTGAATTCTTTTTTAATTTGGCTTTTGAATATAGATTGCAGAAAGTGACAGTGCTTTGAACTTCAGTCTACACCTCTGCAGATTACAAACATGTTCTTTAAAAGCTGTAATCTGGTACTATTATGATTTTACATAGGCATCACAGTTTTGGATAATGAATCTTTCAAATCCCAAGGTCTGTAGTAAAGCAATGTAAATTGGAAGAAACTGTTGTGTTGATATTCAAGTATTTGAGCAAGGGGCCAGTCATATTACCACAAGAGGGCAGTGGAGATCACTCAATGTACCACAGAGAGTGGCCACTTTCTTTTTGGGTGAGGGTTAGTGACTACACCATGATCAAGAATAGGAGTGAGAAGTGCTCGCTTTAACACAATTTGTAAGAAAAAGAATGTCAAGGTTTGATACACTGAAAAGGAAGATGCAGCCCCCTGCACTTGAAATCAAGAGCCTACAAGCTTTCATGTGGGAAAACATTCTTCAAATAGCTATTGCTGAATACCTTTGATTAGTTTCCCAAGAGCAGGACCCATCCTAATGTATGAAATACTCAGGTGAGCATTATATATGAATCCCACTTGCATTCTAACAAGAGCACAGCGAAGAAAGAATATATATACTTTTACTTCCTCCAATTTTAACTTTCACAGGATGTATTCCTTTCTTGAATGATAGTAAAGAATGCTTAGATGAACCCCAGCTGAGTATATTCCCTGTGGTAAATCCAGGTGATTTATCTAAGGCCCTTCAAAGCCTGAATTCACAGCAAGCCTCCTCTGTTGTCTATGTGGTTCATCTCATCTAATTTTTACTGTGTGTTTCAAGGCTTGAGACAAAATGCTTGAGTGAGTCAGAAGATTAAAGCACAAAAGTTTAACTAGCAGGGCCTTCAAGAAGCTACTGGGCCATAACAGATCAGACAGCCATGTGATGGACAGGTAAAGAATGTGTCTGTGCCTGTGATGATTTTGTCTTCTTGCTCAGTGGCCTTTACAAAGAACCAAACTTTAATGTCCTGTAAGAGAAGCACCTCAAGCGGAGGGATCCAGCACATTCCCCAGTACCTTATGTCCACTTATCACATCTCCAAAGGGACTAATCTTTTTACCTTTATGATTGTTATGTATTATACATATGGCAGCAAACACAGTCCAATGGTCACTATCACATTAGGAGAAACCTGGCGTAGAGCCCCATTTTACCATTAAGCTCACGAACTTGCCCCCCCTCCCTCTCATCCTGACTACCACACAGTGTTGTTGTGAAGGACTCACAAAGAAATGAGAGCTGTCTATGTTGCACTTAGCTTCACAGCACAAGGGCAGGATAAAATGGTAATAAACAGATATTAAGCTACAGTCTTCAAACCAATTGTTCTGAAACAGATTGTGCTTCATTTGTAGCCTTCATTTACAGAACAAGATTTGAGGCGCACAGTCACTTCTTCCACAATATTAAGACATATCTCCACCACTGTTGATGCTTTCTCCAGACAAGGAATTACTAAAAATGCTGTTACTTGATGTCCATTATACAGCTCTTGTCTGCAAAGATATGGATGATTGCACTGTTAAGTAGCAAGCCTTCCAGTGCTATCTATCCACCTACATCCTCTGCCATAAGATCTGGTGTTAATCTGGAGTAGGTATCGCATGATTCCTCAACAGTCTTAAAATACATCTGACAAATCACTTAATCATATTTCAAAAGGCAATATTACAAAAATAACTTAGTACAAAGGGGGAGAAGAAGCTATTTGTGGAGAAATTCAGTTTTGTTCTATCTAATAGAAGAAAACCTGTCATAGGGTGAGGTCAGACATTCAGAAAATCCCACTATGGCCATGAGTGGAGTCCAGAAGCATGTCAGATTTTAAGCGGTTGTCCAAACGTCAGCATCTGCGAATGGTGGTTAGCTCGTTTGAGTCCCGCATTGAGACGACTGGGGCGCGGACTAATTTGATACTGCTTTAAATCTGGAACAAAATTCTTCTGACAGTTTTTGAGCAGAATTTCTCTGTTTGAACACTCCATCGTTGGCGACTCGTCGGAAGTGCACCACCACTTCCCGCCCAAAGCCCGCTGCAAGTGATATCACTGCGCCAGTGAATGAGCAAGCGAATGTTGGCTCGATAAATCGTTTACCCGCCCCTATGTCCAGAAACAAAACTCACTTTGGAAACTAGATGTGAACTGATTTGAATTCCTGGGTTTTTTTCTGCATGCGTAGTGGTCGTGCTGGAAAAGTAGTGCCAATGGACTAGCAAAAACGGAGCAATCAAGTAAATTTGAAATGCACATTGAACGTGCCAGTGCAAACGCGCATGCGCTGAAATGCTGATTAATTCTTTTTTAAAAAGCAAAGCATGATAGCGGGCATCACTGAGCCTGCGCTAATGCGGATTGACGTCTCATAAAACGAGGTCCAGTAGAGCGCTTTGATCAACCAGCGACGGGACCCACATGGGATAGAACAAGAGCCTGGCTGTTGTCTGATCGGGAAATTGTTTGTTCGGATTATAATAGAGACGTGTTGCAGATGGATTTAATGGTGAGTGTGACCGCACCCATCATTCCCTAATCAAAATTATGATGTCAGGCCTTTCAGCCTGTGAAGAGTGGAAGATGCAGAGAAAAAAAAATGAAAAAAATGATAATGATTCTATTCTACCTTTCCCTTCCCATTTCTGTATTCCTTTACCCCTCAACTTTTCAAAAATTTCAATAAAATATATATAATCCAAAAAAGAGATTTGCTTATTTGAATCCTTCAGTTTGCCAAGACCTTTTCTGAGTCTCTTCATAGGCTGTAAGCTGTCAGTTTATTAGATTCTTAGTAGAATACAAGCCTGAGTAGAGGCAAACTCCTCTAAATCAATTGAAGTCCATGGGCTTAGAAGAATGTAATTCTTAGGATTGCAATGGAGAGGAAATGACTGAGAGTTGATATGATCACCATCTTCAAGTACTTAAAGGGTTGTCACATAGAGGATGGTGCATAATTGTTTTCTGTTGCCCCAGAAGTTCAGACCAGAACCAATGGGTTGAAATTAAATCAAAAGAGTTTCCAGCTAAACATTAGGAAGAACTTCCTTGCAGTTAGAGCAGTTCCTCAGTGGAACAGGCTTCCTCAGGAGGTGGTAGACTCTTCTTCCTTGGAGGTTTTTGAACAGAGGCTACATGATTTTGTTAATTAGACAGATCATGATTTTGTTAATTAGACTGATCATGAGAAGGAAGGCAGGAAGGGTTGCATCAGTGCTTCGTTCTTGTGGCCCTTTCTTACATGCCCAGGGAAATGCTGTTTGCCACTTTGGGATCAGGCAGCAATTTTTCCCAGGCTAATTGGCAAGGGATACTGGAGGGTTTTGCCATCTTCTGAGCATGGAGCAGGAGTCACTGTGATGTATGTGTGTGGGGGTGGGGGGGAAGGTATTTGTGAAGTTCCTGCATTGTGCAGGGGGTGGACTAGATGATCTTGGAGGAACCTTCCAACTCTATGATTCTGATGATAATTAAATAACTAAATATTGTTTATTGCCTTGTGGATTGGGCTGATACTAATGTGCATAGGAATGTCAAGTAAACACTCCCCTCACCCAACATTCACCTCAGCTGTAACTGGGTTTTTTTTATTTGTGAGCTACATAATAATGGAGCAAAAATAGATATCTCTGGCCTTGCAATTTAATTTCTAGCACCATATAAGAGACTGTGAGGCTTTTTCAAGCTTTCATCCTGATTTGATACTTGTGTGTGTGTGTCAAAGTGGATGTACAGGGGATCAATTTCTAAAACGCAGGCAGGAACTACCTTGGAAGAACTCTGGGCAAGTACTGCTTCTTTGGTGCACGGCTTGCATGGCCCTGCCCTCACCTTTTTGACTCTTGTTTTGTTCATACAGGTAGCAGGCTGTAATGACTTCCACTCAAAACAGCCATAACTTGTAGAAGTTGCACGTAGTGAAGGAACACATGAGGGCCAGATTGCTCATTTAACTCATGGGAACATTACTGGGGACACAGCCATTGCTGTGGAGGAGCAGCAGGCAGGGACACTGAGAGAGAGGGAATGGGGGGAGGGAAGGTCCAGCATCAGTTTAAGGGGCCCCAGCGGGGGCAACAGCCAACACAGAGTTTTGCTTCCCCTGGAATGTCTCAGCTCTGCCCTTTCAGCTGTGATCTCTCTCACACACACGCACACCCCATCCACCACCCTAGGCACAGAGCAAGAGACAGATGCTGGGGGTTGGCTCAGTTTCTTCTGCCTGCCCCTCCCTACACCTGTGTAGCCAGCAACTTCACAGTCTGTAATCTGAAAAGCCAGCATGAATATCATGTGCTCCTCCTCGCTTGTATGATGACCTGCAGGGCAGCAGCCAGTACCTTGTCTATCATCCTCCTCCTTGCATGATCTGCCTTGCAAAATGCCCAGCATTCAGTCCATTCTCTGTCCCATTTCCTGAGCTGCATAGAGAAGTTTCTCTGCCCCAAGAACAGGATGGTCATCTGGTAAATGAGCCCCTAGATAGAGGCAGTGGAAGAGCGGGGGGGGGGGCATTTGGAACAAGGACTAAGAATAGGGGATGCGTTTGATTTAAAAAAAAAATCAGAAATTTTACACTCTGGCTGGGAGATGATGGAATGGTCTCTCTGTTCTCTCCTGCTTTCTTTTTCTTTCTGTTTAAGGAGATAGCAGCAGAAGAGAAAGGGAAAGACAGGGAGAGCTAAAACCGTACTTTTGGGGAAGAAGAAAATGCTTGCTAAGAAAAACAATATGGGTACCTGGGTGTCCAAGAGTACCAGTTGCAAATATATATATACCTCTAATCATCTTCTCTCTTCTTTTTCAAATCAAGTAAGTGAGACCAAGGGAGCTAGAGCTTGTAGAGTACTATGAACTAGATTTCTTCAAATTTGTCTCTTTTTTCTTTAATGCTGACATGTGCTAGGGGGTGGTTATTTGAAAGGGGGGGGATTGCACCCACCTTATTGCAATGTGCATTGTGTAAATACATTAAGTAAAATCTGTTATTTAATAATCCTGCCCATTTTCCTCTAATGTTCCTTTTCTAATGAAAATGTATTATTCTATGCATAGACAGTAGAGCAGCAATAATACCTGGTTTGGATCATGGTCACATGGGGGGACAGATCGAATCTTTGTCCAAGGACCCTTGGAGGCTCTTGGCAGTCCTGGCAGCAGGTGGGGTTGCCAGATTCCAAGTGGGGACAGACAAGCTCCTGGAATTACAACTCATCTCCCTTGGAGAAAATGGCTGCTTTGGAAAGTGGATTCTGTGACTTTATGTCCCACTGGTGTGGTGTCCCTCCCCTCACCAAACCTTCCCCTCTCCAGGCTTCACCTCCAAATCTCCAGGAATTTCCCAGCACAGAGTTGGCAACCCTAGCAGCAGAGGAGGAGATGTCTGGCGTATTGCTTGTGTCTGCAATCTGGCCCTTTGCATGTAGTTTTGACTCAGCTGCCCAAGCAGCTTTACAGAAGAGGAGATTTTTTAGATCCTGATCTTCTCTACCTTAGGGAGTCTTTAAGTGGCTTACAACCACATTCCTTTTCTCTCCCCACAACAGGCACCTTGTGACATAGATGGGGCTGAGACAGTCTTGAAAGATCTGTGAATGGCCCAAGGTCACCCAACAGGCTTCATGTGGAGGAGTGGGGAATCAAACTTGGTTCTCCAGATTAGAGTTTGCTGCTCTTCCCCCCCCCCCCCCATATTTTTTGGTGTGTGTGTATGTGCCTGGAAGTCTGGCAACCCCTACTGGGACGTGGAGGACTTTCAGAGAAGTGGCTTGATACAGCCTGTCTCTGCCTTCTGCTCCTGGTATTCCAAGGAGGTCTCCTATCCCATTATTTGTCAGGTCGGCCTTGCTTAACTTCCAAGATCTGATGAGATAGGGCTTCCCTGGACTATTCAGGGCAGGGCCAAGTATGATGTTCTTAACCACTATGTCATGCTGGAGGTGCACACCCAATGCTTTTTCTGGAGTTACAGTTGCCAACTTCCACTTGTAGGTTTGGGTGGGGGGGTGGAACATAGTGAAGTACCTCAGCAGGATACAATGCCATAGTATCCACTCTCCAAAGCAGCCATATTCTCCAGGAGAACTGATCTCTAGCCTCCATCTGGAGGTGGCAATCCTACCTGGAGTCCCCTGTGTTGTCTAGATCAAAACTGAGGGGCCAGTGCTACTGGGGTTAGGCAGAGGTGGCGAGTGCTTCAGTTGTTGCTTCCAACACTGCCTGTGGCTGTTTGGCTTTCATGACCACCACCAGCATGGTGGGGGAAGAAGCAGAGGAGATGAATATGCTATCAAGCAAGCACCAGCTTCTTCCTGTGGTATGGAGCTCTCTAGCCATGAGGAGTAATTCTGTTTCACTTTGCACTTGTGAGGGAGATTTGTGATCTTGCTTTTTGTCTTCTTGCAGTAAGTTGCTGCTGCAATTAAAAGATAATTAATAGATAATTAACAGCCCTGTTGGAAAGCTCTGAATTAAAGGTATTGCCCTTCAACCCTTCAGCTACTTTAAATCATCCCCTTTACTAGTTCAGGACCACTCAAGCTAGTGAACCACCCCAAGTGCCTGTAAGCCCTCAAAAGAGGTTGGGGAATTGACAGGTGGGCACCTTTGGCTTAAAAAGGATCAAGAATCTATGTATACAGGATTCCACCTCTAGAAATTATTGTTGAATTTACCAAAGACACTAATTTAGTAAAATAATTACAAATTTATTATAGAAATTATAGAACATACATACAAGGGAATGAATACATACAACACACATACAGTCCTAATAAAATAGAGAGAAATGCATAGAGGTAACATAAGGATGGACAAACAGGGTGATAATTACCGATCGTAGTCTTCGAGGAAGGCTCCAATGGCATCAAACGAGGACTAGGGGGAAGGGACCCTCAACTGGCCAAGAATCAGGGATGTATCTAAACAGCAGGGTAGGGATACTGCTAGATGCACACTTGTGGGAAGCTGGGTCACAGGTTATAAGGACTACCTTGAGCCCTTAGGGAATGGGAGGTACAGGGGTGTCTGACAGGTAGTCAGCTGGTACATGACCTCAGAAAAGGGGAGGCTCTGCAATGACCATAAGGGCTGGACTTATGTGGTAGCCAATAGACAGTTTATTGGGGGCACCAGATTGTATGCCCATACCTGGCCAATGAGCATACCTGACCCTGGTTACCTGATTGGACTTCCAGGTAACAATGGACCAAGGGGGAGGCTCCAGGATGACCATTAAGGGAAAGAATGGGTGAAATTACTTGGGTGGAGGTGATTAAGGCTATCAACTTTATCTAAAAAGGTGACAATAGATGGCCAAATTGCTACCTAAGGTAACACCTGGTCTATACAAAGAAACTTGGCTCTGGGTGAAGATGTTCACCCTCTTCTTCATTCTTCTACTGGCACCATCCTTTGTCTTGAGTTCCGTTGGACAAAAGCTTAGGCGGTCTGACAGGGTCCACGCCTAAGATAAGCTTGATGGTCTCATGCATAGGTGACATCTGTTGAGTATGTGAGCCTCCCATTTCGCTGTAATGGAGTCTGGCACTGCAGAAAGATAGTTGCTGGTGATGTTAGCCTCCCAATATGGATTCTATGGTCAAGGCTGGAAACCGCTTGCCTGGACAGTTCCTGGCGGCGCAACTTCTTCCGCTGCAATGGCCAAGATGGTGATTGCACGGAGCGACTGGAAACCCATCTATTCTCCTGGTTAGCACTCTTCCAAAGACACAGAGTGATGCTGCAACGTTGTGGCTGTTAGTACTCACATAAGTCCCTTACAGTCTGGTAGACAAAACCCACATTCTCCTGGCAGATGTGTGTGAGTTGATTCTCCAGGCACCCTGGCAACCAAACAGGTGACTACGATGTTCTGAAATTAGGGGTCTTTTTCTCACATGCCTTACTTGCCTACTGCTTCCATGGTCTCCAAGTTTGCAGCTTAGCAGTACCAGCATAAATTGGGATATTTATTTGTCTAAATATTTGTATCCTGCCCTTCTCCTCAAAGGACCTTAAAGTATCTTACAAGAGCAAACAACCAACCACCAAAATAAAAATACAAAACAAAAGGAAAACTCAACAAGATGTTAAAGCTGGCCAGGATGTTCTCCTTCCTGTGGTGGATACCTGCCCTGTGCCGCACCCACAAGCTCCAAGTTTGAAGCCCCAGTGGCAGCATAAATATTTGGGGCACAACTCCTCCTGTACTGCTCCCATGAATCCCAACTCATGGAGCCTGGCAGTGGAGGTATAAGTGGAAAGGATGTGCACCTCTTCCCCACATAGTCAAAGACAGGGTGCTCAGGTGTTCTACAATTTGCTTGAGAGCCTGACAACAGTAGTGTGGATCTGGGAGGCAGCAACCAGCACACAAGACAATGCCAACGGTCTCTTTCTAATCTGGCACCTTCTGGCAGTTTGCCAGCTTGGACAGACACTCGACTTGCATGGATGTTGAACCAGCTCTGCTTATATTGCCTTTCTGCAAGTTAGCCATGGAATATACCATCTCTCTAGGCACATCCTACCTCTCCAGATGGAAATTTTTGCAAGGTAAAAATCAGGGCTCTTTTTCTAGCAGGAGCTCCTCTGCATATTAGGCCACACCTCCCTGATGTAGCCAATCCTCCAAAGGTTTAGAGGGCTCTTAGTACAGGGCCAACTGTAAACTCCAGAAGGATTGGCTACCTCAGAGGGGTATGGCCTAATATGCAGAGGAGCTCCTGCTAGAAAAAGTGCCCTGATAAAAATTAAGAGGACAAAAAGAACAACAGCAGTAAATCTAGAGAAAAGCAGGGAAGGGAGATGTTAAAAGCAGATATGCAAGGGAAGCAGAAGACAAAACAGTGGGTCAAGATCAGATACAGTACCTTGTCATTCTGGGCCTTTTGACCTGCTGGGCTCCACCATTCACCAGGAGCATAGGCAGGACCAATCTGATGCATTTCCTAGGGCTTTGTCTTCTCAATGCACCCCGGTACATATCTGGGCATGGGCAAAAATTGCCTCATGAACTAAAGTTTGTGACAAACTTTGGCCAGTTCATAGTTTGTGAACTGAAGTCTGTGGCAGGTCAACCAGCACAATTTCCCACAAACTTTCAAGCTGCTCACAGTGATTTGTGGTGTTTTTTGAATGGATACATTTCCAGACTGTCCCTGCTCAATCAAAATGTTTACCAAGCTTCAATGCAGCATATTCCTAAAGCAACTTCAAAGCAACAGATTCCCTGTGTGTTTGGTGTGTGTAGCTTGCACTTTTGAACCTGTGCCTGACATTTACCCCAAAAACACTTTCCTGGGGGCATCTTCTTTGGGGAGCCATAACTTCGTCCAATCAGCACAAAACTTGGAGGGCATTAAGAGAAGCATCAGGGGGAGGTTCCCTGCAAATTTGATTTCTCTAACTTGCTCAGGATCCATTCTATACACTCCTGAACCAGTGCCTGTCGTTTTCCAAGAAAGCTCTTTGCTAGGGGCACCTTTTGGGAGGGCCGTAACTTGGACCCTGTCAATCCAATCATCACCAAACTTGGAAGACAGGTAGAGGAGAGTCACCTGGAGATTCCCTGCAGGTTTGATGCCTCTAACTTGCTATGGGGGGGGAGAATTCTACCACATCACAAACTGAAGCAGGCAAGTTAGCACCTAAATTCTTATGATGGTTTGTGGTTGGCACACTGGGCATGCCAGAAGCCAAACCACATTTTCCCAGTTCTTATCCATCCCTGTACACATTTAGTCTTGTAAGAAGTCCTATGCTTATTTTTTTTATCTTCCTAGGTATGATGAAATTAGTAGCTAGTATGGGATATTATGTCTTATGGAACTAATTACTGGAGCTTGTCCTGCAAAAATAAATGTATTTTTGGCTGGTAGAATACAAGTCTTTCTTCCTTTCTTTCTCGGATGCAACTACTTCATTATTGATTTTAGAAACTACTTGGATAATTATAGTTCTTGGGAACTATATTTATGTGACACACTGAAAAATATACAGAGCGGGGGGGCACCCACTCTGAAGCATGTAATTGGGCAAATAACATTATCTTGTCAGCCATCATAGTATTTGTTTGTTCATGCCAGTTGCTCTGTCTCCCACTATGAGGAGCTGCAGTCCCATATAATGTAAAACAATCATACCTATTTTCACTTGACATATGTTGGAGGGTGTGCTTTTAGAGCTTTCTCCCATCAGCCCTGGCTAAGAAGAACACATCAAAGAACCACAGCTGGTACTAAGGACTAATTGATCCATGTCCACCAAGCCATTGTCTTACATTTTCCAAAAGGAAGCAGGGTGCCTCTAAGCTTAGTCAAGGCAGACATTTCACACCATGGGTTTCTAAACTTTGGAAGATGATGTGTAACAATTGTGATACCTCCCACTAGTTGGGCACTGCAAATCTTAACACCAAGGTATAAAACAAAAGAAGCCTATTTCCTGCCTTACTGGACTCTTGACAAAACAGCAAACCTATTGGTAATCCACCCCAGTCAGACATTGAATCATCCATTAATTGAGGCAGAAACTTCTGAATAAAGCATTCTGAAATCAGTAAAAACCAACGAATAGTGACTAGTGCTACAGATCAATTCAGACAACCAGGGCTTGAATTCAGCAGAAGTTCAAAGGAGCATCGCTCCTGAACCTCCAGTCAGGGTCTGCATGCAGTGGGGAGTTCTCTCCTTGCAGCACACAGATCCCAGGGCATATGCAAATGATATATGCTACTGAGCTCCTGCACCTTCCCCCCCCACACACACACAAAATGACCCCTGCAGACAGCTATGTATATTGGAAAGTTTCTCATCTCTTAAAAGTATGTTAAAGTACTGCAAATACATGGCTGGTTTTCAATATATTTAGTTACTGTTTGAGAAGACAAGGGTCACTGGAGAAAAGACAATCGTGCTAGGAAAAGTTGACAGCAGCAGGAAAAAAAAGGAAAGCCCAACATGAGTTGGATTGACTCAGTAAAGGAAGCCACAGTTTGCAAGACTTGAGCAAGGCTGTTAAAATGATAGGATATTTTGGAGTTTATTCATTCATAGAATTGCCGTAAGTTGGAAGTGACTTGATGGCACTTAACACACACAGAGTTATTGTTGCTTCTTCTCTTCTCCTGAAGATGTTAATTCACTTATCCCTTCATGTGCAGCTGAAGCACTTTGTTACTACTTTCTGGTTATTTGTTTACAGAAATAGATAGTTATATGGGAAATTAAAACAGGCCCCTGTTGTGTATGTTTGTTAAAATATCCATGCTCATTCTCTACATGCAGTATTTACTCTCTGGTTTTGGCTTTTGCTAATCCATTTTGTGTTAATCCACATTTACACAATTTACATATCATTTCACACATTGAAGAAGTCCCCCAAAGTTCATTTCACAAATTAAAATCAAATTATTTTATTGATTGATTCATTCATTCAATTTATGAATAACCTATTCCCTACAATGTAAGGCTCTAGGTCATTTACAACCGATAGAAACAGAGCTAGTTTGGTGTAGTGGTTAAGTGTGTGGACTCTAATCTGGGAGAACCGTGTTTGATTCCCCACTCCTCCACATGCACCTGCTGATGTGACCTTGGGTCAGCCACAAGTTCTCTCAGGGCTGTTCTGCTCAAGAGCAGTTCTGGGAGAGCGCTCTCAGCCCCACCTAACTCACAGGGTGTCTGTTGTTGGGAGGGGAAGGGAAAGGAGATTTGTAAGCCACTCTGAGACTCCTTTGGTTAGCAAAAGGCAGGGTATAAATACAATCTCTTCTTCTTCTTGGACATACGGACATATGAAGCTGCCTTATACTGAATCAGACCCTTGGTCCATCAAAGTCAGTATTGTCTACTCAGGCCGGCAGCAGCTCTCCAGGGTCTCAAGTTGAGGTTTTTCACACCTATTTTTTGGAGATGCCAGGGACTGAACCTGGGACGTTCTGCTTACCAAGCAGATGTTCTACCACTGAGCCACCATCCCTCCCCTTCTTTTTCTAAAACAAAGACCAAAAGAACAGCTGTTGTTTCAAATAGCATCAGATATTTTACTACCCCACTCTGGACTGTGCTGTAGTCTCACAGGCAGGTGTGAAGTAGGACAAAACAAAAATGGAGGAAAAAAGAAGAGGAGGGTGCCAGCTGTGCTGCAACAGCTGCTGTTCTCAACTAAAGGCCTGATGGAACATTTCTGCCGTACAGGCCTTCAAGAAATATCTGAGGACTTTGGGGGTGGAGCCAGGAGCATGGTTGTGACAAGCATGACTGAACTCCAAAGGGATTTCTGGCCATCATATTTAAAGGGACCATGCCCTTTTAAATGTCCTCCCTGCACTGGAAATAATGGAGGAGAGGGCCATCTTCTTTTGCGGCTCATAGAATTGGTCCAGTTTTTCTGCAACTTGGGGAAGGGTTGAGATGAGACTGCAGATGCTATGCTGAAAATTTGGTGCCTCTACCTCAGAGAGCCAGTTTGGTGTACTGGTTAAGTCTGCGGACTCTTATCTGGGAGAACCGGGTTTGATTCCCCACTCCTCCATTTGCATCTGCTGGAATGGCCTTGGGTCAGCCATAGCTCTGGCAGAGATTGTCCTTGAAAGAGGCAGCTGCTGTGAGAGTCCTCTCAGCCCCACCCACCTCACAGGGTGTCTGTTGTGGGGGGGGGGGGAGGTAAAGGAGATTGTGAGCCGCTCTGAGACTCTGAGATTCAGAGTGGAGGGCAGGATATAAATCCAATATCATCATCTTCTTCTTCTCAAAAAAACAGAGCCCAAGATACCCACAGATTGATTCTCCATTATACCCTATGAGAACTGGTCTCCATAGGGTATAATGGAGTGCTCAGCAGAAATTGCTTTTCCCCACCCTGCTTTCTGATAATCCTGACGTGAGGAAGGCCTCCAAATTGGGGAATACCCTGCCCCCAACTGGGGATTGGCAAACCTATGCAAAATTGCATCAAGTCCCACAGGGTCCTGGTGGTATTTGGCAGTAGGGTTGCTGAGACCTACCTTGGCTTCAGCAGGGGATTCTTCTTGTGTGTGCTCTGCAAACGTGGCACAATGATGTCAACAGGAAGAGATGTCATCATACTGGGCATGTTGCACCAGCGATGCTCTAGGATTTGGGTAAAAACTCTATGGTACCATGGAGTTTTTACCCAAATGCTAGAGTGTCCCCCATGTGACATGCCCAGCACAATAACATCGCTTCTGAGGGATGTCATGCTGGGCACATTGCATGCTGACAGAGCTCTTTGGAGGCGGGGATCCCCCTGGCAGAGTGCTCCATTCCTACAGGTTGGGGGTTCCCAAACTGGGGAAACCCCTGTCCCAAGTGGGAGCTTGGCAGCCCTATTTGGCAGAGGCAAAAAGAAGGCATCTATATAGTAGGTGGAGAATATAATTTGAAATATACAAGTGGCAAGCAGGAGCTCAAATCCCCCATCCCCCCGCTTATTTTAACCTTTCCCAACCCTTTGCATCTCTCTGGGATTTCTCTTCCCTTTGCCATTTTTTTCCCAGATGCGGCAATATGCACAGCCATAGAAACACAGCTGGAGAGAACAAGTGCAGAATTAACCGGTGGTGGAATAGTTAAGTATTCCTTCTCCTACCCATGACTTCTGCACTTCATATTGCCTCCCTCTGGTTTGTAGTCAAGGGAATAAATGGGCGTTTTCGCACTGACCTTAATCAGCAGCGACGTCCCTCTTCACCGTGCAGGATCTGCGCAGATTTCGCACCAATTGCTGCGGAGCACCCGGAAGAGCCGCAGAGTCCCGCGGCTTTTGCAGCGCAAATGGAAACCGCCAAAACCCAGTTTCCATTTGTGCCGCAAAAGCTGCGGGACTTTGCGGCTCTTCCAGGTGCCCCGCAGCAATTGGTGCGAAATCCGCGCAGATCCTGCGCGGTGAAGAGGGATGTCGCTGCCGATTAAGGTCAGTGCGAAAATGCTCATAGTTTGTTCTTTCATCTGATGCAAACAAAATAGCATACTATGGTTCATCAGGAATTTGGAAGTCTTCCATTCTTGAGTTGTGTGTAAAGGGAGCAGCAGGGTGACATGCAAGCCTCCATTGCATGTGGTGTCCTTTATTAGTATTCGTTGGAGAACAAGCTACAGTAATTCATTGAAAAATGTAATCTACCACAGAGATCCATGCTCTGATCACATAAAGGTTAGGTTTGTGTCATGTACTTTACCTGGTTCAAAATGTGGCAACCAGGCTATTGTTGGGGACTGGATACTGGGATCTGCTCTGGCTGTCCGTCTGTTTCTAGGCACAATTCCATGTGTTGGTTCTTACTGTTAAAGCCCTAAACAACTGGGGAACAAGGTACTTGAAAAAATGGCATAATGCCAACTTACCTGTTGCTACAGTCTTTTCAAGCACTACTCTTTGTGCCTCCACCTGCAGAAGTGAGGTGGATGCAGAGCTGCTAGCTCTGCAGCTGCATCCCCCAGGAGCATTTGAAGGGAGAGCCTGGGAAGGGGGGAACATTTCACATGCTGTCATGTAACTTCTGGATTATCACCTGGGTTCAACTGGCCAACCCCTGCTAGTGCTCCTCTGCTCCCTGCAGTGCTCAATGGAGCAATGGGGGAAATGGCTTGTGCCATGCTACAACATCACTTCTGGCTAGAACCTGCAATGCTCCAGGAATTTTCCCAATATCTATGGTTTTTTGTCACAACAAGATCACTTCTAGGTTCCTGCTTCGGCGGGGAGGGCGGGATATAAATAAAATAAAAATGTCACAGCATCATGTGATGGCCTTTAGTAAACCACCCCCACAAATGCTTCCACTGCTGTCTGAGGCTAGACTGACAACCTTAACCAGAAATGCATCGCAGCCATCTCCCTATCTCTGTGGTAAAGATTACAGAGATTCAGGAAATTCCTAGGATGCTACAGATATTGAGATGTATCAGCAATTGCTTGACTCTGATATAAATGCTCACTTAGAAGTACATTTAAGCAGCCTTATTGTTGTGATATTTGTGGTTCGTTAGCACGGTTACCTCCTAGTCTGCAATCTTTTGTGGCTAGTCCCCCTTTCGTTTTGTGTATATGGTTAGACAACAGGCATACCTGCGCAGATGGCAAACAAAGATTCTTTCCCTCCCCAAGATGACACTTTACCTTTGCACAACTTTCCACCTTGGGATTCACTTTGCATCTGCCTTACTGTCCTTTAGGCACCAGGACAAAACATTTATCTTTAGTCAAGTTTCTAACTGATGGGTTCTATCTTTTGTGGTTATCTCTTATGGTCTGGTTCTAGTCTGATGGGCACTTCATGACCATTTTAGACTGCAGCTAAGAACCCAGAAGTAATGTTGCCTTGTTTTTATGGATTGTTTTCATTAATGTTAATTATGTTGTTGTATTAATGACTTTATTGTATGGATTTTACTTTGTGAGCTACCTCAAGCATGTCTCTGGAGAGATGGCATATAAATTTTCTAAACAAATTCATAAATAAGCCTGAAGACTCTTATGAGATGTTCTGCAATATTTGTTTTATATTTTAATACAATCCCTGTCTCCTTCCATAGGTGCAACCACAAGTAGTATCCTGGAAGAATAGGTTCCCCTCCCCTTTTCCAGATTCTGCTGAATCAGATAGTGTTCTAGGCCAATCCTGATAATTGGTCTCAAGGGTCAGTGCTGGCTGACCTAGAACTCAGCATATTAATCCTTTAGAAAAGTGACATTTGACTATTCTGACACATCCTATAATAGATCAGCCTCCAGCCCAGGCTTGGTCCGCATTGCTTATTTAACAGAAAAGATAGAGCCTAGTTTCACAGGATCAATTTACTCCAAGCCCAGTTACTGTGTAGTGTAATATTGTGCCAAATTATGCCTCTATCTCTTCTCCTCCAATATAGGGCTGAGGTTCTGCTCCTTACTTCCGTACCTGCCAGGTCCTCTTAGAGAGCTGACACTTCCAATCCTGACATTTTCCACGGCTCCATCTGGGAATTAATGGCTGGATATTAACAGCGATGGGGCTGTTAATTAGTCTCATGAAGCTATTGAGCATTCAATTCTCCCTCTTTTTTATCCGCTTTCAGGAAACAACTATAGAATTCTAGCAGAAGAGGTGATTGATTTATTGATTGACTGACTGATTTATTTTTGTTTATCAGCTGGAGCTTTAAATTCTGCCAAACTGAGCAGCTCTTCATGAAAATGGTGCTGAGGCTGACCTGACTTAAGCAAATACATGGAATTATTGAATTATTGAAAGCAAACTAAACAGACAAACATGATACTGCAGATATAATAACATTCCACCTGCAGGTGTGTGGAAAGGAAATGTCTATCAAACATAACTGCCCATTTCCTCCTAAGGTAGTTTTAGGATCACACAGTGTCCTATGGACATATGTGTAGAACAAAGGGACAACCCTTATGTTGCCAGCAGCTGTCAGGGAGGCCACATATTTATTGAATACAGAAACACTGTATGTTTGGTAAGATGTTGGCATACTATCACACATATCATGTAAAATACATGTACATCTGCATATATAATATGCCCTATTCCTGTTGTCCTGTCACATCAGAAAAGCTGTGAAAGGATCTCTCATAGACTTGATTCACATGGTACAATGGCATATAATGGAGGACAAGCATGGAAATATACAAAAAATGCAATGTTACTTCATTTAGCAAATGTGCAAAACAGCTCTGTGATGAGACAACTCTTTAAAATCAGGCAGACAGGGCAGTTCTATTTGAGACATCACTTCTCATGCTTAATATAATTTAGTGTTTGTTCTCTACTATCTCTACAAAACATTGACAAGCATTTTGCAGGACCAAATGTTTGCAGCAAAATACATAACTGTCAAATTGAACTGATACTTACCTTACATTCCAATTCCTATCTGATTTAGCACATTTTTCTAGCAGAATAGCAGCAAATATGTCTCAATGAATCAGACTGATGCCCTCTTCCTAAATGTTTCTACCTGCATATCTTCCACAATTCTAGAATAACAAAGCAACATTAGTGTAATGTGATGATGCAGTTTATGATAATGCACAGACACAGCAGTCATCACATTGCATCCTATGCATTTATTCAACAGCATGCCCAGGTATTAGTGTGTTCTAACCTGACAATAGTTTTCAGCAATTGTCTATAGGAAACCATATTAAGTGGCACACCTGCACCATATTCAGTGGTCAGGACTTTATTTCCATGTTGGCATGTATAAAAAGACTGTACTTCCCATGTCTGGTCTAGAAAGTCTCATGCTTTCCTTTGTCTCATTTCCCCTACCTTCATTATTAGATTCTTTCTGTGAAGAAGCTGTATCAAGTCTGTGGTATGGTCACTCACAATTTCCCTTCATTCACTATTTTTTTAGCTGAAATTAAACTTACCTACTTTTTTAACCCCAAAATCTGATGGGGGAGTACAAAAAAAATCAAACTCAGGTGGTTTGGTGTTTTAAAAACTTGAGCTAGATTCTGTAATGTTAGAATTAATGATAATCATATTAAAAATCATACTAGGAAATCAGTCTGATAGGTTCCCTTCCCCCCCCCATTCACTTCCATATTTTCCCAACCCAGTGAAGATAAATTGAGATGAAATTCTCAGGGTTTGTATCTCTCACCCAAAAGGATGCCCCATGCCAAATTTCAGGCAGAAAAGAAAGTGTTCCTGTTCTCTTCAAGTGTTTTTTCCCCATGAAATTACTGATGTTAAGAGATATGAGATTAAGACTCTGTCTAATCATTAGTCTGTACCATCTTGCATATGGTTATATTTGGGAGAGGGGCAAGGCCTTTGCCACTGCCTCTATTCCTCCCCCAGACTGAACAGCCCTGGCTTCAAGCAAAGAATTTCTCATTCTGCCCAGTAAAGTATTTCCTACCTGCCTATCTATTAGAAGAAGAGCCACAGCATCTGCCTCTATCAACTGAGCCTGCTCTGTCTTGCTTGCAGGGGATACAAGAAAAACCTTTTATCTACTTACCTAACAAGCAACACAACAGAATAGCAAGCAGGGGATATAAATCAGAAAGCTAACTCAAAGACAGGGAGATGATATAATGATTGACAGAAAGTAAAAATGCTACATGGGAAAAAAAAAACAACAATTAGGAAGATCCTGTTTGGCAGGAAGGTGGACTTAGAATCATAGAGGATCATCTAGGGTCACCTAGTCCAACCCCCTGCACAATGCAGGAAACTCACAAAACCTCCCCCTGAATTCCCAGGATCTTCATTGCTGTCAGATGGCCATCTAGCTTCTGTTTGATTCCCCACTCCTCCACTTGCACCTGCTGGAATGGCCTTGGGTTAACCATAGCTCTGGCAGAGGTTGTCCTTGAAAGGGCAGCTGCTGTGAAAGCCCTCTCAGCCCCACCTACCTCACAGGGTGTCTGTTGTGGGGGAGGAAGATAAAGGAGACTGTGAGCTGCTCTGAGACTCTGAGATTTGGAGTGGCAGGCGGTATATAAATCCAATATGTTTAAAAACCTCCAAGGAAGGAGAGCCCACCACCTCCCGAGGAAGCCTGTTCTACTGAGGAATCGTTCTAATGGTCAGGAAGTTCTTCCTAATATTAACCTGGAAACTCTTTTGATTTAATTTCAACCCATTGGTTCTGCTCCTACCTTCTGGGGCCACAGAAAACAATTATACGCCATCTTCCAGATGACAGCCCTTCAAGTACTTGAAGGTGGTGATCATATCACCTCTCAGCCAATCCTCTCCAGGCTAAACATGCCCAGCTCCTTCAACCTTTCCTCATAGAACTTGGTCTCCAGACCCCTCACCGTCTTCATTGCCCTCCTCTGGACCCATTCCAGCTTGTCTATATCCTTCTTAAAATGTGGTGCCCAAAACTGAACACAATACTCCAGGTGAGGTCTTACCGGAGCAGAGTAAAGTGATACCATCACATCGCGTGATCTGGACACTATACTTCTGTTGATACAGCCCAAAATTGCATTTGCTTTTTTAGCCACTGCATCACACTGTTGACGCATGTTCAGTGTATTATCCACTAAGACCCCTAGACCCTTTTCGCACATACTACTGCTAAGACAAGTAGTACCCCCCATCCTATAACCATGCATTGGATTTTCCCTACTTAAATGCAGAACTTTACATTTATCCCTATTAAAATTCATTTTATTGATTTTAGCCCAGTTTTCCAGCCTGTCAAGGTCATCCTGTATCCTGTTTCTGTCTTCTACTGTATCTACTGTATCTGTCTTCTACTGTATCAGAACATCTGATTTTCTTTCTCCTTTGAGTTACATTTACGTAAACTGGGTTTTAGCAGTTTATGTTTGCTACGCAAAAGCCGCGACACTTCCTGTAACTCCGGCGCAGATTGTGCGAAATCCGACTGGACGCTGCGGAGGGAACAGGATTGTGACTGCGAGGTTAGCTGTGTGCGAAAACAGTCACTGTGTTTCTAGTCCAGTATAAGAGATGATCAAAAGCTTTCTATCCAGATGTTTTCTAGACAAACACAAAAGATTTTGTGTTTACATATTACCCATTAACATTCTTCCATTGATGTGAAGCTAGTAATTATATAACCAGATGGGGACTTGTGTACAGTCTTTGACACCAAGTCCACACTCTGCTGGATTGCTTCCCCCCCCCTCTTAAACAAGAGGCCAACCAGAAGCAGGAAGATCAGCAAAGCTGACTGCAATTAAAAACTGAATCTCTAAATCTATTGCATGACTTATTCCAGGTGAAAACTAAGTGTTTCTGGCTACAGCATTTGGCAGAATGAGTGCAGTACATGGGACATTCTCCAGAATCATGTGCTTGAATCTGAGCTTCCTCTTGTTAGAACATTATGGCAATAGTACAACAATCATATGCCATCACCTGCAAGGACAGGAAACTGTGCCTATTCCTGAAATCCTAAATTTGTGTGATGATGCTCCATGCAGGGAGTGCAGTGTCAGAAATCCACTTAGTACATGGATGGCTTGGACTCTGAAGTGTCTCCACATCAGTCTGCATTGTCCTGAAGATCTCTGTTGCTGCTTTGGGGATCCCCTGTGAGACAGGGGCCAATCATGTGATGAATATTACATCCTTTGTACAATCACAGCTAAGCAGAAGTGTGTGTTTGTGTGCATGTATGGTTTGGGTGTTTTTAAAAACAGACTGCACATAAAGATGCAGCACCTGAATTGGACATAAGTCCCTAAATTCTAATGGGAATATTTTTCTATCACTCAATAGTAGAGCATGTGACTCAAGAGCAAGAAGAAAAGGATCCATGGAAAGTGGTTGCTCAAAGCAGATGTTACTGGTTTATGGCCACTGTGTGACACAGAGTGTTGGACTGGTTGGGCCATTGGCCTGATCGAACATGGTTTCTCTTATGTTCTTATAGATTGGATGGTCCAGTGGTATAATTCAGTATAAATAAGGTCCTGGACAATTGTTCATGAGAAGCTTAAATTCAGGTATCACATGGAAACATAGTTTAATTAAACTTACTGTGGTCAGTATAATCATCTGAATGATTGCTGGCCACCAAAATAACTATTGATACTGAGGGTATATGTAACCAGGATCTGAAACAATGGTTTGAAGATGGTTAATTAAGCAGATTTATTCTTAGTTGTGGTTTCATGTGATGCACAAACATGCTAATCCTGGCTTAATCCTGTCACATTCCCCAACATTACTCCCATGCATTCCCCAAACTACAGAGACCCCTGTCTAGAGCGGCTTAAAAGTGAAAACTCTCTCAGCTTTTACCACTTCTTGCTTGTAGTTTCCCTACCCAGTGAAACTGCCACTTGGCAAGGCAAAGAAGGATTTGATTATTTACAAGATGAATCCTGGTTTCACAAACTAACCACAGTTAAAATAGGCTATGGTTAATTAACATGGTTCTGTGTGACATCTGAACCAAGCAAATATTAAGAAATTGAGTGGCTTCAAAAAAACCTGTGAAAACTATACAATGTATGTAAGTGCAGTCAAGTTGCAACCAGTTTGTGGAGACCTCAGCAAGGGGCCTGCAATGCAAGTAAGAAGCAGAGGTGATTTGCCTGTGCTTTCCACTGTAGAGTTTTCCTCAGTGGTCTCCCATCCAAGTACTGAGCCTGCTTAGCGAGTTCTGATCAGGCTATGCCATGTCCCCTTCCCTCCCTATGGCCTGCTTCAATCCACTTCCAAGAGCTCATCTGGGTAGGGCTGGAAGAATATAGGCAATGAGGATGAGACAAAGAAATTTTGTTTGGGGAGTCAGAGAAGGAACACTCTATCCAGTCAATATGAGCAAAACAGGAAGGAGGCAACAGAAGACAAGAAGTTCAGGAATTAGAACTTCAAAGTCAGACAATAAAGCTGCAACCTAAAAGTGTAAGACTGCAATAGTGGGGTAGTGCTTAACACTTCCCCCCTTGTTCCATTTACTCAACAAAAATTAACCCCATCCATTAAGCTCCCTTTGACTCACTGTTTCCAACATCCACAGTCAGCAGCAGCTTGGCAACCCACCCTCTGGGTCCCACAACTCGTTCTTCATATGGATATTGCTACCTTATCTTTGAACACAATAGCTGCAGAAACGTAATGACATCCCTGATTACAGAACAGAGCAGCTCCACATTTTTAAATGTTTATCTCTTCTTGTGAAGGCACCTGTTCCTTGATAGTAGGATAGTAAGATCACCAGGCTTTAAAACGTGGTTTTGCAGTCTCCCAATATGCAAATGTTAAAGGGGGAGTTGCAAAATAGTAAAAGCTCATTGGCTGCTACTAGTCTGTTTCAAAACTGATAGTCATAATGGAGGGAGGTCTTAGCTTTCCTTAGGGATTTCAAGTTTTTATACTTTGCATCAGACTCTTGCCCAATGGCCTAAATACGGTGGTTTCACCAACTACCAGCAACCAAATACAGAAAATGGCAACTGCTTTCCTTGCCAGATACCATCTAATACTGTGTGTTACTGTTTCCCAGCTTGGATAACCACTGGACCAGCTGTCATATTCCTCCACTGGTTTTTGCGATTGCTTCTGCACCAAGATTCATTCCAAGGCAATTAATGACCCAAAATGGTTATCAGGCAACAAAGCCCTCTCAGGTATAGCACTATTTTGAAGCTAGATCCTGGAATCAGAGTAGATAGATGGATCTGAAATTTTTTTGAATGTCAGTTGGGCTTGAGAGAAGCAGATTTTTTGAAGAGTTTTCAGTGTAATCGATTCAATGGTCTTATCATCTGCCTTGATCTACAAGGCTGGCTATTGAAGGGACAGTAAAGTAAAAGAATTTGTCAATGAATATAGGGGGCAGGAAGTATTATTATTTCTGTACCCATGAGAAGAAGAAACATGATTGAGAGTGCTTTGAAGAAAGGAGAAAGGATTAAGTCAGACTTCAGGATTATTATTGAAATGAGTTATCATTAGCCATGTAGTTCAGAATCGCAAGACCAGGCTTCAGGCAAAATCCTCTTATATAACAATGAGCCTCAGGCCACAGAGCATCTATGAGGATGTATTTGGACTGCTGTGAGTGTGTTGTGAGACTCAGTGTTTTAGTTTTTATGGAGCTGTTGTTAAACCCCTATTTCCAATTTTAAGACCTTCTCTTCTTTTCTAGAAATGACTGGTTGATGAGTCTCACTTTTTGTTGAGATCCCTGGACCCATTTCAGTGGATGAATTATGGATTCCAAAAAGGATCTGGATGGTAAAGAGGATGGTATGAGTGTGAGGCCTAATTCTTTGGGATCCTATATTGCTCAGGGTAAGTATATTTCAGAATATGGAAACAAGAGTTAGACAAGGTTTTTATTTTTATTAGTATTCTGCCTCTGTGGTACCCAGTTTACTGGAAATACAAGGCCCACAAATATGCCCATAGAGCCTTCATCCTAATCCAACACTTTAAAGGGTGATCTTAGATGTAAAGTATGAGGCCATGGAGCTCACTAATTTTTTTTATCTCAACCAAGGTGCCACATACTGTAGTAATGATGTGACTACTGTTCTCACACATTGTGTTAATCCTCCTGTAATCTAGAGTGTGGTGATTTGGAATTTATCTAGGATTATAGTACTATGTGTTAAGAGAGCCTGCTATAGGGACGAGTATTTATCACAGAATACTAAATTATCTCTTCAGATAGGGAGAATCATGAAGTTATTCTTTTGGTCTTCACTATAACTGAAGGAAAGCTGAGGGAACAATATGAAGAGTTTCTAGCAGGGCAATCATTTTTCAGAGTGTGACATGCCTGGTAGAATGAAACTACCCTCCTCCCAAATAAATGATACTGGAAACAGATAATCCAGCATCACCTTGTATTCTTCATGTTTTCCTTACATTGCTACTTGGGCAGAGCTATCTCATCACTGGAGTTCTTATTTCTTGTCTCCCCATCTTTACAGGATTAAGAAAACTTTATGAGAACCAGCAGCTTTGTGATGCCACCTTGGTGGCTGAAGGAAAGAATTTCCCATGTCACAGGTGGGTTTCTGGCCTTTGCTTGTCTCCAATCCATTGGTGGACATTGGCCTGGTGATTTAGATGTCATGTCATTAAAAGGCAGGATGTAGATATTACCTTGGGGAGAATTAGTTGTCCAACCAAATAGAGGTTACACAGAATAGCACTAAAAAACTCCAGTTCTGGAAGTAGGGTGACCTCTGACATAGAGTGTAACAATCTTCATCACAATGGATCCTGTCAGGTCCATTTCTCCTAACAAGCCACTGGCATAAGTTCTAGTGGAGTCAGGAAACAATGGCTAGGGATCCTGGAGGTTTTTTGCCATCTTCTGGGCATAGAACAGGGGTCACTGGGGTGGGAGGGGAAGTATTTGTAATTTTCCTACATTGTGCAGGGGATTGAACTAAATAACCCTGGGGGTCCCTTCCAATCTATGATTCTAGTGTTAGTTATATGCCTACAAAGATTTAATTCTTTAAAAATTCTTATTTGCAGTAGTCCCAGCACTTTTGTGAGATTAGAACAAATGCAGTTACTAATGGTGGTAGTAGCAATAACAATAATTAATATTTTCAAAGTGCTTTACAATCTTCATATATTTCTCCCTCTCATTTAACAAAGTAGGTAGCAGATTATTTACATTGTATAGATGGAGAATTGAGAGTGTCATGCAGTGACATGTGCAAGGTCACACAATGAATCCACAGCAAAGATAGGACTTGAACACAAATTTAAGGCCACAGTGATTCTCCCTTTAAGAGAGAGAGAGAGATTTGGGTTGTTGTTTTTTTCCAAATTATCACACAAAACATGGAGTATTTGTGGACAAGGATATCATGTTAAATATGGGAAATTTTGTTTGGGCAGCTATTAAATGCTACAATCCTCTGACTTCAGTACAGTCCAGATTTGATAACTGAGGTTAGTTTCTATCATGAAATTCTAATAAATTGTTGTATTACCTTGCAGGTTCTTCTATGAACTTGCAGTTTTGTACGTATTGTAGCAAACTAACATATTTTGCAGTGCTGGATTCTGCTATGGATTATGGTCAAAACAAATAAGCTTGAGTTGATAAAGGGACGCAATCTTTAGTCTCAGTCTTTTACAGCAAAATTCAAGTGTTTGAAAACTATAAACCCCACAAATTGTATGCTAGCACAATAGCTTTTATTTATGAGTTAACATTATAGCGTAGTACACTAAAGCTTGTGAGGTGCTTAGCATTTTACTAGAGAATGGTGGAACTGTTAGGCAAATTGCCCTAAAAATAGGGTTTGGGGGAATTTAGAGTGGTGGGCAATCAGCCTTTCAGCGAGATCTAAAACCTATTTATACAGAAGGTGTCTTCTTTGGAAGTTACCCAATAACGAGGCAATATAATCTAACAATCAAGGGGTTTTATTGTAAAATAGAGGCAAAAATACAAGGGTATAAAATCACACAGCAAACATACAGTCCTACTAAAGATAGGGTTGAAAATAGACAGGGGTAAACACAAGGGTTGACACAGGGTAATAATTACCTATCGTAGTCTTCGAGGAAGGCTCCAATGGTGACGAAAAAGGAGATGGGGGGTGGACCCTCAACAGATCAGGTATCGGGGGCATATCTAACAGTAGGGTATGGTGTACTGTCAGATGCACACGTGTGGGATGTAGGGTCAGAGCTTATAAGGTCTTCTTTAAGCCCTTAGGGGGTAGGAGGGAAAAAGGATTATGATGCTGGGTCAGATGGGGCATGATGCGATGTCACTTGGTATATTACCTCAGGAAAAGGGGAGGCTCCAGAATGACAGTTAGGGCATGGCATAGGTGGAGGTTTGGGTGGAGGTGATTAAACAAGCCATCCAAACATATCTAAAGATGACAATAGAGGGCCACATTGATACCTAAGGTGACACCCAATTTATACAAAAGAACTCTGGCTCTAGGTGAAGCTGGTCTTCCTCTTCAGCTCTTCTGGCTAGCACCGTCCATTGTCTAAAGTTCCATTTGACAAAAACTTAGGCGGTGTGGCAGGATCCACGCCTAAGCTAAGTTTGATTGCCTTATGTAGAAGTAACAGCTGTTGAGTATGTGAGCCTCTCGCTTCTCTGTCATGGAGTCTGGCACTGCAGGAAGATGGTCGCTGATGATGTTAGCCTACCAACATGGCTTTCATGGTCAAGGCTGGAAACCGCTTGCCTGGACAGTTCCTGGCGACGCAACTTCTTCCACTGCAATGGCCGAGATGGTGCATGCATGGAGCGGCCGGAAACCCATCTGTACTTCTGGCTAGCACTCTTCCAGAAATATAGAGTGCTGTTGTAACGCTGAGGCTGTTAGTATTCACATAAGTCTCTTATAAAATGGTAGATAAACCCACGTTTCACAGCAGATGTGTGTGAGTTGAATCTCCAGGCACTCTGGCAACCAAACAGGTGATTACGGTGTCCATATATAACTGAAATTAGGGGTCTCTTGCTCACAGAACCATGATGATGTTTACAGCATATCCACTTGCTGATAAGCAAAATGATATAGATACTAGAGGTCAGAATCCATACAAGCCTAATCAAATTTAACCAGAGAATTTAAACTCATTTATACACTCCTACAGAAGCCACCGTGGGGTTCTCTGCAGAGAAGGCTCTGCTTTCTGTATCCTTTGCTCTACTACAGACACCTATTTCTGCACCTAATGTGGAAGCTGGCTGCTTAGCCACGCTTCTAGCAGTATTTTGGCTTTTTTTTTATCCTTGCCTCAGATCCTTGACATTTTATCTGGTGAAAAGTTCAGTCGGTACCTTTAAAAATTTGTTGGTTTTATTGATTTATTTAAAATGTGAATAAGCCTGCCTTTCTTCCAAACAAATGGGACACAAAATAAAACCATTTAAAATAAAAAAATAAAAAAAACATTATGAAATTTAAAAACAGAAAGAAAGAGGTAGTTTTATTATTGCTGCAAGGACCAGCCAAGCAGCATTCTATACTTCTGGCTTCAGCTGGCAGCAAGAAGGGCTCTCCACTCCACTCCACTCCACTCAGCTCCATTCTTTCAGGAAGATAATATTTCTATCCCAAAAAAGGGAAAAAACAGGTCCACAGTATGTACATTTGCAGTCTTTTGATAGCCACCCAAGGCCTTGATATTGACCAGCTACTGGGTATAAATAAAGGGGTGTGTGTGTGTGTGTGTGTGTGAAGTGCTATCAATACAACCAACTTAGGGTGACCCCATTAAGAGGCTTTCAAGGCAAAGGAGAAGCAGAGGTGGTTTGCCATTGTCTTCCTCTGCAGAGTCTTCCTTTGTGGTCTCCCTTCCCAAGCACTGACTCTACTTAGTTTCTAAAACCTGGCAAGATTGACCCATACCAAGCCACCTTCCCTCCCATATAAATAAAGTTACTACCTTTTTATGGATCAATAGTTTATGCCTTTAGTGACTGGATTAAAGGTAGAAAATTAATGTAAATAGAAAATAATTACATTACTTAATTACAATGAAATCATTCTAGTGTAGCATTTTGTTTCTAACAACATATCCTTCTGGGGTTCATATTATGGTCTCCCCCATTTGCCCCGAGCATCCACAGGTATGCTGCACTCTGTACAGTGGAAGGATCTTCCTTTGCACTTGATATTCAGCTTCTTGTGTTAATCACTCAGAATCTCTGTCCATGAAAAAAGGTGATATTCTTGGAATTTTTCTTCCAAATGTAATTCAACTTGCAAAAGAAAAGTAGTGCATGTGAATTGTTGTCTAGATCTGACTAATTATTCACTTCAAAGCTCCTGACTTCCTTTATTTTCCTGGTATTTCTCCCCTCCAAACACACTTATATTGCTATGAAATGTAAAATAAAATCACAAGACACTACCAAATTAGTTGTACATATTAGTGGTACACAGAGTTTTTTTTGTAGCAGGAACTCCTTTGTATATTACGCCACACACCCCTGATGTCGCCAATCCTCCTGGAGCTTACAGGGCTCTTAATACAGGGCCTACTGTAAGCTCCAGGAAGATTGGCTACATCAGGGGTTTGTGGCCTAATATTCAAAGGAGTTCCTGCTACAAAAAAAGCCCTGGTGGTACATGAGAGAAGATCCTTTGCATCTTCTTCCAAACAAAGCTGGAGAAACAAGGCAACTGAACATGGTAGCCAATAGCCATTCCTGTTTAGAGAGAACCACCTTAGGAGTTAGAACTGTTATACTGAAAATCAGCTCAAGTTATTCTTTAACCTAGTTGTTTTGCTGCCTCTCTTTTTAGGGCCCTGTTGTCCTCGTTCAGTCCTTATTTCCGTGCTATGTTCACCAGACCCTTCAGAGAATCCTGGGAAAGGCAGGTTGTGCTCGAAGAGATGGCCTCTTCCATCCTTCAGAAAATTCTAGATTATCTCTACACTGGGAAACTGTTGCTTACAATGGAGTCTTCCCAAGACCTCTTCACAGCAGCTAGCAGGCTTGTGATCCTCCCACTGCAAGATATAGTTGGCAGGTAACACAGACTAAGTTCTGTTCGGTGCCTGGCACCGGGGTTCTTTAGAATGTGGATGAGTATCTTAAGATACATGGAAATGTGAACTCCATATCATGGCAGTGGAAACAATGTGGAAACAATGTTCCTGTAAGACACCATTTAGTATTCAACAACTGTGAACTTGCCAAGAAGGATAGCAAAAGTGGTAAGATACATGCTATGGAAACTTCAAAACTTGTTCAAATGTAACACCAATGATAAATGAAGGTTGTTCATGCTTATTCTGCTTTATCTTCATTGTGACAGATTTCTGCACTGTCATTTTCCTACTTTAACAAAGAAGTCAATGAGTAGGTTTCATTTAGGACTCAGACAAAATAGTGCACTTGCTGTGCATCAGTAGAAGAGTAAACTCCATGCTTCAGACGATTAGGACAGAAACTGAAAATAAACCAGCCAATATTGTACTGTCCCTGTAGGGTGCAGGTTCATTTGGAATTCCATGTACAGTTCTGGTCATTGTATCTCAAAAATGACATTGCAGAGATAGAAAAGGCACAGAAGAGGACAACCAAGATGATTAAAAGGTTGGAGCAAATTGCCTATGAAGAAAGGCTAAAGAGTCTGGGACTGGGAAACAGACAACTAAGTGTGGACATGATAGAGATTTATAAAATTATGCATGGGGTGAAGAAAGTGGATAGAGAGAGCTTTTTCTCCCTCTCCCATAATAATAGAATTGAGGGGGATACCCAGTGAAGTTGATGGGCAATCAATTCAGAAGAGACAGAAGGAGTGCCAATGTGGTGTAGTGATGAAGAGCGGTGAACTCTATTCTGGAGAACAAGGTTTGATTCCCCAGTCCTCCATATGAAGCCAGCTGGGTGACCTCGGGTCAGTCACAGTTCTCTCTCTCAGCCTCACCAACCTCACAGCATGTCTGTTGTGGGGAGTGGAAGGGAAGATGACTGCAAGCTGCTCTGAAACACCTTTAGTTGAAAAATGTGGTATAAAAACCAGTTCTTCTTTCTTCCAAAGAGTAATTCAACTGTAGAATTTATTATCACAGGATGTAATAATGGCTAATAAGCATGGATGGCTTAAATTTCTCATTGACTCTTATTTCCTTTCTTGTTCTTATCAGATTTCTTGCTGACAGCATTTCGATGGACAGCTGTCTGGGGCTTTATGCATTGGCATATGCCCACAATCACCAAGCTTTGCTTCGCGTGGCCACACGTCACATCACAATGAACTTTGAGCCACTTTCTGAACACGAGTCCTTCTCGGGGCTGGATCTCAGTACAGTGATGAGTATTGTCTCCTCAGATAAACTTCTGGTGTCTACTGAGCTCACTGTCTACCAAGCTGTGCAACGGTGGGTGAATTCTCAACCAGCTGAGCACCTCTCACTGCTCAAGAAGTTGATGGGACAGATCCGTCTTCCCCTTCTTACTTCTGAGGAGGTAACTGCCATTCAGGCAGATATCATTGCCCAGTATGGACATGCTCACCTTCAGTGGGAACAGCTGGATGGGGAAGGGAGGTTGCTGAAGAGTGGAGGTCTCAGGTGTGGTATGTATGATGACTGGATTGTGAGCTTGGGCCTTTTTGTAAGCAACATGCAAGGAGGAGTGGTTGAGCGTTTGAAAACTCACTTCCTGGGTTTCAACCTTCAGACAGAAAGTTGGGAGGAGATACCACCCTTGATGTATCTTGATTCTTCAGGCTTCTTGGCAGTAGGGCACAAGCTCTATGTCTCTGGAGGGCAAAAGCTTAATGGCTCAATCTTAGGCAATCTGCATGAGTTTGATGCTCTGACTGGCCAGTGGATACAGCTGCCTTCCATGTCTGTACCTCGGCGAGAACATGGCTTTCTAGCCTGTAAACAGAAGCTGTATGCTTTGGGGGGCCGGAGTGGCCGAAGTGTGCTTGATTCTGCAGAAAGTTTTGATCTGACACAGAAATCCTGGTCTCCCATTGCCAGCCTGCCATTTCCAGTGAGTCATTTTGCCTCTGCCACACTGAAGGACAAGCTTTACCTAATTGGGGGATTCTCTCACACAAGGGCAAGTGGCCTTGCTCATAGGGGCATTCTGATTTATGATACAAGGTTAAATGTGTGGAATCAGATGCCTCTGGCTTTTCAGTGTTACAAATCAACAGCTGTGACCATGGACAATGGGATCTTTGTCATCGGTGGACTTGTAGAAGAAAGCAGCCGGCGTGAGACACCTGGCACTGTAATCAGAGCTCTGATCTCTGGCACTCATAAGTGTTTTTTTCTCAGCAAGGATGGCACAGTGAGCCAGGATGTTACAATTCCAGAACTTCCCATACTTGTCTTACCACCTTGTGCAGTTCACTGGCAGAGCAGAATTCATGTCCTGGTAGGGAATACAATTTACCAGTGGAGGCCTGGTGAATTGAGTTGGACTCGTAGTCGAAAAAGTGCTCCCAACACAAGGGTGACATTCCTAACAGTAGTTAATGGTGTGACTCTGAGGGTGCCAAAGAAAACTATTCAGCCCCTTTTGAGACATTCATCAGCAGCCCTGACAGCTGTTTGGGTGGCAGATAATTAACAGCCTTGCCAACACATTCCAAAGCCAGTCACCTCCTCAGTTCTTTTGATGCCAGCTCCTGCTCTGATTGTAGGATACCTCAACACCAATCTGCTCCCTTTAAATATCATCAGTGCTGATTTCTTTTAGGAGCAGAATTGGCTTCTCCATTTTTTGCATTTGAGATCGTGAGTCTATGGCTCAGACAAGAGGACTGATTGCTGAATAAACTCCATTTCTACCTTTGACTTGTTTTATTTATGATATAATCATTCCAAGCATCACTTATTATGAGGGGGAAAAGGCAAAAGGCTCATGTGATCAGGGAAACTTCCCCCAAGTAAAGAAAGCCTCCTGTCCTTAAAATAAAAGTCCCCCTCTCCATTTGGTTCAGAATTTTCAAGGCTGGGCCCAACTGGACTGCTTTGGGGGAAGAGAAGAGGGGGAGCACACTTGACAAGTATAACTTACTGTACCTTGATGAAAATTGGTAGCCATTTACAAATGGCAACAACTAAGCTTACTGTTTTTGTACCATTTACCTATTTTGCTGAAGGAAATGAGTGTACAGGGACCAATGCATCTGGGTATAAAATGAATATTTATACTTCAAATGCCTCCATTTAGGGAGATGTACATAGATGGTGAGTTACATAAGCCCAGGTGTTAGATCTTATTTTATCTAGTGTGAGCAATTTTAAGGACAATTCATTCCCAGACAAAGGAACTCACACTGGTTAAAATGGATCTAACACCTGGGCTTATACAACCCATTATTTATGTACCTCTCCACAAACAGATGTACCATATAAATACCCATTTTATACCCAGATGCTATGACCCCTGTGCACCCATTTCATTCAGCAAAAGAGGTAAATGGTGCAAAGTAATAAAATCAACTTTCTATTACCCTTCTTATTTCTCTTTGTCACATCTTATCCTTTGGGTTTAGGCAGGTGAACTGGTAGAACTGTGATAGCTTGCTTGCATTTGTTTATTATTGCCTTTTATTACACAGATATATGTAAGAATCTCTGGTGTTACCAGTCCACCTTACTTCCCCCTCTCCTCCTTACTTCCCTTTTCTGGTACTCATTTGCTCCAGTATGGGGGATGAGGTCCTCTAGTTTCTCCCTAAGTTCCTCTTCAGATTTATTGAAGACAGTTCAGTCTCGGACTGTCCTTTCTCTGAGGTCATAGTTACCAGTACCCCACAGCCTTGTGTGGAGCAGTACCTTTTTACTTAAGGGTTTGAGCTTGCCAAAAGCCCCACATTTAATTTTTAAAGCTTTTTTGCTCTCATAGGAGAAGGCAAACAGGAGGGGAGGTTGCTTGACCCTCAAAGAGGATTCCTCTCTCTTTTCCTTCACTATACTGATACCAGCTGGTTGCACTAAGAATTATCTGCCAAGAGGGCCAGTACTCCCAGCTTCCCTCCTTGTGTTGCTGTTTTAGGCACACCTTAGTGCCTGCATCTCCCACTGCTCAAGGTTTGGTTACCACAGGGATGGCTTGCTGCACTTGCATACTCCAGTGGAAATGGCAGTTTAGCAACTGACCACCTCACTTCCCCTGGCACCCGTTTTAAATAGCATGTTTGAACACTGGAAGTCTATGTGATATGGAGAACTACTGTAATTTAAAACAACAATTTATTGAAAGTGAAAAGTCCACACATATTGTCTGCACAGCAACAGATTGACAAAGGAATACAAAAGAAAGGTGCAGATACATAATTCCCCTGACCTTTATGCATGCCCTAGCTGGGCTGATTCCAAAGCAAGTGCTTTAACTTAAATTAGAATAGGGGTGTCAAACATGCGGCCTGGGGGCTAAATCAGGCCCCCAGAGGGCACCTATCAGACCTGCAAGCAACTCACTGTTATCTGCTTTCTTTTCTCTCTCTTGCTTCCTTCTGCATCACAGCTTGCTTTACCAGGCTTGCTCAATTGCACAGGAGCTACAGAGCAAAACCTCAATTTTCTTCATTGGCTGAGGCTCCGCTTCCTTCTGGGCCCCTGAGGAGGGAGGGAATGAGCCAGAGCTTCCTTTGCCCAGTTCCCTGGATCCCATGAGAAAAATACAAAGAAAGCACCTTTAAGACCAATCAGTGCTAATGTTTTAAGCATGTTTTAATTTATGTTCTTAAAAAATCTTTAGTTGTGTTTGTCTGTGTCCTTTAAAAAGTTTATATCTCTGCTGCTTAAACTTAAATAGGTACACACATGGCCCGACATGGCCTGGCCTGACCCAACCTGGCCCGACAAGGTCTCATTTATGTCAAATCTGGACCTCATAACAATTGAGTTTGACACAGCTGAGTTACAGCATTCTAATAGTTTCCCGTTTCCTTGTAATGTTTGTCCAGACATCTAGCCCCTTGTCTGCTCCATGTGGCAATGATGGCCATCAATATAGAACTAAGATGTAAGAGCTTCTTTCTTCTGATGCAGTTAGCCAACATGGACCTGCAAAAAATGCATCCCACTCCCTCCATGCGAAGGAATTTGTTCTCTTCTGTTTGCTTACCCTGTGTGTGTCACAGAAACCTTTCTTGAACTCTTTAGCAAGATACAATCTAGCCTTTCACACCTCCAAACCTCTAGGTGTCAGATTTTAGCTAAGGTGTGAGGTGGCTATTTGTACTGTCTCTTTTTGTTCAGCCTAGACTTGTAGTAATAGAGCAATTAACAGGCAGCTTTTATTACCTCTTCTTGGTTTCCCACGCAAATGCTATCCAGACAAAATGTTTTTTCCATTTGTTTATTTCACTGTTTTGCCATTGGATCCCAATCTTGTATCACTTTGCATTCTTAACCACTGCACACCAGCTATATGTAGTTCTGCTCACTGTACTCCATTCCTTCATCTGATGAAGTATGCATGAATATGAAAGCTTACATTCTGAATAAAACTTTGTTGGTCTTAAAGGTGATACTGGACTCCTACTTTGTTCTACTGCTTCAGACCAACATGGCTGCCTACCTGGATCTGGCCAAGATGGCCATTATCATTTCCAGAGTTTTGATGGCTGGTACTTGAGTGATGCTTGGCTTCCCCCATCCTGCCTGCCTTCTTCTAGGAGAGAGAAAAATTTAAATCTAATGTGGGTTTTTTTGTTAAGTCCAACTCCAAAACTAAAAAAAAATTGCCTATTTACCTCCTTCTCTTGGGGAGAAGGAGGTAAATAGGAGGTTTTTATTCCTCATGCCAATCCCAGCTTCTGTCTCCTGATAGCTGATGAAGTTGCTTCAAACATGGGTCAGATCCAGTCACAGCCAACTGAGATTGTTGCATTGCTGTTGCTGGATGTTGCCATGTTGCTCGAGCTCATCTGCCAAGGTTGTCTTGAAGAGAGGTGAGCCTGGGGCTGTTGTTGTCCCATCAATATGGACTCCTAATACTTACATTTATGGCTATTTACCTCTGTGGTCCAACTGAATCTCATTTCTTGTTTCCTTCATTATCTTTCTTGCTTATCTGCCATTAACCCAACACCCTGGATTGCTTCTCTCACTCTAACCTCTGATTCTTGTTTAACCATGGTACATTCTATACCTGGAAAAAGTCAGTATCGTCACTTCGTTAAAAAAAAAAAACCCACAAAAAAACCCACACAATTTTTTAACCTATGCAGAACATCCCTGGTCTCACTGTTCTTGCGCTTAGTGCTGCTACGGTATATCTGGACCAAGCAACATCTGCAGTATTGGTGAAGTTTATTTAAAGTAAAGGCAAAGGTAGTCCCCTGTGCAAGCACCAGTTGTTCCAACTCTGGGGTGATGTCGCATCACAGCGTTTTCACAGCAGACTTTTTATGGGGTGGTTTGCCACTGCCTTCCCCAGTCATCTACACTTTGCCCCCAGCAAGTTTATTTAGTCTGCAGTTAATCTCATGGCCTGTCCTGATTAATGCTTCATTTCCAAGTTTCTTATTCAGTGGTTAAGTTTTGTAAATGAGATGCTAAGGATAATCTGATCACAGTCATAACTTTTATTGTTATGAGGCAAACGTTTTGCAGTACCATTTGTTCTGGCCATTTTTTTTGGGGGGGGGGGCTTAACCACTATGATTAAGACTTTGCTTCTTTAAACAATTGTGATCCCACTGTTTCCACACAAATACCTTTTTAAATTTCTAATTCATCAGTTTTGTCCTTTTTTCTTAACATACAATGCAACAAACAGAGACAACAGGAGATAAGGAATGAAGAGGGAGGGCAGCACTGGGAGCAAAGATGTCAGTGTGACCCTTTTCATTCCATCTCTTCTCTGTTTCTGTTAGGTTACCTGATCTGTCTCTAGTACATCCTAGTACATTCTTGTATCTCCCTTTAAGAAACTCAGAGCAGTATACATTGTTCTTCCCTCTTCTTTGTTATCCTCTCCACAAACCAAAGGTAGGTTAGGCTGAGAAAGTGTGACTGGCCCTTGGTCACTCAATAAGCCTCATTGCTGAGTTGGGATTTGCACTCAAGTCACTCTGGTCTTAGTCAACTTTTCATCCACTGCACGACACTGGCTCTCAGTTCGAAGACCTCATAAAGCACTTGGCAGCAGCCAGACTGCAGTCTAGAATTGATGGCTCAGAAATGCTTATCTGTTATATTGTGCTCCTCCTTACTCTCTTTGTTGAAGCCACCTGCTACCACCCTGCATTTTAGGCTGCTGGCTCTTTGAGACAGGGTCAGCCATTCCCTTTCATTATGTGTGTGTACACTGTCTTACACAATGGGGCTCCTACCAGACTCTCCAGGCATCCCTGCAGTACAAATATGTAATAACCCTGCCAATTTGAAAACTGAAGCAGAAGTTAATTACACTCTATAAATTATGCCCAACAGAGTGGCCAGCTCCAACAGAGAGGTGATTGCAGGTAGGCAGGTGAGATCTACAAACCGTTCTGCCCTGTCTCTTTGATTCCAAGCTGTTGCTCTGGATCGGATTTGACATTTAATTCCCCTCCTCCTGGCCACTCTCCCCAATATCTTTCTCAAAGAAAACCACAAACTGTCATGGTAGTAGCCCTTGACAATATATGCTGAAATCTTGGCTAACAACCATAACCGTGGTTTGCCTGTCCTAGTCACTGGAAATCTGATTCCCCAGGGGAGTTACTACAATGCATCCCCAAATGTTATACTGCTCAGCTTTATGCAGCCACCTGCATAGCATAGTAATGGCCACCTGCTCACTCCTTCAGCTACATAAAACATACCCACGTGAAGCTGCTGAGCAGAGGCCTCTGTCTTTATGGCACAGGAAACAGACAAAACAGCAACATAGGACACCTTTAGCTTTGAGGAAGAAATTGAAATCACACTAAAAATCAGTTCCAAAGCTCTGTGGGGTGTCTGGAATGACATTTTGAAAAATCTGAACAAAACATTGAATTGTGACAGAATATCCTTCTCCCCTTATATTTTGCATATAAAGCAAAGCATGCAAATCAAGCAGCTGTTGCATTATATTCTCAAAACATGGAATGTCAGATTCCTCATTGCAAAACTTGATGTGTTTCCAAATTCCAGATCCCTTGCCTCAGTTGAGCATCTGAACCTGTACAAATCAATATTCACACATAGAAGTTTTGAGCAAGGGATAGAGAGAAGGTTCCCGATTCGACCTTGATGTTGGCACCTATATGCTGTAGTCTCATTGCATTTGCATTGAAATGGTTCTCTAACTAAACCACCAAGACAGAGATTGCGGACCATTTGATGCTTGCTCAGTGGTCTGCAAGGATGAGCTGCTGGTGAAAGAATTGGACAGCTCCTTCCATCTGCATCCCACAGTCTGTATAACAACAAAACAATACGGCTTGCACCTGAATGGTTTTATGGATTGGATCTATAGTGGACTAGTCAGGCAGAAAATTCCTACTTTTCCTCAGTCTTCTCTTCTGAGGGAAATGGTGCTCAACATGGCAAAAACAGAACATATCAGGAGGGTATGAAGTTCCAACCTAGGATCAGCATGGGGGTAGTACATAAACACCTAGTTTCTTTAAATGAAACTAAGTTCTCAGGGCCAGATGAAGTGCATCCAAGTGTTCTAGAAGAGCTTGTGGATGTAATTTCTGAACCTCTGGCTAGTATTTTTGAGAATTCTTGGGGAACAGGAGAGGTGCCGGTAGATTGGAGGCGAGCGAATGTTATCCCCATCTTCAAGAAGGGGAAAAAAGACGATCCGGGTAACTACCGACCCGTCAGCTTGACGTCTATACCTGGAAAAGTTTTAGAACAAATCATCAAACAGTCGGTCCAGGAACATTTAGAAAGAATAGATGTGATTAGTAAGAGCCAGCATGGTTTTCTCAAGAACAACTCATGTCAGACTAACCTGATCTCTTTTTTTTTGAGAAAGTGACTACCTTGCTGGATCAGGAGAATGCTGTAGATATCGTTTATCTTGATTTCAGTAAGGCTTCTGATAAAGTTCCACATACTATCCTTGTTGACAAGTTGGTAAAATGTGGTCTGGATCCTGTTACCGTTAGGTGGATCTGTAACTGGTTGACAGATCGCACCCAAAGAGTGCTTGTGAATGGTTCCTCATCCTCTTGGAGAGGAGTGACAAGTGGAGTGCCTCAAGGATCTGTCCTGGGACCTGTTTTGTTCAACATCTTTATCAATGATTTGGATGAAGGAATAGAGGGAATGCTTTTAAATTTGCAGATGATAGTAAATTGGGAGGGGTAGCAAATACAGTAGAAGACAGAAACAGGATACAGGATGACCTTGACAGGCTGGAAAACTGGGCTAAAATCAATAAAATGAATTTTAATAGGGATAAATGTAAAGTTCTGCATTTAGGTAGGAAAAATCCAATGCATGGTTATAGGATGGGGGAGACTTGTCTTAGCAGTAGTATGTGCGAAAAGGGTCTAGGGGTTTTAGTGGATCATACGCTGAACATGAGTCAGCAGTGTGATGCGATGGCTAAAAAGGCAAATGCAATTTTGGGCTGTATCAACAGAAGTATAGTGTCCAGATCACGTGATGTGATGGTATCACTTTACTCTGCTCTGGTAAGACCTCACCTGGAGTATTGTGTTCCTCAATGGCACAGGCTTCCTCGGGAGGTAGTGGGTTCTCCTTCCTTGGAGGTTTTTAAACAGAGGCTAGATGGTCATCTGACAGCAATGAAGATCCTGTGAATTTAGGGGGAAATGTTTGTGAGTTTCCTGCATTGTGCAGGGGGTTGGACTAGATGCCCCTATAGGTCCCTTCCAACTCTATGATATATGGCAGAAATAATTTTTGTTTACAGTAACATCATTTATGTAACAACAGCCTTGTTATATGCCTTAGTCTTAATATCCCATCAGTTCCATCCTAAACAGAGTCACACCTTAAATAACTTATATGGAGTTACAAGGGTACAACTCTTCTTAAGATGGCACTGTAAAACACCTAAAGAAATACTTTGTCCACATCACAAATTCCACACATTTAAGAACAGAACTATTTTCATGCCTATGAATCTACACATCCCATATTTCTTTATATATAATTGTGTCAACGTTACCATAGAATGCATATTCCATGTACTGGAAGGCATAAGAACTATAACTCATTTCCTATCCTCTGTTCTTCATCCTTTTGGATGTGCCCTACCCCAAAGCAACCAAGTATTTTGACAGAATATTGGAACCAATTATATACTCAATGATTACTTATTTTCAATAAAGTGGATACTTGGAAACCAATTAACATAGTCTGTTTTTGCTTCTTTTATAAAACACACAAACAGAAGAACCAGCCAGGTATCTTCCATGCTTGCTATATAATTAACAAAGTAACAACAATGATAGATTTACAGTGCATTCCTAAGCAGTCACACTGTTTCAAACCAATAAACTACAATGGACTTAGAGTTTGAAATGGTGTGACTGCTTAGGAATGCACTGTAAGTCTATCATTGTTTTACTCTTGCTCTCAACAACTATTCCTGATGAAGGATGTCTGATTTGAAAACTGATGCCATTTTAAACAACTGATTGTTCTTTCAGAAAGGTGTATTTCATTCACTTTGGGTCTTCTGTTGTTGCCACTAGCAGCAGGAATGTACCACAAATGACTAATCTGCTGTCGCTGACTTTTCCTCTTTACTCTGCATATACAAAGAAGGGAAAAGAGACTGTTGTCATGCTGGTTTACAGAGTGTCTGTAAACTCTTGGGATCAGATGAGAGTCAGACGCAGAACTATTTATTCTGGATGCTAAGATGCCATGGCAACCAAAGAGGTCAGGAGTCTGGAAATTAATCCCATTTTCACCCAATAAATTAGAATTCGAAGCCGGAGAACATCTGCATATATACATACAAATACATACAAATATTTGGGATATGAGTGCAAACAACTTTGTACACATTTGTGCAAAAACAGATGCACAGAGCAGATGCACACAGATATGTAAATGTCTGCATAGGAATGTGTAGGTGATTAAGATGAACAGAGTGCTTTTGAAATCCATAAATCAAATGTGAGTATTAATTTTTTTCGACAGACCCTCAAATACAAATTTATATCCCTTGAGTACCTCAGTGAACTCTGACTTGGAATAATCTACTTCATTTACATTTTAATGTAGGCAACATTTTGACTTTGATTAGTTCAATTACATTGTTCAAAACTGAACTAATTAAAGTCAAAATGTGATTCTGAACCAAGCAAAGGTTATGAAGCCAAAGCCACACTCCTACTGGTTTGAAGGCACTCAGGATTTCAAGTGCACAATAACCATTACAACATCTAAAGCAAACCCTTTCCTCAAAGGACAGTGGCGTGTAGGAGGAATATGATCAACCTAGCACAGTTTTCCCAGTATATCATTCCCATGGTGATTATATCATAAAGCCTTGCAAAATATAATTTGATAATAGTTTTAGGACGAGCTCTCACATTATGCGCTTCATGAGGGAAGGAACACATGTAATCAACCTTGCTGTGGGCTACAGTGGCATCTGGAAGAAAGGAGTAGACCTTTTTTTTTTGTCTACAGCAAGGGCTTTTTTGTAGCAGGAACTCCTTTGCATATTAGGCTACAGTCCCCTGATGTAACCAATCCTCCTGGAGCTTACAGCAGGCCCTGTACTAAGAGCCCTATAAGCTCCAGGAGGATTGGCGACATCAGGGGTGTATGGCCTAATATACAAAGGAGTTCCTGCTACAAAAAAGCCCTGTCTGCAGCGAGTTCAAGTAGTGAGAAAACTCTCAGACTGATTTTGCAGTAGGCTTGTTCTGGGTGGAGAGTCCTTTTACTTCTGGCGTTTCTCTCAGTTTTTATGCAAGCTGCCCTGGAGCTGCAAGCTGGTGTGCAACTTTTCTGCAGCAAGTGAAATCTTCTTACAAGCAGTTTCTGCTTGCCATGGAAAAGTGGTGGGCCAACTCACAGCTCCAGGGCAGCTTGTGCAAAAACTGAGAGATGCGCCCAGGGCAAAAGGGCTCTCCACCTGGAACAAGCCCTAGTGTGAAATCGGTCTCAGTATTTGAATGCCCTTTGTTCTGCTCTGCATTCCATACAAAGGGACACATCTGTGTGATGCACTCAAAGCCATGGTGCATTTATCCATCTTTGGTAACAACAGCACCTTGTCCAACCTGGTTGTGTGACTGTTCCCACTAATAGTGATTGCCTGAATTGTTTCATGGTTCATTGATTCATCCACTGGGTCCCTGTGATCTCCGAAGGCATTTGAATGCCTTCAGAGCTCACTTCCCCTTGGGCATGGTCAGTTTCACTAGTGACCAGCTAATAGTTCCCACTTCTTGCCTTATAGCTTCACCTGACAAGTTGTGAGAAGCATGGAAGTCCACTTTTTGTGCTTCTCAAGGAAAAGCAAATGAAGGACATTATGTTGCTAATGATAGCCAATTTCACTATATGGACGCAACAGTGATGCCCAAGAATCATTCTGTCCTCCTGGGGATGAGAGACAAGGTGAGGGGCAAGCAAAATGGAAAAATTGTTTTCTTTGGCTGCTCCCTCCTCCATTACTTGTGGGAAGAAGAGAATCTGCTTCCTTTGCTGCTAAATCAAATAGATTGTATACAGATAGTCCCAGGTTCAATCCCTAGCATCTCTAGTTGAAAGGATCAAGTAGTGGGTGATGTGAAAGCCCTGCCTTCCCGATCTCTCTTCCTTCCCTTTGCATTTAAACATCATCATGATTATGTTTTCAGAATTATACGGAATTCTGAAGAAACATGTTTTGACCCTGAAGCTTCCTTCTGTTCCCCACCCCTCCTCTACAATGGTACTAGTTTGATAATAATGGTTCTTAAGGATGGGCACAAACTGATCCATAAACCACCATTCGTGCATGAACAGGACTGGTTCATGGTTTGTTTTGAACGGGTTCAGGAGAAAGTGCCTCCCATTAACCTTCCTTGGGAAGCCCGTCCCAGGATCAACTTCTCTAGGTGTCCCTTAGCTGCATGGCACTTCAGGAAGCCAAGGGAAGACAGTTTAAACTGCCCCCCTCCATGCCTCAGCTTCCCTAGGCATCACAGGACACTTGGGGAAGCCAAGGGGAAGCAGTTTAAACTGTCCCCTCCATGCCTTGGTTTCCCTAGGCATCCCATGGCTGTGGGGCACTTGGGAAAGCCAAGGGGAGGCAGTGTAAAACTGCCCCCTCCAAGCCTCCACTTCCCCAGGTGTCCCATGGCCATGGGGCACTTAGTGAAGCCAAGGCATGGAGGGGTCAGTTCAAGCTGCCTTCCCTTAGAGCCCTAGATAAGCCCACAGGGAGACCTCTCCCTGCAGGATCTGCTGTTTTGTGGGCACTGCTGGGCTATCCAGCTTCAACCAGGCAGTCCAGCTGAGCCCATGGGGAGACCTTTCTCCGATCTTTCTTGGCTTCCCCAGCTGGCCTGCCAGGGTTGGCTGGCTGGGAAAGGGAAGAGAGAAGGGGAGAGATCTCTCCATTGGGTGAAATTGACCTGCTCTCCCTCTCCTTGCTTCCTCCAGGCAGCTGTGGAGGGCCCTGGGGAAAGGAAGGGAAGAAAGAGCTGGTCACTAGTGAAACTGACCATGCCCAAGGGGAAGTGAGCTCTGAAGGCATTCAAATGCCTTCGGAGATCACAGGGACCCAGTGGATGAACCAATGAACCATGAAACAATTCAGGCAATCAAATGAACCATGAACCAAAATGAAACCCCAGTTTGGACAATCAAACAAACCACAAACCAACACAAACCATCATTTTTCTGGTTTGTGCCCATCCCCAATGGCTCTATTTACTGCTATCAAGACCTTTTCCAGACAGCAGAAAGCCTCAACTGGTAATGAGTGCTCCCTTCCCCAGTCATTTTTCCTGAGTGGTCTTTTATATATGTTCTGTTTTATTGTTCTGTGAGAACATCACAATGAGGGATGTTTCTATGCTTTATAATCTATTTATCAATCAACCTACAAGATCTAGGCAGTACAGACTGTACATTGTTTTTAGGATTATTGCAACCCATCTTGAGTTTGATTCCAGAGAAAGCTGAGTTAAAAAGTGCTACACATGAAGAAATAAAAGTGAAAAATTTACTTGCACATAGGTTATTATGTGGCCTGCCACACCCACAAGTGCTGCAGAGTCTAGCACAATGGCTGAAGCTGAAAGCAGGATATCTCTGTTAACTCACAGTATTGCAAACTGCTGAAAAACTGCCAGAAAGCAACTGCTGAACATTCAGTAAGACACAATACCACTGCCATCCTAGACCAAATAATCACTTATGGGGAGAGGCCATGGGCTCAGCTGTACAGCATGTGTGTGGTATGCAGATGGTCCCAGGTTCAATCCCCAGCAGTAGGTGGGGTTAAGATCTGTCTTTTAAGCCCTGGTCTCTGTGTCCCCTCCAGGGGTCGTTTTGTAGAAAAAATAGGTGGTGGAGCTCATCCAGGGATAGTGATGCAGCTGCACCTACTATTCAATGGACAAGGTAGGTTGGAGGAGGGGGAGCCATCAGAAAAGTTCAGGAGCTGTGCTTCTGTGAGCTCCTGCTGAATTCAAGGCCTGGTCCCCACCATGAGGTAGGTGGAGACTAGGGGTGTGCAAAAAAAAAAAATCGAAATTAATCGGATTCAGAAATATATGGGGCCAAAAAATTCGGAATACCATATATTTCCGAATACCAGTACTCGGAATAGCTGCATATACGGTAGATGCGCGGCTATTTCTGAATATACGGTCCCATTATACCCAATGGCCATTGAAATCAATGGCAACATAGGGCATAATTAGAGGATACTGGGGGCAGGGGCTTTGAGGGAGAGCCCCCAAAACTGCAGGGAACCCGCAGGGGACTCTCCCCTACAAAACTCCCAAGTCCCAAAAAGATTGGGCCAGGGAGTCCCTGTCTTTGGGCTCCTCAAAAGGCCCATTGCCACCAATGCTGGGGAAAGCCCAATTAGCCACTTCCTCCACTATAATTGCTGTGCGGAAAGTGGCTCTGGCCAGAGGGGGGGTTGAGGGAGAGGCCCCAAAACTGCAGGGCAGCTTCAGGGGACTCACACTAAAGCAATGCAGCAGTATGTCCTCTCTGAGCCCACATTGCCACAGCATAAGAGAAGGTCACAGCGGCTGAACCAATATGACGTAATGTGAGAGAAATTCATCATAAATATCCCAGCATGCTTTTCCATATGGTCAGAATAACTAGCATTATCAGCATCCTCTGGATTGCTTTGCAGATTTTAAACCAGCATTCATTTTTGGTTTGGGGATGGATGAGGGGTGGGAAGTGGGGTTGCACTGCCAATCAATTTGTGAGTGAGTTTTTGGGCTGCTTTGAACTCTAGTCTATGTTGAGTGGAAGATCGTTTTACAACCACCTTCCAAGCACAGGCCAAGAGAGCATGCAGGCACAAGTAGGTGCTCACTTCATTCACTCTCAAAGTCTACATTCGGGGAGCTGAACATAGGCAAGTTGACCTTCAGGAAGACCAACTGCTCAACTGTCCAGGGTGGCAGGTGATTGCGATGTGGGCAGACAATGTTGTCCATATGCAAAAAGACATGCTTGCTCTGCACGCTCATTGGTGGGCATGAGAGGAATGTCTTGGCCATGGAGGAGAAGGCCAGCCAGACCCCCTCCTTCGTGACCCAGTAGTCCAGGAGACGTTTCCTGTGAGTTGTTGGGCTCCGAAAGAGAGTCCCTCACCATTGCAGCACCCGTCTCTCTTAGGGGCCTACCGCTCCCAGAGAGGCCAATGAGCTGCCCGATGAGTGTCATCTCAGGACTCTTTGTGGCGTGAGTCTGGTGGGAAACACTGCCTAGCCAGGGAGGTTGGGGATGAACAGCAGTGGAAGTGGTAGATGAGCTGCTTCCACCTCCCTCTTCCTCAATTACTGGCACTGGGCCCACCCTGACTCTGCAACGCTCGACCTTCTGGAAGAGCTCGTCTTGCCAGCAATCGAGCTCGTTGGCCTGCTTGGCGATTGTGCCCTTAAGGCGCAGGTCTAACATGGTCGCCATCATGTAGGCCTTATCCTGGGTGAAAGTCTGAAAGCAGGCCTCAAACCCTTCCTGCAGCCTAACAACCAGGGTGCGCACAGCTGGAAGAACGTCTGCACGGCCTTGAGCTGGCACTAGAAATGAGGCCAGGTCCTCACGGGCCATGTGGACCATGGGGATGACCAGTGCAATGCTTGCCGTGTCAGACGAGAGCATTTTTGTGTGGGTCTTGAAGGGCCCAAGAACCTCCACAGTCTGAGAAATGACCACCCAATCCTCTTGGGTGAGACGGTTCTCATTCTGAAAGTCCCTCATCTCAGAGACAAAGGCATCCGGGGCTGCTCTTTGCTCCACCAGGCGCTCCAGCATGGCATAGGTGGAGTTCCAGCGTGTGCTGACGTCACCGATCAGGCGCTGCTCTGGCATGCCTGTCAGTGTCTGTTTCTTATGCAGCAGATACGAGTCCGTTTTGCTGCGTGAGAAGTGACCCATGATGTGCTGACACTTCTGGAGCAGAAGTCAGTACTCATGGGTCGCAGCTAGATACCGATGATCCTGGCTTTTCATCTGGCCCAATGCGTCCTTAACCAAGAGGTGGAGAAGGTGGGCCATGCAAGGAAGGCATTGTAGGCCTTTATGCTGGACAGCCGCCTTGATGTTGGAGCCACCATCAGTCACCAAGAAGCCCATGGTGACGTCCCCACTGCCTACTCAGCCCACTAACTGCCGTGAGAGGATGGCTCTGAGAGTGTCCGCCGTGTGCAGCACGTCGACTGCTTCGGCATGCAACAAGGCCCAGCATAGCCAGCCTGGCGGCCCTGACCCTGCCTGCCGCTACTGCCACCCCACCCTGCAGCTCTCTGGGTTGCCACCAATGCGCAGTCAGGGAGAGATACCCCTCGAACGCATGTTGGGAGCTCCAGATATCTGAGGTGAAATGAACAGTTTCCCTGGCAGGATGGGACAAATGCGCCTTCACCACAGATCTGGTCGCCCTGAAAGCAGCTGGCACAATGGTCCTGCTAATGGTGGTTCTAGCAGGAACTTTGTACCAGGGCACCAGGTACTCGAGCAGCCCTAGCACCCCAGGATTCTTGACCACTGAAAATGGAAGCCCATGGGCGACCGACCTGGCAAGGTTCCAGGCGATCACCCTCCTGCCGTACCTAATTCCCCCTCTTGGCACACAGGTGCCACCCCCACCAAACATCTCAGGCAGAGACGGCTGGTGTCCCTGCCCTGTCATGAAACTCTCCTGGAGAGCTCTGGAGGTAGTCGCAGTGGGACGGACCTCCTGGCTGGGTGGTGTTGGCCGCTTGGGCACCCCAGCACCAGCCTGCTTCTCCTCCTTAAGAAGCACTGCCGGGTGGTGCTTCCACAGGTGGTTCCGCATCCCCCCTGGAGTCAGGTGGGCAGGGTTCCACCCACGACTGATCTGGGCCCTGCACAGCTGGCACTGTGCATAGTGTGGATACTCCATAAGTCGGAAATGCTTCCAGACTTCAGAGGTGTTTGGATGCCCTCACAACAATCCTGTGAGATAGGTTAGCCTGCAAGTATGTGACTGGCCCAAAGTCACCTATTGAGCTTCCCCAACAGAGTTGGAATTTATCTTGGGTCTACTAAATCCTAGTCCAGCATTCTAACCACTGTACAATACTGGCTGTCACCATACTGGTCTGGGTATAAGAACATTTGTTGCAGTCTCTTTGCTTCCCGGAGCTGATCCTTGACTTGCATGCACTGTCTTTGTGGCCCTCTTTCCTGAGATGAAACACAACACTTGATATTCCTAAAACTATATTCCCTCTATTTAGTCTTCCTTTCACAACTTAAGCATGTATATAGGAACTGATTTATGTGACTCTGTTGATGGAAGTGTAAATCACAGAGGATGCTGATAATGCTAGTTTTTCTGACCATATGGAAAAGCATGCTGGGATATTTATGATGAATTTCTCTCACATTACGTCATATTGGTTCAGCCGCTGTGACCTTCTCTTATGCTGTGGCAATGTGGGCTCAGAGAGGACATACTGCTGCATTGCTTTAGTGTGAATTTTTCAGATTATACACTTACAAATTAAGCTGTCCAGGAGATGGTGAAATCCCTCCCCAATTTAGCAAATCAACACTGCCTGTAATCAGGGCCAATCCTAGGACGTGTGGTGCCCCAGGCAGACTCACTGTCCGCTGCCCTGCACCCCTGGGGGCCCTAGGTGCACGCACACACACCAGGCTGGGCCACCCCTCCCTCCCCCTTCTGCAGTTCTGTGCTCCGCTGCCACCACCCCCGCGTGCTCAGAGGAGCGCTGCTAGAATTGGCCCTACCTGCTTCAACGTGACTTGGCATCTCAGAGCTCTTTCACTCCCCTGAAATGTTGTGCCAATATTGCAGCAAATATTTTATAATCCACATTTAAAGGAGAGAATGGCCGATAATTTTTAATATCTTTCAAATCCCCATCTTCTTTCTGGAACCAGAAGTGAGGGGGGAACAAAGCCTCGTTGAGTGCTCTCTTAAGAGAGAACGCTCAGATGCCTGCATCGAAGTGGGTAGGGTCAATTCTAGCAGTGCTCCTCTGAATGTGCTGGGGGGGCAGCCGAGTGTGGCACCGCAGAAGGGAAGGGGGAAGGGAGGAGGAGGCAATGACATAGGGGGAAATTAGGCATTTGTCTCGGATATGGGGAGGGGGCAGAGCTCAATTCATTACCCTCCTTCGTGGTGCCCTAGGCAAATGCCTAATGCGGCTCGGCCCTGTCTGTAATGCTTTCCTTGGCTTTCTGATCTCACTTGGAGGAAACATGAAACCTCTGCTTGATAGCAAATGGGCTTGGGCAAAACTTTCCCTTCAGCAGGGCAAACAGTTCAACAGCAGTTTTAGAGGTTAGTGAAACAGGTGCAGTAAAGAAGTGAACAGCAGCAAATATTATAGCCCCACAAAAGTTTTATTAGTTTCAGGGGATAGAAAGCAAGATTTCAAATTAGTCTTAGTCTGCATAAAAATACTTTCAAAGAATACAAGTCTACATCTGCAATACTTTCTTAAAATACATAAATTGTCACATATTATTATCTCTAAACTAAGCATCATCAACAATTTGATATTCTATATTATAATTTTTTTCTTAAAATATCTATTAAAATTGACAATTCCAATAAAGGCAATCTTGTAATACAGAATACAGGGAAAAGTTCACACCAGAGAATCTTAAAAGTCTTGAATGTCTAGCTAGGCATAAAATTTCATCCAATATTTTCTTGCTTCTTCCTTAGATTTCCCAGCCAACAGCTGGGATAAAAAGTCCAGCTCTGCTGTTTCCAGAATTTTTCCCATCAAGTCCATTCTCGTGGGGATTTCCTGAGATTTCCATCTCTGGGCCAAGAAAATCCTGGCTGCTGTGTTGAAATGTGCCAACAAATGTCTCATTTCTTTGGAATAGTCCTCAGGAAATATATTCAATAAAAATAGTTCTGGCTTGAATTGAATCTGTGTCTTCATAATCTTCTGTAATAATTCATGAACCATTTTCCAATAGAAAGGAAGAAGGCATTTTCATCCACCAATCTTGGTACCCAGCTCTGCAAAACACCCTACAGACTATAAATTGCAGAAAGTCTCAGAACAACCAGCAAATTCCACAGAACAATCAGCACAGTCAACAACCATCTTCCTTATCTTCAACCCCCTTCCAACCCTCCCAGCAATTAACACGGAACAATGGTCACATTCAACAGCCAGTTTCTTTATCACTACCCTTCCAGGAAGCCCCACCAAACAATGGGCACATCCACAAACCAATTGCCCTTTCATCACACCCCCTCCAGCCTAGAAATAGCAGCTCTCCAGCAGCCCTGGCCCCATTCAATGCACAGCAGCCAAGAAGGTCTGAGCGCCTGCTCCGGCTGCAACGCCACTGAGGATGTTCTCCGCAGCTGAGAACGAAACGTCTGGAAGGAAAACTTTCTCCAGTAGAACACGGCACTTGATCCCGAAAGATTCTACAAACCCTAATCATTTTCCAATAGTCCTTCACCATCTCACACGTCCACCACATATGATAAGAACCAGCCTGTTTAGTACATTTCCAACATTTGTTAGACATATTAATAGAGATCTTACACAATTTCTGTGGAGTCAAGTACCAGCTATAAAACATCTTATACAAGTTTTCTTTAAAAGTTACTGACCTAGTTAATTTAACATTGAACTTCCACAATCTCTCCCATTCTTCTAGTGTAATGTTATGACCCAAATTTTTAGCCCATTGGACTATACAATCTTCTACAACTTCATCTTGCATCTTCATCTGTAGTAAATAAGCATATAATTTAGAGATTTGCTTTTCTTGAGGGCCTAGGAAGATTTTGTCAAATGGGTATTGTTCTGTGTTAAAGCCTGTCATCTTGTCTTTGGCATACCTAGATTCAACTTGCATTCTCAACCACCAATTCATTTTAATGTCCATATATTCGAACTCCTCTCTAGTTTTCAGCTGATTGTCTTTTCCCAGCAGGTCATCATATCTATAATTCTGATTAGGTTTTAAGAGATTTGGATGAGTAAATGCTTCTACTGGGGAGACCCATCTTGGAATTTTTTGGTAAATTCTCATTTTTAACCATGACCATGTATGATACAAAGATTTCCGAAACCAGTGGTTCTTAAAATAAGAAAGTCCTTCAAATCTTTGATACCATAGATATGCATGCCAACCCATAGTGAGATCATGTCCCTCTAACAACAGTTGTCTCTTGTCATTCAATAATATCCAGTCTCTTACCCACAAAAGCACAAAAGCTTTATAATACAATTCCCAGTCTGGGAGGCCCATGCCTGCTCTTGATTTAGAGTCTTGCAATGTCTTTAGTTTGATTCTAGCTTCTTTGCCTTGCCAAACGTACTTGGAGAACATCTTATTCAATTCTTGGAAAAACCCACTATTTAGAAATACTGGAATAGTTTGATATAAAAATAACAACCTTGGAAGGATATTCATCTTTATTGAGGTTATTCTTCTCATTAAGGATAAGTTCAAATCATGCAATTTTTCCAAATCTTTTTTAATTTCTTTAAGTAGTTTATCATAATTGTCTATTTTTAAACTGCTGCATTTATTTGAGATAAGTATCCCTTATTTGATATTTGATTCTTTTCTCATACAAAAACCCTGATTTTTGTTGAAGAGATTGGATTTGTTCCATCGTCATGTTCTTTGTCAAGAATTTTGTTTTGTGGTAATTGATCTTCAGTCCTGCCCAGTAACCAAATTGAGTAATCTTGTTTATAAGACAGTCTATTGAGTCTATTGGTTGCTCTAATATAAAAACTAGATCATCTGCAAAAGCTCTCAATTTGTATTGTTCATCTTTTATCACCACTCCCTTGATACTTGTGTCTTCTCTTATCTGATTATTCAATATCTCTAGAGATAAAATAAAAAGTAGTGGTGACAGTGGACAGCCTTGTCTTGTACCCTTTTGAATATTAATTGCTTCTGTTAATTCACCATTCACTGTCACCCTTGCTCTTTGAAAAGGGTATATTGCTTCTACTGCTCTCAAGAAATTTTCACCACATTCCATACCTTTCAATTGCTGTAACATAAATTGCCAATGAACGTTATCGAAGGCCTTCTCAGCATCCAAGCAGATTAGTGCCAGTTGTTTCTCTGGATGAATTTCATAATATTCCAAGATATTACAAACTGTTCTGACATCTTTCAAGTATCTTCTAGGAAGGAATCCAGCCTGGTCTTGATGTATTATAGACTGTAGAACTCTCTTGAAATGTTGTGCCAATATTGCAGCAAATATTTTTTAAAGGAGAGAATGGCCGATAATTTTTAATATCTTTCAAATCCACATCTTCTTTTGGGATTAAGGATATTGTAGCTTCTTGCCCCAAAGCTGGTATTTGGCCTTCATCTTAAATCTTTTGAAGGAGATGCTTAAATGGTAACTAAAGACTCCTCATAGGCTTTGTAGAATTCCGCAGGCAGTCCATCTGGGCTAGGGGCTTTGCCATTCTTTTGAGATGCCATTACGTCTCCAAGTTCTCTTATTCCTGTTTAAAACACAATTTATTGTACTGTAACATAATGTAATAACACTTATCATTTGTTATTAGAAATTAATACATATACATTACGTTTTCTCCCCCCTCCCCCCCTTTTGATGACCCCCGGCAGTGTATTTTAATTAAATTGCTGAAAAAAGGTAATCAATTTAGTCTATTTAAGAATCTTCATAAAAAAGAAAGCATCATAAAGCAAAAAGAGAAAAGGAAAAAAAACAAAAAACACCCCCAAAACCCCATATGTTATAATTATAATCCATCTTCCTTGTGATCCTTTAGTCATTATCAAAAGAACGAAAAAAGATATATTCCAATAGTCTTGCTTTTTTTTACTGTAATCCATTTAACATTCCTTTAAAATTTAATCATTGTCAAAGATCGCCAAATATCCCTTAACATTCCATTGTTTCTCAACATATTTTTGAAATTTTCCCCACTCATTTTTGAATTTCTCTAAATCATGTTCTTTTAAGATTCTTGTAAGCTTGTCCATTTCACTCCAATGCATAACCTTTCCCACTTTTCTGGTATCTTGTCTTGCTTCCACATCTGCGCATATAATGTCCGAGCAGCTGAAAGCATATACCAAAGTATCGTTCTATCATGTTTTGGAAATTTTTCCATTTGTAATCCCAACAGAAAAATGTCTGGTGCCTTCTTAATGTTGTATCCCAAAATTTTCGAAATCTCTTGCTGAATCATTTGCCAAAATTGTTTTGCCTTTTCACAAGTCCACCACGTATGGTAGAAAGATCCTTCTTGTTTTTTACATTTCCAACATCTATTCGACACTTGATTGTTCATTTTTGCTAATTTCTTAGGAGTCATATACCACCTATATAACATTTTAAAACAATTTTCTTTGATATTGTAACATGTCGATATTTTCATATTCTTCCATAAGTATTCCCATGACTCCATCTGTATTTCCTTATTTATATTTATCACCCATTTTATCATTTGAAATTTGACTACTTCATCTTCCGTAGACCATTTCAATAATAGTTTATAAGTTCTTGAGATCATTTTTTCATTTTCACCAAAGAGCATTCTCTCCAATTCTGTTTGTTCTTGTCTTATTCTATCATTCTTAATGTCCTGTTCAAGCAAACTCTTAATTTGTTGCAATTGAAACCAATTATATTTGTATTGTAATTATTCAGCCGATTTTAACTCCACCTTTCCTCCATGTATTTTTAAAAGCTGTTTATATGATAACCACTTCTCTTCTTTCATATCTGAATATAATTTTATTACTTCTGTTGGCACAATCCAAAACGGTTTCCTCTTGTCCCCATATCTTTTATATTTTGACCAAGTATTTAACAGGTTGCTTCTTATATAATCCATCTTATTTTTCCCATAATTCATGTAAGCATGCCAACCAAATACATTTCCATGACCTTCTAATGCTAGTAATTTTCTGTTTAATAATGTCATCCATTCCTTAATCCACACCAGGCATACTGTATCATGATACAATTTTAAATTAGGCAATTGAAATCCTCCTCTTTCTTTCGCATCAGTCAAAATTTTCATTTTAATTCTTGGTTTTTTCCCCGGCCCATACAAATTCTGAAAGTTCCCTTTGCCATTTATTAAATTGTCTATTGTCTTTCACTATTGGAATTGTTTGAAACAGGAACATAATTCTCGGTAAGACATTCATCTTAATTGCAGAAATTCTGCCCAGCATACACAAATTCAACTTATTCCATTTTATCAAATCTCCACCAATCTTACGCCAAAGCTTCTCATAGTTGTTTTTATACAGATCAAGATTTTTTGTTGTTACTTCCACACCTAAATATTTTACTTTAGAGGTAACTTCATGCTCTGTTAATCTCTGTAATTCTTCCTGTTTACTTTTTGACATATTTTTGCACAATTTTTTTGACTTTTCTTTATTTATATAAAAGCCTGCCAATTCTCCATATTCTTGTATCTTATGAAGCAACAATGGTGTTACATGAGTGGGATTTTCATTTATAAACATTACATCATCTGCAAATGCTCTGTATTTATAAGAAAAACCTTTCACCTTCAGTCCCTCTATCTCTTTGTCTTCTTGAATTTGCATTAGCAAAACCTCTAAAGTCATTATAAATATCAATGGAGATAGAGGGCAACCTTGCCTTGTTCCTTTACTAATTATCATTTTTTCTGTCAAATCTGCATTTAAACAAAGCCTTGCTTGTTGTTCAGTATATATCACCTTCACAAGTTCTCTTATTGTTATTGGTTCATTTAAAATTTTTTGCTGTTCCTCTCTAAATTTGTTAAGATTATTTTGGTTAATGTAATCTTCTAAATCTGTCTTGTGAACTTTCTTATCTTCATATAATTTTTTATAGAACGGTTCCACAATTTGACATATCTCTTGTTTTTGAGCTTTCTCTTTATTATTCTCATCTTTCAAGACCGATATTATTCTTTTGGCATTCTCTTTTCTCATCCTATAGGCCAACCACCTTCCAGGCTTATTGGCATGCTCAAAAAAGTTTTGTCTGGCATACCTTAATTTTATCTCCATTTCCTCCATGAATAAAAAGTTCAATTGGTGTTGTATTTCTTTCACCTTATTTTGGAACTCATGTTTTGTCGGTTGTTTCTTTAAATTTTTTTCAGCTTCTCCAGCTTGTGACATTAGTTTTTGAAAGTTTTCAGTTCTTTCTTTTTCTTGACATTATATCTAATTGCAAGGCCCCTAAAGTATGCTTCAGCAGTATCCCAAACTACTTGCATCTTTACATCTTGCATTATGTTCTGTTTAAAAAAGGATTCCATTTCAACCTTAGATTCTTTGAGAAAGTCTTTATCTTTCAAAATTGAGGTATTTAACCTCCATGATCTTCTCATTCGTGTACCTTTGAACTTTATCATTACAGAGCTATGATCTGAGATAACTCTTGTTTGAATTTCTGTCTCAACTATATCTTTGACCAAATTTGTAGAAAGCCAGCACATATCAATTCATGACTACATTTGGTGACTAGGAGAGTAATAGGTAAAGTCTTTAGAATTTGGGTATCTTGTTCTCCATACGTCAACCAAATCCAATTCTTCTGCTAGCTTCCAAAACCTAATAGGCAATTGAAGACTTTTACTTTTAGTCTGTTTATGTGTTTTTTTGTCCAATTGTCTATCAGAAACTGCATTAAAATCTCCTATTATACAGTATTCCGCATATTCCAAATTTGATAGTTTAAGATGTAAATCTTAAAAAAAATTTCTCTTGTTGATCGTTTGGGGCATAAATATTTGCCAATAGGATTTTTTTGTTATCCACTGTAATTTCCACTAATAGGTTCTTCCATCTTGTGGGTTGGAATTTATCCAGTTGTGGGTTGAATTTATCCTTAATATATATTGCCACTCCCTTTTTCTTTTTATTCATATCTGTTGCTGTGAATAAGCTACCAAGTTTCTTATTTTTCAAAAGATGTTGGTCTTTAGTTAAAATATGGGTTTCTTATAGACAAATTATATCCATTTCCAATTTTGTCAAATATCTAAATGTCTTCCTCATTTTGGCAGGAGAATTGAGTCCATTCACATTAATAGAAATTATCGAAGCCATTATGGATTTGACTTATCACTATCTTTTTTATCTTTTTTAGTCTGCTGTCTTGTCGGGTATCTCGGTGGTTCATTTGGATTCTCTTCATCAGACCTTTCTTCTTCCTCTTCATTGTCCTTCTTTTGCTTCCCCTCTTTTTCCTTCACTCTATCCAGAAAGTTCTGGGCTTTGAAAATTAATTTATCCTATACCTATTCTCCTGATAGGTAAAGAGAAGGCCTTCAGGCATTAGCCATGTATAGGGTATTTCTCTTTCTCTCAGGAAGTCTGTTAAAACTTGGTATTCTCTCCTCTTTTGTCTCACCGGCCATGGTACCTCTTAAAATTTTCACCATATTTCCAGATATCATCATAGGTTTGTCTCTCGCTTGCTTCAAAATGTCATCTCAGGTTCTCTTTCTTGTAAGCTTCAAGTGGACTTCACTGGGTAGTTTGTTCTGTCTTGTGAAGCTTGATGGCACTTGTCTAACTTGATCAAACTCTTCTTCCACCCTTTGAGGAGTCACCTGTAGAATTTCAGCCAAGGCTTCACTTAATATTTTCTTCAAATCTTCAGTTTTCTCTTCTGGTATGTTTTGAAACCTAAGCATATAGGCAGCTCTGTCTATTTCCAACTGCAAGAGTCTAGAATCATGTATGTTCTGTACTTTTCCAAGTTGTTCCACCTTTTGTGTATTATCTGTCACCTGGGCATCTAATACTTTTAAGGTTTTATTGGTCTCTGCTGTCTGTTTGCTGTTCTCCAAAAGCTCTTGTTTGATCTCTGCCATCTGTTCTATAATATTATCTACTTTAGTAGTCAACTGTGCTTTGGCAGTTAGTAGAGTGTTTTGCATCTCTTTCATATCTCTCTGCATGGTTGTAAACTTCCCTGGGCCAGAGGAAGAACTAGGTGAAGGAATTGGTGGGTTTCCTTCTCGATTTTCTTTTTTTTTTTTTACTGTTTCTTTAAAACCAGTCGCAGCTTTATTTTCTATTCTTATTAAAGTAAGTGCACTCACAACCACCAGGTCTGTATGCTGCCTCTTCAGAGTTTGTTTTGGAACTCAGGGTTCCTGTTTATAGCAGATAAGCTAATCTCTACCCGGCAGTGTTGTTGTTATGGAAAGGTTTTAAAAAGAAAACAGCCTTCTAGTTTCTATCAACAATCTGCCATACCCAGAACAATAATAAAACTAATAGTAAACAGAGGTTTTTTAAAAACAACACCCTTTGTACTACTTAGCCAAAACAATTCAACTCACTAAAACAAAAACAATTCACTATAGCCAGTCTTCTATCAATGTTAACTCAATTGAAATCCAAGTCACTGCAGGATCATCTGACTGCTTCAAAATATAAATCTGTAATCCAGCGCTGAAGCCCTTTTTGTAATCCACAGGTGAGATCCAAAATCAAAAATTAAACAAATAGCCCAAGAGAAAAAAAAGATAAGAAAACACAAGTTGGACCAGATACTCCCAAAAAAGAAAAATAATAATAGCAAAAGTAAGGAAGACTCCAGATTTATGAGTAGAAAGAGGAAAAGCGGAAAAATATATCCAAAGTCAAAAATATTCAAACCATATCCAAAGTATTTAAACCATGGGAAAAAAATAAAGGAAAAATTAAAGGGTTATATCCATAACATCCACCATCAGAAAATTATAATCCACTTTAGAAATTGGCACAGGTATTCTTCCTTCAACCAAAAGTCATGTTATGTCTTATAATCCAGTATACAATGCCCACTATGATTCAACAATCTAATTGGAGCTCATGTAAATTTGTTCAGATCACTGCAGCCTAAGCTTCAGATTGTCTCTTAAGCCAACTATCCTTCACATCCATATATGCTTGCAAACAACTTTCCCAAAATCGAATCATTTTCCACGATAAAGTTAAGACAAATCAGTCAAGTTCAGCCATCAAGTCTCTTCTAAGTTTAAGAATTCGTGTGATTCTTCTCATGCAGAAATTCACCAAGACAGGCAGAAACTTTTAGAAGCCTTGAAAGAGGAGAGAGAGTTTCCCCCCCTTCTCTATCTTTGCCTCCAATTAAATTCCGCTTCAACCCCAGTTCTCTGTTTTTCCTGCTTATCCAAAGCTATGCCTCAAGAAACAGCAAAAAGAAGAGGGTAAACTCACAATCATAATAGTGAAGATGCAGCTTGTCAGCCAGAATGCAGAGTTGCTTGAATCAAAGCAGGGAATAAGAAAATCCGGCAATCGACCCTCGAGTCATTTAAAAATGGCGATCGGGACTGTGTGCTTGGAGCAAGCTGGGATCAGGGGGGCAGCCACCTCCACTGTCACCCCCGCTCGACCGCTCATGCTCCCTACCTTCCAGGACCCTTCCTGGGTCCCAGAGTCAAGTCACCCCTCATGAGGGACCCCTCAGCAGTCTGATGTAGAAGCGGCTCTGGATGCGCTGGTCCGAGCTGCTCCTACAAGTGTGTTGCCGAAACCGGAAGTCTGCAATTTTGCTTCTCCAGAAGACTGTCTCATTTTGTTGCCTGAACAGCGTGACAAGGGACATGTTAACTGTAAAATACTTATTTGTTTAAAATGTTTGCATTTAACTGTAAAATACTTATTCATTTAAAAAGAAAGCAAAAATCTGTCCACAAGACTCATACAACTTTAGTTGTGCGAAGAAAACCAAATTTTTTTGGGGGGGGGAGCGGGATACAGATGAGGCACTGAAAGTTTTGTTGGTAGAACTCCAAAATGTTTTTGTTTTAATGGCAAGCATGCAGGATCCCAGTTTCGGTTGGGAGAACAGCAGAAGAGTGAGGATTAAGTCTTTTACTCTGTGCCATTGTCCTGACTTAAAATTGCCCTACAGAGCTAAATCAGGACCTGTATGCTTGCTCCAGTGGAGCAAATAGCAGCTGTATGAGGCTATTTCAGGTCAGGAAAATGGTGCTAGGAAAAGAGTTAACCCTCCCTCTGTGCCATAGTTCTAATTTAAATCAGGATCCTACACATTTGTTTTTTTAAAAAATCCTTGGAAGTTCTAACATCTTCAAGAATATCATCTGGTTTGGACCTACTTGATATGGGGCCTACCATACATATTACAGCAGGGGAACATAGCAAACTGGTTAAAAATTAGAGCAGTTTGACCGATTTCCCACTCACCTTGCTTTGGTCTTGTTGCTCCTTTTCCCTGTGGGGCTGCTGCTGGATTTTGCACAAGCTGCCCCAAGCCAAGCCCCACCCCTTTTCAAGTTCCCTCCGTGGCAGACAGAAACCTGTTTTCAGAGGATCCTGCCTGCTGCAGAGGGAACTTGAAGAGAGGCAGAGCAGCTCTCTGGTCCAGGGCAGTTTGTGCGAAATCCAGCAGCAGCCCCGTGGAGAAGAGGAGAGTAAGAGCAGGGTAAGGTTAGTGGGAAATGGGTCTTTGTCGCTGCTGACCCACATTTGTAAATGTGGTGCAAGGCTTCCATAAAGTTTTCACATACTATAATTGTGAGATGCCCTCTAGAACGCCATTTCTTTCTGCCTTTTCATGAATATCTTTAACAGAATATCTCTTTTTATAGGATTCCAGAAGGGCACGAGTTAGACAGCAACACAATGTGGAAAATGAGCTGAGAAGTTCCACTGAAATACATAAGGATTCTCATGTGTAATTAACAGTACAATTTCACTAACTGAAAAAAAAATGCTCTCACCATAGAAATTAACTCTTTGGAGCACCCTTCAGAGTTATGTGGAGGTTAAATTTAGCTGCCATTCATGACCTTCTAAGACTTCACAATTGTTAAGAACTACTAAACTGAAGGGGGGGGGGGGAAGCAGAAAGAAAATGTATCTAATTGAAGCCTCTGTGGAATGCATGGAATCCAGGATCAGGGCTGTGCTGGTATGTGACTGTTATTCATTGGTTAATTAGCTTACATTCAACACCATGTGAGGACTTTGACAGAGAAACAAGGAGACAGGGTCCTTGACCTGAAGAACAAATAGTCCAACATGTAAACAACAGAACAACAAAAGCTTTAAGAATGAGCCACAAAGATAAGCATGTGGCTTGCTAGGTTCACAAGTGCACATAAATATTAGTGCTCAGATATGTGTGGATGTCAGTCCAGTGCAATAGGCATTTTGGAAGCAGCACAGTCCAGTTCACATTAGATTGAGCAGAGGTATTTTTAAAAAAATTCTGAGGGAGAACCATTTTTTTCCAGTTTTCTAAGGACACTGGTACATCAACAGTGGCTATATGCTTCAGGGTTCATCTGCAGAATGAATCTCTCTCTAGAAGAAAAGTTTTTCTTTTTTGGAATATATTTTTCTGTTTGGGAGTTTTTAATGTCAAAACCAAAAATGATGGTTGGGGAGTGGGGGTGTTGCTGAAGAATTCCAGAATGTCAGAAGCAACTGGGAGGTGTGTCTTCATCCAGAGAATGATGGGAGGTCTAACCCATCTCCTCTACTTTTCTTTGTGTTCTAACACTTTCCCATTTTCCCTTGCACTCGACTTGTCATATTTTACCTTGGAACATGACCTACCCAATCCACATTTCTTTAAAAAGTGGAAGATAGCCTTTTTACAGTTCTTTTCATGATCGTATGTATGTGTCCTCGACTTTCTTGAATAACTGAGTCAAGGTGTGCTGGGGCAGCAAACAGAAAGTACAGGGGATGAAAGAAATGGAAGTGTGAGAATCCAAAATGGCAGAGTGGGAAGAATCTGGAATCATTTTAGCAGAAGAACCTTTATTACTCTTGCTGCAATTTGCAAACCATGGTGTCCTCATTTCCACAAGCACTATGCTTTTAATTTCTCTTGGTGATATCAGCAAGTTTTCAAAGATATATGGCTGTAGGAAAGCAGCATGTATAGTAGTTAGTGCAGCAGACTCAAATATGGAGAACCAGATATGATTCCCTACTCCTTTGTATGTAGCCAATGGGGTGACCTTGGGCCATTCACAGTTCTCCCTGAACGCTCTCAGCCCCACCTACCTCATAAGGTGCCTGTTGTGGGGTGAGGAAGGAAAAGTAAACCATTTTGAGACTCTGCAGGGTAAAGAAAAGTGGGGTATAAAAACCAAATCATCATCTTCTTCTTTTTGAAAGGCTTCCAAGTATGCTTAATTTCTCAAACTGGATCTTAGGCACTGCGTTTATAATGGAGACAAACACCACCATTCCATGTTTTCTACTTATTGGGCATATGTTTTTTTTTAGAACTTGCCAAGTGGACTGTGATTTTCATCCCTTCTTACAACTCAAGATAGTGGTAGCTGCTGATGTTTGGTGGAAATCTACAATGTAACAGGCTGGATGTACACAGAGTTCCGTTACACACTGTGAATGGGGTGGGGTTTAGGGATGTGCTCCACAGTTTCCCTCTACTGGCCTTCAGTCACATTGTTCTTCAATATTTTTGTTTGCATTCTTCATTACCATTATTACAGCTGTTTGGATTTTTCCCATTCCTTATTTATTTCCATTGGGGTTGGTCGTACTCCCATCTTACCATTTCACCAAGCAAAATTAATTTCATTATTTATTAAAATATTTATACCCCACGTTGCCCTTCTGGCTCAGGTTTGAAGCTTCCTCCAATCTAAGGAGACTCCCCCCAAATTAAGTGGCTCTTAGCCCTGATCTGGATAGCCCAGGCAAGCCTGATCTTGTCACATATCAGAAGCTAAGCAGGATTGACTCTGGCAAGTATTTGGATGGGAGACTTTCTTGAAATACCAGTAGTCAGGAGGACAGAGACATGCTTTATTCACCCACCTCTCTGAATATCTTCCAGACCCCTGCTAGGGATCAGTCACCAGATATTACCATGACTTCCAGGTGCATGCACACACTCTCACACACCCATGTACATAAAAATACAAACAAATACAATGGTTCTTCTATTGGTTGGAGGAATGCTACTTGACAGTTGGATGCTTTCCACTGTTTTTACCAGAAAATTTCCTCCTGTACCTTTTTGGTTTCTCATTCTACTGGATGAAATTGAGACTGCACAACTCTCCCAAGGATCAACCTTACCAAACTTTGGGCAGACAGGAAAAAATGTCCCCAATCAAAACCTCCATTGGTAGTTCCAAAAGGCATAAGTTATTGTGTTTTACTTCCCTTCCCAGGTTCTTCAAGAGTCATGTAGGGGCTGTGTATTTTTAATGAAAAATGAAGCATGTGAGGCAAGGAAGCCTCAGAGTGTAGAAGCCTTTTCTCACTTACATCACTGCTTGTGTTTGTATTTCAGCATGTTTGTTCCAGCCCTGCTGACCTGCAGTAGCAGAGCTGACCTGGAAGAAATTGATTTAAACAGGAGAAGATGAGCAAGGTTGTTTAAAAAACAGATTCCTTACTCACTCAGTTTCTTCACATGTGAACAAATGATTGCTTTTGGGGGGGGGGGATGTTTAAAAGCAGGGTGTTTAAGAGCCCTGTGACACAAAGTGGTAAGCTGCAGTAGTGCAGTCCAGCTCTGCGCATGACCTGAGTTCAATCCCGGTGGAAGCTGGGTTCAGGTAGCTGTCTCGTGGTTGACTCAACCTTCCATCCTTCCGAGGTCGGTAAAACGAGTACGCAGCTTGCTGGGGGTAAAGTGTAGATGACTGGGGAAGCCAATGGCAAACCACCCCATAAAAAGTCTGCCATAAAAACATTGTGAAAGCAACATCATCCCAGAGTCAGAAACGACTGGTACTTGCACAGGAGATTACTTTTACCTTTTTAACAAAGCAAGTACTGAAAGTGGGAAATGTGTGTATACCTGTGTTTATTGTGGGAAGGAGAGACAGAGCTTTAGCCTCTGTCTTTATCCTCCCTTTTCCAAGCAGGTGAGCGACTACTGGGGGAGAAATAACACCTTATTCTGTGCCTTGTCCCCCTCCCCTATTTCTGCAACCCTACCTGCCAGCCAGTTAGTACAAAAAAAGTTTGTCTCTTTTAGGACAGATGCACTACCTATATTTGGAGGGGGACACAAAGCCTGGATCTACACTTCTATCTCATCTGAGCTCCCACCTCTGCTTCTTTCACTGTTGCCTTTATTCCCACCCCACATTGGCACAGTGCTACTGTCGTATCTCTTCTTTACAGACACTGATAAGGAAATGTCTAGTCCAGATGCTCAGACACATATCTATAACATCAGTTAGGCCATTTTTGAAACTATTGAAATCAGAATAGGTTGATTATTATTATTGTATTATTGAAGGAATCATATTCTGGAAATGGCAATTCTGGTGGCAGATGTAACATCAAGATTGGCCTTGGACACAAAAGACCTGCCAGAGAACTGTCAGATAGTTGTGAAAATGGGTATTCCATACATAAACAGGTGCACTTTGTTCCCCAGCTACTCGCTGATTTATCTCTAGTATATGTTTTACAAAACTATAGTCATAGCCTATGATATATTTAAAAAAAAACATTTTTAAAAAAGGAAACCAGTCAAGCACGGGTCATGTACAGATTGTATGATGTGGGGATTGCAGATAGACTGGGCAACAGCAGAACATAGGCTAAAGAACCGACGTAATTTCTGATGTAGCAGTGCCCACTCTTCATAATGGACTAGATACCCAACAGTGCATGATACCCATGAACTATTAGGGTTCACCTTTCTGAATTATATATGGCAAAACCAAAAACACTATACATGTAGCTTTCTTCCATCTCCTGGCTGCCTGGATCAGGCTTTCCTGGTATAAATATCAATGGGCAGTACAAGCAGGCAAAAGCTCCTTTGCCTCTCTGCCTTTGCTCTTCTCCAATCTCTCTGTCTTGTGGTGCAAATAAATTGCTTCAGATTCCTGTAACTCAAGCAGAAAGCAGGGCCCCTTGCTGATAAAACCAGCCGGCCTGGATAGGGTTGCTATGGTAACTTTCACTTTCTTTCCTCATCCCTTTGTTTGGTGGTGGACCCGGACTTTTGTGCACAGTCATAATGGAGCCAGACTCCTGGGATATTTCAGGGGTGAGGAGAGAGCATTTTCATGCCGTGGCATGTCACTTGGCCCATCTCCTTCGGTGACTAGAGCATGGAATGTTATTGACCAAGAAGACCCCATGCAGGGATGGAGGCCAGCAGGAGAAAGTGCTTCAGGTTTCAGGTGGGAAGAAATAATTCTTCTCTCCCTTTCTACTTTTGCCTTCCTACCAACACTTTGTCCACATAAAATGCACATAAAAACACCTTTTGTTTTGTTATCTCACCTCTTCCTGAGCACAAGGGTTGTTTCACCAGATATATAATTCAAATGAGAGAGAGAGAGAGAGAGAGAGAGAGAGAGAGAGAGAGAGAGAAATATTTCTTTAGCATCTGTCTTCTGCAACCAACATGAGATTTGTAAAGTGACCAGAGAACTTTGCTCTTTAGCAACCTCACCAATTGCAGAGGGGTAGCCATGTTAGTCTGCTGTAGTAAAACAACACCTTCCCATTGCAGGATCTCTAAGCAACTGGCAGAGACCCAAATGTTCCTTGTAACTCCCTATGGAACAATGGGCAAGAACATGTGGAAATAATGTTGCCATTAAGAATGCTGCTCAGAAATTCAAAATAGCCAGATTATGGTATGAACTATACGAGTCTGCTAAAACTGACCTTCTTTTGAAGCTGCCAGCAAATTTGTCAGAATCTATGGGGAAATGTTTAGTCACTTTGCCAGACTTGTATTAGACGACTCACAATCATGTCCAGTTGTTTGTGCCAAAACAACCATCAGGAATGCTCTGCACTGTTCTGTATGCATGCCAAGGGAAGGCACAGGTGCATTTGCATTCACAACAAACCATCCTTTCTCGAATATTCTGTTTTAAGTCTCACAAATCTCATGAAGAAGAACCATTTGCTAAATGGTTTTTGCCTTTCTACTTCACCTTTTTGCACACTGATTTATTTTTGTACCAAATGTTAGAATCAGTGTCATTCTATTCTGCCCCCCCCCCCCAATCTCTTAAGAGCCCCGTGGCACAGTGTTAAAGTTGCAGTACTGCAGTCCTAAGCTCTGCTCATGACCTGAGTTTGATCCCCGGCAGTAGCTGGATTCAAGTAGCTGGCTTGAGGTTGACTCAGCCTTCCATCCTTCCGAGGTCGGTAAAATGAGTACCCAGCTTGCTGGGGGAAAAGTGTAGATGACTGGGGAAGGCAATGGTAAACCACCCCGTAAAAAGTCTGCTGTGAAATCGTTGTGAAAGCAACGTCACCCCAGAGTCGGAAATGACTGGTGCTTGCACAGGGGACCTTTCCTTTCCTTAATATACCAATAGGTCACATCTGGTGAGTTCTATATGGCGTAACTAGTGTGATTTTATCCTGGTAGTACCCGTCTATTTCCAAAATACTTTGCATGATGAAAAGGCAAGCAGGAATCTTTTCCACTAAAAAGGGAAACATTTTCTGAAATATAGAACAGTAATCTCACTGGATATCTTACAAATTTGTTTTCTAAGTTGGGGTTTCATTAAGTTCCTTCATGTTTGTCTTTTTTTTTTTTTTAACTCCACAGGGCTGGGATTGGATGCTATTCCAGCTATCCTACCCAATGCACACAGAAAGATGCATTAGGGATCCTAGAGGAATTGATGCACAACTCAATCCTTTGTAAGCAGCAGAGGAGATTGAGGTTTCCCATTTTCACTCTGTATTGATGCAGAAATTGCACACAGCAGAAATGTTGATTAATTGAGCAACCAAGTGTATCTTTTTACTTTAGGTTAGTCTTGCTGGTCCCACAGGAGTGCTGAAAATGTGAAAAAGATGGGGAACCTTCAGAAAAGATGGGAGTAAGACAATTAAGACCGGATATTGCAATAGGAGTAACATTCACAAGCCCCTGAGCTGCTACAGTGTACTGGGTTGCCTAAACTCATGTAAACATTCCACGATGTGAGAAGGGAGCTGCCAGGGAACCTGCTACCAGGTTGCATTTTCCATCTCCCTCTTCTCCAGTGATTTCATTAAATATGATCAAATGGCTCTGCACGTCTATTCATAATATGCATGGTTTTTCAAATTTTGAAAGTGTTTAATGTATGTTGCCTTGTTAAAACCTTTACAACAAGTCAATCAAATAGATCACAGCTATTCCCATGCTGCAGATGGGGCTAAGGCTTAGAGGGGATATCTTGCCTAAAGCCAACTATTAAGGTGAGATTCACACTAGGGACTTCCTATTTTGTAGCTTTGACACTTAGCCACTATGTTGCAATACTGTCAGTGGCTAATCAGATACTCTATATGAGGGGGTAGGAGTAGGCAACCTTTACAGCTCAAGTGCCAAAACCCCCACAGTGTCCATCTATGAAGATTAGGATGTGTCAGGTTGAGCCTGTCGGAGCGGGAGTAGCAGAGTGAGGGAGATGACTTGCCCGACACAGGGCTTCAGGAAAGAAAATCAGGCAGACACGTGCAACTAGTGCCAAAAGGTGTATTAACATATATACACAACAAGTGCTCTCTTGTGCAGTCTATACAATATCACCTCCACGGACAAAGTGCTTCGCCTAACCACCATCTCACAGGGAGAGACCTGTGTGATGCACACACAGATCATATATAGTCCAAGCAGCCAATCCTGGCCGTGCTGACTCAGCAGATTGCATCACTTGGCTTCTGCCGGCTCAAGCCGGTCTGCTGATCAGGTCACTGTGACCTAGCCTGGCAGCTAGATCACCAGCTGTCATACTGTGGCTGTCAGACTGGGTTTATGTAGATTCTTGCTCCAACACACCTCCTAATCTATTTAAACCCAGTGCACCAAAACACTTTACACAGTTTACATACATGTCCACCAGCAACATTACAGTTCATATTTACGTAGCTCGGAACCCTTTCCGGAATTCGTTCAGGAACTCATCATGATTGTAAAACACATCATCGTGTTCCTGTTCAGCCAGCTCTTTCAGACGCTTGGCTTCAGCCTCCTTCTCCCTTGCCTCGCACTCTGCCACCCAGGCTTTCCATTTCTTAGCCTTTTCTTTTAACATTTCCTCAAATCCGGGTGGGTCTGGATTGACAGTCAGAGTGACATAGGGACACTTGTACCTAGCGGGACGTTGGCCTTTGGTGGACCTGGCAGACACCCGTGGCCCTGTGCTTGGACCAGCTTTGTCTTCTTCGGGTTGCTCTGTTCCCACCTCCTGGGCTGGTTGCTCTGCCCCTGTAATTGGGTGTTGAACCTCCTGACTCTCACACTTTACCTCCAGTTCCTGCATTTGAGGCTCTGCCTCCTGACTCTGCTCGTCAGGCTCTGTGCCAGCATGCGGCTCACCTTCTCCAGCCCCACTGGGTGCCACCTCCTGGGCTGGAGTTCTGGGCTGCGCTCCAACATCGTTATCGCTACTTGGCAGCAGGACAAATTGTTTCTGCAAGGAGTGCAACCTTGGCCAGCTGCTTTCTTCATTGAACTGGGCACTCTTACTAAGTGTTATCTTGCTATTGCTATTGCAGAAACGATAACACCTGGCCCTTGGCTTGTAGCCCAGAAAAATTAGGCTCTCTGCCCGGACATCCCCCTCCCCGCTACTCGTGGAGTGGATGCCAACCCGAGCCCGTGACCCAAAGACTTTTAAAGAACTCAAATCTGGGGTCTTGTTCAACAGTAACCTGTAAGGCACATTTTTCACAGTATTACACCAAACCCTATTTTGCAAAAAAACAGCTGCATGTATGGTTTCTGCCCAATAGGTCATTGGCAGTTGTGCATCCTCTAACATGCAATACATCACATTCTGCAATACAGCCCCATGCCTATTTTCTCGGGGTGTTGCCGGGTTCGTCAGACGGTGGGCGATGCCCTTGTTCTCCAGCCAACGTTTCATCTGGTTAGATAAGAATTCCCCCCCTCTGTCGGTTTGTACAGCCAGGAGATTAACCCCTAATTGTCTCTCCACTGCTTTGACCCACTTGGTGAATGTCTTATACACCTCAGACTTATGCACCATGGTGAAAACCCACGCGTACCTCGTGTGGTCGTCGGTGGCCACCAAGCAGTATCTCCTCCCCGACAGACTCTTTGGCAATGGGCCAATAACGTCTAAATGGACTAGTTCCAGGGCTCGTGTGCTTTCCCTTGAGCTTTCTTTAGCAACAGCACACGCCTTGCTTTTGGTCTTCTTGCAGACCTGGCAATCCAAGTAACATTTGCAAGGATTTACTTTCAAACTAGGCACAAGCTCCAGGGTTTTCTTTAACGCCCTAAATCCGCAGTGCCCAAGTCTCCTATGGAGCAAATGTATACAATTATTGTGCACAGGCTCATTCGACACCTGAGCCACCTGGGCACAATCACTCTGGACCACATACAGTTTACCTTCCCTCTTTCCTGTCACAAGCAACTCTCCCCCACCTCCCAGGATTTTGCAGCAGGTTTTCCCAAATCTCACCTGGTATCCCTGGTCAAACAGTGTGCTAACACTCAACAGGTTAGACTGCAGTGAGGGTACATACAACACATTTTGCAACATACATTTCAGTGCAGGAAATTCCACATTGCCTGAGCAAACAGAATTGGCAGTGGTCCCATCAGCCAATCTCACATACTTATGCTCAGGACTGTCAATGTTTTTCAACAACTCCTTCTCGCAGCAGAGATGGCTCGTTGCCCCGGAGTCTAAAATCCAAGCAGACCCTGTGCTCTCTACTGCAGACGTGACCAGCCGGGTTGCTTCCTCACACGGGCTGGCGGTCCTCCGCTCTCGCCGCACACGCCCCCGCCTCTTCTCCCTCTCAGGGCAAGCTCGGAGCAGGTGCTGCGACGACCCGCATCCATAGCAGCGACGGACTGCAAACGCAGTCGGCTCCACTTCCTCCACCTTCGGACGCCTGCCAGCAGCAAAAGCTGGCTCATTCTTGGCTGTCTTCCCGGACACACCGATAACAGCACGCTGCCCGGCCGACACCCCCGGACAGCTCACGGCCGCAATTCTCTCTTGGAAGTCAAGCAGGTGGGCACAGACGTATTCCATGGTCAGGGTCGCTACGTCCACCGTCTCCAGAGAAGTTATCAGGGGAGTGTACTCAGGTGGCAACGACGACAGCAAAATGTACACTCTGTCGTCTGGAGCTACAGTCTTGCCTCTTGCCTCCAGCTCAACGAAACAGTCCGTTAGCCGTTTGATGTGCTCTTTCACACACCCTCCAGCCGGCATAACGGTGCGGAACATCCTCCTTGTCAAGGCCATGAGGGAACCAGCAGTGGTGCTAACATGCACCGCACTCAACGCGTCCCAGGCAGCCTTGGGAGTGTCCTGCCCTCGCACATAAACCAGCTGGTCATCTCCTATAGATAGCACTATGTTGGCCAGTGCCTTATCCGATAACACAGTCTCGGCAGGAGATAAGTCAGCAGGGGGGTTACTCACGAACAGCCATTGCCCTTCACGCTTGAGGTAGTGTTGCATTCTCAGGCTCCACACCGCGTAGTTGGCTGAGGTGAGCTTCTCAACGGCTACTCCAAGCTGTTGCTGAGCCATCGTGCCGACTCCTCCTCACGGCTGGCTGCCGACGTCCCTCTGGCTCTCAAACAGAGAACGGTGGTGCTTCTGTGTCCTTCACCGGCGTTCCTCGCCTCCGGCTCTTTCCAACCTCACAGTCAGCTCAACTCTCAACTCTCTCCTCCGCGCAGCGGAACCGCCCTGGGCCCATAACCCTGTCGGAGCGGGAGTAGCAGAGTGAGGGAGATGACTTGCCCGACACAGGGCTTCAGGAAAGAAAATCAGGCAGACACGTGCAACTAGTGCCAAAAGGTGTATTAACATATATACACAACAAGTGCTCTCTTGTGCAGTCTATACAATATCACCTCCACGGACAAAGTGCTTCGCCTAACCACCATCTCACAGGGAGAGACCTGTGTGATGCACACACAGATCATATATAGTCCAAGCAGCCAATCCTGGCCGTGCTGACTCAGCAGATTGCATCACTTGGCTTCTGCCGGCTCAAGCCGGTCTGCTGATCAGGTCACTGTGACCTAGCCTGGCAGCTAGATCACCAGCTGTCATACTGTGGCTGTCAGACTGGGTTTATGTAGATTCTTGCTCCAACAGAGCCTGCCATGTTTTTTCCTTTTCATACGCACTCTGTTAAGTTTTGATTTTTTGCATGCTTGCATGTAACCTTGCTGATGTTTCACATGTGTGCAGGAGGGGGGATGGTGGACAGAGACCTAGTTGTAAGTATCATTGCTACAGCAAGCTTGCTTATCTAGTAGTTACAGTAACAGGCCCAACTGACCTTGAATGTAGGAGGCCAATGAAGATGCTCCACATCTTCCTGTACCATCTTTCATGAGAACCAATGGACCAGGGGGGTGGAGATGGATTTTGCCCACTTTTTGATGTCTATAATTGTAATTACTTTGCCCATTGGGTCATTCCTGGCAATGGCTTTTTAGCATAAGGTCATCTCTTGTATTGAACTCTCAATAAATCCTAACCACATTCTTATGTGCCTGGATTCAGAGTCAGTAACTGTCAGAACCTTACAGAATGCTGGCAAAAAGACAGGGGAAAGACATGCATTGTACATGGTCAGACACACTGGGAGGGAGCTGACCAATGGCACTAAGAATGCCTCAGGGCCTTGCTTTGTCCCTTGGATTGAGAACCAGCCCTGTGTGCTTAGCATAACTGTCCATTTCCCCACTGCTCAGCATATGTGCCAAAGGTTACCAGTGCTTTCTCTAGATTACAATACACAGAACGCAATATGGACACTAAGGACATGAATGCATGAAATCCCTTTGGCCACCAGGTAACCACAATACCCTGAAACTATGAAACTCATATGACCAGAATGTTTTTATCCTGGAATAACAACAGTACTCAAACAAGCCAGACTGTAGCTTAATGAACAAGATGAGTAGCAGTTATTTGGGTAATATTCTGATAAATCTACCTCAAATGAAAACAGAACCTATGGGTTTGATTTGACCTAGTTAGCAATAAAAGGAATAGACACTGAGTACCAGTAGATGATATGAGTAGTTTTAATGACCATTCCTTCTTCACAATTGTCAGAACAATATAGGATAGTCTTACAGTGGAGGTCAAGAGCTTAGTCTCAGAGCTTGTTTTCTTCCTTTGAAAATGGTGAAATTAGGATTACAGTGGTAATTTGCTAAAAGACTTTCAGAGTTGTTCATTGTGTCACCAGGCTTGTTTCATACTTTGTTGTAGGTATTTTGCCCTAACCAGAATAGCTCAGACTAGCCTGCTCTTCTCTAATCTTGGAACCTAAGCAGGATCAGCCCTGTTTAGTACCTGGATGAGAGACCACCAAGGAAGTCCAGGGTTCTATGGGAGGGAAGGAATGACAAACCACCTCTGTTCATCTCTTGCCTTGAAAGCCCTAAGCCATCAGCAAAAATGGGGAGGGAAATCTAACTGAATAGGGTATCCTCTCTAAACAAGGAGTATGCAGAGCAGAGCTGGGTATTTACCAGCATAGGTCCTACAATGAAGGACCCTGCTGATAAAGTCATTCTGCAGAATCATGAAACAGAGAATTGACTAGCTGATTGCTGCAAACCTTGGATAGTTCTGAGGCTGACAACTTGTTTCAACAAAGACTGAGGAGAGTCCCATCAGTTCTTACAAGCAGGGGACCTGTGAAGACTCATGATGCTCTGTATTCTTGGTGTTGGGGGGGGGCAAAGTGGAAGGGCTTCTAGCCCCACTTGTGAACTCCTGATGGCACCTGGGGGGGGGCGGGGTTGGCCACTGTGTGACACAGAGTGTTGGACTGGATGGCCCATTGGCCTGATCCAACATGGCTTCTCTTATGTTCTTATAAGGAACGGGGACTTTAATTCCCTCCAGTGGCCCTACTTCTCACAACAGTTTCCACTTTCCAGTGCTGTCTGAAGGCCTTCCACCCACCCCTTGCAAGATCCCATTTTTCTCATCTTTCCCCTCATGTTCCCTCCACTTGGTCTAGCATCTATTCCTTTTCTCTTTTCTGCCTGCCTCTTTCCCTCTGCTTGCTACCTTTAGTTGTGCTACCTTCTCTTCCCCTTTGGTGTTTGCCAGTTCTCCTTCCATACCTACCATCCACTCCCAGCTCTCTTTCCTTTACTAGCAGCCCCTGCAGCCTCTTCTATTTCCCTTAACTCTTCCTGTCACCTGCTTCTCATCCCCTCTGACCTCCAAAAGGGTTAAATAAAACAAAATAGTTTAAAATCATGAAGAATTTCACAAGAGTTGAGTTGTATTGGCAATATTATTTGGATTGCCCAGGCAGCCCAATACAGTGGCTGAGATCTTGTGATGTAGTCTCATGAGATCGGTACTTTTAGAACTGTTTTGTGTTTTATTTCATCCCCTAGACGTGCTCAGCTTCCACAACAGACATACATTATGTGCCTGCAGACCAAAGTTTTGCAATAGTCATGCTGCAGTGCAGACTGTTTTATATGTAAAACCTCAATCCTATTTTTGGTGCAAGTCCTAAGAAAGGGGACAGAATTTTTACCAAGTGCAGTGGGCCTGAACACAGCACAGGGGTGGCCTGGACTATGTTGGAATGTAGACATCTTTTAATTGTCTATGGGAATTAGCTGCACATTTGTTTAGTGTGTCACTAGAGACAGAACCACAGCCTGAAATCTTTGATCAAAAGGATTTCCAGCATCTTTACTATGAAGAACTCAGACAGCAGGGCTGAGAAATACAACAAAGCAGACTATACTGGACTAGATTTCTAGCTCTATATAAGGCAGGTGTGTCAAACTCATTTGTTACAAGGGCCGAATCTGACATAAATGTCACTTTGTTGGGCTGGGCCATATGTGCCAAAAAGTGTAATGGCAGGTACTGGAAATATAAACTTTATAAAGATGATTTCAGGTGCCAAATGGCAATAGCAGGCTGGATTGGATTAGGTGTGATATGCAGAGGGGTACTAGGCATGGAGATATCAGCATTGATAATGAGACAGGAAATCTAAGTCTCAATTCCATAGAGACTAAGTCTCGATTCTATCCAAGAGGATTCAGTCCAGGAGGGTGCAAAGAATAAATGGACATAAGTGTGAAGAAGTGAGGAGTGACTCACAAAAGAACATAGCCTAACACAAATTTTGTTACGTCTTTAAGGTGCTTCTAGACTCTTACTCTTTCTACTGCTATTAGAAACCACAACATTCAAAAAACAGTGGGAGACATTTTAACCTTCCAGGACATTCAGTTGCTGACCTAAGATTAGCAGTTATCTTACAAAGGAATTTCAAAGGGAGATTAGAAAGAGAGACTGCTGAATTTCAATTGACAATGAAGCTCAAGACAATGCATCCTCCTGGACTGAATTGAGAACTAGGTTTCTTCTCTCATTACCAATGCCCAGGCTTCGGATTCAGTGGGAGCTCACAGGAGTGCAGCTCCTGAACCTTTCTGAGAGTTCCATCCCCTCCTTCCCGCCTTGTCCACTGAATAGTAGGTGCAGCTGCATAACAATCCTGGATGAACTCCACCACCTATTTTTCTACAAAACGACCCCTGCCAATACTTACTGTTTTCATTTGACATCTGAAATTACTTCACTCTCCAAGATATAACAACAGATGGACTCACATCCTAGCTGTATCTGAAGAATAAGAATAAGATATTGGATTTATATCCTGCCCTCCACTCTGAAACTCAGAGTGGCTCACAATCTCCTTTATCTTCCTCCCCCACAACAGACACCCTGTGAGGTGGGTGGGACTGAGAGGACTCTCACAGCAGCTGCCTTTCACGGACAACTTCTGCCAGAGGTATGGCTAACCCAAGGCTATTCTAGCAGGTGCAAGTGGGGAATCAAACCCAGTTCTCCCAGATAAGAGAGTCTGCACACTTAGCCACTACACCAAAGAAGTGAGCAGTGACTCGTGAAAGCTCATGCCCCACCAGAGATTTTGTTAGTCTTCTAAGGGCCTACTGGACTCTTGTTCCCTTCCACTAATAAAGATTGCAAGCTTTGCTCTTAGATTTCTTTCCCCCTCCATCTGTAGGAAATTGAAAGGGGAGTCTTTTTCTCTCTCTGGCTTGCTCTCTCTAGCTCTTTCTCTCACCTCTTCCTATCTCCCCCTCTCTCCCTCCCCCTCCTCTGTCTTTGAAGAAGTATGCTTGCACACAAAAGCTTATACCTGGCATAAAACATTGTAGGTCTGCTGCCAGAGGACACCATTTTCTCTCACACACTCTCTGTCTCTTTCCCTCCCCCTCCCACCCCAGTGGAGGAGGAAGGGGAAGAGCTCTCAGCCAATCATGGGAAGGCTTTCTCTCTCCCCTCTGTGAAGCAGGAAATAAGAGAGACTGGGCAAAAGGAGCTGTGATGCAAGAAATAGTAAGCAGCAGAGGGCCAGCTGCTCAGTGGGTAGATAAGACACCAAGGGCCCTATGTGGCCCATGGGTCATATCCCTTCAGTTTTGATAGAATTTATATGCCTTCCCACCCTAAATTCTTCAAACTCTCATCAGGCCTTGTTATTCAAAAACTTGATTGTAAAAGCAGGAGGTTTGCAAGTAGTAACCAGCTTGCAAGGGCTGCAGCTATTGTATAAGACTTCTGCATAGACTTCCCTAAAGACTGCAGGTGAACACAAAAAAAAGCACACAAAAAAAAGATGTAATGCTGAACCACCTATGATTTATAGGGCACTACTTACATTCTTGTTTATTCATAAGGGAATTAAGCTGCCTCTGTGTGTTTGCAGTCAGTGTAATGGGAATATATTGGATATATTCAAGAACATGTGCTGATTCACTTCCATGTTCATGTGTTTTTATCCACACTCAAAAGCAGAGTCAGGAAATTGCAGAAATTTTAACTTGGGCTTTATTTCTGTGTGATTTGTCTCATACTTCCTCCTAATTAGTAAAACATTTGTGTAGGAAACATACAGATTACAACCAACACACTGTCTGTGCTTTCAGGTAGATGCCCCAACCATTTATATATCTCGCCCTGAGTCATTTTATGGCTACCAACAGCGGAAAGAGAGTTGCTGCGAAGGTGCCTGCACTTCAGTAGTGGAGGGAATGATTATCAGTCTTTCTGCTCTATAAATGTAAGATCATTATCATTATTAATGCAGTTAATTGCCACACTGCAGCAAAAGAGCCTCATCAGTTTCTCCGTTTGCTCTTCAGCCTGACAACAGCCAGATAAAAATGTAACAAACATGCAGCGCAAATGAAAAATCTGACACGTAATCAACATCACATTTCCAGCAAATGGCATACTTTGCATTTTGTTACAGTAATTTTTGCTTCTTAAGCCTGTTGGGAATGTTTAGAAAATATGCACACTGTTATGTACAAACACATATAAATTTTGTTCGTACATAAACAATAATTCTTCCACCTTGTTTTATAATATCACTGGATTCTTCCAATTTTAAATAAAAGGGCTATGTATCTTGGCCTTGGGCTGCATATGACCCAGCATTCACATATAGTTTCATAACTGCGTCTGATAAATCCCATTATTTTGACTGCGTATTTCCTTTGCATCGAAATCAGCAGCTGATGATAATATGGTATTGCCATAAACATTTACTGAAACCCTCTGTGCCATCCCCCAGATTTAATTTCCATCATTTTCTTTTGATCAGTGTGTTGAGTGGCAGCCCGATTTTGTCATTACTGTTGTATATAAACAACATGTGCGAGGGAGCAGCTGAGCCTCCAGCAAGGGCACCAGCCCTTGCTTGTTAGAGGTGGTTTATGATACAATCTTGTAACTCCTGAAGATAAATGGCCTCTCTAAATCTAAGCAGCACCAGACCCCACAGGAAAAAAAGGGGAGAATCTGGATGTGGGAATTTGACTGCATTGTGATCTGTGCAGCTTTTCATTTATTGCATTTCTGTTACAGTTCTGGTTTTGCTTGCCCCAGTGGCTCTAAGCAAATTCACAACAGTGGGGACATCATTTAGGAGATGTGTGCTAGCACCCAAAGCCAGCAATTAGGCACCATCCCAAAGCAATAGCCCTCTAGACACATTTTTTTTGGCACCTGCCTCTCCCCAGGAGAAGATCTGAATAAATAGATGGGCCCAGCATCCTACCATCAAAGCCAGGAGATGCAGTATTAAGAGGAGCTAATTATTAACAGTGATACCAAAAGCAGCCAGCCAGGTTCAGAGCTCAAGATGCACCATGCCAGGTCTCATATTCCCTGAGACATAGTATCAACAATGGAAATAATCACGGTATCTTGTGATCCCCCCCCCCCATCTTGTAGATCAAAAATGTAAAGCAGGTCTACTCAGAAGTATGTCCCAAATTATTCAGTGAGGTTTACTCCCAGGAAAATAGTCTTAGGAACATAGTGAGAGACATTAGGTGAGGTATAGTGGGTCCATAGGCGAATGGGATCTACAATGTGTGTGTGGAACTCTTCTGTGGGCAAACACCCTTCCATAGACTACGTTTCATGAAGTAAGAGTTCAAAAGTTGTGACAATTGGTGCTAAGGTCTGGAACTTGGTGCCTAGCAAAATCCCTTCCTGCAAATGAATGGAGACTTGGATTAGGACCTAGGCCTATTAGTTACCCATCCCTGAGGAACCTTTCCCCCTTGCTGTGGCTGACTGACCTCTGTTAGAATTAAAAGGGTAATTTTTATTTTATTTTTTTATTTACCTTAAATTTGTATGCCGCCCATGCCACACACAGACTCTGGGCGGCTCACAATCATAACACAACAATAACAATACCTTATGATTTTAAAAGCAGAAGCACATATAAACGATTTATAAATTTAAAACTTAAAAATGGTGCTATAAAATTTCTTACAAAGTTGGTCTAGCTTCATTATAGTTCTTAATTCTCTGCATTGCTCTATTAGGTGTCTGATCAATGGATGGTAATATTCAGCGACATACTAGTGGCAGCTCCTCATGCATTAGTTACTGTAGGCCTGCCATAAAAGATCAGTTTTACAGGCCCTGCAGAATTGGGAGAGATCCCACAGGGCTCTCATGGCCTCTGGAAGTGTGTTCCATAAATCAGGGGCTGCCACAGAGAAGGCCCTTGCCCGTGTAGAGCATAATCTGGCATCCTTTGGTCCAGAGATGGATAACAGATATTGACTTCCTGAACGCAGTGCTCTCTGGGGTATATGTGGGGAAAGGCGGTCCCTTAGATAGACAGGTCCTTAGCCATATAGGGCTTTAAAGGTCAACACCAACACTTTGAAGCAGATTCAGTACACAATAGGCAGCCAGTGCAGCTCTTTCAGCACCAGTTGAATGTGCTCACATTGAGAGAGCCCCATTAACAACCGCACTGCAGTGTTCTGCACTAGCTGCAGTTTCCGAGTCAGAGTCAAAGGTAGCCCCATGTAGAGGGCATTACAGTAGTCTATCCTTGAGATGACCATAGCATGGATCACCATTGCTAAGTCGCACTGTTTCAGGAAAGGGGCCAACTGCCATACCCACTGCAGATGAAAAAAGGCACCTGGGCCTCCATAGTCAGAGAGGGCTCCAGAAGCACTCCCAAGCTCCTGACCTTGGGGGCTGCTATCAATGGTGCCCCATCAAAGGCCGGCAAGGGAATCTCCTTTCCTGGACCACCACGACTCAGATAGAGAACCTCCATCTTTGTCAGATTCAGCTTCACTCGACTCAGCTTGAGCCAGGATATCATGGCTTGTAGTGCCAGGTCTAAGTTATCCGGGGCAGAGCTAAACCGGCCACCCATCAACAGATAGAGCTGGGTGTCATCTGCATATTGATAGCACCCAAGTACCTCCTGACAATCTGGGCAAGGGGGCACGTATAGATGTTAAATAACATCGGGGATAGAACCGCCCCTTGTGGCACACCACATATAAGTGGGTGTCTCTGGGACGATTCCTCCCCTATCACCACCCTTAGTCCCCAACCTTGGAGGAAGGAGGCCAGCCATTACAGGGCGGACCCCTGAATCCTCACGTTGCTATGGCATGGGAATAGGATCAAAATAGAAGCATTTTGGATAACTGAAGGAAAATGTGTATGTAAACATGGCTTTTAATAGTCAGTTTGTGGAAAATGAAATGGTGTTATACACCCAGCAAACTGCAGAAGATGGTGGGGCTGGAGATGCAATGGAAAAAATGTGAGCATAATGAATGGAAATGAACTGAAATTGCCAAATATTGGAAAAGAGTTTATATTTGGGCCCCACTAGCATTTTACAATGACCACTGCGCACTCTAGTTTTCTGCACCTTTGTCAGAGCAATTCTGTCAACAAAACACATTCCCTATTAAACTTCAATCCTGACTGTACTTTAATAGGAAATTTGTTGATTATTGCCAGAATTGCTTTGACAAAGCATAGAAAAATAGGAATTCACCTGACTTGTGAAAATGGTTATGAAATGCATTTTAGATGACACAGATATGTGTAAACTGACTTCTGGACTTCAAGCAAGGGAGGATGGTGGAAGTCAAGATCCTTTGAAGAGTTGTAGAGTCCCTTCTGGCAACATTTTTCAAACAAGATGGTGTAAGACTACACTGTCTATTTTAAGCACTAAAAATAATAAACCTTAAAGTCATGAAATGTGCTTATTGAGATGTTGAAAATATAATGCTGATATTTTTGAAAACAGCAGAATTAATAAGGGCCTTTTATTTATGCTTTTCTGGCCCTCACATTTCATGGGTTCTGTGTTTGACGTTTATTATAAAATAGGCAAGCAAATATATAGTGTGCAGGGGCCAGAATTTTACTTCTAAAATTAGAAGTGGACATTCTCAAGATTTTGTGTCAACCTGTCTCTCTGCTCTTGCCAAGTGGTGGGGCTTAGCTATTGGGTGCCTTCATTGAGGACCCACATTTTGTACCCTCCTGATTGTGAACTCTTCTCCCCTGCTAGGATTTAGGTGTTAGGTGGACTCAGGGCTTATGGCCAAGCAAGAGAGGGTGAGCCATGAGTCCTGAGCCATGACCAATATTCCAGGGGATCATGTTAGCAAGGGGACTTAGTGAGATAGTCTCTCACCATCACATCTGCTCAATTCTCCACCATTGCACACCTGGTATCCTTGCTGCTGCTTACTTCCCAGTTCGCTTCTGACAACTAGTTGTGGGGCTTCTCCCTGGTTGGGTTCTTTGAGGTAGAGGTGTTGGGCTCTGGTTCCTCCTCTTCCTCCCCATACCCTTCCACCCACTGTTCCTTCTGGCCACATCTGTTGGCCTGTAGCATCCACACTTCTTTGCAGAGCTCACACTCCCATTGCAAGAGTCCTGCATTCAGGAGAGCAATGCTGCCTTTTATCTGGGGGTCAAAGATGAAGGCCATCTTCTACTCCTCTTCCTTGCAGAGAGGATGCAAGCTGGTGGTGATGCCTACCTGCAACTTCTCTGCCAATGCATGGGAGAACAGTCATCTGCAGAGCAGAGGCCAATGCCCAATCCAGCCCTCCAAATCATGGGGATAGCTGTATGGATGTACAGCACATCAATGGTGTCCTGGAAGGACTTGAGGACATGAACCATTTGGGAGAGAGACAGCCAGTTGTTTGATGGACAGTTGTTTGATGCTGAGCTCCTCATCTCTGTACAGGATGGTCATGAAGGAGCCAACATCCTGCATTTCACTCTTCTGCTCTACCAAACAAGCAGTAATGATGTAGGTGGAGTTCCTCATCCCCCTCCCCCACCTCTCATGCAGCAGATGGACAGACTTGATGCTGCGAGAGGAATCTCAAGCAAGGACTGCATTTCTAGGGAGACAGCATCCCAGACAGTCTTGACAATTCTCCCAAACCCCAGAGATCCTTCACCACCAGATGAAACATGTGCAACAGCAGATGATGCCCTTCACCTCTGCCAGCATGTTGGTGCCACCATCCATGACCATGTAGGTACTGATGAAGTTGCTGCCATCCATCCACTCACTCAGGCCATTCTGTATCACATAGCAGTAATGCTTTGTGTTGTGGATCTGCATCCATTCCTTGCACATGGAGCAGAACCACTTTGTGGCTTGGTGGCCAGACTGTCCCCTCCTGGGGCCTGGGCCATACCCTGACACTCTGCTGGCTGCTCCAGAGGTCTGCTATGAAACGCACAGTTCTGTCTTGTCCTCTGGAGAGCTGAGCCTTAACTGCTGCCACTGTGGCTGGTGAAAGGCTACATCCTCCATGAGGGAGAAGGGTTGGCCATCCACAGCAATCATCTCACCAGTGACGCAAGTGACTGCTTCCTGGGCCCTCCATGTAGCCATTTTGACCTCTTGGGGGGTGGCTCGCCTTGATGTCCCACCCATGACAGCCTGAGTGAGAGGTAGTCTTTCCTGAAATGGCCTCCTGCTCCACTTCTCCCTACTGAGAGGGGGGTAGGCTTTTTCTTCCTCCCACAAGCCACCACACTTTCTTCCAGCAGCAACATAGTGGGCCATGTTGTAGAGGATGGAGGAGGACAAGTGTTGGGGGATTGTGCCCTTCTGGACATGGATGTGGCACACCTGACGCTCTGCCACACAGGAGTCACTGGGAGGGTGCGGAAATGTTTCCAAACTGTGGGCTCCCCACCCTGCTCTGAATCACTGCTGTCAGAGTCATCCTCTCCAAAGACTGTTAGCAACTGCTGGTGTCTTTGGGCAGTGCTAATAATTTTTTTGCCTCTGCAGAGAGCCCCAGGAACAGAACAGGGAAGATTCCCTGTGAACTCTGGTGATAATCTGAGATCCTCGGTGATGCCCTGCCAGGGGCAGGCTTCAATGGTCTGGCAGGATGGGTTTGGTGCACAGGGATGTGGGTCTGTGGTACTCAGGAAGCGGTAGACTTCTTCCTCCCCACAATGAGCACCCTTTGCATCCATTTTCACTCTCATGGTACACAGAGGTATTTACAATCAGGAGAAGTGGGAGGGTATAAATGTGTGGGAGCTTTTTCATGGTGGGGGTCCATAACTGGGACCTCAGAAATGTAATCCACCCCCATCTTGGAGAGGTTGTAGAAGAGTGGCTGGCAGGGTAATATTACCTTTGCATTTGGCATGTGTAGCTTGTAGCGTGCCCATTCTATACACTTTTGAACCTGTACCTGACATTTCCTCCAAAAGCACTTTCCTGGCTTGACCTTAGTTCTGTTGTGTTTGCACTAATACAGTGGCACTGGTCCTGCTGAACACATTACACTGGTTCTGATGGGCTTGCAAAAATCCCCCCCCCTTCAACTTCTACTGTAGAGATTCTCTGGGACTGACTCTGTTCTGCAGGGCTTCTATTGCCCTTGCACCTTTTTTTGCTGTTTTTCCACCTCCATTGGAAGGTGGAAGCTGCTTTGACAAATGGGGGCACCTTCTTTGGGGGGCTGTAACTTGAACCCTGTAAATTTTCCAACCAAAGTTGGAGGGCAAGTAGCGGTGAGTCAACCAATTATCCCCTGTGAGTTTGGTGTCTCTATCATGCTGAGGGGTCATTCTACACTGTCTTGAATCTCACAAACTGGTTCATTTGGTGTCAAAAAGTCTACAATGGTTTGTGCTTTGCAAACCAAGCATGCCATGAATCACAAATCAAACTATATTTTTCTGTTTCATGCTCATCCCTAACAAATTTTAACCTGAAGACAGGGTTGCACTGTGATACCATTTAGTAAAACTTGCTGATAAAATTAATCCCCAGACTTACTATCTCCTTATTTTAACATTCAATAAATCTATCATTGCACCATATTGTGTATCTGAATGCTTATTGCATCAAAATACCAACAAGTGATGCAGGATGCATACAGTATATTTTTCTGCACACTGTTCCCATGTTGAGGTACTGAACAACTACTGTTCTGGAGTCTGTAAATTATTTACAGTGGTGCCCACACTGGGTTATCCTGCTGTATTCCCAGTTTATCAAGGCACCTACCAAATATCTTGTAACTCTTTCTTTGGCTTAATGTTTAATAAAGTACATGCACAGCTGCTTAATACTTAATAAAGTACATGCACAGCTGCTTTGACAGAAGGGAGCACATGCATGAAAAGAGCGGAAAACAGAAGGGAGCCCATACATGAATCATGATCCAAAGGGGAGAGAGTGAATGGGATAAAAGGAAATGCTGAGGATATGTCTGGGAGGTTCTGAGTTGCGGAGATCTCATGGCTGCACTTCACACTACTTTTTCTGAAACAACCAGAAAGACCTCTGTTGGAAAAGGTGTGTGAACATAGTTTAGGAGGGGCCAAGAAGAGTTTGCTTCCCTTCTGATACCTGTGTTAGGAAGTGTCAGAAAAAGGCATGAGAAGCAACCATCAGCTGTCCTAGAAAAAAGGTCCTTTGAAAGGACAGAAGGTGTATCCATCCTATCCTAATTGCTGAAGAACTTGGAGAGAGGAAGGCTGTATGTGCTCCATTGTCAATACAAAAGGAAACAGCATCCCAAGAAAGGGACTGAGAAGAGATACACATGTCTTTAGCCTTCTGCTCATATCAGTTGGAAGGGAAAGCAGTTTCATTTGCTGGCCTGATTGGACTGATGAGATTTCCATATTCTTCATTAAGGGCCTGCCAGCCATCTCAGCTGCACTGCCATTTCCCATTACTCACAGCTGATCCATTATGCAAAAGGAGGAGAGAGGGAGGGGTGGGTATATGAAGACCCCAGCTAGTGGCTGTAACAATCTTGTCAACAGCCATGCTCCAGGGAGAGTAGGATGGAAGGAGACCTAATATTGAGGGAGGCATAGATGTTGCGTATAGATATCTACTTGAGCCACTACCTGCTCAGTATCTCTGCTGCAGCTCACTCTTTCCTCCCCCCTCAGCCTCATCCAGAAGAAACATTCTCGCTATGTATATGCTGCATATAGGTAACCACCTTCAGTGTGAAAGGGGCCAACTACCAGACACAACAGTCTGATAAGAAGGAAACAGCATCCACAGAAGTGCCTGCAATTTCCTATGATTTTAATGTGTCTGCAGAGTAGATCACACTGCAATGGTTGTAGTCAGATTCAGATTTTCAAATTAATTCCATGTCAGCCAAACCCAAATGTAACTATACTACTCTATGCATTTTATTTGAGCCCAAAGCCAACTGAGTTAAACAGAAACAATTTAGCAAGTATTGCAACTCAGCCATAGGCCCAATAGCAACCTTGATCCATCTTTCTAAAAGATCTCACTGTTCCTCAGTGTCAGAACCAGAACCTGGGAAGAGATCTCTACAGGGCTTTTAAAATGTGTTTTTGAGGAGAAAGAGGAATGATCAGATGCTGAATCTGGGGAAGAATAGTCCAGGCCTTTTGATGAGGAATGTGAATCAAGCCACCAACAATCTTTGAGGGTGAGGTTGTAACTCTGAGATAGAACATCTGCTTGGGGTGCAGAAGGTCTCAATTCCTGGCATCTCTAATGTCTAACACCTCAGCCTAAGACCCTGGAAAGCTGCTGCCAGTCTATGTAGACCAGGGGTGTCAAACATGTGGCCCTCAGGGCAAACCGGCCCCCCAAGGGCTTCAGTCAGGCCTGCAGGGCTCTCTTTTCACCCTCCCCCCTCCTGTCCTCACCCTGTGAAGCTCTGAGGCTGATGTTCCCAGCTCCTTCTGCCTTCTCTTTGCAGAGGATTTTCTTTCAGGCTTCCAGGCAGAGCAGACATGAACAGAAGATCCACTCCACATTTCCTTGCATTTTGTCTATGCATTTCAATGGAGAGGAACTCTAAGGTCCCAGTGTTTCTATGGCCAGCTGAAGCTTCCTGGAGTTTTGGCCTTGCAAATCAAGCATTGATGCTTGGAGCCAGCTTTGGCTCTTGTCAGTGGAGTGAGAACTAGTGCCTAGTGAGTACTCTAACTTGGGATATTATACTGGGGAACCATTGCTAATCTGAGTAGACCTGGCGCAGGTGGGGCGGAGAAGCTTGCAATGCCTTACCATTTCATGTTTTCCCAGGTTGAGAGCATTTTATTTTTTAAAGTTTTTGCTATGATTCTTGCGCTTTTTCTTTATGTTTTATTTTTAAAATTGCATTGCAAAACTCCACTATCCCCCCTTTCTGTTTTAAACAAAATATTGCAACAGTTTTAAGCATGTTTGTATTTTAAGTTAAAAATGATATCTTTAATTGTGTTTGCCTGTGTCCTCTATAAAGTCTAGATCTCTGCTATCTGGCATTACATTTTAGGACATGCATGGCTCAGCCCCCCAAAGTCCCATTTATGTCAGATCTGGCCCTCCTAATAAATGAGGTTGACACCCGTGGACTGACTTTGATGGATCAGTGGTCTGATTCTGTATAAAGTGTGTCCCTGTGTTCAGGACAGTTCACTCTTTTGAAGATCCCCATAGCAGAAGGCATAGTTCAAGGTTTCTAAACTGTTATTATGCATGGCCCTAAGTCAGAGTCTCTCCCTGCCCCCCAAAAGTCTTTGCACACAACCAGGCTCTGTCAGTTATCAGTTCTTATTTGGATACAAGCACTCTGGAGGATTTTGAACTTTATTGGATCATCATCTCCTGAGTTCCCTGGGAGCTCTCCTAGGTCCTGCATTGCAACAGTCTGAAGAGCTGATTCTCACTGAGCCTCTTGAGATCACTCCCATCCCTACTCTTTGCTGCTGCATCTTCCTGAATGCAGTTAGTTGCCCACTGCTCTAGAGTGGTTCCTGTAAGGCCTTGTCCAATCCTCCCCGGTGCTCAGCTAGGCTAGAAGAAGACAGATGTAGATTTTTTAAAAAAAGTTAAATTGTCACATATAGCTGCAGGATGCTGACACTCCATCCTCATAAGCTAAGCAGGATCAGCCTTGGTTAGTATTTGGATGGGTGACCACCAGGAGAGTCTAGGGTTGCTACGCATCAGCGGGCAGTGGCAAACCAACTCTGACTGTTTCTTGCCTTGAAGACCCTATGGGGTCTCCAAAGGTCGGCTGCATCCTGAGGGCAGTCTACACACACACATTCATATTGCTAAATATGAATGCATACTGCATACAAAATGTACTTATAGTTTTATTTAAAACTTTGTTTCTCAAAGCATTATCTTCTAACACAAAATGTTACCATAGCGCAAATGGAGCCCAATTATCTACTGATTCTATAGCAAAGATATATTAAAGTTTTCGGAAGGCTTAACTAAACCCAAAATAATTGCCATATTTTAAGCAAGGAATTTGGTGACCAAGGGTCCTAGCTCTGTGGTTAAGCTTCTTTCACAACTTTTTTTTTTTTTTGCATGCGGAGTGTCCCAGTTTTCATAGCTGGCATCGGCAGGTTTTGTCTGAAAGCCATTTGGGTAGTAGGGCTACTTCCTTGGAGTCACTGGTGATGCTGTGCCAATCAGAGCATGTGGACCAATGCATTGACTCAGTATGAGGTAGCTTCATTCATTCCTTTATGCTGCTGACATTACATTTTTCAAACACTGTTCTATCTCTGGGTCAAGCTATATCTTTCAATAGGTTTTTAAAAAATAAATGATGTTTTTAGATAAATGAATTTGCTTTAAATGAAAAACACGCACATTCTAAATAGCAGCACAATGAGGAGAGCTAAATCTTGCCTCTTCCCATCCCTTACTTTATGTTCTCTTTATGACAACATTTATCTCCCAGTCCAGTTGATTTCTAGTAGTGGAGCTGGGCTGGGAAATGCTGGAAGCACCTAGTATTGTGAGCAGGCCTTGTTTTGGGTAGGAGCTCACAGAAGCGGAGTTCCAGAACCTCTAAATTTTATTGTGTATTCTTTCTTAACTCCCTCCCCCCCCAAAAAAAATTCTTGCTTCTGTATTTCATTGTTCAAACCTTGTGAGAATTTCGCTGGACTCTAAGATTTGACAAGCTTTCTAATATTTTCCTCTACAAAAAAAGAGGGAAATAACCAAAACATATAAAGCAGACAGATGGAAAGCTTCATCATGCAACTGTGGCCTCATAGGAGAAAGTAATTCAAAAAGTATGATTGCAGTAAGGTTTTATTATGACAACTATAATTCAAGAAACATTTTAAGGTAGATGCTCAGCTGATATAATTAGTACACCTTCTGGTGATGTCAGGGGTGTGGCATATGCAAATGAGTTGTGCTAATGAGCTTCAATACCTCTTTTTCTATGAAATGACCCCTGATAGTGAGGGAAAGAAGTGGGGGGGAGGGTTTAGTTCCCTTCATCCACACAATTGGGCTAGTTTGAAAAACAGATACCCACCTCTCTACTTCAGACATGAATGGCTGGGAGATCCCCTTGTTGAAAAACTCATACACCAAAGGCACACAGCAAGTAGACCAATGGCTCTCTCAGCTGCATCTTCACCTAGTTGCTAGATGGTTCAGAGATGGCCCATGTGCCTGCTAAATGTGGTGCTTGTCTAATGACTATTCCTTTATTATTTATTGTATATATTATTTGTGCCCACTGTGCCAGGCTACACACCTTCTTGAGTTGCTAAATGCCTTCCTGTTCCTGCTTTGCAAGTGAAAAATTTATTGGCCCATAAAATCGGTGTGGAATTTAGCTGGAAGGACTCCCAGGAGAGGTGGGTACAGTCTCTGAGAATTCCATTCTAATTTGACAAGCAATCAAAAGTGCAGCTGAAAATGTGCTTCTTATTTAAACCAATAGAAATAAAAGACCTAACTGAATAACTAAAACAAATAGCTTTAATAACAAATACAACAAAAATGAAGAGTATTTAAAAGGAGTGGAGAGTATTTAAAAGAGTGAAGAGTATTTAGAAAGATCACAGCAAAAACTGAGAACAAAATAATTGTGCCCAATGGCTGTCTCTGTCCTACTGTAATTACTAAAATCAGGCCTTGGATTCAGTGAGAGCTCACAGGAGCACAGATCCTGAACCTTTCTGAGAGTTCCACCTCCTTCTCAATTGAATAGTAGGTGCAGCTCCATAACAATCCCTGGATGAGCTCCACTACCTATTTTTCTACAAACCAACCGCTGCCTAAAATCAAACAAAAACATTACATCTGACGGCCAAGAACATGATGAGAGGCCTTTTTTGATATGCCTTCCATATTTGGGGTTCAGAAACATTGCTTTTTATGTGGGTTTCCTCTCAGCATCCTTAGGTACCTGGAGTCAGCCTCTTACCTGGCACCCAGATAAGTTTATAGCCAGCAACTGCCAGCCATGCTCAGAAATATACTGGCTTAGCATATTTGTCCAGGTTTTCAGAAACTCACACATCCTCCATGATTGTGATGAAATGAAGGGAACATCATCCCAGTCCAACCCCATGCAATTATATTGTCTGTTCATTTTGCCCAGCACTAGCAATGTGATCTCCCAGTAACCCCTGATCTGCAACACATTGCAAAAAGATACATTCAGAGATAAAATAAAGCTGGGAGCTGCCACTTACATGTGTTTCCTGGATACTAGTTGGCACCTGGGATAGTAAGTACAGCTTCCCTCCTCCTGAGCATTATATCACAGCAGAAAGCCAAGGAATGTAGCCTGGATCCTTTTATTACAGCCAAATCTCATTACCTGGGCCTAGCTGAAGAATGAAGAGCGGGAAAGCCCTGCCTTTGATCAGTGAAGAATGATGGTGGATAATAGCAGTACGATCAGTTGCTGAACTCTCCTGCTGATCTGAAGTAATTAATTGGCAGCTGAATGCTATTTAATGGTGGGCCCTCTGTAAATCTATCCCACAGAGCTTTCCTTATGGCACTTCATTGGAAGAGATTCTCATAACACCAAGGCAGGGAAGAAAATAGCTGTTGAAGGAGGATCTGAACAACATGTTTCCCATATTCCCATTCTCATGATGTAATACTAAATAGAAGCACCAGAAACATAATACCTCCCAAGCATAGACTATTGCCTAGATGTCAAAAACAAACCATGGTTTACTCATGATGAGGTTGAATCTGGTTTGCATGTCCCCTTCTGCCTTCTAGTTTCTAAACCAAGATCAAATCATGATTTAGAATACCAGGTTGTGGATAAGAAACTAAATGTAGCAAATGTCATATGAGACTGAATGCTAACAGCATTTCTCTTTGCTAGAAATCCTATTTATTTATTTTTCACATATCCCCCACTTCTCCTCAGACCTTGATTTATTTCTTGACTTCATTCATACCCTGCCTTTCTCCTCAAGGGAATCCAAAGCAGCTTACATTATTTTTCTGCCATTTTATTTGCATAACAATCCTGTGAGACAGTTGAGGCTAAGTATATGGCTGGCCCAAAGTCACCTAGCAAGTTTCCATGGCAGAGTGGGGATTTGAACCTGGCTTTCCACAATCTTAGTCTAAAAATCTAACCACTATCCTATAATGATTTATCTTTCTTTATAAATTGAGATTTGCCTTGACTACATTTTGTATGAAGCCTGTTTTTTACTTTACAAAAATTTTGAGGTCCTTAAAAATTGAGGCTTTGGCCTTGTGCCTTATCTTCCTGTTGATAAATCTGGCATTCCTTAGAGAAATTTTCCGGAGCCTGACGTTTCCAGCATCATGTACCTCTAAGCTGTTTTCAGGCCCACTATATAGATTTCTCCAGCACCAGCCTTCAGTGCTGAATGATACTATCAACTTGGGCAGTATCTAGGTACTGGGTTGCTTTCAGAAGCTGAGTATACACTGACTAGGATTAAGACAGCAAGTCTTTTGGTACCTCCAGCCCTACCATTCTAACACACAGGACCCACTATCATGTCCATTTCCTCATATTTTTTTCTCAAGGTCTTTTTGGGGGCATGAAATTTGTCATAGCAATTGACCTTGTCTATACTCTGACACACATCAAAATGACAGCTAGCCACCACCCCAAACGCATTTGTAATGGGGGTTAGGAGTGGAGCAAGGAAGAGGAAATTGTATGCACCTGAAACTGCCTTATACTGAGCCGCTATTGCTCTATCAAGGTCAGTACTGCCTACTCTGACTGGTAGTGGCTTGCCAAGGTCTTGGGTAATAAAGGTTTTTCACATCACCTACTACCTGATCCTTTTGACCAAAGATGCTAGGAACTAAACCTGGGACCTTCTGCTTCACCATTGAACCCCAGCCCCAAATTATATATTCCTGCTCCAGTATATGCTTGAGACTTGTCAGAACTAACCATTATGCCAAAATCTGCCCCCAAAAGATTGGTTGTAGTGACCTGTACCTAACCACCTTGAAAGAAGGAATTCTCTTATTGATCAGCTCATGTTTAATTTTAGCTACCAAAAATAGTGCATAATTTTGGAAGGGAGGGAGGGAGAGGTAAGAACATCTGTTCAGAGATACATGAATGTTTTAGTTCAGCTATTACAATGAAAGAAACAGGGTATTCAGCAGCTGCATTGGTCAGCTTGAAGAGCTGTTATCATTCCCAAGTGGAATCCTTTAGTTATCTGGGGCTATGGGGCAATGGACAAGAACTGGGTCATATCCAAGGTAAGTGAAAAGTTTAATGAAGTTCAGACAGAAATGGAGCTGTTCAGGGGAGAAGACTTTGAGAGATCACAGAAAGATGATTTATGCTGTACTACTTGGTGACATCCTCTATAAAATTTCTATGCAAGGACCATGAGAGAGAAGGGAAAATCACAAGTATCCACTTTGCTAGGTATATGGCAGGGGTGGGGAACGTCTGTCCTGAGGGCCGTAAATGGCCCTCGAGACCACTTGTTCTGGCCCTTAGGGATTGCTGGGCTGAGCTGAGGATCGTGAGGTGCAGCCACACTGTGCATCAACCTCCCTGGGGGCCAGCTGGCTGGCAGCGATCATGGGGCCCAGTCACGCAGTGGCCTCCCTGGGGCCTGGCTGGCTGGCCAGGATCACTGCTGGGCCTGGCTGGCTGGCCAGTTCAGTTTGCACTTGATTATCCCAGATGGTGTGGCCTAATATGCTATAAGTGTGTGACCTAATATGCTAATATTAGGGGATGTGGTTTAATGTGCTAATGAGTTCCTGCTCATTCTACAAAAAAAGCCCTGGACCTAGGCATTTGCCTAGGGCGGTGGGGTAGTGTGTGTGTGTGTGTGTGCCAAATTAGGCTCTCCCCACATAACTTCAAATAGAAAAAAACAATTATTTGCATTAATCATGACAGCTTAAATTGTTCCCCCTTGATGGAGCATTGTCTTTTAAGCTGATAATTTTGTATGGCCCATGAATGATGTTATAAATGTCCAAATGGTCCTTGGCAGAAAAAAGGTTCCCCATCCCTGGCATACAGGAATTCTGAATAAGCAACCATTACTGGGGCATGGCAGTGGAGACTGTGGGCCACCCTGTAATGCTGCATTGTTGCCTTATGACTTGAGAGCATTTTCTCAATACCATCCAGAAACCTACATCTTTCTTTCCATTGACTGTATTAAGGAATGTATATTTTTCTTGGGACAAACTCTCTTTCATTCCACCCCACTTCTGAACAGCCCTCCCATCAACCCTTGCTCATGGCGAGGGAAGTACATGAGCTTGGCCACTGGTGGCACAGCTCTTGCCATGCACAGCATATGCCACTGCCTGGCTGCCCTAGCGTAGCTCTGCCTCCCGTGCAGCATCTGTGTTTCCAGAAGCAGAGATGTGGTATGGAAGGTGGAGCTACGGCAGCCAGGTAGCAGCACACGCTGTGCATAGCAGAAGCTGCACTGCCTCTGGCTGAGCTTGCCCTCACCGGGGACAAGGGTGGGGGGAGGAGGGGTGCAGATGAAGGGGGGATGTACCTGGGGCACCGGCTTTGTACCTGGGGTGCTGGAGATACCAGCTTTGTACCTGGGGCACCGGGGATGTACCTGGGGCATCGGAGATACCCTGGAATTTTCAAATCCAGACTACAGGGATCTGTTCCCCTGGAGAAAATGGATGCCTTGAAGGCATTGTACCCTACTGAGGTTCCTGTCTTCCCTAGGCTTCACCTGCAAATCTCCAGAAGTTTCCTAACTTGGATATGGCAGCTTTACTCTGACAGCAACTTGATATGCACCAGTTAGAATGTGATCACATTTACCTCCTTGCCTTGAAAAACTTCATTTCCTGATTTCTGCGTATCAGACTTCTAGCAGATGGTTGCAGATACTTACAGGCACTTAGACTCAGGGTGGGTGGTCCCTCCACCATGGCTCTTATCTAAGTTTCCCATTCTTCCAGGGGCAGTAGGCAAGCTCCCACTACAAGGTTCTAGGCTCTGCTGAGTCTTTTCACTCCATCAGGAAAACGGGACAGGGACCAACATCATGACATCACTTCCCATTAATACCCAGAAATGATGTCACAACAATCTAGGAACCCACACATCTCTGGTTAAAAAAAACCATACAGATGAACAAATTCTTAGAGCATCATGATGTCATTTCTAGGTACAAACTGAAAGTGATATTGCTCCCCACCCATACCCCCACATCCATAGGCTCCCTTTTGGCTTATTAAAATCGCCTGGATAGCTCGGTTTCCTTTGAGGCTACACCACAGTGTAAAACAGTACTTCAGTTATGCTCTAAAAATTGTGATGGTGCCTTTTAGAAAGTAATTTACTGTTCTTGTGGTAAGTTTTCAAGTGCTTTTCAGCATCTACCGATAATGATTTTTCTGTATATGTTATATTAGTTTCATAAACTGTATTTTTAATTATAGGATTAATTACACAGAATTCAGCATTATATTGGTGGTCATAATTGTCTACTACATCCTAGTGAGGTAAGTTTTTTTTTTTCACTTTGTATTAATATACAACATCAAGTGCAACTTAAGTTTTATAGCCTTACACTTCAGCCTTGATTTTTTACAGTTCAGTGATGAAGGTGACTGGAACAAGACCTGTACCCAGGATTTCTCATGCGAACTTTGGAATGAATTTTGTGATGAACTTTGGAATAGATTTTGTGAACTTTGGAATCAACTCTGGAGTTTTTGAACTTGGCAAGAACGAGATTTACTATTTTGTATATTGTGAATTAACAATTAATAAAATTTTGAGGAATAGTAATTCCATGCATTACACCTGGTTTTATGTAATTTGTGTACTTTGTATGTTACTAACTCATAATTATTATACGTGAATTGTACTTCTAGAGTTTAAAACATAAAGACCAACAATAAAACTTTCTTCAAATATATTAGAAGTAGGAAACCAGCCAGGGAGGCAGTGGGGCCCTTGGATGACCATGGGGTAAAAGGATTACAGAAGGAGGATAGGGAAATGGCTGAGAAGCTAAATGAATTTTTTGCCTCCGTCTTCACTGTGGAAGATGAGAACTTTTTGCCCGCCCCAGAACCACTAATTTGGGAAGGGGTATTGAAAGACCTGAGTCAGATTGAGGTGACAAAAGAGGAGGTCCTACAACTGATAGACAAATTAAAAACTAATAAGTCACCGGGTCCGGATGGCATACATCCGAGAGTTCTGAAAGAACTCAAAGTTGAACTTGTGGATCTTCTAACAAAAATCTGTAATCTTTCATTGAAACCTGCTTCCGTTCCTGAGGACTGGAAGGTAGCAAATGTCACCCCCATCTTTAAAAAAGGTTCCAGAGGAGACCACGGAAATTACAGGCCAGTCAGTCTGACTTCAATACCGGGAAAGTTGGTAGAAACCATTATCAAGGACAGAATGAGTAGGCACATTGATGAACACGGGTTATTGAGGAAGACTCAGCATGGGTTCTGCAAGGGAAGATCTTGCCTCACTAACCTGTTACATTTCTTTGAGGGGGTGAACAAACATGTGGACAAAGGAGACCCAATAGATGTTGTTTACCTTGACTTCCAGAAAGCTTTTGATAAAGTTCCTCATCAAAGGCTCCTTAGAAAGCTTGAGAGTCATGGAGTAAAAGGACAGGTCCTCTTGTGGATCAAAAACTGGCTGAGTAATAAGAAGCAGAGAGTGAGTATAAATGGGCAGTCTTCGCAGTGGAGGATGGTAAGCAGTGGGGTGCCGCAGGGCTCGGTACTGGGTCCCATGCTCTTTAACTTGTTCATAAATGATTTAGAGTTGGGAGTGAGCAGTGAAGTGGCCAAGTTTGCGGATGACACTAAATTGTTCAGGGTGGTGAGAACCAGAGAGGATTGTGAGGAACTCCAAAGGGATCTGTTGAGGCTGGGTGAATGGGCGTCAACGTGGCAGATGCGGTTCAATGTGGCCAAGTGCAAAGTAATGCACATTGGGGCCAAGAATCCCAGCTACAAATACAAGTTGATGGGGTGTGAACTGGCAGAGACTAACCAAGAGAGAGATCTTGGGGTCGTGGTAGATAACTCACTGAAAATGTCAAGACAGTGTGCGTTTGCAATAAAAAAGGCCAACGCAATGCTGGGAATTATTAGGAAGGGAATTGAAAACAAATCAGCCAGTATCATAATGCCCCTGTATAAATCGATGGTGCGGTCTCATTTGGAGTACTGTGTGCAGTTTTGGTCGCCGGACCTCAAAAAGGATATTATAGCATTGGAGAAAGTCCAGAGAAGGGCAACTAGAATGATTAAAGGGCTGGAGCACTTTCCCTATGAAGAAAGGTTGAAACGCTTGGGACTCTTTAGCTTGGAGAAACGTCGACTGCGGGGTGACATGATAGAGGTTTACAAGATAATGCATGGGATGGAGAAAGTAGAGAAAGAAGTACTTTTCTCCCTTTCTCACAATAAAAGAACTCGTGGGCATTCGATGAAATTGCTGAGCAGACAGGTTAAAACGGATAAAAGGAAGTACTTCTTCACCCAAAGGGTGATTAACATGTGGAATTCACTGCCACAGGAGGTGGTGGCAGCCACAAGTATAGCCACCTTCAAGAAGGGTTTAGATAAAAATATGGAGCACAGGTCCATCAGTGGCTATTAGCCACAGTGTATGTGTGTATATAAAATTTTTTGCCACTGTGTGACACAGAGTGTTGGACTTGATGGGCCGTTGGCCTGATCCAACATGGCTTCTCTTATGTTCTTATGTTCTTAATTATTTTGGCACTATTACAGTAATTTGATTTGGATTTAACTCCCATTGGTTGCTAGCATTCAGTTGGCAACCTCACTCCTTCACTAATTTTGCATCTTTTCTCCACTTCTTCTAACATTTAATTCCTCCTTGCCTGTTCTTTCTCCATTCCTGTTTTATAGCTCTGTTATTCTTTCCAACAGCTTTTGGGTCTCCAACAGAGGATGGACAGCACATCTCTTCCCAAGCTCCTCTTAGTTCCATTCAGTGTTACTGGGACTACAAGGAGCATGATATCACTTCTGCTTCACACCCTCTGGTGACCTTTGATCAGGAAATAAGAGCTTGCCCCAAATGAAGCTGCAGAGCTTTTGCAGCCTTCCTGCAAATCCTCCATGCCCTGGGTCTTCCTCTGTTGGATACCCAAAGGCTGTTGGAAAAAATAACACAGCTATGAAACAAGAATGGAGAAAGAACAGTGAGGGAGGAAATGAATGTCAGAAGAAGCAGAGAATAGATGCAAAATGAGTAAAGGGGTGGGGTTGCCAACTGAATGCTAGCAACCAATGGGAGTTACACCCAAATTAAATTACTGCTGCTGGGAGAGCATGGCCCAGAAAGGAGTATGAAAACTTGATCTTCTCCAGACACTCTCCTATTGGGGAAAGATAAGCCACCTTAGGGGCCCATGCAACAGTGCAGAAGCCTCTGGGATAGTTTCCCATATCTTGATGGGGAAAAGTCTGCAGGAGTAGTGGATAAAGGTGTGCATTTGGATACACCCAAGCTAAAAATATACCTGAAAAATACTTTATCAGTATTTGGTGGGGTATATTTCAGCATCCCTATGAAATCTGGGATTTTTAAAAAAAAAAAACTGGGGAAATAATCCTGAAAAATCCCAGATGTATTTGGGATTTTGTGGGAAGATATATAACCAGCATTGCAGGCTCATGGGGACTGGTCGCCCCCCCCCCCCGCCTGAGGGTTTCTATGGGCATCTGGTCCGCTCTTATCACTTTCAAACTAGTCTTGTCAGTTTCAATGGTTTCACCACTTTGCCCCCATTCTTTGTGTTCCCTTCCAATTTTCTGGCAGTTTGCAAAATCCTCCCCCCACTTGGATTTCTTTCTGGGCACTAGTACATTGCACTGGTTCTGCTGGGCTTGTAACCCTCCCCTCCTGTTTGGATTGTGATTCTGTTTCACATCTGTTTCACATCTGTTGAGTTGGCATTGCCACAATGGCACTAGTTTCTGCTGGCACTAGTACACCGCACTGGTTCTGCTGAGCTTCTAATCCCCCCTCCCCTTGCTTGGATTGTGATTCTGTGCTTGACATCAGTCCTGTTGAGCTGGCATTGCTACAATAGCACTGGATTCTGCTGGGCACAAGTACATTGCACTGGTTTTGCTGAGCTTCTAATTCCCCTTCCCCCTTGCTTGGATTGTGATTCCATGCTTGACATTCCATGGAAACACTGGGACTCAACCAATTTGTAACGGTTCCTACACACCGGGCCGGTCACACCCTAGATTTGATTTTTGGGGCAGGGATATCAGTGGATCTGATGGTGGCAAATGCTGTTCCATGGTCAGACCACTATGCCTCCAAAGTCTGGCTGGACCTGCAGCTTCCACCCTGTTTAGACAGTGAGGAGAATTATGCTCACCCACGAAGCCAAATGGACCCAGAGTGGTTCCAAGAGGCTCTGCGGGATCTGATGCCCCCCTTGTGGGTCATTAGATGAGCTTGTGGAGGACTGGTATTCCTGACTTTCCACTGCCATCTGGCCCAAGGCAAGTCAGCGGTGCTGATTCTTCTTGACATATCAGCAGCATTTGACACGGTCAACTATCACCTATCGACCCACCGCTTTGCCATTGCCGGGGTGCAGGGGGTGGTCTTACAATGGTTTTCCTCCTTCCTTCAGGGACAGGGACAAAGGGTGATGCTTGGCGAGCAGACTTCCTGCCACACCCTCTTATATGAGGAGTGCCGCAGGGAGCTATTTTCTCGCCTACATTATTTAACATCTAAATGCACCCCCTTGCCCAGATTGCCTGAGGTTTTGGACTGGGTTGTCACCAGTATGCTGATGACACCCAGCTCTATCTGTTGATGGACAGCAGACTGTCTTCCGCCCCTGAACAGCTGTCGGAGGCGTTCGGAGCCATGGCTGGATGGCTACAGCAGAGTCTACTGAAGTTAAATCCAACTAAGACGGAGGTCCTGTAACTGAATCAAGGAGGGGTGGGTTCGTTCATCCAGCTCCCAGCCCTGGGCGGGGCCGCTTTGGTACCGGCCCAGCAGGTGAAGAGTCTGGGAGTGATTCTGGATGCCTCCCTTTCCATGGAGGTTCAGGTCACAACAGCTGCACGGTCTGCCTTCTTCCACCTATGGCAGATCAGGCAGCTAGCACCATTCTATCCTCCCAAGATTTGGCTACAGGATGGATTACTGTAACTCGCTCTATGCTGGCTTGCCCCTGAAACTGATCTGGAAACTGCAGCAGGTGCAGAATACGGCAGCTCACCTGCTGACTGCATCACCTATATGGTGAGCATACGGTCGGTGCTCCGCAACCTGCACTGGCTGCCTATAGAGTACCGGATCCATTTTAAGGTGTTAGTTTTGACTTTTAAAGCCTTACATGGCCTGGGACCAACATATCTACAGGACCGTCTCCTTCCATATATGCCCCAGAGGTTGCTTCGTTCGGCCTCCCAGAATCTTCTGACAGTCCCCGGCCCAAGGGATGCCCGTCTTGCCTCTACCAGGGCCAGGACTTTCTCAGTCCTGGCTCTGACTTGGTGGAATCAGCTTCTAATGGAGATCCGGGCCCTACCTGGCCTTTCTTGGGCCTGTAAAATGGAGCTGTTCCACCAGGTCTATGGATGAGGCAGCAGACATCCATCTATTAGATCAGTTGGCCTCCCCCTATGCCCTTATGGCATGCTGCATCACTGTATTGTGGAGCTATACCATCTTGCTCATATCACCTTGCTGAACTAACTTACTGCACTTACTGAATGTTGAATTTGTTCTTACTATGATTTTATTGTGATTTTAATTTAAATTGTTGTACTCGGCTCTGAGCCCCCCAAAAGGGGGAAGGGGCGGAATAGAAATAAACTAATAATGATAATAATAATTGGTGCTTTTGAGCTGGCATTGCCACAATGGCACTGGGTTCTGCTGAGCACTCTGTGATTGCATTGGTATTGCTAGGCACACTGCACATTGCACTAGTTTTGCTGGGCTTGCAAAAATGCCTCCCCCTTCAGTTTCTACTGCAGAGATTCTCTGGGACTCTGATCTGCTGGGCTTCTATTGCCCTTATTGTTGTTGTTGTTGTTGTTATTGCTGCTATTTTTCGGTCTACCAGAAACAATGGAGGATGGGGGCACTTTCTTTGGGGGCCCACAGGATTGGGCCCCTGGTTCCAATCTTTTTGAAACTTTGGAGTTCTTCTGGGGAGAGACATCAGCAGCTATGCTGCAAATTTGGTGTTTCTACCTCAAGAAACAGCCCTTGACTCCCAGATATCCCCAGATAGATTCCTCAATGAATACAATGATCCCCATAGGATATAACATAGCTAAAAAAAATTCAGGATTAAAAAAAAAATCCCAAATCTGAATTCTATACTGGTATTGGAATTTGGGAATATTAATATTTTTGGTGTCCAATATACCCAAATCTGAAAAATACTGATTTTTTTTAATGTGTACACCCCTAGTAGTGGAGCAATGCTCTGTTTCCTTGGCTGCTGCCAGAGATTTCTTCTATGGGGCAAGGATCAATTGTCAGCTCACTGTTGTTGTTGATGTCAAGGATCAATTGTCAGCTCACTGTTAAGTTTGGGCCTCAGCAGATGCCAGCCATCCCAACATTTGATGCCAGCTCTGAAACCTGATTTAAAGGTCCAGGAGCAGACCAGACCAACTTTTTTTTTTTTTTTACAAACTGCCAATTTTAAGCATAACTTTAATCCTTATAGCTCCTTACACACTTGATTGAACAGGTTCCAAGTAAGTCTGCATAGGACTGAAGCCACAATGTATTAGTACATTCCCATTCTTCATTAGATAGTCCAGATACATAGTTGCAGGGCTTTTTTTGAGTAGGAACACACAGGCAGGCTTTATGCCAGGGGGTGTGGCTTACTATGCAAATGAGTTCCTGTTAGGCTTTTTCTACCAAAAAGTCCAGTGCAAAACAGTGGTGGCATCAAGGGGTGCAACCTAATATGCAAATGAGTTCCAGCTGGGCTTTTTCTGCAAAAAAAAAAGCCCTGCATGTTTGCTGTCTTGGAAAGATAGTGGCAGATGTCTTTATTCCTAGTGCTTTGTTAGTGAGGCCCAGTGCCTTATTGTCTTAAATAAAAGCAGGCTGAAAGACAACTTGAGAGAAGATATTCCTGCTGTATGCCCTCCCACCAGGCCCATAGCTACGAGGGGGCCTGTGGGGGCACAGCCCCCTGACTGCTAGGCAGGACCCCCTGACTTGGGGCCCCTAACCAGCCTTCAGTGCCTCGGCTGTATCCTTCTCCATTCTGTCCTCATCATACACCGTTGCTTCTGCTTGCTTAGGGGCCGGAAGAATTCTCTGACCCCTCAGCAAGCAGAAACAACAGGGCACTTTCGAAGCACAGGACTGCAACTTAAGCTCCCTGTTGCTTCTGCTTGCTTAGGGGCTGGAAGAAATCTCTGACCCCTCAGCAAGCAGAAACAAGGGGTCACTTTCAGTGCCCAAGACTGAAAGTTAAGCTCCACCTTGCTTCTGCTTGCTTAGGGGCTGGAAGAAATCTCTGACACCTCAGCAAACAGAAACAACAGAGCACTTTAAGTGCCCAAGACTGAAAGTTAAGCTCCCTGTTGCTTCTGCTTGCTTAGGGGCTGGAAGAAATCTCTGACCCCTCAGCAAGCAGAAAAAAGGGGTCAGTTTCAGTGCCCAGGACTGAAAGTTAAGCTCCACCTTGCTTCTGCTTGCTTAGGGGCTGGAAGAAATCTCTGACACCTCAGCAAGCAGAAACAACGGAGCACTTTAAGTGCCCAGGACTGAAAGTTAAGCTCCCTGTTGCTTCTGCTTGCTTAGGGGCTGGAAGAAATCTCTGACCCCTCAGCAAGCAGAAACAATAGGGCACTTTTGGAGCCCAGGACTGAAAGTTAAGCTCCCTGTTGCTTCTTCTTGCTTAGGGGCTGGAAGAAATCTCTGACCCCTCAGCAAGAAGAAACAAGGGGGCACTTTCAGCATCCAGGACTGAAAGTTAAGTTCCACCTTGCTTCTGCTTGCTTAGGGGCTGGAAGAAATCTTTGATCCCCCAGCAAGCAAAAACAACAGAGCACTTTCAGTGCCCAGGACTGAAAGTTAAGCTTCGAGGTGCTTCTGCTTGCTTAGGGGCTGGAAGAAATCTCTGACCCCTCAGCAAGCAGAAACAGTGGATCACTTTTAGTGCCCAGGGCTGAAAGTTAAGCTCCCTGTTGCTTCTGCTTGCTTAGGGGCTGGAAGAAATCTCTGACCCCTCAGCAAGCAGAAACAAGGGGGCACTTTCAGTGCTAAGGACTGAAAGTTAAGCTACGTGTTGCTTCTGCTTGCTTAGGGGCTGGAAGAAATCTCTGACACCTCAGCAAACAGAAACAACGGAGCACTTTAAGTGCTCAGGACTGAAAGTTAAGCTCCCTGTTGCTTCTGCTTGCTTAGGGGCTGGAAGAAATCTCTGACCCCTCAGCAAGCAGAAACAATAGGGCACTTTTGGAGCCCAGGACTGAAAGTTAAGCTCCTTGTTGCTTCTTCTTGCTTAGGGGCTGGAAGAAATCTCTGACCCCTCAGCAAGAAGAAACAAAGGGGCACTTTCAGCATCCAGGACTGAAAGTTAAGTTCCACCTTGCTTCTGCTTGCTTAGGGGCTGGAAGAAATCTTTGACCCCCCAGCAAGCAAAAACAACAGAGCACTTTCAGTGCCCAGGACTGAAAGTTAAGCTTCGAGGTGCTTCTGCTTGCTTAGGGGCTGGAAGAAATCTCTGACCCCTCAGCAAGCAGAAACAGTGGAGCACTTTTAGTGCCCAGGGCTGAAAGTTAAGCTCCCTGTTGCTTCTGCTTGCTTAGGGGCTGGAAGAAATCTCTGACCCCTCAGCAAGCAGAAACAAGGGGTCACTTTCAGTGCCCAGGACTGAAAGTTAAGCTCCACCTTGCTTCTGCTTGCTTTAGGGGCTGGAAGAAATCTCTGACACCTCAGCAAACAGAAACAACGGAGCACTTTAAGTGCTCAGGACTGAAAGTTAAGCTCCCTGTTGCTTCTGCTTGCTTAGGGGCTGGAAGAAATCTCTGACCCCTCAGCAAGCAGAAACAATAGGGCACTTTTGGAGCCCAGGACTGAAAGTTAAGCTCCCTGTTGCTTCTTCTTGCTTAGGGGCTGGAAGAAATCTCTGACCCCTCAGCAAGAAGAAACAAGGGGGCACTTTCAGCATCCAGGACTGAAAGTTAAGTTCCACCTTGCTTCTGCTTGCTTAGGGGCTGGAAGAAATCTTTGACCCCCCAGCAAGCAAAAACAACAGAGCACTTTCAGTGCCCAGGACTGAAAGTTAAGCTTCGAGGTGCTTCTGCTTGCTTAGGGGCTGGAAGAAATCTCTGACCCCTCAGCAAGCAGAAACAGTGGAGCACTTTTAGTGCCCAGGGCTGAAAGTTAAGTTCCACCTTGCTTCTGCTTGCTTAGGGGCTGGAAGAAATCTCTGACCCCTCAGCAAGCAGAAACAGTGGAGCACTTTTAGTGCCCAGGGCTGAAAGTTAAGCTGCACGTTGGGCTGACCTTGGGCTAGAAAGCACCTGCAAAAAGATGTAATTCTGGCCCTCAAGTGGGGCGGCGGGAGTAGGGGGCAGATGGCTCCATTGCAGGCAGGGCAGGGTAAGGTAGGCTGGCGCACACAGGTGGAGGTTCCGGCTGCAGTCTGGGGCTGGGGATCAGTGGAGAGGTGATGTTCGCCTGCAAGGGTTTTCTGGCCTGGTCTCGCTGGCCACCCGAGCGAGGTTGGGAGTTGTGCTTGGGCAGCCTCAGCTTGCCCTCTGACAGGAAGAAATCCGAATTGGAGGTCTTGTAGCCCCAGAAGTCAGTTGCAATTTGGTGGCGCCTTCCACCTCCCCTCCCATGTCCCGCCGGGCTTGCCTAGCTGGGTCATGCTACAGGTAAGGGCAGGAGACCGTGCGGCACGTATCTAAACCTCTGAGTGGCTCCCCACCAGAGCTACTGGAAGAGGGGTGGAAAGGGATCACCTTGGGGCACTGTGGGGAGGAGGGAGGCTGTATGGCAGCAAGCTGGCAGCTTTCCTCCTCAGGAGTGGTAGGAGAGAAGGCCATGGAGGTTGGGGCCACTATGTGCCCCCTGAAAAAAATCAGGGCCCCCCAATTCTTCAAATCCTGGCTACGGGGCTGCCTCCCACAAACATACAGAAGGTTTTGTAGCAATCACAAACAAGAGAAAATGATTTCAACTGAATTGTGAACTAGCCATACGCAGGGAGAAAAAGAAGGAAGTCTTCAGAGGTCAGGTACAGTAATAGGTACACTGATGGCTTAAGATGCGATGAACAAACTATTCTGTAATTCTGTAAAGTATTTCTGTGATCAATAATGATGCACTGATTGCAATGGAGCTGTGAAGCTCACCTCAAAAAGGAAGGGGAAGATAACTGGTATGGAAATGGTTCTGCATGTAGTTCTTGGGTTTTAAAAATTCACTAGGCAACTCCTGCATCCCAATATAGCGTTTAAGTCATTTTAGTATTAGAAAAGTGGCCAAGTTTTTCTGCATGTAACCTTAGCTTTTGTGATTCTTGGGACATAATATTGGAGCTGATGCCATTGGTCTCAGTATATGCTATCTGGGCTTCACTTGCTGTCAGAAGGCATAGTTGAGATTTGGTTCCTATCAGGACTTTTTTGGTAGAAAAAGCCCAGGAGGAACTTATCTGCATATTAGGCCACACCCCCCGACATTACCTTTGTTTCACACAGGGCTTTTTTGGTAGAAAAAGCCCAGCAGGAACTCATTTGAATATTAGACCACACCCTCTGATGCCAAGCCAGCCAGAACTGCGTTCCTGCTCAAAAAAAAGCCCTGGTTTCGATCTAGTTTATTTTTTATCACATCGTTCCTTGTGTTGGGATGCTGGCAATCTCCCACCATTCCCCTATTTTCCTCCCACTGCCAAGCTGAGTTGTGGCAGGAAGGGCCCACTTGGAGTAGACCCCTATCATAAGGTTGACAACTCTGGTTTGGGATATTCCTGGAGATGGTGGGAGCTGATCTTGGTAATCTGGAGATCAATTGTAATAGCGAGAGATCTCCAGATGAAGCCTGGAGGCTGGCAGCTATAACCTGTGCTTCATAAGGTTTGTTGCTAGAAACTGCTTGAGAGATTGAGTTTTGGTGCAAAGTAAGCTAATTTATTATTATTATTATTATTATTATTATTATTATTATTATTATTATTGTTATTATTATTATTATTATTATTTATTACTGTAAATTTCTATCCTGCCCTCTCCGCAAGCAGACTCAGGGCGGCTAACAACATTCATTTTTACAGATTAAAAACCAATAAAAAATAGCTACAGTTTAAAATTATTTTAAAACATTTCATTTCATGGTGCTGTATCACTACAATATAATATAAGCGGTGATCATATGGTACTCTATAATGATGTAGGGTGGCAGCTGTCTCACGGTTAGATCTCAAAGGCCTGTTGAAACAGTTCGGTCTTACAGTCCCTGCGGAAAGTAGAAAGATCCCGCAGGGCCCTTATGGCCTCCAGGAGAGCATTCCACAACTCTGGTGCTGCCACCGAGAAGGTGCTAGCTCACATCAGCTACAACCTAGCCTCCTTTGGTCCAGGGATGGACAACAGATTTTTTGTCCCTGAACACAGTGCTCTCTGGGGAACATGTGGAGAAAGGAGGTCCTGCAGATAGACAGGCCCCTGACCATAGAGGGCTTTAAAGGTCAATACCAACACCTTGAAAAGGACTTGGAACACAATAGGTAGCCAGTGCAGCTCTCTCAGCACTGGCCGAATGTGCTCCCACCGGGGCAGCCCCATTAACAGCCATGCTGCAGTGTTCTGCACTAGCTGTAGTTTCTGAGTCAGTGCCAAGGGGAGCCCCAAGTAGAGAGCATTATAGTGATCTATTCTTGAGGTGATCGCAGCATGGATCACCATTGCTAAGTCGTCGCGCTCCAGGAAAGGGGCCAACTGCCACACCCGTCGAAGATGAAAGAAGGCGGATCTAGTAGTGGCTGCTACCTGGGCCTCCATTGTAAGAGAGGACTCAAGGAGCACACCCAATCTCTTGACCTTAGGGGCCAGTATTAGTGACACCCTGTCAAGAGCCGGCAGAGGGATCTCCCCCCCTTGGACCACCCCAGCTCAGGTAGAGAACCTCCGTCTTTGTCGGATTCAGCTGCAACCGACTCAGCCTGAGCCAAGATGCTACGGCTTGGAGCCAGGTCTAGATTTTCCGGGGTACAGTCGGACTGACCACCCATCAATAGATAGAGCTGTGTGTCGTCTGCATATTGGTGACATCCCAGCCCAAACCTCCTGACAATCTGGGCAAGGGGGTGCATATAGATGTTGAATAACATCGGGGACAGAACTGCACCCTGTGGCACACCACATATAAGTGGGTGCCTTCAGGATGATTCCTCCCCTATCACTACCCTTTGTCCCCGATCTTGGAGAAAAGAGGCCAACCACTGTAAGGCAGACCCCTGAATCCCCACGTCAGTAAGGCAGCTAGTCAGTAGCTGACGGTCAGCTGTATCAAATGCAGCTGACAGAGCTAATAATAACAGCACCGCTGAGCCGCCCTGATCCAGATGTTGCATGAGGTCATCTATGAGGGCGACCAGAACCGTCTCTGTCCCGTGACCTGGTTGAAAGCTGGACTGGAATGGATCCAGCTAAGCCTTGAGAAAGAACTACAAAAGAGAAAAAGAAAGAAAATAGGCAAACGAGCACAGAGAAGAGTTCAGTGTTTAAAACAGCATTGTGGCTCCTCCCTCTCCAGGAGGCCATGCGCCAATATTCAAGGAGGTCTGCCTTATACTAAACATGTCCCCAGTGCAACATCACAAATAGCTTTAACTTCATGTGAGGCCCTAATAAAAGAACTCACATAACTCCAAATTTCTGGGTTGTTTTCAATCAAGTATCACACAATGGCTTTGAGAGAATTCTCCCCCCCCCCGCCCCCATGCACGCATTGTTGTAACTGCAAAACGGAACAATGACAGACAGGGCTGTCAGACTCCCAGAGCAGGGAGATACTCCCTGAGATGCCAGTCACGCCTGACCTCGGTTGTCACTGGAAGGCAATTATCTTGCTGCTGAGAGATAGTAGCCTGCAAGTGTAACAATCCAATGAGCTCCCCTTTTCTCTCCACCCCGCTCCATAGCTCTCTTTCCCCTCCATCTTACAGGACTGTCATGGCCATGCCTGCAAAAAGGACCAGTAACTCTCCATTGGCCCAAAAGTGGAGACTAGTTGTCCCTTTGGGATGCTGTTGTGTGTGCCAGCACCAGAGTACCAATTATGGATGAAGCTCTCTGCTAGATTCCTGCCTCTTCTCACTCTGATTCATTGCATGGGTAATGGGGAAAGAGCTGCAGAATGCTGATGAATAAGTGGCATCCTTGCCTGCCTCTTCTGCAGATCACCCCAGTATTTCAAGGGATAATGTCTGATCGTCTCCATTTAGATGGAAGGCTGGTGGTTAGCAACAACAAGGTCTGCTTTTTACCAATCTATGGCCTAGATGTGTGCAGAATTAGGGATGATTCTCCAGAGGACCATTAAAGATGAAAGAGGCAGTTTATATAAATTACAAGGACAAAGCCCTGATTTATTTTTGACTTTTCAGATAGTTCAATGCCAGATTTCTTTAAGGAACTAGTATAAGAAAGCAGCACTGAATACTCAACAGTTTCATGACGTGTTTTTACAGGGCCACAATCCACTGGGTGAAGGGAATGAAAAGTGACCTTTTTGGCACTGCAGATGGCCCACCTTAAGTTTTGGGTCATTGTAGATAGATGAGCTCAGTGGGGATATGATGCTATAGTGTCCACCCTTTGCAGCTGTCATATCTTCCAGGGGAACTGGGGCAGAACTACATTTTTCATTGGAATTAGACATTTTCCAGAGATATGTGGAATACTGGTGATATCTCCTTATTTAGAAACATATATAATGAATTGAGACAAGCAGATATTCTTGAGACTGTAGGCCTCAAGACAGCCTCACACACATGCCTCAGGCATTGCTGAAAGTTTTCCTGCAGACCTGTATTTCCCAGCTTCTGGATTGGACCAGAGAAATTGGAGGGTCAGTCACAGTTGAGGAGAAAGAACTTTGAAAGAAAGCATATGTACTAAGGTTGCTGACTGGAGATTTGGTGGTGAAGTCTGAGTAGGGCAGTAGGATTGCCAGCCCTGGGTTGGAAAATACCTGGAGACTTTGTGGATGGATCTGGGAGAGGGGAGGGTTTGGGGAGGGAAGGGGCCTCAACATGGCACAATTTCAGAGTCCACCCTTCAAAGCAGCCATTTTCTCTGGATATAGCTTTCTCTCCAAAGAACCTTTTTTTCTCCAGGAAAACTGATCTCTCTAGTCATATGAACATATGAAGCTGCCTTATACTGAATCAGACCTTTGGTCCATCAAAGTCAGTATTGTCTTCTCAGACTGGCAGTGGCTCTCCAGGGTCTCAAGCTGAGGTTTTTCACACCTATTTGCCTGGACCCTTTTTTTGGAGATGCCAGGGATTGAACCTGGGACCTTCTGCTTCCCAAGCAGATGCTCTACCACTGAGCCACCATCCCTCCCCAGTCTGGAGATGAGCTGTAATTCCAGAGGATCCCAGGTCCCACCTGGAGACTGGCATCTCTAACTCTACAACCCACTATGCAAGGAAAAACAAGCTGTAAACATTTGATAATAAATATATATTTTACAAGACTTATATAGTTAACTAACTGCTACAATATCTGTTGTAATATTTGTTTTTGTTCTCTCTGCCTATGCCCACACTTCATATTCGGCCACACTGCAGGACATGCCCCAACTGAATTGTAGTCTTGTCAGGTCCCCCACTATGGTTCCAGCAAACATTGCCTTTGTGTGTCAGCACCCAAAAAATTGGTCATTGAAAATGGTGGCAAATTGGGGCTGAAAGGGACTGGAGGGGTTCTTGGAAGTAACTCCATGACAAAACTACACCTAGGTCCCAATCTTTCTCTTGTCAGGGTAAAAACTGATTTGGTTAACAGTTTTCAACAGAAAAAAAGCACAATGAAAAAGGGTTCAAAATTGGACATACATTGCTTATAACTTTCCTCAGTGTGATGCAAAAAAAAAAAAAAGTCACAAAAGTGTAGTGCAGAAATGTACAGTTCCCCTCATCCTTCACCCGCCGTGCTGCAGAACACTGATCTGCATTTCACAGTTTCTAGTGTGGTTTTTTTTCCTGGCTGGTAGTAGCCACTAACCACCAAGTTCCTTGGGGAAGGAGAACTTGCAGCCTAGCCAGAAAATGTCAAGGACATAACACTGCGTACTAATCAACTACACAAACAATAGTCATTTGCCAGTCCTGACTTTGCTATCATAAACAGTATAGATCCAAGGTGACTTCTCAGCCTTAAACAGAGCTATTCCAGGAAGACTTTCAGGTAGGGAGGAAAATCAAATCTATAAACCTAATTTTATCTGCTATATTCCTATGTGAAGGAATGCTTGCTATTTGTGAATATTCACTGCTTATGTGTTGTACATCTTTCTCTTTATAAATGGCAAGTATTATGTTTTAATCATATGCCTCCCTCTTCTATCTCCTTTCCCCCCAGCTCCTTGTCAGGTGTAAAAAACCACAGTCCCTTTTAATGAGAAGCTGTTCTTCAACTGTTTTCTGGTAGGTTCAGGGCTATAACAACACAGTTCCTGCCTGAGACCTGATATAGCTTCTAACCTTCTGCTCACAAGCAGTTAGGTAACTCTTTGTTGGGAAGGCACTAACACATTGTCCAAATGTGCCAAACAGTGTGCAGCAGGTCAAAAGGAAGAATAGAAATTATTTTTGCATGTAGCTGATCTGTGGGCTTTACTACCCTGAAAACATTTCAAAAAAGATCAGAGACGTTCATGAAGGGGTATTATTGGCAGCTATTCACTTGGCTAGCCTAATGCTTTAATCCATTTTTGCATTGTGAATCACAATCATCTGCTTGAGAGTGCAATTATCTATCCATTATTTCCATCTTTGTCCTTCTTTCCCCACAACCCACCTTCTCCCACACAATCTGCTTCAGATAAGGACCTCCTCTAGGAACTGTTATCTTCAGAAGTTAGATGGCTTGCAAGTACCCAGAGACAGAGAGTTTTCTCTGGTGGCCTCAAACTGTGGAAAGTCTAGGTGCAAAGTCAAGATTATTGCATTATCTGAGCTTTTAGCATTTGGTCTATATTGTGCCCATGCTGTTTGTTTTATTTTTGTTATTAAGTTGATTTTATTGTTAACTTTGATTTTGTAGGTGCTGTTTTATTAATGCATCTCTACTTCTGAAGGTGCCTTGAATTCTCCCAGAATTAAAAGATGGACAACAGACTTTTAAATCAATCAAGCAGGCAGTGTAACACATGTCCGTACATTACTCAAGCCCTCATAATAACTGAATGGATGCAGTGCTTCTGATGAAAATCCGTCTTTTGGACAAACTAGATGTGACAGCGTCCATGGGTCTGACATATGGATACCACCACCATTTAAAAGCAATTTAACGCTGTCATTAGGGGATAGTATGGAAGGCTGAAGTACTATTGTCCATACATTACTCTTTTCAAGTGCCAAAATGCTGCATCCCCCCCAACCCATAGATGCCATCACAGCCAGTTTGGCTCTAAAACTTCTTTCTATGGTGTTTCACCTGTGTTGACTCTTCCACACAGTCAATCATCTCTTGATGCTGAATCATGACTCACCAGCAACATTCATAGGTAGAAACTACAATCATTGGAATCATGTGCCATGCCCATCTTCTTGTCTGCATTCTAACATTGCTTCTCTAACTGAGGCCCCTCAAAATTTTCCAGTCTATGTCTCCTTCTCTAGCTCCTTCCAACTTTCCCTAAACCTTACCAATTATTGTATGAATACAAAGGCTCATAGTAATCATTTGATGGGTGACATTTGCTGGATGTTTTCTGGCAGATAAAGGAAGGCATCAGATGTGACATTTTGAGCAGTGCCATGATAGCCTCCCGGATGGAAGATTGGATCTCTGTTTTGAAGTGAGACGAACAGATTCCAACAATTCAGACTGGCAACACTTATCCTCATGTGATTTTATGTCAAAGCCACAAAGTTAAGTGAGAGTTGTTGAGAACATGCCAGCTAGGCACAGATTTTTCTTCCATTGCTCTATGTCCTAAGTGCGCATTATGAGCCAATACAGCTGGACATGGAGCTCCAGTTCAGTCTCAGCTGAATGAACACTGAGCCAATGTGATGGATTAGTGCAGCCCACCAGCTGGACACTTTCTAGGGACATCTATGAAGAGACCTACTGTAACTAACATCTGGTCTTTCCCTGAACCAGAGTAAAAAAAATGGCAGGTCCATAAGTGTGGGCAAGGGTAACTGTAAGTATATGGAAATGTGTTGATGCCATGTTATCACATCAGCATTTGTTGGTGCTGCTGCCTCAAAATGATCCTCTGGAACCTGCCATTTCCCCCATTATATATTGCTTTAGGAAGTGGGATGAACAAGAGGTTGGCTGTCTTTTCTTGTCTGCTTTCCACCTCCACATAAGCATACGCACCTCTCATTTCTGGAGTGGCAACTGTGTGGGCAGCCAACATGCTTCAAGCGAACTGGCAGCTCCAGGCTATACCAGTTGCTGATTCTCAGTCTATAAGTTGCAAGAAGCAAGGTCAAAGGCCAAGGAATGCACAAAGTATATGGAGTGACAACACCTATGTGATGAAAGGGGCAACACTAAAGTTCAATGGTCCACTAAAGCTCATGCTAGAATCAAAACCTCTTAGTCTTTGAAGTGCCATAAGACTCCTGTTTTGCTGAAACTTAGCTACCACCTCTGGAATTGTAACTCTAAGGCAGTCTCAATGAAGGCGCTAGAATCAGAGTTGGAAGGGACCTCTAGGGTCATCTAGACCAACCCTCTGCACTATGCAGGAAACTCACAAATACCTCCCCACACACTCCCAGTGAAACCTGCTCCATGCCCTGAAGATGGCAAACAAAAAACAAAAAATCTTCCAGGATCCCTGGCCAAACTGGCTGGGGAAAAAATTGCTGCCTGACCCCGAAGTGGTGAACAGCATTCCCTCAGATCCTTGAGGCACTCCAGGTGGGCTACTGTCCACTTGCCTTGTGGCGAGAGTACAAATGGGAAAAGCTAATATATCCTTGTACATAGCTAGGGCTGCCAACCTCCAAGTGGAGAACCACAGGAAGAAGCAAGGAAAAACCAAAAAAACTGTGGAAGATTAATGAAGTCCCAAATACTAGAAGTTGCTACTGTTAGACGTAGTTCCAAAACTCTCTTGAAGGTGAAACAGCCTGAAGAATAAATTTTATATCTCAATATTACATATATTTCATTATCATCACAGTAAACTGTAAACAGTCAAACATAAATTATAACAACCAAAGTCCCAGTCCATTCAGTCCCATGTAAGCATGTCAGTTTCAGACTTCAGTAGCTTATTTCAGACTTCAGTAACTTCCTCCCCCCCCCACTCCTGCAGAGCAGGTTAAAGTGCTAGTGCTTGTGCTGATTCCATTGAAGAAATGTGCCTTATGATTTTATATCAGTTCTTTCCTATTTTCAAACAGCAGCTATAACAGCCTCAGAACATCAACAAGTTGGAATTCATAAAAGTGAGTGCAAAGGAAGCCTCTGACAATAACGCCAGCATTTGTTACCATTTCTCGTTCACCCTTCCTCGAAGAGGCATTCCCCACTCATCACTTCAAAAATGGATAATTCCTACAGCACTAAACACAGAGAAAGTTCTCTGTGTTTAGTGCTGTAGGAATTATTCATTTTTGAAGTGATGAGTGGGGAATGCTTACATGGGACTGAATGGACTGGGACTTTGGTTGTTATAATTTATGTTTGACTGTTTACAGTTTACTGTGATAATAATGAAATATATGTAATATTAAGATATAAAATTTATTCTTCAAACTGTTTCACCTTCAAGAGAGTTTTGGAACCAGGTCTAACAGTAGCAACTTCTAGTATTTGGGATTTTGTTAATCTTCCACAGTTTTTTTGGTTTGCCCAACCTCCAAGTAGAGCCTGGAAATATTCTGGAATTACAGTGATTTCCAGATTACAGAGATTAATTTCCTTATAGAAAAGGGCTGCTTTCGAAGGTGGAATCTATGGCATTAAACTCCACCAAGGTTCCTCTCCTTTCCATGCCCAGAGTTGGCAATGTTATCAGAGTTATTATTTTAAACAGGCGGATCATCATGTGCTTTTTAGCAGTAGCTGATCTCCTCTGAAAAGGGAAAAGCAGCTGCTTTTTGGAGCAAAGGAGGAACTACACAGGAAAGAATGAATTGGTATGGTGTGTAACCATGGTATGGTAGCAGTTCTTCCTCCTTTCTTCTGTGCATAAGGCAAGGCAGGACATAAACTAATATGCAACCTGGTCTCAATGACTGTGCTGATTGCTGCTGGAAGGGGTTAATTCACCCTGCCTTCCTCAGAATTCCCAATAGGCAGGAAACTATTGTCTATAGTAAAGGGTAATTCTGATTTTTTAAAAAAGTATGAGACCTAAGGCACTTACAAATTCTCTCATGACTCCCACAAACATGGAAATGATGTCAAGCCTTTCACTTTTAATTTTTGCATGATTTGGGCAGTACAGGCATTGTACAGTCTGACATTTCATGCCTGCTCACAGTTTAGGCTAAGTGTGGCTACATTTTCCCATTGCTCTTTTAGGTTTTTTTCCTATGTTGGCATGCTGTTACATTTTTCCCAGGTGCTTTCTATGTCATTAATTTTGACATGTAAAAATACTTATTAATCATTTATACAATGATGTCCCCATGTTCAGCGTTACACTCCCTAATCTGCAAAACAAGATAACTAGTTCTAAAAGGCAAGAGAAAGTGTAAATGCACAGATCAAAATGCATCTCCATTCCCTTTCATTCTTTTCTGTGGTTGGCAGTAAATCATGTGTCTATTAATGCAGAAAAGACATTTTCATCTTCATCGGGTATAAACTTCCAGTCACTAGAACATCAGCAATACAAATAATAACAATGCAAAAAATACTCCTCCCAATACCAGGAGGTTTGTGAGCAGAGAGGGTGTGTGACTGAGAAAGAGAGAAGAGTTAATGCCTGTCATGGGAACTAGATCAAGCAAAACAAGAGCTCCCATGCACTAGTCATGCTCCTCAAATGATCTCCCCCCTTCGTTGTTCCTTCTGTCAGATCCCTCTCCTTTACATCAGATGCCAGGCAAGGGCATTTTAAGTTGTGGGGCTAGTGCTGTGGAATGATTTGTCAGAATAGGTATGGAAAGAACCTTGACTTGAGACTTCCTGCAGGGCTTGTAAAGCTGTTATTTCAGAGAGCATTGCTTTGGGCAACAATGAAACATCAGATGTTAAGAGTTACTTATGTATATTGGTTGATAGTTGAAATTCAATAATAACAAACTTTTTTTCTGAAGGAAGCAGCTGATATCAAATTTTTCTTAATTAAAATGGCCTTTTGTCCCATTACATCACTTCATGCAATGAAAAATCTGGTACTGGGAAATGTGAGCCATACCCCCTACACAGTCACTGGCAAATCCACATTTGCAATGTTCAAGATGTATAAAATGGCATATGATTATGAAAGCTTAGGCTGGACCCAGGGCTTTGATGCAAGTTCTGGGTCTTTGTGCACATGTGTGGTAGATCATGCAAAAGAAAGGGTTAAAAGTCCCCATTTCCCATGTGGCCGTCATTAGGCGGCCATTAGCCAGTCAGTGTTGCATCAACAGTGTAAGGCGTTGAATACCTTTCCTTTTGGCAGCATTCCAGCTGAAGGGAGGAAGCTTTCTGAGAAAATGCAATTACAGCAAACAACAGCCAAGCGAGAGAGCCGCAATCCACACCTGGCACTAATTAACTTAATTAGTCCTTAATGAGCTACACTGGTCGGAAGGCCTATTTTTACTTAATTATCCCCTAATGTGCTTGGCAAAAAGCAGGAGCCCTGATGGATGAAGCTGCTGTGCTTGGCTCCTTCCACCCAGTCAGGCAGTTTGAACTTCCCTGAATCCCTAATAAGCGAGTCTAGCTAGCTGACAACAGGGAGGGCCTGGCCAGGGGAATGCTGGAATCCTCATGTAAATCATATAGCAGTGTCATTTGGGACTGGATGAGCCCTCCATCGTTTCCATCCTCTGAGTGCTGAATCTGGGTATTTTCATACAAGACAGAATTAGGCTTCTGAATTTCACAGAGTTGTCGATGACAGCATATGTATGCCTATTATCATTCATACTACTACACTTTCCTATCTCTACAGCTCTTGCTACCTTTCTAAAATTCAAGACATAAATTGGATGCATTCTCTACATCAGGGCTAACCTATGCAAGATCAGACGCTTTCAGACAAGGTAGGAAACTTTGTAACTAAAAGAGCTGTGTCAGAAGCCATCTTAAGTAGAACCTGGGTTGATATCTGGCGGTTTTACTTCTACATTACATCCTTCTTACCAACAAAAACTGCCTAACAGTTCTGTCCTGTCTTGACTACCTTGTGTGATATCCCTCCACACAGTTGCCAACGCACGTTCACTTTATAAATGAAACTGGGGAGCAGTCCCTGAATAAATCCCCGGCATCTCCAACTGAAAAGGGTCCAGGCAAGTAGGCGTGAAAAACCTCAGCTTGAGACCCTGGAGAGCCACTGCCAGTCTGAGTAGACAATACTGACTTTGATGGACCAAGGGTCTGATTCAGTATAAGGCAGCTTCATATGTTCAAATGTGAGGTTTCAAGCACACATTCAGCTGTGAACATGTGCTGAATGTAACATGAGAATTAGTTGAGGCAGGTATAAAGAAATATCAAAGGTATGCTGTGCTTGGAGAGCCAGTTTGGTGTAGTGGTTAATTTTGCCAACTCTTATCTGGGAGAACCAGGTTTGATTCCCCACTTCTCCACATGTACCTGCTTATGTGACATTGCGTCAGTCAGGTCCCTTGGCCGAGCAGGCCTGGAGCTACAGCAGGGCATTTTGGGGCCATGCCCCTGTCATGCCCCACAAATACATTCCAGAAACCTTTTAAAAATCTATGCTCAAATATTTAAAGTTGTGCCACCTGGCAGGTGAGCAAGCAACCAGCTCTCCATCTGCCAGCTAGGTGCCAGAGCAGCAAGTGGGCAAGAGCAAGGTGAGGAGCCCGCCAGCGGGGGGCAGCTACTGCTGCGGCTGCTGCTGGTACTGCCTCTGTAGCCCAAAGCTGCTTTTTCTTTTAAGGCCATTGGAGAGCCCCCCCACATGCCTACCTGTGGAGAGCTGACCTGAGTGAGTTACCCTGCTGGGCCAGCAAGAGCCCAATGGGTGCCAAACAGCCCGCACCAGCAGCAGCTGGGCACAGCTAGGCCCCTGCCTGCAACCACCCTTGGTGACCACTATAGCACAAGACAAGGGGTGATTCCCATTGGTGACACGTGGTTGGTCACATATGTGAGGGTAGGAAAGGACAGCCTCTGCCCTGTGGGGTTTGCAGGGCCTCATTCATGGGCATTCTGTCAGCACTGTGCTCCCTCCTGCGGCAGCTCTTGGTCACCACGCTGACTCCTCCTCCTCTTCCTTGCCCACCTTGCCCACCTCCTGGCCAGCCTGCCTCACTTCAGCAGCCTCAGCTCACCCCTGCCCGGCCCCTACTTCAGCCCCAGCACTGCCATGGCCACTGTATGATGCTACTCCAAGCTGTTAGCTGTGGTGTTCAGCAAGACCCCATCTTAAGGTGGGGGGAGAGATGTGCACTGCACCTGCACACCATGTGAGTACTACCTGCCCAACTTGCTTCTCTTTTCAAGAAATTTAATTAATTTAAATTTAATTACTTTTAATTTAATCACTGCTCCCTTAAAATTTAAATGCCCCCAGAAGAAAGAAATTCTGCTTACAGGGCTGACACATACCAGGAGGGAAGAAAGGGAAAGGAAAGGTTCCCTTTCTGACTCTGGGGTGACATTGCTTTCATAACATTTTCACGGCAGACTTTTTTACGGGGTGGTTTTCCATTGCCTTCCCCAGTCATCTACACTTCCCCCCCCAGCAAGCTGGGTACTCATTTTATCGACCTCAGAAGGATGGAAGGCTGAGTCAACCTCAAGCCAGCCACCTGAAAACCCAGCTTCTGCCAGGGATCGAACTCAGGTCATGAGCAGAGCTTAGGACTGCAGTACTGCAACTTTAACACTAGCAGGAAATAAATGCAACGTTACTACGTCCTCCTTACTTTCTCCATGCCGTTTGAAGTCAAACACTGAGTTCAAAGGATTTTACCCACCCCTGTGTCTATTAGAAGAAGCCGACTTCCAGGCTGTGGAAAGACTTTGTGGGGACATTACTTATACTGTATACTCAGGGTTCTGTTCTTTTTGTTCCATTCAGTTTGCACTAAATATATTTGTACACGATTTTGTGAAAGTTACATTGTTTCCAGTGGTTGCCAGCTGGTGGCTGGCAATCTCGTTGGGTCACTTCTTGGGAGAAAAGGGTTGATTTATTTTTTTGGATTTGTATCCTGCCCTTCTCGCAAGCAGGCTCGGGCGGATTCCATCGCATGTCCAAACAGTTAAAATCACAGATGAAAACATCTAAAATTCAACAACAGTAGTCAGTGCCTTGACAGATACAGTTGACAGATGATCATTCGAGGCCCTAGGGGAAGGCATAATAACAAGGAGACACCCCCTGCCTCAACTAAAGGCCCAGTGGAAGATCTCCATTTTACAAGCCCTGAAGTTCTGTAATAGGTCCTGTGAACCCTTATCTCTAATAGAAGCTCATTCTACCAGTCAGGGGCCAGGGCCGAAAAAGCCCTGGCTCTAGCTGAAGCAAGTCAGATGAACTTGGGGCTGGGCACCACCAAGAGATGCTGGTTCCCTGATCATAGGGTCCTGTAGGGCTCATATGGGGAGCGGCAGTCCTGAAGATATGCTGCTTTGAAGGTAAGCACCAGCACCTTGAATCTGATCCAGGATTTACTTATAAATATAGAGCATTTGCAGACGATATAATGTTTATAAATGAAAACCCCACTCAAGTAACACCTTTGCTGTTAGCTAAAATACAAGAATATGGAGAACTGGTGGGATTTTATATAAATAAAGAAAAATAAAAAAAAATTATGTAAAAATATGCAAGTAAGTAAACAAAAGGAGTTACAAAAACTAACGGGTTGTGAAGTTACTTCGAAGGTAAAATATTTGGGTGTGGAGATAACAATGAAGAATTTTGATTTGTTTAAAAATAATTATGAGAATTTATGGTGCAAAATGGATGAAGATATGATAAAATGGAATAAACTTAATTTGTCATTGCTGGAAAGAATAGCTGCAATTAAAATGAATATTTTACCAAGAATAATGTATCTATTTCAAACTATTGCGATTGTGAAGGACAGCAAACAGTTTAACAGATGGCAGAGGAAGATCTCAGAATTTGTGTGGGCTGGGAAGAAACCAAGAATTAAAATGAAAATTTTAACAGATGCAAAAGAGAGAGGAGGATTCCAATTACCAGATTTAAAACTATATCATGAAGCAGTCTGCTTAGTGTGGATAAAATAATGGATGATGCTATTAAACAGAAAACTTTTGGCGTTGGAAGGTCATGGAAATAAATTTGGCTGGCATGCTTATATGTACTATGGAAAAAAAAGATGGATGGTTTTTTCTCTCACCATTATATAAGAAATAATTTGTTGAATATGTGGATGAAACATAAGAAATATGGGGATGAGAGAAAATCGTTATGGATAGTGCCAGCAAAAGTGATAAAAATAACAACTGAAGCTGGTGAAGAAAAGTGGTTGTCATATAATCAGCTATTAAAAATACAAGGCGGTAAAATAGAGCTGAAAACTGCGAAAGAGTTGAATAATAAATATGATTGGTTTCAAATGCAACAAATAAAGAGCTTGGTGGAAAAAGATATCAAAACTGAAGGAATAAGAAAAGAACAAACAAAAATGGAAATAGTTCTGCTTGGAGATAATGAAAAATTAATTTCAAAACTATATAAACTGCTTTTGAAATGGTCTACAGAAGATGAAGTAGTGAAATCTCAAATGATTAAGTGAGCAGTTATTGTAAATAAAGAAATACAGACGGAAACTTGGGAATATCTTTGGAAGAATTCTATAAAGCTTTCAACATGTCATAGTATTAAAGAGAACTGTTTTAAAATGATGTATAGATGGTATATAACTCCTAAAAAGTTCGCAAAGATGAACAATAAGATGCCAGATAGATGTTGGAAGTGTAAAAAACATGAAGGTTCTTTTTACCATATGTGGTGGACTTGTGGAAGAGCAAAAAAATATCAGCAGATGATTCAACAAGAAATATCTAGGATCTTGGGATATGAAATCAAAAAAGTTGCAGAGACTTTTCTGTTGGGATTATATATGGAAAAATTTCCAAAAGAAGATAGAACTATAATTTGGTACTTGCTCTCAGCTGCTAGGACATTGTATGCGCAGTTGTGGAAGCAAGAGAGAATACCAGAGAAATGGGATTGGATCCTGAAAGTTATAACATGGAGTGAAATGGACAAATTGACAAGAATTTTAAAAGGCTATGATTTAGAAACTTTTAGGTTGGAGTGGAAGAAGTTTAGAAGTTATATAGAAAAAGAGTGGAAAGTAAAAGGACATTGGACAATTTTTGATAATGATTAAGTCTTAAAAGAAAGAAAAATAGAAAATTTTGTTTTATTAGTGGAACCTTTAAATATTAGTATTTTAAGTATACAACACCGGCGGGGGTCAAGTAATGGGGGGAGGGGGGATTAGAAAAGTAATATATGGGATAGATAAAAAGAAGTAATTAATAATGCGAAGAATTGATTGTTACCATATGTTACTGAAATAAAATTGTTTTAAAACCGAATCTGATCCAGTACAAAATAGGCAGCCAGTACAGTCAAGCAGCACAGGGTGGATTCGTGTCTGCATAAATAGGATCTAAATTATATATATATATATATATATATATATATATATATATATATATATATATATATATATATATATATATATATATATATATATATATATATATATATATATATATATATATATATATATATAAAAAAATAAAGATCTCTTGTGATTTTAACCTTTGGGGGTATGTGCCCCATACTTAGAGATGCTGTACATTCTAGCTACAGTTTAAATAGCTGACCAGGCCATCCAAATAAGATTGAACTGATCTTGCTGCAGCCGATTGCCGATTAATTCATGTTGATTTTCTCCATCAGCTGGCAGGCTGAATAACACCTTGGAAAAAAGGTAATCTTTCCACATTACAAGGCAGAATAGTTTGGCTACAACAGTGCTGTTTATTTAAAAGGGAATTGGTTCCATTTTAAATAGTGCATTTCTAAATAAATATCAGGCAGATTTTTCAGACATTCAGTTTCTATTCACCTTCCTGAATAAAGGACAGCTTTTCAATTGCTGAGCTTTCAGTAGCAGGCAGGACCCAATTTTTCAATATTTCTCTCCACGTGCCTGTCTGCCCTTGCAACAATACTGTGTTTTGCTCCCCCTCCCCATGGCGTGGTAGAAAGTTCATCCTTTGTCCTTTAAAGGAGAGTGTGCTGGAGATGGACAAAAAAACATTAGACAAAACGACATTGCAAATGTAAAGCTTGAGAAAGCATTGCTCATGTGCAGTTCCAAAGCAACAGGTGTTAAAAGAGGAGATATTTCAGCTCAGCTGAGAGGAATAACCAAGCTTCACCTGCAAAGCTGGCTCAGCAGTAACCAAGTCAGAACTAGAGAAAGGTTCCTAACTACTCTTCTGTCCCCCATCCATTTGGGGGAGGGAAGGTGGCATGGTGTAGCCTGATAACACATTTCAGAAGCAAAGCATGGTAGGTACTTGGAAGGGAGGCCACCAAGGAAGACTCAGCAGAGGAAAACAATAGCAAACCACCTCTGCTTCTCACTTGAAAGTTCTGTGCTGGGGTTGCCATAAGTCAGCAGCAACTTGATGGCACTTTACACACCCACACATTAGGTTTTTCTTTCCACCAGCGACTGTTTGATTACACTGATTGTTCCTGCCCTGGTAGTTGGAACCCCGGGGAGAAAGGGTTGTTCAAAGGGCTTGTGTTTTGCCACTACAAGACGACCACTATTGCCGTTCACTCCCAAGATGACACTTTCACACACGCTAAATAATGCAGTTTCAATCCACTTCAGAAGCAATCTGCAAGTGGGTTTTGCCATTCTGCACAGTAAAATCCAGTTGCAACGTGCACTGAAAGTGGACTGAGAGTGTGTTTAGTGTGTATGAGAGTGCCCTCTTCTCTTAAGCATACAAACAACAACTGACTTGCTTCCTAATGTCTGATGAAGTCTGCTTAAGAGCATGCGAAAGCTTACATTCTGAATAAAACTTAGTTGGTCTTAAAGGTGCACTTGTCTACTGCTTTGTTCCTAATGTTGGTTAGTAACACTTGTCTCGACTTCTGTATGCCTCTTCTTGTTGCCTTTCACTCTTTGAGCATTTTATGATCTGCAGCTGCAGAGGTGTGCTCTCATAATAGCTCTATAAATTGCCATGTACTTGGATGCTGTAGCAATAAATCATTCCAACACAGCACCATGCTTCGTAATAGTCACTTCCATCTCTTCTTATTCAAGAAATGGAAGCTGATTGAGTTGTTTCAAAGTCTGGGTTCTGTGTGCTGTTGGTATACAGTGCCTAACACAAACATAGCTTTGCAGATAAGAGAACGTCCCCCCCCCCCCTTTGCAACAAACCTGGTATAGCTAGTTTTTTTCCCCTTTTCCAGGCAAGGTTTTTGTGCTTTTAAAAAATTATGTGAAAGGCAGCAGCTCAGTTGGTGGAAGATGCTGAGACATAGATGGGAGAAGACACTCCTGCTGAATATCTGACTGGAAATAACTAAAAGCAGAATAGCCCAACCAGGTAGGAAAGTGGCCAGGCTGCCAACACGCTTTCAAATCATTTAGTAGGCCAGATATAGAGAGTACTGGGTTCTGGTATCATTTATAATTGTGCAGAAAAAGCATTTCGGCAAGCACAACTTGTCAGGCAGAGGTGAGAAAACTGCCTCTCCTAAATTCCTGCTTCTACTGAGTTGCTTTATATATGGTCACAGACACACACACTCCACACACATGCTCCTGGTGAAAGACTTTGTAAGAACATTATGTATGCTGCTCTGAGCTCTGAGAGGGAACACTGGAATACAAACATGATACATGCACATCTTCTATTGCCAGGGGAAAAGGTACAAAATTTCAGGGTCCCAGGTCAGGCAAGATGATGTTAGATGATGGACACATACCTATATATGAACACATAAAGATGCCTTGTACGGAATAAGACCCTTGGTCCATCAAAGTCAGTATTGTCTACTCAGTTTGGCAGCAGCTCTCCAGAGTCTCAGGCAGAGGTCTTTCACATTACCACCTACCTGATCCTTTTAACTAAAGATGCCAGGGATTTAACCTGGGACCTTTTGCATGCCAAGCAGATGCTCTGCCAGTGAGCCACAGCACACCTGTTCAAAATAAAAGCATCTTGTTGCACCTTCTGACTACGAGCTTTTCCACATTCTGGTTTTCTTTGCTTTTAAGTTCTCGGAGGGGGGGGGTGTCTGCTCTGTATGTGCTTTTCTCCCTCTAGTGGTTGATTTGTTATTGTATAAGTTTATGTCCAGCATATCTCCCTGCAGATTTAATGATAAGTTTTTATGCCAGACATAAACCAGTGTAATATTTAATTGACCACACTAGAGGGAGCAAAACAAATATGGAACAGAAACCCCACCCCCTGCCCCCAAGAAACAGGAACTTACTGACAAGAGAGGGAAACCCCTATGAGAAGGTCCTAAATGGACTGTGAAGGTCCCTAGAAGCAATCTTTACCTAGGGTCCTTGGTAGACTACAGCCATGCTGATAATTGTGGAAAATTCATCCTCTTGATTCTTCCCATCCTTGACAAAGTTAAATGGATTTAGATTGTCACTAGTAAGGCTAAACATATATGATATTTGTCTTTCTATTAACTCCTATATGCCTGACTGATCTGGAAACAACTTGCTTCAGGTGAAGCTTTTGACAGCATCATTTGCAAGACGGTAGTGGCAAGTAAATTTCTCCTGCCTAAAGTTGCCTGGCACAGTACTCTTTCTCCCCCACAGACCTCCACCTTGAGACACCTTTCCCTTGGATGCTGTCTGTGACTTTTACAGGAAAAAATGCCTCTGTCCTTTATTGATACTATTTTAACACTGTACAACAAATAGAATCTGGCCCACTGTGAGACAAAAGTTCCCTCAAGCTACAGCAGATCACTGTTCCCCTGCCTGAAATTATTTATGAAGAAGTAAAAGCTAGATTTACCTTCGCTTAACTCATCACTGGCTCATTCCTGGCACTAGAAGGAGGAAAAAAATAGCCAGGTGTGTTCTGGATAACAAGCGGGTGGTGTTGGTGATGGTGGAGAAATATTTAACCAAGACAGGCAGGATAGAGAAGGGTATGAGGAGGACTGAGTTTATGCTAATAATCACTGCCTTTCCTAGCCAGCAGCTATGTGGAAAGGGGGGGGGGGGGGGCTGAAGTTAATTTGTGACAAACTTATTGCATTTGCTGCTCAAAGGACTCTAGCTGTGATATTGCACCAGCCCAGCTGCACACAGAACCCCCCTCTGCCTCTGGGCTGCCTCTCGCATAATGCCAGCTGGTGCCAGTTGAAAGAGGAGGAGGGCAGGATGTGTGCTGCATTCAGAGCTGAAGGACGGTCTCTCTGAATCATGTGGCCAGGGGAAGGAAAGGCAGATGAGAGCTTGGACAGGAGTGTGCAGAAAGCCTGTGGGGTTGATGCTGGCAATGTAACACAAAGAGCTGATGGCCATTCAGAGGACAGGGGAGGAATAAAACATCTTTTCTGTCTTAAAATTGTTAACTCTGCCATGTGTTGTAGACACAGGTGATGAAAATCTCCTGCGGGTGGTTCACACATGTGTGCTTTTCCGCTACTACAGCATTAGTTGATAGCTTGCCTGTTTTCAAAACACCCCAAACACAGGGTGTTTTCACACATTCAGCTACAAGCATTGAGCTTTCCACACACACACACACAATATTATAAATGTATACACACAATTTAATTTATTTTATTTCATGCAGTTGTTTCTAGTCTGCCTTTCCCTCTGAAACTCAAGGTGGATTACACAGAATAAATCAATATAATCAACAGGATGGGGCATCCAAGAACAATGCCTTAGGATTTGGAATGCAGAAATCTGAAACACAATTGAAAACACATCTGAAACAAAGCATGTGCATTAAAATGACACATTAAGATGATGCACAAATTCCACAGTAAAAGCACACTACAGCAACAGACAATCAGACTTGTCATTCCCCCACTGTGGGATGGGGGGGTCCCCTGCCACCAGGGGTTGTTTCTCTACCACAAGTCAATGCCAGCGGGAAGGAGATGGCAGGAAACAGTGGGAGGGACATCAGTAGCATCCCGTCCCCCTGACATCACTCCCCATGTGTTCAGAAGTGACATCAACTTGTTGCTGGCAATGTCATTACATCACCCGTGACAGCTCCTGCCTCTGGAAAATTCACAGGCCCTGCCTGGCAACTCTACACAATACATATTATATACAATAGTAATAGTCCACAATCCCAATCCCTTTGACAAAGCATCTTTCGGAACCATTTTGTTACAATACTATCCTATTCCCTATGTTAAAAAGCCTTCCTGAATAATTCAGTTTTGCATAGTTTGTGGAAAGCCAAGAAAGTGGGAGTCTTCCTGACCTTTTCAAGCAGGCCATTTCATGTGTTGGAGGCCACAGTGGAGAAGACATGTGTACAGGCAGTTTTTTTGTTTGCCCATTTGCAGGGTGGCACCTGCAGAAGGCCCTGCTCAGATGAGTGAAGCTGTCATGGTGGAGTATAGAGGGGGAGGTCCAGATGAGGGTCCAGAGCACTGAAGGAGTTTATGTGTGATAGCCAATACCTTGAATTGAATGCAATAACTGATGGGCAGCCAATATATTGGTGAATTACCCTTGCTGAGACTCCTGCATGATGCATATCCATGTTGCTTCATGGATGTTCAGGGGTCTGAGCCATTTCCAAAGGGATATTGTTGAGCAGGAGAAGATACATAAGCAGCAACTAAACTTGCCAAGAGGATGAAGCATCTTCTTATGAAGAATGCTTGTGTGGCTGAGTCATTAGGAGAGATGGGGAAAAAGACAAATAAGACAATGTGGTCTGAAAACACCAGATGCATCTAAGGAGGTCAGGGTTTGGTCAGACTTGAAATCTGCAAATCTTATGAATCCCATCTCGAGTTCTGTGGTTTATGAAAGGTGAGATGTAAGTGTAATGAGCTTAAAATGATAAACAACGGAGAAACTTATTGTCTTATAATATTAGAACCTAGAGTTATCCTATAAAACCAATTAGCAGTCAGCTCTGGAGGAAATATTGCTTCATACAGCACTTCAACAAATGGAATTAATTACCTCCTTTTCCTTTATTGGCTGAGGGCTCCTCCCCCCCCCTCCTTTGGGAAAGAACCATAGGACCAGAGAGTTGGAAGGGGCCACAGGCCAACTAGTCCAAACAACCATCTAGTTCAACTCCCTGCTCAATGCAGGATCAGCCTAGAGCATCCCTGATAAGTGTTTATTCAGCTGCTGCTTAAAGACTGCCAGTGATGGGGAGCTCACCATCTCCCTAGGTAGTTAAACCCATTATTGCGAGTCCTCTCCTCTGCTGCCAATAAGAACAGCTCCCTACCCTCCTCTAAGTGACAGCCTTCTTATACTTAAAGAGAGCAATCATGTCCCCCCTCAACCTCCTTTTCTCCATACTGAACATTCCCAAGTCTCTCAGCCTTTCCTCATAGGGCTTGGTCTCCAGGCCCCTGATCATCCTCGTTGCTCTCTTCACCCATTCTATTTTATACACATCCTTTTTAAAGTGAGTCCTCCAGAACTACACATGGTACTCTAGGTGCAGAATGACCAATGCATTATATTGCAGGACTATGACATCTTGCAATTTGAATGTTATGTCTCTGTTGATACACCCCAAGATTGCATTAGCCTTTTTTGTCACTGCATCGCACTGGCTGCTCATATTTAACTTATCCATATCCCAAAATCTTATTCACACACACTGCTACCCAGAAATGTACCCCCCATCCGGGATGCATGTTCCTCATTTTTGTTATCCAGATGTAGAACTTGGCCCTTATCCTTGTTAAATTGCATTTTGTTCTCTTATGCCCACTTTTCCAGATCTCATTGAATTCTAACTCTATCTTCTGGCGTGTTTGCAGCTCCTCCCAATTCAGTGCTATCTGCAAATTTAATGAGTATCCCTCCACATCCTCATCCAGATCATTGATAAAAATATTTAAAAGTACTGGTCCCAGAACTGAACCCTGTGGCACCCCACTGAAAACTTCCATTCAGATGAAATGCCATTGACAACTACTCTTTGAGTGAGGTCCTCTAACCAGTACCCTATCCACCTAACAATCCTAGAGTCCAATCCACAGTCCTCAAGTTTACTCATCCGAATATCATGGGAAATCCTGTCAAAAGCATTACTGAAATCCTGCCAAACAACAACAGCATTCCCTCAACCCAGTAAGCTTGTCAGTCAATCAAAAAGGAGATGAGGTTGGTCTGGCAGGACCTGTTGGGGACAAATCCATGCTGGCTTTCCCAGATCACCAAGTTGTCCTTTAAATGCTCACAGACTGATACCTCTGAAATCTGCTCCAGTATCTTTCCTGGAACAGAGGTCAGACTGACTGACACAGGAGCAGGAAAATCATGAGACGTTCAGAGCCTCTACTGCTCAGCAATCAGTTCCAGGATCTTCCCACAGATACTGATTCTGAGCCATTGAAACAAGGGCTACTTCCCCAGCCTCCATGGAGCTTGAGGGAAGTTTCTCAGGACCCTGTGGATAACAAGGCTGGAGCTTCTGCTCCTCAGTATAGGAAAAGCAGGGTGCTGGTAATTGGAGATTCCTTGGTCAGAGGAGTAGAGCCCAAAGTGTGCCAACCAGATTTGTCATCTCGAGAAGTATGCATCTGTTGGGTACATGCATCCAGGATGTTACAGAAAGGATAGGAAGACTCGTCAAGCCCACAGATTATTATCCTTTCTTGCTGATCCATCTAGGAACAAATGATACTGCCTGGCACAACCCTGAATGTATTAAAAGAGACTATGTGGCTCTGGGTCAGAAGATGAAGGATCTGGGAAGGCAGGTTGTGTTTCTGTCTGTTCTTCCTGTTGAAAGCCATGGCTTAGGACATGAAAGAACAATACTTCAAATAAACAACTGGCTACATCAATGGTGTCATCAGGAAAGGTTTGGATTTCTGGACCATGACTTATGCTTTCGAGATAGTGGTCTTCTATCCGGAGATGGTTTGCATCTTATGAAGGTAGGGGAAAGAGTGTTTGGTAAGAGCCTAGCTAACCTAATACGGAGGGCTTTAAACTAAATTGTATGGGGGAGCGAGACAATAATTCAAAGCCTAGTATGACGCCAATAACAGGAGATAAGAATGCTAAAGCTTTGCAGAGAGTGGCTCATATGCTAGGTAATATTAACTTGCAAGTATGTATAGAAACAAAACCCTCAGAATGCATAAAACATGGATTCTGATGCCTCTACAATAATGCACAAAGTATGGGAAACAAACAGGAGGAACTGGAAGTCCTAAAACAGGAAGGAGACTATGACATAATAGGCCTTACTGAAACTTGGTGGGATGACACTCACAATTGGAATATTAGGATTGGGGTACAACTTATTTAAAAGGGACAGACAGGGCGGAAGTGTAGCATTATATGTGAAGGAGGCATGGCTTTTTTTGAGCAGGAATACACAGGAATGCAGTTCCAGTTGGCTTGGCATCAGGGGGTGTGGCCTAATGTGCAAATGAGTCCCTGCTGGGCATTTTCTAAAAAAGCCCTGTGCGAAACAATGGTGACATCAGGGGTGTGGCCTAATATGCAAATGAGTTCCTACACTTCGCCCCTGGAAGGAGGTATATACTTGTGAGGAAATATGTGAATCTGAGCATGGCAGCTCAGTTGAGAGTCTCTGGGTAAAAATAAAAGGAGTAAGAAATAACAGTGATATTATGGTGGGGGTCTGCTATAGACCACCAAGCCAGACAGAGGACTTGGATGAGATACTGCTACAGCAGACTGCAAAGTTCTCAAAGAGAAGGGACGCAGTGGTCATGGGAGATTTCAATTTACCCAGACATCTGTTGGCAGTCCAACTCTGCTAAAAATGAAAGGTCAAAAAAATTCCTGACTTGTCTTGCTGACAACTTCTTTTCACAGAAAGTGGAGAAAGAAACAAGGGGATCTGCTATCTTGGACTTGATTCTCACCAACAAGGAAGAACTGGTTGATGAGATGGAAATAGTGGGCACCCTATGCAGTAGTGACAATGTGATTTTGGAATTTACAGTCTTAGGAAAGAGAAAAGCTGTACATAGTCAGATATATAGGTTGGATTTCAGAAAGGAAAACTTTGACAAACTTAGAAATATGCTGGGTAAAATCCCATAGTCAGAAATACTTAAGCAGAAGGGAGATCAAGAAGGGTGGGAGTTACTTAAAAGTGAAATATTGAAAGCACAATCACAGATGATTTCTATGAGAAGAGAAAATAGGAGAAGCCTAAAGAAGCCAAGGTGGCTCCATAAAGAGCTCTCTAAAGACTTTAGAAAGAAAAAAAAGACTCATTTAGGAAATGGAAGTAAGGCCTTATAACCAAGGATGAATATAAAAACCAGGGCTTGTAGAGAAAGGGTTAGGAAAGCTAAAGCTCAGTATGAATTGTTTAGACTAGCAAAAGATGCTAAAAACAACAAAAAGGGTTCTTTTCTTACGTTCAAATAAGAAAAAGAGCAAGGAATAAATGTAAAGTACTGCATTTAGGTAGGAAAAATCCAATGCATAGTTATAGGATGGGGCAGACTTTTCTTGGTGGTACTATGTGTGAAAAGGATCTAGGGGTCTTAGTGGACCATACACTGAACATGAGTCAACAGTGTGATGCAGTGGCTAAAAAAGGCAAATGCAATTTTGGACTCTATTAGCAGAAGTATAGTGTCCAGATCATGCTAAGTGATGGTAACACTTTACTCTGCTCTGGTAAGACCTCATCTGGAGTATTGTGTTCAGTTTTGGGCACCACATTTTAAGAAGGATATAGACATGCTGGAAGGGGTCCAGAGAAGGATGACGAAGATGGTGAGGGGTCTGGAGACCAAGCCCTGTGAAGAAAAGTTGAAGCAGCTGGGTATGCTTAGCCTGGAGAGGAGGTGGCTGGGAGGTGATATGATGACCATCTTCAAGTACTTGAATGGCTGTCATATAGAGGATGGTGCAGAATTATTTTCTGTGGCCCCAGAAGGTAGGACCAATGGGTTGAAGTTAAATCAAAAGAGTTTCCAGCTCAACATTAGGAAGAACTTCCTGACAGTTAGAGTGGTTCCTCAGTGGAACAAGCTTTCTTGGGAGGTGGTGGGTTCTCCTTTCTTGGAGGTTTTTAAACAAAGGCTAGATAGCCATCTGACAGCAATGCTGATCCTGTGAACTTAGGGGGAGATATTTGTGAATTTCCTGCATTGTGCAGGGAGTTGGACTAGATGATCCTGGGATCCCTTCCAACTCTGAATCTATGATTGGCCTGGAGTTTCCTAGTTCATCCCTTGTCTCTTTTTTTGAAACATCTGCCCTCTTCCAGTCTTGTGCTATCTCTTCCATTCTCCCAAAGTTTTGGAAGATGATAGACAAAGGCTCTGCAAGGTCTCTAGAAAGTTCTTTGAGCACTCTTGGGTGCATACCATCTGGAAAGGTGCTTCTCAACTACTTCTCTGTCAATGTCAACCAGCAGCCCAGATGCTGCGCCTTGCCTACTACCATCTCTAGATGATCCTATTTTCTTGGGGGGGGGGGAAACTGAGGGAAAAAAAGGCATTAAGTCTTTCTACTTTATCTCTGTCAGAGTTTCTCCATTTTCACCCAACTGTTGGCCCCATGCCTCTTTTATCTTATGTTTACTCTTCTCATATCTGAAGATTCTCTTGTTATAGCAAGCCTCCTTGGCCAGCTTTAGCTCACTGTGAGCTTTGGCCTCTTTGATGACTGACCTACGGTGCCTAGCAACCCACAGATACACTTCTTCAGAGGTATGTCCTTGCCTCCATTTCTTGGACATTTTCTCCCCTCCCTTAGCACATAATGGAGTTCTCTGTTCATCCACACTGACTTTTTGGATCCCCGACCATGTTTCCTTCTTGTTAGAATAGCAGTGGCTTGAGCTTGCAAGAGCTCTTGTTTTAGGAGAGCCCACCCCTCACATGCTCCTTTTCCTTCCAGCAGTCTTGCGCATGGAATGATTCTCATCATGCCTCTGAGTTTATTAAAGTCTGCCCTACTGAAACCCAACATACGTGTGTGACTATAACCTTTCTTGGTAAAAGGATATGATCACTTCCCCCTAAGGTCTTCACCACCTTCACCCCATTTACCATCTCTTGCCTGTTGGCCAATATTAAGTCAAGTATGGCAGAGCCTTCATAGCTTCCTCCATCATTTGATTAAGGAAGCTGTTGGTCAAATAGGTCAGGAATGTTTGTGACTTGTGTATACTTCCAGAGTTTGTCTCCCAACACACATCAGGGAAGTTGAAGTCACCCATAACTACCAGGTCATGTTGTTTGGATACCCTGTCAAGCTGTGCAAGAAGGGCAGCATCCGCCTCCTCATCCTGGTCAGGAGGTCGGTAGCAGACTCCAGCCACAATACTTTTTCTCCTTCCTTACCTCACCCAGACACATTGCACATTGCACATACTTCTCCTGCAGTATTTCCTGACAAACAAACCCTTCCCTCACATACAGCATCACTTTGCCTCCTCTTTGACCCTTTCAGTTTTTCTTGAACAACTCATATTCATCCACTACTACATTCCAGTCACGGGACTCATCCCACCAAGTCTCTGTAATGCATACTAAATCATATTCCTCCATCTGTATTAGAAGCTCAACCTCTTCCTTCTTGTTGCCCTTTCCAGCACTAACAGGTGGAGGGGGAGAAACCTAAAAAATACAGCTTGCATTCATTATTAGTGGAAGGGAGCAAGAGTCCAGCAGCACCTTAACAAGTATCAAAATCTGAGCTTTCATGAGTCACTGCTCACTTCGTCAAATACTATGAGAAAAGAAAAATCTCAAGACACCAGCTGGGCATCTTGAGAAGCCAGTTTAGCCTCAGACTTGATGAGAATGATTATTAAAACATTGTAAGAATTGATAGTGATATCTGGACGGCTGTAATTCCATGTTACACCTCCTAATAAAGCAATAATGATAAATGGCTGACTTTAGCTAGCAGCCTCATTCAGTTGGAACAAGTTGGAATACCATGGAATTGTGGACTGTTGTGAATACTATTGATTGCTTAGGAAGGAGCAAATCTCTACTGAAATTGCAGATCTTTCTTGCACATCCATGTTTCATCATCTTTGGATGTGTTGAACTCTTTGCATCTGCATACCTTGAAAAGGATGTGGGGTGTGTTTATCTTGGAGTCAAGAATTGTTTGGGTTTGAAAACTGGACATTCTGATATGCCATTTGGAATTTTGTATTAATTGTATTGCATGTGTTTTGTATGAACTGAGCATTGAAGACAACAGATAACATTTCTAATTACTTATTTTCATTGAGTGAATTTATTAGTTTGCACTTAGTAATTTGGTTGCAAGTTTTTTTTTTGCTCATAGTCCCATTTTGCGGCTCCCTCTTGTGGTTAATTGTCACTTCTTCAGATTCAGCTAGAATGTGAGACCATCTGTCCTTATATCTTGGGGAGTGAAGTGATTTCAGATGCCAAATGAATAGCAGTCTTTGGTAACAAGAGAAGAAGCCAAGTCTTAATTCAGTCCAGGAGGATGTGTTCTCTTGAGTTTCATTATCAGCTGCAATTCAGCAGTCTCTCTTTCTAATCTCCCTTTGAAATCTCTTTTTAAGAGAACTGCTACACTTAGGTACTGAAAGGTTAAAATGTCCCACCACTGGTATTTTGAATGTTGTGGTTTCTAATAGCGATAAATAGAGTTAAGAGTCTTAAAGAAGAGTCCCGTGGCGCAGAGTGGTAAAGCTGCAGTACTGCAGTCAGAGCCTTCTGCTCACAACCTGAGTTCAATCCCAGCAGAAGCTGGTTCAGGTAGCCGGCTCCAGGTTGACGCAGCCTTCCATCCTTCCAAGGTCAGTAAAATGAGTACCCAGCTTGCTGGGGGGAAAGTGTAGATGACTAAGGAAGGCAATGGCAAACCACCCCATAAAAAATCTGCCGTGAAAACGTTGTGAAAGCAACGTCGCCCCCGAGTTGAAAACAACTGGTGCTTGCACAGGGGACTACCTTTACCTTTTTAGCATCTTAAAGACCAACAAAATTTGTGGCAGGGTATGAGCTTTCATGAGTCACTGCTCACTTCTTCAGGCTTTTCTCTGTTTATTCTTTGCATCCTCCTGGACTGAATACTCCTGTACCAAATTAAGAACTAGGTTTCCTGTCCCATTGAAAGCCAGTTTAGTGTAGTGGTTAAATGTGCGGACTCTTATCTGGGAGAACCGAGTTTGACTCCCCACTCCTCCACTTGCAGCTGATGGAATGGCCTTGGGTCAGCCATAGCTCAGATGGACACAAGGTACTTCTTTTGGAAGGCCAGTTTGGTGTAGTGGTTAAGAGTGCGGACTCTTATTTGAGAGAACCAACTTTGATTCCCCACTCCTCCACTTGCAGCTGCTGGAATGGCCTTGGGTCAGCCATAGCTCTGGCTGTCCTTGAAAGGGCAGCTTCTGAGAGAGCTCTCTCAGCCCCACCTACCTCACAGGGTATTTGTTGTGGGGGAGGAAGTTAAAGGAGATTGTGAGCCGCTCTGAGACTCTGAGTGGAGGGCGGAATATAAACCCAATGTCTTCTTCATTTCCAATGCTGATATCTCCACACCTACTACCCTCTGCAAAAAAGAAAAGAAAAGAAAAGGTAAAGGTAGTCCCCTGTGCAAGCACCAGTCATTTCTGACTCTGGGGTGATGCTGCATCATGATGTTTTCATGGCAGACTTTTTACGGGGTGGTTTGCCATTGCCTTCCCCACTCATCTACACTTTTGCCCCAGCAAGCTGGATACTCATTTTACCGACCGTGGAAGGATGGAAGGCTGAACCAACTTGAGCCGGCTACCTGAACCCAGCTTCCACCAGGATCAAACTCAGATCGTGAGCAGAGCTTGAACTGCAGTACTGCAGTTTACCACCCTGCGCCACAGGGCTCATACTGCCTTCTGCGTATCATACCTAATCTAATCAAGCCTGCTATTGGCGAACTATCAGCCAGTGTCAAACCTACCTTTTTTGGGTAAGGTCATAGAGCGGGCTGTAGCTTCTCAGTTACAGGGGTTCCTGGATGACACTTCGGCACTGGATGCGTTTCATTTCCGGCTTCCACCCGGGTCATGGGGCGGAAACGGTTCTGGTTGCCCTCATATATGACCTCCTGCAGCATCTGGACCAAGGAAGCTCAGCGGTGCTGTTATTAGATCTGTCAGCCGCATTCGATACGGTTGACCGTTAGCTACTGACTAGCCACCTTGCTGACGTGGGGATTCGGGGTTCCGCCTTGCAATGGCTGGCCTCTTTCCTCCAAGGTCGGGGACAAAGGGTGGTGATAGGGGAGGAATCATCCCAGAGACACCCACTTATATGTGGTGTGCCGGAAGGGGCGGTTCTATCCCCGATGTTATTTAACATCTATATGTGCCCCCTTGCCCAGATTGTTGGGAGCTACAGGCTTGGGTGCCATCAATATGAGGATGACACCCAGCTCTATCTGTTGATGGGTGGCCAGTCCAGCTGTACCCCAGAAAACTTAGACCTGGCATCCTGGCTCAGGCTGAGTCAACTGAAGCTGAATCCGACAAAGACGGAGGTTCTCTATCTGAGTTGAGGTGGTCCAAGAAAGGAGATTCCCTTGCCGGCCTTTGATGGGGTGCCGTTGATACCAGCCCTAAGGTCAGGAGCCTGGTATTGACATTTAAAGCCCTATATGGCCAAGGACCTGTCTATCTAAGAGACTGCCTTTCCCCATATATTCCCCAGAGAGCACTGCGTCCAGGAAGTCAACATCTATTATCCATCCCTGGACCAAGGGAGGTCAGGTTATGCTCTACATGGGTGAGTGCCTTCTTGGTGGCAGCGCCTATTTTATGCAATGCACTTCCAGAGGCCACGAGAGCCTTGAGGGATCTCTCCCAATTCTGCAGGGCCTGTAAAACCGACCCTTTTTGGCAGACCTACAGTAATTAACGCAGGAGGAGCTGCCACTGTTGTCGCTGAATGTTACCATCCATCTATAAGACACCTAATAGAGAGCAATTACAGAGAATTAAGAACAAAGCAGGAGTCAATTTGCGCTTTTAAGACCAACTAAAGTTTTATTTAGAACGTAAGCTTTCATGTGCTCTCTAAGCACACTTCATCAGACGAGGAGATTAAGAACTAAAATGAAACCAGACCCCCTATGTAGGAAATTTTATAGCACCATTTTTAAGTCTAAATAATCCATTGTTATATGTGCTTTGATTTTATAATTATAAGGTATTGTTATTGTTTGCATTATGACTGTGAACCGCCCAGAGTCCACATGGAGTGGGCAGCATATAAATTTTAAAATAAATAAATAAAATAAATAAATTGCCATTTGGCATTTGAAATTATCTTCATAATGTTTATCTCTTGTACCTTGCATTACACTTTATGGCGCACACAGGCCTGTAGCCAGAAAGTTTCAGTTGCGGGGGCCCACAGGAAAAAAATTTGGATGGAGGGCCCCCCACCGGCAGCCCCCACTCTCTCCACCACCACTTTTCTCCCCCTGGCTCTGGAGGCCCCGCCCCCCTCCACACAGCACCTCTCCCTCCCTACACCCATTTACTCACCCACCAACCAGGCGAAAGAGTAAACAGCAGGCTCCTGGGGCTCTTGCAAGGTGCCTCCCCCCCGCTGATCACATGACCGGCAGAAAAAGCTGCTCTGAAGCCGGCTTTCCAAAGCGATCAGCAAGTTCAGCACTGGCCGCCCCAGAGCTGAACTTGCTGATCACTCTGGAAAGCCAGTTTCAGAGCAGCTTTTTCTGCCAATCATGTGATTGGCAGAAGGGGTGCCTTACAAGAGCCCCAGGAGCCTGCTCTTTACACTTTTGCCCGGTTTTGGATGAGTGGGTGGGTGGGTGAGTGGGAGGGAGGTGGAGGTTTTGCACGGAGGGGGGTGGGGCCGCCAGAGCTGCGTGGACAAAAGTGGCATTGGGGGCCAGGGAAAGGACGGGCCACAAGGGTCCGAGAGGGGTTGGGTGGGGGGCCATTCCCCCCTCGCCCTCCATGGCTACGGGCCTGGGCACACATGACCTGGCCCAACTAAGTGACATTTATGTCAGATCTAGCCCTTATAACAAACAAATTACACACCTCTGAGAAATAAAGATTTATCAATGGCTAGTAACTATGGTAGATACATAAAACCCCCATATTCAGAAGCAGTATACCCTTGAATACCAGAAGTTCTCGGGAATCAAGCAATAGATAGGCTTTGGCTTTGCACAGGGTTTGATAACATCTCAGTGACATCTAACTGGTCACTGCTGAAGATATAGTGCTCCACTAGATGAGCCACTAGGTCTGATCTGATAAAGCAATAAGTGTGACTTACAGCTAGTACAAGCTGGGAACAAGAATGTCATTTGTAAATAAGCTTAGCTCTGTTGCAGCTGACCATATTTTACCCAAGGCTTATTATTGTTCAGTTTGCCAGGTTCAATGGAGGAAAACATTTCATACTAGTAGGAGAAATATGTTTAGTAACAATATTTCAAGATCAATTTCTGTTTCTCCATAATTAAAATTCAGTTAAGTATCCTCAATAGATTCAGTCTGTCCTGGAAAAAAAACCAGATGCTTCTGGCAGGAGACAGGGCCTCAAGAGAAAGACAAGTCCTCTTTCCAAAAACACACAGAGAGGAAGCCCTACAACAAGAGCATCCTCCATGATGGATTTTACATGGGACTTTTGCAGCTAGGATATGAAATGTACCATTTCTCATTTCAAAAGCAGCAGATCTGTCCAAAGGCCTTCACAGTTCAGTGTTCTGTTGATAAATATCCCCGAGCAAGTTATCTGACAGAGCTAAGCAAAGATTGGGGGCTTATTAGCTGAATAAATGCTATTATATTGCCTTTTGCTGTGCCAAAGCATTTCTAGCTCAACTAAGTTAATCTTTTGCTACTTTTGTGTGTTTGTTGATAAGCTCTTTTGAACATTGGGAAGGAGGTGGGGGATGGCAGTGGATGACATTACATCATTCTTGCAGAGACTTAAGACAGCAGGGTCCTTCTTCTGAGGCTTGCCAACTTTGGCAGCATTGCTTGCACGTTGGTGCTTAACAAGGAGACAGAGAGAGTAGCCAGCTGCCTATCTGTCTGTCCCACTGTATTCTTTAGAAGCGCTCACGTTGCTTGTCATCTTGTCAAACCTGACACTGTGGGATGCAGTGTTTGGGCAAATTAACACAGGCACAAACACACAAAATGAAAGCAAACTGCTCTAGTCTCTTGGGCATTAGCTGCTGTCAGATTCAGCAAGCAAATACCCAGCAGCCAGACTTTTATATGCAGACAGAGTTGTGGGGGTGTAGTGAGTAGGAGGATTTGCTTTTGATTCTGATGCCTTGAAAGCTGCTTTGGGTTTCCCCCCTCTCCTAAAGATTCTATTCTTGCTCTAAGGTCTAGTTCTTACTGAGGAGGTAAGCCAGTGTCCAAGCTAGACTGCTTCAGACTGCAAGTGAAGGCTCACATGACAACATTTCTCCATACAAAAATAAATTCCCTTATAGTAAACCAAAGGGATTTCAGCCTTGCCTTCTCCCTGACATGCTAGATTTCTGTGTTTTATTCAGAAGTAGCCAATCATGTAAAAGGCCACAAGAGCTTTCATGTTCCTTAATGTCCTGGCATCTCTCTCCAGCCTAGGGAATGTGACTCTTTTGAGAGGGACAAACAGAGACAGAGAGCTTTTCAGTTTTGAGCTGAGTGAATGAGGTGTTTATAGATTCACATACTTCTTTCCTGGGAATCATTAATTCAGGATCAACAGCTTTGCTACAGGCTGTAGGAATGCTTGCTTCCACTATGCTCTGACTGCATATGTGTAGATGAAACTTTTTAAAAAATAGAATAATGTTCAACTCCCCCCCCCCAAAAAAAAACAGCCTAGGCCAGCTTATAATAAACATAAATAAAACTTCAGATGGATAGCTGTGTTAAGTCTATAGCAGTAGAACATGTCCAGTAGCATTATAAACACTAACAACACTTTACAGAGTATAAGCTTTTATGAGTCAAAGCTCATTTCAACAGATACAGTCTGATATACCATGGAAAATGTTGATGGTCTTTAAGGTGGTACTGGGCTCAAATAAATCTGATTATAATTGTTATAATACAAGTTATTTTCCTCCAAAAAAGATGACACACTTACAAAGGTTATACACTAAACTAGGTTATACACTAAACTAGCTCTAACTTGTACTGGTCTTGTTTTCTTGAAAGCACACATAGCAAAGTTTTCCTTTCAGTTAAATATATTGCCATACCTCTCCAGTTTACTCTGTCATTCATAAGAAACTAGGCCATACAGTACAGTCCCTGGGCTTCTCACCTCTTGAGTAAGTAAGGAGTACATAAGTGTATGCATTTTGCCAAGAAAAACAGAACTTGACACATCTGGATTCTAGTCTAGCAGCACCTTAGAGACCAACTACATTTTTGAGGTATAAGCTTTTGAAAGTCAAAACTCCCTTTGTCAGATACAGTTGAAGCATGTGCCTCCCCATTCTCAACTTCCAGGTTGTATGCATTTTTACAGAGACTGGTATCCCAATATAAGATGAGAGGCAAACCCCTGGAGCCTCTGCCTTAGGGTTGCCAACTGGCTGTTAGGGTTGCTCACTCCAGGTTGGGAAATTCCTGATACAGTCTGGAGATGGTGGAGTTTGGAGAGGGGAGAGACCTCAGTGGATGCCACAGAGTCCACCCTCCAAACAGCCATTTTCTCCAGGGAAACTGGCTTATGTTGTCCAGAAACCAGTTGTAATTCCTGGAGATATTCAGGCCTCACCTCAAGGCTGAGAATAGATTTTTAAAGTAGAGTTAGTGTTCCAGTCTTTTGCGTAGAGCATTTGCCAGCCTACTCCAGAAGGCTTTTGCATCTAGTTATAGAAGAGGTACAGGATTGGTTTGCTCAAAATTATACACTTAAATGGCATTGAGCATTCCACTGTCAAAAAGGAATGGCTTGCTCTAAATTTAAAAATAAATAAATAAAAATTGTAGAGAGTATGAAAGCATTTTTGCCATCAAAAGGAACGGCTTGCTTCTAATAAAAATATTGCAGAGAGCAATTGGAAAATATTGCAGAGAGCCAGCAAACTCCAGAAGGGTTTTGCATCTGGTTAAAGAAGTTTGGACTGGCTTAAGCTCCTTATATAATTAGTGTCATTGAGCAGATGAGAGAACTTGAAGTAAAAGATGTTGCAGAAGAGTATTAACATTGAGCTGTTACAAGAGACTGGTAACCCTGGAAGAAATAGGGACTACTCCTGAGGAAGTTCATTGATGAAATGAGCCTATATCCAGGTGCTCATTGGACCTTTCTTGTAATATTGTTATGTGAGAATGGACTTTTCTTGTAATACTGTTATGTGAATGGATATTTCTAGTGTAGTTGTAATGTATAAAAAGATTATATGATTCTAAAAAGGGTTTTCTTAAATGGTTTTACTAAACATTGTTAGCCAGTGCATCACAGTGTTTCTCTTATTGTCTGTAATATGAACTGTGATCCCAGTTTGTTGGTTATACTCACCTCAAGCCTGGCAACCTTATGTCTGACTGGCAGTGGCTAAGAAAGCAGCAATGTGTGCACCCTTAGAAATACTAGATTCCTCCAGTTCCCCAGAGGATATAGCAGCTTTGGAGGGGAGACTCTATGGCATTACGTCCCCACTAAGTGCCCTTGCCTCTTCAAGCTCCTTCCCTAGGCAATGCTCTCAAATTTCCAGGAATTTCCCAAGATGGTGTTGGCAAAGGCAACCCTCAGATAACTTCTTACACTGCTGAGCTTTGCCCTTAATATGTAGACTGTTCAGTGGGTCTTCCTCTCCTGAAAAAACCAGCTGGTACTCAAGGCTCCCCACAGCAATGACTTTAACAGTTTGGGTGGATCTCCTGAACTCACCTTCTCAGTCATACAAAGTCGCTTTTTCATTCAACAAACAGCCATAGGAAATGGCTTCCACTTATTTGCATGGCTGTACCAGTGGACCTATGCCAGCAAGATAATTTGCACTAATTGGCACCCTTGTAGCAGGCTCAGTGGGGAAGATGAGGACAGAATGGGCTATGAAGCCTGAACCAGAGTTCCTACAAAAGGAGGAGGAAAAGAAATGAAAAGGAGTCTAAGAGACAGATGGGAGGAAATGAGCAAAGAATAGGGAGTGAAAGAAGGTGCAGCAGATGGGAACCACAGGGAGGGGACAAATAAGGCTGCAGGTTTTGGTGAGAAAGGGAGGGGGAAATGGGCTAGGGCAGAGGAGAAAGATTGACTTTGGGGGAGAGGAGAAAATTAGTGGCAAGAGGGTAGGAGAAAGGGATTAACATGAGCAGGAAGTTGCGGATACCTGCTTATCTAGTGGTTCTTTCTCTATTGAGCATTCTGCACACATAGTCTTTTGTCCTGCTCTTGGTAATGAAGAAAAACCAGAATTTGGGCTACAAATGAGTTAACCTCCCCCCTCCCCAGGTCTTGCCCTCTGAGTGTTTCTTAAGCTGCAGCCCCTGTGCCAGAGCAGTTTTGATCCTGCCGCTGCCTCCACCCATCGCTGGTGTGTGAGCTGAAGGTATTATTAGGATGCTTTAGTTCATGGGTTCTGGCTCTCTGCGGTTTCCATGGCAACCAATCCAATTCAGCCCCCATTCTGTTTAGCTACAGCAACTCTCTAGAGGTTTCTTGAGAAAATGTGTTTGTCAAAACAATTTTATTTCTCCCCCTTTGGGTCCTGCTTAGCGACAGCCCCAGTTAAAGATGCAGGAGGTGGTTTTGTGTCGTTGCCTTGTAAAATGTGCATTGCGTTGGGATCCATTTTGCCTGTGCCACAAGAGACAATAAAATCTTTGCTTTTCTTGGCAGGAGAATCCAACAGGCCAAGCCAGTGCTATTGCAAGTGAATTACCATAAAAGTAGACTGGAGACTGAGCCTCCACCCCCACCCCACCTCAGACCTTTAAATGTGACAGATACCTGTGTGTGTAAATGACTGTGGGATGTGTGTGCATGGGGGCTTATTCACACTTGTGGCAAATTAGTTCTTGACTGAAGAGTTGCTGAAGGGTTTCCCCCCACTTACTCCTTAGTTATGCATATGCTAATGTGACTAGACAAGAGTTAGCTAATCATTGCTTACAAACTATTTCATAATATTCCTGTGATGGACAGGGTAGGTTCCACATCTCCCTAAGAGTACCAATGAGAGTTGACAGAATGTTGGGAGGGAGAGTGAGAAAACAACTGTAAAATTAGACTGGAGACTGCCGTTAAGAACAGAGTTGATCCGTGCAGAAGAGCTGTTAGAACAAGCTGAAAGTAGTAAATTTGTAACTGAAGGATCCCAGTTGTAGGAACGCAACCTTGGTTAAAAAGTTCAGTGGAAGCAAAACATTGTCACTTACACGTTACTTTCCTCAGTACCATAAATAAAAGTTAACCCCATAGGTGTGTGTCTAAGGGAAAGAAGAACACACAATATTTAATATCGTGGTCTATACATATATGATAGGATATGAATAAATGTTGGCAGCATGTGAATGGAACAGTGTTTGAGCCCCGACCCCACTAACTCTGTGTGAATGAGAGCTTGATATTAAAGGGGGCTGGGCTACCCTGGCTGTGGGTGTCTCTGGGAGTGAGAGAAAGGACCTGAAGCACGACGTGGTCCTGGTTCTCTGTATATTTTAAAAGAGACAAGAAGGGTGGTTGCAGGGCTTTTTTTTTGTAGCAGGAACACCTTTGCATATTAGGCCACACACCCCTTATGTAGCCAATCCCCGAAGAGCTTACAGGGACTACTGTAAGCTCCAGGAGGACTGACTACATAAGGGGTGTGTGGCCTAATATATAAAGGAGTTCCTGCTGCAAAAAAAGCCCTGGTGGTGAGTGTGACATCCTGACCTACATGTGATTCATAACCTGAGAGGTTTAAAAGGGTGGTAAGCACTCTGTGTGAGTGGAGAAGGGACATCACAATTCTATTCTCTGCAATCCCCTTCCAAAACCCATCTTCTGCTCCACTCATTTTCTTTTACTAATTCTGTTTTCTTGCCTTTCTTCTCTTTTTCTTCTCCTTGCCCCTCCTTCTTATATGTATTTCTTTCTTTATATGTATTTAATTTCTTTCATCACACTTTCATCTTCTAGTGTTTTTATATCCTCCTTACTCCTTTATTTGCACAGCAGAATTCACCTTGAGATCTCCTATTGACTATCTTATAACAAAAGGGAAAGATTATTGTTTTTCTTAGAATAGTTTTTCCCCTTCAGAGTTAAATTACAAGTTTACTGGAACTACCCAAGAAGATACTTCTACACTTTGTCTAGCGTACAACAGCAGGCTCTGTTCAGCAGTTAACCATGTACTTGGCTTTTTAAGGCTGATTGTGTGCACCCTTACTAAAGTAAGACCCATTAAAACCAGTGGGACTGTCTTCCAAGTAAACATACATCCACTCCCAAAAAGATTCCTCATTCAACTGACCTATAATTTCTCACAAATATTCCTCCAATGGTACAGCACTGTGTTTGCCACAGCTGTTGTGCTGGCTGCTAAGTTATCAAAAGCCTATCCTTCTTGCTAAGCACTTTCAGAAATTCAGCCATTGATTTTGGATTGTTCCTATCTGATGTGTAAGTATACAAAAAAGACCCTGTCATTTAACTACAAATATTGTTGCAACCCAGACATCAACACCCACAAAAAATGAAATCCAGATTGGGACAGCCATAACTCATTCGTTCCCCTTTACTTCCTGGTCACATTAGCTTTTCCATATTCTAGTTTAGGTTATTTTTAAGAAGTGCACAATTTAGTTGATCAGTCATTTTGTTTAAAAAGGGACTCTTGATCATTTGGGCAGCAGATGTTTTACAAATCAGTAATTATTTTTAATATGGAAGGAAAGGAAAGGTCCCCTGTGCAAGCACCAGTTGTTTCCAGCAGTTACTAAAACTATGGGTGGAAGGTGTTGGAAATATATATCTGTTCTGTATGTCCTTTGTAATGTTCTAAAGTTCTAGTCATTATAGGGTTAACACTGGACCTGGTTCCCTATTGTCTGCATGACCTACGAAGAAGATACTGATTGCTGTCAATCAAGGTCTAGAAGCAGCAAAACCTGTTTTGTCTGTTTGGTCAGTTAGTCAGGTGACTTCCTTTGTTCAGGCAGAGAGGTCAAGAAGAAGGAGGAAGTAGCCTCCATTAAGCACATGATCTTCTATAGTGTTTGTTATTTTCACCTCCCAGTACCCTTTCCTTGTAGAAATAAATATGTTTTTGCTTTTTCATGTTAAATGCCTCTCAATGATTATTTGATCCAGTGAGCCATCGAACTGTTTGCGATAAAGAAATAGAATTGCAAACAGAATCTCCCTAAAAAAATTGATAGCAGATCAGATGGTTCTTGGTTTTTGGTTTTTGCCATCAAACTGGTAGTTTATAGCATGGACTGTTTTTTTTTTTTTTAACTCTAAATGATTTTTAATCTGGATTGCCTTTGAGAGCATTTAGAAAGCAACAGGCAAAAGCTGCTATGCGGTGCAGACAAGAAATTAAACCCTTTTTCTGTGGATTACGTCGGGGACCTTGGAAGAGCCTTGCTGCAACCATACGTACACATTCAGCCACCTTTTCTCTCCAGTGAGGAAGGAAGAATCTTTAACCCTGCCCTGCCTGATTGCTGTAAAAATGTCGAGCCCAGAGAGAGGAGCCACTGGACCTTCTGTTTCCACGTGTTCAGGAACAACCACTGTAAATCTTTGTTTTGGTACCGTGAGTAACCTACCAGTGATAGAATTTAGTACCCTGAAGTTAACTAAGAATAATTTCTCATTCTGGCTCTTGCTCCTAATGCAAAGACTTTCGCTCCTAATGCAAAGAGTTTTGTCTGAAAATCCCCTTGAGAAAGAGCAAGAAAAATCAAATTTTTAAACAGCTAATGGTTTTGCAAAAACTCTCATTTTAGAGTCTATTGAGGCATATGAAATTCCTGAATTGTGCACTCTTAAAAATGCAAAAGAAATGCTTGAATGCCTTAAAGATAAATATAATAAAACTCCCACAAGCATTATTCATGATTTAAAGGGCAAAATATTTGGTTTTCAAGTGCAAGAAGGGGAGAAAGTGACTAAACGTCTGAAGGAACTTATGTGCATGCAATCCAAACTACAGGAGCTTGGTGAGGCTATTGTAAAAAGAGACTTAATCTCAACTATATTGAAAGCTCTACCCAGTACTTACAAGCCAATTAAGATGATTTTGAGACTGCAAAAAGATTTGAGTCTGGAAGGCCTGTTAAATGCTATCAAGGAGGAAGCAGCCTCCAGATCTGGGGACAAGGACACTGAACTGTCTGATTCTCTGTCTGCTTTAAGCCTGAAACTCCAGTATAGGAATAAGTCAAAAAGAGATATAATATGCCATAGATGTAGGCAAAAAGGCCATATCACAAGATATTGTAATAATTGTGATGCTGCTACTGAACAAAGGAATAGCAATGTTAAAGCACATGTTTCAGATGAGGGAACACGGGCGCCATCTCGCGGCCATAGAAATAATAGCAGCCAGAAATTTTTAAACCAGAAATTTCCCAAGCCACATGGCCCATGTGGGAACAAAGAAAAGAACAGAGAAAGTACTGTGCATGTTAATAATGTGAATTTTATTGGTGAAAGAGGAAGATTTTTTTATTAATAGTGGATCTTATATGCATATTTGTCGATATAAAAACATGTTTTCAGCGTTGGATGAAAGTCAGAGACCTGAAATGATAGGTGCCAACAAGAAACCCTTACAAGTTCTTGGTGTGGGTGAGATCAAAATGAAATTGCTTACCGCTGATGGAGATTTAATGACAGTAAGACTGAAAAATGTAGCTTATGCACCTGAATCAATTGAGAATTTACTTTCAAGCCAAGTGCTTATCAGAAATAATTATGCTGTATATCTTGATAAAGGAAATGATGGTGAAATTATTCAGAAGAATTCTGGAATTAGTTTTAAACCGGATGAAAGAAATGGAGCTCATTATATTATGGACTTAAGTGAAAGGTCAGATGCTGTTGATGTTGTGGAAAAGACTGTTTGCCAGACTGAAGGCAGAAAGTGTGACCATAGGAGATGTGTTTATGCTTGGCATGTAAAGTTAGCACACAGAAGCATGCAGAGTGTTGAGAAGTTGCTAAAGGATTGTGGACTTGATGTTGTGCATTGTGATAAATCCAAGGAAAGATGTGATGTTTGTCTGAGAGCAAAAGGAACTGCACCTTGTTTCAGTGGAAAAAGTAGTGTGCATAATGAAAGGTTTTTGGATACAATATTCAGTGATGTTGTAGGGCCAATAAAAGCTTCGACTGGGAGAAATAAATTTTTCTCAGTATTCACAGAGGCAAAGACAAAATATAGCACTGTCCATATGCTCAAATCAAAAGATGAGACTCTTGATAAATTTAAAGAATATGTTGCCATGGTTAAAAACAGATTTGGGCATGTACCTCAAAGCTTGATGACAGATGGAGGTGGCGAATATTGCAATACTGAGTTTAAGAAGTTTCTGAAAGCAGAAGGGATTGAACATAAAGTGACTGTCCCATACACTCCACAGCAGAATGGGAGTGCAGAGAGACTTAACCGTGTGTTACAGGAAATGACCAGAGCAATGCTCATGCATTCTGGATTACCTAAAGGCCTGTGGGCTGAAGGTGTAAATACAGCAGTTTATATTCACAATAGAATACCTTCAAAAGTAACAGGAATTACTCCATTCCAGGCTTGGTTTGGCAAGAAGCCAGGATTTAAGCATATTAAAACTTTTGGAGCAAAAGCCTATGGATATGTTCCTAGAGAAAACAGAGAGAAGTTTGATGCAAGGACTGAGATTGGATTCATAGTAGGATATCCCTCAGTGGGAAAAGGCTACAGAGTCTATGATCCAAAGCTGAGTAAGACCAAACATTGTAAAGTTGTGTTTTTGGATGACAGTAATTTGCCTAGAGCATTCTGTGTACCTGAATCTGATCCTGAGGTTAATGATGATGCTTCTGAAGATTGGTGTAGCTGGTTACCTGTAGTAACCACCAGTGAACTGGCAGATCTACCTTCTGAAGACTCTACTGAACCAGAAGGGGAAATGGGGACCATACCGCAGGGAGCAACAGAACCTCCACTCTTTTTAAGACGATCAGAAAGGAGCACGAAAGGACAACCACCACAGAAATATGGATACTGTGACACTGTGAGATCTATAGAGACTGTGAAACCTAAAGATGAACCCAAGAGCTGGAAACATGTGTGTGATCTACCTAATGAAGAAAGGGAGAAATGGATTCAAGCAATGGAACAAGAGATACTATCCATTTATGAAAAAAATGTATGGACTCTTACAAAGTTACCTGCAGGAAGAAAGCCTGTTGGATGCAAATGGGTCTACAAAATAAAGTACAAAGATGATGGAACTATAGACTTGTACAAAGCAAAGCTAGTAGCCAAAGGCTATGCACAAGAATTTGGAACTGATTATTCTGAGACTTTTGCACCAGTTATCAATAGTGCTACACTTAAAACACTACTGAGTGTGGCATCACCTAGAAATATGCTTGTAGAACACCTAGACATTAAGACAGCGTTTCTTAATGGTGAGTTATCAGAGGAAATCTATATGGAAATACCTGAAGGTTTTCAAGTCCCTGGAAAGGAGAACTACGTTTTCAAACTCAACAAAGGACTGTATGGTTTGGAACAGGCCGCAAAAAGTTGGTATGACAAAATAACTGGACTACTACAGCAACAAGGATTTGAGCAAGGGAAAGCTGAACCCTGCATGTACACTAGACTTAAAGATGGAGAATATCAATATATCCTGGTTTACGTTGACGATTTGGTTGTGAGCTGCAAGAACAAAGAGGACATTAAGGACATTGTTGAAAAGCTGAACAAAGAGGTTGAAGTCAAAAGACTTGGAGATATTAAACACTATCTAGGAATACAGATTGAGAGACTCGAGGATGGAACCTTTCAACTATGCCAAAGACGAAAGATTATGGACTTTATAGAATCTCTTGGCATGAGAGACTGTAAAGAATATAAGATACCTCTTGAACCTGCATACCTGAGCGTTCAGGGTGGTCAACCACTCAAAAACATTGGAGAGTACAAAGAAGCTATAGGAAAACTCCTGTACCTGAGTAAAACTACCAGACCTGATATAACAGCTGCTGTCTGAATACTGAGCAGAAAAGTAAGTTCGCCTAATCACCATGATTGGAATGCAGTAAAGAAACTTGCCAGATACTTAAAAGAGACTGATCATTGAACCTTCTGAGAATCCCAGACTAGTTGGATACATGGATGCCAACTATGCAGAAGAATCGTGCAATTACAGATCAACCAGTGGATATTTGTTCTTCTATGGAAATGGACTTGTAGAATGGACTAGCAGAAAGCAGACTGTAGTGACACAATCTACAGCAGAAGCTGAGTGTGTGTCAGCAACCAGTGCATGCAGTGAACTTGAATGCATTTTTCATCTGCTGAAAGACTTCAAGATAAAAGAACCTGTACCTATTGTAATGTTTGAAGATAACCAAGCGTGTATTGCTATATGTAAAGAGGAAAGTAGAACAGCCAGAAGTAGATCTATTGGTATGAAATGTGAGCTAGTGAAAGATCTACACCAGAAGGCGCTGATTAAGATAGAATATTGTTGTACAAATGCTATGGTAGCTGATATACTTACAAAGTCATTACCTTGTGCTAGATTTGAACGTTTATGTGAAATGATAAATCTAGTTGATGTGAATGTTACAGTGAATAATGAGTAATGGCTATTGAATGTATATGACTTTGACATTAGACATTGAGAAGGGGTGTTGGAAATATGTATCTGTTCTGAATGTCCTTTGCAATGTTCTAAAATTCCAGTCATTATAGGGCTAACACTGTGCCTGATTCCCTATTGTATGCATGACCTAGGAAGAAGCTACTGACTGCTGTCAATCAAGGTCTAGAAGCGGCAAAACCTGTTTTGTCTGTTTGGTCAGTTAGTCAGGTGACTTCCTTTGTTCAGGCAGAGAGGTCAAGAAGAGGGAGGAAGTAGCTTCCATTAAGCACATGATCTTCTAGTGTAAGCATGTAGTTCTATAGTGTTTGTTATTTTCACCTCCCAGTACACTTTCCCTGTAGAAAAAAAATATGTTTTTGTTTTTCATGTTAAATGCCTTTCAATGATTATTTGATCCAGTGATCCATCAAACTGTTTGATATAAAGAAATAGAATTGCAAACAGAATTTCCCTAACAGAAGGTACCATATTAGAGAAGGAAGTCTTCCTCCTCTTTCATGTGCAGGGAATGTCTCTTCTAAGGTCTCTAGACACACAAGTAAATAAATAAATACATGTGATGTTGGCAAGGCAAAAGCACTTGTTCATGGGACTTTGTGCTTATCTAGTATGGTGTTTATGCTGGACTGCTACCCCTGCAAACCAGGTACACATGTTTAGAATGCCAAAATTCCATAGCTCATGTGAGTGATGTGCCAAATGCAAATGAAATGTGTCACTCATTGGGCAAATATCAACCAAGTTTAAATGAAACACTATGTATATGCAAAGACCCCACTGGAAAAAGCTTTTACCTTGCCAGTATCTTGTTTAAATCAGACCTCCCATAAGTGCATATTAAGGATATTTGTTCACTAACTAAAACCTAAGCTTGTTTTCTTTAGGACAATGGCTTGAAACCAGTGCCAGGGTTTCTAGGGTGGGGCGTGTGCTGCTTGGGAGGTGCTCAGAGCTGGCCCTTCCTTGCCTCCATGCACCTGCTGCCCCCACTAAGCCCCTTCCATTTCTGCTGCCTTCCCATGCAGCAGCGAGGGCAAGCACAGCAGCAGCAGGGCACACAACAAGGGAGGGCCAGCTCCAAGCATGTGCTGAAGCACAGACCCAGGAAGGCTAAGCAGGGGAGGGTGGCATGTGCACTGGGAGGTGCTTGGAGCTTGCCCTCCCTTGCTGTGGCATACCCACTGCAGTGCCACCCTGTCGCCCCAGCTCAGCCGCTTCCCCGGTGCCACCCGGGAAGGTGGCAAGGCAGTCTGGGGAAGGGGGACTGGGGTGGTGGGGTGCCCACTGCCTGCCCCTGAAGCCAGGTGGTGCCCTAGGTGGTCATTTACCTGGCCTACTAGGTTGTGCCAGCTTTGCTTGAAACTTTTGTAACTTCATGCAGATGTAATCATTTGATCAATCAACCCAAAATCACACACTTATTTAATTGAGCGGCAATTCTATTTTCAAAATCACTATAGAACTAAAAATTAAATACACACACACAATTCTACCACATATAACACAACTCTAAAACAACCCCAAACACACACATGAAAGAAGCTCTTACAGGAACAGTGCAATCTTAAACTGATTTATGCCCTTCTAAACCCACAGTCTTCAATGGATTTAGAATGCTATATTTCTGCTAAGGAATGGTACTAGGGATGGTACATGCAGCTTCATCTTCAGGCAACACCATGCTTGCAAATAAAGTTTCCATTTCTACAAACAATTACTGTCTTTGTGGTTGCTGGGTCATACAATCTTAGTAAGGAGAATCAGTATTACTACAACTGTCATAAAAGTTATCTCATTTCCCTTATAAATGTTTGTTGCAGTTAGATTGTAAATTTCCATGGGCATCCAATATGCTACGAGACACACAAGCATTGAGAGATCTTGTAATTCAACAATACCATGCACATCCAAAAACTGGTGTCACAGCAGGTGTTCTGTGTAACTGTGAAATAAGTAGCTACTCTTTAAAAACAGGACAAGTCCCACGCTAATTGTTCTCTGAGTGCCAGCAATGATTTATGTTCCTTCTAAAAGCTCGGTTATACTGACTCAAAAAACATTTGAAAATTTGTGTAATCACATGCCCCCATGCTATAAAAATTAAGAGAAGCAAATTTGCCTTAAGTAATTTATTGCTGCTATAAAAATTGTGCAGATTGGACACAGCCATTGTCATCTCTTTGAAAAGCACACTATATTCCTGTCGCTTACCTGTTTTTTGGGTTTTGCTTCACTTTTGCAGAGTTGCACTGCATCATCATTGGTGAGATGCACAATAGTGTAATTAAGGTAAAAGCTCATCTTTGAAAAAACAGTATCTATGTAAGCTATTCTTACAAATGCATTCTGCGTGTCAGTCATAGCCCAGTATGGTTATGCAGTCACAGGCAAATAAAATGTTAATAAAGGTAGACATATTTGACGCAAGGAAATAGGTGGTAATCAACATGAACCAAAGTTTGATTGACATAGCCTATTGGCGATCCTGGTATGAGTGGCATTTTCTATAAACCACTGCCTGGAGACCTCAGGTGCTGTTATGGTCCCTATTTTGCAATCTGCAAAATCTCAAATCCAGTGCAGCACTTGATTCTCACGCCTTCATGGTTCTATGACATCACCTACCGAACCAGAAATAAGCAAGACAAAAATGGTATGGTGCCACCAATGACATGCCCTTAGGAGCCATACAATCTCCTTCATACCATATACATATATATTACCATATCATATATATTTATTGCTCACAGACAATTTGGTCATAAACAGATGACAATGAAATACAAAATCCATCAATAATACAGATCTTTCAAAGTTTACAAAATAAACGTTTAGAAAAGCTCCTTCAAATCAACTGGGGATGGGGCAAGAAAAGGAAGAAGCCAAGCACTGGATTAGCCTGGGTAGCGGTACCAGTGGAAGAGCCAGCATGCCTATCCCCACAATCTGTTTGAAGGGTGTCAGTGTTCAGTTACTTTAAGACAATTAAAAACTGCTGAATCATTTTGTTATGTAACTAAGCTATACAAGAGTCACGAGAATGTCAGGTGCAGCTAATGAAACAATCACTGTTATGATTGGTGGGCTGTACTATATTAGTGAAAAGCCTTGCCCTGTGTGGGTGTGGTTGATGGTTGATGATAGCAGGAGCAGAAGGATGTTGTGAGTGAAGGAGTAACATCTTACTTGTATACTAAAGCTCTGGAGGATTGCACGGCTACTGATTTGATGTATGGACTGGACTTTTGACTTCTCTACCTGGACTTAGAATTGGTACTGTATATTGGACAGACTGACTTTAATGTGTATGACCCATTGGCTTGCCTGAGACTGCTTCTTACGTGTTAACCCAATACAACTGTTTACTCAGCTGTCTTGGAGTTTTGTTTTCTTTACCACAGTGTTCTGGAGTTGCACTCTACTACCTACTCCTACAGGAGCACCTTCCTACGCGTATAAAAACTCTGTCAAAGGGATATCTGTAAAGACAAGTGGATGCAGGACAGGAAAAGAGCTGGCAAATTTCTGGCACTGCTTTGAAGAAAAGAGCGGGCAGAAACTTGGAAACCTGGAGAACAGTTGTTGAGCCAGGATTACGCTTTATGAGACAGCAGGGGCAAGCCAGGGCTCCTGTAAGGGTGAATCAAAGGCAGTTTGTCTGCCACGTGACAGTGCCTAATTCTTTAGACAAGCAAGCAAGTGCAATCTAAAAGCCTAGTATTGCATTCTGTATGTAACAGATACCTCTGAGAAGCAAATTAGTATGGTATCAAAGTGACAGCTTTCCTCTGTTTTATGTCTTCCATGACTGAAATGTAACTTTTAATTTATAAAAGTTTGAAGAAGGATTGAATTTATACCCCACCCATCACTCAAAGTCTCAGAATGCTTTACAATCTCCTTTTCCTTCCCCTCCCCACAACAGTCACCCTGTGAGGTAGGTGGGGCTGAGAGTGCTCTTTAGAGAACTACTCTTGAGAGAACAGCTCTGAGGGAACTTGTGACTGACCCAAGATCACATTGGCAGCTGCATGTGGAGGAGTGGGGACTCAAAGTTGGTTCTCTCAAATAAGAGTCCGCACTCTTAACCACTACACCAAACTGGCCTTCCAAAAGAAGTACCTTGTGTCCATCTGGACAAAAAAGACCAAAACAATTGAAGGCGTATTTGTTAATATTCACTCCATTTTCCAAATGGTGTGATAAAATGGAGTGATCAGCTGTGCCAGACTGCCAACAGGCCCAATAGAAGAAACAGAAATAGATTGCCCTTATCAAGCTGTAAAATAGAGAACACTGATCACAGTTAAGGAGGCTGAAGCCAGACTGAAATGAATCAAGGGCAGATGTGTTCAATACTCTCTCTAAGCTGTGGAGTTTTGTGAGCCAAAATTCTACTTTGTGAGCTACTGGCATTAAAGTTGTGAGTGAGCAATTTGGCTACTGCATAAATTAGTTTACTCTGGGGCCATCCTTCCTGAGCTAAGACAAAAATGCATGAAACAGAGACTAAAAAACTGTGAGCTAGCTCACACTAACTCACCGTAGGGGGAACACTGGATGCGTCATACATGTATACCTGCAGTTATTCTGCAACCATACATTCAAGAACCATATTCAAAATGATAGGTTGGAAGCTGCTATATATAATTAGCCATCCCTATATAATGAAGGAGGTTTTTTTAACTGCCAAATTGCTGCCTTTTTTAAAGGTTTCAAGAAGCCCCATACTCTTTTTTCTATGAGCTATTTATAATTTTTGTGAGGAGTCCCTATCACTTTCCCAACACTTTTCTGAAACAAGATTTTATAAGCCAGAAATGGCAAGAATCCAAAGGACAGATGGTTGCTTTCACAACACCAAGAATACTTTCAACATCTATTGGCAAGATCAATCTGAATCTGTCCATGCAATAGTTAAAAGCAGGCATTTTTGACATCTCAAACACTGGATGCACCTTCAATCAGGCAACCAGGTCAGATTGAGCAGCAAAGAATTTAGCGAAATAATCACATATATCACCTCAAATAACCAATTGTCCTAAGCAGACTTACACTGCTCTAAGCTCATTGACTTCAATTGAATCAGAAAGGTACAGCTCACTTTTGTAGCTGGGTGGGATTCACCTGAGGAACTGGTGCCAAAAAAAAGTCCTTCATTGCTGCTATCACTGCTGCCTCAGAGACCTGCTCAGGGCTTTTTTGCAGAAAAAGCCCAGCAGGAACTCATTTGCATATTAGGCCACACCCCAATGTCCCCATTGTTTCACATAGGGCTTTTTGTAGAAAAAGCCCAGCAGGAAACCATTTGCATATTAGGCCACACCCCCTGATATCACCATTGTTTCACACAGGGCTTTTTTGTAGAAAAAGCCCAGCAGGAACTCATTTGCATACTAGGCCACACGCCCCTGACGCCAAGCCAGCCGGAACTGCGTTCCTGTGTGTTCCTGTTCAAAAAAAGCCCTGGGCCTGCCAATATGGCTCTGCAGTGTACTCTGTCTGATTCAGGCTGCTTCTACTCTTGGCAGAAAATCCTGTCTTTGTGCATATTTAAAAGTAATCATCTACATTGCATATGGCCATCACTTCTGTCTTGCTTTGCATTTTCTTAAGTCTTCTAATTCATTTTGTTGAATGGGCACCGAAAACGCTTTAACCCTGGAGTTCCTCAACAGTTCTCAAGAGTACTTTTGAACAGGAGTTTTCCAGAACATCTGGATCTAAGTTTGTAATTGTAGAACTTTCCCTCTGAGTTTTCAAACTCCTCCCCAAAGCCTCATCCCACTTTTCATTGTTCACTTGCAAGAGCATTGATTCAGGAAGTCACTAGATGCGCTGCTCAGAGGCACGTTGGCATGTGCTCTGCTCCAAGCTGGGCTTCCCTCACAGGAAAGCCTGGCTCTAGAGGAGAACGCGCCCCGTCCAGCTGGTATCACCTTCAAGGCGAAAACAGCCAGGCAGGGCATCGGTGCGGCTTCTCCGAACTGGGCTTCCCTCACAAGGGAGGCCTGACTCATAGGAGAACATGCCCTGCTCTCACCTCCAAGGTGAAAACAGCTGGGCAGGGCATTGGTGCAACTTTTCCAAGCGCGAGTTGAAGGAGACCGCCTTCACAGTGTGCTTTCGGAGGTGCTCTGTGCCTCTGAAAGCACACCGCACAGGCCTGGCTGGAGCCCACTCAGCCCTCCTTCCACACTGCCACACCTGCTCTCTCCATGGGTGACGGTGCAGCAGTGGGGCAGGTGCGGGTGGGGGGGGACACAGGTCATGTGCCGGCCTGGGTAGGGTTGCTAATACCCAGATAAGGGCAGGAGATCCTCCAGTTTGGAGGCCCTCCCCCTGCTTCAGGGTAATCAGAAAATAGGGGGGAAGGGAAGGAGATGTCTGCTGCGCACTCCATTATTCCCTATGAAGACTGATTTCCATAGGGTATAATGGAGAATTGATCTGTGGGTATCTGGGGGAGGCTTGGTTTTGAGGTAGAGGCACCAAATTTGCAGCATAGCATCCGGTGCCTATCCTCAAAACACCCTCAACATTTCAAAAGGATTGAACCAGGGGGTCCAATTCTATGAGCCCCCCCAAAAAAGGTGCCCTGCTCTCACCTCCAAGGTGAAAACAGCTGGGTGATTCGATCCTTAGGCAAGTAGACAGCTAGGTGGAAAAACCGTATGGTGACTTGCCTGCATGGTGTAAAGGTAGTGGACATTACGCGTGTAGTAGATAGGCTGATAGACAGTGCTGGGGAGGAGCCAGTGATCATGGTGCATGTTGGGGAAATGCAGTCATAAGGTCCTGGAGGAAAAATTTAGGCTGCTAGGCAGGAGACTTAAGGCCAGGACCTCCAAGGTAGCCTTCTCAGAAGTACTACCTGTTCCAGGTGCAGGGCAGGAGAGACAGGCACAATTTAGAAGTCACAATGTGTGGATGAGACGATGGTGTAAGGAGGAAGGGTTTAAGTTTGTTAGGCACTGGAATGATTTCTGGAACAAGAGGGAGCTGTACAAAAGAGATGGTTTCCACTTGTCCCCAGATGGAACCAAGCTGCTGGCGCTTAAAATCAAAAAGGTGGCAAAGCAGTTTTTAAACTACGGTAAATCTTGGGGGAAAGCTGACAGGAGATGAAATGTCTCTGGTTCAGGAGGACTCATCTCAAAGAGATGAAGGGTTAGCTGTTACTTTTCTACCGGGTAGTGGATCAGAGTTGTCCACTGAGATGGAGACAAACAGTATGGACTGTCTGCCAAAGTCTCGAGGCAGCAGGAGAAAGGTTGTTGGCCTAGCTTGCCTGGGAAATTATAGATGTTTCTATACAAATGCTAGAAGCGTTCGAAGTAAAATTGGTGATTTGGAATCTTTAGTGTTGGGAGAAAACATAGACATTGTGGGAATTTCAGAAACTTGATGGAATGAGGAGAATCAGTGGGACATGGTGATTCCTGGATATAAGTTATATCGGAAGGATAGGGAGGGAAGGGTTGGAGGTGGGGTAGCTCTGTATGTCAGAGAGGGTATACGGTCCAGTAAGACTGAGGTCAGAGAATTAGATTCCCTTCTAGAAATGCTTTGGGTTGAAATAGAGGGCCCAAAAGAAAATTTAACTATGGGAGTTTGCTATTGCCCACCAAATAAAAAGATAGAGGACGATTATAATATGATGGAAGGATTAAAGATAGTGGCTAAACGTAAACACTGTGTCATAATAGGTGATTTTACCTAACCTCAGATTGATTGGGTCAATATGTGTTCTGGTCGAGAGAAAGAGATTGAGTTTCTTGATGCTCTCAATGACTGTGCTATGGAGCAGATGGTCTCAGAACCTACCAGCGGTGGGACGATCCTGGATTTGGTCCTAAGTAATGCCCAAGACTTGGTGAGAGATGTAAAAGTGATCGCACCGCTTGGGAGCAGTGACCATAATGTTATTGATTTCAACATTTGTATAAATAGAGTTGCCCCAAAAGACTGGTACAACCACGTTTAACTTTAAAAGGGGTAAATTCTCTGAGATGAGGAGGCATGTGAAGAGGAAACTGAAAGGAAAGGTAAATACAGTCAAAACCCTTGGGGAAGTTTGGAGACTATTTAAAACAACAATCCTAGAAGCTCAGATAAAATATATACCACAAGTTAGGAAAGGCACAAACAGGTATAAGAAAAGGCCTGCATGGTTAACAAAAGTAATGGAAGTTGTAAAAGGTAAGAAGGACTCCTTTAAGCAGTGGAAAGCTAGTCCATGTGAGATTAATAAAAGGGAACACAGGCTGTGGCAAATCAAATGCAAGACTGTGAACAGGCAGGCAAAAAGGGACTATGAGGAGCATATTGCAAAAAACCATAAAGACCAACAATAAAAATTTCTTCAAATATATTAGAAGCAGGAAACCAGCCAGGGAGGCAGTGGGGCCCCCTTGGATGACCAAGGGTAAAAGGATTACTGAAGGAGGATAGGGAAATGGCTGAGAAGCTGAATGCATTTTTTTCTTTCGTCTTCACTGTGGAAGACGAGAAGTGTTTGCCCGCTCCAGAACCGCTAATTTTGGAAGGGGTGTTGAAAGACCTGAGTCAGATTGAGGTGACAAGAGAGGAGGTCCTACAACTGATAGACAAATTAAAAACTAAATCGTCACCAGGTCTAGATGGCATACATCCAAGAGTTCTGAAAGAACTCAAAGTTGAACTTGTGGATCTCCTGACAAAAATATGTAATCTTTCATTGAAATCTGCCTCCGTTCCTGAGGACTGGAAGGTAGCAAATGTCACCCCCATCTTTAAAAGGGGTTCCAGAGGAGTTCTGGGAAATTACAGGCCAGTCAGTCTGACTTCAATACCGGGAAAGTTGTTAGAAACCATTATCAAGGACAGAATGAGTAGGCACATTGATGAACACGGGTTATTGAGGAAGACTCGGCATGGGTTCTGTAAGGGAAGATCTTGCCTCACTAACCTGTTACAGTTCTTTGAGAGGGTGAACAAACATGTGGACAAAGGAGACCCAATAGATGTTGTTTACCTTGAGTTCCAGAAAGCTTTTGATAAAGTTGCTCATCAAAGGCTCCTTAGAAAGCTCGAGAGTCATGGAGCAAAAGGACAGGTCCTCTTGTGGATCAAAAACTGGCTAATTAATAGGAAGCAGAGAGTGAGTATAAATGAAGAGTCTTCGCAGTGGAGGACGGTAAGCAGTGGGGTGCCGCAGGGCTCAGTACTGGGTCCCATGCTCTTTAACTTGTTTATAAATGATTTGGAGTTGTTCATAAATGATTTGGAGTTGGGAGTGAGCAGTGAAGTGGCCAAGTTTGCAGATGACACTAAATAGTTTAGGGTGGTGAGAACCAGAGAGGATTGTGAGGCACTCCAAAGGGATCTGTTGAGGCTGGGTGAGTGGGTGTCAACGTGGCAGATGGGGTTCAGTGTGGCCAAGTGCAAAGTAATGCACATTGGGGCCAAAAATCCCAGCTACAAATACAAGTTGATGGGGTGTGAACTGGCAGAGACTGACCAAGAGAGAGATCTTGGGGTCGTGGTAGATAACTCACTGAAAATGTCAAGACAGTGTGCAATTGCAATAAAAAAGGCCAACGCCATGCTGGGAATTATTAGGAAGGGAATTGAAAACAAATCAGCCAGTATCATAATGCCCCTGTATAAATCGATGGTGCGGTCTTATTTGGAATACTGTTTGCAATTCTGGTCACTGCACCTCAAAAAGGATATTATAGCATTGGGAAAAATCCAGAAAAGGCAACTAGAATGATTAAAGGATTGGAACACTTTCCCTATGAAGAAAGGTTAAAACGCTTGGGGCTCTTTAGCTTGGAGAAACTTCAACTGCGGGGTGATGTGATAGTGGTTTACAACATAATGCATGGGATGGAGAAAGTAGAGAAAGAAGTACTTTTCTCCCTTTCTCACAATACAAGAACTTGTGGGCATTTGATGAAATTGCTGAGCAGTCAGGTTAAAACGGATAAAAGGAAGTACTTCTTCACCCAAAGGGTGATTAACATGCAGAATTCACTGCCACAGGAGGTGGTGGCGGCTACAAGCATAGACAGCTTCAAGAAGGGTTTAGATAAAAAATATGAGCACAGGTCCATCAGTGGCTATTAGCCACAGTGTATGTGTGTATATAAAATTTTTTGCCACTGTGTGACACAGAGTGTTGGACTTGATGGGCCGTTGGCCTGATCCAACATGGCTTCTCTTATGTTCTTATGTTCTTAATTATTTTGGCGCTATTACAGTAATTTGATTTGGATTTAACTCCCATTGGTTGCTAGCATTCAGTTGGCAACCTCACTCCTTCACTAATTTTTTTGGCCACTGTGTGACACAGAGTGTTGGACTGGATGGGCCATTGGCCTGATCCAACATGGCTTCTCTTATGTTCTTATGTGCCCCAATCCTTCATTATTTCCAATGGAGGGAAGGCATTTAAAAAGTGTGCTGTCCCTTTAAATGTGATGGCCAGAACTCCCTTTGGAGTTCAATTATGCTTGTCACAGCCTTGCTCCTGGCTCCACCCCAATGTCTCCTGACTCCACCTCCAATGTCTCCTGACTCCACCCCCAAAGTCTCCAGATATTTCTTGAATTGGACTTGGCAACCCTAGGCCTGGGGTGTCCAAGGCCCTAGCGCTGGGACCTGGGCAGCAGGCAAAAGAAGTGGCAGCAACGTGCAAAGGAAGGCAGTCTCTGAGTGGCAGAGAGGCGCCCTGCTGCCCCCAGGCAGGTGAAAGACGCAGCACATGGCAGCAGTGTGCGCACCACCACATGGGGTGAGGGGGTCCTTGCCTGGGGCGGCAGGACCCCTAGTGCCAGCCCTGATAAGAGACATCTCTCCCCCACTCCAGGTTGTTGGAGGCTCTGCCCACTTCTCCTCCCCCCTCCTAGAATAAAAGCCCAGTTCCAAGCAGACCCAAAGCAAAGCCCGTTTTGGGTAGTTGTGTGTGTATGACAGCAGCACCTTGACTGGGGTTTCAACCCCCCCACTTATGACCGGGCAATCTCGAAAGACAGTTGAATTGAACCTCCAGCCTCTGGGAGGGGTAAGTGCCTGCAGGGCTTTCTTTCTTCTTTTGCAAATAAAGAAACAAAACTCCGCAAAAAGTGAGGAGCAAATTTTCAAATGTAGAAGCATTTTGAATGATGTAAGTTTATAGCAGGCAGATTCAGTGCTCATAAGATTTGAAGCAAAGCTGAATGTAGAAAGGGCCTCAGTATGAGTGTTCCACCATCAATATTGTTCAAAATGTCTCCCAGTCTTCTTCATTTCCCCTAACTTCCTAATAAATCATGAAGCTGGGACTTTATTCAAGGGAGACCAGTAAGCAACTGTGTCCTGTCATTCCAGGCATCCTCAGAATCATCACTAAGTTTCAAAATGTCCCAGAGCATTTTGGAAACCAGCTGCAATCATTAGTCCCCAAGAACAGACCATCCTAAGAGGTCCCCTGTCCTACCAAGGATGAATCCCCAAACTCCACTGTGCCTCCAAACAGATAGTGATCTAACCCCCAAAGCTAAATCTCTAACCCTTCTATCAGTTCACAAGATACAAGCTCAGAATAGAAAAGAAGATGCAGTTTATGTCCTTTTCAGAATATGGTGGTTCCTTTAAATTATCATGGTCAGCAATTGTTAAATGTCAGTGTTCAGTTTCATACACAAGGTAAATGACAATGCAGGTACCAAGTCACATGGCAAACATTTTTTCCTTCCCGTCTCTGCCTTCTTTTGTTTCTGCTGCAGCATTAGGCAGCCACGCCAATAAATCCTCACATATAAAAAAAGATGTCCTGCAGTGAAGACATCACCTCAAACCTCTGAGCTTTTTTTGCCCAGAAGGTTGGCTTGGCCAAAGAAAACTGTTGAGAACGATTTATTGAAGTCCAGGTGAAAATGAGCAGAGGTGCTGAAAAATGGGGTATTTGATCCTGCAATACTTTCCTCCTTGACTGCTTGATTAAATAGGGGATCACAGGATTTTCTCTGGAGGAGAAAGGAAGAAGGTGGTGGCGGCTGGGCTGGGGGAGGCCAATCATGACTGTCATATATTATCAACACTGTTCCTTGATGCAGACTTTCAAAATTAAAAGAAGAAACAGAGGAAGGCTGGTAGCATCTATATCTCCCAGCACATCAAACCACTCCCCAGACGAACATATCTGTAAATTATACATCAAACTCTTTACGCTTTCCATTAGATGTGGAGCAGCAAAGACCGTGATCTGGTTGCAAATGAAGCATGTGTGTGACCCCAGAGTTTAGGAAGGAAATATAGGGGAAGGGGGAGAGCCCCAGTCACAATGGAAATGCATCTCTATTATCTGACAAATATCATCTTAGAGGAGGAATGGAGATATAGGGAAAGATCAAGATACCACAAATAATCCTGACACTCATTTTATTACACCTGTGACAAATTTAATTTCACTAAATATGTCCAGCTCGACAGGAAGTCTCCTCAGAATTAATTAAGCAGACCCAAATGTCTTGGTTCAGAATTAAATGGGTTGCAGAAAAAATTCACAGTAAATTATTCTAAGGGCAAACAGCCAACGTACAGAAGGTGGCAGAAAAATGTTAGGAAGTCAGTTATCTTGGGTGAAGATAAGAAACAGTCATGTTAGTTTAAAGGAACAAAATTATTAGGAGGTTCCCTATAAGGGATGAGTAAATATTAGCTCCGTGGCTACACAATATCTGCCAAAGAGCATACCTCACCACATAGGAACATAGATGGTGTTATGAGAACTGCAGGAGAGCCTTGTGCAGACCTCTGGTGCCTACTTTCTCTTTACTAATGTCCCTACCTCTCTCTGTTGACTTTGTGGGGGGCCTTCCAATAGGGTAAAGGTCAAAATGGACTCCCATTAATTGTGTGATGCTAACTACCAGTAACAAGACTAACAGCTGCAGTGTCTAGTGTGCATCTCGCCACTCTAATGTCAGGTGATCATTGCACTTGTAGCCTGGTTCTAGTATTGGGTTGTCAGCCTCCAGGTGGGTCCTAAAGATCTCCTAAAATTACAGCAGATATCCAGAAGACAGAGATCAGTTCCCCTAGAGAAAATGGCAGCTTTGGAAAGTGGACTTCAGGAGGAGCTTCAGGGGTGGGGAAATGGGGGGCATGGTGTCATATGTGCCATGATATCAGTTCTGGTGATAAATCAGAAGTGACATTGAGTAGCTCTAGGAATAGCTGGAAACTCTATTCCTAGAACTATCTAACATTTCTTCCAGGCTTTCTCCAGAAGTGACATCATGACACACATGGGTCTGATTTTTTTGTTTAAAAAAAAAAAAAGAATTATCTTGCTGATGCTCAGAGTGTTGGAGAAGGAGGAGTGGAGAAGAGATTGGATTTATACCTCGGCCTTCACTCAGAGTCTCCGAGCAGTTTACAATCTCCTTTCCTTCCTTTCCCCACAGTAGACACCTGTGAGGTATGTGGGGTTGAGAGAACTCTTTGGGAACTGTCTTCAGGGAACAGCTCCAAGAGAACTGTGACTGACCCAAGGTCACCCAGCAGGCTTTATGTGGAAGAGTGGGGAATCAAACTCAGTTCTCCAGATTTGAGTCCACTGCTCTTCATCATTAAACTTCACCAAACTGTCCATCACTCTTAACCACTACACCAAAGGGCCTTCCTATACTAGGACTCCTATACTAGAACTAGTGCTCAGGTAGGGGGTAGACCTACTAAGGAGGACAAGTCAGACTCCTCTATATCCCTCCTCCTTGCCTCTTTTGCTGCCATCTCATTGCTCTTCTCAATGACATCCTTCATTCTGCCTGCTTCCCTCTTCCTGTATTTGTGGATACTCTCTGTCTCCATCTCTGACTTCCATGACAGCAACATGCGCTCTCTGAATCTTTTTCCATCCTAGTTTAAATAGCCAGAATTACTTTCCTATCTCAGTATGGATTTCTCTAACAATAAAGATCAATTTCTTTTCTGAAGCAGCAAACCATGTAGAACACGTTCTGAAAGCAGCTTCTCTCTTCCGTTAGCACAGAGCCAGCTCCATCTTATGCCTTCAGTTTGGCAGAAGAGGCATAAGGGTGCTCCATTCCCTTCTTTGTATATGCGTGTGCATGTGCACATGTGACTAGCATGAGGGAGCATGACTGCAGGATGGGACTCATACTGGCGTGTGTTCATTTCATGGCTTTTTCCAATAATGGCTTTGTTCCCTTGTTCTTCCATCTCCATGTTTTGTGTGGATATGATGTCCCCCTTCCAAAGCCGCTATTTCCTACAGAGAACTGATTTCTGTAGTCTGGAGATCAGATGCAATTCTGGGAGAACATCGTGTCCCACCCTGACGTTAGTAACCCTACCTGCAGAGCAGGAAAATGCTGACTAGTAGTGTGCATTCAGTGATTTAGGATGCAACCAATGTTTTTTTTGAGCAGGAATGCACAGGAACACAGTTCCAACTGGCTTGGTGTCGGGGGCTGTAGCCTAATATGCAAATGAGTCACTCCTGGCCTTTTTCTACAAAAAAGTCATATGTGAAACAATGGTGATGTCAAGGGGTGTCACCTAATATGCAAATGAATTACTGCTGGGTTTTTTCTACAAAAAAAAGCCCTGGATGCAACCATCCATCTGCAAAACATTCTGTATTCAATTTTTAAGGCTACATTTTTAAAATTTAAGGGGCTTTTCCATCATTCAACCACTAATTTTCTTTCCCTTTTTTGTGCTGAACATCTGATTATTCCTGGGAACAAAAAAGCTTGCATGGTGTTTTGTGATATTTTTGTTGGGCCTAATAAAAGGCATTACATATTTACATGACTTTGGTTTTTGGAATTTGTCTTGGATTGAATCCACTGCTACGAGAAAATCACAATCTGATCACTACCATCACCATTTCCATCTTAAAAGTTTGAGCTGCACAATGATGCCACAAGAATCTTTGGGTATTTTGCATATTTTGTATGTGTGTGTTTGCACCTGAAACCTTTTTTAAAGGACTTCTTTTGAGTATAACTGCAAAGCACACCCTTAGGGCACAGGGCTTGTCAATATTAATAATTTCCATAATCTCATGGCAACCTCATAATTTTGCAAAGAATCTTCTCAATTGTTTTTTAAAAACTTAAGCAACCCCAGTATGCACAACCCCTGTTATATCAGGCATACTTTCCAGAATAGGCAACTCTGAAGATTAAACAGCATTATATAGATACACTGTTACCAATTTGTGTGTCAGGTTCTCTGAATTACTAGCTTCCATTTTCTAAAAAAGTAAATCACTAGATCCTTTCCTTTCAGAAACATTTTCCCCCTTTCGCATCTTCAACAAAAGCAGATGGAGACTTACCCATTTAAAAAACAAAGCTGAGAATACAGGGAACTTGATAAACGTATTGGCAAATTGATATCATGCTATTCAATGATCAGGGAAGCCTGCTGTTTGGAAGTCCTGTGGCCACTGAGCTGTATGAGCAACTGCAGCACCAGTGGGAAAACTAAACAAGTCTGTCCCCATGTGGAACAGAGGTGACACCAGAGGGCATGGGGTGCCAGGGCACCACAACCATCTTGACAGTGACAAGTGGCACCCCCAGCTCCAGCACTGCTGATGAGATCACCTTGCCTTCCCCTGCCACACCCCCATCCCATGAAGGAGGGAGGGAAGATGAGTATGGAATCACATGCTCTCTTCCTTTGTGATAATGGTGGGCATGGTGGTTGGTCCAGCCCACTTTCCCCACCCATGACAGATAGATGAAGAGCTGTAGGCTTCCAAACTCAACCATCACTGAACTCTGCTCTCTCCCCTCCATGGGGTTCACAGAATGCCTGGGACCGCTGTAGTTCACCAAAGTCAGCTGGCAGGCTGACATGCTGAGGATGGCTGGCAGGGTGTATGTGTATTGCACCCTGTCTGGTCAATGGCTTGGAGCATATCTGGACTGATCAGCCTAGAGCTCTACAACTTAAGCCCTTTGGCTAGCCATGTTGTGGAATGTGCCATACTCAAAGCTGAAGACAACAGAAAGGCTATGTGTTGTACAGCAGGACATAGATGCTTTGAGGTGTGAGATGTTTAGGATTTCAAAGATGTTTAGAATTTCAAAGGCTTGAACCATAATTCCTTACTCTGTTTGCCTATCTAGTCTGTCCAGATTTGTGGAAGATTTCAAATGAGTTTATCATAATGTAATAAAGGAGTCGAAAGTACAACACTGAGTCATTAATGCCATACACAACGTTCTTATTCTCTACACCAAGCTATCTTGCTTAATTTTAGTTTGTTACCAAGAAAAACTAGGGTTTACTCCCCACTGGGTTATAATCTCTGAGTCACTTTGTCTCTCAACTTCCCGTTATTGGTCTGTCCCTCACATCATGCTGATGGCCTGCAAGCTTGTTTTTGCCACTGCCCCCTGGGTCCCCCTCCTGCTCATTATTTCCTTGAGTAGATTTATTAAACTGTACAGTGCAGTATATTACCCTTCCTTGATTTTTTTCTCCCCTAGCCTTAGTACCTTCAATTGCTTCTCATTTCATTGCTTTTGTAGCATTATATCCTTGTCTTAATGCTATTTTAATAGAGTTTTTTTTAATCTAATTTCCTTGTCATTAAGTTATTGCTGTCTAACTCATTGAAGCTGTTGTCTTGATGTTTCCCATTGGGAGCGTCACTAAAATCTCCCTGGAATGATTGTGCACAGCAGCAGGAGGCAAAGCTGTCCAGGATATGGTGTTTCTGTCTAATAAAATTGTACCTGCAACAATATTTCTCACACATTCTGAGTGTGTGTGTATGTGGTGGGTCTTTCCAAACTATTGTCTGCCCTCTCCTCAATCCAGTCCCACTAATCTGTCCATGATTATACAAACCTTTGCTTACAGCCATGTGAATACAGCCTGCTGCTGTGGCTGCATGCAAGGATCTGTAGACTGGAATACTAATTCCCATGCAGGCATTAGAAGGCCATTAGAAATAGTTCTCTGATCAGCTTCTTAAAACCAGGTGAAAGGAAACATCATGGAAAGAAATCAGCCGTTCTTTCTGAGCACCCTTCTTCCCAAATCACTTAGAGATAATGAGTCTATAAGAAAGCAGTCACCTCCACAAATTCATTGTGAATAAATTAAAGTTCTCTTTTACAACAGGGTCCCCCAACCCTTTTGTACCTGCAAGCACCTTTCACATTTGAACAGAGGATGGTGGCTGCAGCCACAAAATGGCTGCCACAGGAGGAGGAGCCAACTACCGAAAACCAACTACAAAATGTCAGGGACTGAGGTAATGCATAACTCTGATAATAGCTCTTCAGCATTTCAGGCAGAAGCTCTGTTTAAAGAGATTCTTTTCAAAATCAACATATGGTTTAATTCTCAGCCTCCGCTGTTTCATGTAACAAAGACAGTTGGTGCTGAATGTTGGAGTGATTGACACAGCATGGCATGACATCACCCTGTGTGTATAAGGGTTATCTCCCTGAGACACTTAGGTGAGCCGCCCTGAGACACTTAGGTGAGAAGGGCGGGGTATAAATCTTAATATAAATAAATAAATAAATAAATAAATCTCCTTGAATGGGATAACCTCTGACTCCTTCTCTCTCTCTGTTCGTTTTCCCCATTTCCTCATGGCTTTTCATTGAGTCACAGATCTCTACAGGTCTCTCCTGTAGAAACAACACCCTCATACTCCCATACACATGATGTCGGATTAGCTAGCCATTTGTGATAGACAGTCTTTAGGTTGTAAGCCAAAATGCCCTCAAAACGAGGTTGGGGAATTAGTCAGGTGGGCACCTGGCTCACTAGGGATCTTTTTTCCAATGTATACAAGATTAACCAACCAGAGAGTAATGCTTAAAATAACGGGGACTCTAATTTAGTTAAATCAATTATAATTTATTGGAAATATATATAGATTTCCATACAAGATAAAATGTTCATACAATCACACATACAGTCCTAGGAAATATAGATAGATGGATAGGGGAACAGAAAGGGTAGACACACAGGGTAATATTTATCTATCGTAGTCTTCAAGGAAGGCTCCAATTGGCGATGAGTGAGCGTGTGGGTAAGGGACCCGAAACTGATCAGGAGTCGGGGATGGATCTATGCAGCGGAAGTTGGGATATTGATAGAAGCACACCTGTGGGTAGCTAGTCCACAGATTATAAGGACTCTCTTGAGCCCTCAGAGAATGGGAGTGTCACGAGCTGGGGCCAGGCCAGGCGAAGTCCAGGGGCAGTCCAAGGTCTGTAACCGGTGAGCAAGAGTGTCCAAGGTGCCAAAGCCAAATCGTTGTCCAGGTATCGTAGGTCAGAGGGTCCAGAAGTCAAGCCAAGGTCAGGAGGTCCAAAGTCAAAAGCCGAAGTGGATGCTAGGACGTCAGGTAGATGACTAGTTGCTTCCACAAAGCCTCCTCCCAAAGCCTACAGCTATATAGCCCTCTGCTGGCTGTTGCCCATTTGGGCTAATTGCTGGCTCAGAGAGGCAGCCAGGATCCTGTTGCAACTCAAGCATCCTTGCTCTTAGAAGGGCCAGAATCCTCTCAAAACTCAGGGCTCAGGGAGCGTCTTGCTTGTGAGCGTGCCGCCCTCCTCCGATCCCTGAGGTCCTGACGGAGGCGGTCACGCACACGCGCCACCCGAGAGGGCGAGGCAGGGGGGCTGGGATCTTCTCCAGCAGGAGGCAGGGGCACTGGTGCAGGTGGCAGGGGCACAGTTTCTGCTGCAGGCTCAACTTCCTCTACAGGGTCCCCAGCACCCATGACACTATCCCCCCCCCAGGGCCCCCCTCCGTCGAGGGGCCTGGGAGGTCGGGGTGGTCGTTGTGGAACCGTTGCACCAAGTCTGGGGCATGAAGATTGTCCACGGGCTCCCAAGACCGGTCTTCTGGGCCGTATCCCTCCCAGTCCACAAGGTACTGGAGGCCTCCACGATGGTACCGGGAGTCCAGGATCTGGCGCACCTCGTATTCTTCTTCATCATCCACCAACACTGGTGGTGGTGGCGGTGGAGAAGGAGGCCGAGCTGGGTCAGGGCGTGCAGCTGGAACAAGGAGGGAGCGATGGAACACGGGGTGAATGCGGAGGTGGGGTGGCAACTGGAGCCTGAAGGCGACGGGGTTTATTTGTTCTAAGACAGGGTAGGGTCCAATGAACCGCGCATCCAGCTTGTGAGACCGACCAGGCCGGCGCAGGTAGCGAGTTGAGAGCCACACCTGATCCCCTGGCTGGATTGGGGGGCCTTCCTGCCTCTTCCGGTCCGCAGCTAGTTTATAGGCTTCCTTGGCCCGCTGTAGCTGCTCTCGGAGCAAGTCTTGGCTGGCGCGGAGTTCTTGCAGGTAGGCCTCAATGGCGGGGACATTCGTGGGTGGCAGGATCGCCGGGAAGAACCGAGGGTGGTACCCGTAGGTTGCAGCAAACGGGGTCATTTGGGTGGAGGAATGGACCGCGTTGTTGTATGCAAATTCCGCTAGAGGCAACAGAGTGGTCCAGTCGTCCTGCTGGTAGCAGGTGTAACAGCGGAGATATTGCTCTAGCGTGGCATTGGTGCGCTCTGTCTGACCATCTGTCTGTGGGTGGTAAGCTGAGGACAGGTGCACTCGAGTCCCCAGGCTGGAATGGAGGGCTTGCCAGAACCGAGAGGAGAACTGGGGGCCCCGGTCTGAGATCAGGTGGGCTGGGAGTCCGTGCAGACGAAAGATGTGTTGCAGGTAGAGCTGGGCTGTCTCCTGAGCTGTGGGAAGTTTCGGGCACGGAATGAAGTGGGCCATCTTGGTAAATAGGTCGACGACCACCAAGATACACGTCTGACCCTTGGATCGTGGAAGTTCCGTGATGAAGTCCATCGAGAGGGTATCCCAGGGTCCTGAGGGTGTGGGCAAGGGCTGTAACAACCCCGAGGGTTTGGCTGGGACGTCTTTGGCCCGTCGGCAGACGTCACAGGAGCTGACATAACGGGCAACATCGGAGCGAACTCGTGGCCACCAGAATTCCCGTGTCAGCAAGTGGGTGGTCTTATGTTGTCCAAAGTGCCCAGCGGGTAATGCGTCGTGGGTCATGCGTAGTACTTCTGCCCGCAAGGGCCCGGGCGGCACATAGAGGCGTTCGTGGTGTAGCAAGAGGCCGCCTCGAGTCGTGAACTCGCCTGTTGAGCCATCTTGGAGTGCCTGGAGGTGTTGCTGGACCCAGGGATCATTGGCCTGGCTAGCACGAATGTCCTCCACGAGTGCTGGTGAAGTGGAGGTGGCTGCAAACACTGAGGGTGGCAGGATGGGAGCAGCAGGCACGGTCTCAGTCGAAGCAGGAGCGTATTCCGGTTTCCGCGAGAGCGCATCAGCTTTCCGGTTCTGGGTATGGGGGATGTAGGTGATCTTGAAGTCAAAGCGGGAGAAGAATAGGGACCACCGGATCTGGCGCTGGTTGAGACGGCGGGTGGTCTGGAGATGCTCCAAGTTCCGGTGGTCGGTGAGCACTTGGACAGGGTGGCGAGCCCCTTCAAGGTAATGTCTCCAAACCTCAAAAGCCACCTTGATCGCGAGCAACTCCCTCTCCCAGATGGTGTAGTTCCTCTCTGCCGCAGTGAGCTGGCGTGAGTAATAGGCGCAGGGCTGGAGTGGCTGGGACGGCTCCTCGCGCTGGGACAGCACTGCTCCCAGGGCCACGTTGGAGGCATCAGCTTCCACCGTAAAGGGAAGCTGGGGGTCGGGGTATCTCAGGAGTGGCCCGGTGGCGAAGCGGGTCTTCAGGGTGGAGAAAGCGTTATCGGCCTATGGGGACCAGTGGAAAGGTTCTTTGGGGCGGAGTAGTTGAGTCAGGGGTGTTGTCAGAGATGCATAGGCTGGGATGAATTGCCGATAGTAGTTGGCAAAACCAAGGAACCGCTGCAGGTCTTTGCGATTCTGAGGGGCCTGCCAGGTCAGGACCGCTTCCACCTTTTTCGGGTCCATGAGGATTCCCTGTGGTGACACAATGTGACCAAGGAACTCGACGGAGCGCAGGTCAAAGTCGCACTTCTCCAGCTTGGCATAGAGGCCATGGGCTCGTAGGCGCTGTAGGACCTGGCGGACGTGCTCGGCATGCTGGGCAGGATTGCGGGAGTAAATTAGAATGTCATCCAGGTATATGATCGCGAAGCGGTCGAGCAGGTCCCGGAATACATCATTCATGAACCTCTGGAAGACAGCGGGGGCGTTGGTCAATCCGAAGGGCATCACCAGGTGCTCGTACTGCCCGTATCGGGTCCCAAACGCGGTCTTCCATTCGTCTCCGGGCCGTATGCGCACCAAATTGTACGCTCCGCGGAGGTCCAGCTTGGTGTAGATTTGGGCCCCCTTTAAACGATCCAAGAGTTCAGGGATCAGTGGTAGAGGGTACCGGTCGCGGATGGTGATCTTGTTCAGGGCCCGGTAGTCATTGCACAGCCGGAGCTCCCCGCTTTTCTTCTTCACGAAGAGGACTGGAGCAGACAGGGGAGAAGTTGAGGGTCGGATGAATCCGCGCTTCAGGTTCTTGTCCAGGTAGTCTCGCAAAGCTGCCAACTCAGGCTCCGACATTGGGTACAGACGCCCCACCGGGAGTGGTGCCCCAGGTACCAAATCAATGGCACAGTCATAGGGTCGGTGAGGGGGAAGCTGATCTGCTCCTGTCTCTTCAAAGACATCGGCGAAATCTGCATACTTCTGAGGGAGCTGAGGACCACCACTCGGGATGCCGGCTGCTAGAGTGGTGGGAGGAGTCAGATGGGGGCATGGGTCTCGGAAGCGTAGTTCTTGCTGAGCCCAGTCCACGATGGGGTTGTGCAGCTTCAGCCAGGAAAGGCCTAGAATCAGCGGGAAGCGAGGCATGCGGGCGACATCAAACTGCAGCTGTTCTTGGTGCTGCTGGACGTGGAAGGTGATGGGACAGGTCTCCTGGGTGACGGGGCCAGAACGGAGGAGGCGCCCGTCAATAGCCTCCACCAGCGTCGGAATCTCTTTTGGCTGCACTGGGATCTGGTGCTGCTTTACAAAGGCGGCATCTACAAAACAGTGGGCCGCTCCCGAGTCCAGCATGGCATACACGAACAGCCAGCGTCCATCGGGCAGATGGAGTTTGACTGGTAGCAGGAACGGGCCCAGGGTATGAGCCTGTTGTTCGGAGGACCCAGCTAGTCACCCCAGGCTGGAGGGTCCACTTACGCCTGGGGCTGGCCTTTTGGCGGCGGTGGCAATGTAGGTCTGGGTATTCGATGTTTAGCAGGGCAGCCAGAGGCATAGTGGCCTGCCGTGCCGCAGTAGAGGCACAGGTTCTGCGTGCGGCGTCTGGCCTTTTCTTCTGGAGTCAGGCGGGGTCGAGCAGCTCCAAGCTGCATAGGCTCACCCTCGTCTCTGGTACTAGCTGGGGATGGGAGAGGAGCCAAGTGGCATGGCGCAGGGAGCTGGCGCCCTCGGGTCTTGGCTTGGCGGCGACTTTCCAGGCGGCCATCGATGCGGAGGCAGAGGGTGATAAGTTCCTGGAGCGTGGGGGGCCGCTCCACCCTGGCCAGTTCGTCCAGGACTTCCTCTGCCAACCCCTCGGTAAACTGGTCCATCTGAGCAGCCTCATTCCACGCCAAGTCTTGGGCCAGGAGCTTGAATTCGGTGGCATACTGAGCCACCGAGGACTGGCCTTGTTTCAGGGCCCTGATTTTCCGGTTGGCTGTGGCTGCTTGGACTGGGTTGGAGAAGGCAGCAGACAGGTGGGCCTCAAACCCCTGGTAATCAGTCAGTAGGGGAGAGGACCCAACCAGTAGGGGTGTGGCCCACTTGGCCGCCTGCCCCTTTAACAGACTAATGATAAAACACACCTTCGTCTTGTCATTGGGGAAGTCCCATGCTCTTAGTTCAAAGTACAGCTGACACTGTGCCAGGAACGCAGGAAATTCTTCCACAGCACCCCCAAATCTGTCAGGTGGGGGAACTGGGCACTTGGCTGGAGCACTGGCTGCAGGCTGTTGCTGCAAGTGCACTACTGCCTGTGTCAGCTGCTGTACCTGGGCTTGGAGGGCAGCCAGTAGTCCTGCGGTTCCACTTGCTTCAGCATCCATCCTGTGGAATGGGTGTTTGTGTGGGTGGAAGCAATCTGTCACGAGCTGGGGCCAGGCCAGGCGAAGTCCAGGGGCAGTCCAAGGTCTGTAACCGGTGAGCAAGAGTGTCCAAGGTGCCAAAGCCAAATCGTTGTCCAGGTATCGTAGGTCAGAGGGTCCAGAAGTCAAGCCAAGGTCAGGAGGTCCAAAGTCAAAAGCCGAAGTGGATGCTAGGACGTCAGGTAGATGACTAGTTGCTTCCACAAAGCCTCCTCCCAAAGCCTACAGCTATATAGCCCTCTGCTGGCTGTTGCCCATTTGGGCTAATTGCTGGCTCAGAGAGGCAGCCAGGATCCTGTTGCAACTCAAGCATCCTTGCTCTTAGAAGGGCCAGAATCCTCTCAAAACTCAGGGCTCAGGGAGCGTCTTGCTTGTGAGCGTGCCGCCCTCCTCCGATCCCTGAGGTCCTGACGGAGGCGGTCACGCACACGCGCCACCCGAGAGGGCGAGGCAGGGGGGCTGGGATCTTCTCCAGCAGGAGGCAGGGGCACTGGTGCAGGTGGCAGGGGCACAGTTTCTGCTGCAGGCTCAACTTCCTCTACAGGGTCCCCAGCACCCATGACAGGGAGGTATGAGGGAGGAGAAAGGGGAGGCTCTGCAGTGACCATAAGGGCTGGACTGCTGCAATAGCCAATAGAAAGTTCCTTGGTGGCACCTAATTGGGTGCCTGCTTTTGACCAATGAACTTGCCTGGATCCTGTGTACCTGAGAGAACTTTCAGGTTGAAACGGACCCTGGGGCGGCTCCAAAGTGACAGTTGGGAAGAAGAATAGAGGTGACTACTGGGTGGGGGACACTTAAGATTAGATGGGTTTATCTAAAAGGGTGACAATAGAGAGTCAAATGTTGGCCTAGGTAACACCCGACTTTGACAAAGGACTTGGCTCTTGGCTGGAGATGGTCTTCCTTCTTCTTCTGTCTTCTACTGGGCACTGGTCTTTGTCCAGGGTTCCATTGAACAAAGAGAGTGGCTGTTGGATAATTAACCAATTATTTGGGTAGATGGGTTGCTTGCAGGCCAAAGGTGACATCTGGTGTGTACGTGAGTCTTCTGTTACGATGAAATGGAGTTCAAGTCTGGCGGGAAGATGGCTGCATGTGGTGTTAGCCCTCCACGGTGGATTCCATGGTCAGCGCTTCATAACCGTTTGTCTGGATAGCTCCTTGGTGGCACAGTCTCTTCCGCTCCATGGCTGGCATACGAGACGACGGGAAGACGTTCGTTCTGCTAATAAGCACTCTGTACCAGTTTAGAGTGTCTATGTAACTTATGGCTGTTTGTACAACAAGAGACCCTTGTATTCCTGGATAGGTATGCCCACACTCTCTGGCCAGACGTGTGTGAGTTACTTCTCCAGGTGCCCTGGCAACCGGGCTGGCAACTACAATGTTTGGAAAGGGGGCTTTTCCTCACAAGGTTAGGCTTCTCTTTCTCTCTCTCCCTCTCTCTCTCCCTCTCCCCTTTTGACTGCAACCTGAAAGTGAACTGAATCTACTTGAATAAACATAAGGTTTTACTGTTTTACAATTTATTTTTGGGAGATCTGTTCACTGCACTCAGTATTAGGGGTGTGCAAAAAAAAAAATGGAATTAATTGGATTCGGAAATATACAGGGCCAAAATATTCAGAATACCATATATTTCTGAATACTGGTAATCAGGGGCCTACGGTAGATATACGGCTATTTCCAAATATACGGCCCCATTATACCCTGTGGGCCATTGAAATCAATGGCAAAATAGGGTATATTGGAAGCCGCCTGGAGGGGAGGGGGTTTGAGAGCGAGCCCCCAAATTTGCAGGGGAACTGCAGGGGACTCTCCCCTATGAATCCCCCAAGTCCCAAAAAGACTGAGCCAGGGGGTCCCATTCCAGGGGCACCCTGGAAGAGGGTGCCCCTATCCCACCATTATACCCTATGGGCCATTGAAATCAATGGCAACATAGGGCATAATTAGAGGATACTGGGGGGGGGAGGCGGTTTGAGGGAGTGCCTCCAAAACTGCAGGGAACCTGCAGAGGACTCTCCCCTACAAAATGCCCAAGCCCCAAAAAGATTGGGCCAGGGGGTCCCTGTCTTTGCGCTCTCCAAAAGGCCCATTGCCACCAATGCTGGGGAAAGCCCAATTAGCCACTTCCTCTGCTACAATTGCTGTGGGGAAAGTGGCTCTGGCCAGAGGGCGGTTTGAGGGAGTGGCCCCGAAACTGCAGGGCAGCTTCAGGGGACTCCCCTGCATGCAACCCTCTGGCCCAAAAATACTGCACCCATCTGTGGGCACCCCAAAAGGAACACTGATCCCGATGGTGAGAAAAAACAATTAGAGCCACTTCCCTCACTGTAATTATCATGGGGAAAGTGGCTCTGGGGAGCAGGGAGTTTTGAGAAGAGCCCCCCAAACTGCTGTGCAACTTCAGGGCACTGTCCCACACAAAGCCTGGAAGGTAAAAAAAAAAATTGGACCAGGGGGTCCAATTCCTGGGGCACTCAAAACCAAACCTAACTTCACACCAGAGAATCTCTATAGGACCTGAATGCACTACATCCATCTATCTACTCTATGAACCCTGCTGGCTTGGAACCAATGTAAACCCAGTTGTCAACATCACTGCCACACAAAATACAATCTGCTCAAGGTCTGCTTTGCAGACCTGGCTGCAGCAAACCCAGATGCCAGGTCTCCAGCCCTGCCCCAAACAACACGGGGAGAGCTGGCCAAGCACAACAGGCATGCTGGTTCTAGGTATCTCACACAGATGCCCGCTTCCCTGCCACAGAACATGCAATCTACAGATGCTTGCTCTCCAGCCCTGCCCCAAACAACACAACTCTCAAACAAGAGAAGCGGTGGAACACACCTAGCTCCACATCATTCTGCATCTGACACAAAGCAAGAAGCATTTAGACTTACCTTGAGTGATGGATGGTTGGCTGGTCCAGGCTCTTTTGTGTTACCCAGGGTGCACCACCAGGAGGCGAGCCAGAGTTGCACCCCAACTGAGGAAGATCACTGGGAGGGCTTCAGATTCTGTGAGAGGAAGAAAACCATTCCTTCTCTCTTAGCTCAGCAGCAACAAACCAGCTATCACTGTCCCATTAGAGGGACCTCAGCATTGGTATGGCTGCTGTCTGTCATCATCACTAGCACCTCCCTTTTTCTTCCTCCTGCCCCTGAAAAAAAAAACTGGGTTATCCTGGCTGGGCCTGTGGGTGCTGTCAGTTACAGTTGGGCCTTTCAGTATTATTAGGCATGTGTGGATGGGGACTGGGGAAATTTGGATTGCTTTGCAGATTTTAAATCAGCATTCACTTTTGGTTTGGGGATGGATGAGGGGTGGGGGTGGGGTGCACTGCCAATCAATTTGTGAGTGAGTTTTTGGGCTGCTTTGAACTCTAGTCTATGTTTAGTGGGAGAGCATTTTAGAGTCACCTTCCAAGCGCGGACCAAAAGAGGATGCAGGCACAAGTAGGTGCACACTTCCTTCACTCTCAAAGTCTATGTTCGGGGAGCCAAACAGAGGCAAGTTGACCTTCAGGAAGACCAACTGCTCAACTGTCCAGGGTTGCAGGCGATTGCGATGTGGGCAGACAATGTCACCCATATGCGAAAAGATGCGCTCACTCTGCACGCTCGTTGGTGGGCATGAGAGGAACGCATTGGCCACGGAGGAGAGGGCCAGCCAGACCCCCTCCTTCATGACCCAGTAGTCCAAAGGAGACATTTCCTGCAACTCGTTGGGCTCCAGAAGATAGTCCCTCACCATCGCAGCACCCGTCTCTACTCTCGAGGGCCTACCAATCCCAGAGGGGCCAACGAGCCGCCTGATGAGTGTCATCTTGCACTCTTCTTGGCATGAGTCTGGTGAGGAACACTGCCTAGCTGGGGAGTGAAAGTGGCAGATGAGCTGCTTCCTTCCACCCCTCCTCAGCTACTGGCATTGGGCCCGCCCTGACTCTGCAGTGTTCAGCCTTCTGAGAGAGCTCGTCTCGCCAGCGATCGAGCTCGTTGACCTGCTCGGCAATCGTGCCCTTAAGGCACAGGTCTAACATGGTCGCCATCATGTAGACCTTATCCTGGGTGAAAGTCTGAAAGCAGGCCTCAAGCCCTTCCTGCAGCCTAACAACCAGGGTGCGTACCGCTGGAAGAACATCTGCACGGCCTTGAGCTGGCACTAAAAATTTGATAATTACTGGTAGAACCTCCACTGGAAATTAACTCTAAAACACAAGTCCATTTATAGTTTTCACCTGAAGTACTTTCACCTGAAGTATAATACGGATACCAGTTGATTATGTACCCTATATATGGCCTTCTTTTTATAATACTGAACAATGTGAATTTAGTCAATATTCTCTTTATAATACTGAACAATGTGAATTTAGTATGCAGCACTCTCTTCTCCAGAACCTTCTAGCAATTTCCAGTTTGGTGTAGTGGTTAAGTGTGCAGACACTTATCTGGGAGAACCAGGTTTGATTCCCCACTCTTCCACATGCACCTGCTGATGTGACCTTGAGTCAGCCAGAAGTTCTCACAGACCTGTTCCTCTCAAGAGCAGTTTCTGTCAGAATTCTCTCACCTCCGCCTACCTCACAGGGTATCTGTTGTGAGGAGCAGAAGGGGAAGGAGATTGTATACCACTCTGAGACTCCTCCAGATAGTAAAGGGTGGGATATAAATCCAATCTCCTTGTCGTCTTCTCTCCTCCCTCCCCCATCACTGTTTGGAGCTGGGAAGCATGCTAGTAGCAGACAACAGGATAGGAAAAATTACCTTTCTGTTCCTGACTGCAGCCTTCTGGAGCCACCCCCATCATCAAAAATGTAAATTAGGTCCTAAGCCAATGGCCATAATTGTATCTGGTAGTAAAGTATGTGTTGTGTAAAGTATTCGTTTTAAATTCCTCCTTGATAGGGTTAGCTCTAAGACTATGTCTTAACCTTCTCATTACAGGTGGTGCTAGTAATAAAGTACTTTGATTAAATATTATAACCCTACTGCTTTATCTCAGTTTCTAGTAGGCTGTAATTGCCTATATTGACTGATAAAATAGGCTTGGTTGATTGAAACTATGGAGAAGTCCAGTCTGCCCACAGCTCCTCTAATGGAAAAACTCCCTGCATGGCTGAAGGCGCCTCAAAGGGTCATCTGTTATTCCTCCTCCCTACTCTAAGCCCTGCAAGCAGTTCAATTAACTTAAAGTTCAGAACATCCCCTCCTTCCCTTATAATCTCAACAGTCTTCATGGTCCTAATGAAAGCCATTAGCTTCATTGACTTCACATTAATGCTAACCTGCCTCTGAACTATATTTTTCAACTGCCCCAAATAGTCTAATTCTAACTTCAGAAATTAGTAAGAGAAAGTGAAGGGATGCCAGTGTAGCGTAACTGAAAGCAAGCTGGGGAGGTTCAAATAGAAAGCCTCAGTCAGTTGGGAAACTCACTGGGCGTGAGGGAGTTTCTCAACATAACCCACTTCACAGTTTGGTGTAGTGGTTAAGTGTGTGGACTCTTATCTGGAAGAACTGGGTTTGATTCCCCACTTCTCCATTTGCACCTGCTGGAATGGCCTTGGGTCAGCCATAGCTCTGGCAGAGGTTGTCCTTGAAAGGGCAGCTGCTGTGAGAGTCCTCTCAGCCCCACCCACCTCACAGGGTGTTTGTTGTGGGGGAGGAAGGTAAAGGAGATTGTGAGCCGCTCTTGAGATTCGGAGTGGAGGGTGGGATATAAATCCAATATCATCTTCTACAGGTTGTGAAAATAAAACAAAATAGCCTCATGTATGGCATGCTGAATGGAGAACAGTGGAATGTAAGCAAGTCCTAGCATGATAGCATGAAGAAGATAAAAGAGACAACAGTTAATAAAGAAAAGGGTTGAAAGCCCCCAGAAGCATTGTCAATGGCTATTATGCTATAATTGCAAATGACTGCAGTGAGGGGCGTTGGGTCTGGTTTAGGATGGCTAGACTGGTCAGGCAGCCATCCTTACCTTTACTTAGCAGAGTGCTCCTTCTGAGCTTCAGTGCAGCAACATGGCCTATTCAAATGATTACCACGCTATCTCACAATCTCACAAACTACACAGAGAGCCTTAACTCAAGAAACCAAAATTGATGGATTTATTAAAAAGAAACATATATAACTGTAGTGCAGAGAAAGACTGTTCTATCTAACTGGATGGCTTTGGATTGTAGTAGGCCATCTGCTTAGTTCAGAGAAGGAGGAGAGACACCATGCTGTTCCTCCTGATGCACGCAGGAAAGAAGAGGAAGAGGAGAACAAAGAGGAAGGAAGTTCCCTGTGTTTACATTCTATTGGTTAGAGAGGCTGAGTGAAAGCAGAACCAGACAGGAAGGAAACTGATATGAACCTAGCTATCTGATTAGCTCTATGGTGTTTGTAATCTTGGAGGACTGAGAAACAGCTATTGTCAGTCTGTTCTTCTAACATGGGGAAGGAAGTATTAATTTACCCCTAATTTATAAGCCATCTTAGTGCTTTGCTTGAACATTCTTGGGTGAAAAGAAAACAGTAAGCATGTTGTCTTTTCTTAACTCTCAGTTGTCAGCAGCATGCTACACAAGGCCCTAATGAAGCTTTTAAGAGTGTATTTGTATTTCTCCCCTCCCCCATTCCATTCGCTAATGTGAAAGTTCTTTCAATTACCTCACAATCATATGCCCAGTAAGACTTCATAATTAGGTTTCTTGGGAACCCAGTGCTTGCAATGTAAGCTGCTGCTCTCTCTTGTTCAAATTCATCCTCAAAACCCACTTATTTCATGAAGCCTATTGTGTAAATAGTCTACATACTCAACAGATATTCCATAACTGTGATGTATATAGGTCTAACTAAGGGTATATCTTTAAACAAGGCTTTTTTTTGTGCAAACAGCCCAGCAGGAACTCCTTTGCCTATTAGGGCACACCCCTTGACATCACCAGAAGTGACGTCACCCGTTCAGTAGGTCACTTTCCACATATTGACAGAACAGTACAGTGCCATCAGCTGCATTTCATGGATGTGAGTTCTCGCACAGCCCAATGAGAGACCTTGACCAATTTCGCACTAGGACTTGTTCCAAGTGGAGAGCCCTTTTGATCCCAGCGCTTCTCTCTGTTTTTGCACAAGTTGCCCCGGAGCTGTGAGTTGGCATGCCATTCTCCCACGGCAAGCAGAAACCGCTTGGAAGAAAATCCTGCTTGCTGTGGAACAGCACCGCATTAACTTGCAGCTCTGGAGCAACTTGTGCAAAAATGGAGAGAAGCCCCAGGAGCAAAAGGACTCTCCGCCTGGAACAAGCCTTGTGTGAAATCGGTCCTTGTTTCACACACACCCCTTCCAAACATGGCTGGAAAGAGAGAGCCAGGTGTAGCAGAGTGGGCAGTGGCAGGCCCAGCTTCTCCTAGGACACTTGTGGGTGGCTCTGCATTTCTTGCTCTCTTTGCAAGCCAGCTGGAGGTGGCAGAGAGGACACAGTGTGTAGTCTGGAAGCATGTGGCTTCCTAGTGCCTTCCCTCTACCAGAGACCTTTTATTTAAGCCAGAGTCCTGGCCAATCCAGCCAGAACTGCGCTCCTGTGCATTCCTGCTCAAAAAAAGCCCTCTTGAAGTGAGCCCTCACAAACCTTTTTGTCTTTTCCTCATCAAGGTCTGTATGGGAGGGGTCTCATTTAGTTCTTGTTCTGTGTATATAGGTTAGAGCAGCCAATCCCCAGTTGGGGGCATGGGATCCCCCAGTTTGGAGGCCCTCCTCCCACTTCAGGATTATCAGAAAGTGGGGGGCGGAGATGGAAATGTCTACTAGGCACTCCATTAATCCCTATGGAAACTGGTTCCCATAGGGTATAACGGAGAATCAATCTCGGGGAGGTGTTTTTTGAGGTAGAGATCCCAATTTTTCAGCATAGAATTTGGTGCCTCCCCTCCACTCTCAAGTTTAAAAAAGACTGGACCAGGGGGTCCAATTCTATGAGCCCCAAAAGAAGGTGCCCCCATCCTCCATTATTTCCAAATGGAGGGAAGACATTTAAAAGTCCCTTTAAATGTGATGACTAGAACTCCCTTTGGAGTTCAATTGTGCTTGCCACACTCTTGCTCCTGACTCCATCCCCAAAGTCCCCAGATACTTCTTGAACTGGACCTGGCAACCCTAATATATGTTGTGGTTCCAAGTGTGTGTAAGAAGCTATAAAGAAGTCTGGTGCTGAAGCTACCAGTCTCCTCCAGGCCAACTGGATAGGCAAGCTTAATCCTACACACCAGATTCTGGAGAATGCTATAGCAACTAGTGGTGCCCATTTTCAGCTTGTTCAGGGGTTATTATAGGCTATTAAAGTTTCTAGGAACATTCCCAGTGAGTTTCTGGCATAGAGGCCTACCTGCCCCTGAGCTCACCCCACCCATCTGCCCCCAGTCCCATTCCTCTTCCATCTGTGGGGTGTCCTTCCATCCACTGCAAGACTGAAGCAGTACTTGACACACTGAAGCAAGATCTGCTGTGCCCACTGTGGTGCACCTCTACGACCCCGGCCTGCAAGGGGATGGCAGACTGTTCAGGGTCACCCAATAGGGTTGCCAGGTCTTACCCGGCTTCCATTGGGGGGCTCCCAAGTCCATTCTGGGATGTTCTCTCATGCATGCTTTACACATGCAGCCCAATGACGTTACCCAGAAGTGACACCATCATGCCAGGCATGTCACACATCAACACTCTAGCATTTTTATTTTAGCCAAAAAGCTAGAGTGCCATCATACAACATGCTGTTATGATGATATCACTTCCAGGTGACATCATCACACCAACAATGTTAATGTGGGAGGGGCTGTTCAGGGTGGGGCTTCCCCTGCCAAGCCAGCTGGTAGGTGATGGATTGAAGCCCCGGAAATTAGAGAAAACCCCACCCCAACTGTGAGTCAGCAAACCCTATTGCCAAGTGAGTTGGGAAATTTGTGGAGATTTGGGCTTAGAATCTGGGGAGGGGAATCAGCAGAAAATAATGTTATAGAGTCCACTATCCAAAGCATCCATTTTCTCCAGGGGAACTGATTTCTGTTGTCTGGAGATCAGTTGTAATTCTGGGAAACCTCCAGGCCCCACCTGCAGGTTGCAAAGCCTACTCTATAGCGTCCCTTCCCCATTTGGGGTGGACTACAATGCAGAGCCCCTTCCCCTGTACCCAATGGAGCCCATGCAGAAGGAGCTCCCAGGTGACCAGGGGAGAGGTCCACTGCTGCCACCTGATGTAGACAAGGTGCTGGCTGGAGGGAAAGGAGACTTACTTTCCAGTCATTGCCCAGCAATTGTGCGGGATGCACCTAATCAAAGGAAAGACAGGTGTGTCTGCATACTCCTCCAGACAGCTCTTTGGTAGTGTTGGTTGGGGGCCAGGGTTGCCAACTGCCTGGAGGAAAAAAATCCTCTCTCTTTAATAGAGGCTTAATAGGATATTTATTTCCATCCATGAAAAGCTTCAGGTGCTCATTTCAACACAGTAAACCTCTATTAAAGGAGCAAAGCCACTTTCTTCAGGCCTGTTTGCAGCCCTGACGGAAGCAGCGTCTCTTTCCTAGCCAGTCAGGTGCTCCATCTGCCTAGGCATCTTCAGGTTCTCCTTCAGGGCAGATGAAACTATGATGATACCCTTATCCAGGGCTGTTTTAGTTTATCCCCAAGTCAGCCGCCATGTGAGCTTTTATTCCTAACCATAAGCTTATGACTTTCGCCATCCCTCATAGAATCCAGGCTGCAAAATGCTTTGTTCCCCAAGCAACTGAACATTCTATGTCACCAGCTAGGGTTGCCAATTCTGTGTTGGAAAATACCTGGAGACTTTGGGGGTGGATCCAGGAGAGGGCAGGTTTTGGGGAGGGGAGGGAGACTTTGGGGGTGGAGCCAGGAGATATCGGGGCGGAGCCAGGAGCAAGGGTGTGACAAGCATAATTGAACTCCAAGGGCATTCTGGCCATCACATTTAAAGGAACCACACACCTTTTTAAATGTCTTCCTTCCATAGGAAATAATGAAGGATAGGGGCACCTTCTTTTGGGGCTCATAGAATGGGACCCCCTGGTCCAATCGTTTTGAAACTTGGGAGATACTTTGGGGAGAGTCACTAGATACTATACTGAAAATTTGGTGCCCCTACCTCAAAAAACAGCTCCTCCAGAGCCCCCGAAACCTCCAGATCAATTCCCCATTATACCCTAAGAGAATCAATCTCCACATAGAGAATAATGCTCAGTAGACATGTGTCCCCCCCACCATTTCTGGCAACTCTGAAGGGGATGGGCCTTTCTACTCATGAGTTGCTGCCAACTTCTTCAAAGTAACACAGACACACCATCCCAAGAGGAAGCCTTTCAATCAGTGACTGAAGCCTCCGGAGGTAGAAACGCACATGATCCTCCGGGGGCGGAGCTCCCCCCCCTCCACTGGCCAGACTCCCCAAGGAGACGCCACCCGGCAGCCGAAGAGGATGCAAGGACTACGAGTCCCAGCATGCACCTCGCGAAGGGAGGTCGGACTGGAGTGAATAGCAGGCTGGTGGTGGGTGGGTCTTTGTGACCCAGAGGAAGGGAGAAGGCTGAAGCCAGGCAGGGAAAGAGACACGGTGCCATTCCACCCCCCCACCTCCCACCCCCGCTTTCAGATTTTTAGAGAGTGGGGGATTAGGCTGCTAATCCAGGGGTCCCCCGGCAGGGCGGGGGGGTTGGGAAGCCTAGCAGGCGCATCTAAGCTTAATAAATTACCAAATCTTCTAATGATACCTCATTGCTTCTGGCTTCCTTCATCCAGCCAGGCCCAGCCACATGGTCAAATATGGCTGCTGGCTACTGGCTGAAGAGTAGCAGTCTGTTGTCTTCCAGTCCCAGCTTCCAGAGAGAAGAGTCCCTGTGCTCTTCAGTGCAAGCACTTTTGTTAATCCTCTGACTCCACCCACTTTACATCACTCTCCACCTCTTGTTACCTGGTCCACCCAGGTCTAGGCTTCTTTTCCTGAGGTCCCCAAGAAGCCTCTTTTCTGGGAGGCATTCTGGGAAACCCTCATGCATTCTGGGAAATCTCCAGCTCATTCCTTGAGATAGTCTCTGGGGCTGGTCTAGCCCAATACTCTGTTCCCTGCCTGGAGGAAAAGGATGCCCATTGTCTCTTCAAGTAGTTCTTATTAGTATCTCTTAAGAAGTAGCCCAGATGCTGCTGTAATGCCAGAGGTCAGATTCCCCCACCCTTCCAGCTTGTCTCTGAGATGACAACCTTTTAAAGCTGGCTTGCCATCTCTCCAGGAGGCAAGGCATTTCTCCACACATGGTATAAGCTTTCATGTGCAAGCACACTTTGTCAGATACTGGGGAGGGGATCCTCAGATACTGTTAGAGTTACATATAACCCCACTCCCTAACGTTTTGTGATTGGCTTTGCCTCCTTTGACAGCCAATTTGTGATTGTGCCTGCTGCCCTGTGTCAGAATTCCAAAATACCTACAAGCTCAAAAAGGTTAGGGACCTGTGAGCTATCTATTATCATACTTTTTTAAATAAAGGAGGACAATGACACCAATCAAAATTTATAGATTGTCACAATTACCCAAATGGTATTATTATTTACTAGGAAAACGGCAAGTGTTCATTTGGATTTTTGGGAATGTTTATGAAAGTATGGACAGTTCATGATGACATTCAATAACCATATTTACCTCCATGACCATAGCTTTCTGGTCTTCCTGTCCTATGCTCAAGAGCAATTCCAATCCTCGGACAGATTTAAGAGATTATGCAGGTTCAGGTTGATGGGGTCGGACTAAGATATATGCATGTTTTCTTCTCATCCTAGATGAAAGACTGAATGAAAGGAGAATACTTCTGTTTGTTCTGAAAAGATACCTCATTAAAATTAATGGACAGAAAACTTATTTGACATTTCCTTCCCTCCTTGGACACTTTCTTCTCCTTGGCCATACATGCACCCTTATAACTTCTATCAGGATCCTTTTTCCACCTCCCCCTCATTACAAACCATTCTGAAACACACAACCTGAGCATGTTTACATAGAAAAAAGTGCAATTGAATTTAATGGGCTTTAATTCTTAGAAAGGCTGCAGTTCTGTGTATATTGGAAATCAGCCTCACTAGCACTCACTTCTGAGAAACAAGTGGAACAAGACTCCATGTAATACACATTATTTCCCCTTCCACATTTGATCTTCATAACCATCCTGTGAAGCAGTTAGGCCAAGAGACTGTGTGGCTGGCTCATGCCACCCAGGATTGGACTGCATGCGTGCTTAAGCATGCAGATATAACCTGATCTTATGGAGATCTACGGGGCTTATTCCCAGTGAATGTGCATAAAAATGCAGCCATCCCCTCCTCTATGGCCACCATCTCCTTTTCTTTTCTTATTTGCTAGCTAGGGATGCCAACTACTTGGAGGGAAGAAAAAGCTTGGACTTTGTATATAACACTTTCTAGTTTGTATAGAAGCTTAATTTGATTTTATTTACCTCCATACTACGAAAAGCTTCAGCTGCTCACTTCCGCACACTAAACCTCTGTTACAGCATTAATCTCCAACTCTGTTGGCAACCCTATCATCTGGCTCAGTGTACCTTACCAGAGGAGGAGGAGGAGGCAGGCTGCCTGCTTTTTCCTTCCCTTTTAGTGCTGGCCTTTTCTGATGCTTCCAGGCTGGGTCATGCACTGCCTCTTTCCCCCCCACATGTATTTGTTTCACGCCCTTTGTCATCATGGGGATGCACTTTCTGACCCATGTATTGATGCTCCAACTGAGTGCACCCTGCTTTCCTACTAGCTTGTCTTGCTGCTGTGAGATCTTAAGTCAGTATCAAAATGGACCCTGACCTGATAGAGTTGCCAACAACTGGGACAAAAAATGTCCTGTCCTTTTTCACAGGATCTGAATAGAAAGTTGTTTACCTCTGTGCAATGAAAACTTCATTTGCCCATTTCCATGTATTAAACTTCTATTAAAGAGCTGAGACATTTTTCACCAGTTCTGCTGGCAAATGTATTGCTATCATACTCCTTAAAGCACACATTACTCTTACTGAGGTTTTCCTTCTCTGCATCAAAGATGCTGACCGTCTCCCCCAGGGGCAATATCAGGATAGTAAACCTGTACATCTGTTGCTTATTACTTCAGTTGCAAATTATGTTTCTTCCTTGCAGGGCTCCTGTGTCTTTAACAGATATATGAGAAGCAGAAATTTAGGAGGTGAAGCTATTCCCAGCATGCACAAGCATTTACAAGAAAAACATCCTTCACTGAATTTTTGTTTTGACAAGCAGCTGGTAAAGGCACAGGAACCCTGCCAGAAAAAAGAAAAACACTAAAACTTGGCATCTCTACTTCTGATAGTACACTAAGTGTCCTGAATGTGGCACTCATGGGTGCCCACCAACACTTTTCCTGGAACCTGCCAAGTGGTTTTAGAAAGTGGGTGGGGCATGGTGGCGCTTTTGACCAGCCAGATTTCTGATTGGTCATTGGAAGTCTGACTGTGCAAACTTTTTAAAAGTTGTTTTGGCACCCTGGCCTGGATAGCCCAGGCAAGTCCAATCTTGTCAGATCTTGGATGTTAAGCAGGGTTGCCTCTGACAAGTATTGGGATGGGAGATCTCCAAGGAATACCAGCAGTCGGGAGGTGGGATAGGCTTTATTCAGCCACTTCCCTGAATATTTTCCAGGTCCCCAGTAAGGGTCAGTTACCAGAGGTCACCATGACTTCCAGATGCACATATAAAAATACAAAAATACATACCCCAAATAAAGTTGTTCTGGCAGCAGATGCTACTACAGCAGAAGGCTCTTTGCTGTGATAAGATAAGCTGAGTATATGCAAGAAAATGTGTTTGTTTGTTTTTTTAAAAATGTTCATTTTAAAAGGTATCCTGTTGAACACAGCATCTGCATAAAATGCTGGAAAATTACTAATATGGGAGCATTTATTTTGCTGCTACAGTTATGCAAGCCTTCACTCCCTGACATTTTATTGTTGGCTCCACCTCCTTTGGCAGCAATTTTACACTTATGCCCACCATCCTGTATTGGAATTCTATTGGTGTATGCAAGCTCAAAAAGGCTGGGGGACCCTGCCCTACATCACAGTTTCTCACAGGGTCCAGACACAACAGTTGTAGTGGGAATAAATGAGATAAATGCTACAAAAAATGTTGAATTTTTTGTCATACAGTAACCAATGCCCAGGAATGTAAAACCTCTACTCAGCCCAATGCTTTCTATAACAAGGCCAGTAAAACCATAGTGTTAGAAAAGCCATTTGTTCTTGGATATGTCTGTTTGTTGCAGAGGGGCAAACAGCAACTTGGGATAACCCTTTAAAAGGATGAAGCTCTATAACCACAGCTACTAGCATCTTGTCTGGCATGGTGTTCTGAATGTGCAAACCAACTTTCATTCCAGTGTTTCAGCTTTCAAAAAAGATATCACATCTTGTTGTGTCTTACAACTTAAAAATAAATAATATGTGCCAAACTTCATGAGGTTTTTTTTTTTTTTTAACAAGTGAGGTCCAGATTGCACAGCTCTAAAATGGGGCAGATAACTTCCATCAGGAGGGGTTTGGACTTGGGAAAATGGCATGGTGGGGAGGGCAGGAGCCTTTCTTCCCCTCATGCTATGGTCTCAATTCCAATTCAGCCCTCACAGATGTTTAAAACAGCATCGATTTCAGTTGCTGTGTGGGAACCCAGACGTGACTTGTTAAAAAATCTCATGTAGTTTGGCTCTCAAACAGCCAGTCCTGGGAAAGGCCTTTATCAGCCATGGAAAACCGTTGCAAATCAAAGCGGACAATACCTAGCTATGCTGTCTCCATTGGAAAAAGGTGTGCTGAAGCTGGATTTCCTATTTGAGCCACAGAGTTTTGTCCTGAACATGCATAACCACTTGTATTCTGATGGCTGAGTCTTCAAGGGAATTATTAATTTGTGTTTTGTAAAACATAAAAAGTCAGAGGGTGGTACTGCATATTATGTGGGATATAGGGCAGCCCCTGAAAATGGCAGATGTATGTTGAGGCCTTACCTCATAGAGAGAGAGAATGCAGAGTTGGCTACAGTAGCTAAAGGCTGGGGGAACAACACTTTTCATTGTTCAATAGAAGGTAATGGGCTATTTGGGATTGAACTGGTCAGGCGTCGTTTTCTTCAACTTGGACCATGTTCAATTGTTCATCCCAACTTAATAAAGGTTGAAAGCAAAAAGGTACATGTGACTGCAGGAATAGAATCCTATCAACAAAACCTAAATAACAACACCCCCCCCCACACACACACACACACACTTTCGTCAGTACTCCATCCTCTCTTCACAAATTTGCTCTGAATTATCCAGCATACTTAGAGAACATGCCAAGGCTTACTGCATCAGCCAAGTTCATGTGCTGAAGGTAAAACAAGAAGGTGCATTCAGACACAGCTTGGATGGGGTTCTGGCCTTGGCATGAGCTTCCTATTTATTTTTAATCTCTTGGAGTCTTTGTTTGAAATGGATACGTAAGGGGGAAATAGAGATAAATTATCTCCATTCTTCAAGGGAGAATGCAATGACCCTGAACAGAGGCAAGCAGGGGAGGCTAGCTATTGTTCCAGAAGCACAATGCCTGCTTGAATCAAAACAGAAAGAGATGAACAAATGCTAATTTCTCTTTTCCGCCATGAGACTTGAGTAAAAATGCTAATGGCATCTGCAGAGGGCCAGAGATAAAAGTCTGTGTGTTTGTGTGTGCATACGTGGTTGGGTTTGAACTGTGCGATAAGCCGGCAAACAAGGTAATTAAAATAATTAAAATGCTAATCAAAAGGGGGCATCAGGCTGAATGATACACAGGCAGTGAGGGGGTGGGGAAGGTGAAGCATGGGAAGATGGGGGCAAGTACACATTAGCTTTATTTCTGCAAAATATCAGAGGAGGAAAAACAAAATGAAACTCTTTATCCTCATTGCTAGGGAACTCAGAATTAGTGAGAGTGAGCAATCTTGGAAATTAAGTAGAAGCTGAGAAACATTGAATATTTTCACACATGGCTTAAAACTGGGAAATTCCTGGAAATATGAGGGAGTGTGTATGGTAGTGAGGATGGAGACTGGGGATGTGAGGGACCTTAGCAGGGTATATTAGAATCCACCTTCCAGAACAGCCATTTTCCCCAGAAGAACTGATCTCTATAGCCTGGATATCTGATAGAATTTCAGGAGACTTCCATCCACCACCTAGAGGTTGGCAACAATAACCAGGCTTCTGGCCTAGATAGACTCATGTGGATTTGCTGTTTGTGTCAGTGGCACTTCCACCCAAACAGTGCATGTACAGATGCCCTACTCTCCCTTATGCCAAAGACATTTGACAGTTCACACACTTGGGTAGCTGTTTTCTGTACATGAGGTAATAGGCTTCCCAAATCTCCCGCCTGGGCGGGGGACCCCCGATTTGGGGGTCCCACTTGGCAAAAATCTGGAAAGCGGGGGGAGGGGGGTGGAATGGCCACCCTTCCCACCCAGCTCCGATCCCAGCAGCTTCTCTCCTTGCCCTTCCCTTCCCACCCAGCCGGATCGCAGCAGCCTTTCTTCCGTTTTCCCAGGTTGCTTCCGGCCCCAATCAGCTGGCTGGCGGTGGGGGGGGGGAGGGGAAGCCCCAGGACCATGTGCCTTTGCACCTCCGGTGGCAGCAACTGGTGAGTAGGGAGGCCAATCCCCTCTTCAGAGCCGACTAGCCAGAAACGGGGGGGGGAGGAGGGGAAGCCCCAGGACCATGTGCCTTTGCACCTCCAGTGGCAGCAACTGGTGAGTAGGAAGGCCAGTCCCCTCTTCAGAGCCGACTAGCCAGAAACGGGGGGGGAGGGGAAGCCCCAGGACCATGTGCTTTTGCACCTCCGGTGGCAGCAACTGGTGAGTAGGGAGGCCAATCTTCTCTTCAGAGCCGACTAGCCAGAAACAGGGGGGGGGGGGAGGAGGGGAAGCCCCAGGACCATGTGCTTTTGCACCTCCGGTGGCAGCAACTGGTGAGTAGGGAGGCCAATCCCCTCTTCAGAGCCGACTAGGCAGAAACGGGGGTGGGGGGGCGGAGAGAGGGAAATGTCTTCATTATTCCCTATGTAGAGATCGATTCTCATAGGGCATAATGGGGAATTGTTCTGGAGGTTTCGGGGGCTCTGGGGGAGCTGTTTTTTGAGGTAGGGGCACCAAATTTTCAATATAGTATCTAGTGCCTCTCCCCAAAGTACTCCCCAAGTTTCAAAACGATTGGACCAGGGGGTCCAATTCTATGAGCCCCAAAAGAAGGTGCCCCTATCCATTATTTCCTATGAAAGGAAGACATTTTAAAAAGGTGTGCTGTCCCTTTAAATGTGATGGCCAGAACTCTCTTGGAGTTCAATTATGCTTGTCACACCCTTGTTCCTGGCTCCGCCCCCGATGTTTCCTGGCTCCACCCCCAAAGTCTCCTGGCTCCACCCCCAAAGTCCCCAGATATTTCTTGAATTGGACTTGGCAACCCTATGAGGTAATCATATGCATCTTGAATGAACTGATACATAGAGCACAGTCAGTCCAAACTGCTGTTTTAAGTACAGGAATTGATTGCCTTGTTGATTGTTCACATAGGCTTAAGCTGCAGTCCTTAGCAAACTTACCTCGCAACTCACAAGCCAAGTGATTTGTTAATTTTGTTATGATTATTGGTTTGGATCAGGGTCATATTAAGGGGGGCCCAGATGGAACTTTTGTCCAGAGGCCCATGGTGGCCTGAAATGAAAAGTGAAACTGGTCTTGGTGAAAGGCTAACTCCCAGCACTTGGTAGTATGGCAAGCTAGGAGGGCCAATGCCCTGCACAGCCTGCTTCCTGAGATTCATCTGCTGAGAAGATTGCCTTTAAGGTCCACGATGAAGCACTCTGACAGTGTCACTTAGCTAAGCGGAACTGGACATTTGCAGTGGCTCAAGAAACAGCCTTGACCAATGAAACTGCATTGGCACAAACCACGGAAATTAAAAGGTTAGCTCCAAATGTAAATTGCACAAAACCCCTTTGCACATAGATTTAGAGTCAATAGTGAAAAGGGTTTATGTTTTTAGTTAAAAGCATGCACAGTAAAGCCAATGATTCAACCTTATTCAGAAAAACCATATCAAACTGAAATATTTACAAGAACAGTAAAAAGGAAATTGATTCTGAAGAGTGATTACAAGGTTTCAGGGTCTCTGCAGAAATGTCTGTCTGCTGGCATATTTTTTAAAAAGATTTTCATTTTGGGGGTTTTGTTTTGCAACATTGGGACTTCTTTCAGGTTTGAAGAGAAATCTCTCTGGTCTGTAGTAACTCCATTTTGCAGCCATTTTACAGTAGAGTTGCCAAGTCTCTCCACTGCTGTCCATCACACTGGGAACGCTTTAGGACTTGTGGTAAAACTCTATGGTACTATAGAGTTTTTAGTGTGAATCCTAGAGCATCCCTGCATATCCATGGCTTGATGACATTACTTCCAGGTGACATCATCTGCTGGGGATGGTGCACGCAGATAGGGCTCTTCGGGTGCAGGGATCCCCCTGGCAGCCTGCTCCCTGCTCCAACGGGGGATCCCTCGGCGGGAGCCTGGCAACCCAATTTTACAGCCATTTAGTAGTTGCCAGTGTGGCACTTTCTGTCTGTATCCCGGATGAGTGTTCAGGAATCCAATTGTCCCGCCCAGCCTGGGCGAGGACTACGCAAGGGGGACCCCCCGGGGCCTGCCAGCCACTCCCGGCCCCCGCCGCCGCCCCAAGAGCCTCTCACACCTTCCCAAGCCCCCGCGGCGGCCCCACCCCTCACCTGGGCTGAGGGGGTGCCAACAGCCGCCCGAACGACACCTCTCAGCCACCGAGCCCGTCTCCGGGTCCGAGGAGCCTGGCCAGAGCGAGACATCAGGGAGCAGGAGGGAGAAGCTGAGCCCAGCGCCGGGCAGAGAGGATGAGAGCTGCCTGACCCGTGGCGGTGAGAGACACCACACCCCAGCACGCTGCAGAGGTCCGGGATGCCCGAGACACGCCCAGGCAGCCCAGCCCCGGCTCGCCTCTCCCGGGCGTCTGGGGCTTTGAAGGGGGGGGAGGAGCCAGAGAGGGGCAGAACCCAGGAAGGGGGAGGACTGGGATGGGGAGATAAAGGAAGGGAAGGAGGAGGTCGGGGAGGAGGCTGGCCGGTGCTTATTGAGGCTGCCTCGCAAGAGAGAGGGACAGGAGCCGCAGCACAGCCAGGAGGGGAACGGGGGCCTGTGGTGAAGTAACCCGTCTCCCACCCCTGTTTCTGAGACCTCCGGGGAACACCCCAGAGTGCCCGGGAGGGGCGCCGGCGGCGCCGGGAGACTGGGAGGGGTGCCCAGGGCGCGACACCAATCAAAAACTGGAGTCCAGTGGTACCTTAACAACCTGGAAACTGTGATGATGAATGAGCCCAAAAGATACTTTAAATTACAGTCATCTGCAAACTGGAGGATAAACACAGTATTCAGAAAAGCTGAAATAAAGTTAGACTCACACAGTTTATTGATAGTAAAGCAACAACCACTCTAAAGTAAAAAAGGAATAGGGAAATGTTTCCACAAGAGAACAGTGAACAAAAGCTATATATGGGACCAATCCCATTATAAGGCAACCTGAGATGGTCACCTCAGCAGATTTTTTGGAGGGGCAACCTCAATCCACTTGCCACCCACCGCCTGTCCACTTGTTGTCCACCTAGGAGCTGGAGGAAATATTCCCACGGCCTCTTTAAAGCAGGCCATCAAGCTATGTGTGCCAGTTCCTAGACTGTAGACTTCTTCTTTTGAGAATTCTGCCACTATTTTTGATTGCTTATTGCCAGAACAACCAAGATGATGGCTGAACTCTCATAACATGTAGGCTTAAGCCTGAGCATCTGGGAAGCTATAAAGAACATCTTGCTGTGCTATTTTAAAAGAAATCTGGGGCACTGAAGAACTATGGAGGGTTATCACCTCTAGCTCCGTGTTGGAGGTGGTGGCAGCCATGGTGAGACAGGCACTGCTGCCTCAGGCCACCTAGTTAATGCTCCACAATTGCAACAGCTTTTTCTAATCTTTCCTCATCTCTCTCCCTACCTGTCTTTCCCTTTCCCTATTTCCACAGGGAGATCATAAGTGCAGTGTGAGCTTAATATTCTGTAATAAACTGTATGAAAACTCTTTAGAGCTTTTCCGCAGCTAAGAAGATAATGAAAAGTTTGCCTATTCCTTGTAAAGTCTGATTATATAGGCAAGTACTATGAATTTTTATATTACTAAGTGGGTTTTTAAGAACAAAAGCCATGTGATTTTCATTAAGTTCTTAAGGCAAGCCTGTATAGTAACCAACTTAATTCATTACTAGGGAAGTTTACAGTCCAAAAATATATTTGAAAATACCTTCAGTATTTTGGGGATGTATTCCAGTCAGCCAAAATGGATAGTGAGGATTCAAGAATACAGAATATCAATTCCTGAAAAATCCCACATATATTCAGGAATGTTTGAGGCCATCTTTTTAAGGTTTCCAACACTGTTTTTCTCCAATTTATCAGGGTTCCCTGGCAACAGGATGGAAAGGGAAGGGAAGCAGCTACCTGAAGCAGTAAGATCAGATGTTAGAGGGAGTACCTGAACTGTTTGCCCAGACAATTTTCATATCCCTCCATGAGGGCCAACTACTTGTTTGGGTTTTTAAGGACTTGGTTCCAGGTTCCCTGCAGTCACATAGCAGCAGCATGGAATGACTTTATGAAAATAAAGGAGAGCCCAAATGAGTTCAGAATGCTACTGCAGAGGGAAGAAGGGCCCCTGAGTCCCCTCAAGCCATTTCCCCATGCCAAAACAGCCCCAGGGTTGGGAATGTTAGACCAATTTTGCACTAGGCTTGTTGCGGGTGGAGAGCCCTTTTGCTCCCTGTGCTTCCCTTGGTTTTCACACAAGCTGCCCTGGAGCTGCGAGTTGGTGTGCTGCTTTTCCACAGCAAGTGAGATCCCCTTACAAGCGGTTTCTGTTTGCTGTGAAAAAGCGGGACACCAACTCGCAGCTCCAGGGCAGCTTGTGTGAAAACTGAGAGAAGCCCCAGGGGCAAAAGGCTCTCCACTCGGAACAAGTCCTAGTGCGGAATCAGTATCTGTTTCCTGATGTTGTTGCTCCAGGTGGAGTATTCTGTGCATGCGCAAAAGAGGATAAGAACAGTTTGACTCAATCCCAGAGCTAGGTTTTTTGGAGTGTGTTCCTGTTTACTGCTGGTACTCTGACCTGCTTTGGAGTTCTGCTACCTGCTGGGAATATCTTCTTGTTCTCTGTCTACTGGACATCATCAGGATTGGTGGAATTGATTTCAAAATATTATTTCAAGCTTTTCATTGTGTGTGTGTGTGTGTGTGTTTTCCCCAGGAGTGGGTTGTAGTGTGGAAGGGAGTCAGCCATTTGTTCTTTCTGGTCCTTTTAAAATACTTTTCCTTCACTTTGTTTTGTGGCTTTGTGGAGTTTTGAGGTGTTTCTATTGGTTTTTTAAAATGCAATTATTACAGCTGGTTCAGAAGAAAATTATGGTTATGTTTTAATAACAGTTAACTGCAAGTGAGAGTGTAGGTATTTTTTAAAAACAAGGTTGGTTTAGCTTGTATTCTCTGGTTTGAAATTGGTTATGTTAAATGTGTTCAGGTCACATTAGAGGGCTTTGACCAGTGGTTGTTCTTGTGTGTTTGGTTATTGGCTTGTTTGAAATTGGTTCCCCATAGGAAACAGTGGAGACAAGTGGGATAGCTAGAGGCACCTTGGTCAGAGTCTCATTGATTTGGACCCCTTGTCCCCTTCATTTGAAACTTGGGTGGTCTTTAGCTGATAGGAAGCACTCAAAAAAAAGGTAAAGATCGTTCCTTGTGCAAGCACCAGTCGTTTCCGACTCTGGGGTGATGTTGCTTTCACAACGTTTTCACAGCAGACTTTCTACAGGATGGTTTGCCATTGTCTTCCCCAGTCATCTACACTTAGCACAGATCGCTTTCCTAGAGGTTGTGTCCACTTGGAAGTATCAAGGCTGTAGACCACCCTTGCTCCATACCAGACAGGATGAGGGTGAAACGAGAGAAGAGGACTTTGTCCACCAAAGGTATCAAACTCATGGTTTGGAAAGCCACCCTGGAGATGGTTGCAAATCTCTAAGTGGGGCTCGGAGACCTCCCAGAACTACTAGGTTTCCTGTAATTTTGATGTCCTTTGGCTGGAAAACAGTTATTCCAGTCCAACCAAAATAAGTCCCCTATAAGAAACAATGAATTTGAATAACTCCAGAATCCAGGATGGGGGGAACCAAACCTAAATCCTGAAACAGCATTAGAGGACTCAAACACTCCCAATAAGCAGTATTTATGCCATTCCCAAAATCTGAAAAATACTGGGCTTTTTAAAGGTGCACATCTCTACTGTGTGCTAATCTACTCTGAACTGTGAATGGTGTTTCTAATATTTTCCCAATTAATATTTTCATGAGTGGGCAATTTATGTTGCTATGAGCAACTTAAAAAAAAACCTCAGTTATAATAAAATAATGAGTTGCGAAGTAAGAAGCCTGCTTAAAGCCAGAAACTTTTCTCTCCCACTTGATCCATAAACTAAAGGGAACCCACAGTCTGCATTTCCATAACCTGCAAGTTCATTGTGGTTGGGCTGGGTTTCTTATTTGTTGCCACTTTATCCTCAAAACAAAACAAAAGTCCTATTATCAATATGCCTGTGAGTATCAGTATGCACAGAGAGGGAGAGTGATTTGACCCAAGCCCACTCAGAAAGCGTTATGGCTAAGCAAAGACATGAAGCAAGATCTCCCCAGTTCAAGGCCAACCTTCTGTCATGCATCATACACCATACAACCTTCTGTCATTAATCTAATATAAATCATACAATGGAAAAAACATTTTTTGAAATATGAAACAATATAACGTATCTTGTATTCCCACTAGGTCTCTTTTGTTTACTTGTAACTAGGCCTTTTTTGGATTGCTGTAGGGTACAGCATCCAGAGACATCTAATGGCTGATGAATATATTACAAGTAACTCTATGATTACACCTACTATCATCTACCTAGATATGTGTGCTGACTTTAAAAGGCATGAGGCATAGACATAGGTGTGTTTGTGTGTGCACACACATGTGCTTGAACTTGCAGTGTCCTTGACTGAGGAATGGAAATGGCTTGTTGCTTGCCTTAACCAGCAAATAATATCAACATTGATGTTCTTCCCTACTGTTCTGGGAACAGAGCATAACCGCACTGCAGAGATTTAAAAATGCCATGTGCAGAATTCTGCAGAGAACTCCCTGCTAGGAGCTTTGCATCTGTAGTACTGTGCTGCACAATGTCTGTGGAAAATGCTTTTCAAGCCAATGACAATGGGGTTTGGACTTTAAGCCTCTCCGTGGTCTTTTCAGATTTGACTGTTCTCAGACTTGTCCTCAGTTCAAGGTAAAGAAAAGCAACAAATGAATCTGGCTTTATTAACTTAGTTCCTGTCACTTCACTTTGCGGCTTGGACAGGACAGTGCATCTAAATATACTCTGTTCAACGTCACCCTGTTCAGTTCACTCTGGATTTCCAGACTAATACCATTTTTAAAAATTGCATTTGTCCTATGGCAGTCAGCAGAGTTATTCGTAGATTCAGGAGGTATCTGAAGAAGTATTCATGCACGCGAAAGCTTATACCTAGAATTAAACTTTGTTGGTCTTAAACATGCCACTGGACTCAAACTTTGTTCTAGATTTATTCATAGTAATTCATGAGCCGAGTACTCAAGGAGGAGGACATTAATTCATTAATAATTCATTCATTAATTCATAGGGTTACCATAAGTCAGAAGTGACTTGACAGTAAGTAACACATACACGATACTGAACTCTCAGCTAAACAAAGTCTATGAGGCAGCCAACTGGTTAAAGAAATTTAGTTGAAAAAAATTGGAGGTGGTGTCGGGCTGGGCGTTGGAGTACCCGGGGCTTATGGTGTCCTGGGCGACTTCAATGTCCATGCCGATGACCCAGCCTCCAATCGGGCAATGGATCTAGTGTCTTCCATGGCGACACTGGGACTCTCTCAATTTGTTATGACTCCAACGCATCAGGCGGGACATGCATTAGATCTGATCTTTGTGTCCGGGATTCAAGTGAACGATATCGCAATGGAGGCAGTGCCATGGTTGGACCACTTAGCCCTCAAGGCCCATATGGAAGCGCTACCCCAACCCTGTAAGGGCGGAGAGCCTATTTTGGCTTGCCCGCGGAGCTGATGGACCCAGAACGGTTCCAAATGGCTCTTCAGGATCCTTGGCCCCCTGGTGATTCCCTTGACGCCCTGGTTGATGCCTGGCAAGATCGGCTATCCGGGGCAATCAACGAGATCGCACCTCGACATCCTCTGCGCCCTCGTTTGAGGCTGGCTCCTTGGTATACCTTGGAGTTACGCCGGCTGAAACAAGGACTCCGATGACTAGAGAGGCAGTGGTGGTGCACTCGTGACGAAGCGGCGAGAACATCCTACAGAACGTTTATGAGGTCTTACGAGATGGCAGTCAAGGCCACGAAGAAAGATTACTTCACGGCCAGGATTGCGTCTGCAAATTCGCGCCCGGCACAATTGTTTAAAATAATTGGATATTTAACTACACTGCCCCAAGGCAGACCAAATGTTAGAGAATTAGAAATAGGCTGTGAGGCTTTTGCGAAATTTTTTGCAGACAAAATCACATCACTCCGCCAGGATCTGCCCATCACATTGGATACAGTACATGAGCTGGAGGCTCCGTGCCTGTCTTCTGGTTTAGTCCTGGATCATTTCGACCCACTCAGCCTGGAGGAAGTTGACGGAATTCTCTCCTCTGCGTGCCCAACAACTTGTGACTTGGACCTGTGCCCCTCTTGGCTAATTAAACCCTGCCTGATGGAGCTCAGATGTCCTTTACAGGACATCATAAATAGATCCCTCCTGGAGGGGCATTTCCCAATGCCCTTAAAAGAGGCTTTGGTCCGTCCCCTCCTGAAAAAAAGTACAGCAGACCCGGCCGAATTGGCAAACTACCGACGGGTCTCTAATTTACCGTTTTTAGGTAAAATTATAGAGAGTGCAGTGGCGTTGCAGTTGCAGGGTTTTCTGGATGACGCTTCCATCCTAGACCCTTGCCAGTCTGGCTTTCATCCGGGCCATGGGATGGAGACAGTGCTGGTCGCTTTGGCAAATGACCTCCAGCAGCATCTGGATTGGGGCGGTGTGGTGGTGCTGATTCTGTTAGACCTGTCGGCTGCGTTCGACACGGTCGACCATCGGCTACTGATCCGCCACCTCGCCGATGTTGGGGTCAGGGGGTCAGCCCTACAATGGCTCTCCTCCTTCCTCGAGGATCGGGGACAAAGGGCGGCAATCGGGGGCGAGCTGTCCCAGAGGCGCACACTAAACTGTGGAGTACCTCAGGGAGCGGTTCTCTCACCGATGCTATTTAATATTTATATGCGCCCCCTTGCCCAGATTGCCAGGAGGTATGGGCTTGGGTGTCACCAGTATGTGGATGACACCCATCTCTATCTGCTAATGGACGGCCGGCCTGACTGCGTCCCAGAGAACTTAGACCTGGCTCTGCAGGCTGTGGCAACTTGGTTAAGGCTGAGTGGGCTGAAATTGAATCCAGCGAAGACAGAAGTCCTTTGCCTGGGCTGGGGCACTCTGGGAAGGGATATACCTCTCCCGGTCTTCAATGGGGCGCCGCTGAAGGCAGCGTGCCGGGTCAGGAGCCTGGGAGCTTTACTAGAGCCTTCACTATCAATGGAGGCCCAGATAGCAGCCACCGCCAAGTCAGCCTTTTTCCATCTGAGGCGGGCAAGGCAGCTGGCTCCCTTCCTAGAGCGTCAGGATCTGGCAACAGTGATTCATGCAACGGTCACCTCGAGACTGGACTAATGTAATGCCCTCTACATGGGGCTGCCTCTGTGCCGAACCCGGAAGCTGCAGCTGGTGCAGAACGCGGCTGCTAGACTGCTGATGGGGCTCCCAAAGTGGGAGCACATACAGTCGGGGCTGCGTGAACTGCACTGGCTGCCAGTTATATACCGGATTCATTACAAAGTGCTGGTTATTACCTTTTAAGCCCTATATGGCCGCGGACCTGCCTACCTTAGGGACTGTCTTTCCCCATATGAACCCCAGAGAGCACTGAGGTCAGCTGGGAAGAACCTGCTGACTATCCCCGAGCTGAAAGAGGTAAAGCTACAGAGCACCCGCGATCAGGCTTTCTCTGTTATGGCTCCATGCCTATGGAACCAGCTTCCGGAGGAAATGCGGGCTTTGCGGGATTTTGAACAGTTCCGCAGGGCCTGCAAGACCATCCTCTTTCGATTGGCCTTCACCGACTAAGAGGAAACTGCTAAGCAATTCACCATCAGTATAATAGCACTAGCATATTAATTTTATTAATCTTAGAATTTTAATAGAATTTTAATTAAATTGTTACTTAGTTTTTATTTAAATATCTTGTATAACTAATGTATTGATTTGTGTTGTTAGCCGCCCTGAGCCTGCTCCGGCGGGGAGGGCGGGATATAAATAAAAGTTGATGATGGTGATGATGATGATGAACTATATGCTATGTATCCTATGATGACTCCAGGTGGGGCCTGGAGATTTCCCACTTTTACAACTGATCTCCAGCTTGCAGAGATCAGCTCCCCTGGCACTGAACCATGCTGAAACCCCTCCCCTCCCCAAACCCTGCCCTCTCCTGGATCAACCCCCAAAGTCTCCAGAGATTTTCAAACACAGACCTGGCAACCCTACTCTCATGTCACTGAGGCAGAGGATTCTACATATTTCTACTGATCTACAGGTGGAATGTTTAGGTTTTTTGAAAGACTGGGCCTCACCTTGAACACAGTGCTGCTGCAATGGTACTTAAAATATTGTATAAATAAATATTAAATCAGATGTGAAGGTTAAATTGAAGACAGAGGAAGCCACACCACAGACCAGATCCCATAGGTGCAAATGAAGAAGAAATATATTCAACCAGAACTGCACATGAGCAGAACAGGATTAAAACTATCAATGATTATTTTACCATGATTCCAAAATACTTATTCCTGTATTAAGTGTGAAACATACAGCTTGAATTCTTTATACTGTTCCCTGGCAGTCTGTTCAAAGGTCCTGAGATATCTGACATGAGAAGTAACTGTTATGTATTTGGAAGGAAAGAAAGTTGTTCACTAAACTTTAGTGAAGGAGATGAGTTGGACTATAGTGAAATAATCACTGTGAACCAGTATGCCTTCTGTGACGGACTGCACTTTTTAAGAGGCTTAGAAGTACTGTATCGGCAACTAAAGAACTCTGAAGGGTTAACTCTTCGTAGAGCAAGAGGGCCTTGAGTGACAGCCTGCTCTAAGCAATCTGATTGTTTGGCATCAGCTGAACAAAAAAGGTTGAGACAGCTGGATGCTGAGGAGATTCAGTCAGATTCCTGCCTTAACTGAGAAGAGACATGTTCTGAGGCTGTCTGATAATAGCCATGACAGGAAAAAGGTTTAGTGCTGTCAGTCAGATTTCAACTTTGACTGAATGCAGTCTGAATTCAGCATTAGCTGAAAGCAGTTTGAACACAGACAGGAAACTGGCCGAAGGTTTGGCAAGGAAGTTTGGGAAGTAGAAAAGACTACCCAAAGCCAAAGGAAAGGGGATAGAACTTCTAGGAATAGACTAAGTATAATATAGTGGATTCAGTGCAATGAAGAGGCGAGGTGGTAGTAATCATAGCTCTTTATTAGGTACAGCATAGTATTGGGCTGCACTCAAGACTGAAGAAGTGGGCCAATGGGGCCAACTATATACAACTCAGGGTTCCCGTGCAAGCACGTTATTGGATCGTTCAAACAGGCCAGGGACTCATGATTGGATCAGGGCATCAGATATTTGTATCCTGCTGTCCATTGTTCCTGAGTTCCCAAGCGCCATCCTTATGGCTCCAATGAACCCGGCAGGAACACACACACAAAAGTCTTCATTAGGGTCCGCATACATAACAAGAAGATTCCCTAACCAGTCGAACAGGGAGAATTATCACTGAGGAATAACTGTCTGGTGTGAATAGAAACTGCCTGTAGAAACCTTAAAAGCCAGTGAACAATTCAAGAAAAGTACTGGTGTTCCAAGAGAAGAGGGTTGGGTACTGGGAAGAGGGTACCAACCTTCCAGGCATCAAAATGCATCAGAGTTTACTCAAATAATGAATTCTAGAGTGTTTGGGAAAGCACTGGAACAAAAGTCTCTCAATATAAAGATCTAAGTAACTGTGAATAAATAAAGAGCCTCTCATTAACTTGACATATAAGATCAAAAGTCTGTGCTTGTATTAGTTTTATCTCAGTAATTTCAACCCCTGATTTCACCTGACCTTCCCCTTTGATATTATATAAAACTTTTTGCTAGTTTTCAATTTTTAAAGCATCTCAAGAACTGTTTTCAAGGGTTTAAGTTAAAGGATAGTTCCATCCCTTCCCTCAAGTTCCTGGGCTGAGCAAATAGTCAAATATACTGACAAGGTGGGACAGCCAAAGTTTATTCAAGAAAAAAGAAAACACATTAACAGAACTGCTCAGCCAGTGAAGGGACAGAGAAATGGAGGGACAATCTTGCCTCTGAGGGAGAAAAGTGGATAAGGTCCATCATACCTTTCTTTCGCATGCTTATTTTTTATTAGTACTGCCCCAAATGGCTGCCTTCTTGTACTAGGAATGGGTATGGACAAAGAAAAGGCAGTTTGGTTTGGGGTCTATGCGGGCCATTGAACCAAACCTTGATCTGAAGCAGCCTCACGTGGACCAAACTGTTTTGGCAAATTTGAGAATGAAGATTTCCTGGGAAGGGATTTCCTCCTTTCTCCTCACCATGGCAAGCTGTGGTCAGGAGAAAGGTGGTAGGGAACTAACTTCCCAGGAAGTGTGTGTGTGTGTGTGTAGGGGTATTTTTACTTTTGCTGTGCCTCAGACTAAGAGTCTGCCCACTTATCCGTACATTTCTGTAGTCTCGTCACTTTGCTTTACATTTACCGGGCAGGGAAAACTGCATTTTCTTGAGATTATGTATAAATAAAGAACAGATCTCTTCCGGGATTGCCAACTTTGGGTTTGGAAATTCCTGAAGATTGTTATGGTGAAGCCTGGGGAGGGCAGAGTTTCAGAAGGGGAGGGTAGTATAATACCATAGAGTCCTCCGTATGATATAAAGCCATAGAGTCCATCCACCAAAGCAACTATTTTTTTCTAGGACATTGGATTTCTGTCATCTGGAGATAAACTGTAATTCTGGGAGCTCTCCAAGCCCTATCTGGAGGCTGGCAACTCTAGTCTTCTCTGTTCCTTTGCCTGCTCCTCAGCAAGATATCCCATATACTGGAGAGACCAAAGAGCTCTTCATTCTCATCCTTGCTGCATCCTTTCTATAACAAGTTCTTCATTCTCATCCTTGCTATTCTTCTTATCTCAGGTTCAGATGGGTCATTGCGCCAACAGCAGGCAAGGGCTGTCGAGTGGAGTCTTCTGTTACTTCTCCTGTTCCCATCACAACCACGTAGGCCCTAAAACTGGACTTTGGATGTGAGTTTTTCTTAGCCAGGTAAATAAAACATCAGGGTATTCAGTGATCCAATGCTTGGGGAAATCCTGCAGACAAAACCTCTGTAAGAGGGGAGAGGATGAACTGATGCTCCACAGTTCCAGACCACTTCACTATAAACCTGCTTAAAATTTGCTTTGTGACATTTTACAACGTTAAGCCCCAGCAGACTGGTTCCACCATAGTTCATCCTTTTTGTACAGGCTCAGCTTGTCCCAAAATGTTCATCAGTGCCTAACAAATCCTCAGACATTACCATTTCACCCATACATTAAAAATCTACAGCTGTGCCTTGGTTATAAGTCCCATGTCTAGGACAGATAACAGGAGCATTCAAGATGGTTTACAAACATACACAATAGATAACAGCAACAACACTATAAAGCCACAAGAACCCAAACTTTGCATTTTGCTTGAGATTAGGGACTTTTTGGGGGTGGGGTGAGTGCTGAAGATAAAAGATACTATGCTATCTCACAAAATGCCAACTTTCAGTTTAGCATCCCCCCTTGACATAAATGGTCTTACTAGAATATATTCATCACACATATATAATGTATGCAACCCACTATGTAAAGCCAACAAAATTCAAATTCAGTCATAGGATCCCTTGCTACCACTATAGCAAAACATAGACCCAGACCCATAGCCACAGGGGGGCTAGGCCCCTCCACCCAACCCCCCTTCCAACTATATGCCCCCTCCTTTTACTGCCCCGCTCTTGCAGCCCCGCTCTCCCCGCCACTGGCATTGCTTTCCTGCCGCTCTCGCAGCCCCTGCTCTCTCTGCCACCACTACTCTGGCAGCTTCCAATCTCCCCACAGCTCTGTTGGCCCCTGCCCTCCTCCGCGGTGCCTCCCCCCTCCTCTCTCTCTCTCTCTCTCGGCTTGACTTCGCGAACAAAGATTTAAGAAAGGTGCAGTAGTCCATGTCTGCTGCAGGCTCGCTGGTGGTTGACAAGACCAATGCGGGACAGGCAGGTCTGGCCACAGTGGCTGCAGGGAAAAGTTTGATTTGGGGATGGTGCTGTAGCAGTACGATTCTTCCTCAATCTCCTTTTGTCCTCAAGACCAGCTATGCGTGCATTCTCAAAGGAAGAGACAGCCTGGTGGATGGTGTGCCTCCATGCTTTGCAATCTGAGGCTAAGTCAGACCACTGGTGATGGTTAATGCAACAGGTACCAAGGGATTTCTTCAAGGAGTCCTTGTACCTCTTCTTTGGTGACCCTCTATTTCGATGGCTGGTGGAAAGTTCGCCATACAGGGCAATCTTGGGAAGGCAGTGGTTTTCCATCCTGGAGATATGCCCTGCCCAGCACAGCTGCGTCTTCAACAACAATGCCTCGATGCTTGTAACCTCCGCCCGCTTGAGGACTTCAGTGTTGGTCACAAAGCCACTCCAGTGGATGTTGAGGATGGTGCGAAGGCAGCGCTGATGAAAGCGCTCAAGGAGTCGCAGGTGATGACGGTATAATACCCATGATTCGGAGCCGTAGATGAGGGTTGTCATCACAACCGCTTTGTAAACATTGATCTTCGTGCCTTTTTTCAGATGCTTGTTGCTCCACACTCTTTTATGCAGTCGGCCAAATGCACGGTTTGCCTTTGCCAGTCTATTGTCAATCTCCTTGTCGATCTTGGCGTCTGAGGAGATGATGCACCCCAGGTAGCTGAACTGCTGGACTGTCTTCAAAACTGATTCACCCACAGTGATGCAAGGAGGGTGATAATCTTCCTGGGGTGCAGGCTGGTGGAGAACTTCTGTCTTCTTCAGACTAACTTCTAGGCCGAATAGCTTGGCAGCCTCTGCAAAGCAGGACATCATATGCTGCAGAGCTGATACCGAATGGGAGACAAGTGCAGCATCATCAGCAAACAGTAGCTCTCGGATAAGTTTTTCCATTGTCTTGGAGTGGGCCTTCAGACGCCTCAGGTTGAACAGGCTGCCATCGGTGCGATAGCGGATGTAGACACCATCGTCGTCATCTAAATCTACTCTTTGAAGCATCATGCTAAAGAATATCGTAAAGAGAGTTGACGCGAGAACACAGCCTTGCTTTACACCTGTGCCTATTGGGAAGGGCTCCGAGAGATCATTGCAGTGTCTGACTTGGCCTCGCTGGTCTTCATGTAGCTGGATGAACATACTGAGGAACCTTGGGGGACATCCTAAATGTTCCAAGATTTGCCACAGGCCGTTCCTGCTAACAGTATCAAAAGCTTTGGTAAGGTCGACAAAAGTCACATATAGACCCTTGTTCTGTTCCCTGCATTTCTCTTTGAGCTGCCTGAGAACAAATACCATGTCTGTGGTCCTACCCACCTGGTAAAGTGCAAGCTCCCTGGGCTCTTTCAAGGAGCCCCCCTCCCATGATCAGTTGATCGGCAGGAAAAGCGGTGCCGCGGCTGGTGGTTCCCATGCCAACTTTCCAGTTTCAACATCATCCAGAAAAGGATTACAGTGCAACAGCATCAAGCATTTGCTCCTGTCTTTCCTCTACTCAGTGCACACTTTGGGTTGCTCGCTCTGGGGAAGTGGGTTTGGATCTGGGTTTGCCTAGGAAGCTACAAGCTACAAGCTACAAGCTACAAGTTTCCCCTAGGTGCTGTAATAGTACTATAAAAGCTTAGAGTCATGGGGAAGAGGAGAGGTCAGGAGCATGCAGCTGGACAGGGTGTGCATTCTCTACTGCCCAGTTGTTTCCTTATGCCAGAAAAACAAAGATGCCTCAGGGTCCAAGAAAGCAAGGAAGTATCTTGTCTGTTAAGACTCTCCTCTGAAAAAAAAGGCTGTTGGAGACTCTGCTCTACTTCACCATCATAAAACATTACTTTAATGTACAAGTACATTAAAGCACCCACCCAGAGTGGATGCACCCAAGAGTGCTGGCAGAACGTTGGCTTGTTAAAATGTCTGAACTAAATTCCACCTGCCCCTGAGCTAATTCCAGCAGCCCTGTTGCAGCCAGCCAGCCACTAAGCCTTCCTACGCTATAGACCAGAAATCAGACCTCATTCTGAAGCCTTGGCTTGGAATCAAAGTTTTGTTTTGGATGCATGTGCTCACAGAGCATGTCCTCATTTAGCCACAGAACAGGAAGGCAGATGATCCATTTTATCTGATGCTGTTGAAAAATCCATGTGGTGCATTGCATCTCCCAGTAAGAGTTTCTTGCTATAAATGAGATGTAGCCACAGCCAGGTCCGTGGGTTTGGCAGCCTGCCCAGGAGCGGTCTAAATCTCATTCTGCAGTTTGAGGCTTGCAGACAGCTATTTAACACAAAGAGCCAAGCTGTTATCTTTTCCCTTAGGGCTACCATCCCTTTCACTTCTCAAATGCCAAATTATAGTCTACATTTAATTTCAATGCCAGGGGGGATTCATGTCAGGGGAGGGCAGCTTCGTTTAAAATTGGCTACATTAGATTAACAGTGATAAAGTTTGGAGTGGGGAGGGTTATGGCATAGAAATAAAGACAGAAGCAACTTCCTGTTTAAACTGTCTAATGCCCAGATCCATCAAAGGACTCCTCTCACTTTTACCTTTCTCTGCATCACACAAGGCGAGGATGGAGAGACAATTTTCTTGGTTTGAGGTGATGGTCTGGATGCCCAGTCACAGTTTCAAAAGTACAATGTCTTAACCAATGGAGGGTGTTGATAGAAGTACCACACAGTGGAGATTATGGTCATGCAGAATTCTGCCCCAGGCAAATGTGTGATTTCTTCCAGTCTCCCAATTTCCTTTTCTTTACCCTCTGTTTAGTTTTTGACATACCACTATCAGCCTTGTCCATAGAACCTGAAGAAATATCTGAAAGCAAGAAAAACATACTGTAGGTTTTTTTCTGGAAAAATTATTGACATTGTATTGGACATTGGGATGTCTGAACATGATATGAATACTCTGTTGGGAGCAAAAGTGCCCCAAGGATGAGGAGATCAAAGTTTTTCTCTCATTCAGGAGGAGTGGTATAAAGATTTTATTTGTAAGCTTGAAAAGTAAAATGATTTAAAACAACAGATGCAAACCATCCAAGTTAAACACTTTGAAGTCCCATAGATTTCTGTAGGACAGCTAAGCACATACTCTTCCTTACTAAAACCAATGTGACATAAATGTATATGTTTACTGGATTCTATCTATACTCTTAAAATAGCTTTATCAAACTTAATGTGGCTACATTGCACCTAATGACATTTTGGAGCTCTGATGTATGTTCTCTGGAATGATTATATGGGCTGAAAGATGGGATGTCTAAGAGCCCTAATAGCTGTTGAAGCTTTCTGTGCTTCAGGTTTAGCACTGCAGTTTGGGAAGCCACCTGTACTCCTGGGGCACCTGTGTAGTACTAACAGGAACTCCACTAATTTTACAGGCTGCACCAGTTTGGCAGTGATTTCTGTTAGCCATGTAGACTGGCAGGAAGAGCTATACAGGCTAAACTCTTTGCATGTGTCTACTGTAGGAACTGGTCATGTGCTACAAACAAAGGGTTATTATTATTATTATTAGTAGTAGTAGTAGTAGTAATAGTAGTAGTACTACTAGTAGTAGTTTGTAGTAGTTGTATTTATAAATTGCCTAATTTCTTCAGCTGCAGAGCTCTGGGTGATGTACAACATATGAACACCCACAGCAAAAAAAACCCAATTAAAAGCAAGTTACAGAACAGTTGAACAGCGTGCTCTTTGAAGAAGTGTTTGGCCAAGCAGTGGTAATTTATTAAATTGCTTTAAATCTTAAATCAGTTTTTCACATCTAGTGCACTATCCCACCCCACTTTCCCATATGCTTATAGGTGTTCATGCTGAGCAGGTTCAGACTGAATTCATATATACCACTTCAAGAGCTTTTCAGCCACTTTCTTACTATTGGTGAGCACATGTGGAAAACAGGAAGGAAATGTTTAAATTCATTTTCATCAGATTTCTAAATCAGCCAATGGTCATAAGGAAGCTTGATTTACAAATGCATGTCAACCTTCCTGCCCTTTATGTGTGATTTTGGCCATTATGTCGCATGTATCCTACCTTAGGCTTCCCTACAACTTAAATAGCTCTTCCACAAAGAAGTCTTCAAAAGTTGCAAAGGGGATGGATGAATACATGCCTGTTTCCCCAATCTCTCCTTAGGCATCACACATACTGCCAGAATTCTTGCATTTCTTCTTCTTGAGAGGGAAGAAGAGAAGAAGCCTTTTGAAAAGGCCTTTATTTTTTGTTTATTTATCCATTTGTAGCTCTCAATTTCACCTAGGGTTGGAAGGTCCCCTCAGCAATTGGTGTGGGATTGAGAGTAGGGTTACCAGATCCAGGTTGAGAGGTTCCTGGAGATTTGGGGATGGAGCCTAAAGAGGACAAAAACCTCAGCAGGGTACAATACCACAGAGTCCACCCTGCAAAGCAGCCATTTTCTCCAGGGGAACTGACCTCTGTAGACTGGAGATCAGTTGTATTTCCAGGAGATCTCCAAGCCCCACCTGCAGGTTGGCAACCCTATTCTAAAAACACATTAGGATGTTGTGACAGACAGCAGGCATATGCATAGAGGTGACTCATCCACTAGACAGCCCTAGGCAGTTGCCTAGGGCATGGGCTGGGGGGGCAACAAATTGGGCCCACCCCCCCTGCCTCCAGGACGATTGAAATTGCCCGGGAGGAGAGGTCCTGGGAGCCAGGAAGAGGCCATGCATTACCCAGCCTCTTCCATGTCACCCACCTCACTCCCACCACCCACCCCCTTCTACCGCCCCCACAGGCAAAGCCGGAGACTGTGGAGGGCATGTGCAACAGCACAGAGAGGCTGCACAGCTGCTGTCACTCCACTTCCACGTTTCTACTCTGCCCCTCACACCCTCCCTGTCCTCCAGCTTTGCCAAGGGGGGCAGTGGGGGTGGGAGGTTCCTAGGGTGCCAGATGCCCTAGGGTCGCCCCTGCATATGCATGCTGAGAGGCAGTGCATATGAGTGACAGCTAATGGAACTTCCAATATGTGACAGGTAATGGAACTCACTCTGATTGGTGAACTGCTTCTAACTGTCAGAAGAGGGTGGCAGTTAGGAGTTGGAGAAAGCAGTTACAGAGTTGAAGGTTTTTGGGAAGTGACTGCAAAAGAGAGTGGTGTTCTTTGTGATGCTCTCTCGTGTGTGACAAGAAAGACAAAGCAGAGTCTGATTCAGAGCCCATGTGGGGTGGCTTTGAATAGTAGAAACTCTGGTGGGAGGCTGTTCCCAGAAGTAAAGAACAGTCTCTGTATGTGTAAAACACAGAATCACCTCTTGAGAAGGAAAACAGTTTCCTGTATTAAGCTTAGTGTCCAAAGGGGGAAAAGACAGTCTGATAGGTCATGTGAGGAAAAACCCCTTACAGAACATCGTAGTCACCAGCCTGGTTTCCAGAGCGCCTGGAGAAGTAACTCACAGACATCTGGCCAGAGAGTGTGGGTTTGCCTAATCAGGCATGGAAGGGACTTGTACAGTACTAGCAGCCATAACGCTACTATAGCACTCGAAACCGGTGAAAGAGTGCTAACCAGGACAACAGATGGTTTCCCGTCGCTCCGTGTGACGTCCATCTCAGCCAAGAAGCGGGAGAAGTTGCGCTGCCAGGAGCTATCCGGGCGAACGGTTTTCAGCACTGACCATGGAATCCACCGTGGGAAGCTAACACCACACGCAGCTATCTTCCTACCATGCTAGACTCCATTCCAGCGAAGCGGACGGCTCACATACTCGCCAGATGTCACCTCTACATACAGCAATCAAGCTTATCCGGGGCGTGTACAACTGTCCAACCGCCACAGTCTTTGTCAACGGAACTCTAGACAAAGACTGGTGCCAATGGAAGATTGAAAAGAAGAAAAAACCATCTCCACCCTGAGCCAAGTGTCTTTGTGTAGACCGGGTGTTACCTTAGGCAGCAATTTGGCCATCTATTGTCACCATTGCATCTAAGTTCAACCACTCCCATGTACCTCCACCCCTGTAGTTTCACCCTTTCTTTCCCTTGACAGCTACCCTGGAGCATCCCACCTTGACCCATTGTTACCTGGAGGTCCAATCAGGTAACTAGTGCCAAGACCTCATTGGCCAGGAGCAGGCAGCCAATTAGGTGTCCCCTTCAAGCTAGCCATTGGCTCTTGCACAAGTCCAGCCCTTATGGTCACTGTGGAGCCTCCCCTTTTTCTGAGGTCATGCACCAGCTGACCACTTTCCTCCTCCCTTGTACCTCCCATTCCCTGAGGGCTCAAGGTAGTCCTTATAACCTGTGGCTTAGCTAACCACAGGTGTGCTTCTAGCAGTATCTCAATTCCGCTGTCTAGATCCATCTCCGATTCTGAGACCTAGTTTTGGGTCCCCTCTCCCTCTCCCTCATCCTCGCTCATTGCCATTGGAGCCTTCCTTGAAGACTACGATCGGTAATTATCACCCTGTTCGTTTACCCATGTGTTTCTCTATGTCTCTCGCTAATTTTCTTAGGACTGTATGTATGATTTTATGAGTATTTTATCTTGTGTGTGAGATCAATATTTTCTACAATAAATTTTAATTGCTTTTACTTAATTAGTGTCCCTGGCATATTTGAGCAATAGTTTCTGGACGTGAAGCCTCTATACCTAGGCTCTGATCCTTTTAAAGTCAAGTGCCCACCTGTCAATTCCTTAACCTCGGTTTTGAGGGCATTTTGGCTTACAATCAGGCTTTGGCAAAAGGTTTTGAGGTGGCAGTGAAAGGCAGTGAAAGATGTCATAAGCTCAGGTTATATATCTTCAAGGGAAGATAGTAATGATCTTGCCAGGGAAAGAGGTCTAGGGGAGAGACCTCTGTCTTATAACCAAAGGGAGAAAGCAGGGTACACTAAAGATTGTGTGATTAGAAAGTGAGAAAGATAACTGGAAATCTAGAACAGTTCTAAAAAGATAAACCTTTAACATCGAGAATACCTTTAGTGAAAGTTAAACCAACTGAAGGGTAACACTATCTTGTGAAGTTAGTAACCTCAGAAATAGTTCCGCGTTAAGTATTAACTCTCTGCCTACATCTTCTAAATTCCCAAAACCTATGTAATTATCCCATATCTTCTCTGCCAGTCTGTTTAAATAGACCAAAACCTGTGCCTACTGTGCTATTTTCTGAAATGTAAATTTTGACAACTGAAGCACCAACAGGGTGATTGTTCTAGAGGAGTGCTTAGCAAAATGGTCTCCCCTGTCATAGACATCCTTCTGACCAAACATGATAGGTCAGTAGAGTTAAAATGCTTAATGCACCTAAATTGGAACTTAGTCATCAAGTATTTCCAATTTGTATGTATAAATTCAGGTAGAAGTCTGTAATACCACTACATCAGATTTTAGTAACTTTTCAAAAACCTGTTCCTATCAAAAGCTGGCCAGAATTTCTCTCTTATTGTACATATCATCATGTGTGCAGTGAGCTCTCACCAGCCCTTCAACACTAACTGTCATTGCTACAAGAAATAGTACAAGATGAAAATGTCTGGGGTCATGAGACAAGGGCTCATTTAAAGCAGAGAAGAAGCCAGGAGAGCAGTTTTAACTTTGCCTTTTGCATAAGCATGTTAGATGTGTTAAATGAAGACATATACTGCCAGATGAGAGTTTATTAGCTAGATCATTGTGTAAATTTATTTTGTGTACATACAATAACTTTTTAAAATAACAATATGTTAATTTAAAATGCATCCCTAAATGCTAAACAGTTACTGTCTGAGTTATGCATAACTTTATCCTATGATATTTTGTGGTTAGCTCCACCTCTTGTGGTAGCCATTTTGTGTTTACTGTCAGAATTTCAAATCTTCCTCCAAGCTGAAAAAGTTTGGAGACTCCTGAATTAACATGACACATTAAACAATGAATAAATTACATAATATGATCATACTTACAGCAACAGACAGTATGTACTATATAAAGCAACATAATCCACAGTCCATATCCTTTTATTAAAGCATCTTTCTGAACCACTTCATTACAGTACAGCCCTACTACCTGTGTTAAAAAAACACTTATCTTGAATATTTCAGTTTTACATTGGTTGTGGAAAGGCAGGAGAGCAAAAATCTTCCTAACCTCCTCAGAGAGGCCATTCCATCAGGTGGGGGCCACAGCAGAGAATGTACTTGTATTGATTTTGTGCATTTGCAGTAAGCCACCATGCTTAAATGAGCAAAACTGTCATGGCAGAGAACAGGGGGAAAGTCAGGCATGCAGGGATCAAGGCCATGTAAGGCTTTGTATGTGATAGCCAATACCTTGAAATGAACCTGGTAACTGATGTGCAGCCAATGGAGTAACTGCAGTATGCAAATAATATGCATGTCCCAACTAGTTTCTGATAATAACCAAGCTGTGGTGTTCTGCACCAACTGGAGTCTCTGAGTTGAGGGGCGACCTATGTAGAGTGCATTACAGTGATCTAGTCTTGATGTTACCATGGCATGGATCCATAAGGGATTTGGGGGGCATTCCGGGGCATCCTCAACATGATGTCACCCAGCAGTGATGTCATCATATCACGGATGCTGCGCTGTAACGTTCTGGTTTTGGGGCAAAACTCTATGGTAAAACCAGATTCAAACCATAGAATTGTGTCCTAAAACAAGAGTGTCACAGCACGATGCCCCTAACTTGATGATACCACCTCCAGGTGATGTCATTGTGTCAGGGATGTCATACAGTGACATTGCTGTTTGGGGACAGGGTTTCCCCCATTGATCAGCTGGCTGGCAGTGGGAAGAAACCCCCAAAACTGATGAAACACCTGCCAAGGCCTCGGGACTGGCACCCTATGATCTGAGCTGACAAACTGCCTCTGTCAGGGTAGGGTGCCATCTTCTGGACTAGACTGAGTTGGAAGAAAGCAGGGGGGGTTGTTTTGTTTTTTGCAGTTGCATTAACTTGCTTCGTCAGAAGTAATGCTGGCTCCAGTATAAACCCTAGGCTCTTAACTGAGCCAGTGAGGATCAGCTGAACTCTACTTAAAGTGAGGAGCCTTTAGATCTGGAAGATGATGGGTCAGAAGATTAACCAATTTCCCATTAGCCTTACGCCACTCTCATGCTCCTCTTCTCTGTGAGGCTTCCATCAGATTTCACACTATCGGCCTCAGGGCTGCAACTAGCTTCGCCTTTTTCATGCGGCAAACAGAAACTCGTTTTTAGAGGATCTTGTTTGCTGTGCGAAAGAGGCAGAGTGAGTTGCAGCCTCAGGGCAGCATATGTGAAATCTGACAGAAGCCCTACTGAGAAGAGGAGAGTGAGAGCGAGGTAAGGCTAGTGGGAAATCAGTGTTTGTTCACAAGCACTACAGTCCCAGTCTGATTCAGTGAGGGCATGGCTGCTAAATGTTTTTTTTAATGCAGTATCTCTAATCATATCTCTCTCATCTTCATGTCTATTTTGTCCCTTATTTTATTTCATATTCAGTGCATATATTACTTTGATTGGCAAAAGTTCTTTGGCTATGGTCCTGCAACTGCAGGTCATTTAATAAGAAAATGATGGGAGATCCAGTCAAGGATCTCCTGTGTACTATCTAGTTTGACTTTTTAAAACTCTAAGTGGGGCATAATTCTGAGTCAACGTGCAAGGATCAGGCCGCAAATCAGGTCTTCTTTCATCTTGGTAGATGTGATTCAACATTTAACTTGGTTAATGAGCATGCCTACCACCAAAGATGTTCAGCTGAGATGTTCACTCTTGCATGTACCTACCATCAAAGAGGGCCCTTCATACTGTAGCTTCCTGATTCCTGCCTCACAGCTGTTCACTTGGTACTCTCCTTTGCTAGGTTTGGGCATCAGGAAATGGCCTCGTTGTTTCCCAAAACTTTTGTACGATTTTTGCAGATTTCTGTTGATTTCTTTTTAAAAATAATTATATTTGCTTCTATGACTGTAAATTGAAGATTATTGTTTTCATTGCTATTTGAGTGGTATCTATTATTTTAGAAGCCCTTTCAGAAGCCTTGTGTGAAGCGTTTTCTTTTGCGGGATACAAATCTTTCAATACTTTTTTTTTTGCTTAAAGTGTTTGCTGCTAGCCACCTCGAGAACACCCTGAAAAGTGGGATACAAATGGAAAAAAGAAAAGTAATAAATATAGCCAACAGAAGGTTTCTTATGTCAATGATGCCCAAAACATGAATATGCATACATTATTATGTAACCAAAAGCATACTTCTTAATCTCAACTAGCCTCTTGGCCCTAACAGAACTATTTTGTGGCCACCATTCTGCATACACCTGAGACTGGACTGAAGAAATCAACAATGGCAAATATTTTCTGAAGCCTTAAAATGCAAAAAGGGTTACTTAGAGACTGTTGCCAACTCAAGAAGTTAGAATAAATTAACTTTGGTAATATTTTGAAAAGTAATAACCATTCTATAATTCTGTTTATGAACATGAACATGACCACTAAATATCCTTGTATTAGTAGTTCTGCAGAGTGATCTAAACAAGGTATTTATACATGTTTTTGTCTTTTAACAGTCTGTCACTATGAATTGATTTGGTGGATTCACCATCAAAATGCAGTTTGTTACATTTATATCCTGCCTTTCTTTTCCACTGAAACTCCTGGCAGCATATACAGAAGGGGGGTGGGGTTTGGGGGGGGGAGTCTCCTACCCAGGTACTGGCATGTATCCTACTACAGCATTCCTCCTTCTTTAGGAACTTTCCTCCAACTTGTGGCGCTTCCTCCAGCCTAAATATAGCATATGCTAGGGACATGCATCCAGAAATCCCTGAATCAAAAACCCACATGGGAGATGCTTTTTCAACTCAGCTCCAGAATTTCCAGAATAGCTGAGAGCTTTCTGGAATTTTTCAGGATTATGGAAATGCATTGTGATTGTGAAGAATTCCATGCATTTTTTCAGTTTCATGCCTTACTTGCTTCAGCAGGAACATGTCTTATTATTATTTTGTTGTTGTTTTGATTTCCTATGCAATGGGATAGCTCTCCCTTTCAAATGGATTTCTGGGAAATATCAGAGTCTCCTCCCCTCTAGCCAATTACAGGATTCCAGATTTGGAGACAAGCCTCTGAGAAGGCACTTGGATAGGTCAGAGCTAGCCAATTCCCAGCTTCTTACTGCCTGTTCAGAATTACTCAGGGCCGTAGCCAGGATTTTAAAAGGCAGGGGGCTTTTTAAAAAGTCAGGGGGCACTCTTTCCCATCCACTGTTGGGCTTGCCGCTTCTCAGAAGCTTTATGGGGTAGGGGCAAAAGCTGGAGGCTCTGAAAGTGGCTGAGCCAAAGCAGTCAACCCTAAAATTTGGTGTTGAGAAGGGATTTCCCATTGTGCGCAAGCGGTTGGGGGGGGGGTCTTCCACCTCCCTCTCCCTCACCCTGGCACTTTGCAGCCAACAGCTCCATCTGTCCCCCCCCCTCCCATGACCCATTGCACATGGCTTCCTCCATTTTCCTCATCTCCGCCTGCTGCTTTTGCTGCTGCAGTGCACTGTGCCCTGCTCAGCTCTCCTAGATTCAGCTGCCACTGATTACACTTCACTGGCTGCATCCCAGTGGGTCTTCTGTGAGTCAGGGGGCAGTGCCCCCACAGGCCCCCCTGTGGCTACAGGCCTGGAATTACTCTGGACATATGCCAGCAGATGACTGTGAGCTATGTTTGCCAACTCTGGGTTGAGAAATTCCTGGAAATTTGGGGGATTGGGTTTGGGGAAAGGAAAGCAGCAGCAGTATAATGCTACAGAATCCTTATACCAAACCTTTAATGGCATAACAGTTGCAAATAAAAATACACAGAATATAAAAATTTAAACATTGGAGATAAAATCAAAATGAAACCAAGCTTACAGATGCATTCATACATGGTCAGATTTAAATTTAAGAATGTCAGCCAAAAATTTTGCCACAGCCTCGCTAACCTCCCCCTCAGTATCATTCAATAAATAACAACAGGGTGGCAGAATAGACCTGGGGAGAAAGAAAGCTTACAAAATAAATCTTTACAGAGATTATGATAAAGGAACAATCAAGCAATATATGCTGAATTGAGTTGAGAATGTTCGCTCCACAGGAACAGAGTCTGTCGCCTAAAGGGACTTGATGATATCTCCCTTGTAAAACTTTGGAGGGAAATGCATTTAGTCTAGCCAACATAAATGCCCTGCGATGACTTGGAATGGTTAAGTCTGATAGATAATGGGGCATTTTGCCGCAGAAAGCATAAAGACCTAAGGAAGCTGGGGAGCAAATATAAGGGTCTGTTGGCCATAGTTTCATTTCCTCCAACTCCCACAATCTCAATTTAATACATCTGAAGATATATGACTCATCAGAAGTAAAAAAAATCATCAACCTCTATCCCCAACTTGTTAAGTTTGCACATAAGCACTGCTGTCCAGGATGAAATATATGGGTCTCTTTTCATACAATCAAGAAGGCTGTTAGGATCTGTTCTAAAGTGAATTTTGAGCCAGAATTTAAACACTGCAATCCAGGCTTTTGTCTCCACCAAAGACTGACCCACTTCAGAGCAGAGAGCAAAGTAGGACACACATTTTGGCATACCAAGAATTTGTCTAAAGAATGAGGCTTGAATGCCCTCCACTTTCCTGGTAAATGCTGAGATCCATATAGGGATACCATAGAGAATTTGGGCTAGCATTTTGGCTTTGAACACCTTAATTGCTGCTGGAACTAATTGGTTGCCCCTTGCAAAGAAAAACTGTTTAATTTGAGCAGCCGAACATTTAGCCAAGTTGACGGTGTTGTTACGATGTGAAACCCAGCTTAACTTGTGATTAAAAGTGATCCCCAAGTATTTAAAAAATTTTGTTTGCTCAATTGTTGAGTTGCCAATAAACCATCTCTGTGGGCACCAGCAATTTGAAAAGACAACTACTTTAGATTTGGCATAATTGATAGAGAGTGAATTACAATTACAGTAGTCATAGAAGGCATTCAAATACCTTTGCAGGCCCACACTTGTGCAAGAGAGGATGGTAGTATCATCGGCATAAAGTAATAAGGGGACAGCCTGCTAGTTTAGGCGGATGACCATTAATAGGGTTCAAAAATTGTGCCAGGTCAGTTAAAAATAAATTAAAAAGATGTGGGGCCAGCACGCAACCTTGTTTAATCCCCTTTAACACTGGGATTTTGCTAGTCAAGTCACTCCTAGAAGAAAATTTCACTTGGCAAAAAGTATTAGAATGAAGTTTCCTCAAGAGAAACAGCAGACAAGGGTCCATTCCCAGGTAACCTAGCTTAATCCATAGTTGGGCTCTATCTATTGAATCAAAAGCGCCCTTCAAATCGATGAAGGCAGCATATAATTTTTTTGTCCCGGTATGCATATATTTTTCAGCAAGGAAGGCCAGAGTGCAGCAATGATCCATAGCAGATTTGCCTTTGGAGAAGCCAATCTGTTCAGGACCTATGATGTTGCCTAGGCACATCCAGTCAGTTAATCGGAGTTCTAAATGTTTGGCATACAATTCGCCCACTATAGATAATAAACTAATGGGGCGGAAATTTTCTGGTAACTGCAACCCCCCCCCTTTTGTATATTGGGATAATTATAGAATCAAGCCAAGAGTCTGGGAGGGAGCCATGCAGATCAATGAAGGAGAACTATTTTGCAAGTGGCAAGAGCCACCAATTGGCAAACTTTGTGAATACCTCAGTGGGAAGGCCATGAGGGCCTGGTGCTTTACCCACTTTTAAATCCTTCAATAAATCACTGATTTCCTCTAGAGTTACTGGATGCCAGACCGGCATATCAGTAACTGTGGGGTTTGCTAAGATAGGAGGGGATATACATGGAGCAGCAAAAATGTTAGATAAGTAATCAACCCATGTTTGCGCAGAAATATTTGGGTCAGTAACAGAATTGATTTTTAGATTACCCAAAATGATTCTCCAGAAAGCCTTATTATCATTAGATTTTATTGAGTGGTAAAGTTGGTCCCATTTATTCTGAAAGAAAACTTTCTTTTTGGATGTAATAAGCTGCAGATAGGCTGTCTTACAAGCAATGTAGGCCTTAATTTTTGTTGGGTCTTTGGAGTGACAGGCCTCTTTAAATTGTGCTCTCAGTTCTTGTTTCCAAGCTAAACAATCTGTATTGAACCAGCTAGAGAAACTAGACCTAGACAAGATCACAGGTTTAGCTTTAGCACTACAATAATCAATTAATAATGAGAATCCTGAAAGGATTGTATCATCTGAATTGGAATTTATGATTGAATCCCTTAATCTGCACAGTGCTTCAGAGCCAAAGAGGGAAGAAAACTCCCTTTCTAGGGCCGGAGACCACTTGATTTTTTTTTAGAACATTCTCAGAGGCCTTCACAGATTGGGAAGATGATACCATATTAACTTCCAGTTCCAATCTTAAAGATAGAATTAGGGGCAAGTGGTCAATGTAAAAGTTATCGATAGATGACAGAAGGTTGGGTGAACCCAAACAAAAATCTATCACACTGCAACCCCGTGTAGAAAAAAAAAGTAAAATCAGTTGTGGCTGGAAATTTAGAGAGACCATTAAATATAATAGCATTGTGTGCTGTGCAGAATTCAATTAATCTAAGATCCACCTTATTGGTTAAAGTATCTTTAGAACAACGGGGCAAACATAATTGTAGTGGAGGGGATTTAGCTGCTTCAAAGCCAAAATGAGAGATCCATCTCTGATTATTATTGCCTATCTGAGCATTAAAATCACCAAAAAACATGAGCTGAACTGTATGGAATTTCCTAGACAAAGACATCACATAATCAGAAAATTTCTCCCAGACAGCATGAAACTCCAGCTCTCCATTAGAAGGGGCTAAATAAACATATGATTAGAGTCAGTGCTGGAGAGGACAGCAATAAAGCCTGGGCAAATGGCGGGCAAGGATCCAAGAGGATCACCTTAAATGGTAAGTTGGATTTCACCAAAGCAGCCAGGCCTGCTTTACCGCGACCTTTAGAATGAGTTCTATAAGCAGGGAGATTAAAAACTTTAAAATCTGTCAGTCTAAAATTGTCTTCCGCCCATGTTTCCTGAAAGAAGACACAATCAAAGGATTTCAAAAAGTCCAAAAAATCTGAGTCATTCACTTTACTCTTCCACCCAGCTATGTTCCAGGAGACAATGTGTGGCTTCCCTAGCTGGTAGTCAATCGATAATGGATATCCTTTCTAGCACCCTGGCGTCATCAGTGAAAATACAGCCATTATGTTGGGGTGCCCTTGAGCCATTTAGAGAGGGTTCCATAGTCAGATCAATTAAGTCAGCCGATTGCGGACAAGGGGACAGGGGGTTGCCTGCAGGATCCAGGTTGATTGAAGGAAATGATTTCCCCGGCTCTAAAGACCTTTGCAGCTGCCGCTTAGTACATTCAAGTCTTATGAGGATCGCCTGCTGATCTTTTGCTGGAAGACTCCCAAATGACTGCAGAAGGTCATCTTCTATTGAAACATTAAGGTGACTATGCATCACATCCATAGAGGGCTGCACCGATGACTCATTATCCAGCTCGGGGTTTGATTGGGACTGACCAGATCTGGATACCTTAAAACACATCGAAGCCTTATATTTTGCCGCTGAAGATGATGCCTTCTTCAAAAGATGAGGATTACTTCGCATACTGTCCCTTGCGGACAGGTTAGGCAGCAGAGCATTAGTTTGAGAATTAATAAAGGATTGCACAGGGAAAACCCCCTTCGACCATAAGTAATTCTTTCGCCTCAAAATTAGTGAAGGAATGTTGGGGGATTGAAAGGTAAGCAGAATCCTCCGCATTTGAGACTGATCATTAAGAGATTCGACGGTAATCAAGTCAATTTTGTGATAGTTGAAGAAGAAGTTCACAGAGATGAGATTTAACTAAAAGTTAACTAAAAGTTTGCTTCTCCAGCATGGGGTCTTCCTGCCATAAGGACAAACTGTGATGCATACTTTATTGGGCTGTAGAACCAATTGTTGCATGTTCCTTTTATGGCCCACGCTGACCGCAAAGTAGCTCTGGGGATCCACATCCTGTGTTGCAGACGGACACTGCTTTAAAGGCTAAAGCTCCAATAGAGGTTTCATCCAGCTGGGCTAAGTGAACTTTATCCATTGACACTGATAGTCTCTTTATTTCCAAAGAAAGGTCAAGAATTTGATCTTCTAATCCCTTTAACTTTTTAAAGATACATTCCACTGTGCTTGCAATCAGGGTAATTGGGGCGAGCTCGTCAGAAGACATGGATCTTTCTTCATTATCATGCTGTCTCTGCTGCACCTTTAAAGTCCCCACCCCAGACTGGAGTTGAGAGTCTACGACATCTTCGTGGTCAGACTCATTAGTTAGTTCATTAGTCAGTTCCTCCTTTTCTGCTGGCTTTAACACGTCTTCTAGAGGGGAGAAGCGATTTGATGTTTTAATAGCAAATGACGGCAGAGCAGATTTGGACTTGTTTAAGATAAAAAAAAGTCCTCTATCTTAAACTGTTTGCAAACTGGCAAAGAAGTAGATTCCTCCTCCACTTCTCTTGGCCGCTTGCCCGATGCCATTAAGAGGGTTCTGTTGGATGGCAATTGGCACTGTTCTGATAAAAAAATAAATAAATAAAACAAATACCAAACAACTAATGTCTTAAAACTTGCAGATAAAAGCCACAACATCTGCTAAGAATATCATGAAATGTCTTTAAAAGCCAAATTTGTCAGAACCAACGCTGTAGCCGACTACACTCCGCCATGTTGCTTTGCAGGAGTTGACTTAATTTCAACCTTCAGTTAGATTCACAGTTCAAATTAAAAGACTCTAAAAACCCCCCCTGTCTTTGAGGGACAGTGTAAAACTTTGTAAAACTTTATAAAACATCAGCTGTAGTTCGTTAGCTGCAGCAGCTTCTGAGTCAGAAAGCGAAAGTAGAAGCTTATTAACTGATTAAACAGCCAGAGCTTGGGAAAGACGAAACAGCTGCACCAAAATTAAAAGTGAGGTGATAAGATAAGACTATTTAAAAACAATTCCTTCTATCAAGGCAAGATAAAAGTTAGAAGATTGAAAACAACGTAGCATTTTTAGGAGCGAAGAAACAAGCGTCTGCCTTTCGCTACAGAATCCACTTTTCAAAGCAGCTATTACCTCCAGGGGAACTGACTTTTGTAGTCTGGACATCAGTTGTAATTCTGGATTATCTCCAGAAGAGCTGGGAAACAAACTCAGTTCCCTAGATTAGAGTTCACTACTCTTAGCCACTATACCATAATGATGCCATGGTCAGTAAAAAAAGGGTGTTTTTTAAAAGCCAGTTTCCAGGAAACTCCATTTCTTCATAGGATAACATTGAAAGAGGGAGAGATGGTAGGAACCTTCTTAAGAAGTCTGTAAAATTTGACCCTTTGCTCAATTAACTTGAAACTTGGTGAGCTTTTAGAGTACAAGGGAGACTATCTGCAGTGGAAATTTGGAGATATTAGGTTTAAAAATAGCCACCTCAGATACCTGAGTTGATCACCCCATACAAAATAATGGTTCTGGAATTTCAGGACCCAATAAAAGAGCCTGGAACAGTATTCCAGAACAGCGACAGTCATCCCAGAAATTTAGAATAATGGGAACAGAGCCCTCCTTGAATCCCAGACTGAAAAACAGAATAATTTTTGTTTTCACAGTAATACCCCTAATACATGCTGCTTTCTGACTAGACCCAGAGCTGTAGTAATTGTTGCTGTGTTATGTGCCTTCTAAAAGCTGACCTTACCTATCTATGTCAATGTTTGTGTTTAAGATACTTTAGATACTCGTATATTCAAATAAGTAGCAGTCCTTTGGGGATTGCATAAAAGGTATGAATGCATGCTTGTGCACACTGGGAAGCAAAAATGGTACTGGGAAGGGCCCTGCCCCCAGCTCCACTGTAAAAGCCGGCTCTCTCATAACAGTAGATGCTCACCTGCCCCACACAGGGCTCATTCAGCTGGCTCACCTGCTAGCACAATAGCTCATCTGCCCCACACAGGGCATGTGCAACTGGCTGGATCATTGCGGTAGCTGCTTATCAGCTGAATGCAGGATGGCTCATCTGCCCCACATGGAACAAGGGTAGTTGACTCACAACAGTGGCAGCTGCAGGGCCACAAGTGTTCTTGAATACGGTGAGAGCCACCACTTTGTTGAGGCTGAGAAGGCTATGGTGATGTGAGGCAGTTCCCCAGGACTTTTCCTGGTGCATTGATGGTCCATCCATCCACCCATGCATGCATACACACAGGGCCGGTGTGTGGGGTTCTGCCGCCCAGTAATTATTGCGTGTGCACACAAAGTGCACATGCAGCATGGTGACATCATCACGCCCTTGTTTCTGCTTGCTGAGGGGCCAGAAGATTTCTCCGACCTCTCAGCAAGCAGAAACAAGGTGGCACTTTGAGCTCTGGGTGCTCGAGAGTGCCTGGGACCGAAAGTTAAGCCCCACATTGTTTCTGCTTGCTGAGGGGCCAGAAGATTTCTCTGGCCCCTTAGCAAGCAGAAACAACGCCCCCCCCCCCCAGAGCCGGTGCCCAAGGCAGCTGCCGAATGTTGCCTAATGGATGCACCAGCTGTTCATACACACATGCTGTGTTTGCATGTACTGTTTTGCAAAATCCTCTGGAACCCTTCCTATGTAACCACCACTCCTCTATTTTCATTGGATTCATGTCCAAGACAGATAAAATATTCATAATTTTTAAATAATAGGTGCGTGAAGGGTAATTTCTCCCAGTCCCCTCCCAGTTTTTGCTTGTCTCCCCCCCCACCCGAGCTAACTCAGAAGCTCTGGAATTCACTAAGGCAAAGTGTTCTCTATCACTAGAAGTGTGGATAATTGATGTTTGCTGTACAAAGGGTAAAAAGTGGACATTAAACTAGCATTTTCTATATAAGGTGTCAGATTATGCTTATGAGTCCATTTTTCAAATGTAAGCATATAAAGTAGTGGAACATTAGGAGAAACTTCCTAGCACTAAGAGTGGTTTAGTAATAAGGATGGGCATGAGCTGGGAAAATGCCATTTTGTTCATAGTTTATGATATGCTTAATTTGTGAACCATGGACTGTCACAAATTTTTAGCCGCCTTACAAACTGGTTTGGCTCATGAGGTTTGTGGTCCAGTAGAATGCCCCCCCCCCCAGTGTGCTAGAGACACTGACCTCACAGGGGATGTCTGTCTGATTTTCTTCTGTCTGCCCTCCAAGTTCGTCGAGGATTGGATTTATGTGGTCTGAGCCCGCCCCCCCCCCCCAAAGAATGTCAGCTCCTGGAGGACTCACTCAGACTTCAATGCTTTGGTTCCCTTCCTCCTAGCCTGCAGTGGTACAAGTGCCATAATTCTCCCCCCAGCCAGGGTGCAGCTGTTACTGCTGCATGGGTCCCTCACTGTCACCTTGGAACTTTGGAAGGTAGGCACCATCCATCCATGCTCCTTGGTCCTCCAAAGCAGGTGGGTTGGGCGGGGGGGCAGGGTGGTTTTGCTCTGTGGGTCATGCTGCACATTGGAGTCCAAGCCATAGGATGAGGGGAGGGGGTCCTTCCTCACTCACTGGCACCATTGAAAAGCTGTCCTAGCCTCGCCCCTGGGGCCAGTCAGGCGGCAACAGTCTGTGCAGCAGCCATCTGTCCATGCTACAAAGTGGGCAGGGGATGGTAATGATAATCTCCATGCTTTGGGGGTTTCCCTCACTGAGAGATGTGGGGTTGGGGTAGGATACAGCAGCTGCCAGAATCTTTCCACACCAGTGCTGCTGGCAAGCGGTCCTGGGCTGGCCGTGGGGGCCAGATGGGTGAGTCAGCATCGGTACTGGCCATTTGCCTCCTCCAAAGTGAGCAGCATTGAAACCAGAGATGTTTATTCACTCTAGGTTAATCAAGGAAAGCTTGTTATCCCAGACAACAGCAGTTTTTGAGATGGGGTTTACAATCTCTGGAGCAAAACATGTAACAACCCCCACAGCTTGTGACGAGTAGCAGTGCCGATGCTGAGTTTGACTGGACCTTGCGTGAGTGCGTGCCGCAGGCCGTTGCTAGCCTGTGAGCAAGGCAGCCATGAGATTGGCTGCTTGTGGAAAGGCAAACCTTTAATGTTAACCAGATCTAATGCTGACTCTGGCCACTGGAGGATTGGGATCTCTTTATTGCAAATTTTGGAGAAAGGGTGTGATCCAGAGAATTGTGATTAAGAGTTTCTATTTTTAATCCTATGTCTGAGTCCTGTTTGGAAATCAAACAAGAAAGGGATCCAGTCAAAAGAACAAAAGGTGATAAGAGAGGGCAAATAGAACTGGCAAAGCAAGAGTCACAATATACATAGTGAAATCATAAACTGCCCCCTCCATAGGAATACTTTTATTTGTGTCTATTTTCTGGACCTTTGCCCCTCTTTGCTGAATGTGGAATGGAGTTCTCATGAAGCTCTCTTGGCCCAGGTGGACTACTAGCAGATTTCATTGATGTTGTAAGGATTACTGCAATAGGAATAGATCCAGGTGGGCAGCCTTGTTGGTCTGAAGCAGTAGAACAAAGCAGTCACGCAAGTCTCATTTGCAACTGTGAGTTTCATTTGCAACTGTGCTGTATTAATTCCAGCTCTTGAGACAAGTCCTCCATAATGACTAACAGTATGAGGCGGAAAGTTCCTAGTTCAAATGTTACCTAAAGTGTGAACTTCCTTGATGGCATTAGTCAAGTCACTGTTCTCTCAGATCCCCATGGAAGATTTATGTGGATTTACTGTTGTAAGTCACTGTGAGACCTTGTGGGTGAGTGGTGACTAAAAAAAAAATCTAATACATAAAAAAATGATACTATCCTGAATAAAAGTTTGTTAGTCTTAAAGATGCTACTTGGCTCCTGCTATGTTCTACTGCAATAAGAATAGTTCAAGTTTTGTTGTTAAAAATGCCACCTATGCAGAATGCTCTGCATATAACTTGTGTACTTAATGAGTTCTGATCTTGCTCAGTGCCACAGGATGACTAGTAGTAGATCTATAAGGGACTAGAAAACTATCAGGTCACAACAACTGCTTGTGGCAGAGTTAAATAAACAGTTTTCCACGGATTAGTGTTTTAAAAAAAAATTACTGCTGTTATTATTACTACTTTTACCATTTCACCTTATTCTATTGCTGGTTGTTCTCTGAGATTTTCAGTTTATTGTTTTAGATTAAGGCTGATCTGATTAATTATGATTAATACCATAAATAAATATAAAATGAAACCATGATGAACAAGCAGAGGATGAGGTCCGCTTCTCCAAGGTATAGATAGTGCAGATCATTCTGGATGATGTGGCATTATTATGCAGGCCCTGTTTTCAGTTGTGGAAAACTGAGCATTTGCCAAGGTTTTTGAAAAAAAGAAAAATATAGCGGTTAGAAGCATCATTGGAAAGGAGGGAACTACCCTGCATTTGAATGGTCTTGTTAGAAACAATAATAAGCTCCCACAGCATTTTCCTGCCATTTTTATTGCCTTGCAGATCCTCTTGTGAGTTCACCTGAATGTAGCAACAAGGTGAAGTGCTCCAAATGTTGCTGCTCCTTTGCCCAGCTCATGTGTTTCTAGGGCAATGAAGTTAAGTGATTTATAGGCACATGATCCTAAAGACTCCTCTGTGCAGGAGGTGCAGAGATTAACAGCCTCAGACACACACAGTACATTAAACATGTTTTTAGCAATCAAAGACTATTTATTTAGGCAAACAATAGCTCATTATGACTAAATAATATTTTATCTTTGGGAACCTTCATTGCCAATGGATCCTTTTCCTGTTGTCAAAGGATTTGTCAGAACTCATTGCCTGGAAACTAGACTGAAATAGTGGGCCAAGGGCAACCCAAAGCTAGGTAACTTTGAGCCATATATGAGGTTAATTCTGAGAGCTGCAGCACATATGACACACAGCCAGCATGTAAATCACATCCCTTTAAAAATGGATACACATATATGTAGATATAATGTGTGACTCTTTGAACGGTCTATACATGCCATGTCCTAGCAATGAGAAGCCATAGCCAGTCATGGCTTCCTGTGTTTTAAAAGCCCGACTGCTTTCAAACCAAAAGTGGCCGCCCGCCTTTAAAATATTGCGCTCTCGGAAGAAAGTTGAACATGGTTGAAAGCGGCTGGCCACCTTTTAAAAACTACACTCTTTGGAGGCTCCGAAGGAAGCCTCCAAAGAGTGTAGAGGAGTAAGGGGGTGCTTCCTAGTGCCCCCAGGCAGGGTAGTGCCTGAGGCCGTCGCCTACCCTGCCTATTCCTACGCGCCGGCCCTGATTGAGAGCCAGTTTGGTGTAGTGGTTAAGTGCTTGGACTCTTATCTGGGAGAACTGGGTTTGATTCCCCACTCCTGCACTTGCACCTGCTGGAATGGCCTTGGGTTAGCCATAGCTATAGCAGAGGTTGTCCTTGAAAGGACAGCTGCTGTGAGAGCCCTCTTAGACCCACCCACCTCACAGGGTGTCTGTTGTGAGGGGAGAAGATAAAGGAGATTGTAAGCCGCTCTAAGTCTCTGATTCAGAGAGAAGGGCGGTGTATAAATCTGCAGTTCTTCTTCTTACATATTAAACACAGGCAGGATTAATTGGGCTGCCAAATTTATCCAACCAGGGACCACCAGTTCACTATCCCTGGTCCAAATTATGTGGTTGAAGTGATCATATATATTCCCCTCCTCCTACCCCAACAAATAATTACTGCTTGGTAAGAATTATTCTTTCTTCAAATGCCATGATGGAAGACTAGGCCAACCTTGCTGATCCAGACAAAATATGCAATTTTCAAGAAAACACAACAAGATAGAAGAACTAAAGTCTGGGCAGGACAAAAAGGACAATCTATATCCACACAAAAAAAGGGGGGGGGGTCGTCTCCTAATTCCTCAAAGAATCAAGGATGTTTCTATGGAGTCAAGAATTCACTCCTTCTGGCCTGTGTGTACAAGGAACAGGTGTGGCTGCCCTGCACATGTATATGTTCCTGCCCTAATAAGGAGGACTTTAAACTAAATGGTATGGGGAAGTGAGACAATAAGTCAAAGACTAGTATGATGCCAAAAACTTGAGATAAGAACACTAAAGTTATGCAGGGAGTGGTGCATATGCTGGGTAACATTAACTCACAGGTACATAAGGAAACAAAAAACTCAGGGTGCATAAAACATGGATTCTGATGTCTCTACACTAATGCACGGAGTATGGGAAACAAGCAGGAGGAACTGGAAGTCCAAATACAGGAAGGGGACTGTGTTTATGACCTAATAGGCATTACTGAAACTTGGTGGGATGACACTCACAACCGGAATATAAGAACTGAGGAGTACAACTTATTTAAAAGGGCCAGACAAATAAGGAAAAACAGAGGTGTAGTATTATATATGAAGGAGGTATATATGTGAATATGAGCATGGAAGTTCAGTTGCAGTCACTGGATAAAAATAAAGGAGTAAGAAATAATAGTGATATTATGGTGGGGCTCTGCTATAGACCACCTAGCAAAGCAGAGAACTTAAATGCGATACTCCTACAACAGATTGAAAAGTTCTCAAAGAGAAGGGACATAGTCATCATGGGAAATGTCAGTTACCTGGACATCTGTTTGAAGTCCAACTCTGCTAAAAACGAAAAGTCAAATTCCTGACTTGTCTTACTGACAACTTCATTTTCCAGAAAGTGGAGAGGGAAACAAGGGGATCTGCTATCTCAGACTTGATTCTCAGCAACGGAGAATAATCAGTTGATGAAGTGGAAGTAGTGGGCACCCTGGGTAGTAGTGACCATGTGATTTTGGAATTTACAGTCCTGGGGAAGGGAAAAGCTGCACATAGTCAGACATAGGTTGGACTTCAGAAAAGCAAATTTTGACAAACTTAGAGTTATGTTAGGCAAAATCTCATGGTCAGAAATACTTTAGGAGAAGGGAGTTCAAGAGGGGTGGGAGTTTCTTAAAAGCAAAATATTGAAGGCACAATCATAAAGTATTCTTATGAGAAGGAAAGATGGGAGGATCTCAAAGAAGCCAAGGTGGCTCCATAAACAGCTTTCTAAGAACTTGAGCCCCATGGTGCAGAGTGGTAAAGCTGCAGTACTGCAGTCTGAGTTCCCTGCTCACGACCTGAGTTTGATCCCAGCAGAAGCTGGGTTCAGGTAGCTGGCACCAGGTTGAGTCAGCCTTCCATCCTTCCGAGGTTGGTAAAATGAGTACCCAGCTTGCCGGGGGGGGGGGGGGGAGTGTAGATGACTGGGGAAGGAAATGGCAAACCACCCCGTAAAAAGTCTGCCATGAAAATGTTGTGAAAGCAGCATCACCCCAGAGTCAGAAATGACTGGTGCTTGCACAGGGGACTAACTTTACCTTTCTAAGAACTTGAGAAATAAAAAAGACTGATATAGGAAATGGAAGGAGGGTCTTATAACCAAGGATCAATATAGACAAATAACCAGTGCTTGCAGAGAAAGAGTTAGGAAAACTAAACCTCAGTATGTGTTTAGGCTAGTGAGAAATGCTAAAAACAATAAAAACCGGTTCTTATGTAAAAAGTAAGAAGAAGAGCAAGGACGTGGCAGGACCATTGCAAGGACAGGAAAGTGAAATTATAACAGGTGATGAAAAAAAGGCAGAACTGCTCAATTCCTACATTTCCTCAATCTTCTCTTGTGAGGAAAATGGTGCTCAATATGGCAAAAACAGAAAAAAAAAACAAAAAACAGAACATATGATGAAGGAAGGGAGTTACAACCTAGTATCAGCATGGGTAGTACATCAACACCTAGTTTCTTTAAATGAAACAAAGTCCTCAGGGCCAGACAAACTGCATCCAAGGGCACTAAAAGAACTTGCAGATGTAATTTCTGAGCCTCTGGCCATTATTTTTGAGAATTCTTTGAGAACAGATCAGGTGCCAGAAGATTGGAGGTGGGCAAAGGATCTGGGTAACAACTGACCTGTCAACTTTATGGGTTAAGAAGTACTTCCTTTTATCTGTTTTATCTGTTCTGCTCATTAATTTTATTGAGTGCCCATGAGTTCTTGTATTGTGAGAAAAATATAACTCATAGACCCTCTTTGGGATTTTGACTTCTGTTTTCAACTTGGACAGATGGGTAGTTACGTATATGTTCACACTCCACTCGCTTTCTCTACCTCTTTGGCTTCTTCCCATCCTTTTTTGAATGAAAGATGTTGTACAGTGTATATGACTAGAATACTTGTATATTTATGTAGGCATTCTAGTTTAGAACATTGTGGGGGACCTGTGAGATTTGCAGAGGGGACCCCGTCCTCCCTCCCTTCGCTCACCCACCTGTTCATTCCCAAACTTTTGCTTCACACACTGGGACTCATCAAACTCATGAGAGAAGGGGAATCTTGCCTGCCCTCCCCGCCTGCCCATCCTTTTTCTCCTCACCACTCTGCCCACACACCTTTGCCCTTTTCATACTGTTTTGCCTATATGCATGCCATTGAACCTTCCCACTGTTCTGTTCACATACACCCTTATCACCACTTAGCAGGGAGCAGCAGCATGGAGGTTGGCAGTTCCCAACTTTCCCTGTGGTGGGCCTGAGGAGAAGCACTGTCTGAACAAGCTCAGGAAACATACCACTGCTGGGGGGTGGAATTTAATTCCCCTCCATTTGGTTAATTTTTGGTACTTTTCTGCAAACCTGGTGACTCCCAGAGAAATGTCAGTTGTCTGTACCTGGCTCTATTCTCTGAGCCTATCAATCTGCATGGGGACCAGGTTCATTATTAGATATGTGATGTTTGACATTATTGTGGCTGATTGAGAATGCATTATTTTCTTCAATAATTATCCCTCATTTCACTCTATTGGAATTCTCAGTATTCCTTTCAGGATTCATACAGTAGCTCCATCACTGCTTTGTTCAGCTAGGGGCATCCAAGGCCAGCACCTTTTTTTAGTATGAGAGGGTTTTTTTCCTTATGCCCAGGCTCTAAGTGTGAAATTGGGCTCAAATTGGAAAGTGTGCCACCTTGACACAGACATGTGTATAAAGTACAGACACCTCCTTGTTCATGCATATAACAATTGAATCTTGACCTGCTATTCCTCAGGTTTCCAGTTCTACTCTGTGCTTGGGGTCCAACAACGATGGAACTGCATCAGTATACTAAGTGGCCTTGTTCATGAAAAGTGTATTGCCAAGTCAGGTACTAGTTTTGGAATTGTGGTGGATCCCCACAGATAGTATTCTGTGTTCCAAGTCTGCCTGACCTGTGTCACGACCCAGACCTGCAGGCAGCGACGGGCAGCTTCTGTTGCCCTGGCAATCGGCCAGGACGCGGGCTGCCGTCTGTAGTGCTTGCAAAGGGAGCTCAAGCGTTATCTTAACAGTCCTAATTGGTCTTCACCATAAATCAGTCCAGCCGAAGGGAGTAGCAAAGCACGGTGTCAGGAATGCAAAGGGTCAATAACCGGGGAAAGCAAGCCGAATATATCCAAAGTACTTAGCCAAGTCGCAGAGTCAAAGCAGGGTCCAGTGTCCAGTCCAAAAGTCAAGCCGGGTCGGGAACAGACAGGTTTGCTCAGCAGGCAAGAGGGTGCAGGGCGCGGTCACGTCCGAGGGTGATCATTTGTTGCCAGCACAGTTTGTACTGAGGCCAGGATTCCAGATATACTGTGCTGGCTAATTAGCTTGTTAGTATTCTGGGCTCAGATCCCTCCTAGCACGCCTGCGTGCCTCTCTACGCCTGTTCCTGAACTCCAGCCGTCTCCTCTCGCGTAGCCGGTCTCCAGGTGGTGGTGATTCAGGAGGGGATGAGCTAGTGCTTGGTGTAGCCTGATCGGTTCCAGGTGGCCCCTGCTGCTGGCTTGCTCCTTCGGGACTTACGTCCGATGTTGGTAAAGGCATCTGCACAGCAGGGGCTGGGTCTGAAGCAGGCACCTGCTCCGAGTCAGCAGGGGCAGGCATGACACTATCCCCCCCCTCAGGCCCCCCCTCATCCAAGCCGCCTGGCTTATCTGGGTAGGCCTCGTGGAATTGCCGGAGCAGGTCAGGGGTATGCAGGTGGGTAGCCGGTTCCCAGGAACGATCCTCGGGAGGGTAGCCTTCCCAGTCCACCAGGTACTGGAGCTGTCCTCGGTGCAGCCGGGAGTCTAGGATCTGACGGACCTCGAACTCTTCCTCATCGTCCACCACAACCGGTGGCGGAGGCGGTGGTGGTTCGTCCCTGTTCGGGTCCGGCGTTGCCACTGGTTGGAGGAGGGAACGGTGGAACACTGGGTGGATCCGAAGGTGGGCGGGGAGGCGTAGGCGGAACGCCACTGGGTTGATTTGCGCCTCGATGGGGAATGGGCCGATGAAGCGAGCGGTCAGCTTGGCGGATCGGCCAGGAGTCCGGAGGTACCGGGTCGAGAGCCAGACGGAATCCCCGACCTTGAGGGGGGCTCTGCCCTGGCGATGCCGATCTGCGGCCAGTTTGTAGGCGTCTTTGGCGCGTTGGAGCTGGGTGCGCAGGAGATCGTGGAGTGCGTGGAGTTCCTCGATTCGGTTGTCGGCCGCGGGGACATTGGCGGGTGGGCCGAGCGGAGGGAAGAACCGGGGGTGCAGTCCGTAGTTGGCCGCAAACGGTGTGGTTTGCATGGAGCTGTGTACTGCGTTGTTATACGTGAACTCTGCCAGGGGTAGCAGAGAGGCCCAGTTGTCCTGTTGATAGCTGGTATAACAGCGCAAGTACTGCTCCAGGGTGGCGTTGGTCCGCTCTGTCTGCCCGTCGGTCTGGGGATGGTAGGCGGAAGACAAGTGAAGCTCCGTCCCCAAACCGTGCTGGAAGGCTTGCCAAAAGCGGGAGGTAAATTGCGGGCCCCGATCCGAGATGACCTGCGTGGGCAACCCGTGCAGGCGGAAGACGTGGTTTAGGTATAGCTGGGCAGTTTCCGGCCCTGACAGTACTTTGGCGCAGGGGACGAAGTGGGCCATTTTGGTGAACAGGTCCACCACAACGAAAATGCAGGTATGGCCCTGGGATCGTGGTAGGTCTACGATGAAGTCCATGGACACCACGTCCCAGGGGCCGGCGGGAGTACGCAGAGGCTGTAGGAGACCGGAGGGCTTGGCCGGTATGCTTTTGGCTCGGCGGCAGACCTCACAAGAAGCCACGTACCGACTAACGTCTGCTCGGACGCGAGGCCACCAGAAGTCTCGGGTTAGTAGGTGAGCTGTCTTGTGTTGCCCGAAGTGGCCAGCCGGGGGTGCATCGTGGGCAAGACGGAGGATGCGGGAACGGAGGGGCCCGGGAGGGACGTACAACTGCTCCCGATGGTAGAGCAGCCCATCCCGGGTGGATAGTTCTCTGGCAGGGTCTTGCTGCGGTTCCTGCAGGTGTTTCTGAGCCCAAGGGTCGGTGTCTTGACTGGCCTGTATCTCCGCCACCAAGGCGGGTGCGGTCAGAGTGGCAGCAAAGACCGAAGGTGGCAGGATGCTTGCCTTGGGGGCTTCGGTAGCACTAGAGGTGCTATAGTCCGGCCGACGGGACAGAGCGTCGGCTTTTTGGTTCCGAGAGTGCGGGACGTAGGCAATGGTAAAGTTGAACTGTGAAAAGAACAGGGACCACCGGATCTGCCGCTGGTTCAGCCGGCGGGTGGTCTGCAAGTGTTCCAAGTTGCGGTGGTCTGTGAAGACTTGGACCGGATGTCTGGCTCCCTCAAGGTGGTGACGCCACACCTCAAAAGCCACCTTGATAGCCAAGAGCTCCCTCTCCCATATGGTGTAGTTGCGTTCGGCGGCGGAGAGCTGCCGGGAGTAGTAGGCGCAGGGTTGCCACGGCTGGCTGGAATCGTCCCGCTGGGAGAGCACGGCTCCGAGGGCCACATTGGAGGCGTCTGCTTCTACCATGAAGGGCAAGCAGGGGTCAGGGTACCGCAGGAGGGGACTTGAGGAAAAACTATGCTTGAGGTGGCGGAAAGCCTGGTCGGCTTCTGGGGTCCACCGAAAGGGCTCCTTAGGTCGGAGGAGTCTGGTCAAGGGCTTGGTCAGGTCGGCGTAGCCTGCGATGAATTGCCTGTAATAATTGGCGAAGCCCAGGAGGCGCTGGACGTCCTTCCGATTTTGCGGGGCCTGCCACTGAAGGATGGCGTCAACTTTCCGCGGATCCATCTGGGTTCCTTGGGGGGAAATGATGTGCCCCAGGAACTCGACGGACTGGAGGTGGAAGGCGCATTTCTCCAGCTTGGCATACAGGCGATGGGCTCGGAGTCGCTGTAGCACCTGGCGGACGTGTTGGACGTGCTCCTGCTCGGAAGTGGAGTAGACTAAAATGTCATCCAGGTAAATGATCAGGAACCGGTCTAGTAGGTCGCGGAACACGTCATTCATGAATCGTTGGAACACGGCAGGGGCATTGGTGAGCCCAAAGGGCATAACCAGGTGTTCGTACTGGCCATACCTGGTGCCAAAGGCGGTCTTCCACTCATCCCCGGCTTTGATACGAACCAAGTTGTAGGCCCCTCGAAGGTCGAGCTTGGTGTAGATCGTGGCCCCTTTGACGCGGTCGAGGAGCTCTGGGATCAGTGGAAGCGGGTAGCGGTTCCGAATGGTAATCTTGTTGAGGGCTCTGTAGTCGTTGCAGAGCCGCAAGTCCCCGGTCTTCTTTTTGACGAATAGGACAGGTGAGCACAAGGGCGAGGTGGAGGGTCGAATGAACCCTCGGGCCAAGTTCTTTTCCAAGTACTCCCAGAGGGCAGCCAGTTCCGGGTCCGCCATAGGGTAAAGGCGGCCTGCTGGTAGCGGGGCGCCGGGTGTCAGGTCGATGGCGCAATCGTAGGGCCGATGTGGGGGAAGCTGGTCTGCTTCCTTCTCGTTGAAGACGTCCGCGAACTCCTGATAGGGAGCTGGTAGTGCAGTGGCGGCCCCCAGGAGGCTGGTGGTGAGTGGGGAGCCAGGTTGATTGGCAGACGGCACAGGAGCCGAGGCGGGTGGTAGCGTGGAGCAGGGCGCGAGGGCACCCGAAAAGCTCAGTTCGCGTTGCACCCAGTCCACACGGGGGTTGTGGGCCTGCAGCCAGGACAGGCCTAGGATGACAGGGAAACGGGGCATGCGGGCCAAGTCAAAGGTCTGTTTCCCTTGGTGCTGCTGGACCCATAAAACGAGTGGTAGAGTCTCGTGGCAGACGGGTCCAGAGCACAGCAGACGGCCATCCACTGCCTCGACCAGTGTAGGAGTCTTCTTTTCCCGGACAGGGACGCCATGCTCCTTGGCAAAGTGGTTGTCCATGTAGCAGCAGGCAGCCCCTGAGTCCAACATGGCATGGACGAAGATCCACCGGTCGTCAGGGAGTTGCAGACGAATCGGGACCAGGAACGGGGTGGGTGGACGGAGCTGGAGGACCTCAAGAAGTGCCCCAGGTCAGGCGATCCAACTAGACCTGGGGCTGGCCTTTTACCGAGGCAGCGGAGCTTGTGGGGCGCTTCGGTTTGGCCGGACAGGAGCTTGCAAGATGCCCGTCTCCACCACAATACAGGCACAGGTTGTGGGTGCGCAGTCGGTTCTTTTCCTCGGGTGTCAGGCGAGGGCGGGCGACGCCCAGCTGCATGGGTTCTACAGCCGGCGGTAGAGCTGGGGTGCCTGAAACGGGAGCCGCCGTGGGAACTCTGGTTGGAGTAGCGCCCCTCTTCTGCCTCTGGCGTCGACCTTGCAGCCGCCCATCGATGCGTAGGCACAACAGGATCAGGTCTTGGAGGGCAGCTGGGCGGTCACTGCGTGCTAGTTCATCCAGGACAGCATCAGAGAGACCCTCAGTATATTGGTCCACCAAGGCAGCTTCATTCCAGGCCAGGTCTTGAGCCAACAACTGGAACTCTGTGGTATAATGAGACACAGAGTTTTGGCCTTGGTGCAAAGCCCGTATCTTGCGATTAGCCGTCTCAGCACGCACAGGGTTGGCATAGGCAGCCGTGAAGTGTGCCTTGAACCGGTTATAGTCTGCTAGCAGCGGTGAGGGCTCGAGTAGCAGAGGAGTGGTCCATTTGGCCGCTGGCCCTTTAAGCAGGCTCAAGATAAAGCAGACTTTGGTCTTGTCTGTAGGGAAGTCGCCCTGCCTTATCTCCATGTACAGTTCACACTGGGCGAGGAAGGCAGGGAACTCCTCCAGGCTTCCAGCAAATTTCTCAGGGACGCTCACCGGGCAGCGAGAGCGGGGAGTGGCGGCAGCAGCCAAGGCCATGGCATTGGACGCAGTCTGTTGCTGGAGAGTAATTACAGCCTGTGTCAGCTGCTGCACCTGGTCTAGGAGCCCCGGCAGGGGGTCCGCGCCTCCTGCCGCTGGGTCAGTCATGGGTGTGCCTGGTGAGTTTTGGGTGCTGGCAAGCTGTCACGACCCAGACCTGCAGGCAGCGACGGGCAGCTTCTGTTGCCCTGGCAATCGGCCAGGACGCAGGCTGCCGTCTGTAGTGCTTGCAAAGGGAGCTCAAGCGTTATCTTAACAGTCCTAATTGGTCTTCACCATAAAGCAGTCCAGCCGAAGGGAGTAGCAAAGCACGGTGTCAGGAATGCAAAGGGTCAATAACCGGGGAAAGCAAGCCGAATATACCCAAAGTACTTAGCCAAGTCGCAGAGTCAAAGCAGGGTCCAGTGTCCAGTCCAAAGGTCAAGCCGGGTCGGGAACAGACAGGTTTGCTCAGCAGGCAAGAGGGTGCAGGGCGCGGTCACGTCCGAGGGTGATCATTTGTTGCCAGCACAGTTTGTACTGAGGCCAGGATTCCAGATATACTGTGCTGGCTAATTAGCTTGTTAGTATTCTGGGCTCAGATCCCTCCTAGCACGCCTGCGTGCCTCTCTACGCCTGTTCCTGAACTCCAGCCGTCTCCTCTCGCGTAGCCGGTCTCCAGGTGGTGGTGATTCAGGAGGGGATGAGCTAGTGCTTGGTGTAGCCTGATCGGTTCCAGGTGGCCCCTGCTGCTGGCTTGCTCCTTCGGGACTTACGTCCGATGTTGGTAAAGGCATCTGCACAGCAGGGGCTGGGTCTGAAGCAGGCACCTGCTCCGAGTCAGCAGGGGCAGGCATGACAACCTGCAGTATCTGTGCCTACTATATCACTGTGATCAGAGCTGAATTTATTGAGCTTGTAGTGTTGAATTTGTAATAGGGATGGCAGTCTCTTGCTTCTGAAGGAAAACTCCCACTCCGCATCCCTGGACCACCACTGCAGCTCCATGGAGCAGTGGGAGCAAAATGAGGGAGAAAATCAGTGTCATGCCATGACACCACTTGCAGCAGTAGCTTGAAAGTGATGTCACAGTGTTTGTGTGATGCTTTAGGATCCACCTGAAACCCTATAGCAAAATTTGGTTGCCAACCCTACATGGAGGGAGTCTGCAGAAATTATGTTGGTATGAAATTATCCCCCATGCTCCCTTATTCCTCTTTAACAAGTGAATCAAACTCTACCCACACCCAGCACTTGGAAAGTACCATGATGGCCTGGGCTAAGATAAAGGGCTGAAAAAAGAAACTGATGCAAGAGAATACATCACTGTTTCTGTCAGTGGAAATAAACAGAATAAACAGGTTTTGCCTGCTGCATACCTGTGTGCTGCACTGCAATACAAGGAAAAGTTCCCCCTACACCTGGTTCTTGTTCCAGTTTTCTTGCTCAACCTAATTTAAACCCTAATTTAAATCCCTTGGCACTGAAACCTGCTGCATCTGGCTCAGTCATGGAAAACTGTGAGTTATTAAATGCATCATAATGTGCTGAGATCTGCTAAATATAGAACAAACAGTTTGTAAAACAAAACAAAAAATACACTCCACCACCACCACCTTGCAATTAAAAACACATTAAAGGTGTGAAATAGGAATCGGGATGCAGGGATTATTACTCTTAAGATCTTGGAACACCACTGTGTGGCTCCTTTGCGATCCCCCACCAGCACTCAGCCAGAAAGTTATTATCTGGATTAAATTGGCTAGTAAAAAAGAAAAGGGTGGGGGGAGGGAAAGGCAGCTCAATTCTTTGCTGTAAGACAGAACAAGATAATTTACTGCTGCAGTCTGAGGTGTGGAAGGAAGCTGGGTCTTTTGTTCTTATTAATATTCTTCTTGCACCCCATCAAAATGGAAACCCCACTGTGCTAGATGCTGTACAAATAAGTATATAGTAAAAGGTAGATGCTCTCCAAGGGCGGGGGAGGATGCAATCCACCAAAGACTGTAGCTATACAACTTCCTTTCATTGCAGTGGAAACAGCACAACTCTATTAAAGTGAATGGAGGTTGTCCAGTGACAATGCTTTGACTGTTGCTCCCAGAGACAGGGGCAATATTTTACAGGTACAAGAGACAAATATAGTAATCAGGAAGCCACTTTCTTAAAAGTAGCCTCTAACCTACTACTCAGGTACAAATTGTTTCTGTGGCTGAAAATTCAGGCTTCTGTTCTTTAACTCAATGGGACTTACTTCTGAGTGAACATGCCTAGTATAGGGCTTTAAGTGTTTAATATGTGTCAGTGCAGGGAGTCTATGGCACAGTCTGGAAGAAGCAGTATTTCCTCAGTCCAAGAAGAATAATATTTATAGCTCTGTGGAATAAGATAGCCAGACTCGCAACCCCTTTATAGTCATGGATGTGGTGAGTGAGGTGTGAGGACTGAGGCAGAACTTGGCTGCTCCCACAGGACAGAATGTAGTAGAATACACTTCCCAAGGGAGAAGAAGAGGCAACTCTCAGCACCATTCAGGTGTGCAGCTGTCCAACAACCAGCTGTGTCTTGTGCAGACACAAGGCACTGATGTCAGCAGGCAGCACAGGGCACAGCTGGCCAGTCTAACAAAGCTGCCCCGTCTTGGCTGATGCCACATGGAGCCCTCAAGTAAGGATGTGGCAGCAGCTACTACCTCAGCCCCCATGCTTCACCTGGAGCTTTAAAGGGGAAGACACAAGTCTGGAAATCCTACAGTGGAAGCACAATAAATACTCTTATGATGATGGGAGATTCTGGGAGATCTCCAGGCCCCACTGGGAGGCTGGCAATCCTCATATGGAGGTGAAGCTACAGCAGAAACTGGTGGATCCAGAATGGATTCAGGATACAATTTTGCATTAAATCAGAGCTGTCAAACTCATTTGTTACAAGGGTGGGATCTGACATAAATGTCACTTTGTTGGGCTGGGCCGTACGTGCCATAAAATGTAACGTGAGGTACTGGAGATATAAACTTTATAAAGGCAATTTCAGATGCTGAATGGCAATAGCAGGTGAATGACAATAGCAGGCTTGATTAGATTAGATATGAAGACAAGATGGAATTGGATGGTGCCAGGATGGGACCCCCCCATTCCTGACTTCTTGCTCCAACCCCACACAGGAACTTACCCCAGTCCCCAGCATGAGCCTAGGCTGGGGGGGGAGGGCTGGAGGCAATGAGGACAAGCGCAGCAATGGTGGATCTGAGCCAAGGGCACCCCTGCCTTCACTGGCCTGGCACACTGGCCTGGATCAGGGACAGGTGCTGTGCCTACTGGGGGCCATGTGGAGGAGCGGAGCACATTCACCACCGCTCTGCCCCTTGTCAGGAAGAGCTGTGCAGCTGCTGCAGCTCCTCCACACTGGCCTGGCTCAGGGGCAGCTGCTAGGGTTGCTAATTCCAATTCAAGAAATATCTGGGGACTTTGGGGGTGGAGCCAGGAGACTTTGGGGGCAGAGCCAGGAACAAGGGTGTGACAAGCATAATTGAACTCCAAGGGAGTTCTGGCTATCACATTTAAAAGGACAGCACACCTTTTTAAATGTCTTCCTTCCATAGGAAATAATGAAGGATAGGGGCAACTTCTTTTGGGGCTCATAGAATTGGACCCCCTGGTCCAATCATTTTGAAACTTGGGGGATACCTTGGAGAGAGGCACTAGATACTATACTGAAAATTTGGTACATCTACTTCAAAAAACAGCTCCTCCAGAGTCCCCAAAACCTCCAGATCAATTCCCCATTATACCTATGAGAATCAATCTCCACATAGGGAATAATGAAGTGCTCAGCAGACTTTTCCCTCCCCCCGCCCCCCGCTCCATTTCTGGCAACTCTGAAGCGAGGGATTGGCCTCTCTACTCACGAGTTGCTGCCAACTTCTTCAAAGTAACACAGACACACCATCCCAAGAGGAACCTTTCAATCGGAGACTGAAGCTTCCGGAGGTGGAAAGGCACATGGTCCTCTGGGGGCAGGGCTTCCCCCCACCGGACAGCTGACTGGGGGTGGGAAGGAGCCTGGGAAAGCAGAAGAACCCCTGCTGGGACTTGGGGATTGGCAAGCCTAGCGGCTGCTGCACCTAATGAAAACTGCATGGAGAAGTGGAGCACACCCACTGCTGCTCCGCCCTGCTGGGAAGGTACAGGTGGCTGCTGTGGCTCCTCCATGCTAGCCTGGCTCAGGGGTGGCTGCTGCATCTGCTGGGGGCCACCTGGAGAAGCAGAGCACACCCACCGCCACACTGCCCCACCGGGATGGGCCGGGTGGCTGCTGCAGCTCTCCCTTTTGCCAGCTGGGTGAGGTAGACATGCAGGAGCCACCCCTGCCACCAGATGACACTATAGATGGCTGTCTACCTTGCCGACTCGGACATGCTGGCCCTGTATGCAGATGGGTAGCAGGCATGGAGATATCAGCATTGATAATGAGACAGGTAACCTAAATCTCATTTCCATCCAGGAGGATTCAGTCCAGGGGAATGCAAAAAAAAAAAAAAATGGACATAAGTCTGACATTAGAAATTACAACATCCAGTTGCTGACTTAAGAATAGCAGTGCTCTTATAAAGGAGTTTCAAAGTGAGATTAGAAAGAGAGACTGCTGAATCACAACTGATAATGAAGCTCAAGACAACGCATCCTCTTGGACTGAACTGAGACCTAGGTTTCTTCTCTTGTTACCAATGCCTGCTATTGTCATTTGGCATCTGAAATCACTCCACTCTCCAAGATATAAAAACCAATCCAAGTGTCCTAATTCCTAATCAGGGTCCTTTTGGAAGAAAATAAATCCAGGTGGGAACAGAGAAATCCAATCTTAAAAAAAAAAAAATTCAGAATAAGCTAAAATAATTTCCTTAATGTACAATGTACTTGTTAGAATCAACCCAACCACCCAAGAAGAAGTGTGCTTACACACAAAAGCTTATGCTTGGAATATAATGTTGAAGCAGGAAACCGGAAGTAAAGAGCCACTGAGGGAACTGGGGAAAAGCAAGCTATGGTGCGGCTGCAGTAGCAGTCCTGAAAATGGAGGCAAAAGAAGGAAGTTGCTTTGTGGGCCAGATTTTAGCCCTGCATGGGCCAAAACTGCTTCACTGGTCACATGTTTGACACCCCTGAATTACATGAAGAAAGCCAGGATGCTCTCTGCAGTGTCCAGACAGGAGTTACTTGACAGCCCATGTTTTTAGCATCACCTTCTCCCCTGCTTCTGTCTTAGCTTCATTCACCCTCCAGTGGAGGAAGAAAGGAGGAAGCACCTTCTAGTTAGTGTCAGGCATGCACATTGTATGCAGTGCTCTACCTAGAGCACGTGTGCAGTGCACTTAGCTGGTGCCATTCTGGAGGTACTTCATCATCACCCAGCGCTGGAGGTGAGGGCACAAGGGCAGTTTTTTGGACAACATTTGTCTCAATGTTGTTAGCAGTCACCTGAGCCTCAAATTCACTGTTGCACTGGGGCCTTCCCCTTCAGCATGCATGGCAAGTACAGAGAACAGAAGGTCAGAGGGTTAAGAACTTCTGTAGAGGAGCACTCATTCAGACATGGTCTTTCCTATCTTTGCCCTGTCAAAAGGCAGCTGTTCAGGGCATCTATGTAATTTCTGTGTTTTACACAACACTGCATACCCCAAGAATGTTAAATAAAAGTTAACATTACTATGTTGTTATCTATTATTAATACCAGCAATTAATATTGTTTTGAAGGACACTACGGTTCTACTGCATCCATCGCTTTTGACATGAGCAAATGCTGGCATAGCTGAGTAGAAGAACTAACAGGCAAGAGAGGAGTGAGACTTGCATAGTAAAAACCCTTGAGAGAGACAAACTGCTTGCTGAATGTCTGATTACTAAACTGCCCTGCAGACATTTCTCCCAACCGGCATTACCGCGCCATCCCCCTGCGCAGCCACTAACTACAGCTCTCCAGCAGTGCTATACTGGCACTGAAGAGATTGTAGGCCCAGCTCAGGGAATCTGTAAACACAGCTGTGAGGTTTCAGTAAGATTTTAATTTGGATAGTAGTTCCAATTAAACTGAAAGGGCCAGATCCTCAGGTGGTGCAAACCAACACATCTCTACAGACTTTCACTGAAGCAAAACCAATTTACTCCAGTTGGCATTCTGGTCCAGTATCCCCCCCCCCCCGTGCCCCTCCCCTGTATTTCTGAGATGCTGTAGAACCATTTTGTACAAAAAGAAGTGACATTAATTGGAAGAAAAGGGGAATAAAACACAGAGATGGCCAGCTCCTTAGCTGGTATAAATGATGTAGCCCATGCAAATGTACTCCGGCTGGGGATCCAAGCCACGGTTTCAGTGGAGGACTAATGTGACTCGCATATGCAATTTATTTTTGAAAAGGTTTTTCTTTCCCTTCCCTCTCTCAGTTGCTTGCAGAGGCTGCTGGGAGTGCCTGGAATTTCTAGGCAAAGGGAAGAGTATGAATAAAATATCAACATCCCAGGTTTTTTTACATGCACACACACACAAATTCTCTCTGCTGTGCTGCAAGGTTCATTTTTAAATAAGAAGCTCAAGTCAATTCCCTCGGAGGCAACATGAATGCATCAGGGTTCCCTCCCCTCACCCAGAAAGGGGGACCAAATCTGAAGAGTGTTTACCATCAAATCAAGCTGGAACTGGGTTAATTATGTGCCCCTATCCTGATTTAAATAAGGGAGTTTTATTCAGTACTACTGTTCCCTTATTAATGAATCACAACCCAATTTTAACAGGCTGAAGGAGGAATGGTATGGGGAGGGGGACTTATTTTCCAAGCGAATCTGTTGACTGGTATATTTTGTTTATGTAACTTCATAAGTCTGGTATTTTTCAACCATTCTGCCCCAACAACTGATTTTTTGAAAATTTGTGCTGGAGATTCTGCAGTTATTTTAGAACCCAACTTTTCTATAGATAAATTTGAGGGAAGAGAATAACCAGGATGTAACAGGTAGATTCAAATCCCTCTTGGTTTTACAACTGTGGGTTTAGCAAAGATGAAGCCATAGAGCTGAGAGCAAAACGTAGCCAAGTATCTGTTGTCAGCTATCAATCAGTATCTGTCAAGGGCTTCAGAAGATTTTGCACATACTGTTTCTGCCTGTCACACAAAGAAGGGGGTGATTCGCAGCTATTTAGTACCATTTCTCATGCTAACATTATTGCAGCTTCTGAGGCTGTGCAGTACAAGTGGGAGACAAACTTGTAAAGCTAGGTACCCCTAAGGCAACACAGTGCTGACCCCTGTATAGAATGTCAGCTGCACAACAAGGCAAAATGAACACACCAAGTTACCATCTCAGTACTCTGTGATGGCTTAAATCTCTGTCTCTGATATAGCTATCCTTTTACAGTAACTGTGCAGGGCTCAGCACTGCCCTCCAAACAAATATGTATCTGACCTGAGAAAAGCATTCTCATCACAACAGAGATGTGGTGCTTCCAAAGGACACATTTATAAAATGGGAAAAGTTTGGATATGTACCTAGTTGCATCAGATTGTGCCAATTTATAGGCCCTTCAGAAGTCACAGATGTCCAGAATGTGTGCAGATGAGTGGTCCACTGTGATGCTCTCTCCACTCAATTGTGAGCCATATAACAAGTGTCTATTATGTTGTTGCTCCATATCTGGCAACAGGAGCTGTCACCAGCATAATGTAGCAATTGTTCTCTATTGCTGAACCACCACCACAAAGCTCTGTGCCAGTTTTTGTTATGATCTCCAGTACATCACTGCTAATACTTCCATTTTTGCTGCAGCTTCTCTAGTTGTGTTCAGTCTTAAGCATTTATTTACGAGTGTGGTGAGCTGTAGGTTTTGCAGTTTCCCCTGAAGTCTATTTTAGTTGCTTTGTAGTTGGAGGGCATATTGGTGCTGTGAAGGGATTTATAGGACTCTGCACTGTTGCTAGCTTTGATACATTATTTCCAATGCTCATATCACATCATTTTAGCTGTTATTCTAACTCTCTTCCATTGGTTTGAGAACATTTGAGCCTTGATTGTTTGTTTTGCTGGGTCAAAGGGGTCACTGAGTTCTGGCACCAGTGATATTCAAGAAGACTCTGTTTTTACTTGGTGGTTTCTTGATCGTTTAATGCTTTGTAGATCAGTGAACAGGCTCTTATTAAGGTGCTCCAGAAAACAGAAACAGCTGGCAGTAGGATGTCTGAGGCTTAGTAGTCATTGTTACAGAGGTGATGTGCACATCAATAATTTGTTTCCAGAACTGCAGGTGTCAGAACTTTCTTACACAGACAAAGAACCAAATGTGATAGGTCAGTACAGAACTTCCTATGATTTATCATTGTTGTTAATATTCAATGTATTCAGATGGACAGCCCATCAATTGCAAAAATGTCTTTTGTCCAGGGCACTTATCTTGTGGAAGGTGCCAACAAACCATCTGCTGAGTCATTCTAGCACTGTAATAACTCCTCATTACAGCACTATAGCAGGTGGTGTGACATGACTGGCTGCAGGTGTAATAGGCAATGCTTTTAAGTCTCTTAATTTTGATGGGGAAATTAGCTAAGAGACTAGGTAGAGTGAATTTAGGAGCGATCACCTTTTCTTTCAATGATACGCAGTTCAGGTTTTCAGCCAAGAATAGTTCAAGCAATTGTATTTTTATAGTGTTTACTTAGGATATGTAGCAAGAGGATTTACACATACACACACCGATCTATGTACAAGCAATCAAGAGAATAAGAAAACAGAGGTTATTGATAGAGAAATTCAAGGGTTGTTGAAGCGGGTAATATTCACCTGATCCAGAAGAGGGGATGTCCGTTCAATGAGAAGTACACGGAGAGGAATGCGAATGACCAGTGTAACGGGTGGTACAGACTGCAAATGGTGCCCTATAGAATGCACACCGAGGTGGGTTTTTGACCCCCACTATAAAGGGGTTTGACGGATGGGGGTCGTTAGTTACCAAGGGGCTTTGATGTTCCATTGATGGCTATCTTGAATCGCTATGTTGGGAAACTTCGCACATTTTGCTAGGATGATAAGCTCGGAGCAATTGAATAATGTGTTACTGGTTTTTGGCTGACACTCGGAAAGGAATCAAAGACCTTTAAGGGTAGGATCAATCAAATTATGCATTTGATTGGAGTTAGCAAGGTAGAGGTGATAGGCTGGAGGAAGAGACAATTGGCAAGCAGCAGAAGATCAGAGTGAGAGTAGTACTTACTAGCAGCTCCCATGTTATTATGCATCCCGTTTGGGAGGAGGCGCTGGAGGGGGAATGGGTGAGATTACGCTGGGAGACAGACTTCAGGCACCAACCAAAACAAGCTCTTTACTGGGCCCACTCCACCTGTTTAGATGGAGTGTTTTCTTGGCCTGTTTTTGGTCGGACTCCATTTTATTTAACAGAAGTAGGAGACCCTCTCTCTTTATCTGCACTGGAATAATCCATTTTTATCAGGAAGCACCTCTCAGTAACACAGGAGGGGGAGCAATGAGAGATGATAGACACACAGGTAGTGCTTGATCAGATGTTCAGATCAGACAGTGAGGAAGAAGGGCTGCAGGTCTTAACTTGGGAATAGAATTGAAATCCATTCAGCACACAAGTGTTTGGAGTTGCCCTGCTGCTTCATTTAAAGTATATAAATCATAGAATCATAGAGTTAGAAGGGACCTCTAGGGTCAGATATGATACATGTATGGATCAAATGATACATGTATGGATTAAATGGTGTCATTTAGATGTTATAGCACCGGTGTGAGAGCTGTTTTTGTGTTCATCCCATTTCATTGTAATACTTAAAGTTTTGCACTATGTCAGTGGAGTCAGTTACACAGGTTCTTCTATCAAGGTTGTTCCAAATCCCAGCTGGGTGATGGTTTGTGTTAGGGGAACCTGTATGCCAGCCCTTAAATGTTATTGCAGCCACATGGGGTGAAGTCATGGAGAAGCAGCTCCTAAGGCATTCTCCTATATCAAGGGCACCATTCAGTTTGGGTGAGAAGGATTCTTTTTCAGGGGTTAATCTCTAAAAGAGCTATTTTCAATTTTTTGGTTTGTTTTAGTGTGCCAAGAAAGCAGTATGTACCTTGGGCAAGACATCTTTGTTCCCCTACCCTTGCTCTCTGGATACAGCAGCAATAAGTTCACCCAAGATGCATTGCCTAGCGTTATCTTACTGAGAGCCTCTGCCACTAGAGACCAAGTTGTGGAGGAAGTCCTCCTCCTACATTCATTAATCCCAGGAGTACTGAGAGCAAGGTATAGTCTACCACACTGGGTGGTAATTTTTTTAACTAGGATTGCAGTTGACAGATGTTTCAGGTATACAGACTTATTCTAGCTATTGCTTCTGTAGCTTCACTGATGTTAGTCTCTCAGTCTACACAGATAGCCACCACTGCTAGATCCGCCTTCTTCCACCTCAAGAGGGCGAGGCAGTTGGCTCCCTTCTTGGAACGCAGCGACCTAGCAACTGTGATCCACGCAACGGTCACCTCGAGATTAGACTACTGCAATGCCCTCTACATGGGGCTGCCCTTATGCTGAACACGGAAACTTCAGGTAGTGTAGAACGCGGCGGCCAGGCTGCTGGTGGGACTACCTCGGTGGGAACATGTACAGCCTGGGCTGCGGAACCTGCACTGGCTGCCGGTTGTGTACCGTGTTCGCTATAAGGTGCTGGTTGTTACCTTTAAAGCCCTTATATGGCCGAGGACCTGCCTACCTTAGGGACCGCCTCCCCCCATATGTTCCCCAGAGAGCACTGAGATCTAGCTCTCAAAATCTTTTAGAAATCCCTGGGCCAAGAGAGGCTAGATTGAAGACAACCAGGGAGCAAGCCTTTTCAGTAATGGCCCCTCGATGGTGGAATCAACTTCCAGAGATGGTGCGAGCCCTGCGGAACCTGAATCAGTTCCGCAGGGCTTGCAAAACCTTTCTCTTTCAGCTTGCTTTTAAGACAGAACCTGGCTAAATTGACCTGTAGCCATCTAGCCATCTTATGCATGATTGTGATCTATAGCACCTTATAGCACCTGTTTTATCCATTTTAATTAACTTATGTAACTGAATTGTATTTTAAATTGTTGTTTACATTGTATTTTATCCAAATCATGGTATTCCATGTCTGTGAGCCGCCCTGAGCCCGCCTTTGGCGGGGGAGGGCGGGATATAAAAATAAATTTACTTTACTTACTTACTTTACAATGTAAAAGCTACCCATTTCTATAGGAGTGAAGTACCTGAGAGATGATCATCAACAACAGACTTTAGGATCATAATGCAGTAATTAAATTCCTAGAGGCTACTTTTAGACCTACTTTCATATTTACACCTATTGAAGATACTAGATTTACCAGGGATTTCCAAGGAAACAAATGGAAATGAATAAAAAATTGGAGAGGGGGGCAGGAGAAATCCCAAAAGCTATAACAAATATACTGTAAAACAAATAAAAATTGAACTGAAGTTCATGTTGGTCTTCAGTTTACATGCTTTTTTGTTTTGTTTTACAGTATATTTGTTATAGTTTTTGGGATTTCTCCTGCCTCCCTCCCCAATTTTTTACTCATTTCAATTTGTCTCTTTGGAAAAAAAGGGGAGAATTCCTGTCCTTCTATTCCCCCCTGGAAAATCTGCATAACCCTTCCTGAGCTGCATGTGCTGAAATGAACTGAAAATGGACTACATTTCACCTTGTTGCTCACATGTGCTTGAAGCTTTTTTACCCTAGGCCAACTCACTTCTAGCATCAGAGCCTGGCCAGCATCAAAACGCTTCAGGTACCAAAGCACAGCCAGTGGGTACAAGCAAAATCTTGCTTCACAGATGCAGACCTAGATATTGAAATAGCTTGTGCAAACTGGGCCTTTGCATATACAGGATCACAGAGTCCTCCCAAGCCACTAAAATGGTGCAATAATTGGTGCAGAACTGAAACACTGTACACAGAAAGACCAACCAGAATAACAAGCTGCCAGCTTCCAAGTGTGGCCTGGAGATTTCCTAGGGTTGCTAGGTCCAACTCAGAAAATATTTGGGGACTTTGGAGGTGGAGCCTGGAGACTTCGAGGGCAAAGCTAGGAGACTTTCCCATTCCCTGAAATAAATAAATAAAATACAGCAGTGCAGTTCCCCAATTAGTTCCTTGTTCCCCAGCAGCTGCACTTCCAGTAAATAAAAATGAACACACGCATGCACACACTATCTTTCTCTCTTTCATACTCAAAGCAGCCAAAATAAACACAGTTAGCACATATACTCTTTTGTGATCTCACTAGGGCAATTTACTCACAGGAGTTGTTGACTGTAACTTCTTCAGACTAACAGGAAAATGAAAGCAGAGCAGCCTTGGGGGTGGAGTTTTTCTCCAAAAAAACAGAGGGACTCTGCTTCTCTTCCATTCTCACATGCTTCACAGACCCACATGACTCTACCTTCTCACCCTGACCATTCAGCTTTACTTTTGTTGAGATTTAAAGGCACAGGCATCTGGATCAAGGTGGGTTAGCGCTGCTGTTGCTCTTAGATCTTACAGCAGCGTTTGACATGGTCAATTACGATCTCATGGCCCACCGCCTTGCCGACATTGGAGTTCAGGGGGTAGCCTTACAGTGGTTTTCCTCCTTTCCCTGTGGTCAGGGACAAAGGGTGGTGATTGGTGAGCAGATCTCCCGGCGCTGCCTACTGGAATGTGGTGTTCCACAGGGAGCTATTCTCTCGCCAATGATATTCAACATCTATATGCACCCCCTTGCCCAGATTGCCAGAGGTTTTGGGCTGGGTTGTCACCAGTATACAGATGACACCCAGCTCTATCTGTTGATGGATGGCCGACCGGACTCCGCCCCAATTCATTTGACCAGGGCATTGGAAGCAGTGGCTGGTTGGTTACAGTTGAGCCGGCTGAAACTTAATCCAGCGAAGACGGAGGTCCTGTGTCTGAGTCATGGTGAGCTAAGAATGAGTATCCAACTTCCCACCCTGGATGGTGCAGCTCTCATGCTGGCTCAGAAGGTGAGGAGTTTGGGAGTGATGCTGGATGCCACCCTTTCTATAGAGGTCCAGGTCACAGCAGTTGCACAGTATGCCTTTTTCCATCTTCGGCAGGACAAGCAACTAGCGCTCTATCTGGTTCCCCAGGACCTAGCCACAGTGATCCATGCAATGGTCACTTCCAGGTTGGATTACTGTAACTCGCTGTACGCAGGCTTGCCCTTGGGACTGATCCGGAAACTCCAGTGAGTGCAGAATGCAGCAGCATGATTGCTGACTGAACTACCTGTATGGGCAGGCAGTCAGCCATTGCTGCGCAGCCTGCACTGGCTACCAATTGAATACCGGATCCGTTTCAAGGTTTTAGTATTAACTTTTAAAGCCTTACACAGCCTGGGACCTACATACCTAAGGGACCGTCTCTCCGCATACGAGCCCCGGAGGCCTCTACAATCGGCCAATAACATCTTCTGACCATCCCTAGCCCAAAGGACATCTGGCTTGCCTCAACCAGAGCCAGGGCCTTTTTGACCCTGGCCCCAACCTGATGGAATCAGCTCCCCAAGGAGATACGGACCGTTCCGGATTTATTGCTATTCCAGAAGGTCTGTAAAACGGAGCTGTTCCACCAGGCTTTTGGCTGAGGCAGGTGGGCGTCCTCACACCAGCTTATTGCACTGACCTGCACTGACCACATCCTATGTTCAATCTGTGAAGGATGTACATATCTGTACACTGACACTGCCTTATCTTAATTTATTTTAATGGTCTAACTGTTTAAATGTAATTGTTTTATGATGTGATTTTAATTATTTATTATGTTGTAATCCGCCCTGAGCCTGACCTGGGAAAGGGCGGACTAGAAATCAGCAAAAATAAATAAATAAGACACAGCCCAAAACACAGGCAGTTTACAGGCTTCTTTCTAAGCTTGCACAGATTTAAAGGCACATGATGGCTGTTGGGGCTGGGCTTCCTCCCACCAGACAGCTGGCTCGCAGTGGAGAGGAGCCTGGAAAACTGGGGGATCACCTGCTGGGACCTACACAAACAGCTTCTGAAAAGAATGCAAAATGAACAAAAGGGATAGGGCTCCCTAGCTTCCTGGCTCTCTCTCTCTCACACACACACACACACACACACACACACACACACAAACACACACGCAGGCTCTTCCTGTCCCCCCCCCCCCCGCTGCTTCAATCTAACTGATGTTTAAAGGCGCACACACACCTTCCAAAACAGAAGCAGTTGCAAGCTTCTGAACCTGCCTGAGATCTAAAGGCACATCATAGCTGTTGGGGCAGGGCTTCCCTCCCACTGGCCAGCTGGCTGCTGATGGGGAGCAGCTTGCAAAACTGGGGGATCTCTCACCTGGACCTGAGGACTGGCAAGCCTAGGCTTCCCTGGAGAAAATGGCAGCTTTGAAGGGTGGACTCTATGGCATTGTACCATGCTGAGGCCCCTCTCCTCCCCAAACCCCACCCTCTCCCAGATCCACCCCCAAAGTCTCCAGGTATTTTCCAACACAGACATGGCAACCATAGTTTGGAGCAACCACAGGCAAAGAGTTATGGCTAGGTAATGTTCCCGTCAGGAATATGCTTCTGAATTCTTCCCCAAAACTGCTTTTTTTTCTGCTCAAGGAGCCAAAAGCAGACAAGGAAGCCACAAGTTAATAGTCAGATCTGAATGGTTCCAGTTCTTTCTGACTGAAGGAATCTGTTTCAGTCAAGTTAGCTATACTGAAGAATGGACATGATTCAGTTTGAGTCTTCATTAGATATTATCCAACTGCACATCTTTAATATATACTTTTAAAAGTGCTAAGGAAGTGGAAGATAATATAACCATGGCTTCCCATAAACCATTCATCCCCTGGAGCCTCTATTCACTCTCTTCCCTCATTTGCTATAGGAAAATGAAACCGCAAGTGAGACAGGAAGACAAAGAGACTGGAATGAAACACAGAATCATCAGACATAGCAGAGGACAAGATACGAACATGCCAAAAGTAATGCACTCTGGTGCTGGGAAGTGTTGTAAAATCACAGCCCACTGATAGACCCCTCAGGGGTTTTGAAGGCATGAGATTTTCAGAGGTGGTTTTCCATTGCCCGGCTCTGTATAGAGACCTTTATATTCCTTTGTGGTCTCCCATCTAAGTACTGACCAAGGTTGACCCTGCTTTGCTCCTGAGATCTGACAAGATCGAGCTAGCCTTGGCTTTCCAGGCCAGGAACTGAAGCACCTGAACACCACCCAAATAAGATGCTGATAACTGACAGTGCAGACATAGCCCTTCATGGCTTGTGCGGCACTGTGGTTGCTACCTCTTTTCTTCCTCTGATATACTTATCTATATTTCAGACATGCATGCTTCCCTCCTGACTTCCAGACTTGCATAACTGCCAGCTACTCTTTTCGAGACATGCACTGATTCCCACAGTCACTTAGATCCATAAGTTCTGCACTCTTGCTGTGTCTCAAGCTACAGATAAATGAGTAACATATGGCCTGACGTGATTAAAAACAAGTTAATTGCTCTGGCTTCCAGCATCCAATTCTTTTCTCTCTCAGCCACTGCAAAAAGGAAAGCGTGAGACTGCCTCCCTTGGTATTGATTGGCCTGACCAGCCATCAGTCTGAAAGAAGCTGCCGCTATGCCCAGCTGAGGCAATTTGCTGTTCCCTTGACAAGCGTGTGACAGGAAGACACAGAGCAGGGAGAGGTGATTGTCGGGCTTGCACTCCAGTGACCCAAGGCTGTCTTAATGGCTGCTGCGGAGGAGAATATAAATGGATGCGGTTCCCAATGCCGTCCTTAACAGGTGCTTTAGGAAGAGGAAAGTCACAAGCTGAGATACTCAGTGTGAGCATGATGTCCCGAAGTCTTCATTATGGTGATGCTTCTTCCCTTCCCCTGCTTTCCTCCTGCGGCTCTCTGATTCGCCTTCATTAAGGAGTCCAGATTGTGGCTAGGAGGGGTTTTACAGAAGCCGAAGCTGTTGCTGTGACTCCCTCCCAAGCTCCTGCCTACGTCAATATGGGCTGAGGAGCTGCTGATGGTTTTCACCTATAAAGGCATTCATCACATTTCCTGAGTTCCTGTGCTTTGCGCACCCGCAATGTCCTTTCATGCCCTCTGGCTGGCTCAGGTTTTTATTTGATGGGGCTGTTTGCCTCATTCCCCCAGTAGATCAAAAGATTTTTCTCCCCTGCAAGGCCACTTTCCTTAGAATCACAGCACCCAGTCTTCAGTTGCTATAAAACTCTTATGGTCCCTAGGACATACAGCTTGCCCCTGCCCCCTCTGAATGTGAGGAGGCCACCCTACCTCCTACCTGCCAGTTGCACCTCTGGGATACATGACACTAGTTTTCCCTTGTGTGGAAATTCTCACCATAGATGTTGGGGAGTACTGCATTTGCACTGAATTCAAGTGCCCCAGTTCCTATGCTATATTCTTACATTCCTCTAGCAAAGGGGCAGGTTCCCTCATAATCCTTCCAATTGAAAGAACCTAAAAATGTGCTCTGGTTTTCCCCTCATCCAGGATTGTACAGCCAATGAATCCTCAACCCGAATGCAGCAGAACAGCCAAACCAAACGGCCCACCAGAAACCTGTCCTTGCAGCTTACCTCCAACTGCAAAATGGGTGTGGCAGCTTCCAAGCACTTTCTGGGCTATATACTATGTGACCAATGGGATACCTTCAGCTGGGTTCATACAGTTATGTAGCCATGTCCTCACCATACCTAGCAAGTCTTCAGCTTGCAGTCCTGAATAAAAACCAAGCCTCAGATTCAGCAGGTGCTCATAGGAGCACAGTTCCTGAAACTTTCTGACGGTTCGCCCTCTTCCTCCTCACCTACCTTGTCCATTGAATAGTAGGTGCAGCTGAATAACAATCCCTGGATTAGGGGAGTGGGCAGCCAGCCAGCCACCAGGGGCTTTGCCATGCCCCCAGCAGCCCTCATTAACCCCTGGAGAAGCCCACACCACCCTTTCTCCACTTCTTATGTGATTTTGGGTGGTGGATGGCTTACTGGCCTTTTGACTGGGGGGGGGGGGATGGTGGCCCAGGAGAGCCCCAGGCAGGCAAGGCCTGCTTGGGCTGACTGAATCTCCAGCCAGCCCAAGCAGGCCTCACTCTCCCAGGACTCTCCTTTCTTGCATCAGGTTGCTTTTGGCTGGGGGGGCATATGCTAATGAGTTATGCTAATGAGCTCTGCCAACTATTTTTCTACAAAACGACCCCTGATAAAAACAGTTTCATGTTTGCTAAATGAAAACGCCATGGTTTTAATACATATTTTGAAATAGGCATTTCCATCCCCCCGAACCTGTATGGTGGCATGCTGCTTAAACCCACTGGAAGCAATTTACTTTTTTTGTTAGTGCACTGTGAGCCTTTTCTCGGCTTAAGGTAACGTGTGTCTATTTTTGGCTTGTCAGATATTGAGGACGTGCTGCATGCAGGAGTACTGAGGAGGAAGAAGAAGCCCCCTCTCCCTTGATTGGCAAGAGAGCTGCTGGCCAGACACATAATCAGCTCTGAGACAATGAGCTGAAGTGGAAAGGAGAGACTGAAAGGATGAGGCAAGAAAGGCTGCATATGTTTGGAGCTAGGGCTGCCTGCAAATATCCTAGACATAGTGGCAGCAGGACACTGCCCTTAGAATGGACACCTCCTGCAGCTGCTATTCCTGCTGGGAGAAACTGGTTTAACCCTGAAAATGGGTAGAGTATAAATGGGTACAGAAGGGTGGGAAGGGAAGAAAGATTATGAAAACAGGTCCTGACTGAAACTTCACCGATTCATTTGATGACCAGATGCAGTTGAATTCATGCTCTGTGTAACTAAACTGCAGTTTAGGGGCTCAGTTATGAGGGATGAAGTGGTTAAGAGTGTCAGGCTAGTATATGGGGGGAGTTGTTGTTCAGTTGCACAGTCGAGTTTGACTTTGCAACCCCATGGACCCTTTGTGAGACCAGAGAAGAGATACAGTATGCTTACACAGGCAAATGGCCATAGTCTCTGTCTTGTGTTTCTGACCAACTAAGCACAGTAGCTTGGCACCTGGGGTTTTTTGACCACTGTGTGACACAGAGTGTTAGACTGGTTGGGCCATTGGCCTGATCCAACATGACTTCTCTTGTGTTCTTATGTTCTTAACCTACCTCACATGTGAGGATAAAATAAAGGAGAATGATGCAAGCCGCTTTGGGTTCCCATTGGAAAGAATGGCAGAGTGTAAATGAATTAAATATAATAAATAAATAATATTAAAAAAATCAATACATTGCTATTGTTTTGGTAAGGCCATGGGGCCTCTGAAACTTGACATTCTTTAGGGCCTCAGTGTCTCTTAATGCAGACCTGAGGCTAAATAGAATTTACATCCACACAACTGTATACAGCAGTCTCTGTTCCTACTTTCAGTTGAATCCATATCTTTCAGGACTGAGGACAGTGTAATGTCATCTTGCTCTACCCACTACATGCCGTGAAGTATGAAAAGGGACTTTTATGTTAAGCCAATGAGAAGTTTCCCACAGTGAAAAAGGCATGCAAAATCTATACTAGTTATATTTGACAGTTGCTTTATCTTCCATGAAAATGTCATGATGCAATGTTACTCCAGAGTCGGAAACGACTGGTGCTTGCACAGGTGACTGACTATCTTTAACTTTTTTTTTAATCTTCCACTTGCTACTTCATATTAATGTGTGGCATAAGAGACTCAAATGTGCCTTTTGGTATGGTGACATGTATGGCAAATGAGATTTCTTCTCAATCACAATGTCTCTAGCAGATTTTTCCTTACTTTTTAAAAATTAGAACTGGGTTATACTTGTCACAGAACTAGCCCAGATTCTGCAATATATTCTCTACTGTTTTATATATATTTTTTTACTTATATTTTCACAACACACCTTATTATTGTTCAGCGTACATCTTAGATATGGTTCATACAGAATATCCCTATAGTGCACTGAATCCTTATCTACCAAACTAATACAGATGCAATTAATCTTACCAGTTACTGTGCTTGGTTGGCCAGAAACACAAGACAGAGCCTATGACTATTTGCCTAGGTGTAAGCATACCGTATCTCTTCTCTGGTCTCACAGAGCTTTGCCATGGATCTTCCCTTTCTTCAAATCCTCTGACTCCTCTATCCGTTTTATCAGCCATCCTTTGGTTGTGATTGGACCATACTTAGTAATCTGTTTCTGTCCTAACCTTTCCTAATCTAAGAGTTACCTAATTTATTTACCTTTTTCTGTGTTCCTTCTCTTATCAGTGAACCCAGACCTTTTATCCCATATCACTTCAAAAACACTGGTAACCAAGTCAAGTGTCTTAACATGCTCTTGGTGAGGGAAAGTGCCATCAAGTCACAGCCAACTTATGTTGACCCCATGAGGTTTTCAACACAAGAAGCATTCAGAGGTGGTTTGTCTTTGCCTGCCTCTGCATTGGAATCCTTGACTTCCTTGGTGGTCTTCCATCCAAATAGTAAACTGAGCTGATGCTGCTTAGCTTCCGAGATCTGGTAAGATTGAGCTAGTCTGGGCCATCGAGGTCAGGGTGTTAGCACACTCTTATAGAAGAATACAGCTGAACACATCATCATCATCAGTAATAAATAAAAGCCCAAATCTGAGAATTTTCATTGGTTGGATGTAGCCTATGCAGGATTGGCTCACACTCTGTCTCTGGCATGCCATTGGCTGATTCTGTTGTCCCTTGTCCACTGCCAGCCCTGTCAGGTGAGAACCCCACCAGAAGGCCACTGACCTTTGAGGGAGACATTTCTCCACTGACAGTTCTCCTGTGGGCTTACTGAACTACTGCGTCTCCTCAGGGCCCGTTGTAGGGCTGGAGAGACAGGCACAAATTAGAAGTCTCAATGTATGGATGAGACGATGATGCAGGGAGGAAGGGTTTAAGTTTGTTAGGCACTGGGATGCTTTCTGGAAAAAGCGGGAGCTGTATAAAAGAGATGGCCTCCACTTGTCACTAGAAGGAACCAGGCTGCTGGCGCTTAAAATCAAAAAGGTGGCAGAGCAGTTTTTAAACTAAATCTTGGGGGAAAGCTGACAGTCCTCAGTTTCGGGAGGACTCATCTCAAAGAGATGAAGGGTTAGCTGTTACTTTTCTACCGGGTATTGGATCAGAGTTGTCCACTGAGATGGTGACAAACAGTATGGACTGTCTGCCAAAGTCTTGAGGCAGCAGGAGGAAGGCTGCAGGCCTAACTTGCCTGGGAAATTTTAGATGTTTGTATGCAAATACTAGAAGTGTTCGAAGTAAAATTGGGGAGTTGGAATGTTTAGTATTGGGGGAAAACATAGACATTGTGGGAATTTCAGAAACTTGGTGGAATGAGGAGAATCAGTGGGACACATTGATTCCTGGATATAAGTTATATCGGAAGGATAGGGAGAGAAGGGTTGGAGGTGGGGTGGCTCTGTATGTCAGAGAGGGTATACAGTCCAGTAAGTCTGAGGTCAGAGAATTAGATTCCCTTCTAGAAATGCTTTGGGTTGAAATAGAGGGCCCAAAAGGAAATTTTACTATGGGAGTTTGTTATCACACACCAAATCAAAAGATAGAGGACGATTATAATACGATGGAAGGATTAAAGATAGTGGCTAAACGTAAAAACTGTGTCATAATAGGTGATTTTAACTACCTGCAGATTGATTCGGTCAATATGTGTTCTGGTCAAGAGAAAGAGATTGAGTTTCTAGATGCTCTCAATGACTGTGCTAGGGAGCAGATGGTCACAGAACCTACCAGAGTGGGGCGATCCTGGATTTGGTCCTAAGTAATGCCCAGGACCTGGTGAGAGATGTAAAAGTGATTGTACTGCTTAGGAGCAGTGACCATAACGTTATTGATTTCAACATTTGTATAAATAGGGAGTTGCCTCAAAAGACAACATTTGATAAATTTTATAAAGGAGGATCAAGCAGGGTTTCTTCCCAAAAGGCAAATAAGAGACAATATCAGAACTGTTGTAAATATTGTAGAATATTACGAAAGACATCCAGAAAAGAAAGTAGCATTATTCTTTCCGGATGCAGAGAAAGCATTTGACAATTTAAACTGGGGCTTTATGTTTGCAGTAATGGAGAAGATGGAATTGGGAGAAGGCTTTATTAGAATGATAAAAGTGATATATACTGAACAATGTGCAAGGCTATGTATAAATGCAGACCTTACAGAAGATATGATAATTAGCAAAGGCACAAGACAAGGTTGTCCGCTTTCCCCATTGTTGTTTATAATGACTCTTGAAATATTACTGATGCAGATTCAAGAAGACAAAGATATAGAAGGATTAAAAATAAAAGGATTTTCTTACAAATATAGAGCATTTGCAGATGACATAATGTTTATAAGTGAAAACCCCATACAAATTACACCTTTGTTATTGGCTAAAATACAAGAGGAGAGTTGGTGGGACTTTGTATTAATAAAGAAAAATCAAAATTTCTATGCAAAAATATGCAATTAAATAAGCAACAAGAATTACAGAGACTAACGGGTTGTGAAGTTACCTCCAAAGTAAAATATTTGGGTGTGGAGATAACAATGAAGAATATTGATTTATTTAAAAATAATTATGAGAAGCTATGGCGTAAAATGGATGTAGATATGTTAAAATAGAACAAACTTAATTTGTCATTGCTGGGTAGAATTGCTGCAATTAAAATGAATATTCTACCAAGAATAATGTATTTGTTTCAAACTATTCCCATTGTGAAAGAAAGTAAACAATTTGATAAATGGCAAAGGAAAATTTCAGATTTTGTATGGGCTGGGAAGAAACCAAGGATTAAAATGAAAGTTTTGACAGATGCAAAAGAGAGAGGTGGATTTCAACTACCGAATTTAAAATTATATCAAGAAGCAGTTTGTTTGGTGTGGATAAAAGAATGGATAACGCTGTTAAACAAAAAACTCTTAGTGTTGGAAGGTCACGGAAACAAATTTGGCTGGCAAGCGTATTTGTATTATGGAAAAAAGAAGATGGACGGTTTCTTCTCTCACCATTATATAAGAAATAATTTGTTAAATACATGGATGAAGTACAAGAAATATGGGGATGAGAGGAAACCGTTATGGATAGTGCCGGCGAAAGTAATTAAAATAATGGCTGAAATAGGTGAAGAAAAGTGGTTGTCATATAATCAATTATTAAAAATACAAAGTGGCGAAAACTGCTGAAGAGTTGAATAATAAATGATTGGTTCCAAATGCAACAAATTAAGAGCTTGGTGGATAATGATATTAAAACTGAAGGGATAAGAAAAGAACAAACGGAAATGGAAATAGTTCTGCTTGGAGATAATGAAAAATTAATATCAAAAATATATAAATTACTGTTAAAATGGTCTACGGAAGATGAAGTAGTGAAATCTCAAATGATTAAGTGGGCAATTAATGTAAATAAAGAAATACAGATGGAAACTTGGGAACACTTGTGGAAAAATTCTATGAAGCTTTCAACGTGCCATAGTATTAAAGAGAACTGTTTTAAAATGATGTACAGATGGTACATGACTCCTAAAAATTGGCAAAGATGAATAACAAGATGCCAGATAGATGTTGGAAATGTAAAAAACATGAAGGTTCTTTCTACCATATGTGGTGGACTTGTGAAAGGGCGAAAAAGTATTGGCAGATGATTCAGCAAGAAATTTCTAAGATCTTGGGATATGAATTTAAGAAAAGTGCAGAGACTTTTCTGTTGGGATTACAAATGGAAAAATTTCCAAAAGAAGATAGAACTGTAATTTGGTACTTGCTTTCAACAGCTAGGACACTATATGCGCAGTTGTGGAAGCAAGAAAAAATACCAGAGAAATGGGATTGGATTATAAAAGTTATGACATGGAGTGAAATGGACAAATTAACAAGAACATTAAGAGATTATGATTTAGAAGTTTTTAAGACAGAATGGAAAAAGTTTAAAAGATATGTAGAAAAAAAGTGGAAAGTAAAAGGACATTGGACAATTTTTGATAATGATTAAGTTTTAGAAGAAGAATATAAGTTAATAGTTAAGAGTGTCATGGGTGCTTGGGGCCCTGCAGAAGAAGCCGAGCCTGCAGAAGAAACTGTGCCCCTGCCACCTGCACCAGTGCCCCTGCCTCCTGCTGAAGATCCAAGCCCCCCTGCCTCGCCCTCTCGGGTGGCTCGTGTGCATGACCGCCTTCGTCAGGACCTCAGGGATCGGAGGAGGGCGGCACGCTCACGAGCAAGACGCTCCCTGAGCCCTGAGTTTTGAAAGGATTCTGGCCCTTCTAGGAGTGAGGGTGCTTGAGTCTCAGCAGGATCCTGGCTGCTCTCTGAGTCAGCAATTAGCCCAAATGGGCAACAGACAGCAGAGGGCTATATAGCTGTGGGCTTTGAGGGAAGGCTTTGTGGAAGCAACTAGTCACTTACCTGACGTTCTAGCATCCACTTCGGCTTCTGGACCCCCTGACTTCTGGCATTGACTTCTGGACCCCCTGACTTCGGCTTCTGAACCTCTGACCTATGATACCTGGACTGTAATTCGGTTTTGGCGCTTTGGACCCTCCTTGCTACCCAGCTACAGACCTTGGACTGCCCCTGGACTTCGCCTGGCCTGGCCCCAGCCCGTGACAAAGAGTACCTTTAAATATTAGCATTATAAGTAAATAACACCGGCGGGGGTCAAGTGATGGGGGGAGGGGTGCGTAAAAAGTAATATATGGGGTAGATAAAAGAAGTTATTAAGATTTAAGAAATAATTTTGTTACCATATATTACCAATAAAATTGTTTTAACCAGAAAAAAGGGGTAAATTCTCTGAGATGTGGAGGCATGTGAAGAGGAAACTGAAAGGAAAGGTAAATGCAGTCAAAACCCTTGGGGAAGCTTGGAGGCTATTTAAAACCACCATCCTTCAGCTCAGATAAAATTAGTTAGGAAAGGTACAAACAGATATAGGAAAAGGGCTGCATGGCTAACAAAATTACGGAAGCTGTAAAAGGTAAGAAGGATTCCTTTAAGCGGTGGAAACCTGGTCCAAGTGAGATTAATAAAAGGGAACACAGGCTGTGGCAAATCAAATGCAAGACTGTGATCAGGCAGGCAAAAGGGGTCCATGAGGAGCATATTGCAAAAAAACATAAAGACCAACAATAAAAAATTCTTCAAGTATATTAGAAGCAGGAAACCAGCCAGGGAGGCAGTGGGGCCCCTGGATGACCAAGGGGTAAAAGGATTACTGAAGGAGGATAGGGAAATGGCTGAGAAGCTGAATGCATTTTTTGCCTCCATCCATCTACACTGTGGAAGACGAGAAGTGTTCGCCCACTCCAGAACCGCTAATTTTGGAAGGGGTGTTGAAAGACCTGAGTCAGATTGAGGTGACAAGAGAGGAGGTTCTACAACTGATAGACAAATTAAAAACTAATAAGTCACCAGGTCCAGATGGCATACATCCAAGAGTTCTGAAAAAAAACCTCAAAGGTGAACTTGTGGATCTCCTGACAAAAATATGTAATCTTTCATTGAAATCTGCCTCCGTTTCTGAGGACTGGAAGGTAGCAAATGTCACCCCCATCTTTTAAAAGGGTTCCAGAGGAGATCCGGGAAATTACAGGCCAGTCAGTCTGACCTCAATACCAGGAAAGTTAATAGAAACCATTATCAAGGACAGAATGAGTAGGCACATTGATGAACACAAGTTATTGAGGAAGACTCAGCATGGATTCTGTAAGGGAAAATCTTGCCTCACTAACCTGCTACAGTTCTTTGAGGGGGTGAACAAACATGTGGACAAAGGGGACCCAATAGATGTTGTTTACCTTGACTTCCAGAAAGCTTTTGATAAAGTTCCTCATCAAAGGCTCCTTAGTAAGCTCGAGAGTCATGGAGTAAAAGGACAAGTCCTCTTGTGAATCAAAAAATGGCTAATTAATAGGAAACAGAGAGTGAGTATAAATGGGCAATCTTCGCAGTGGAAGATGGTAAGCAGCTACAAATACAAGTTGATGGGATGTGAACTGGCAGAGACTGGCCAAGAGAGAGATCTTGGGGTCATTGTAGATAACTCACTGAAAATGTAAAGACAGCGTGCAATTGCAATAAAAAAAGGCCAACGCCATGCTGGGAATTATTAGGAAGGGAACTGAAAACAAATCAGCCAGTATCATAATGCCCCTGTATAAATCGATGGTGCGGTCTCATTTGGAATACTGTATACAATTCTGGTCACTGCACCTCAAAAAGGATATTATAGCATTGGAAAAGGGCAACTAGAATGATTAAAGGTTTGGAACACTTTCCCTATGAAGAAAGGTTAAAATGCTTGGGGCTCTTTAGCTTGGAGAAACGTTGACTACGGGGTGACATGATAGAGGTTTACAAGATTATGCATGGGATGGAGAAAGTAAAGAAAGAAGTACTTTTCTCCCTTTCTCATAATACAAGAACTTGTGGGCATTCAATGAAATTGCTGAGCAATAGGGTTAGAACGGATAAAAGGAAGTACTTCTTCACCCAAAGGGTTATTAACATATGGAATTCATTGCCACAGGACATGGTTCTGGCTACAAGCATAGCCAGCTTCAAGAGGGGTTTGGATAAAAACATGGAGCAGAGGTTCATCAGTGGCTATTAGCTGCAGCATATTATTGGAACTGTCTGGGGCAGTGATGCTCTGTATTCTTGCGGGGGGGGCAAAGTGGAAGGGCTTCTAGCCCCACTTGTGAACCTCCTTTTTTTGGCCACTGTGTGACACAGAGTGTTGGACTCGATGGGCCATTGGCCTGATCCAACATGGCTTCTCTTATGTTCCTATGTAGGAAGTCCAGGACAGTCCATCTCCCCCTCCCCAAAACAATGCTGTAGCAAAGCAAGCAGTGAAGCAAACAGTAAACTGTGAGAGACATGTTCATGAGACAAAACAGTAGCAGTTCCTTCTCCTCAACTGACATAAAAGGAATGTTCATTCACAGCAGGGAGGGGGAGATTCCACAGCAGCAGATAAACAGGCTGCTCCTTTTCCAGAGATCAGTTCCCCTTGGGGGGGATGAATGCCTTCACTTTGGTAGGTGGGAAGACAGCAAGGCTGGGAGGGCACTCAACTAGAGGCCTTTAGCGATACCTTTCCAGGTTGGTTGGAAATCCCTAAGGTATCACTACAGGCCTCTGAAGGAGAGATCTTTCCTCTGGGGAACCACTGTTGCCAATCTCCAGGTGAGGGCTGTGGAAGCTGATTGGGTGATTTCAGACCAGTCACAGACTTTCAGCCTAACCTGCCTCATGGGATTATTGTTCAGATCAAAGGGGGAAGAGGAGAATGATGAAAGCTGTTTTGGTCCCCGCCCCCCCTCACTGTGAAGATTGTCCTTTTCCTATGTAGATACTGCAGGGAGGGGGAAGGCAATGGAAAGCTGAAGTCAGAGGGGCAGATAAATGGGAGGAGATAGCATTGCCAACTCCAGGTTAGGAAATTCCTGGAGATTTAAGGGATGGAGCCTGGAGAGGTTGGGGCTTAAGAAGGGATAGGACTTCAGACAGGTACAATGCCATTTTCTACTGGGGAACCACTAGAGATCACTCAGATTTTCAACTGCTTTCTAGATGGCAGAGATCAGCTCCCCTTGAGGTGAGGAGGAGGAAGTCAGTGCCTTCACTTGGGTGGTTGGGAAGACAGCAAGGGTGGTAGACACTTGCCCAGAGCCTCCTTCTAGAGCTCGTTGTATTTTTCTTCACAAGGGGCCTTACTCCTAATTCTTAATATAAATGAACAGGTGGTGTTTTTGGGACTTCCCCCATGCTCATCTGGTGGGCTTTTCTGTACATCATATGCTTTTGTGGCCTTCTATGCTGGCTTGTTCTTGGTTTATTCTTACCACACACACTTCCAGCCTTTTAGTGTTTGGTAGCAAAATCACTGCCTTTAAAGTTTGTCCTGGTCCAAATGCTGCATATGCCTAATGTTTGTACATATGTTGAATTTGTGTCCTTTAAAACCCACAAGAATTAAATATGTACATCTGCATTATTTCTATGCACCCTCTACTCCATCCTAATTACTCCATGATTAGGATCTTCCCTTTGATCTATATCTATTGTATTTGTCTGACTTGGTTTGTCAGTCCTACAGGGTGGAAAGAGGGGGGCTGGGAGAAACGTCTGTGTTCTGCACGGCACCTAGCTCCCTGCAAGTGCTAATAACAATAGAGATGCTTTCATTCCCTGCCCCCCCCCCTTTAGTTGGATGCACTGGATGTCTGCATGTCTAGAAATAGATATAGATGAATGCGGATGTCTAGAAATAGTGATAGAGATAAATAGCACTTCCAGACAGCTCTAACAGTAGGACTGGAAGTAGTGTTCCAGGCTTATGATGTCTGCAGTTCAGAGCAATATTGTGCTTCATAATCAGCTAATTTGATATGTCAGCAGAGTAGCAGAAAATAAATAATAAACAATACTAAGCAAGCTGTGAGAAAGTACTAACTACTAGTTTTAGGTAATAGTACTAACTACTAGTATTAAGGACTTGTCATCATTTTCATATATCTCTCCAAATATATGAGAGTTGATTGGTCAGTAATATGAGCAGTATTTCTTATCCTTATGAAAATGGAATAAAGTCTTCAAACTTTTATTCTGCTACTGAGCACAACATGGAGCCCAAGACAGCTTGTAACAATCTATTAAATGATGCAATAAATTATATACAAAAATTAAAACACCAACATCACACAAAACTGCAGAGCAACACAAAATCCAGCCAGTAAGAAGCATAATAGGCAACAACACAGGTGGGCCACTGATTTAGTGGTAGAGCATCTGCTTGGCATGCAGAAGGTCCTAGGTTCAGTCTCCAGCATCTCCAGTTAGAATGCTCAGACAGTAGATGGCATGAAAGACCTCTGGAGAGCTGCTGCCAGTTAGAATAAACAGCATTGTCCTTAATAGACCAATAGTCTGAATTAGCATAAGGCAGCTTCATGTGTATGAAAGGAAGGAAAAAAATCCTAAACTAGGAGGTCATACTCTACCTGGCATCCAAAATATAACAGGGAGGGTGCCAGGTGGAACTCTTTTGGGAGGAAGTTCCAAATATAGGGTACAACTGCAGAAAGCACTTTCCATGGTTGCAGCCCACATAATCTCAGAAGACGATAGCATCAGGAAAAGTGATTCTGATGATAATCTTGGCAAGCAGTCAGGCTGCTTAGCACTTTATGCTAAGAATGTGTCTAGAATATACTGTGTTATGGTGTGAGATATATGCAATGTTTCTGGGATTGCTGTAGATTATACCAAGCAGATATTCTAAGAGTTCTTTTCCACAGTACAGAGTGGGCAAAATTCTGTTATTTCCTCCATACTGTAGTTACTTGGTAAGTGTATACTGATATGAGAAATGCAGCCAGAAATCCTTATTTGCCACATTTGAGTTACTGTTTTCTGAGAGCATACAGGGGAGTAGACCAAGTAGGCAGCCACCTCAGATGCCACTTGGCCTAGGGGCCCCATGAAGCTCCTCCTCTCCCCGCGCCCACCGCCTTCCAGCGCCCACTGCTGCCCACCTCCCTGCACCCAAAGATGCTCCCTGCGCCCACCACCTCCCCACCCCCACCTCCCTGCGCCCGCCCCCCCTGCATCCACCGCCGCATCCCCGCGCCTGAAGACGCTCCCTGTGAGCACTCAGGCTGGCCCACCCCTGTTTCAAAGGGAGCTGGCTGGTGATGCCATCAGGCCGCATGAGCTTTGCATGTGCAGCAAGAGACTGGGGAGGTGGGAGAACGGACCTCGGCCTGGGGGCACCAGAACCCTTCGCGCCGGGCCTGAGAGCATATAAAGCATTTTCTACAGACTTTGTTTTTTAAAATGGCTATACAAAGTCTCAGAATCAAAAGTTTGCTTAACTCTTCCTTTCCTTCTCTATAACTTCCTGAAGACTTTTGATAATCAGCAGTTCTAAAATGTCTGGGAACATCTTGTAGCCTCTATTCATTCCTGACATGCTTTTCTTCCCATGAAGCTGACAGAAGAAACTTATTCTGCTTAGAAAACTGTTTTCCTGTCTGATAGCACAAGGGCTTGGTCCCATATTTTGAGAAATTATCTCAAACCACCAAGCATTTAAGCTCAATAGAATATTGTGGATGATTACTGTCTAGGAACACAAACACATCTTATCGATCGGTCATTATAATAATATAATAATAATAATAAATTTTTATTTATATCCCGCCCTCCCCGCTAAGGCAGGCTCAGGGCGGCTTACAAGACATGGTAGATATACCATGATATAACAATAAAATACAATTAATACAATAAAATACAGTTAAATACAGGTTTGTAAATTTAAGTTAAATAAATAATTTAAAACCAATATAAATTAATGGTGCTATAGTTTCAGTACATATATAAAGATGGCTAGGTATCATTGCCAAGATTCCATCTTAGAAGGCAAGTTGGAAGAGGGCGGTTTTAGAAGTCCTACGAAACTGATTAAGATCCCGCAGGGCCCGCACCTCCTCTGGTAGGTAGAAAGCACTCTTTAATTTTGAAATTTTGATCTTTTCCAAAATAGCCAGAGCAAAGATTTTTCTTCCTTTGTCACATTTACACTCAATCTGGGAGTAAAGTGAAAGAAGTGTTAACTGAGCTGAATCCAAAGTTCTAGTTCCAAAGCTCTGCAGCTCAGCCTGTACTGTCTCAGTATTCTGGATGCTCACTTTGAAGATTTATCACCATGTCCGTTTGTGTGACATGCTCATTAGCTTTTCCTTAGTTCTGTTTCAGCTAGCTCTGAGGTGCCACTCTTTCTTCATGGCAATGTGGGTGGCAGGTGCCGTGACTTCTACCACAACAAATTCACTATCACAGATTCATTCATTTTCCTCTCTGGTAGTTTTCCTCTGTCTTTGTCTCTTCCTGTCACAACTTTTAACCATCTGTCACCTCAGTTTGGTTGTCTTTTTAAAAAGTGTTTCTTTTTGAAGTCTGGTTCTCTGCCCTTTGTACTGTTTCTTGTCTGAAAAGAATCGTTAAAGCGTGTTACTTTTTACTTTGATATCAGACATTAAAATTTATCATAATACTCTAGGATGTCCAGATACATAAGACTGACTTGACCACCAGGTAAAGACTTTAAACTCCAGGGCTCAGCATAAGATCCACAGGCAGTAAAGTTGGCATCTGGGTTTACTTCAAGCTTTGGTACCAGAGTCCATGTTCAAATTAGATGTTATATTATTTTGCTGCCATGTACACCCAGACAACACAAACACTGGACTTAACAACATCAATTACACCATCTCAGGCTCATTCAGTTGCTCATCTGCTAACATTGTATATGCCATTGAATACCAACAATGCCCTTCAGGTCTCTACATGATGCATACAGGTCAAACTCTATGCCAAAGGATAAACGGACACAAATCTGTCATCAAGAATCACAAAACTGAGAAACTGTAGAACATTTCAGCCTTCCAGGACATTCATTCAGAGGGACGGTGGCTCAGTGGTAGAGCATCTGCTTGGGAAGCAGAAGGTCCCAGGTTCAATCCCTGGCATCTCCAAAAAAGGGTCCAGGCAAATAGGTGTGAAAAACCTCAGCTTGAGACCCTGGAGAGCCGCTGCCAGTCTGAGAAGACAATACTGACTTTGATGGACCAAAGGTCTGATTCAGTATAAGGCAGCTTCATATGTTCATATGTTCCCTGAGGGACCTCAAAGTACCTGTTTAATTTCAAAGGAACTTCAGAAACAGACTAGAACAGAAGATTGCTGAGTTACATGTTATTACTCAGGACAACGGAATCCCCAGGGCTTAAAGAGATATTGGTTTCTTATCTCACTACACATGCTGACATCAGTTCTTGCATATTTGTAAACTCCTTTATTATGCAGTGTACTAATCTGATGCCATTCACAGATCTGACCAATTGCCTTCATTTAATTTTAGCTATATTTACTGCTCTTGACTCTAATAGATCCTTTTTGGCAACAACCTCCTCACCCTTTACCTATATGTAATGGTTGGTGACTTCTGTTTCAATGTATCTGAAGAAGTCTGCATGCACACAGAAGTTTATACCCAGAGTAAAACTTTGTTAGTCTCAAAGGTGCCATTGCATTCAAACTTTATTCAGCTGCTTCAGATCAACATGGCTACTCACTTGAATCTATCATCACATAGTAGTTTGCTTAAGTAAGTAAATATGGCTGATGCTGTTGAAAAGATCAATCCCCCAGCTATTTCTTTGTAGAAGGCTGGCTGGAAGTATTTACTTTTAAGAATGTCAGTACTGTACGTAAGAAGAAGGCTGGGCAGATTTGACCAAAAGTCCATCTAGACCAATATCCTGTTTCCCAGAAGCAGAGTGCAGAAGCCAAAGCCATACCCTCTTGTCATTACCTCAGAAGTATTCAGGAGAACCCTGACCTGAATAGCCCAAGCAAACCTGTTCTTGTCAGATCCCGGAAGCTAAGCAGGGCTGACCCTGGCAAGTACCTGGAAGGGAGACCTCCTTGGAATACCAAGGCCAGGACACAGAGACTGGCAATACAAGCCACCTCACTGAAAAATATCCTGGCCCCACTGTGGGTCACCAGAGATCACCATGACTTCCAGGCTTGCAAGCACAAACACATACACTTTAAAAGAAAAAAAAGTATTCAGAAGCATGTCTCTAAACTGTTTACATGGAATGGTTCAGAAAGAGTCAGTGGAAACTGAATCCAACTAAGATGGAGATTCTGTGGCTGGGTGGGGGAGACTCAGGATTGGGGTCCCAGCTTCTCCTCTTGATGGTACACCTCTAATACCAGGGCAAACCATCAAGAGTTATCCTTATCCATGGAGATCCAGATAACGAATATTGCCAAGCTGATGTTCTACCAGCTGTGCCAGGCTAGGCAGTTGGTCCCATTCCTATCTTGTCCTGACCTAGCCACAGAAATCCATTCAATGGTCACCTCTAGATTGGATTACTGTAACTGTCTCTAAACTGGCCTAAGCTGGCCTGCCCTTGAGAATGATCTGGAAACTGCAGCTGGCCCAGAATGCAGTGGTGTGGTTCTTGACTGGTTCACTACAGATTGCACATATTCAACCTGTGCTGTACCAGCTGCATTGGCTCCCAGTTGAGTACCGGGTCAGGCTCAAGGCCTTGGTAATCACCTTTAAGTCCTATGTATCTTCAGGACTGCCTCCTCTAGTATGTCGCCCCCAAACTTCTGTGCTCTGCTGGAAGTAATCTACTGGTGACCCCTAGCCCAATAGGCGTTCAGCTGTCCTTGACCTCCTACTTGATGGAACTCTGCCAGATAATATACATGTCCTGCAGGCCTTATGCAGTTCCGCAGGGCATGTAAGGCTGATATGTTCAGTCAGGCTTTAGACTTGAGGACAGCAACAGGTACCACCTTATTTGGCACTCCCTCTCCCCTCCACTTTGCTTGCAGGACAGTAATGCATACTGTATTTATATGACACCATCTAATGCTCTTTAATTTTAATTTGATTGTTTTAAATCTGGTTTTATATTGTACTTTTTGCTGTTCTTAACCACCCCGAACCTTGTGAACTCAGGGAAGGGTGGCATATAAATTGAAATTATTTATAAATAAATAAATACATTGTCTGTTCCACACAGGCCTGAGGATACCACAATAAAGTATTATTATTACTAGGAATAAGGGCTGTTGTGGGGGGAAATACAACAGGCTCTAGAAAGATGAGTAGGCCCCCCACCTCTGCTGTCTTCCCAGCCACCCAATTTTCTGCCCCCCTCCAACTACCATCTCCCCAACTGCCTCTCAACCACCCCCATATCCTTGGTATTCTACTACTCCCCCTCCCATGATATTTACCTACCCCCACCCTTGCTGTCTTCCCATCCACGCCCCAACCCTTGGACTTCACTCACCTCCCCACCCTTACTCCCTTTCTACCCACCCCAACCCTAGGCTTTCACTCACCCACCCACATACCCTTGCTGTCTTCCCATCCACTCCACAGCTGAAACACATACTGGCTTCCCCCCTCTCTGCATGTGTATGTGTGTGTTTCCCTGTGTCTGTGGTTGCTCAAAGCCCTGAAACAGACCCAGAATGGAGATAAGGAAGAATATCTGTGGGTTGTGTGAGGAGGCATGATGATAGTCACACCAAAGCAGCTTACATCATTCTTCTCTCCCCCTTTGGATCTGCACAACAACCCTGTGAGGCAAGTTAGGCTGAAAGTCTGTGAGTGGTCTGAAATCACCCAGTCAGCTTCCACAGCAAGAACCTGGCAGACCCTGCTCTGAAGCAATAACTCCCACGCTGTCATTGGGGGGCTAACCTCGGCAGGGTATAATGACACAGAACACATCATTTTCTCCAAGGAAGCTGACCTTTGCCTTCTGGAGAGCCGTTGTAATTCTGAGTGATCTCCAGATCTCACCTGGAGATTGGCATCAATAGTTCCCCAGGATGAAATGGCTGATTTGGGGATGGAATCTATGGCATTGTACCTGAGGTCCTTCCCATCTGCAAACCTCACCCTCTCCAGACTTCATCCCTCAAATCTCCAGGAATTTCCCAACCTGGAGTGACAACCCTATCTTCTTCCCAGCCAACTGTCAACCTACCTTTATCTGCCCTTCTAACTTCAGCTTTCCATCTCCTCTCGGAGAGCCAGTTTGGTGTAGTTGTTAAGTGTGCGGACTCTTATCTGGGAGAACCGCGTTTGATTCCCCACTCCTCCACTTGCACCTGCTGGCATGGCCTTGGGTCAGCCATAGCTCTGGCAGAGGTTGTCCTTGAAAGGACAGCTGCTGTGAGAGCCCTCTCCAGCCCCACCCACCTCACAGGGTGTCTGTTGTGGGGGAGGAAGGTAAAGGAGATTGTGAGCCGCTCTGAGACTCTTCGGAGTGGAGGGCAGGATATAAATCCAATATCTTCTTCTTCTCCCCCCTCCCTACAGTCTCTACCTAGGAAAAATACAGTCTTTCCCCGCAGTGGGATGAAAGCAGCTTTACATCTTTCTTCTCTCCCCTTTTTGATCTGCGGAACAACCCTGTGATCAACCCTGTTGATCTGCACAACGAAATCTGTGACTGGTTCAAAACAATCCAGTCAGCTTCCACAGCAAGAACCTGGGTCTGGCAGACCCTGGTCTGAAGTGCTACTGCTCTATGTCACACTGGCTGTCATAGGGGCCCTGCTGCTCCCTCAAAGGCCAAAATAAGCCTGGAAAGGGCCTCCCCCTGACTTTTACTGACAGAACCAAGCTTAGAATACTATGGTTGCCTAGCAACAGCCACTGAGGGGAAATGAAGGACTCAGAGAGATGGGCCAATAAGATGTGAAGGCAACTTCCCCAGACTGGCCCACAGGTATCAACAGCAGCCTCTTCATGCCTCTTCCGGATAGCCACCACCATCTGACAGACTTGCCACTACCTGAGGAGACAGAGGGGTTTTTTGACCAGAGAAGACATGGCCAGGTTGGCAGTGGGTGGGGGAGAGGAGGGGACCCAGCCAATGTGATGTAAGTACAGTCGAGTGGCAGTTGACAGGCCAATGGGTGAGGAGGTGAGCATCACGGGCCAATGGGAGAGTTGGAAAGCACCAATACACTTGGGCTTATATATATATATGGGATTATTTCTAGTTTCACACAAACTGTATAGAAGAAGCATATACAGCTGTAAACCTCCTGTGAAGTGCCCATGCCAACACACCAATTATCACCTTACTACCTGTGGTGCTTGAGCATGTTTATGAACCATGAAGACTGGAGTTGTTATGCTTCTCTAATGCTGTTTAAGACAAACAAGCCCTGTTCAAACACACCTGCAGTGGTTTGGGAGTTGCTTTTCTCTGTTGCATTTCCACACTGTTGCCATACACAGGGTGGTGCAACGCATAGTGTGTTGAACCTGCGCTGAAGAGGCCTGGGATCAAATCCCTGCTCAGCCATAAAGCACACTTGAGTAAACTTTAGCAGTCAGTACATGGAACAGAAGAAAAATCATGCCATCCCTGAATATGCAGGGATCAGCTCTGTGTGCACAGAGCCCAGCCACACTTTCCAGACGGCCTGCTGCACAGGGAAATGAGCGGCAATTGTTCCTAATAGATCATTCACTACCAACAAATCCTGTGTAAGTCAACTGATACCTCTAAATATTAATCTAATTAATACTTCAGCAAATCACAAAATGTGATTCTGTACATTACATAGGCAGTCATACAATTAAGTTACAATTACATTTAAACATGTCTACTAATCACATACGGTTCACACCTCTTGTATATTTAGGTTTCTATCCAATTAGCATTTTCTTACAGTGTGATTATGCATCAACCTTATCTTGACAGCCAAATGAGGGGAAACATCTTTATTGCTTTCTAATAGGTGAGCCACCATGCTGCCCCACATTCATCTAGTGAGGCTGTATGAACAATAGGGTCTTAGATATGGGGATGTAAGGGTGTTAGAGACAGGACGATCTTAATTAAAACCAAGACAGATCAATTAATCCTCTGTGGAGAAGGATTTGATCTTCAAACCAAAGCAGTGCTGAGCTGAGATTTGAAAACTAAAATGTGCAGAAAGAATCTTTGAGTGAACTAATATTTTACTCTCTCTTGAGTGGAGCATTCCCACCCACCACTCCTTTTATTTTTTTTAAAGAGAGACAACTGTTCTTGTGTCTGCCTGTGCCTACCATTGTGCCTGGATTCTGCTCTAGCTAAGAGCCTCTTCCATCTTGGAGATCAGAAGGAAAGGGACAAACCAGACAATGCTTCCATTGGACTTGGACTGAGAATAGATTCCCTGATCACTTTTGTCCTGCTATTGTAACTGATAAAGTGTATTTAGATTTGACTACTGTATGCCACGTTGGGGAGGCATTTATTGACTGAAAAGCAGGATAAGACTACAAGAAGTAAATAAATACATACATATAAGCAGTGTTGCCTCTACACTGAGTTAGTGTGAGCTAGCACACAGATTTTTAGCCTCCAGCTCACACATTTTTGTCTTAGCTCAGGAAGAATGACTCCAGAGCACACTAATTTATGCAGTAGCTCACAACTTTAATGCCAGTAGTTCACAAAGTAGAATTTTTGCTCACAAGACTCTACAGCTTAGAGGGAATATTGCATATAAGTATGCATGGATTGTGCAGAGGCATACATATACTCACATTTCTAAACTAAAATGTCTGTGTCTGCCTGTCCCTGTACCTCACTGTACCCCATTCCTTGAGTGTAATGGGAAAAACCTTCTTTCTGTCCATTTGTTCTTTGTATAGATAGTGCCAGGACATGTCCATCGCTACAAGATATAATGAGACACCCCCTGGGATTGCCCATGGAGGCATGTTTAAGGCATGTGCACGGAGGCATGAAGAGAAGCAATGCATGCATCTGTAATTACCTCAGCACTCACTGAGCTTGACTGGAGAGGCTTTCCCCCCTCTACTCCTCCTTTTACAGTAATTAGAACGGGTACAGAGCAAGACAGCACTGTCATAGTACCCACTCTTACTCCCTTGGGAGATTGACCAGTTCTTTGTACAATTTTTGCTGCCTGTAGAAAACTTCATTGTTTGCAGAGTTTTGCTGTGCTTGTTGGTTTTAGGCTCTGTTTGATTCATTGCAGCAGTTGGTTCTTTAATATCCTTTCAGTGCTATCCTAAGCTGAGTTGCATTCTTTTAAGTCCAGTGAAATCAGTGGACTTAGAATAGTGTGACTCGGCTTAGGACTGCATTGTTTGTGTACTTATTTTATCTTATCTTTAGTGTGCTGACTTTTAAAATGTGTTGTACATAGTTTCATACAAGTTATTGTTGGGAAAATGTACTGAACAAACAAATGCCTCTTCCCTCTATGTCAAATATTTGGTGACCATAAGACTCAGTTCAGACCAAACCTGAAATCCTGGTTTTTTTTAGCTGTGGTTAGTTTGAGAATCTAAGATAGGGCCCACACATGATCACTTGATCCTGGCTTAGCTCAGCAAATCCTGGCTCCAGTGCTATTGCTCTTTCACCTGCCTTCCCACCACAGACTGTTAACCCAGTCTAGTGTTGTCAACTCTGATTGGGAAATACCTGGAGATTTAGGGGTGTAGCTTGAGAAGGGTGGGATGCCATAGAATCCACTCTCCAAAGCAGGCATTTTCTCCAGGGGAACTGATCTCTGTAGTCTGGAGATCAGTCATAATTCCAGGAGATCTCCAGGTCTCATGTGTAGGTTAGCAACCCTATCCCAACCTGCCAAAGCCTTATTGGATCACCAGCTCTCTTACCACTGGCTGCTGGCAATGTGAGGGTGGGGATGCTTCTCTTGGGAGGCTTGGAATGGTAAACCCCCTCCCATACCTGAGCTCACATTTGAGCAAAGGAAGTTGCCAGGCTTTCATGTGAACCCTTTCCTTATGAAAAAGTGAGGAAAACAATCACATGAATATAAACAAAACCAAATATGCCATTCCATCTCTGCTCCATACCATGCATCCCCACCCTCACTTACAGCAAGTGAGTGTTCAGCAGGTCCCAGATGAGGGGGATGGGGTAGGCGTTAGACATGGAAATCGCGTTTATCCCGCGAAAATCCATGCAAAGTCTAAGTGAGCCGTCCTTCTTCTTTCGGAAAAGTACTGGGGCGACGTGGGGGGCCGTCGCTGGCCTAATGAACCCCCGCTCCAGATTTTGGTCTAAGAACTTGCGCAACTCCTTTTTCTCTGCCCACCCCATCTGGTATAGTTTAGCCTTTGGCAAGTTCTCTCCTGGGATCAGTTCTATGGCGCAGTCTGTGTTCCGATGGGGGGGGGGGTAGTTGGTTGGCCTCACGCTCACTAAACACCCCCATCAGGTCGCGGTAGACGCTCGGGACGGGGTGCACCTCCTCCACCGACACGCAAGCCTCTCTTTGGCCACAGGCGCGCGTGGCTCCCACGCCAGGTCCCATACGTGGCATTTGCACAGGGGGTCTAAGAACCAGATGGTTTGGGCCCTCCACCGGATGCTGGGCTCGTGTTTCTAGGAGCACGAGGGGGCAATGACAAAGATCTCCTGGTCCCAATGTTCCTCGATCCCCAAGGGGCAGGGCTGAGTTGCTAAAGTGCATGGTTCCCCGCAGATCACTGACCCGTCCATCTGCTCAAACAGCATAGGGTGTGGCAGCTGTGAGCTCTCGAGCCCCAACGCCTCCACTATCTTGGGGGAAATTAACTCTCGGTTGCACCCCGAGTCCACTAGGGCCTGGATTTGCAGGAACCTTTTCAGTTTGGGGTTCAGCAATTTCACCGTAACAAAATATAAACGTCCCGTTACTCTCACCGTCAGTGGTGCCTCTTCCCGCTCGACCTGCTGGTTGGCACCATTCAGAGCAGGCCGGTCTCGTTTCCTGCCAGCTCGTCCGCCCAGGCGAGGTCGGCCAGTTCAGCTGACAGCAACACTTCCTCGTCCAGAAGCTCCTCGGTCACCACTGCACTGCTCTTCGCCGCATCCTTAGGGCGGCCAGTCATCTTCTTGGGTCCCGGGGTGCTGGGTTTGGGGGCCAGCTGGGGGGCTCGGGCGACCGGGGGTTGGGGGCAGCGGGAGGCGAGGTGGCCCGGGTCCCCGCGCTGGAAGCATCTGCGGGGCCCCACCGGCACCCCCCAGCTGGCCTCTGGGACTTCTGGCTTTTGACTTTCCCCGGGGCGGCTTTCAGCTGACTTTTGCCCGACTGGTGTTGGCGCTGCATCGCCACCCTCTTCAGGTTGGTCTCCACTTCCCCTGCCAGCTGGATCCAACCCACTAGGGTGTCCGGGCGGGCTTGGGTGAGCGCTCAGTCCAGGATGCTGGCGTTGAGCCCCCGGGTGAAGTGCTCAATCTTCATCAACTCGCTCCCGCCCCGGACCTTGGCCGCATTCACCCTGAACTCGGCCGCGTACTCGCGGATGGATCGGGCCCCCAGTTGCATGTCACGGAGGGCCGCCAGCACACGGGTCTCCTGAAGGGGGTCTTCATACTGGGTCAGCAGGGCCTGCAGGAAAGTGTGCACATAGTCCAGATTGGGGCTCATCGCCTCGCACAGGCTCACGTACCATCGCTTGGCCGCCCCCCTTAGCTTCGATCCCAGGTAGTCCACTCTGCTGAACTCGTCGGGGAAGGAATTCCCCAGTAATACATGTAGCTGTTTGCTTGGATGGCGAAGTAGTTCACCTCCTCGGGGTCCCCGTCGAAGGTGGCATCCAGCTCTCGCCCCCTTCCTCCATCGTGCGGGGCCGGGGGAATTGTGGGAGCTGCGCCTCTTGCGGGGGCTGCCGCCTGCACCAGTTGGCTCGGATGGCCTCGGGTCGTCGGCTGGACCGGTGGTGGTCTCCGGGACCCGGTCACCCCCAGCGCTCTCCCCAGTTGGGCCGTTAGGGTCTGCATCTCATCCTTCAAGCCCCGCATCGCTCCATCGACCTCACGGCACACCATCGAATGGAACATTTGGTAGTCCTCATTGTGCATGTCTTTCGGCCTCGGTTCCCCTCCGCCGCCTTCCATGCACTTGGCCCCCTCGCTCTCATCCTCTGGTACTTGGACAACGATGATGCTGTCCACTTCCCTCGGCTCGATGGTGCCCGGGTTGGTGGCCTCTGGTTCGGCCATCCGGACCCTCCGTGTGTCATGATGGCTTCCCGGCGGATCGGTGCCTCGTCCATGGTGGTGGTTGAGGTCCGCGGTTGATACTGCCAGGGCGTGATCACCAACTGGAACTGGGGAGGGGACGCCGCGGTTCTCCTGGAGTCAAGGATGTGCCACGGTGTCTTGGTCTCCTCGTCTTCGTTGGGAAACTCTCCGTTGTCCGCAATCTTTTCGGCCATCAGGTTTTAAAGTTGCCGGAAAGGTTGAGCTTCAAAGGGGAGTCTTTCAAAATGTCAAGTCGGCAGATTCAATAACGAGTCTTTGTTAATAACAAAGTAGCTAGTTTATTGATATCATGGTTCTCGACTACAAGGAGATTGAAAGACTAAAGATCATACAGTAGAATGCAATCATATAAGGTATACTTCAAAGGGATTCTTGAGGGAGGGGTACTATGCAGGGCACATTCACACATTGATGTTACAATTTCGTTCTCAGGCCTGCTTTGGCCTTGAGCGTCTTCTTGGCTCCAACCTCCCCCGATGCCCAGCCTGAGAAGGCCCGATAATCTCTTTCACATATTCCCATTTCAAAGCACAACTACATAACAAAGGAAAGGAGGGGGTGAGGAGAGTTCAAGCTAGCAGCATTGGAATACAGTATGGCTTTACCCAGGATGCTTCTCTCCTGAACCAAAGATTGAGTGCAGGCCTGACCAAGGTTAAAGCAGACTTGACAGTAACTATGTTGGTCTGTAGTAGAACAGCTAGATCAGAGTCCAGTAGCACCTTAGAGACCAACAAGATTTTGAGGGTATGTATTTTGAGAGTCAAAGCACCCCTTATCAGATACCAGAGCCAGGAGAAAGTCAGAAACTGGCAACCTTGCTGGTATGTAAATTCATGAACTTGCACCTTCTCTGTGTGCTATCGGTGGGGGAGGCTAGGTTGGTTGACACACACAGCACAGCATTTGAGTGATGGCTTCCCATTTATAGATTCCCCACCCAGAAAGCTTACCATGCTTGGTTGCTTCTGGCCTTCTAATAGCTGTTCTGTTCCAGAAGGCTCTTGATAGCTGGTTTGTCTGTCTTGTGCTGTGCTAGTTTATTGTCTTTTTGGCTCTTGTTATTTTATCTGTTAGGTTAGGTGCAGTTTTATTTATGGATACTGCACTTACAATTTTTTATTATTAATCGGTATTCACTGCTGTTTTAGGATTTAATTTTTTAAATTATTGTTACTGGTGGTGTTACCTAAATTTCCTGACTCTGTTTAGATAGGGCAGGGGTGGGGAACCTTTTTTCTGCCAAGGGCCATTTGGATATTTATAATATCATTCACGAGCCATACAAAATTATCAACTTAAAAACAGTGCTCCCCCAAGGGAGAACAATTCAGGCTGGCAAAATTAATGCAAATAATTGTTTTTTCTATTTGAAGTCACATGGGGAGAGCCTAATTCAGCACACACACACCCTGACCCACCGCTCTAGGCAAATGCCTAGGTCCAAGCATATTAGACCACATCCCCTAATATTAGCATATTAGGCCACACCATCTGAGATAATCATATGCAAATTGAACTGGTGGTAGCTGGCTCCCACCCCTGCCACCCCTCCCTCCCTTCAGCTGCTCCCAGCAGAACTTTAAAGGCACCCACATATCCCAGCAGCAGTCCTTCACAATGCCCATGGGAGAGGGGGCAGGGCTTGGCCCAGCAAGCCCCGAGGGCCAGACCAAGTGATCTCGAGGGCCATAAATGGCCCTTGGGCCTGACGTTCCCCACCCCTGAGATGGGGGAATTAGCTGGGAAAGCAGACTGGCAAAATTGGTGTAACAGGCAAGATCATACACCTGTGTGGGGCTATTTTTGGTAGAAAAAGCCCACCTGTAGCTCATTTGCATATTAGGCCACATCCCCTGAATCACCATTGTTCCAGTATGAATTCATTTGCATATTAGGCCACACTCCTAATGCCAAGTCAGCCAGACCGGCATTGCTGTGCATTCCTGCTCAAAAAGAGCCCCACACCTGTCTGTACTAGGGTCAGTTTCAAGAGAAAAACTCTTGAAATGATCAGGGCCAAATTAGAAGGAAAATTGTTTTATTGAAAAACACTTCTTAAATGTGAAAGCATACACACCAAAGCAATCAAATAACACACACAATCTAGGCTACAGAGAAACAGAGGAGCTTAGAGACACAGAGGGAATTATGGGTTGATATTTACCAGACGTGCATAAGTCCACAGAAGGGAGATCATGAATGACCAGCATATCACTAACAAAGGGGACCCAAATTGTGAGTCTGAGAGTGCGACTCTGTTGGACACCCTAGAGTGACACACAGCTGTAGCTGGGCAGCTGTTTTTATACACTTGGAGAAGGTGTCCTGGGGGGCAGGGGTGAGGGGTCTGGACAAAGGTCTGGGAGATTTCTCATCTTTGATCAGGAGTTTCCCAACTTTGATCAAAAGATGTGATGGCACCCTAGTGGGTATATCCTGGAAGGTGCTTGCAGGACTGATGGCAGATACTACGAAATTAATTTTTGTTTGGTAGCTCAGAGAATAGCCCAGGAAGAGAACTATAAATCTGTTTCCCAGATAAATGTTTACACTTTAAAGGAAGATTGGCCAGAAAGAAGCTATAAAGGACAGAGTAGGTATATTGCAGAGATGTGTCACTAAAGGAGATTACATTTTAAAGAGACAAAGAAACTTTCAGGGAAAGATTTCAATACTGGGACATACTGGAATGCTGAGAACACTGATACTTGGAGGGGGGGCAGATTGCATGTAGAAGAGGCAGATGTTCAGTTTTTATAACTTCCAGAGTCCATGTTTTGTGCAAGCTCCCATGTTAACATTTGTGTCCCTTTCAGGACTACACACAGACCTAGGAGCAGTGCTTTGAGGGACCCTTGGGCAGTTCACAGGTGGAGGTACCTATAGACACAGACATCACAGGCTACCCTCAGATGCAGGGCATAACAGTAGGGTCACAGTGTTACACCTCTAAGCTGTTGTATATTCCAGTTTTCTTGTTCTGTATTTTTGTTAATCAATGGATTTTATTGGTTTATTGATATATATTGTTATCTGCCTTGTTAAGTGAAATACTCTTTAATTTTTTTAAAAAATAAGATACTTTTGAACCTCAGTACCATCAACCATCCTGGACTGATTGGTTGAGATGGGCATCAGGAATACTATGATCTGAGGGTTCCATTTCCATTCATTTAGAAGATTTCTGGCTGACGAGTACTGGATAATAGTACTAGGGGACAGCTTGGCTTCATGTCCCATGCTATCAAAACCTGTGAGATTCCATGGTGGCCCTCATGCTGTTTAACGTTTCATGAAACTGCTGGGAGAAGGCATTTGGGGATTTGGAGTGAGGTATCATCAATATGCTGATCATGACTGCCACCTCTATTTCTCCTTTTCAGCAATGTCAGGCAAGACCGTGGACATTCTGAACAAATGCCTGGAGGAGGTAATGGGCCGAATGAGGGGATGTTTGTCAATAATGCAGCCAACCAGGCATTAAAGAGTCAGCCTGTCTTGGATGGGTTACATTCCCACTAAAAGAACAGGTTTGCTGGTGAATGCAGTTAAATCTATGTCTGCAGATGGAGGCTTGGGTCTCGCCTGTAGCCTGTAGTGCCTTTTTTGAACTTCATTTGGTACATCAGGCTATAGTTATGCATAAGTTGACCATATACAGCAAGATTACTGTAATACACTTTATATAGGGCTGCCTTTGAAGGTGGTTCAAATGTTTCAAGTAGTGCAAAAGACCGCTGATTGGTGCACGCTACAGGGAACATATCTTATCAGTTTAAAAAGATTTACAGTGGCTGCTAGTTCACTTCTGGGCTCTATTCTAAGTATTGGTCATTCCCTCATTTTAAAGCACTAGGTGGTCTGGAACCAGGGTATTTATTTCTTTTACAAAATCTATATCCTGCTCTTCTACCCTCACAAGGACCATCAAGGAAGTAACAAATCAAAACATACATAATAAAACCACATTTTAACACCCCCTCAGTTTAAGGGCTACTGTCTCCCATGTGAACCTGCTCTCTAACTAGGTTGAGAAATACCTGGAGACTTGAGGGGGGGTGGAGCCTGAGGAGGGCAGGGTTTGGGGAGGGGAGGGACCTCACTAGGGTATAATGCCATACAGTCCACCTTCCAAGGCAGTCACTTTCTCCAGGGGAACCAGTCTCTGTCAGCTGGAGATCAGTTGTAATCTCAAGAGATCCCCAGCCACCACCTGGAGGATGGCAACCAAATCATTACAGAAAATCTCCATAAGCCCTGCTTGTTGTGTTCCCATTTTCTGCATAACCATAAGAGAACAAAGACTTCTCTGTTGTGGCACTTCTGCTTTGGAACTCTTCTCATATCAGTTCACCTGGTACTGAATCTTTTTTATTTTATTGTTCCTGACATTAAGTAAAGGCATTCCTTTTCACTCAGTTATTATGTATTGATTAGTATAATGATGCTGACTATTGGGCTGATGGTTGTATTGTTGTTTAAGATTCTTATTCTGATTAATTTGATGATGATTAATACATGTTTATCTTGCTTTGGTTTTGTTTTTTGAGGGGGGAGAGCTTGTAAGATGCTTAGAAACTATTCGGGGAGCAAGGACAGGATATAAACAATTCTTTAAAAGAAATAAAAACATTCAGTAAATGGATGCTATATATGATTCTGTGAGGCACCAGGCTCTAGCAGGTGCGAGAGAAAAGGGAGAAAGGTATAGGGGAACAAAGTTGTTAATAAGGAGGGACATTGAGGGACAAAGCCTGCAGACTGCTAAAATGATGGATGACCCGTGTGATAATTTGGGAACTCTGAGCTGGGTACTGAGTGAGGGTTGGAGGGCAAAGGAAGTAATTTTAGAGAAAGCCTGCAGCTATATCCAGTCCAGCAGGTGTCAGAGAGAAACTGGCTGTAGGAGGACTGATTGCTTGCCTGGGAGGGGCTGGGTGTGCAGCTGAATAAACACATACAACACAATTAAGTGAAGTAAAGATTCTTTGATTAAAAAAAGAATCCAGGCTCATCTGTTTGTGTTTGAGCTGCCTAATCTCCTTCCCCCATTGTGCATAGAATTAAGCGTCTGGGTTTTCTGTTTCTAAACAGCGGGCTGTGAGTGGCAGGGTCACAGAACAATCCCAAACAGCTCCAGCCAACGGGGTGGAATAATGCCCCATTCAAATGGAAATACAGCACTGGGCATTGCTGCTGAATCCCCTGGGACACAGCAGCCATGGCTGAGTAAGGCTGACCCTCTGATGCAGGTGCTCCTGGACACCTGCCCAGGCTACCCAAGGCACAGATCCCACCTTATTCTCTGAAAGGAAACAACGAAGGAGGAACTGTTGTCCTTTTGGATGATGTTGGCATGGGGAAAAGCAGCTGGGTGATCTGGCACCTGTAACACTCCTCCACGGACTTTTGACTCGAATGGTAAGGCCCTTGTGTGCCCTTTTCCCAGGATGCCCCCCCCCCTCGACATTCTCTGCATTTCGGAGCTCATTTGCTCTCCTTTCTGGTTCTGCATAGAGCATACTCCACTGCTAAATAGATGTTACACACTAATCAGTGAGATACCAACCATCCGAATTGATTCTGAGCATTACAAATGCCATGCTTCTTAGAACTGATTAATTTTGACAGCAGGCTTAAAGTTAACACACATGCATACAAGAACAAGAGGAAAGCAGAAGGGACACAAAAGTAAGGGGCAGATGCTAAGGTTATAAGGAGACGTGTTTGAGCACCCACTGATTTGGCTCACAGTGTGTTCACTTGTCATGAGCAGACCTGTTCACTGGGTTACTTTTTCATGTATTCAGACAATAACACATGGCAGAGCAATGGACAGTGTTTCATACATGTGCATTATCAGCTCAATGGGAGTGCTGCTTTCCTCCTTCCTCCAGTGACCAATTGTCCCTGCACACTGCTCGCCAGTCAATCATATAAAAAACACCAAGCAAATCAATTAGTTAGCTGGTGATAATAAGCACTGTATTTTTTTTAAAAAAAGTCTTTCCATTTGGTGTTCATTTAAATTTCTGTTGTTGGTGCCTTTTCATTCATGCATTTTTTTGCATAGCCTTACGGGAGGCAAAATTCCCTTCTCATGTCATTTAATTATCTGACCTGAGCTTCCATGACCCTGGGAGGAACTATTTCCCCTAAGGAGCAGATGCAAAAGTCCACTCAAGCCAGGGAGATGAAATTCTACCATCACACAGCTACTGCACAGATGATAAGGTGTTTGACAGACATACAAGGTGGAGAGCAGACAGGTGAACACTCGGCTCATGGGTGACTGGAGCTGTTAAACACAATATGTTGGTCTGTCAAAGGTGTTCTCTGAATTTTGCAGCATCCTTAGTTATAGATCTGCTTAGAAATCTAATTTAGTCCTGTTCAGATGAATTATCTGTTTTCAAACCAATGTATGTACAGGGGTGAGATGACAGCAGGAACAGCAGACAGAGCTCTGATCCTCACATTTACTGAACATACAAATAGGGCCATTACAATGTGGAAAATTTCACCCTAGATGTATGTGGAGAGGCTGCAATTTATTAGGGATAAAAATTGTGCTTATTATAACTTATGGGTAAAGCAATGCATAATTCTGAAGCACATACACAGGTGCAACATTATTACTTTCATGTTTCAAGGCTAAGGCCTAGCATTAAAAATCCCAAGCAGTAGCTCAAATTAAGCTTTACTTTGCCAAACAATGTCAAAATATTTAAACTGAGAGATAGAATTCACAACACAGATCTTTCTAAAAATCTGAGAAAAACCCAAGACTTGCAAAAAACACCTGGGGTTTATTCTATTTTTTTTAAACCAAAATAATAAAAGTAGAGCCTGCAGCTTTAAAAGGCACTTTGTGACCACTGCTATGCAATCACAGCAGTTTTGCCTGTCGAAGCCTTAGTTTCTTTCAGTAAATGGCCAAGGACAGGGTGGCAGGGCCCTTTCCAGGGCTGCTTTGGCCTTTGAGGGAGGACTCATCAGGGCCAGGGCCAGCAGCAATCATTGCACAGCTTGATACTGTACAACTTGCCTGACTCACAGGAATGGCTGCTTGGTAGGGTTGCCAAGTCCAATTCAAGAAATATCTGGGGACTTTGGGGGTGGAGCCAGGAGACTTTGGGGGTGGAGCCAGGAGACATTGGGGCGGAGCCAGGAACAAGAGTGTGACAAGCATAATTGAACTCCAAGAGAGTTCTGGCCATCACATTTAAAGGGACAGCACACCTTTTTAAATGTCTTTCTTCCATAGGAAATAATGAAGGATAAGGGCACCTTCTTTTGGGGCTCATAGAATTGGACCCCCTGGTCCAATCGTTTTGAAATTTGGGGGATACTTTGGGGAGAGGCACTAGATACTATATTGAAAATTTGGTGCCTCTACCTCAAAAAACAGCTCCCCCAGAGCCCCCGAAACCTCCAGATCAATTCCCCATTATACCCTATGAGAAGACGTTTCCCTCCCCCCCCCCCATTTCTGGCAAATCTGATGCAGGGGACTCTGTACTCACAAGTTGCTGCCAGCTTCTCACAGCAACACAGGCACACCAGCTGGGCACTTTATGGCATGGAATAGGAAGCCGGCAGAACTCACTCACCTCCGGAGGTGCAAAGGCACATGGTCCTTTGGGGGCGTGGCTGGGCTCCCCTCCCTTCACCGGCCAGCTGACTGGGGGCGGGAAGCAGCCTGAGATAAAGGGAGAGTTCTGGCTGCTGCGATCGGGGCTGGGGGGAAGGGCTGCCGTTCTCCCCCTCCCTCCCCCCCGCTTTCCCTTTTATGGCCAGCGGGGGGAGGAGGCTCCAAATCGGGGGTCTCCAGGCCTAGCGGGGGATTTGGGAACCCTACTGCTTGGTACTGTTCAATGGCAACCATCTCATGGAAGCCAGTGTGGTGTAGTGATTAGAATTTTAGACCAGGATCTAGGAGCTCCAGGTTTGAATCCTCACTCTGCCATGGAAGCTTGCTGGGTGACTCAGCCTAACCTACCTCACAGGGATGCTGTAAAGATAAAATGAAAGACAGTGATGTAAGCTGCTTTGGGTTAACAGTATGGAGAAAGACAAGGTATAAATGTATTAAATAAATACTAAATATAGCTGAACAGGGCTTTTTTTGAGCAGAAATTCACAGGAACACAGTTTCAGCTGACTTGGCATCAGGGGGTGTGACCCAGTATGCAAATGAGGTCCTGCTGGGCTTTTTCTCCAAAAAAATGTGCTGTAGCTGAAGGTGGGGGACACAAAAAAAGCATGTTGGTGGGTGGGAAGGAGAGAGGGACAAAGGGAAAGGTGAAGATATGGGGGCTGGCAGGAATAGGAAAGAGGAAATAGTGTGGGAAGGGGGATACAGGGGAAACTGAGGTGCTCCCCACAACTGGGTCTGGCTGTGTGGTTAGCACTGTGAAACTCTAAAGACTTTCCCCAGGGATAGGGGAAACTGAAAAAAGGAGGAGGGGAGAATATATGTTGGCTAGAGGTTGGGAAGCAGTCAGGAAGAGGGGGGAGGGGCTTTCTGGGAAAGGAAAGACGAAATAGTGGGAAAGAGGAAAATGAGATGCTCCCACAAGTTCTCATGGGTCCACTGGTTGTTTAAAAAAAAGTAATTAGCAAATCTATTATAGCAATAGATTTTAACAAAAAATTCACAACTCCCCAGAAGATCTCTAGAAGAACCCAGACTTCATTAGTAGGTTGCTATTAAACACCTATTGAATACAAACACAACTGTGCTCATGTGCCCCTCAATGTTCCCACGTCTCGTTGAGCATAGAGCTTGATATAGCACTTTCAAGTCTGATCAAGCTGCAAGTCAGCATGATGCCTGAATGCAAACACCTTGGTGAATTGGAGTCTATTTACTCCACAAAAACTGGTGCAGTTTAGAATCTCATCTTGTGTGGAGTAAACAAACTCCAGTTCACCAAGGTACCTGGGGTCATGATGAATAGAACGGCTTAATCACCCTGGTGAGTTTTGCATCAAGTGCCCTTCTCAAAAGGAGAAGGGAGAGGGGAGGAGCTAGGGGTCCAGGCAAGCACAGCAGCAAGCAGTGTTGGTGCCTGGCTGTTGTTTAATCGTAGTGTGCCATGACATCTGAATGCAAGCAACATCTTTAGGGAAGTTTCACATGACAGTCACAGATCCCCTGTCATATAAAGCAGCTGTTGGGAAAAGGGGATATGGGTTGGGCCATGATGGTTAAAGAAGGAAGTTTAACTCTTTCTCTTGACACTGTTTCATCAAACAGAAGCTACCCCCTCCCCAGGCTGCTTAAAGCGCCGGGAGGGAGAGAAGGCAGGCATAATAGGGAAACTTAATTTTCTTCTTTCTCTGGGCTAAAAGCAGCATAGGAAGGCTATTTAAATAAAGGAAACAATGAGGGGGAAGAGGTTAAATCCTGCCTCCCCAGAGACAGAGCCCCAATCCATACTCCCCCACCCTCATGGCTATTTTTTGTAATCACTGCCCAGTCCCTAGTTGGTGGCCCTAAATCAGCCACCTAAAAAGCACATTGAAGTAATCCTGCACACATTCTTTGTTTGCTCTTTCGATGGATGTTAGGGTCTGGCCATCTGAATCCATGTCACGGTAACATCAAGACTGGATTATTGTAATACACTCTATATAGGTCTCCCCCAATTCAGACACTTCAGTTGGTACAGAACACGACAGCGGGGTTATTATTGGGAGCTAGGCTAAACATTCATATTATCAACAATATGTAATCACTGCACTGGTTGCCTATCAGTGATTGGGCTCAATTCAAGGTATTGGCTATCATACGCAAAGCTATTAATTGCCTTGGTCCTTTATATTTTCAAGAGTCCTGTGGCGCAGAGTGTTAAAGCTGCAGTACTGCAGTCCTAAGCTCTGCTCACGATCTGAGTTCAATCCCAGCGGAAGCTGGTTCAGATAGCCAGCTCGAGGTTGACTCAGCCTTCCATCCTTCCGAGGTCAGTAAAATGATTACCAAGCTTGCTGGGGGGAAAGTGTAAATGACTGGGGAAGGCAATGGCAAACCACCCCATAAAAAGTCTGCCATGAAAACGTTGTGAAAGCAACATCACCCCAGAGCTGGAAATGACTGGTGCTTGCACAGGGGACCTTTCCTTTTCTTTTCCTTTCTATTTGGTGTAGTGGTTAAGTGCATGGACTCTTATCTGGGAGAACCGAGTTTGATTCCCCACTCCTCCACTTGCACCTGCTGCAATGGCCTTGGGTTAGCCATAGCTCTGGCAGAGGTTGTCCTTGAAAGGGCAGCTACTGTGGAAGCCCTCTCAGCCCCACCCACCTCACAGGGTGTCTGTTGTGGGGGGAGAAGATATAGGAGATTGTAAGCCACTCTGAGTCTCTGATTCAGAGTGGGGTATAAATCTGCAATTCTTCTTCTTCTTCTTCTATCTGCAGGACTGCCTCTCTCACTAATGCTCCACCATGACAGTTTTGCTCACCTGAGCAGGGTCTTGTGCAGGTGCCACACTGCAAATGTGCAAAGTCAGCAACTGCCTGTACACATGTACACTATTGTGGCCCCCACCTTATGGAACAACCTGCCTGATGAGATCAGGAAGGTTCCTACTCTTTCTGCAAACTGTGCAAACTGAATTATTCAGCAGGTCTTTTTTACACAGATAATAGGAAATGGTTCAGAAAGATGCTTTGTAAAGGGATAGGGCTGTGGGCTATAACACTATGTTCTGTCTATTGTTGTAAGAATGCTCCTGCTATGTAATTTCTGCATTGCCTAACATGTTTAAATGTCCATGTTTAGTTTCAAGTTTTAGCTCTGTTTCAGATTCCTGCAAATTATATTCCACTATTACCTGAATGACGATTGCATTTAAGTTATGCTTTGTAATCTGCTCTATGACTCAGTGGGAAAGATGCACTATAAATAATGTACATAAGTAAATTCAGGCAGGGATTTTTTGGTAGAAAAAGCCCCGCAGGAACTTTCATATTAGGCCACAACCCCTGATACCAAGCCAGCTGGAACTGCGTTCCTGTGTGTTCCTGCTCAAAAAAAGCCCTGAATTCAGGTATCCTAAGGTATCCTGAAGTTCATTCTCCCATTTTGCACCAACCTATCCATAACCAGCTCCCACATGTTACTATTGTACTTTAGCCTCTGCCAGTTAGCCATTGTGACAGTTTTTATTTATTTTAAAACAGCTCAAATTATTAGTTATAAGGACAATTCTATTGCACTTAAAAAAAAGGAAGCAATTCATGGTAGTTGGGTAACTACAAAGTGCTTTTTTTTTTCATTTTCTTTCACAGTCAGCAAATTGTGGGGCTGAGCTGCTGAACCATGGTAGGTATGCATCAGTGGCTGGTTGTTCAAAAGACTCCCAGCAATTTGGAAAGATATTCTAGCTGTCCAATGGGTAATCTTTCCCTGGCTGTTCTCAAATAATAAGATCTTGTTTCTAGGAGGGGGGGGGGGAAGCAAAATGAAAGGTCTAGTGGAGAAGTATGGCTACTGTCTTGCAAACCACTGTCTGAAAACTGAGGACAACTCTTAGGAGACACAATATGCTTCTTCATCTTCAGTCTGGAGAGCATTGCTCTTTCCCTTATCAGCATGATGGTTTAGAATTACATGCACAGAGGTGCTATCCATGGTTCTCTTGTGACTGATCCAGATGGGCAGCTGTGTTGATCTGAAGCAGTAGAACAAAGCAGGAGTCAAATAGCACCTTTAAGACCAACAAACGTTTATTCAGAATGTAAGCTTTCATGTGCATGCACACTTCTTCAGACGAGGAACGAGGAACAGTAAGAAGAGCTACATATAGCTTGTGGGATTTAGAATGCAAAGTGGTACAAAGTTAAAATCCAATAGCAGCATAGTAAAATTAACAAATTCAGAAAACCTTTGATCTGGGTTGCATTAGCGTGGGAAGCCAATAAAAGTAACATCAGAATGTGAGAATATCTGTTAATTATTCTATTGCTAATAAGCCTAGGTTAAAATTAGGGCATTTCTTTCCCAGAAGTTTTTCCTGTCCAACTAATTTACCTTATAACATGTAACATAAATATATACTTCATTCTAATTTCCAGTTAGAAAAAAATACATTAAAATATAGCAGAAGATAGGTTTAGTATATGTAATGAGATAAACAATCAATATCCCTTGTTTGAGTATGTCAATACAAAAACATTATTCTGATGCACTATCCTAAAAGAGAAATACATTGGAATACTGTGGATATATAGCCATATTTGGTGAAAGTGGGTTTAGCATATGTAATGAGATATAAAACCAATATCCCTGTTCAGTCCTGGGAAGGTGCTTGTTCCAAGTTTCATAAAAATTTGTAATTCAGTAATTTCCCTCTCCATTCTGTTCTTGAGGTCTCCCAATGAATGTTCTGGAAGCTTAAAGTGTTCTCCCACAGGTTTCTCAGTTCTGTGATTCCTGATGGCAGATTTGTGTCTATTGATCCTTTGTTGTAGGATTTGTCCTGTTTGCCCTATCTAGAGAACCGAAGGGCATTGTTGGCATTTAATGGCATATAATCAGGGGTGGTCAACGGTAGCTCTCCAGATGTTTTTGCCTACAACTCCCATCAGCCCCAGCCATTGGCCATGCTGGCTGGGGCTGATGGGAGTTGTAGGCAAAAAACATCTGGAGAGCTACCGTTGGCCACCCCTAGCATATATGATGTTGGAAGATGAACAAGTGAATGAGCCTGAGATGGTGTAGTTAATGTTGTTAGGTCCCGTGATTGTGTTGTCTGACTGTATGTGGCAGCAAAATTGGCACTTGGGTTTATTGCAAGCTGTGGTACCAGTGTCCATGCTCAAGTGAGATGTTATATTGTTGTGGGTGAGGAGTTGTTTGAGATTAGGGAACTGTCTGTGTGCAAGAAAAGGTTTAACACCCCTCCCCCAGTAATGTTGAAAGAGAGCTGTCACTGTCACTGGTTTGCAAATCCATATCAAACCCTGATTTCAAATTCTGGTTTACAAGCAAACTGTGGTTAATACTAATTGTGATTAACCTCAGGGTGCTTGTAACTCTGAGCCATGGTTAATGCTGCCAAGGGAGGGCCAGGAGAAATTTACTCTGGAGAAAGGGGAAGGATGAACATACCCCTGAGGCTGACTCTCCATTTATAATCGTCATGAAAACAGTATTGTATCTGCTCTGGAACAAAGAGCACAAGGTGACACAGTTATCAGGGTGATACTCAGATAATTATAGAGCATAAAGAATGGCACACAAAGGAAGCCTAATCATGGTTTAAACAGCACAACTCACAGTTCCAAACCTCATAAAAATGCTTGCAAAATATTTAGCTCAATGAAAAATAACTGAGGAAGCTGCCATCTGTTTTTTGTTATTACATAAAAGGAGAAAATTGCAAATGACTTGTTTCATCCAAGCCACCACTTAAACCACTTTTGGCACTTCTGCACTGACATAGGGGAGCAGACCAATGACCAAACTCTGCACCAATCCACTCAACCCGCATTCTCAGTATGACAGTTGCATTTGTGTGGATTAACCCTGCTATGGCTGCACTGGAATTGGTAATGATCGGAGCAGTTCACCTCTGCAATTTGATAAGAAGCCTGGCAGGAGAAAACAGCAGCAGCGGAGACACACATTAAACAAAATTTCTTTCAGTGATATCTTAGATGAGGATTTCTCTCTCAGACCTTAGCATGGTCTACAAAAAGCAGTACAATGAGGCAGCAGAGTGCTGAAATAGTAGAATGGACTGCACCACTTAAGATGAGTTTGCCTACATTAATAATTTCCTGTAAGTGGGAAACAAAGACTGAGATGGCAACTTATCTCCCAAATGTGCTATTTTTTATTTGCATGGAGTTTTTGTAAAAGTGAAGCATTGCAAAGTAACCACCTAACACCAGTGGTCTCAAGTGGTATTGTCCCTCTTGCCAACCTCATGAATCTGCCACCTCATTTAGCTGAATATGTAGAGAGCCTAGTGTTTGGCAAGAGACTGTGAGATTTGGGAAGGAGGTAGGGAACGAGGGTTGCCAGACTGCTTGGTCATAGTGGGGGTCTCCCACTTTCAGGTGCTCCTGTTCCCCCCCCCCCCAAATTACCCCCTCTTACCTCCGAGAAGCCAGAAATAACTGTGGGAGACCTACGTAACCCAGAACTGACACAGGCACATTGGGGACATCAGGCAGTAATGCTCTGGTTTGGGGGCAAAACTCTATGATTTGTAGCTAATTCTACCATAGAGTTTCGCCAAAAAACAGAGTGATGCTGCCTGATGTCTCTGTGTCATGTCCAGGTGATGTCGGCATGTTGCGGTACTCAGGGGTTTTTTGGTAGAAAAAGCCCAGCAGGGACTCATTTGCATATCAGGCCACACACCCCTGACATTACCATTGTTACACATAGGGCTTTTGTAGAAAAAGCCCAGCTGGAACTCATTTGCATATCAGACCACACACCCCTGATGCCAAGCCAGCCGGAACTGTGCTCCTGTGCATTCCTGCTATTAAAAAAAAAAAGTCCTCCCCGCTCCTGGAAATATTATTATTATTATTCAATTTTATTTTTAAACTGCCCTCCTCTGTTAAACAAGACTAAGGGTGGTGAACAGTGATAAAATATACACATATTACTTAGCAATAAAAACAATGAAAATCCAGCAAAATACAATAAGCAACCTAATAAGATGATGCTAAGACTATCAATTATACCTCCACACCACTGGTGGGGAGGTAGGAAGACAGGAGTGCCAGACAAATGAAAACCACCACTGTCTCAATCAAATGCCTGGTGGAACATCTCTACCTTACAGGCCCTGCAGACAGGCCTGGCGCTAGGGGTTCTGCCGTTCCCAGCAGGCCCCCATGCCACGCCCTCCCATTTTGCACGTGTGCAAAGCACGCACATGGCACAATGATGTCACAAAGTGCAAGAGCAAGGCATTTTAGCGGCAACCCACCGCTTTCGGGATGAAAGCAGCTGAGCGGTATCTTTCATCCTGAAAGTGACCAGGTGCCACTAAAACGCTGCACTCTTCAGAGGCTTCCAAGGATTAAGTCTGCATTAAGTTCCTCTTCAAGTTCTGGAAGCTGCACAATATGTGTGAAAGAGCTGCATGTGGCTCCTGAGCCACAGTTTGGCCACCCCTGCATTAGATCCTACAGGGCCTGGAAGTTATTTGGTATGGAGTTCTACCAGGCTGGGGCCAGGGCAGAAAATCCCCTGGCCCTGGTTAAGGACACCCGGATGTCTCTTGGACGGGGGATCATCAGTAAGCTCTTATCTGCTGGGTGCAATGCTCTCTGGGGGGTATACCAGGAGAGGCAATCCCAATGTGGATCCTAGACTGTTTAGGGCTTCAAAGGTTAACACCAAAACCTTGAAACTGATCTGGTACTTTGCCTGGAGCAAACTCATACAACACAGGCTGAATGTGTGCCATTCATGAGGTCCCAATAAGAACCTTGGCACACTGCATTCTGGACCAGCTGGAGTTCCCGGGTTAGTCTCCAGGGTAGCCCTGCATAGAACAGGTTTTAGTAGTCTTATCTGGAGGTAGGCTTGCCATTCCACAGGTCCCAGAAGGGGTTCTTCCACTTTCCCAGGCTCCTTCCCGCCCCCAGTCAGCTGGCCGGCGGGGGAAAGTCACGCCCCCAAAGCCACCATGTGACTTTCTCCCTCCGGAGGCTCCAGTCTCCGATTGAAAGGCTTCCTCTTGGGATGGGGTGTCTTTGTTACTTGGAAGAAGTTGGCTGCAACTCGTGAGTAGAGAGGCCAATCCCTCACTTCAGAGTCGCCAGAAACCGGGGGGGGGGGGGACGTCTGCTGAGCACTTCATTATTCCCTATGTGGAGATCGATTCTCATAGGATATAATGGGGAATTGATCTGGAGGTTTCGGGGGCTCTGGGGGAACTGTTTTTTGAGTTAGAGGCACCATATTTTCAGTAGAGCATCTACTGCCTCTCCCCAAAGTACCCCCCAAGTTTCAAAATGATTGGACTAAGGGGTCCAATTCTATGAGCCCCAAAAGAAGGTGCCCCTATCCTTCATTATTTCCTATGGAAGGAAGACATTTTAAAAGGTGTGCTGTCCCTTTAAATGTGATGGCCAGAACTCCCCTGGAGTTCAATTATGCTTGTCACACCCTTGGTCCTGGCTCCGCCCCCAAAGTCTCCTGCTGCACCCTCAAAGTCTCCAGATACTTCTTGAATTGGACTTGGCAACACTATCTGGATGTGACCATTGCATGAATTATATTTATTACATTTATAATTTATATTTACAGACCGTGCTCCCCTGAGTACACAAGACTCAGGGCAGTGAACAACAGCAGGATGTTGAGTAAGTCATGCCAGAAGAAAGGTGTCTTGATTTTGTCTTGGGAAGAGGAAAAGAACAGAAACATTTTTTTTGGCGGGGGGGGGGGGAATAAAATTCTATCCTGTGTCCCTTCCAGATAATGGAGAGTATCAACTCCATAGGTTCCATCCAGATGTGGGTAAAGTGCTGGAGTTGACCCCCAACCATATAGCCAGGTCGTGCTGTTTGTTTTGTTGGTTCAAATTTTGTAATTCTGTGACTTTGCTAGTACATACAGAACAAAGAAGCTCTGCTGTGTGTGGGCATTTGTGCACTCTGCTAAACTGATACAGGTTCCTGGCTTACCTTACCAGTAAATCTAACAGGTTGGAGGTATATTTCTTCTAAAGATGAAGGTTTTGTTAGATAGCCACTAACATATCTGTTCCCCATTACTTTGACTAGCCCTATTTTAAAGCCATGGTGGTGAATCCTCAAACTTAATTATGCACTTCATCTATCCATAATCAATTTTATTGAGTATTAATAGATAATGGCTTTTCCTCTGTTCGTTTGGTTTATGAAGTTCATAATTTTGCAACATTTTATTATCCCTTCTTGTTCTCCACCCCCCCACAATCCCAGCATTCACTTTCCCTTTCACTCAGATTCATCCTCAAACCATAGATTAAAGTCAGAAACCAGCAACCAAGCTGTAGTGATACACACACATAGGGAGGAGGCATTAACAAATGGAAGAGGGCCAGCTAAATATGTGACCTAGTCTTGTTTCTCACAACAGTACTCTTCTCTTTGTCTCGTTGTAACTGTGTAGGACCATGATTTCATAAAATGACACGTTGTGTACCATTCAAGTTATCTGCCTCCTGGTACTGCTCCCCATGCTGTGGAAACTTGAGACATATGCTGCTTTTTCACACTGTGGAAACAACAAATGTTCCATTTTCTGTTCAGTAAATCGACATAAGGGGATTAGATTTTTTTAGACCCCCTTGCAGACTGAGTAGTCCACAGAAGTGGAGGAACACAAACTCCATATTCTCCTACATTTTCAATGCGGACTGTAAAAATAGGTTTTCCGACTGACCTATAATCAGCAATTGAAACTAACTCTGCTTTTAAGAGGTACTTACGGTACCCCTGAAATGACATATTAGGCCTAAATATTTGCATTTTAAATTTCCATGCCATGCATAAGCTAAAATCCTGCTTTTAGAATTAATATTTCTTTTTAAAAATAATACATTCCAAAATATTTACATTTTCTCTTTTAATACCTGCATGCCAACTCATATGGCAAGTACTGCCAGGCCAAGCAATAGACTTTTCTTTGCAACCTGGTTTAAAGCAGGTTCACATTGATACAAAGGAGCGATGGTTTGTGTTAGCCAGCACAGCTGCAGACTGTTTGCAAAATAAGAATGGTTAGTATTAGGGTTGCCAAGTCCAACTCAAGAAATATCTGGGGACTTTGGGGGTGGAGCCAGGAGACTTTGGGGGTGGAGCCAGGAGACATTAGGGTTGGAGCCAAGATCAAGGCTGTGACAAACATGACAACTCCAAAGGGAGTTCTGGCCATCACATTTAAAGGGACAGCACACCTTTTCAATTCCTTTCTTCCATAGTAAATAATGAAGGATAGGGGCACCTTCTTTTGGGGCTCATAGAATTGGACCCCCTGGCCCAATATTTTTGAAACTTGGGGGGTATTTTGGGGAGAGGCACTAGATGCTATACTGAAAATTTAGTGCCTCTATCCCAAAAAACAGCCCCCACCAGAGCCCCAGATACCCACAGATCAATTCTCCATGATTTTCTATGGGTATAAATCTCCATAGAGAATAATAGAGTTCCCAGCAGTCATTTTCCTCCCCTCCCCCCTCTTTCTGATGACCCTGAAGCGGGGGGAGGATCTCCTAACCAGGGGATCCCCTGCCCCCACCTGGGGATTGGCAACCCTAGTTAGTATTGTATCCTTAAGCACCTAAACTCTAGCCATCTCCAGACACAATGGACTCTTGCAACTGAGAAATGAAACTGAACACAGGTCTGCAAAGCAGAGCCATTACAGCTGCCTCCTCCAGTTTTTGTTTGTAGTAATGGAATATACTGTGCATTAGTGATGAGAGTCAAGGAATATGCTAAAAATAATAAAGAAAATCCTTGCACATAATTTAACTGCTAACTCCCCACCTCCAATCTCAAACTCTATCCAACATTCCTAAAATGTGAACAGACATTTCCTCACAGAACTATGGTGATGCTGAAACAATTAAAGATGGTGAAACATAATGAAATGCTTTGCAAAATGTACATCTACAATTCCAAACTGAACACATGCCACAGAACAGACCAGAATTTCTAAATCCTCTGATTATGCACCAGGGAGAAGCACAGCACAGAAGTCAAAGGCAAACTGAACATTGGACAGAAACCAGTTAGTTAATATTCCAGGATCTGGGATTTAGCATTATTTGTGTACAGCAACAATGCACAGTAAAAATAAAAGCTAGAAACACTTATATCTGTTGAAGCAAGCAGGTGTCTCCAGTTTTGGATCTGGTACAGGTTTTCAGCACTGATTTGGGTTGCTGTTTTTTTAAAAAAATATATACCACTTCCCCCCTCACTTTCAAGGTAAATAACTGATTTTACTGCCAAATATCTACCCACCAGCAAATGCCAACCAAATATACTAGATAAACATCCCCAATCAATACTACAGAATATTGCCAGTAGGGCCTAAACAGAATGACATGTACAAACCAAGTATCCCTTCAATAAATAAATAAATAAATAAAAATCCAGACTTACACACTGGATCTATGGGTAAGGAGAACAAGCCTAGCTGATGTAACCATAGTGGGAAAGGGCACATCTGAGCCCTCTCAGCCCCACCCACCTCAGAAGGTGTCTGTTGTGGGGGGAGAAGATGTAGGAGATTGTAAGCTGCTCTGAGTCTCTGATTCAGAGAGAAGGAAGGGGTATAAATCTGCAATTCTTCTTCTTCTACATTTGCCAACTGACTGATAAAAATATCTAATTCTATCTTTAACATTATGATTCAAACACTAATGATTTCTCAATAAATGTGTCTAATTGTATACCTACACAACCTCCATGTTAGCATATTAATTTAACTTCCAAAGTTATAGGAGGGACTTCTTATGATTTCAATTGGGAAGCAATACATGGTTGTGGTGTTGTTAATAAACTATTACTTCCCTCTGTGGCTAACACATTCTTTGTCAGGAACAGGTCCCTGACAAGTATAGCTGGGGTTGCACCATTACATGTATTGCTGCTCTTGATGTTATGATTGCTTTTGTTCACTACCTACTCAACCTTAAAGGTAAAGGTAGTCCCCTGTGCAAGCACCGAGTTGCCACTAACCCATGGGGTGACATCACATCACGATTTTTTTTGGCAGACTTTTTACAGGGTGGTTTGCCATTGCCTTCCCCAGTCATCTACACTTCACCCCCAGCAAGCTGGGTATTGATTATATCAACCTCAGAAGGATGGAAGGCTGAGTCAACCTTGAACCAGCTACCTGAATCCAGCTTCTGCCGGGATCAAACTCAGGTCAGGAGGAGAGCTTGGACTGCAGTACTGCCGCTTACCACTCTGTGCCATAGGGCTCCTTATGCAGATGTAATTGTTTCCATTGATGTACTAACCTCATTTTACAAATGTATTCACAACTACTAAATACCCATTATACTTTCTAAACAGTTAGGGCGTTTTCGCACTTACCTTTTACTGGCGCGACCACCCTCCTCACGCCGGTGGATCTGCAGGGATTTCGCACCAGAAGCGCCGGCGCAGCCAAAAGAGCCGGCAACTTCCGTCGCGGAGCCAGCTCAAATGTTTTCCTGCTTCTTGGCGGTTTCCGTTTGAGCTGGCTCCGCGACGGAAGTTGCCGGCTCTTTTGGCTGCGCCGGTGCTTCTGGTGCGAAATCCCTGCAGATCCGCCGGCGTGAGGAGGGTGGTCGCGCCAGTAAAAGGTAAGTGCGAAAACGCCCTTAGTCTCCCTCCCATCATCCTTTCACTCCTTTCTCCCCAACTTTTCCTTAACTCTCCCTTCATTCCTTCTTCTCATTCTTTTTGTCTCTGTTTTTCTGTCTTTTTTCTTTCTCTCACTTCTTTCTCCCCCTCTTTTTTCTCCTCTTCCTTTTGTTCTTTCTCTCATTCTTTCTCTGTATCTCTGTCTTTCTAGCTTTTTATTTCATTCTTTCTACCTTCCTTCCTTTCATTTTTCTTTCATGTATTCCTTTCTCCCCATCTTTTTCCTACCATTCTTTCTCTCATTCTTTCTTTGTTTCTCTCTCTCTCTCTCTCTCTTTCATTCTGTTTCTTTCATCCTTCCTGCCACCTACACATTCATCACACACACACACACACTCAATATTTTTCTAAGGCCTGTTGTATTTCTTCCTACAATGGGTTTTACTGCTAGTCTATTAATAAAGCTTCTTCTGCATATACTCAAGGAGTCTTATGATAGTATCTGGGCATAACCCTACATTCTTTTGACACTCAGCAACATAACAATGTATAATAGTAGAAAACTGTATCCTGTGAGATCATAAATAGTATTCAGAATTTTTGCCAAAATGGTTGGATAATAGGACAAGTCCAAAATGTATGTATGAAATCTGCTTGCCTGGAGGAACATCTCCAACAAGTCCCAGGAGACTTTGGATATACATGCAGCAGCTTATTAGACATTAAATACCAACTGTACATCATTTTTTGCAACATTTTCATTTTTATCTGCAGATATTAAACTCAAGCTAACATGAGACCATATCTATTTCCATGTTTCTGTTGGTATTTCAATTGACAACATTCCAGCTGCTGATAAATGTCAGAGCAGATTTTTACTTTTTAATATCAAACTGTAGAAACCTGAAATGCTTCCTATGATGACCATGACTTCTAAACAGACCTGACTTCCACAGCCTTTTACTTTAAAATATAAATAATGAATCCAGTCCAGTACCTCTGGGAAAGCTTGTGAGGTGGGAAAGAAAAACTATTCTGAGGCAGAAGTGGATAATTAAGGTGAACTGTGGGTCTAGTAGGAAAATGATCTGCAAATAAGGACAGAAACAGACACTATCTTCACCTGTAATTCTACACATGAAGGGTGGGAACCAGATCACAGATGCTGCCCCATTCCCAAATTCTATGTGTTGATCTGAGTACAGTCCATACTTGTGTAACTGTATGCCTCTGATTCCCCAGAAGTTGGGTACCTGTCTTTGACAGACCACTTCCTCCAGAGGGGCACCCCTTGTCCCCCTCCATGCAAGGCTTCAGCCTACCCAGAAAAGCAGCTTGCATTGGCATGCTGTGACCCTTGCGATGTATGATGAATGCAAAAGGTTGTAGAGCTGGATACCACTGTGTTAGGTGCGGACTGAAATCCTTAATGCAGTGCAACCACTGAAGGGAATAATGGTTAGTCACTAGTTTGAAAGGGACTCCCCACAAATAATATTTGAGTATTCAATGGCCCATTTGTGTAGGAAAGATCACTCAACATGTGTATCGGGAGAAAAAAGCCTGCCTTCTGAGCAAGGTTCCTTTATTTTATACATGCTGCAATTACACTGAAGTCACCCAAACTTAAAGCATAACAGGAAACATCTGCCCAGCACAAGGCAGCGGCGTCTACAAGAATTAATACAAGCTAGCATTCGGCTGGGATATATTTGTCTGGGGAACAGGGATGTGGTTAAACACGAGTGTAAGAAGCCTGTGTTCTCTTGTGTCATCAGAATTTGTGGGATATAGGGAATCAGGTTGGTGTGCTAATCGCATGATCCTCCCACACATTTGGCCACCAGAACTTCTGTTTCCAGTTTAGAGTATTTCTATTCCCAGGAGTCCAGCTTGTGGCTTGATTACAGCACTGGATGTTCTTCACCATCACATAATTGGGATAACATGGCTACCAAGTCTCAATACCAAGTGTTGGAAATATGTATATCTTCTGTATGTCCTTTGCAATGGTCTAAAGTTCCAGTCATTATAGTGTTAACACTGTGCCTGATTCCCTATTGTCTGCATGACCTAGGAAGAAAATACTAACTGCTATCAATCAAGGTCTAGAAGCGGGAAGACCTGTTTTGTTTGTTTGGTCAGTTAGTCAGGTGACTTCCTTTGTTCAGGGAGAGAGTTCAGGAGGAAGAAGGAAGTAGTCTCCATTAAGCACATAATCTTCTAGTGTAAGCATGTAGTTCTTTAGTGTTTGTTATTTTCACCTTTCAGGACCCTTTCCCTGTAGAAATAAATACCTTTTTGCTTTTTCATGTTAAATGCCTCTCAATGATTATTTGATCCAGTGATCCATTGAACGGTTTGAGATAAACAAATAGAATTTCAAACAGAATTTCCCTAACAAAATTGATAGCAGATCAGACGATTCTTGGTTTTTGCCATCAAACTGGTAGCTTATAGCATGGACTGTTTTTTGAACTCTAAATGATTTTTAATCATTTAATTTTAATCGCCTTTGAGAGCATTTAGAAAGCAATAGGCAAAAGCTGCTATGCTGTGCAGACAAGCCTCAATTTTAAAATGATGCCTTTTTTTTCTCTGGCCATTACTGAAAGGATTCTGACTTAAATGAGCTTTGAATGCAGATTGTCTCGATCTGGAAACGCTACTACTTTTGTCTAAAAGCTTCAGACAAAAAGAATTTTGGGAGCTTTTTAACCCTTTTTCTGTGGATTACGTCGGAGACCTTGGAAGAGCCTTGCTGCAACCACGCACGCACATCCAGCCGCCATTTCTCTTCAGTGAGGAAGGAAGAATCTTTAACCATGCCCTGCCTGACTGCTGTGAAAAATGTCGAGCCCAGAGAGAGGACCCACTGAATCTTCTGTTTCCACATCTTCAGGAACAGCCACTCCAAATCTTTGTTTTGGTACCGTGAGTAACCTACCAGTGATAGGATTTAGTACCCTGAAGTTAACTAAGAATAATTTCTCATTCTGGTTCTCACTCCTATCACAAAAACTTGAGATTTATGGAGCTGAAAGAGTTCTGTCTGAAAATCCCCCTGAGAATGAGCAAGAAAAATCAAATTTTAAAAGGCTAGATGGCTTTGCAACCTCTCATTTTAGAGTCTATTGAGGCATATGAAATTCCTGAATTACATGCTTTTAAAACTGCAAAAAAATGCTTGAATAAATATAACAAACCTCCCATAAGCACTATTCATGATTTAAAGGGCAAAATATTTGGTTCTCAAGTGCAAGAAAGAGAGAATGTGACTAAGAGTCTGAAGGAATTTATGTGCATGCAATCCAAACTACAGGAGCTTGGTGAGGCTATTGTAGAAAGAGACTTAATCTCAACTATATTGAAAGCTCTACCCAGTATTTAAAAGCCAATTAAGATGATTTTGAGGCTGCAAAAGGTTTTGAGTCTGGAAGGCCTGTTAAATGCTATTGAGGAGGAAGCAGCCTCCAGATCTGGGGACAAGGACACTGAACTGTTTGATTCTATGTCTGCTTTAAGCCTGAAACCACAGTAGAGGAATAAGTCAAGAAGAGATATAACATGCCATAGATGTGGGCAAAAAGGCTGTATCGCAAGATATTGTAATAATTGTGATGCTGCTGAACAAAGAGATAGCAATTTTAAAGCAGCCAGAAATTTTTAAACCAGAAATTTTCCAAGCCACATGGCCCAGGTGGGAACAAAGAAAAGATCAGAGAAAGTACTATGCATGTTAATAATGTGAATTTTATTGGTGAAAGAGGAAGATTTTTGATTGATAGTGGATCTTCTATGCATATTTGTCGATATAAGGGCATGTTTTCAGAGTTGGATGAAAGTCAGAGACCTGAAATGATAGGTGCCAACCAGAAACCCTTAAAAGTTCTTGGTGTGGGTGAGAGCAAAATGAAATTGCTTACCGCTGATGGAGATTTAATGCCAGTAAGTCTGAAAAATGTAGCTTATGCACCTGAATCAATTGAGAATTTACTTTCAAGCCAAGTGCTTATAAGAAATAATTATGCTGTATATCTTGATAAAGGAGATGATGATGAAATTATTCAGAAGAATTCTGAAATTATTTTTAAAATGGATGAAATAAATGGAGCTCATTATATTATGGACTTAAGTGAAAGGTCAGATGCTGCTGGTGTGGAAAAGACTGTCAGACTGAAGGCAGAAAGTGTGACCATATGAGATGTGTTTATGCTTGGCATGTAAAGTTAGGACACAGAAGCATGCAGAGTGTTGAGAAGTTGCTAAAGGATTGTGGACTTGATGTTGTGCATTGTGATAAATCCAAGGAAAGATGTGATGTTTGTCTGAGAGCAAAAAGAACCGCACCTTGCTTCAGTGGAAAAAGCAGTGTGCATAATGAAAGATTTTTGGATACAATATTCAGTGATGTTGTTGGGCCTATAAAAGCTTCGATTGGGAGAAATAAATTTTTCTCAGTTTTCACAGAAGCAAAGACAAAATATAGCATTGTCTATATGCTCAAATCAAAAGATGAGATTCTTGATAAATTTAAAGAATATGTTGCCATGGTTAAAAACAGGTTTGGGTGTGCACCTCAAAGCTTGCTGACATGGAGGTGGTGAATATTGCAACAATGAGTTCAAGAAATTTCTGAAAGCAGAAGGGATTGAACACAAAGTGACTGTCCCATACACTCCACAGCAGAAAGACTTAATCGTGTGTTACAGGAAATGACCAGAGCAATGCTCATACATTCTGGATTACTTAAAGGCCTGTGGGCTAAAGCTGTAAATACAGCAGTGTATATCCACAATAGAATACCTTCAAAAGTAACAGGAATTACTCCATTCCAGGCTTGGTTTGGCAAGAAGCCAGGACTTAAGCATATCTAAACTTTTGAAGCAAAAGCCTATGCATATGTTCCTAGAGAAAATAGAGGGAAGCTTGATGCAAGGACTGAGATTGGATTCATAATAGGATATCCCTCAGTGAGAAAACATTGTAATGTTGTGTTTGTGGATGACAGTAATTTGCCTAGAGCACTCTGTGTACCTGAATCTGATCCTGAGGTTAACGATGATGCTTCTGAAGATTGGTGTACCTGGTTACCTGTAGTGACCACCGGTGAACTGGCAGGTCTACTTTCTGAAGACTCTACTGAACCAGAAGCAGGAATGGGGACCGCACCGCAGGGAGTGACAGAACCTCCACTCTTTTTAAGATGATCAGAAAGGAGCACAAAAGGGCAACCACCGCAGAAATATGGATACTGTGACACTGTGAGATCTATAGAGACTATGAAACCTAAAGAGGAACCCAAGAGCTGGAAACAAGTATGTGGTTTACCTAATGAAGAAAAGGAGAAATGGATTCAGGCAATGGAACAAGAGATACTATCCATTTATGAAAAAGATGTATGGACTCTTACAAAGCTACCTGCAAGAAGAAAGCCTGTGGGATGCAAATGGGTCTACAAAATAAAGTACAAAGATGATGGAACTATAGTGCAAAGCAAGGCTAGTAGCCAAAGGATATGCACAAGAATTTGGAACTGATTTTACTGAACCCTGCATGTACACTAGACTCAAAGATGAATATCAATACATTCTGGTTTATGTTGACGATTTGGTTGTGAGCTGCAAGAACAAAGAGGACATTAAAGACATTGTTGAAAAGCTGAACAAAGAGGCCAAAGTCAAAAGACTTGGAGATATTAAACACTATCTAGGAATACAGATTGAGAGACTTGAGGATGGAATCTTTCAACTGTGCCAAAGACGAAAGAGTATGGACTTTATAGACTCTCTTGGCATGAGAGACTGTAAAGAATCTAAAATACCTCTTGAACCTGCATACCTGAGAGTTCAGGGTGGTCAACCACTCAAAGACATTGGAGAGTACAGAGAAGCTATAGGAAAACTCCTGTACCTGAGTAAAACTACCAGACCTGATATAACAGCTGCTGTCGGAATACTGAGCAGAAAAGTAAGATCGCCTGATCACCATGATTGGAATGCAGTAAAGAAACTTGCCAGATACTTAAAAGGGACTATGGACTTAAGACTGATCATTGAACCTTCTGAGAATCCCAGACTAGTTGGATACATGAATGCTAACTATGCAGAAGAATTGTGCAATTACAGATCAACCAGTGGATACTTGTTCTTCTATAGAAATGGACTTGTAGAATGCACTAGCAGAAAACAGACTATAGTGATACAATCTACAACACAAGCTGAGTGTGTGTCAGCAGCCAGTGCCTGCAGTGAACTTGAATGGATTTCTCATCTGCTGAAAGACTTCAAGGTAAAAGAACCTGTACCTATTGTGATATTTGAAGATAATCAAGCTTGTATTGCTATATGTAAAGGGGAAAGTAGAACAGCCAGAAGTAGATCTATTGGTATTAAATGTGAGCTAGTGAAAGATCTACACCAGAAGGGGCTTATTAAAATAGAATATTGTTGTACAGAAGCTATGGTAGCTGATATACTTACAAAGCCATAACCTTGTGCTAGATTTGAACGTTAACGTGAAATGATGAATCTAGTTGATGTGAATGTTACAGTGAATAATAAGAAATGACTATTGACTTGCACATTAGGCATTGAGAAGAGGTGTTGGAAATATGTATCTGTTCTGTATGTCCTTTGCAATGTTCTGAAGTTCCAGTCATTATAGGGTTAACACTGTGCCTGATTCCCTATTGTCTGCATAACCTAGGAAGAAGCTACTGACTGCTGTCAATAAAGGTCTAGAAGCAGCAAAACCTATTTTGTTTGTTTGGTCAGTTAGTCAGGTGACTTCCTTTGTTCAGGCAGAGAGGTCAAGAAGGAGGAGGAAGTAGTCTCCATTAAGCACATGATCTTCTAGTGTAAACATGTAGCTCTATAGTGTTTGTTATTTTTACCTCCCATGTTAAATGCCTCTCAATGATTATTTGATCCAGTGATCCATCGCACTGTTTGAGATAAAGAAATAGAATTTCAAACAGAATTCCCTAACACCAAGAACTTGTAATGGGGTTTCATACATCTGTCCATGACCCTCACTGCTGCTTCAGTTGAGTTTGCAGAAGAAAAGGATGGCACACTCCACTTCTGCAATGACTAATGAGGATTCTGCCCAGCAAGGATTCAGATTGGCCTCTGGAGATTTGACTGGCTGTGCAGATCTGGCAGCAGCTGCCTCCACAGCACAAGGATCTTCACAGCAGTCATTTTGTGGCTGGCTCTTCCTCTTGTGGCAGCCATTTTGTAACTGTTCCAACCATGCTGTGTCAGAACTCCAAAGGTGCCTTCACAGACTCAGAAAGGTTGGGGTTCCTGTGTCAGATCAATATGTCACAGTATACTGAGATGATAACCTGATATATCCCTCACATGTGCAACATATGAAAGTGGCACTACAGTAGTGTCAGCATAGCCTGTTTGCAAAACTAGAGAAATGTGCATTTGATGTGGCGTTCCTGGGGCACTGCATTACCGTTCAGGGGGTGAAAATGGTCTGAACCTGACAGGCACCCTGGAATGAGAAGATGTCAAGCTCCTGCATATATTTTTCCCTTAGAAGCTAAATTGTGTTATTTACTACCTAATAGCCATAGCCATCTGGCTAGGGAATGTTTAGATTCTCACAAGCACTGTTTTGTCTCAGAAGTGTGAGAAGGAATGCTCTGATAATTTCAAAGTTCTTATCTTCTTGATATGTGGTTCTTGTTCCTTTGTTGTTTATTATGGTAACATTTGACCTTTAGGGTAGAAGTGCCTGCCAAATTAATAGCGGTTGTGAATCCCTATTATATACCTCTGTATATGGTTTGATTCTTCAGTTCTTTCAGTTACCTGTCTTGTAAGCATCTCTAGGTCTTAATAAATGAATCTATTTGAAATAAACAAAGGATATCATTATTGGGTCTATCAGAGCTTGACAGAAGGATGTACAGTGATCCTTTGGTTTTGTGAACTTTTTATCATCAGTTCATACCAGCATAGGCCACCCTTGCTTCTTCTGAGCATAAGAACCATTCCAAAGGACAGCAGAAGCAAAACTCACCTTCCAGGCACTGAAAGCCCTTTTTGACCATTGCTCTGACATCCAGATTCCTAGTACTCTTCAATCTGAGACCAACATCTCCAGCCTAGCATTGAGCACCATCCTACTGCAGTGGCATATCCCCCTCTAATTAGGCTTTATTTATTCATTTAAATTTCTACATCACCTTCCTCTGTGCAATAGAACTCAGGGCAGGTTATAACAAACAATTATTAGCAGGCCTCAGATTCAGTGGGAGCTCACAGGAGGAAAGCTCCTGAACCTTTCTGAGAATTCCGCCTCCTCCTTCTGAGAGTTCCACCTCCTTGTCCATTGAATAGTATGTGCAGCTGCATAACAATCCCTGGATGAGCTCCACCACCTATTTTTCTACAAAATGACCCCTGATTATATGCAATTAAAAATTAAAACATAATACCACAGTGTTAAAACCTTTTCAACAGTTGACACAACTCAACAGGATGGTGATCAGGCACAACTAACAAGTCTCACAGTTAACAAGGCATGGCTCTGTGCCTATTACTCCAGACAACTCATTCCCTCTGAGGAAAACTATACCTTCTGAGATAAGAAATTACTTGCCATGAAAGTAGCCTTCAAAGTGTGGCAGCAGCATCCTGAGGGAGCACAGCACCCTGTGGGAGTCTATATGGACTGCTGTAAGCTGAACTCTTAACCAGAATCCTCTTCTTCTCCTGCATCCTTTTCCAGGTAACCTGTATTTCCAGTTCTCAAAACCATCATGCTGATATGCTGTCCTGGAAACCAAAATAGGCTCACTGTGTGCCAACAGAGAAACCTCTTTCCATCATCCTGTGTTCTGAAAACTTTGAAGGTACCCACAAGGAAATATGAAAATCTATTGGGAAATGGATTTGAAAGTCAACAACAGGATGGCTTTACCTAAACCCACCTGAAAGCACTAAGTGGCCTGCCAGGGGCTCCTCATCCATCTTGATTGAAGTTATATAGCCCAACCCCCTCCCCCCAACCCCTCCACTATGAACGTCTATGCCTGTGCCATGATCTGAAGATTGCAGGGCATTTTGCCCAGTATAAATCCTGCACCTTTTCACTCAAGAGTTCTGGAGGCTTCAAATCTGAAATGATATATTCCAGTATATGGCATCCTGTATAGGATGCTGCCAAAGCAAGGTATAGACTGGAATACCTGTAGGACTCTTCTAAACTTTGTCCACACACCCCAAGTCCCTAGAAGACCAAGTCTATGGACTTCAAAAGCTATCATATAATGCTAATGATTATTGTCTCATTACATTTCACATGGAGGCCATCCATCAGTGAAAGAAACTGTGGTTTCTCTCCATCAGGTCTTCTATCTCTATGCCTGAATACCTCATGATGAACTGGGGACCTGTAGAGCAAATGTGCAAGGATCTGATGAGGCCTAGGAATGGTGTTATCAGATGGCTGACTTTATGGCCCTGGGAAGATATTCACTAATAGCCTTGGGCTGATTCAGCCTACTGCTTACAGCTGTAAGCAGGGCTATCATTTGTTATTCTCAGCCTCCTAAGGCAGGAGGGGTATGAGCACCAGGTGTTGCTGATTATTAAACCTGGCAAGCATCACTCAGCAGGGTAAGTTAATATAAACGGTGGGTGGAAGACTGCTCAGAGAGCTGTAGGTCAAGACAAAGGGAGGGGTGTGGGTGTGTTGCTGTAAGGAGCTCCCAGCAACAGAAAGGACATAAGATATATCCTATGTAATTGTATTGTCTTTGGTTGTTTTCATTAAAACAAACCTTGTGTTTGACAATATCTTGCCTCTGTAAGCTTACAGATCTCCCAGGTCAATCATCTGAAACCTGACAGACGGACCAACAGCAAGCCCATAGCTAGAAAAAATATTAGGGGCTGCAGGGGGGGAAATTGGGGAGGGGCTGCAGGGCCCAAAATAACATCATAAATGATGTCATTAAAAGGTAAGGCAAGGTGAGCTGGGTCAACTGGCTGCTGTTCATCTCCCAGGGGCACACTTATAGTTCCAGCTTCATTCTCTTCCCATGGCTGAGTTCAGGGGCACAGCCTCTCCTGCAGGGCAGCCTGCTCGGCCTGGACACCTCCCTGAGCCCTCACCCAGGTGCAGCTGCACACTGCGGCTCTCTTGCTCTGCAACCACACTCCCTCCCATCCTGGGGTAATAAGGCTCTCTTTCCCACCCTGCAGGCAGCCATGCTGGCCCGACTCTGCCAGTTCTCCCACCACTGAGAGTGCCTGTCTGGCCATGAATGCCCTCCTTGCCTGCCAACTCCCCCCTCTTGGTGGCGGGCATTGAGATTGGAGGGTCCTCCTTCCTGCATGCATGCTGGGAGCTTTGGAAACAGGAAGAAAGTGCTGCTCAATTGGAGCAGTGGCGGCTGCTTGTTTTGAGCAATGTGACAGAGAGGAGACCAGCAGCAATGCTACAGTAGCAATTCTGCACTTGTTCAGAGCAGCAGCAAGTGGCGGTGAGCAATGTGGGCAGACTGGAGACCCTCCAATGGAGGAACCATACAAATGGAAGAGGGGGTTATATGGAGTGGCCTTCCCCCCAAGGCCCAACTGTAGCTATGGGCCTGGCCAAAACCATCTTCAAACAATACCTCCAATACTTACACCAACTACTCACAAGATGACTGGGCACCCTGCTCATACTTGTTGAATTTGTATACAACGCTACCTTTCAATCTTCCAGCCAGTAGACACCATGGCTACTCACAGTTGCAGTCCTCATTTCTTCCCTCCAATGGTGGACCTTTCTTCCATCCCTGAGGTGGAGGAACTACAGGCTGTCCGCCTAGTATTACAGCAGGGGTGGGGAACACCTGTTCTGAGTGCCATTTACGGTCCTCGAGATCACTTAGTCTGGCCCTCAGGGATTGCTGGGCTGAGCTGAGCCATATAGTGGCCTCCATGGGGCTGAGCTGGCCAGCAAGGATCATGGAGTCCAGATGCACTGTGCAGTGGCCTCCCTGGGACCTGGCTGGCTGGCAGGGATCACAGGGCCCAGCCGTGCTGCACAGCGGCCTCCATGAGGTCTGGCTGGCCAGCCAGGATCACAACGGGGCCTGGAAAAGTCACTGTCACAGTTCATGTAAGTTTTCCCCTAATTTCTTTCCCCCCATTTCTTTGTTTTCTTTAGTTCCCCTTTCTTCATGTCCCTTTCTTTCCATTTCTCTCCCCATTTCTTTATTTCTCTTTGTTCCCCTTTATTTTCTATCTTTTCTTTCCCCCATTTCTTTAGTTCCTTTTCTGTCCTTTTCTGTCCATTTCTTCCCCACATTTCTTTATTTCCTTTATTCACCTTTATTTTCTATTATCTTTTCTTCCATCCATTTCATTTCCTTTTCTTCCCCTCATTTATTTCTTTCCTTTTCTCTCCTTCCTTCCTTCCTTCCTTCCTTCCTTCCTTCCTTCCTTCCTTCCTTCCTTCCTTCCTTCCTTCCTTCCTTCCTTCCTTCCTTCCTTCCTTCCTTCCTCTCTCTTTCTCTTTCTGTGGAGCCTGGGTGGTGGGCATTGTGAAGGACTGTTGCTGGGGTATGTGGGGGCCTTTAAAGGTCTGCTGGGAGCAGTTGCAGTTTCTTCATAAAGGGAGGGATGGAGGGGTGGAAGCCAGCTACCACCAGTTCAATTTGCACAGATGGTGTGGTCTAATATGCTAATGATTGTGTGACCTAATATAATATCAGGGGATGTAGTCTAATATGCTAATGAGTTCCTGCTGGGCTTTTTCTACATTTGCCTAGGGTGGCAGGACAGGAGGGGGGAGTGCGCACCAGATTATGTTCTCCCTACATGACTTCAAACAGAATGCAAACAGATGTTTTAATACTAAAGTAACTTCTCAGATTTTATTTGGCATGGCCATTTGGATTAATGCAGTTTCTAAATCCCTTGATCGTATACTTTATTTTCTGCACAGGATGGCAGGGGCTCCTAGGTGTGTGGTTGGAACTGCACTTAGAGTGGAATTTGCCCAACACTGGTTGGAGTCTAGATCCTGGATTGTAGCTTTTAAATTGAGACTAAAAGTCTTTTATCTAGCACCAAATGCCCAAGGTGGCCACTTACATCTCCTAAAGGATGACAATTACAAAAGCAGTTTGGAAAGATATTTAGATACTAGATTGAGTTATTAGGCTTTCCTCCGACAGCCTGGAATAGTTTAATTTACCAGGAAGCTTTGAAGGGGACTAGAATGAAGATGATCAATCTTGACCGGGTTAGTACTTTAAATTGAGCAAAACGCATATGTTCCACTCTTGCCTTAGGTATTCCTCCTCCAGAGTAACTTCTTTCATATACTAGATCCCTAAAAACACCTAGTCATAGACATGCTTTCAATCTTGCTAGGCTTAACTCTTTTCCCACTGCTGAGTTGACAGGTCATTTTTCTAGAGTCCCATACTCAGATTGCTTATGTGATTGTGGATCTGGAACTGTAGAAACACTTGGCCATCTTCTATTACCATCATCAGTGGTCGATTCCTGTTCTTATTAAACACCAACTACCAACTGAACTTCGAATGGTCCCTTATTTGCTGGCAGATAATAATCCTGAAACCACCTATTTTGTTATAAAAATTTTAACGATAATCTTATCTGCAAAATGACAGAAATCTGGATTGATCTGATGGTAATGGAATCTGGCATATATGTGGTTAACATGACAATTTTAAGTTTACTTAACTGTACGATAGGTTTTATTAGAAATTCCTGTTTTAACATTTTATTCATTTTTAGATTTGAATATTTTTACTGTAACATTTGAATTCTGTGGATATGGTTAGTTCTGTTGTGTACCAATGCATGTTTTGACGATTGTTACATCCTGATTGAGCTTAAGATCTTTGGTCATAGAAGCTAATAAATGAAATGGAATGGCATCAGACATTCATGTCCATGCACTGTCGTACCAGTTCCACCACAAATACCCACATAAACTAGGGTTGGGTTGGGGGTATGTGAGGGAGTTGTCAGAGTCGGGCCTGATTAGCTTTTCATAAGACAAGGAAGTTGTGGCAGCAAACTCTACAAAGATCAAGATCTTGGAAGAACCCAGTTTCTGGTTCCTCAGACATACAGGACTCATATGTCAAGACAACAGGAACAGAAAACCGAAGGGTCATGAGCTAGTTATCAAGACCACTGAACAACCCACAGGTGAAATGGCTATTTGCCAGGGCTCCCCAGGGTGCCCCCAGAGCTCCTGATGTGGGTGAGATGGACAGCCTGGGTGAGGCTTAGCTCTGGTGATAGAGTGTCCCATTGGCTGCTCAGGATCTCTCCTTTGCCCACAAGGCTTGTGATGGTCAAGACCCCTCATGATATGTTTCAGGATGCTGGCTAAGTCTGGAGCTGCGGTCAGACTACAGGCTTGATGTGGTCTGGCCACACCTCTAATTTCTCTGGAGCTATTTGTTCTGGAGAGTTTTGAACAGACATGCCACTGTAATCCCACCTCACCCCATGGTTGACTGATCAGACAACTGCTGCTCAGGCACCACGGAGCAGGCGGGCAGCTCCTTTTTTAAAAAAAGTCTGCTTTGCACATGCACAGAGCCACTTATTCACCAGGGGCGAATATGCAGTTAGGTGCATATTGCTAACTGTGGGGAAAAATTGGTGGTCAGGGAGCAGAAAACTCAGACCTCCCAAATGGCTTGAGTGAACAATGGAGAGATCAGATGTTCAGAAATGTGTGGTGAAAATATTTTAATCAGTGAATACCAGACTTTCTCTGGTGTCAGGAAACTAGGGGGTGAGGATAGGGGGCTGATGACTGGAAAACTGGGGACAGATGTCACTGTCTGAACATGCATGTTAAATCTGGTAGGAAGAAGTGACAACGCTGGATCAAAAAGCTATAGAAAGAGAATGGGATCATGGCCATTTGGTTCTCTTCCATTTGTTGGCACCCAGTATTGCCAGCTGTAGAATTCTACACCCCAACTGTAGAATTCTGGCCCTGGTGACAGCAGTATATACTTACCTTCATAAATAGCCTCAGTCCCATCTCAGTGGTTGTGTGATAAACAGCTCCACTACAGCTTTTTATTTACCACCTCGACTTGTGCCTGCCTGGCTTCCAGTGAGTTAGTGTGAGCTAGCTCAGTTTTTTAGCCTCTGGCTCACACATTTTTGTCCTAGCTCAGGAAAAATGGCCCCAGAGAAAACAAATTTATGCAGTAGCTCACAAAGCTCAAGAAGTATAATTTTCGCTCACAAAACTCCACAGCTTAGGGGGAGTATTGCTGACATCTAGTCTGCCTTTGCTTGAAGAGCCCTGACCTGCTAAAAGAGCAACCTGAATAGACAAATAGATGTAACAGTGGTTTTAATCCCATAATAACTGACAAGCTAAAATTCTGTTTATGTCTTCTTTATGGGTTACTACATGCAAAAAAGATAAAAGCAGCAGCAACAAGAAAACCAGATCATTAAATCTGCCAAATGGTGCTGCCCTGTCTAGAATCGAGGCATTATGGTAATCTTATTCAGAAGAAACGTTAATGGGCAAAGAATTTCCTAATCAAATGACATTAAATCTATTGTCTTGAATTTAAAAAGTTGTAGACTGACAACCTATATCTAAATGTATTTAGTTGAAACCCAGCGAGGCATGGCCAGCTTGCTATAAACATGGTTAACGAATCAGGCTATGGTGTTTGTTTTTCCTTTCCCCAGATCCACTGTGGTAAGTATGGTTCACACTAACCAGGATTTGCTCTTAGGCTGCTTCCACATGCATTGGATAATGCACTCCAAATGCACTTTCAAGGCAATTTAGTAATAGTTTGCAACTGGATTTTCCTGCACTAGATATTTGGCAGTAGACCAGGCACTAGAGACACCGCCAAACTATCCAGCTGTAGAAGTTGGTCTGCTCATTTCCGTGCACAAGTTAGTCTCTCCTTGGCTTGTCAATGGAAGTATGATGTAGAAGTCCATCATCCTGTGTGTGGCTGATTTCTTTGTTCCATACCTCATCCCTCTACTGCCAGTATTGTCCAGTTCTCCTTCTGTCTGTGCCGTGCCAGCTCCAACAAGCTGTTCCACTCAGGCTGGCAATACTGGGTGCCAACAAATGGAAGAGAACCAAATAGCCATGATCCCATTCTTCTTCTGGCAGCTGAGTCTTTCCCTCCCATAAGGTAAAATTGTTAAGCTTTGGATCATAATTTTTAAAGCAAAAGTGTTATCAGTGGAGAGAGTGAGTGCCCAATAGAGGAAGCCAAATTACGACTGTCAAACTAAGGAGTATCAATGTGATTTTAAAAAAAGAATTTTATTCTTAGCACTACAATATAATTCCTCTGGGTTCAGTTATAGTAACATAACATCCTGTTTTCACACAAAGGATGGCAGATAGCCTAACTGTAACAAGTGGTTCCAACAGGACTAGGGCTGCCAGCACTGGCTGGCAACTGGTGGGAGACTCAATAGTTGAGTGGTGGCTCTTTCACAGTGATACCACAGTGACATCACTTCTGGCATAAATGCTAGAGTGTTGCTGGCAGGGCCTGGCATAGGCTTCCCAATCCCCAGGTTCCAATGGGGGGGTCCCTGGTTTTACAGGCTTCTCCCCACCCCCTGCCAGCTGGCTAGTGGGGGAAGACCCTCCGCCACAGCCACCATGTACCTATAGACCTCCAGCAGATTTAGAAACCTGCAAACAGATCTGGTTTTAAAAGTGTGTGTGTGTGCCTTTAAAGCTGAAGAGGAAGCAGGAAGTACTTCATGGGGAAGGGTCAGCAGCAGACATCATCAGACACAGCCCTGTTTGGAGTAATTGACTAACTGTGTGCATACTGTGATAGAGCATTGGTTCCAGATTATTTAAGTATTTTGATCAGAGGAAGTTGCTATCGAAACACGTAAATTTTACCTGGGAAATGTGTTATCAATTATACTTCTTATTTGTCTTTGAGTCTTCACTACACTGCAACATTGTTGTTCAGAGAGTTTGTCAACAATCATTTTGTTTTTTCTTGCTACTTCAGCAACTGCTACTTCAGCAACCTTTCCTGGGGTGGACTCTTCAAGTGACTTGTTTTTCTGTATGATTTGTGACTTTGTAATTTTGTAAATGTTTTGTATAAGAGGTATAAGTTTGTAAAAAATAGGCTTTGTGCCTTTAACGAGCTCACAGCTTTACTAGTTAGTCTGGCAGAGAATACAATTTTTGGCATTGAGCCTATGTAACTCTTTGAAGTTTCTTATCAGTCCTTAGAGACTTTTTTGAGAGGTTTATCATCTCTTTTGAACATGGTTTTTCTTAGGCTTTCAATCATACTGTGTTCTTCCCTATTGGTTTGCACAATCCCCAGGTGGGGGCAGGGGATCCCCTGGTTTAGAAGAAGAAGAAGAAGAAGATGATGATGATGATGATGATGATGATATTGGATTTATATCCCGCCCTCCCCTCCGAAGAGTCTCAGAGCGGCTCACAATCTCCTTTACCTTCCTCCCCCACAACAAACACCCTGTGAGGTGGGTGGGGCTGGAGAGGGCTCTCCCAGCAGCTGCCCTTTCAAGGACAACTTCTGCCAGAGCTATGGCTGACCCAAGGCCATTCCAGCAGGTACAAGTGGAGGAGTGGGGAATCAAACCCAGTTCTCCCAGATAAGAGTCCACACACTTAACCACTACACCAAACTGGCCCTCCACCCGCTTCAGGATCATCAGAAAGCAGGGGGAGTGGAAGGAAATGGCTACCGGGAATTCTGTTATTCCCTATGGAGATTTATTCCCATAGGAAATAATGAATAATTGATCCATGAGTATCTGGGGCTCTGGGGGAGCTGTTTTTTTTAGGTAAAGGCACCAAATTTGCAGCATAGCATCCAGTGCCTTGCCCCCAAATACCCCTAAGTTTCAAAAAAAATGGACTGGGGGTCCAATTCTATGAGCCCCAAAAGAAGGTGCCCCTATTCTTCATTATTTCCTATGGAAGGAGGGCATTTAAATGTCACTATTATGTGTAAAGAGACAGCTTATAGCACGTGCTGCAGAACTGAAAGTGGATCTAGAGGCTTAGATGATCTACATGACAGCAGGTGGCTGGCTGCCAGAAGGATTGCATCAGCCAGCAGAGTCAGCATGACACAGCAAGTTGCTGTCCACTGTATAAATGTACAGAGTAACTGTGGTGATTGTGGGTTAAAGGAGTTGGAGTGCAGCGGAGCATATTGTCAGTCAGGAGAGTGAGTGGTGTTGTAAATAAATGTATATAGTGGTTTTACAGCTACTGTGTACAGCCTTCATTCTTGCGTCGCTAAGAATCACCCTCTTGGTCTCTAAGCGCATCGACATTAAAAAGGTGTGTGATCCCTTTAAATGTGATGGCCAGAACTCGCTTGGAGTTCAATTATGCTTGTCACACTCTTGCTCCTGGCTCCGCCACAATGTCTCCTGGCTCCACCCCCAAAGTCCACAGATATTTCTTGAATTGGACTTGCCAACCCTAGCCTGGCAACAGGCAAGAAGACTTATTGATAGTGGGGACACTTGCCTATGATACAGTGTTGCTGGTGACATGCTGACATCATTCCTCATATGCCAGGAAGTGAGGTCAGCATGTCTCTAAGGGACAGTCTGGCATTTGGTAAAACTCTGGTTCTGGATGCATGGAGAGTAAGGTCAACATACTGGGATGCTGTCAACACCATCTGTTTCCTGCATTTCCTGTCTGCCAGCCAGTTGAGTGGTGAGCAGACAGGGGAATATTAGCCCTGGTCCCCACAGATGAAATGATGTCATTTCCAGTTAAGCTGATCAGTCCCTATTTCTCCATTCCATTTTCTCCCCTGCCATCCAGCTGAATGATGGTAGGAACAGCCAGTTGAGAACAGGAGGTGTCCTGCTGAAGCAGGAGACCTGATACCCTTAGCTGGGACCTGACTTTGGAGTGGACTGGCTCAGCAGTGGAGTCCCAAACATAGACTGCATCTAGAGATGGGCAAGTTCATCTTGCCTCATTTTCCTTGTTTTATTCTTCTATCTCTTTTAATAGTGTATTCTGGGGTCTGTAGTTCCCAGATCATAATATATTAACTACTGAACATTCTGGGGCATACAATTCCTAGGATTCACTCAGAGAAAAGAAAGGAGGAATACTTGGTACATTTTGAGAATTTAATTTCCACAATGCCTGATTGAACACTGTCATTAACTGGAAACTACAGTTTCCATGATGCAGTCACAGAAAGAAAATAGAAGAGTAAATGCAGAGGAAGGGATGAAACTGCAAGAGTTCTGTCTACTTTTAACTACCTTCTACTGCCTACACATTGTTTTGCACCAATAGAACAGATAAATTTGGAATTGAGTGGAACTTGGTGGGGGAGAGTCTTCTTCTCTAGCTCAGTTTTACCATTGAAGCAACAATGGAATTCAGCAGCTGGGAAGCTCATGTTATACTTCAAGCCAAAGGACTATAAAGTTTAGTATCTTTCAGATTAAAATTCGAGTCCAGTGGCACCTTTAAGACCAACAGAGTTTTATCCAACCAACAAAGCTTTATTCAACTTTGTTGGTCCTAAAAGTGCCACTGGGACTCAAATTTTGTTTTGTTGCTTCAGCCCAACATGGCTACCCACCTGAATATATCCTGTAGATTAGTTATTTTTCCTAACAAAGCAGGGGAGGAAGTAAGACCATTGAGTACAGAGTCTAAAATTACCTAACTGCATCACTGACTGTAAAGATTGCAGTGAAGAAAGGGGTCTGTCTGTTCCATGGCTTTTTTTTCTGGAGGAATGTGCTGGAATGGGGTTCTGGAACCTCTTTGTGGAAACAAAATTATTTAAAAAAGTTAAAAAGTTCATGAGGGGCACATGGGAGCATGACAGACTTTGATCCAACAAAGTATGTTAAAACACAGTTTCAAGGTCATCATTCAGCATTAGGCACCAAAAGGAAGACCTGAAAAAGAACAGAAGAAGTTGGTGACGTCTAAAGTTTGAAAACTGTTTTAAAGTAGAGGTAAGCAGGAGCACACAGGGATGCAGTTCTGGCTGGCTTGGCATCAGGGGTGTGGCCCAATATTCATATGAGTTCCTATTGGGCTTTTTCTACAAAAAAGCCCATTATGAAACAGTGGTGATGGCAGGGGGTGTGGCCTAATATGCAAATGAGTTCCTGCTAGGCTTTTTCTACAAAAGGAGGTAATTCTGTAGAGCATGAAAGTAACTGTTTCAAAGAATGCCTGTGTTTCTCCTTCATTTCCCTCTTGAGAGTTCCAGCACTTCTTTTTCCAGAGAAAAAGCCCTGGTCTGTTCTCTACTTTTTTCCTCTTAAAAAAAGAAGAGCATATTGTAGAGTGGAAAACTAAGATTTCCAAGTAATAATAAAAACCATAAATAAAATTTAACAAGTTAGTTCAGATGTGTTACAGTTACGAGTTTAGAAACAGACTCTGAATAAATTGATAATAAAGTAATCCTGCGGACAAGTAATTGCATTTCAATTTTGTTCATTCTTGAATTGTAGAGTTCCAGAAGAAATAATTAAAATAATTATAAATGAAATAGAAATTAAAATAAATTCCACTTAAATAAAGAAGTAAACTCTATCAACTAGCCCCATATGTGTTTGCGTGTATGAGAGAGAGAGTTAGCACTACCCAGCTAGCACTATAGATATAACTGTCATTATAGGAATAGCATCAAGTGCTTATTGCTATTTTGGTAGTTTGGCAATGAGACTTCCACTATAATCCAAAAACTGCAAACAACTATGTCATATGCAGCTGTGCAACCAAAATACTGTCATTAAGTGGTTTATATCAGCAATTTACCACACCCAGCTAAATTAGATTTACTCCTAAATAAACATGGTTAAGGTCAGACTCAACAAGTCTTTGACAGACAGACAGGCCTCATTTTGGGCAGGAGCTCAGGAGTAGAGCTCCGGAACCTCTAAATTTTATTGTGCTCTTTTTTCTTCCCGCTCCCTCCCCACACAAAAAACCCCTTGCTTCTGGGCTCCATTGTTCAAACGCCCTGTGAGAATTTTGCTGAACTCTAAGATTTGGCAAACTTTCTAATATTTTCCCCTACAAAAATGGGAAAATAACCAAAACACATAAAGCAGACAAAGGAAATCATCACCATGCCACTGTGGCCACCTGGGAGAAAGTAATTTTAAAAGTATGATGAGAGTAAGGTTTTATTATGACAATTATAATGCAAGAAGCATTTTAAGGTAGATGCTGAGCTGGTATGATTTAATACACCTTCTGGTGATGTCAGGAGTGTGTGGCATACACAAATGAGCTTTGCAAATCACTTGTGCTAATGAGCTCCAGCACCTCTTTTTCTATGAAATGGCCCCTGGTGACAAAGATGAGAGAAATCCTGTCCTCTCATAACTGAGACCAATTTTCTAATTTTTCACAGCTCATTGGCTGCTGTTGTAATGTGCAGTTCTTTCATACCAGTCTCCTCATATTCGCATTGCACTGGAGGAAAGGGGATACAGCACCTGAAATCTTAGATCTAGAATTAGTTCCACAACTAAGTTCTAGATATAGAGTTTCTGGTGGATAAACTGTACCCTACACAGCTGACCAGCCAAGGATGTGGGCTGCTATGTCTGTATTACTGGGTGGATGGGTACTTGGATATGGGTACCTGGATATGGGTGCAATGCCATGCTTCAAGTTCATATAGGTTTGCCAATCCCCAGGTCCCAGCAGGGGTTCTCCCGCTTTCCCAAGCTTCTTCCTGCTCCCAGTCAGCTGGCTAGTGGGGGAAGCCCCGCCCCCACAGCCACCATGTGCCCTTCCAACTCTGGAGGCTTCAGACTCCACTTGGAAAGGCTTCTTCTTGGGATGGTGTGTCTGTGTCTTTAAGGCTGAATGGGAATGGGGGGCAGGGAGCAGGCAGAACAACATGTCTGCTCCTAGTGGCTGTGAAAACAGCCCAGACCCTCCGTTGGTTGCACAATCTTTTCAGAGGTCGTTTGCATAGGAAATTTCAAAATAATTCCTGTCAGTTTGATTTAAAACCTACCAGGTAAAACCTTTGAAACTAGGCAGAGTTCTGCTCCCTCTCTGAATTATCAGTTGCTTCTCAAACTGCCACATGATGGTTATCAGTCTAAAACCAGATTGCCTGATTCAAGGCCTTTGGTGCTACCCCATTGATTTCATTAGCCTGCTACCAAGGGGGGGGGTGCACACATCTCCATGCTGGAGAGACATAGGCATTCACTTCCATGTGAGTAGTAAATGAATGTAGGTGAGATTAAAATCCTGCTGCTTTTCATATCTATGAGGTGATAGATGGAGGTTAGCAATACCAATGAAACAACAAAGAGAAGATACTAAGAAAAGATCCCTACAGATCAGAGACTGTCTTGCTGGCATGAAAGCTCCCTCCTAACAGCTTGTGCTGGCTGCACTGGATGGAGCAGACAGGCCTTGTGGGAGCAGTTCTTATTTCCCTCTATATCTCACGTAGATTGGTGTTGGATATTGGCTTTGTCAGAGGTGCCTGAATGACGCACCAGTGCCTCACAATAGACACAGCATGTGCAAATGAGAGGCAGTGGGGGCAAGGAGGGGGCCTATGAATATTCATAAGAGAGAGTTCCCTGATCAAAAGGCATAATTCTGTTTTCTTTTATAATATATCTGCTTAATACAGACTTAATGAACAAATGAATAATAAATTAGTCCAATTTTGTTTTCTTTCTTTTTGGGAAGTGGAGGCTCAAAGGGGGACTTTGCATGGATTTGATTGATAGGTAAGACTTGCCGGGAAATCTGTTATCCAATTGTTTATTAAATATGAAACAAATGATGGTGCAAATCATTTTAATCTTGATGTGGCAGCACATACTGTTGGCAGTAATAAGCCAAGGAATCCTGTATAGTGATCATCTGTGATTTTTTTTTTATTCTCCCTAGGATTGAAAGGAGTAAGGCCCTGATTGAGGAGTTGCTTCTTTAAAATGCAATTTTAAAGGCATATTAGTCAAAAATAGATAGATGATAGATAGGTAGACAGATAGATAGACAGACATACAGACAGATAGACAGACAGACAGATAGATAGTGTATTAACTAGCTCAAAGGATACCTAATACCGTAGAGTATTTGGTTGTTAATGGTTATGTTCAACAAGCAATGGAGAAGGATGGCTCCAAGGTTTCGTAGGCCTCAAATAGGGCTGGTTCTGGGTTGGGAAATGCCAAGAGATTTGGGGGGCAGAATAGGATTGCCAGGTCTGTGTTGGAAAATATCTGGAGACTTTAGGCATGGATACAGGTGAGGACAGGGTTGTGGGATGGGAGGCCTCAGCATGGTACAATGACATAGATTCTACTCTTCAAAGCAGCCATTTTCTCCAGAGGAGCTGATCTCTGCCAGCTGGAGATCAGTTGTAAAAGCAGATCTCCAGGCCCCACCTGGCAGCTAGCAACCCTGGGGTAGAGCCAGGGTAGGGGCATTAGCAGGATATAATGCCATATTGTCCACCCTCTAAAGCAGCCATTTTCTCCAGGGGAATAGATCTCTGTCATCTAGAGATCACTTGTAATTCTGGAAGATTTCCAGACCACACTGGAGGCTAGCAACCCTGGCCTCAAAAGAAGGCCAGCTGTTTTGGCAAGCTGGTTGGGACTTACTCCTCCTTGCTCCTCCTCTTGTGCTGACAGCAGTGGCTGCTCTTTTTCCTCCTCTTCAGTGCTGCCATGGCCTCCTCCCACTCATCTCCACTTGTCTCCTTTTCTAGGACCGTATCTGATGGCAGCAAGGAAAAGTCTACAGCTGCTCCTGTCATATGTTTGCTCAACCACTCACTTTCTTCCTTGGTGGGATGGATGGGGGAGGCAGTGACAGCAGCAGCAAAAGGAGAGAGGGCTAACAAGCAAGTGAATAAAAGGCAACAGTAGCAGCAGCTCCTCTTCACCACTGCTGGATTGGATGCAAAGAAGCAAGTGGAGAGGGATTTAGGAGAGAGCACAAGAGAGGGAGTTGGCAACAGCGATGGATAATAAGGAAAAATAAAAGGAAAAACAATTTCTGGTGTCATGTAGCAACAGGGTTACTCAAAGGGGAACTATGGGGACAAAATTCTGGTCACCCTGGGATCCTAAACCAGGGGTGTCACTCATTTGTTATGAGTGCCAGATCTCACATAAATGGGACTTTGTGGGGCCGGGCCACATGTGTCATAAAATGTAATGCCAGGTAGCAGAGAGATGAACTTTATAAAGGACAAACACAATTAAATATATTACTTTTAACTTAAAATACAAACATGCTTAAAACTTATTTTGTTTAAAATGGAAAGGGGGGAATAGTGGGATTTGGCAATGCAAATTTTAAAGTAAAACATCAACAAAAAGCACAAGGATCACAGCAGAAACTAAAAATATAAAATGCTCTGGGCGTAGGAAAACATGAAATAGCTGGGCATTGCAAGCTTCTCCCCGACCTCAGGTCTACTCAGACTGGCAATGGATCTCCAGTGTAATATCCCCCTTTGGCTGTGGGTTCCCAGATTAGAGTACTCACTAGGCACCAGTTCTCTGGTTCATTCAGCAGAGATAAGCTGGCTCAAAGCATCAACCCTTTATTTGCAAGGACATAATTCCAGGAAGCATCATCTTCAGCTGGCCATAGGAATGCTGAAAAATGAAACTGAACTCCACTCCATTGAACCACATTGTAGCACAGACAAATCCAAGAGTTGGAAATTAAACATAAAGCAACTGGAAGTAAGCCAGTTTACAAGCAACTATGTGGAACGTAAGAATCTAGAATCTCTAGAAAAAACATAAGAATCTCTAGAATGTAAGAATGCTAGGATCTCTAGAAAAAACAGGTTGCTTACCTGTAACTGAGGATCTTCAAATGGTCTTCTGTGCATTCACACCCATGGGATAGTGCGCCTGCACCGATCCTGATCAGTATTTAACAAGCTGAAGGATTTTCGTGCTCAGACTCCGGTGGTCATGCGCAGGAGCCCCACCACGCATGCTCACCAGAGTGGGTGTGGACATCCCTCCAGTTCCTTCTGACCGCTGTACGAACCTAAATAAAGCCAAAGGACTGACAGTAGTGGGGAAGGAGGGTAGGTGGTGTGAATGCACAGAAGACCACTTGAAGATCATCAGTTACAGGTAAGCAACCTGTTTATCTTCTTCGTGGTCTCTGCATCACACCCATGGGAGATTAGCAAGCTAGGCCTATGTCTGGAGGAGGGCACTGGAGGTCATTCAGACACAGCAGACAGCAGGATAACATTGCACACTCCGAAACACTGGTGCAGATACAGATTGAAGGCAGAGCAGGATACTGAAAAGCCTGAATCATAATTCTGCAAATCTCTGGTATTGGTACATCACAGAGGGAGAGAACAGACGTAGCTAAGGCCCTAGCAGAGTGGCCTCAAAGCGGTTAGGGAGTGGATTTGGCTAAACTGCAATGGAACTCACTAGCACCTGTTGAGACTTAAAGGATCTCTGTGAAGAGATGTTATGGTTCTACTTTGTAGAAGTTGATTAAAGAAACAAATTAGCATCACTTCTATAGATTTTGATCTTCTGAAGGAAGAAAACAAAGGGGGGAACCCTTGAGACATCTGAAGAACGGAACCTCTGTCCAATTGTTGACACAGGAAAAGAAGCTGGAAAGAGGTGGCAGAGTTAGAAGGGAACTAAGACCTTGTTTTCAGAGGAAAACACATCTGGAGAGAAGGGGAAGATACCAGCTTCATGAAGTGGAAGGGTGTCATGACATAGACCTGTGAGTCCAACTATCCATCTGATGGAAGTGATGGCCATCAATAACACTGTTGAATTTGACAAGAAATGAAAGGACCAGATCGGAGAAAGGCAGAGCCCACTGTGGAGTGGGTGGTTCATCCAGAGGGAAAATACAGAGGAGGCCTTTTAGGAACCACTTAGCATAAGGGTGTGAGAATAACAGGTATCCTTGACTGGGGGTACAAAGTACTGAGGCAGCTAGGAAGCAGATCTTAATGGAAGAGGAGCTGACGCCTATAATCTACTAATGATAGTGGGTTAGTGATGGTAGGAGGTTCCACCATGGAGGAGGTATTCACGAGGCATAGAAATCTGGGCTACTCAGAATGTACTTTTAAAAGTGGAGAGTTTTCTACTACTCAACCATATGGCGTGCCCCGTTTGAGGAGGGCACAATAGATCTTCCAAACTAGGTGTGAGAAAGAAGTACGTCGTGGTGCAATGTCTGACCTCCGTGCATCAGGAAGAGGTCTGAGACAAGAGAAAGGTGGAGAATTGTCTCAGGAGAGAGACAAAGCAGAAGAGGGAGTAATGACTGCAAGGCCTGCATGGTGTTGTCAGGGAGAAGAGGGGGCATTCCCTCAACAGTTTGTTGACTACCTTGGCGATTTGGGGGAGACATGTAGACATGTAGAGAGACTAGCCTAGTCCTGGTAATGGGAGGCTGTTCCTCAAGAGCATGGTCTATTCCTGTTCTGGGGCAGAATACTGACATTTACGATCTTGAATGGTGGTGATGGCATCAATTGGAGGGGACCTATAGGCATAATGCAAGGTGGATAGATGTTTAGTTGGTCTCTCACCCATGAGGGGATGCTGCCCCGTGGCTCAAAGGATCTGTCTGCACGTTCAGGTCCCCAAGTCAGTGGCTGACCAGCAGGAAAAATAGAGGTCCATGACCTTTGCCCATAATACCATTACTAGGGCATAAAGTGTTCTGGCAACAGTCCACCTTTGATGGTGATGTAGATGAGGGCTGTGGCAGTTATGTAAGGATGGAAACAGCCCTTGCTGCTAGTAGTGGTCTGAGTTAGAAGGGAGCATGCTCTACAGTCAGCAGTTTTAGGAAAATAATATGGTGGGTGGCATGGTTGGGAGGTCATGGATTCCTAACACAATACTGTTCATGCACATTCCAGGCCCTAAAGACGATACTTGCAATGATCACAATGGTTAGAGTAAGCCTAGAAAGTCCCATTGTCCACCAGTTCCATGGCCAAACCACTGGGTGATAGGGAGAGGCGAAGCCACAAGGACTCTCTAAAGGATCAAGAGTCTGAGGCATCAGACATGCAGGAAGCTCATGGGGAGATTGGTAAACACCAAAACCGAGATGGTCAGGCCATAAGGCCTAAAGGCTTTGAATGCAGAAAGCTGTGCCTTCTCTCTGTGTTTGGAAGATATGTGCAAAAGGGACAGCGTCCGGTGATCTGTGTAATGGAAGGAGGAACCTTGAAAGTTGGGTTCCATGGTCTCTCCTATAGACTGGACCCTGGTAAATGGAGGTCAGGCGGGATTTTTCCTCTTTTAATTTTTTTGTTTGGTTGTTTTTAAAGTAGATTCACTCTGCATCACAAACTGGAGTAGGTCAAGACTGGATTGAATTTGTAAGTGAGGGTCTGTTTGGATTTTGCAAATAGCTGGACAGCTGACTGCAGGAATATAGTATACCTAGGCAGGGCCAGTGCATGGGAGTAGGCCAAGTAGATGGCCGCCTCAGGTGCCACGGCCTATGGGGTGCCATGAGGTGCCCCTTCCCTGTGCCCACCACTGTCCCCTGCCCACTGACATGCCATTCCACCCCCTCCCCACCGCCGCCCCCTCCCCGCCACCGTTCGCCTCCCTGCAGCCATCTGCCGCCGTCCCCTCCCCATCACCGCTCGCCTCCTCGTGGCCTCCAATCTCCCTGTGGCCGCCCGCCGCTTGCTTCCTCCACAACTCTCAGGGCTGGTGGGGGGAGGGAATGGGAGAGGGTTCTCTTTCTCAGGCCCCACCAGAGCTGCCGAAGGTGCTGCTGCCAGCCACCCTGCCCTCTCTCCTGGCTCAATGGGAGGCTTCCTGTGGCCAGTAGCCCCGATCCTGGCGCGGCAGCAGGGGTGCAGGCGCTTGTGCCAAGTGAGGCGAATGCTGCAACAGTGACTCCTTGGCTTTAGGGATGGAGGAGTGCGTCTTCCCCAGCCTTTCTGCTAGGTCGGCTGGCCGGCTGTGGGGTGAGTGGTTCCTGTTTTGCAGAAGGTTCCCCACCGGCCCTGCTTCGCTGCTTTGCTGCCTCTCCCCCCCCCAGGCAATTGGCTTGGGAGGCTGCGGGGGATGCACCCGCCTTCCCTATTTGGGGGGGAGGGCAGAGGGAGGAGAGATCATCCATGCCCCCTGCCCCGTATGACTTTATTGCTCTGGCTAGGTCGGGTCTGGATCTCGACACTTCCCTCGGACTCTGCCCAGGGCTTTGGCTCCAGTTGGCCCAGCCAGCCACTGTGGGCTTTCTTCCTCCTGGGGTCTGTGCAAATTCTGCGGGTGGGGGAAGGGTGGTGTGTCCCCTCCCCACCGCTGCTCACCTCCCCGTGGCCTCCCGCCTCCCTACGGCCACCACTTATTTCCTCCCCGTCCGCCGCCATACCCTGCCTGCCTGTCCCCCCACCAGCTGCCAGCTCAGCAAAGTCTGGCTGGGTGCACGTGACATCATAATGATGTCATCAAGGGTGTGTGCGCATAGACTTGGGGTGGTGGTGGAGGTGAGCCATTCGGCCTAGGGGAACAGGCACCCCTAGCACTGGGCCTGTACCCAGGAAGTGAGGTAGGCTGCAAAGATCCTCAGGGTTCTGGTGAAGATGTAAGGAGCCTTGGAGATATGACATGGAAGGATCTTAAATTAGTAGTGATCTGACCCAGTTGCAGATCTATATATTCCTAGTGGTAGGGTGTATATCGAAGTGGAAATGTGAGTCCAGAGTAGCCATCCCATCCTCTTGCTGAATCAGCAGGAGGGTATTGTGTAGGACAGACATGCTGGATATGTGAGGTCTGTGAGGGGGCAGAGGTCCCCTCATTTTCTTTCTTTCTTTCTTTCTTTCTTTCTTTCTTTCTTTCTTTCTTTCTTTCTTTCTTTCTTTCTTTCTTTCTTTCTTTCTTTCTTTCTTTCTTTCTTTCTCTCTTTCTTTCTTTCTTTCTCTCTTTCTTTCTCTCTTTCTTTCTCTCTTTCTCTCTTTCTTTCTCTCTCTCTCTCTCTCTTTCTCTGTCTGTCTGTCTGTAAAATACTGGAAGAAAAATGAGAACCCTAGAAGGGCGGAAGAATGGGTTTCATGGCCCTGTTAGTTAGGAAGAACTGAACATCCCCAGGGGGACGACTGAGGATGGTAGTGGTACAAACTTACAGTCAGTAGGCAGCTGATTTTTTAAAATTATTTTTTAAGATTTCTTTTGTTTTGCAAGGTTATAAGGGTAGAAGAGAAAAGGATATTTGAAAAAGGGGGAAGGTTTAGCAAAAAGTACTGGCCGGAGAGAGGAGATCACTGATCAGTGCAGTGGTCAGAAGAGAACTGGAGGAATGTCCGCACCCACTCTGGTGAGCGTGGTGGGGCTCCTGCACATGCCCACCGGAGTCTGAGCACAAAAATTCTTTGGCTTGTTAAGTACCAATAGGTGTCGGCGCAAGCGCACTATCCCATGGGTGTGGTGCACAGAGACCACGAAAATGATCTACAAAGATCCAACATAATCTGTTCTACCTCCAACATAATCTGCTCTATCTAAACAAAAATATTGGAGAAAATCTCCCAAAGCTCTTAAACATTTCATGGAAAGTTAACAAAAAAAGACTTGATTCAATCTCGAAGCATCCTTTCTCTAACATAGTATGACAGATTAGACCTCATCAAGTCAATGTTGTTCCCAAAATTTCTCTACTTATTTCAGGCCTTACCCATACTGCTTTAAAGAAAAACACTGAAGTTGTGGCAAAAAACCCTCTGTGTGTTTTTATGGGCTGGCAAGAGACCTCAAGTCAGCTTCTCTGTTCATCATGCATATCATCTGGGATGGAACTACTGGATCTAACTCTTTATTACCATTCTGCATGTCTTGCCAATCTAATACATATGCTTACCCCCGACCTACCCATGGACTGGAGATGGATTGAACAAGTTGATACAGAATTTCAGTCCCTTTGTGATATCATTTGGAACTCCACTGCATCTCAGACCATACACTGACAGTACACCAACTCTTTCCTTCATGTCACATTATCAATATCCTGGCACGTTTAAATGTCTTCCCATCAACAGTTCTCTTTGGTAGGTTTAGACAGTTACCTCTCCAAAATAGATTGTGTCCATGTGAATTAGGAGTCCTTGATTCTATATCCCATATTCTTTTAGAATGTTCTCTCCTGGCCTCACAACGTAGACAATTTTTAGCTGAATACCTCCAACACAATGTATTTACTAAAAGGAAAACTCTAACCTACTTTTTAGAAGATGTTAATTCTCACATTACTACATGTGTTGTGAATTTCTGAGTAGAAACCTATACAATTAAATCTAGGCATACTACTGTATTTTAATTGCTGGATGTCTACTCTTGATTTGTATCATTGGCTGCTATTTTAATTGATTGTTTTATGTATTGTTCTTACTATACTCCAGGCCTTTGTATCTACTTTTGATTGTGAATCATTATTGCTTTTATGCCAATAACAGTCTGAATGAATGAGTCTCTTAAATTGGGCTGGGGACTCAACTCTTGGCATTGATGGTGTGTGCAACATCCTTCCTTCGTCAACCTTGGTTTGCTCCAGGAAATGACCCCACCTACGTTCAATTCTGGTGAAGCAAAAAATTGACTGCCATGATTGACCTGACCTGCAACCATGTTCCGCTGGATAAAGCTTCACTAGAAGCCAAAATAGGAACTAAACTGAACTGGCTCCATTACTTGCAACTACAAGATATGTTTTCCAAAGTTTTGGGGACAGAAACTTCAGTATGGTGTCTTACTAACTTCAAGAAATTACTTTACACACCCATAAATGCCCATAAAGGCCTCATTGGTAAACTTTACAAGATCTTAATCCAACTAAACAACGCAACCCCCCCACACACACTATTACGCCAAAGGGAATACACTTTGTGAAACAAATCTTATGGGAGTGGGGTTCTATATGGACCATGGTATATAAGGCATTGAAAGCCCTGAATGCCAGTTAGACCTCATACAAGGTAATCACACACTGGTATCTTACCCCAGTCAAGCTATAGCAATTTGTAAACTTGCCTGGTGGTCTTTGTTGGAAAGGCTGTGGCTCAAAGGGCACACATTTCCACTACTGGTGGTCCTGTCCACCAGTCCACCATTTTTGGAATCAAATTGTCTCTGAAATTAAAAAAAATGATAGGATACACAGTTCCCATTAAACCCGAAGTCATCCTCCTTAACTGTTGGGAACAAGTGCATATTCCATCATCTAGTTGTTACTTGATACTTACCATGTTAGCCACAGTGTAGCTAGCCTTGGCTGGTAAGTGGAAAATTTCATCTTTTGCAAACTGGAGATCCAAGCTTTGGAATTCCTATATCATGGGAAAAAAATGCATCTTAAAAGTAGACATTAAAAAATAGCTAATCTATCTTGGTATTCCTAACAATTTTTTGCCCCGGGCTCATCTAAAGCAAGGGGCGTAGCTGTCTTGTTGGCAGGAACACTTAGCTTTCAGTTAAATGACAAATTATTGGATAAGCAGGGTAGATACCTTTTTCTCAAAGGAACTTTGGAGGGTCAGCCTCTCACTCTTGCTACTTTATATGCACCAAACACCTCCCAGGAAGAATTTTTAGAGACGCTAGCAGAACTTGACTCCTTCACAGAGGGTCATATAATCCTTGGAGGAGATTTTAATCTGGTGATAGATACAAAGTTAGATAGATCTGGTACCTCTAGAAATAATAAATCTCAAACAAAAAACCAGGTTAGCAGATTTGTTGAAACAATACAGGTTGTGTGATCTGTGGAGGTTAATGCACGGAACGGAACATGACTATACCTTTTATTCCCATAGATGCTCTTCTTATTCTAGAATATTTGCTGTGTTCACAATCTATTTTGCATAATATTAAGCAGATGGATATTGGTCCATTGATAAGGACAGATCATGCATTTGTGCAGGGGTCCTTCACAAAATTTCAGATATGTTAATACCAGAGAAACTGGAAATTTAACAATTCTATTTTGTTAGAAGAACATAAACTGCTGCCAGAAACAGAGATTACCCAATTTTTTGAGGTTAATGATATAGAAGAACCAAATATGTTGATAATATGGGAGGCTTTCAAAGCTGTCTTGAGGGGAAAGTGTATTGCAACAAATTCACATTAAAAAAAGTTAGAGATGGGAAAATTAAGCTGTCAGAGGAAAATATTAAGAAACTAGAACTTCAACATAAGATGACATGTAGTAAAAAAAATCTATAGAGCCTTGCTGGCAGAGAGAAAGGCACTTGAAACTATAGAAAAAAGGGAAATCCAAAAGAATATGCTTTTAAGGCAAAAACTGTGGCAAAAAACCCCAAAGACACTTAAACTTTTGACTTGGGGGGTTAAAAGAAAACAGGAGACAAGACAGATTCTAGCAGCCAAAGAACATAGGGGACATCTATATACAACAATGAAGAAAATAAGTGAGTGTTTCCATGACTATTATTCTAAATTATATACATCTACTAAACCAAGGGTGGAGGATATCAAAAATTTCTTGAAAACTAATAAGCGTTTTAAAATGATACCTGCTGAACATATAGAGCTCTTAGAGGCTACAATAACTGCCAAAGAAATCCAGACAGTTATTTCAAATTTGAAAAACAATATGGCCTCAGGTCAAGATGGTTTAACATCAGAATTTTTTAAGGCCTTTGCTAAACCTATTTTGCCATTTTTTACACGTTTATGTAATAATATTATGGAAGGTGGGAAAATGCCAAAATCTTGGAATGAAGCTATTATCATTACCATATTGAAGGAAGATAAAGATAAAAATCTACCTGCTTCATATTGTCCTATATCACTATTTAATTGCAACTATAAAATATTTTCAAAAGTTCTAGCTATTAGACCGCAAAAGATTATTCCACAGTATATTGACCCTAATCAAACAGGGTTTTTTCCTAATGGGTTAATAATGGATAATATTTGGCGATTATTAAATATAATTAGTTTTTCCCAGCAACACAACAAAGAAGCCACCTTAATTTCGATTGACCTGGAAAAGGCTTTTGATACTGTGGAATTCCCTTATTTATACACTTTATTGGAACTGATGCAATTTGGCCCTAAATTTAGGAAAGCTATTAGTGCTCTATATGACTCACCAAAAGCAAAATTACAGATTAACAATCAATTTAGTGACCCTATTGAGTTAACAAAAGGTATTGTCAAGTCCCTCATCTATTTATTCTTCATACCAGGCAGTGCAGACTGGGAACCCCCAAAGTGCAGGCGGTGCTAGACTGGGAACCCCCAAAGATTAGTAAACAATTACAATCTTTTATCAGGTTTGCAAATTTCTACAGAAATTTCATATAGGGGTTCTCCCACACAATCTTGCCCCTCACGGACTTACTTAAGACCAGAGGGAAGGGTTCGGAAGCTAAAAAACCCGGTGCGAGATTGCTATGGACCGACCAATGTCAGTAAGCATTTGAACAACTAAAGAGACTATTCACCAGCGAACCGATGGTGTCCACCCCAATAAACTAAAACCTTTTGTGATCCAATGTGATGCAAGCGATGTAACTGTGGGGGGGGGATTCTGATGCAACTTATGAGGTAGGGGGGCCCCCGTCCCTGTGCCTATATATCAAAGAAGTTCTCCCTGAAGCAGAGGAATTGGTCTGTCTGAGATAAGGAAGCCTACGCTGTTAAATCTGCCCTAGAAACCTGGCGCTCCTGTTCAAAATATGGACAGACTGTAAGAACCTCAAAGTCCTAACAGGGCAATGGAAGTTGACGGGCAAGCAGATTCAGTGGGCGGGGTTCTTCTCCAAATTTGACTTCACCCTAAAACACATCCTGGGCTCCCGCAATTTTCTGGCTGAAGCACTCTCACACCTCCCCCAACACAAAAGTCAATGGGAGGAGGTCACAGACTCTCTAATTTCACCTTCCCACTTGGGAGGGGCAATTGTCACCCGATCCCAAAAACTCCACCCTCCAACAACAGTACTCTGGGGGGAGAAGCTGAAAAAGGCGATGAAAAAGGAAGTGGAGGTATGCCCTAGGGAGGTTTTGCGGGGGAAAGATGGCTACTGGTACAAAGATGATAAACTCTACATCCCCAAACGTTTACGCAAAGATGTGCTGCAACAGTGCCACGATAACAAAACAGCGGGACATTTTGGCTACCTAGACATTGCACTTAGTCAATAGACAATTCTGGTGGCTGCATATGAAGACATTTCGGAATATGCAGCCTCATGCCTGGTTTGCATAATGGCCAAGAGAAAGGGGGGGAACCACCAGGGCTCCTGCAACCGCTGGAAACCGCAGGTGAAAATCAGTGATTTTCATGGATTTTATTGTAGAACTGCCTCCCTCCCAGGGGAGGACGGTAATACCAGTGGTGTTAGACATGTTCTCCAAACAAGCTCACTCTATACCCTGTACTATGATTCCCACTGCTAAGAAATTAGCGCAACTGGTTTTCCAGCCTGTGTTAAATTACACGGCTTCCCCAATAAGAAATTAGTGACCACAGTATACAATTCATTGCCAACTTCTGGTGGGAATTTTGCAAGCGAATGCAGATAGAGCAGGGGGGATCAGCTCTGCTTACAACCTACAGACGGACGGACATAATAGACCAATGCCCTTCTGGAGCAGTATTTACAATGTTTTATAAATCATCAACAGTCAAATTGGGTGGAGTTACTACTATTTGCAAAGTATGGCTATAACAATAGTGTGCATAGCTCCACTAAGGCGTCCCCCATGGTAGTAGTGAACGGCTATGAAAGGAAGCCATTTCCCCTCCTCCCGGGGTGGGGGGGAACAACTGATCCACCTTCCAATTTCAAGCAGTGGTGGACCAGACTCAGCGAGTCTTGGAAAACCATTCAAAGTATTCTGGAAGCAGCTAGGGAGATTTACAAAAAACGTTATGACAAGCATCATTCACCAACTTGGGATTTTAAGGTTGGGGACACTGTCTTCCTGTCAACTAAGAACTTGCCATTAAGCCAGCCCTCTAGAACAGGGGTGGCCAACGGTAGCTCTCCAGATGTTTTTTGCTTACAACTCCCATCAGCCCCAGTCATTGGCCATGCTGGCTGGGGCTGATGGGAGTTGTAGGCAAAAAACATCTGGAGAGCTACCGTTGGCTACCCCTGCTTTAGGAAACTGGCTTATAAATTTTTGGGACCTTTCTATATTAAACAGGTAATAAATGAAGTAAATGTGGAATTAGATTTGCCTAAGATATTTGGTAAGGTACATCTTGTGTTTCATTCTAGTTTACTCCACAAAGACCCAGGTGGATCAAGGTGACACCCTCGAGATGAAGCTCCAGCCCCAATCCCAGTGGGGAACCAAAACCATCACAAAGTGAAAGAAATTCTGGACGCCAAGATAAAAAGAGGGACACTCTATTACTTAATTAGATGGATGCATTTTCCATCATCACATGACAAGTGGGTGGTCTCAAATGGCATAAGGGCCCCATTGTTAATCAAGCAATTTTATAAAAAATACCCCACAGAGCCCCGAGGTACTCGACAAGGCTGTCCAATCTCGTCCTTTATTTTTGCATTAATGATAGAGCCTTTGGCAATATTAATTAGGGAACATCAAGATATTTTGGCATTAAAATAGGGGGGATAGATAATCGGATTATATGCTGTTGACTTAATTTTATATCTGACATATTTAAAGACCTCAATTCCAACATTAATTAAAATATTCCAAAAAAATTATACTTTATCAGGTTTAAAAATTAATCTTAATAAATCTTTCATCATACCTATTAAAGTGGACAAAAAAGTCCAGGAACAACTGCTTATTGAAAATCCATTTCAGTGGAGTGAAGCACAGTGGAGATACTTGGGTATAGAGATTCCGGCGAGGTTAGAGATGAAGAAGCTGATTCATTGTAACTTTGATACAGTATATATAGATTCTAAATAGTATATGAAATTTTTACATAAAAAGGGTTTTTCACAGGCAGATTGATGATAACAAAAAGTTATATTATGCCCAAATATTTATGTTCAGAGCTCTCCCCATCACAATTCCGCTTAAATATATAGGTAAATGGCAAGCTTCACTTCTAAAATATTTCTGGTCTTATAAGCCCCCAAGAGTCAATTCAAAAATTCTTTCTCACCCCAGTATACAAGGTGGGTCTTAATTTTCCTATCTTACAAGTTTATTATGAGGCATCACTTTTGACTCCCCTTATATATATTATATTATCTAACCCTGAAGAATATACGTTGGCAACATATTGAAGAACATTATGGAAATCAGGGCACTATTCCTGAAATATTCTGGAATTTAGCAAAGAATAGAAGCTCCAAAATACAACAGAATGAATGTTTAAAAGCCTCATTAAGAATTTGGGATAAATATAGGTTTGAATTGTTACCACTGACCACTAAGTTTGCTTGTTATCTCAGTCAACCTTGGTCAACCCCCAGGACAAGGGGTTTCTCCTTTCAGAAAATGGTACCATAAAGGATATACAAGACTGGCAGATTTTGTTTCAAATGGTTAAGTTATTGCGAAGGATGAATTAGAGATGAAAATAGAACAAAAAATTTCCTGGTTGAATTATTATCTGATTAGACATTTGTTAGAGACCCTATGAATAATCAGGTCTTGGCAGATGCCACTGACTCCATTTCAAATACTCTTTAAAAACATCGGGATAAACAACACAAAGGACTTTTATCTAAACTGTATAAACTATTGGTTGACCTGCAGAAGAAGACCCCAGCAAGGGCTATGAAAGCTTGGATGAAGGATTGTGAAGGTAGATTATCTGCAGAGGACTGGGAAGATACTTGGAAAGCACCAAGTTTCATCTCCAAAAATACCTACAATTAAATGTAATGCTTTTAAAACATTACACAGATGATATTTTATCCCTGTGAGACTTTCTCGATTTTATAAAGGGGTTAAAAATAAATGTTGGAAGGGCTGTGGACAAGTATACACTGTTTCTGAAGTTGCCCAGTAATTAAAATTTTTTTGAATGAGGTACTTTCACAAATAGAAATAATAGTTGGAATATAAATCAGTAGAAACCCAGAGACCATCCTTCTTGAAGTAAGTCAAATGAAGAAGTTAGAAAAAACAAAACAAGTCATGGTGTCAACATTATTAGCAATTGCTAAGATAGAAGTTGCATGTAAATGGAGACAGGAAAAAGGGTCCAGGTTGGAGGAATGGTATAACGCTATTTGGAATCATTTCGTGTTGGGTAAATTAGATCTCCAGGGTTATAAAATTTAGTTACTTATCAGAAAAAATTTCAATCAGTCTGGTTTCCAATAGTTCAGTTTCTTCAAGAGAGAGAAATTCTGTCATCTAATCTTTTGTTTCAGTAGCTTATATTTTTTAAAAAGGATAAATTACTTTTAAATGATAATAGATTAATGTACAGTGAACAGGAGAATAATGGAGTATCGAATTATAGAGGAGAAAATTTTGCTTAGGGTTTTAGATTGGTTGCAATATTGATGCATATTTTATATTATTCTTTGTGTTACTAATAGTATCCTTTGTATTGCTAATGTTCCAAATAAAAAAAAGAAACCAAAAGAAAAAAGAAACAAATAGAAGCCCAAATAACACAATGAGACACAACTCCTACTGTTTCCTATTCTGCTACAAACTGGAGAGCCAGTTTGGTGTAGTGGTTAAGTGTGCGGTCTCTTATCTGGGAGAACGGGGTTTGATTCCCCACTCCTCCACTTGCACCTGCTGGAATGGCCTTGGGTCAGCCATAGCTCTGGCAGAGGTTGTCCTTGAAAGGGCAGCTGCTGTGAGAGCCCTCTCCAGCCCCATCCACCTCACAGGGTGTCTGTTGGGGGAGGAAGGTAAAGGAGATTGTGAGCCGCTCTGAGACTCTTCGGAGTGGAGGGCGGGATATAAATCCAATATCTAATCTAAAATGGCTTCCATATATTACTTATCTGACAGAACACAACTTACTTCCAAGCAATTTGATCATGCTGGAGTTTTATATATTCTAATTTTGTGTTTCTTATCCATATTTTTCTATTTCTTTCTCTATCTAACCTCTCTCTTTTTTAATTTTTATAATATTTTACTTTTGCCAAATGCTTTTTGCTTTTTCCCCATTTGACCAAATGTTTCATTTTATGTTTATGTGCTTTTTAAAGAGTCAGTGATTTTTTAAAAGAAAAGAAACCAAAGTTGCAAGGAAAATGTGGAATGGATGAATTAATGGAATGAAAATGCTATTAAAAGGTGACACCTGGGGGTTTTTTTTGGGGGGGGGAGAAGCCCTATCCAGCAGCAGTTTCGGGGGGGGGCTGTGATGTGAACCTTGGCAAGTGACCCCAACACTGGACATGGCAAATAAAAGATCTCAATGTAGTGTAATTACTTGGGAGAGCCAGTGAGATACAGAACCTAATGTATTAGACCAAGAGTAGAGAGGCTATCCTTGCTCAGCCTTGGATGTGTGGTAGGTGACCTTGGGTCACTCACTCTCTCATCCTAAGCTGCCTCACAGGGTTTATCTGCGGTAATATGGAGGTAAGGAGACTCAAGTATGTTACAGTGAGCTCTCTCTGGAGTAAGGGTGGAATGTAAATGTGATAAATCACTTCTGTGTGGAGACATAATATTTAATGTTCTCCATTCTATTTAAATTTTAGGCAGTCATTAATGAGCCATTAAGATAAAATAAATGCCTGGGCATTACAAAACTAGCTAGACAAGTAAAAAACAAGCCATGAAGCTGTCCTACAATGGTCTCTGTTTCAGTCTTCTTTAACATTCCATAAAGTTCCATACACAGCAACTGTTTCCTTATTGAATTACTCAAGAGAAAGGGCCATGGTACCAGATGTGAGGAAATTTAAATACAGATAGATTGCCCAACATGAGATGCCCTGTATGAACCATGGTAGATTTTATGTTACAGTGAGCTCTAGATTTGGGGTGTGGAATTAGCAGAGCAGGGAGTTTGTCTTTGTGTGCATTTCCTCTCCTCAATTAATTTATGTATTAATATCAAATACAAATGAGATACATAATTTGATATCCTCAGAAAGAAACCAGACACATCCACCCCCAATTCAGGTACCAAATGAATCTCTGCAGCTGATATGAAGTCTGTTGGAGCACCCATGCATCCAGAATGCTTAAATATGCAATACAAAATTTTGAGTCCGGTGGCACCTTTAAGAACAACAAATATGTAATAGTTACTCTTCAACCATATCTTCCTCTTCCACAGATTGTGATTCTGGCATCCTGACACAGAAAGCAACAGATCTTTTACTTTATGTGCTTTTTCTTAAATTGAGTTTGACTCATTTGTATCCAAAGGGACCACCTTTACTTGTGCCTGTACTATGTCTTGGAGCATAATATTTAAAACCTCCTTTTAATGTGAATGAGACTCACTATGTGCATGGTTTGCATAACTGCCACAGGGGATATACAACTCTAGTATTCAAACACTCTATATGCTGGAGCTCTACATGTGGAAGCAGTTTTTAAATATCACATTCCCTACATATAACATTGGTGTGAGCAACGGTATTTGCATAGTTCTGTATATGGGGTGAGTTGTGCCTGAGTAGAAGTCATACGTAAGTAGCAGCGGTGTTGGGTCTCCAGAATATGATCCAGCCTAGGGCTTCTGTGTTCTTTAACCCAGCATAGTTTTCTGCTCTGAATTACTGCCTAAAGACTTGGCAAAGGTGAATGAAAGCTGTTCACATTCATTCACTGAGCTCCTCTGTAAAATGGCTGGTGGGCTCAGTCATGTTCCAAGACAGCAGATGTCCATCCAAAGGCAACACTGTTCACAACCAGCAACCGTGGCAACAGGATCAGCTGACTTGAATGAAAATGCAGCTTGACCTGGTCTCTAGCCCTGAAGTGCTCTCTCTATGGAATTTCTATTCATCTACTCTGTGGGGGTGGGAGGGAGAAGGTGTGTGATGCAGCCTGCCTGCCTTCCTGTCTGTAGAGCCCTCTATGGTGAATTGGAAGAAATTAGGGAAGTGCATCTTGGTAGTCTTATTATTCTTCAATATTAAAGTAAGAGTCCATCACAAATAAAACAGCCCTTTAAATTTGTATGGCTTCTAAGATGCACTGATATCTTTGGCCTACAGTATGCAAGAGGGAGGGAATTACTAAAAAAGCTTTTTTATTTTTTGTGTGTGCAATCCAAGGTTTTATTGTTTTGGTTTTTTTTTTTAAATGTAGGCATCTTCTACATATCTTATGGGCTAAGATTTTGCAAGGTTTTGTGACAGTAGCTCAAGCTGAACAAAGTACACAAATAATTTAAAATAACTTTAAGCCCACATTGAATCCTCTCCTTGGATTTCCAGAATCAAAGTTGCTTTCCGTTTTGAGTTTTCCTTTCTCGGTCCCTGATCAGCTTTTTGTCCTCTTGCCCCAGACCCTTAGCTCACCAGTCTCTTCTCCTCGGCACAGGCAGTGTATGATGTTCCTTTCTCCCTTTATTTCTTCCTCAAGCTCCCCATTTGACTCTAATTAGGCAACAACCAATGGTAGCATTGCTAAGATTGCCTTAGTGTATTGAAACACTGATTTATGCTCTTGGTTTCCTTTGTATTTCATTTTTCTAGCATTTCATCTTGTTAAAGGAATAAAGATCTTATTTTAGATTCTCTAATATTTTTCTAAGGGTATTGTTTCAGAAAGGGTTCCATTTAGACTAACAAAACTAAATAATTACCCTAGAACATGTGTATGGTTCTAACACATGTGGAAAATGCTTTACACATGGCAAGCCTGAAACAGGAACCAGTTTGGGTTACTCCCAGCAAACTTACCTTGTGGCATTCAGGCTGTTACTTTTGTGAAATCTGTTTGGCTTGTATTTTAACCATGTGAACTTAAGTTGTTCAGGATGTAACAAAACGTTTATCACACTGAAGCTCCACTGAAATCCACAGTGATGCTACTTGAGGGCAGAACTGGTGCAACAATCCATGCTTTTATCTTTTCCACCTTTTGCTTGCTCACACAAAGGCAAGAGCCTTTGAGCTCATACAGCACCCTGGTGGGCTATATTAGCCATACCAACAGTGCTGTGTATTTCCATTCCTTCCTGACCTCCCAAAGCTTCCAGCTGTGGAGACTGAGGATCTAAACACACCTCCCCTCAGTGTTGGTGCACAATTTACTGAACCAACAAGCTAGTTCCAATTCCATGCCTCATTAAAAACTTTTGGTTCATTTAATGTCTCACCTGCTGAGGTGAAGTGACATGCAAAGGTGTCGGGGCTCATACTGATGAAGAGAGGCCTTTCTTAGCCTGTGGAGCTGATATATTTTCACCTCATTGAGCATTAGGAATTTACACCCAAGTTCAGTATGATATAAGGCAAGAGGTCTCTGACAACTTAGTTGTGGGGGAGGGGTATCTGGTCAAAATTCCACTGTGTCTTGACCTATGCAAAGATAATGTTATTAATTATAAACCCAAGTACTTGGAGATTATAGCAAGTAAAGTTGATTTGCAAACTGGTCATTAAAGCCGTATCACAGCCAGTGCAGGCCTCATATAACTAAGAAAAATTGTGGTCAGTAAACTGGAGTCAATATAATTACCTGACCAAAGCAAGGGACATTGGGCAGATATTAAAACATTTTTAGGTGCACATCTAAATGCAATGAATGAGCCAAGCGCATAAATCATACATGGAAACACAGGATGGAACCAGGATTGACAAGCTTGGTTGCAAACCTCACTTTGTGGCTTTTCATTCTGTGGAAGGGCCTAACAAGAAACATCTTTTGTTCATGTGCCCCATGTTCATTTACCGTGGATGATGACAAGAAAGAATCACCATCTCCCAGAAGAGCAAATGTTCTGGAATGGGAAAGAAAGATCAGTATGAGAATGATAGGCCAAATCACTTTGCTATGTAGCATGATGACTCATACACTAATACAATGCAATGTTTGGTGTATTGGTTAAGAAAGGCAGACTCTAACCTGAAGAACCAGGTTTGATTCCCCACTCCTCCACATAAAGCCATCTGGGTGGTCTTGGGCCATTCACAAGTTCTCTCACAGCTCTCTCAGTCCCTCGCAGGGTGTTTGTTGAGAGGACAGGTTGGGAAAGTCATTGTAAGCCATTCCAAGGCTCCTTTGGGTAGTGAAGGGTGGGGTAAAAAACCAACTATTCTTTATATGAAAACACATGCAGGACTTGATCAGAATGACCTCTGAGATTATCTGTCTTGGATTTCTTTCATTTGCTAGATGGATATAGTTTGCACTGAGCCATATGAACTGTCTTTGCATATCCACCTTCCACACTCAATGTCCAGCCCTACTAAACTGTGTTTCTATTGCCATTTCCTCTTTTCTTTGGTCTTCTAAGCATGTCACTGTCTGGAACTTTGCATCATCAATAGACATCAGTTTAGAAATAATTAAAAGGCAAATAATTGTATTTTCTGATAACGGTCATTCTAAGTAACTCAACACTCACATTTATACAATAAAGTAGTTATATCCTGCTCATTTCCTATCATATTGAGCCAATATGGTGTTGTGAATAGAGTTTTAGATCTGAGCCAAGAAAATCTAGAGTCAAGTCTGTCCTCATCCATGATACTCATTAATAGGTCCTTCCTAAGCTTTCTGATGTTGGTAGGCTGTTTTAAAGAAATGCTAAAGAAGACCCCCAAGAAACTGAGATCATAGCACCTGCACTAAGACTATACCAACACGACCAACACCCACCAATCAAAGAATGGCATGCTGATGACCACCACCCCTCCTCAGCCATATGGACTTAACTATCACTTGCACATGTCCCTGACATCACCCTGTTCCCACCAAACCAGATAACAGTGGAAGGAACACAGGCAACCTCTCATTTGCTGTATGGCGGTCTGTGACATACTAGGAATCTAGCCCTGGGAGATCCATAGATAGGTGGTTGAATGTGTTTCTGCAAAGGTTCCCTTTTAACATGTGGACACAAAGGGAAAGAAGCAACCCACTCTAGCCTTATCATTCAAACCCCTCTGTAGTTCAGAGAGTCAGTTTGGTGTAGTTGTAAAGTGTGTGGACTCTTATCTGGGATAACTGGGTTTGATTCCCCACCCCTCTACTTGCACCTGCTGGAATGGCTTTGGGTTAGCCATAGCTCTCACAGAGGTTGTCCTTGAAAGGGCAGCTGCTGTGAGAGCCCTCTCAGCCCCACCCACCTCACAGGGTATAAATCTGAGTCTCTGATTCAGAGAGAAGGGTGGGGTATAAATCTGCAATTCTTCTTCTTCACTTGGCAAAGACAGAATCTCCCATGCAATGGTTTAGTTCTGGATGTGGAGGGAGGGAGGAATAATGCTGGAGAAGCAGCTGTTTGTTATGACAAAAAAATAGAAAGACGCTATGACAGCAAAAGGTGAACATGCAACTGTACACTCACAAAACACTTCCTTGTCATTTCCACACGGCTTCAGTAGAGCATTACACTGGCCTGTTCTTGTACAATGTCAGCATAGCTGCTTAGTTTACATCTTAAGCAGTTTCCAGAATGGTTTTAGGATTGTGAACTGCATGACCTTAAGGTAGTCTCCATCTTTCCACTTAACCTATGTCATCAAATTGTTGTGTTGATTACATGTTGCAAAACATACACCTACCTTAGAGAAATATGCAAAGAGACCTGAGCTGTTGGGAGAAAAGGCAGGATGAAAATACAAGAAATGACACCAATACTACATTTTCTCACTGCCTTCTTTTAGACAATTTTCCCCCCTTAAAGAGTCCACAGTGTGATGATTGCTAATCTCTAGAACAGATTCCAGTATGATCTCATTTAACGGCAAGTTCCTGTCAAAATGAGATTGCTCTCAGTGATATGCCTCAGCATGTTCCCAGCATAGCCCTTGACATTCGGGGACCCAAAATTAAACCCAGCTACTCCAGGAAGACACTGTTAAGTGGCTAATGCCATTATTTCCAATATATGTTTGAAATTATGTGCCCACTGAATAGGCTGAAGTCAAAAGCCTCTTATGTGCCTCATTTCAGATTTGTTTTGTATCTTTGTCCATTATTATAGAATGAACTTGAAAATGCTTCCTGTATAGTCCAGAGTTCCTGCTCTGTAGCTTTCCTGTTCCCTTAAAGCCAGTTAGAGCAAAATTACAATTTTCTCCGCTGCCCTCCGATCGCTGATGTCTAGTTTGTTTGTTTGTTTTGTCATTATCCATTTTTTGTGCCAGTGATATACATATGTAATAACCTGGAGCTGTTGTCCAAAATGTCTTCTGCTTCCCTGATTTCTCTAACAACTTAAATTACCAAATTCAGATGTTCCCAGCTTTCACAGAAGGTATAATTGGCAGTGTCTACCATACTATACACTAATGCTTTCCAGAAGCTTACACCGGCAGAGTGTTTTGAAGGTAGGGCTGTCTCAACTTGTCAGCATGGCTAGGAACTGAAAAAAAAGCTAATAGCTAGCATAAGATAGAACAACAGTTTTCTAGAAGAATTTGCTACAGCCTGCTACTAAGCAAATGGGGAAATTGCATGACCAAATAACAGCCAAGTGGTAACTTTACATGATCAGCCCTGTGTTCATGTAAGAACATAAGAGAAGCCATGTTGGATCAGGCCAATGGCCCATCCAGTCCAACACTCTGTGTCATACAGTGGCCAAAAATTTATATACACACACACACTGTGGCTAATAGCCACTGATGGACCTCTGCTTCCCTCTTGAAGCTGGCTATGCTTGTAGCTGCTACCACCTCCTGTGGCAGTGAATTCCACATATTAATCACCCTTTGGGTGAAGAAGTACCTCCTTTTATCCATTCTAACCCAACTGCTCAGCAATTTCATTGAATGCCCACGAGTTCTTGTATTGTAAGAAAGGGAGAAAGGTACTTCTTTCTCTACATTCTCCATCCTATGCATAATCTTGTAAACCTCTATCATGTCACCCCGCAGTCGACGTTTCTCCAAGCTAAAGAGCCCCAAGCGTTTCAACCTTTCTTCATAGGGAAAGTGTTCCAACCCTTTAATCATTCTAATTGCCCTTTTCTGCACTTTTTCCAATGCTATAATATCCTTTTTGAGGTGCGGTGAACAGAATTGCACACAATATTCCAAATGAGACCACACCATCGATTTATACAGAGGCATTACGATACTGGCTGATTTGTTTTCAATTCCCTTCCTAATAATTCCCAGCATGGCGTTGTCCTTTTTTATTGCAATCGCACACTGTCTTGACATTTTCAGTGAGTTATCTACCACGACCCTAAGATCTCTCTCTTGGTCAGTCTCTGCCAGTTCACACCCCATCAACTTGTATTTGCAGCTGAGATTCTTTGCCCCAATGTGCATTACTTTGCACTTGGCCACATTGAACCTCATCTGCCACGTTGACGCCCACTCACCCAGCCTCAACGGATCCCTTTGGAGTTCCTCACAATCCTCTCTGGTTCTCACCACCCTGAACAATTTAGTGCCATCTGCAAACTTGGCCACTTCACTGCTTACTCTCAACTCCAAATCATTTATGAACAAGTTAAAGAGCATGGGACCCATTGCATGTGATGCAATGAAGCTAGATTTAATAAGTTAACTTCTCTTGTCTTTTGAGGATGTGTAGTGATTAGAGCAAGGATGCCAAACATACATCCTGAGAGCGAGATCAGGCTCCCAGAGGGTTCTTATCAGGCCTGTAAACAACTCACTGTCATCTTTTTTCCTTCTGCATCACAGTTTGCTTTGCCAGGCTTGCTCAAATGCGCAAGAACTACAGAGCAAAGCCTCTATTTTCTCCATTGGCTGACCAGTACATTAAACAACTTACGTAAAAAAGCTCACAATGCCCAGCCATTTCATGTTTCCCCCTGGGTCTTAGGCTTAAAGCATTGACCATGAGATTTCTGTAATGAATGTCAATAAATCAAAAGTAGGTTTGCAGCTTACAGATACACATCTGGACAACACCTGAATAGCATACTCAAGGTTGCTACAGCACAGACATTGTCTCCAGATTTTGATGCAATAATTATCAGAGACTGTGAAATAAAAAAAAAATGCAAGAGTGCTTTTATGTGTTTTTTTTTTAATTAATTGTGTTTGTCTACGTCCTTTATAAAGTTTATATCTCTGCTACCTGGCATTAAACTTTACGATACACATGGCCCAGCCCAACGTCTCATTTATGTCAGATCTGGCCCTCATAACAAATGAGTTAGACACCCCTGGTTTAGAGTGTTTGATTCAGGGTCTGGGAGAGTGAAGTTCAGATACCCAGTCTGACATGGAAGCTTGAAGGATGACCTCAGGTCAGTCACATGACCTAACTTACCTCATAGTCTTATTGTAAGCACAGCATAAAATAGAGGAGAGGAGAACGATGTAAGTAGTTTTGTGTTCCCATTAGGGAAAAGGTTGAGTATTTAAATAAGAACAAATAAAATAAATAAATAAATAAAGTAAATCTGTGTTGCATTGGAGTGAATGGTATAATTACTGGTTAAGGGAACTTCAGCATAATGATTAACAACACACTTTTAAATGAGACTGAGTCTATTCTCTTCTACTGTGCCAACTGAAGAAATAGCTTTCTCTTTATAAATTTTGTGGAGTGTATAAGATGGCCCTGAACAATAGTTGTTTCTTTAAAGGCTAATCTATACCTAAGAACCCACTGTAGAAGGCACCTGACATTACACTAACATACATGGTGAAAGCTGGAATGAACAGCATGTACAAAAGAGAGAGAGGTTTGGGGTTCTGGAACCATCTAGAAATGTTTAAGATGTTTCTGGCCTTTCTTCTTAAAGGATCCTACAGTGCTAGAATTACACTGCTTTCCGATTAGCACTGTCTGCCTGTGTGCCTGTTTGCTTCCCAGGCTGTCCACCTTTAGATAACCAGGTAGGAGAGCATTATTTATGAGTCTTCATTTATCTCTCCTGGAAAGCTGACCTGGGACTTCCTATGCAGGAAACCAGGAAGCTTGAAAAACATCCTTCTGTGTTTCTGTGAGTCCATTCTCTCACATGACAAAATATGCATTTCTCCAATACAGGGCTTTTTTGGTATAAAAAGCCCAGCAGGAACTCATTTGCATATTAAGCCACACCCCCAGATGCCAAGCCAGCCGCAACTGCATTCCCATTCAAAAAAAGCCCTGGATGGATAAATATACAGATAGAATTTTTTTTTTAAAGTAAAATAGTTTTTAAAAAAACACAGTTCTTTATCACTACTGCACCACCACCATGACCTCGTCAAGACTGCAGCCACAACCTGAAAACCTCTGGATCCACCATTTGCACTACTCTCCTTTGAAACCACCATCATCATTAATATTTCTATGATTTCCTTAGCACTTCCTAGACCATTAATCTTAGTAGGCTGAATAAGTGAGGTATTTCTTTTTATTGTATGACATTTATATTCCAACTTTTTCTCCTTTGGAACTCAGGTTAGTGGTCATAGGTTCCCAGAAGTCTCTGATTCAGAGACTGGCCAAACAAGGATCTGTTTTACTTTAGCAAGATTGCTGTTGTTAAATAGCAAGTTCAGACAGCTCTCATTCAACACAATTCTTTATTAGCAAGAACAGACAGGAAACACAGGAAACACCAGGCCTCAGATTCAGCAGGAACTCACAGGAGCACAGCTCCTGAACCTTTCTGATGTTTTCCCCTCTTCCTCCCCATCTACCTTGTCCATTGAATAGTAGGTACAGCTGCATAACAATCCCTGGATTAGGAGAGCAGGCAGTCAGCCAGCCACCAGGGGCTTTGCCATGCCCCGGCAGCCTCATTAACCCCTGGAGAAGCCTGTGCCAACCTTTCTCCACTTCTTATGTGATTTTTGGCAGCAGGTGGCTTGCTGGCCACGGAGGGGCAGCCCAGGAGAGCCCCAGGTGAGTGAGGCCTGCTTGGGCTGGCTGGATCTCTAGCCAGCCCAAGCAGGCCTTGCTTACCCAGGGCTCTCCTTTCTTGTGTCGGATTGTTTTTGGCTGGGGGTGGTGGTGGCATATGCTAATGAGTTGTGCTAATGAGCTCTGCCACATATTTTTCTACAAAATAACCCCTGGGCAACACGGCAAACTATATACAGTTTAACCACACCCTATTGGCAGGTCTCAGCCAATCCCATTTTGCTCTCCAGTTTCCTTCATTTGCATTTCCTGGAGAAATGCCTCACATCCCGATTGGCTGGTTCTGAGAGAATGGCCAATTGGAATGTGGGTATCAGGATCCTGGAAAGCAATGGGTGCCTGTCTCAAGCTCAGATAGGGTTGCCAAGTCCAATTCCAGGAATATCTGGGGACTTTGGGGGTGGAGCCAGGAGACACTGGGGTGGAGCTAGGAGCAAGGGTGTGACAAGCACAATTGAACTCCTTCCCTCCACCCTCCCCTTCTCCGATTCCACCCCAGAGGCGGAGCAGAGCGGGCGATGCCGCCGCGCTGCTGCCGCCTCTTCCCCACCCCACTGCAGCCGCTCCTCCGAGATGGGCCCAGCCTGAGCCCATCTCGGAGGAGCAGCCACAGAGCAGCCGAGGCGAAACCAGAGAAGGGGAGGGGAGGATGGAGGCAGGCCAGGAGCACAGCAAGCCATGAGTCCGGGTCCTAGAAGGACCCAGACTCGTGGCCCGCCACGCTCCTGGCCCACCCCTACCCCCACCCCTGACTCCATCTCAGAGGCAGAGCGGGCGATGCCGCCGCGCCGCCGCCCCCTCCTCGCCCCATCCCAGCTGCTCCTCTGAGATGGGCCCAGCGTGAGCCCATCTCGGAGGAGCAGCCACGGTGAAGCGGAGAAGAGGCGGCAGCAACGCAGCGGCGTCGCCCGCTCCGAGATGGGGCGGCTCGCCACGCTCCTTGGCGCCATTTTCCCCCTCCCCCCGCTTCCATTTTTTGGGGGAGTGGGGGAAGAGGCTGGAAATCCTGGGGTCCCCCGCCAGGGCGGGAGGGTTGGAAAGCCTAAGCTCAGACAAAATAGCTAATGCAAACTCAACACACAACAGTTGTATTCCAAACATGCCCAGAATCCATAACAGGTGCTATTTCACTTCACAGACACTATTTCACCTCTAATTATCCACCTTGGCTACTACAATAGTCTCCTCTCTGGCTTTCCCTTGTCATCCCTGAGGCTTCTCATCTAGGGCTGCCAGCCTCCAAATGCGGCCTCCAGATCTCCTGCTTTTACAACTGATCTCCAGCTGGCAGAGATCAGTTCCCCTGGAGAAAATGGCTGCTTTGAAGGGTGGACTTGATGGCATTATACCCTGCTGAGGCCCATCCCATCCCCTCCCCAAACCCCACCTTCTCCCAGATCTACCCCCAAAGTCTCCAGGTATTTTCCAACATAGACCTGGCAACCCTATTCCAGCCAATATTCTCCTGCTAAAATCATTCACCTCTCTCATCACTCACATGATGATCCTCCTCGTATCCCAGCACCCATTTGCCTCTCTTTTATATACAGTGCAAGTCCATAGCCCTTACCTTTAAAGCCTGCCACAACATTGTTACATCCTAATCTGTCTGCCATTATTTGTTTTTTATTTGTTTACTGCCTCATAGCCATAAGGCATGTACAAGGGTAACAACAATCAATAAAACAAAGAAAGCCAAGAGCAAATGCAGCATTAAGTACAAAGAACAGCAACTGTTAATTTTTTTAAAAAAAAACTTCACATGGTTGCAGTAGATACAAATTGTGGAAAGGAAAGGTCCCCTGTGCAAACACCAGTCGTTTCCAACTCTGGGGTGACGTTGCTTTCACAACGTTTTCACGGCAGACTTTTTACGGGTGTTTGCCATTGCCTTCCCCAGTCATCTACACTTTCCCCCCAGCAAGCTGGGTACTCATTTTACCGACCTCAAAAGGATGGAAGGCTGAGTCAACCTTGAGCCAGCTACCTGAAAACCCAGCTTCTGCTGGGATTGAACTCAGGTTGTGAGCAGAGCTTAAGACTGCAGTACTGCAGCTTTAACACTCTGCACCATGGGGCTCTTGATACAAATAGTAGGATGTACATAAATATGAAATTAATTTAGCAGTAGCATCAAAAACCAAAAGAATCAGACAAGCAAAAAAATCAGCCATACAGTTGAAAAGATCAAACAAAGTGAGGGGGGAAAGTTATTTTAGTTTCCAACATATGAACTTTATAAAAGAAGGCACCACCAGAGAATTCCACCCACAAAACATTACCACTGAGGAGGGCTTATTCCACATGACCACTTGCCTTGCTTTAATAAATGGTGGCAGTAATATTTTTGCATGTCCATAAAGAAGATATCCACGTATCTAGGTCTCAGTCCATTTATGTCCATTGTATCCTTCCTAGCTCATGACATTCCTTCCTTTACCCCACCCTCTTCTGCTGCTCACTCTCCCTTGCTGCACCCGATTGCTAGAATGCTTTCCCCGAAAATATACATACTGCTGTCTCCTTTCTCTTCCATCAGGTATCTCTTCAAAACTCATTGTTTCCACAAAGCTTAATCTTTTAGTCTTCATTCCTGAGCTTAATTTACTTATACCCTCCTTTGCTGGGCCTTGTCACTCTCTCACTTAATTTTTTTGTAAGTTATTTGGGGCAGAGACCTGCCTCCTCCCCTACAAAACTCTGTAAAATGGCATGTATGTTCATTGTACTGTTTTAAAACAGGTGTGATTGTTGCTGCTGTATCTGGGGTACTGAGGGGCAACAGGGAGAAACTTCATGGTATCTTATGTACTGTGTTTTTTGGCTTCTGCTTCCGACCTCATCAGGGAGAGTGTGAGATGCCAAAGTGTTTTGATCTGCAGGAGAGAAGTTGCTGATACACTGAAATTGGGAAATATAGGTCAGATTTAGCCGCTAGGCAGAATCAGAGGAGAGCCTGCAGCCATCTAAACACCATTAGATAAGGAGGATTATGGTGCCCTGGGGCGCAGCGTGTCAGTGATATCTCCAAATGCTTCACAGTTTGTCAAGAAACTGAGAGACACCTAAGTGTTTGTAGTTTCAATGTCTATATGTGTTTTAAGTCTTTCAGAGTTTGCACCAGCAGTATGTCAAAGTTAATAGGCACTTAAGTAGTCACAGGTCACTAACTAGATACACCTGTGAAGTCAGCCCACAAGAGACAGATTGTTTAGATCTAGCCTTGACAAGTTAGAATCTAGAGTCAAGGCTAGATGACAGCTTGTAAATTACATCTTGTCAGTGATTGGCTGACCAATCAGCCAGCATGGATAAAATCAGGCTGGGTGCCCACAAAAGGAGGAGCTTCTACTTTTCCAAACCAGATGCCAGGAATTTCCTCCAGGAGAAGGTAACAACACAGCCAGGTGAATGAGGACCGGACTTTGGAAGATGTCTCTCTGCTGCTGTGGGCCTGACAACAGAAAAGCGTCAGTTAGTATTAGTTTAGGGAATTAGCCAACTACTACACAGTCCAGTGTAGGGAGATAAGTAAATTGCCTTGAGGTTTTGCTTAAGTGTTCCTTTGTACACAGTATGTTTGTTTTATTGCTTTTTATAATCTCATTTTGTGTTTCCCTTTGTCTTGTAAATAAAATTTATATGTTTTTCTATGAGTTTTGTCTTTTACTTAGTAGACCTGGTAAACACCCTGACCAAAAAGAACCCACGTAACATTTTATGAGGTTTATTATTATAAATCAGCAGCTGGGCATTTTAGTAACAACAACAGCTGCTGTTAGAGGGTTCCTCTCCCTTATATGTGTTTTGACACTTCCTTTATCTTTGGCACCTGAAGCATATATTAATGTATGTCCCTCCCCTTTAGTCTAAACCAATATTATCTTTTTTTCCACCGGGGTTCAGCTAATAGAGTACCCCAGATATGAAAGCTGTCTGTGATGCCAAATATAACTCTGCAATTGAACCCCACCAGCATTACATGATTGTCCAAATATAGTGACTGCAGTAATTATCACTGATAGATCTAGGAAAGACCTATTAATGCCAAGAGTACATAATCACTGTAGTTAAGTCCCTTCTGATGGATGACACATTTCTCTAACTGGATACAGAGACTTTGTTTTCACATATTTCAATGCAAGATGGAATTTCCATCTCTGTTCAATGTCTTGTTGTTGCTCACACTCACCAGCACAAAAACACTGCTCACACACATCCATCTGTGAACGCAGAAGAAGGTGAGTGGACTGTGGTGCAAGAAGAGAGCACATTTCTAGTACATAGAGATGCACTTCACATTTGCAACTTCATTTCCTGCAGTGTCTCCTTGATAGTGAGAGACACTGGGGGACAACAGGGGAGAAACTGATCAAGAGACATACAGCTCTGTGCACTGCACAGGCTTTGATTCCCAGTCTGAGATGATTCAGAAAGTGCACAAGGATCCACTCTTCTTTGCAAAAGGTAGAATGCGTATACAACCTGAAATACTCCCTAAACAGATGTTATAACACCAGGCACTTATAATAATGGGTGTTATAACACTAGTGGTGATGTAACTCTGTTAGCAGGAGACCCTAAACTTTCCAGGCATTATGTAAGCCTCATCACTGTGCACATTATGTTCAGAATTAACTTTGTTATTTTTTAGACTTGCTCTGAGAAAAAAAGTTTGAGGGATGTGAGGATATCTGAGTGAGCTGGATAAGACTTGGGTGGAGTATCATCCCATTTTTGCAAGCTTTTAAAACCTGCATTTGCTCTTTCCCTTGTTTCCCAGCTGGCATGCCAGCCTGCATTGCAGTAAGGTTGACACAAGGGAACAGACCAGGATTAAGCCAGATGTATGTGTATCTCACACAAAACTGTAGTTAAAATTAACTGTGGCTAATAAATCAACTTTACTCCATGATTTCAGATTGTGGCTTGACATATCAGTACTAACCATAGGTAGTGTAGTGCCCTGTGTCACAGTATTATAAACACTGTAAAATAACTATCTGGATCTGTTCCAGCTGTGGTGTGTGTGGTGGATTTTTCAGGGATTGTACTCCTAACCCCTTTTAAGGGCTTTTAAGGACATTTTCTGGTTTGCAGGGAAAAAAATTTGAACTCTAAAAACACATTTGGGGTTAAAACTCCTCAAAATAACAAACAGCACCTGTACCTTTAAAAAATGTCTACAGTGGCAACCACAATATTATCCACCTTCTATCCATGGTGTCTGTCAGTGAAAGGCAGGGGGAGGGATAAGAGTTGTTTTGGCCTTTAAGGGAGGACTCATCAATGCCAGGCTCTGGGTGACTTGCTGCTACCTGACTTTCATGACTCTCTCAGGCCTGGCTGCTTACTACAGTTCAAAAGCAGCCACACCACAAAAAGCAGTGTGGTATAGTAGTTACAGCAGGGATGTCAAACTCATTTGTTATGAGGGCCAGATCTGACATAAATTAGATCTTGCTGGGCCGGGCCATGTGTGTCATAAAATGTAATGCCAGATAATAAACTTTATACAAGACACAAACACAATTACACACACACATATATATATATTACAAAAATTAAAATAAAACATTAGCATTCTTGCAATATTTTAACAGTCTTGGATAACTGATATTTCTTGCTCTTGAGTTATTGCTTCAAAAACTGCAGACAATGTCTTTGCTGTAGCAATCTTGAGCATGCTGTTCAAATGTTGTTCAGGTGTGCATCTAAGTTGTAAGCCTACTTTTGATTTATTGACATTCACTACAGAAATCTCAGGGTCAGTGCTTTGAGCCTAAGACCCAGAGGAAAATGGCTGCTCATTGTGTGATAAAGACAGGCTATAAATGTATTAAATACATAATAAATGCTGCCAAAGACTGGGGGGAGGGGGAGACATAAAAAGTAGGTTGGTGGGTGGGAGGAGAAGACAAGAAAGAAGGAAGCAGGGAAAAGTGAGGATTTGGGGGTTGCCACGTGGAAGGAAAGAAGAAATAGTGTGAGGAAAGGGATACTGGGGAAACTGAGGTCCCCTCACAAACAAGCCCGGAATAGCAACTTGCACTGCAAAACATTTGCATTTCCAAGGGTGAGGCTGCCAGGTATAGGGAAGGAGGGAAAACTCAAGATGGCTGGTGGTGGAGATAAAGATAGATTGGCTGGTACATTGAAAGGAGGCAGAAAAAGGCAAGATGCTATTAAGATTTTCAAGGACGGAAAGAGGCAATATTGGGGGGATGGGATACCCACACACACACAGCATGTCCTTGTGGGAGTTCAGATTGTATCTTCTAATGCCAGTTCTATAGACCAATTTACTCCTCATGCATTCTAACACTAAAAAGTGTGCGCTAACACAGCACACAATATCCCTGTAATTGAGCAGAACATCCTGTATGTGGAACTTGTAAGTAACTTGCATGTAGGAATTCTATTATGTTTGAAGTGACCCGGACATCCATTCCAGGACACAGGGTTTTGGGGATGTTCTTTCCTGGCACCAGCTACAGGCTTGTTACAGAAGTGGCCCTGTGAATGAGTATTATGCATCAGAGGAGTAGTGAGGTGAATCTCCCCCTTCCCATCCTTTTGTGGCTCTCAAAAGGTAGTTTTAAACCTCATTTATTTTTACACTGCCAATGTAGGGCTCCTAGCACAAGGCTCCTTGAAGGAGGGGCAGCCAGGGTAGGTGTTCCAGCCCCCTCCATTTCCCCTTCATGTCATGATTTAACTAGAGAACATTTTTTCAATGAGCAAAACCTCTTTGTAAAGTACCTTGACCATTAGATGGGGGTGGGGTGTAGCTTCTGATAACCCCCACCCACTCAGACACACAAGTACATATCAGTTCTCCCTTTTAAAACTCTGTGTGGGGCAACTTTAACGAGCTTGTGTGTACTGACATTTACTACGTGTTTTATGGTCAAGGAAGCTTTCAGGGAAGGCAGAGCAAAGGGAGAAGATTCCCCCTCCCTCCTCATCTCTTCCTCTCCTCCCGCAGCGGACCTTTCCCTTTGTGGTTTGCAAAGAGGCGCTTTTAATTAAGGACCCACAGGGGAAGGTGTGGTAGGAGAGGGGCGGGGGTGGCAGCAGGCATTCCAGGGCGAACCGCTGGTTTTGTTCTCCTCGCTTGCGGCCTTTGTCCTGAACTCCCTTACCCCCCTCGGTTACCACAGTAATGAGAAAGTATGGCCACTCCGTGCTATTACCATATCAATCTCCCCTTGGCCTGACTGAGTCAGCCAAAGAAAGAAGAGCCTTAAGGGCGGAGGAGAGGAGGTGCGAAGGGGGGAGGAGAGAAGGCTCCTCGCAGCCCCCTTCAGAATCTGTGACTTGCGAATTGCTACATGGGCAATCAGCCGCTTTCGAAGCTTCCTCCTCACCCCTTTCCTGAGGGGGAAAACTTCTTGCTCTTTTTATTTTCCGCCCTTTCTCTTCCTTTCCTTCCTCAGAGCCTTTAGCAAGGATGGAGCGCAGGTAAAGCTCCCCTTTGATGCCACTCGCAGCTGCTCATTGGCTGGCTGTCGGGCCGGCGGTGCCTACCACTGGCCGCTTTGTTCTCTCGGACGGAACGTTCCTTTGCTGGCCGCGGCTCTGCAGCAGCAGCCCCGACTCTGGTTGAGAAGGAAGGGAAAGAGAAAAGGGTAGAGTTGAGAGCGAGCGCGCGCGCTCATCACTGCAGGCTGCAAAATGAGACCAGGGAAGAGGAGTTGGGGGGGAGGAGGAGACGAAAAGCCTGGCTGTTCTCTCAACTACGCCACCTCCCGCTGCTCGCCTGGGCAGGGGGCGGGTGGGGGAGCAGCAGACGGAAGAAGCACGCGGGCAGGTTGCAGCTGGTCCCTTCTTCACCTCCGCCTCGGAGGACAAGGCAGCGGCGGCGGCAGCGGCGGCGGGCTGGCCACGAGGGCGCTCCAGGTAAGGACTTTGCTCTCTTCCTCCCTTGCTGGCTGGTCGGCCCAGACCCTGCGCGCGGGCTTGGCGGGAGCAACCTCGCCAGACGCCTGTCGCGGTTATTTGATGGCAAACCTTGCTTCTTAGCACCCAACTCCTGGATGCAAAGCTGGTGGGAGGGAGGAGAGGGCTGCCGGAGCTCACCCCTTGTGTTGCGGGGAACTCTCGGCAGAGCCTCCTGAGGGATATAGGGACGGACGCTAGAAAGTAGACGCGGCTGCCTAAATTAGATCTGAGGCAGATTTTAAGAGGGAGGAGGACAAAATAAGAAAAGGGGGAGGGGAGGCGGAACGCGGTCTGAGTGAGTGAGGCGCTTAGCTGAACCATAGCAAGGAGAAAAGATGCTCCTGAGAAACTCTGGGTAGCGGAGCAGCAGAGGCTGAAGGACGCTGGGGCTGGCGAGCTCGTAGTGCATTGTTGGGGAAAGTGCAGTCTCCCTGATAGAACGGGAAAGAAAGAAAAGTAAGGGGGGTATGGAGGGTTGTTAGGATAAGGAAAGACCACCGGGCCCCAGAGAATTTCCTTATACTAGAAGGTTTTGGAAAAGGGACCATCACTTTGAAAGTATGGCAGAAAACTTGTAAGAGCGAATGTTTCTTTTGCTTCAGGAAGCATTTAAGGTACAGCCTGTGAAAGTATTTCCAGAGGGGTGGCAAGAACATCAGGGATACCAGTGAGTTTCCTTGTCAGGTTCAGAGGGGAAAGGATGGGAGCAGCGGAGGTGGTGTGGGGTGGTGGTAGCCTTGAGTGGTCTGCTTTCCCTTTATTTTGATGGAATTCTGCTTCTTTCCAGAGCAATCAACTAGAAATTGTACTGTGATTTTTTTTTTGTTTAAAAGCAAAACCTTCAAATCTGGATTTCAGAATTAGAGGATGCATTCATTCACTCTCTCCTGAACTCTTCAACAGTTCTGTGAATGGCTTTGTTGCCAATGGGCTTTATTCTGATCTCAGTTTGCATTCAGACTCTGATATTAAATGAGTGCATTTAACTTAAAATTCTCCTAATGGAAATCAGAATCTGTGCACATTTTCTTTTCCCAACCCCATTCTCCTTCCCCCCTCTTTCTGTATTAAGATTTTTATATTATTCCGAACATTTGCTGATAATATTAACATTCCTCTTTCTCTTTCTCTGTCTTTGTATGTGTTCATGTCTTTCTGTTCTGTATGCGTGTGGTTCATAAGTATCTTGAAGAAAGAAAACACCCCGCCAGTGAGGAGCATCTGCTCTCACGTACTTACATCATCTATTGCTTGCCCTCCCATATTGTAGCAACACCGTAGAGAAAGGTCTGTCACAGTCTTCTTCATGAATGCCTCTTTCCTTGGAGGCTTGTTCGCATCTTAGCTTGCAAAAACAGTCGCTGCAGATGGAAATTTAGAGTGGAATAAAGTTCTAGCCTAAAATGCATATATATATTTGTTTTCTAGAAGAGGGGAGCATTTTTAAGTTTCCTGGGTATTTCAGTAGTAGGCAAAAGCTTTCATTATTTAACCCAATGTATTCCATTCCTGAAAGGGGGGGGCAGCTCTCTTAAATCCATTTAAATGAACATGGGTGTTTGGTTTGTGCAAGCATGGGCACAGGTACTCCCCCACAGCCTTATTCCGTCTCCATTTCTGTGCAATAAATAATGGGATGGTGGTATTATAACCATTGCTTCTCTGACATTCCCATACCAATTGAGAGCATTTCTATGCATTGATGAAGAGAACCATGTCGAACAAATGTGTATTTTATTCTGATGAAACCACATAAGTGTATAGAGTATTGGTTGCAAAGTTTGAAGATATTCTTGGGCTCTCAAAAAGTCATGTGGACTTTGTAATATAGCAGAGTGCCCTGGTATAATTATCTGATATTGCCTCATCAGGTCACCTCACTGCTATTTCCTACAGTTCCATTTTTACTAAATAGAGAAATACTTTGGGCCCAAAAAAGATTATGAAGAGCTCATTCCTTTTGTGATTTCATACTGGATTGAAACAGAGACCTTGAGGAACAAAGGACACCCAGCACTTGAGCCTCCTGCAAGCCAGCTGTTCTGTCACTGACTCTACACAGAGCTTGCCAAGATGGCTCGTTGAAGCCTAGTAGCATGTAGACAACTTATAAGTGCCAAAGTGTTACCCTATAACCTTCAGCATACTTCCGGGCATCTTGTTGGCTTCTGTTTCAGCAGATACAAGCATGGCTGACTTGTCCAGATCTATATTTTCTCCCTACCCGCAAGGACATTAGAATATTTTACAGGTCCTTTCCAGAGCTGTGGACCCCGTATCAATTTTACCTTCTACATTTCAAGGATCTCTGATTCTATGTATTATAGAGATCAAATGTCAAGGTGTATGTGGACTTCATGTGTAGCACTGTCTTTGATTCAGTAGAGCTTTGCATACACTACGTATAGGTGGGGGAAAGGGAGAACTGTTTGTACACCTGCGAACTTTCCATTTCCATGTACCCAAAAGTAGCAGAAAGAAGCCAGTATTTAGTTGAGGACAATGAGTGCACAGTTCTGAGTCATTGGTAATTTAGCATCTGGAACTGGGCCATTAGTGTCAGATTTTGGATTATTAAAGTAACATCCTTCACTTGTGGGCATCCATTCTGTAGAAGTATAAGGAAACTTTTCTCCCTCTCCAGTAATACTAGAACCTGGCTTATCCTTATGCAATTGACTGGCAGTAGATTCAAGACAAATTCAGAAGGAAGTACTACTTCCTACAATGGATAGCTTGCTTGTCAAATGCACTCCCATGAGATTTTTCTTTGATATCTTTAAAAGGGTGTTGGACAAATTTATGGAGGATAGGTGTATCATTGGACAAATGATGCTTGTCAGATAATTTTTTTTTGGGGGGGGGGAGGTGTGGTTGCAGCCAGTAGATAATGCGATCTTTTGTGTATATCTGGTTGCATCTGATAGCGTCTATCTGGTAGCATCAGACTGGCCACACTGCCGGAAATAAGAATGCTGGTCTAGATGAGACATTGGTCTGATCCTGTACAGCTGGCTACTCTTATGTTGTTATGAATGAAATGAGGAATGAGTCAAATTTTATTGAACACAAATATCCACCAAAGCTAACACAATTAGTCACCAAAGCTATGTATTTGACTGGAGAAGGGGAGAACAATATGGGGGATGTTTAAACTGGAAGTATGCCCTCAGACTTTACTGCTTTAGAAACTGAATCCACTTAAAAATACTAATATAAAAGGCAGGAAAGCTGTGTTTACAATATTATTTTTAGCATTCATCAATACATCTGCATCAGTGCGAGTCACCGTGTCATTCTAGAAATATTCAGTGATGTTCATTACGCTAGTTAAGAGTGTGAGACTGTTTATTCCTTGCTCAGTGTAGGGAGACTTTCTGAATATCTTTTGTTTAACTTTAGTTGTTTGGTTGTGTCTTCACTGGGCCATCCATGAAGGTGCCCTGTGCATGCTAAGTACTTTTTGATGAAATTGTCCCGTGTTACTGGATTTGGGGGAAAGAGCCATTTCAAATGTGGATTCAGGTTTTGAATTTACTGAGGTTTGGAGAGGTTTATGCCTGAGACTTTGTTTTTAACCAAGGCTGAAACCTGCTTACCCATTAGGAAAATTCGCGTTTTTATTTTTTGCAAATCAGTTGTTAAAAATTGCTATTTTACACCATTTTACTAGCCTGTATTACTGTATTTACCCACAGCAAGCATTTGTAACTTACGTACCTTTGTGTACTCCTGTTAACGTTACAGAGCAAATCTGTGTTAGTCTGTTGCTTTTATATCCCTTCTTTCCTCTGAAGAATTCAGACTAGTGGTTTGCAAGCGGGGGGGGGGGGGGGAGGGGGAGCTGAGAAGTAGTGACTGACAAACTGTCATCCGGTGTATTTTTTTTACCTAAGGAGAGATTGGAGCCTAGGTGATCTACCAGCAATCTTCCCATTGTAATACACTGGTCCTAATGCATATGCAGACTAAAGGATGCCATTCTTCCTCCCTGTTGTGTGTCAGGCTCCTAGTGACCCATGCATTGCAGAAGCATATCATAGTTAAGAAGAGCACAGAGCTGAGATGCAATTCACAACAATTCAGGTGTTGAATATCCTAAGGGTTATCTCTGTTAAAAGTGAACAAAATGCTTTTGGTCTTTCAGTACCTCAGTACAGTGGTGCATTCATACTGTTTAAATGGACAAATTTATGGGCTACCTTTGTCCAGTACTACTGAAGCTGCTGAAAGCTCACTATAATGAATGTACTGGATCCGCAGATTTTAACAGACTTCAGGTTGAGTCTTTTCTGCTTGAGGTATAGCCACTGCTGAGCTATCATTGCCCAGTTTTGTCTTTTTCATTTACAGCCTTCTGTACATTCTTTTCTTTCTCTAACATTGGTTTAGACACTCCCCTCCCTTCTTTGCTAAGGAGTGCTTTCTGTATCTCAATTGCATTTTTTCCCCTCCAGCCTTCTTTGTTTCAGCAGAAAAATTGCTTTCCTTAATATCTCTCTGCCCCCTCTCCTGCCAGTTGTGGTAAGTATTTTCTCCAGAGAACAATCTGGTAAAGGTTAGTGCAAGAACCAGTGGCAAATCTCTTCTCTTCTAGTTTGGACTCTTTGCCCAGGAGAAAATGTGGGTCATTATTCAACAACAGTTAGAAGGCAATGATCAAAGAGTGAAGTTTAGGTATTACAGAGCACAAGGCAGATGCTGCATCAGAAACACCTACCAAAGATAAAACAACGAAGGAGGAGCCAGGAATCTCTTGTACTGTGGTGGCTTGTGCCAGGTTGTTGGTTTATCTCCTTTGCTGTGTTTCTTTGGATGCATTTCTGGGTTTGCATCAGCATTTCAGTCTGAGCATGTTGAAGTGTTTCCATTATGTCTGCCTGGGGGCTTCTATTGGTGTTTCTATGTCAAGTATATCAGCATAATTTTGCTGGCCTAGTTAGAGTAGGCTTGTCTTTCATTTTAAGAGACAGATATGCCTAACTTCAGAAGTCTGCAAGTTTCACCTATTTAGATAAAGTTTGAGCTAGAAATTCTATATCTAATTAATTTCCCTCAAGCTCTCTGTAAATCAGTTTTGTAAATATTTGTATCAATATTTTGTTTGGTACTTTTAGTTATGTCTGTGCTTGTGGTCTGGGATTCCTTCCCTCCTCTGTTCTGATATCCTGATACTTTTGTGATGGAATATATGTATATCTGTGTTTGTCCTGCATGTACAGATTTATAGATGTAAGTATTTGACGATGATACTAGCCCTCAAGAGGGAAGCACGTTTCAGTTTGGTACAAAAAAGTGCCAAAGGCTGGTTTTGCTTGAGGCTTCTAAACATTTGTATAATGTACTGATTATAAATCTAGGTATTGGTATTGGCAATGATGAACTGGCTTTAGGTGAAATATTCTTAATAAAATATTTAAGGGTTAAATGATTTTTCTTCACTGAATGGGGGCTTCAGACGATTCCAAAAGAGAGAGAGAACACAGCTTCATAGAATGTGAAGATCAAAATAATAACCCTTTTGTTTTTAACTTGAGGAAAGAATGAGTAATTCTGTCATTACTCTTCATCTGATACAGAGGCTGGGTTGGGAATATCAATAAGTTTTTAATGAATCTTCTGTCATCACAATGAGATGTGGCTTCTCAAAATTAAATCAAGGAGGCTAGATTGCCAGTGTTAGTGTATGTGGTGGGGAAAGTAACCATTATCTGTATAGTTATATTGTGTTCAGTATAGCTGCCAATTCATTATACATTAGTTCTACTATTACTGTTTTTAATTACTAGCCATTTAGAGGCAACAGTGTGCTAGCCACTGAGAATATCCTTGAAGCCAGTGCATTTCTTCAATGAGACTTTCTTTTTTAATTCAGTGAGGTCACTCTTGAAATAGTTTGGATTCACTGGAGGAAAAGGAGGGATCAATCCTAGATTATAAGGGCACTAGTATTCCAGTCCCTGCTTTTAAAAGATTTAACTAGAATTGAGTCTAAGATGAAAAGCAAAACACAGACTAGTTTTTTCTTTGTATGGAGTGTAGCTGCTGAGCTGTCATTGCTGTGGGGAGCCTTTTGTAAGATACCATCTCATTGTCTGTGCAAGCTAATACCTGGTGTCTTTCTCCTGCTGTCTAGTTCTCTACTCATGGATAGCTCAAAGAAGAAAAATAAAGGACAGGGGAGGAGAAATGGCTAAAGAATGTAGACAGGTCAGACTCCCTCCTAGCCTTTATAGCCAGCCTCCTTCACAGTATCACAAAGACTCAGTGTATGTGCGGAGAGGATGTATTTGCATTCGTTAAACCTTGTCAAAAGCCCTGAACACACCATTTTAGAATAACAAAGAACCAAAATCAGCTAAAACCGTTTTTTAAATTTAAAGAGCTCCAACTTTATTTTGACACAGATTTTAACTTTGCATGCATTTTGGACTGAAATGTATACTTTGTCAAATAGCAGAAAGGCTAACTATTAATGCTAGCATATAACTTATTAAACAGAACTGTAACAAAAAGTAAAATGTGCATAAAATATTATACTAAAGTGAGTGCAGAAAAAAATTCTATGTTGACATTCTGGATTTGATTTTTATTTTATTGTTTCTAAGAATATTTTAACTTTCACTGCTTGTTCTGCCTATTTATGGTTGCTTCATAGTGCTTGCATGCAGACGTATATGCAAGAGAGGGTCTAGTATTCTGTTTTTCTCCCCACTGGGGATCCAAAGTAGCTTACAATATTCTCCTCTTCTTCATTTTATCCTCACAACAACTCTGTGAGATAGGTTAGGCTGAGAACGTATGATTGGCCCAAGGACACCCAGTGAGCTTCAAAGGCAGAAGGGGAATTTGAACCTGGGTCTCCCAGATCCTGCTCTGACACTTGAACCGATACACCATGCTCGTGCCCTGTGTTTTACTTGCTACCTTAATTGGCTGTGTTGCTATGTCTGTATGTTCAATATCTATGGCCAGCATCAGAGGTTGCTCTAGTTTTTCCTAATGGATTTATCTGCACTGCTGGTGATACTTTCTGCTATGTTACAGATAGGCAGGCTGGTAGATTGTGGAATACTACACTGTTTATCCAGCATTATTCTCTTAAAAATTCTGCCTGCCTACAACCTTGAAAGCGTGAATCATCTTAGTTCCTGAGACAATACTAAGTATTTGTATAACACTTTAAGGCTGTGATCACACACACACTAATGCACTTTCAGTCCACTTTCAGATCACTTTCCAACTGGATTTTGCCAGTTAACACAGTAAAATCCAGTTGGAAAGTGTTCTGAAAGTTGACTAAAAGTGCATTATTCAGTGTGTGTGATTCAGCCACAGATGTTCAGTGGGGCATCTTTCATGTTGATTATTTTACACTGATCCTTACAACAGTTCTGTATATTAGCTCAGCATTACCATCTTCATATTGCATGTAGCAGATTACTCACCAGTAGAGTCATAGAGTTGGAAGGGACCATGCAGGCCATTTGGTCCAATGCCCCCCCCTCCCCCTGCTCAATGCAAGATCAATTGAAAGCATTTCTGACAATTGTTCATCCAGACTCTGCTTGAAGACTGCCAGTGAGGGTAGCTCACCACCTCTTTAGGCAGCCAGTTTCACTGTTGAAGTACTCTAACTGTTAAAAAAAACTCCAACCTAATATCCAGCTGGTACCTTACCGCCTGTAATTTAAACCCATTATTGAGTCCTCTGCTGCCTACAGGAACAACTCCCTGCCCTCCTCCAAGAGATAGCCTTTCAAATACTTAAAGAGAGTGATCATATCCCCCCTCCACCCAGCCTTCTCTCCAGATTGAAGATTTCAAAGTCTCTTAGCCTGTCTTCATAAGGCTTGGTCTCCACATTCCTGATCATCTTTATTGCTCTCTCTGTGCCTGCTCCATTCTGTCCACATCCTTTTGGAAGTAAGGCCCCCAAAACTGCACATAGTACTCCCATTTGCAGCCTGACCAATGCAGTATACAGCTGGACTATGACATCTTATAGCACAGGATAAAGACCTTGGCCAGCAACTATGCTCGTTGACATTTTTCAGTTTGCTTTGGTAAAATCAAAACACTCAAAATACAATGGCTGTATATGCAGTGGGGCAGTTAGATTGCATTTGCCTTCCACTTCTCCAGGACCACCTTGCTATCATGTAATACATTGTGGGGACCTATAAAACTGACAAATGTATACTGGAAAAGTGGTCGTCTTCCTTAAACATTACAAGTGAAGGTAAAGATAGCATGTGTCTGGTAGAAACACATTGGAAGGAATGAGTATATGTGGCTTTCAGGTGTTATGTTAGCATGGAGAAGTGAGGTGAGCCAGTTGGTTGAACAAGGAGTAGTCCTGTAGCCGCTACAGGTTGATTTTACCCTACATAGATGAAAGCTTCTCAGAATGAGGCAAAACCTTAAAGTTTGTGTATTCCGTAAGGCCATCTCATTATTTCTGTTCGATTTCCTTCCCCCCCACCTTTTAATTGAAGAGTGTTTCTTTTTAATTAGAAATGACACAGAAATATGAAAAATAAATATAGGAGTAATGAAAATATTCGAGGCACTTTGTTGATGAAACAGAAGGGCTTTTACTTGAAAGACTGCAGTATGAGTTGAGTGGAACAGAAGCCTTCCCAAAAGGCAGGCATGCCAGAGGAATTGTGTAGTGGTGAACTTAACATAAGAAGAGCTTTGCTGGATCAGACCAGTGGTCCATCTAGTTCAGCATCCTGTCTCACACAATGGCTAATAGTTTCTCTGGAGGGCTAACAGGGTATAGGGGCAGAGTCTTTCTCCTCGTGTTGCTTCCTGGCACTGGGATTCAGAGATTTATTGTCTCTGAATGTGAAGACTCCCTTTAGTCACCATACTAGTAGATATCCTTCATAAATCTGTCTAATCCCCTTTTAATGTCATCTGAACCTGTGACCATCACTGCATCTTCTGGCAGCAAATACTATATTTTGATCATTCCTATTGCAAGGAAGTATTTTCTTTTGTCCGTCACAAATCTATTGCCTACCAGATTCATTGGATGTCCTTGATTTCTAGTTTTTGGGAGAGGGAAGAAAAGTTGCTTGCTTCGTTTACTCCATTCATAATTTTACAAACCTTTATCATATCTACCCTTAGTTATCTATTTTCTAAGCTGTAAAATCTCAGACTTTTTGGTCTTTCCTTATAGAAAGGTGCTCCAACCCCCTAAACATCTTGTTTTGCCTCTATACTTTCTCTAGCTTTGCAGTGACCTTTTTGAGATACAGTGGCCAGAAATGTTCACAGTATTCCAAATGGGGCCTCTCCCGGGATTTATACAGGGGCATTATAATATTGGTCATTTTATTTTCAGTCCCTTTTCTAATAATCCCAAGCATAACACTTATCTTTTTCACTTTGCTGACACTTTAATTGCTGCTGCAGCACACTGGGTTAACTGTGACTCCAAGGTCTGTTTCCCTTACAGTCTCAGCAAGGTCAGACCTTGTTAGCATATACTTGGTTAGGAGGTTTTTTTCACCATGCATTACTTTACACTTTCCTACATTGAAAATTTGCCTCACAGCAACCATTTTTAAAATCCATAACAGGATCTGTCCTCTTGTCCCATGACTGCTACACTCAGGAGTCTTAGTGGTGTGCCTTTTCAGAAGCCTTTTGAAAGTTCAAGTTTGGAGTCAGTTAGCTACACGTTTGTTTTCTATCTCAAAGAGCTCCAGATAATTGGTTTTCTTCTGCAAAGTCCCTTTGTAGAAGCCATGCTAATTTCCTCTTAGCAGCTCTGTTCTGCTATGTGCCTAATAATACTATCTTTGAGTACAGTTTCTACTGTGTTTCCTGGGACATTAGGCTAACTCATCTTTAATTTCCTCCTCCTCTGGATCTCTTTTTAGAAATCAGTGTTAACATTTGCTACTTTCTAGTCTTCTGGTACAGTGGCTGATGATTATGGTGACAAGTTTGGGAGACAGCTGCCAAGTTGCCGCAGAATTGATTGTCTTTGCCACCATCACTTCTCCAATATTATCAATGCTGTATTTTATGAGATCACTGGATGGTACTGCCGATGTCTTATTGATGTATTTTTAAATGATTTATATATTGTATTTATGATATTACATAGCACCTGTTATTAATTGTTTTATGATTTTATGTTTCATGGCCATAATGGTTTATTAGCTGCCCTGAGACTGCGTGCGGGAAGGGCAGGATATATATATATGTATGTATAGTTACACAAAACACACATATATGTATAGTTACACACATATAGGTATAATTAAATATATGGATCAGTAGATCAGCCATCTCACATTTGAGTTCCCTAATAACACTTGGATGCATGCCATCAGGACCTAAAGATTTACTGGTTTTTAATTTTCCCAATTGATCTAGAATTTGTATCTTCTCATTTCTGAAAATGGTGGCTGAGGCATGCATACATGCCCACACATTCCACAATGAACAAAACCCCCAAGAACTTCATTGAGCTTCTCTGCCATCTCTCCATCTTCCTTTAGCAATCCTTTTATTCCTTTGCCATCCAAAGGCCCAACTAATTTTTTGGTTGGTTGCCTGCTCTGAATATACTTAAAGAAATATTTGTCTTAGTGTTTTTAGCAATTGGCTCCTCATATTTTTGCATGCCTAATTATTAATTTAAATGTCTTTTGCCATATTATATGCTCTCTTCTGTTGGTGCAGAATTTCACTTTTGAAAAAAGCCCTTTTGCCTTTTATAACTTCCTTAACTTGGGTTATTAGCCATACAGGCATGCTTTTAGGCTTGGTGGTACCTTTCCTAACCTGGGGAATGCATTTTATCTGGGTCTCAATTAGTGTGTTTAAATAGCTTGCAAGTATCCTCTAGGAACTGGGCATTCTTGAGGTTCCCTTTCCATTTTTTTCTAACTAGTCCCATCTGTTATAAATAATTCTCCTGGTGTGGTGGCATCCTGATTCATTAGGGCTCAGTGGGACTGTATGACACAAGCCTTTGGCCTGTCAAACAATCAATCAAGAGATAGGATATATCCTGTCCTCCCCACAGGCAGTCTCAGGGTGGCTAACAAACCATTATGGCTATGAAACATAAAATCATAAAACAATAACAGGTGCTATATAATATCATAAATACAATATATAAAGATTTGGCCTGTCAAACAATCAATCAGAGTGCCATTGGTTGAGTCTGCTCCTCTCTCCCGCCCAAGTGGCTTGCCAGCCAGCAAAGCTGATTCTGTCAGTAAAATGCAACCATCCTAAGTTCTGGCAGTTGCTGTGGGAACATACTATTGGCCCATCACACGTTGGTCACCCATCTCTGGCCCCCCACTGGCTGGCTCCCTCGCCTCCTGCAGGCCCAAGAATGTTGAATTTTACCTCAAAGACAGTCATATCTCCAGCTGTTCTCGGTCAACCAGCCGCAGAAAGGACTGTAGAGCTCCTGCAGCCTCACAAAAGGCGCTATCAGCAGCCCACACAGATGGCCTCCCAGCACACACAGCCTCCGAAGGCTGCTGCTATAGCCTGGGAGCCTGGCACCGCCTCAGAAGGCATGGCTGTCCCACCTTTACTGTCTTTCACTCCCTCTCTCCCTCCTCCCCTCAGCCTCGCCCCAAGATGGTTGCCTGAGAAGGAGATAGAGAAGCCTCACAAGGTTGTTCAGATCAAAGTGGGGAGAGAATGCCTCTTTCTAGAGCTAATTGTATTTTTTCTTCACAACAGGCCTTACTCCTAGTAATTTTCATAAAGTTCCATCTTTTGAAGTGTGTACTGTTTTGGTTTTCAGGGGTAATTTCTCATTGACATGAATGCTGAACTTAATAACATTGTGGTCACTGTTCATAATTGGTGCAACAACATATACATTTTGAACTTGGACTCAAGTCCTGTTCAGAACTAAGTCCAAGATCACTACCCCTATGTTTGGCTTGGTGACCAACTCTTTCAGTGCAGTGATCAATTCTTAATCTCTTTTGTTAATGCATTCATTCTATTTCTGTTACTGGGAAGTGCATAAAATGAGGCTCCAACTATTTTTGTTTTCTATCCAGTTAAGATGAAACTGTCTTGGATTATATCATTCACCTAAAGAATTCTCCCTGCCAGGTTCAAAGCAGAAAGGAGAAAGGGTTGCCAGAATGTCTGGCAATTAAAATCATAATTAGCAGACAGGGGCAGACGTTGGACAACCCAAGAAGGCAGGAAGTACCTACTACAGAACAGACACATAAATGCATTGGGCACCTCAAGCAGAGAGTTAAGCAACAGGCACAGAGGCTTGTGTTGGCAACTCAAGGGTAGCAGATACAAGTACAGAGTAGACAGGTTTTTCAGGGGCAATGTCAGACTTACAGTGCTGTTGCTGCATCTCAGTACTGTTGCTCACTATTACAGAGCTCTTGCTAAGCCTCCGTTTTGGTGGGTGGACTGCTGTCAAGAATTCCCACAAGATTGCTTTCTTGTTTGCTGTACCCCTCCTTCCATAGATTATTCTGGTTTTATGCTCAGCTAGCAATTCCTTGCTTATTACTCAAACAGGAAGTGTGATTGCTTAGTGGAAAACAAAAACTGAAATAATATTATGGTGGAAATCATTTTTAAGTGTGTGTACATTGCAGGGAGTGACATGCATGCAGGCATACTGACATGTGGTCAGTATGAATAATTTGTAAGCAGGCACTCGGTACTTGGATGCGTTGCCTGAAACATGCAAGAGACTGATGCTAACAAGACTCCAAGGTACAAAATTAAAAGGTGAACTTTTGCTAGAACGTAATACTGAGTTGAAAGGGAATAATGAGAGAGGGCTGCCACCACATCTGGATCCATAGCACTTTTATTACTAACTGCCCAGGATCTGTGCACGTGAGAAAGAAAATATTATATGATCTGCCTGAAGTAGCACCATTGTTATTTATCTGATTGTTTTATTGTTTTAATATTTTGTGTATTGTCTATTTTATGCTGTTAGCTGCCGAGTCCATATGGAATGGGCGGGATATAAATATAATGTAAATAAAATAAATAAAATAAAAAATAAGGCAAGATCATGAATGTCAGCATTCACACACCAAATAGTAAACAGGTGTAGGTTTCAGACAAGTCAGTTTCACAGAATAAATGTCACTATACAATTTGCAGGGCATCAAAAATAATTTGAAAACAGTTGGTCTCAAAGAAAACAGAACTAGTTCAGTAAAAGGATGCTGACTGCCCTTATATACAATCAAGTCCTCCTCAAGGCATTGATGATTGGTGGAAAAACCTTCTGTTGAAAGACTTGCTTGACTGTGATGATTAGAAAGACTCCCTGTTGCCTTCATTATTTCCTGAATCTTCCCTTTCCCAGTCCAATTGGAAATCTCAAAGATAGCCAAGCATCAGGATAACAAATATTAACATTTACTGAATATCACTACTTTCCCCATTGATTTACATTGGCAAATGAAATAGAACAGGCAAAAATGAGTTTCATTTTTAGTTCACTAGTAAGCAAATGCATATCCCTAATTTACTCATTCCTGCTTGCCTGCTTCAAGTTTCAGTCTCCTTTCCATCATCAGATATGACAGATGTCCTTGTCTGCGGAGGTCCTCTTTCCATTTATGAATTTTATGTTACATCCAGCCAGACTGGGAGCCATGCTGAAGCATAAGAGATGTAAATGTTTCAAGGGAACTAAAATTGTACATATTCTCCTTCAATGGCTTTTCTGATAGCCCATGGTTAGTATTGGAAGGCACAGGTTTCACTGAAAAGTATTCCTTTGGATTCAGACAGAATGGTTGGAATCCTAAATTAGTAAAATTTAAGATATTCCTGACTTCAGGGTGTGGGAGAGAACCCCACATTCTTTTCATAACTCTTCTCTTGGTAGCAGTGACTTTTTGCCTTTGCCTTATAAGACCCTGACCACCAACAAGCCCTTTCTTCCAAACTCCTCCTTTTTATAATGTTCATCTTGTCTTTCCTTTCATCTGCACATGCAAATTCCTACAAAGATTTTGGGCAAAAAAAAAGAGTTCTTAATTGAATTCAAGTATATCCTTTGAGGCGAGGGTTTCTCAGAGTTGAGTGTGCCTGTACTCAGCTCTAGCACCCATGCATGTGCCTATAGGAGGCTAAAATACAAAAATACATTGTGTTTTCCAGCAACCACTCCTGTTGCCATACAATTTATTTGTATAACTTGGGCTTGCTCAACCAAATAATCTGTTGCATTAAACTCATTTTTGTGTCCCTTTTTCTTAGCCCTTTCCCTCCTTATTCCATTGCAGGTAGATTAATGTCCATGGAAACAATTATGTTATTGATATGGGTGGAGTTTAGCAATGGCCACTATCAAATAATAGAGTCAGTGTTAGCAATCATTTTAAAAGCACAGTATGGTGTATGAAAGGTACAACCAGGGCTTTTTTTTGAGCAGGAATGCACAGGAACGCAGTTCTGGTTGGCTTAGTGTCAGGGGGTGTGGCCTAATGTGCAAATGAGTTCCTGCTGGGCTTTTTCTACAAGAAAAGCCCTGGGTACAACCACTATTAATGTTGCAGTTACTACAGTCCTTGATGTGCTGCAAAACTAAGCTAAGAATAATTCCACTTTTCCTCTGTCTCTTCCTTTTCTAGTTTTTAGCTATCATTCCAGTATTAATGCTTAGAAACGGAATTAAATTTTTTTCTTTAACCTATTCACACTTTTTAGCCTAACTCTTGAGTGCAAATTTACATAAGGGCTATATTACAGTAGTTTTGGTGGGAGATGTAAGCACTGTTCAGGTTGCATCTGAAGCAAGAGCACTCTTTCCAGTAAACACTAAAGCAAGGGATCATCGTTTGTTAAGGGTTGACAAAAACTTGGAGGGAAAAAATTGTCTTGTCTCTTTAACAGAGGCTGAATATGTAGAAATGGGCAGGAGGAGCTTTTCGTGGCATGGAAGTAAATAACATCCAATTAAGCTGCCATTAAAAGGACAGGACATTTTTTTTTTCTTCAGGCTGTTGGCAACCTTATCAGTGGTCTGGTTCAGTTTCTTATCTAATGTACCTGTTAACTAGCCAGTTTACTAACAGATGCAAGTTTGGAAACAAAGATGGCTGTTTCAGGCCAATATGGCCTAGGTATTGCTGCAAAAATTACTACAAATCAACCCAGTCCAATATAATAGTAACTTAATTTGAAAATTTAACATAAAAGTTCCTCATGCATCCTGCTTTTCTTCATCAGGGGAATTTAACACTGAACAGATACATTTTGCAGCATCTAATAAGTCATATATAAACAAACAGTAGCAGAGACCTGCAAGGCTTGTGGCAGGTGAGACACCCATCCCTCCACCCACCTATCAGGCCAACCACTTGCCAGCCAGCCTTCCAGCTACACTTCTACCATTCCCCCTCTCTGCCCATTCATCCGCTTACTCAATGACGCATGTCCTGCTCCTGTTCTCCACCTGCTGTAGCTCTTCCACCTTGGCAACAGAGGGGTACAGCAGGGGCAGGGTATCTCCCATTCCCTCTCCTTTGCCTGCTGATGATTGGCAGCAGTGGTGGGGATAGCAATGGTGGTGGAGTGTGGGCAGCTCCAGTTCCTCTTTCCCTGTCTGACTACCCTCTCGCCTGCCTGCCTATAGAGGAGAAGTGGTGATGGTGGAACTGACATCAGTGGTGGGTTCTCCAATGGCTCCATTCGGCTGGCTTCTTTCCTCCACACTCACAGAAGGTTTATCTGCACTTCTGGGTTTGGTCTTTTTTTTGGGGGGGGGGGGATTTATTTTTCTACAAACTTGGGGCATCTCCAGGGCCTGCAGAACAATACCCCTTCTCTGAACCTGGCCCCTTGCTTTGGGTCCATCAATCCATGTGGCAGCCCATCTCAGGAACTGTCTTGCCAAACATGGCTTTCTACCAGAAGGAGATACGTACCTGTTAAACAGTTTCACTTGAGAGGTCAGTAAGAGACATCAGGAATTTTCCATATAATTTTTCTGATGACAATTTTACCTTGCCAGCTTTACTTTTACCATTTTTTCCTGATTTTGGTGCAGCTCTCTTCCTTCTGTCTTTTTGATAGCTAGATAATGCTGTGTTGTAAACTCTAAATCTATCTCCCTACCTGTCATCTTGAGAAAGTCCGTCTTCAAAAAGACCATTTATGTTAAGATGTTGATTTGAAATGAAAGGCTTCATCTTGGGTTCATTCCACATGAATGGTTCTTTTCCAAATTGACATTTTGATTTAATTAATTTTTATTTTCTAGCAGAAAAAAAATTTAAGAAATTTTTTTTGTCATAGTTCGTCCAGCTGGTCCATGTTTAAGGTAAACTATTTTTGGCAATTTTTGAACAGGAAGCTACTACTGCTGCAAGGTGGACAAACAGCCCCCTCCCTGAACCATCACTACTCTGCAAAAGATGGTGTGTGTGCGTGTGTGTGAGAGAGACCTGGGTGGCAGTCATAGCAAGTCTGTCCCCCCCCCCTTTGTCGAGGGTGGGGTTTGCAAGCCTTCTAGGGCTGTTTTTTGCCTCCCGGTCCAACTGAGGTTTCAATGTATAGCATTCAGTTAAAGAATGCAGTAGCAGAAAAAAAGTTGGTTTTTATACCCTGCTTTTCTCTACCCTAAGGAGTCGCAAAGCAGCTTACAATCACCTTCCCTTTCTCTCCCCACAGCAGACACCTTGTGAAATTGGTGGGGCTGAGAGAGTTCTGAGAGAACTGACTGGCCCAGGGTCACCCAGCAGGCTTCATGTGGAGGAGTGGGGAATAGGCCTGGTTCTCCATGCTGGAATCTGCCATTCTTAAGTAGCAGATGTTGGATATGACTCCTTTCTGCCTAAAACAGTGGAGAGCTGTTGCCAGCCACAATAGAGGAGCAATCATTCTCTCTTCTGGTCTCCTGTGTACTGTTGATTTCCTAGTACTCAAGAGACTGTCATAGAGGGCTGGCTCCTTGTATGGAATTTCACAGTGGGCCCTTGAAATCCCCTTGGTTCATTGCTTGCTTAGTTTGCTAGGTGATAATACTCACATATACCTTGAAGCCATTTAGTTACCAGGTTTGTTTCTTCTACTTCTTTAAGGCACACCTTTGAAATTGCTTCAGGAACATCTGAAGAAGACTGGCAGAAAGGAACCAGGAGAACCAGATTCAGGCTGCATACAGCATTTAAGCAATCTGGAAAGTCCACAGTGTGTTCTGCCAAACAACCTTTTTCTTTCTCTCCAGGATCACACTTGGGGCAGGGGGAACCTGTTTCTGGAAGGTAGATGCAGGAGGCAATTGTACATAGTGCTGACCGACCAAACCCAGTAATGTTACAAACCCACTCTCTCCTCAGGACAGTTTCACAGCTCTTTTAAAATCAATTCTTTAAAAAATAAGTCATTGAAGGACTGCTATGTACTCTGTCACTTTGAAGGCGGGAGTAAGCTAGACTCATCTTGCAAGGGTAAGGTTTATGACTGTTTTTGGTTTGTTGCTATACCTGTATGTTCTATCAGTCCCTCCAGCCTCTTTTGAAGGTGCTATATTTTGTAGTGCATTCTGTATTGTGCCTTCAACAGCAACTTGGAAGGCAGCAATTAGCAGGGGATGAAAATTTACCTCTGTGTGTCTAAGTATAAAAGGTGGTAAACCCTAAGCTACTTATTGTAAGGCATTTATCCTCCATTTTGTAGTGTCACATTACTCCAGAGACTGTTACACTGGATCACCGTAGAATTAATACCCCAGTGGTGTGTGTATTTATTTATTTTCACTTGTAGTCTGCCTTTTCTTATCAATCTGAATTCAGTAATGACAGTAATTAGTAATACCAAGAGAAATAAAAATGATGTCCATTTGTTTTCGTTTTTAAAAAAGAATCTAACCTGCAGTACAGCTTTTGTTGGTGCATTGGAATTCAACGTTTTAGCATTGTATTGAATAGCTTGATGAACACCTCAGTTGTGCTACCACCAAAAATTAGGAGACAGAATTAGGGATTACTAGAAAAAAGATGTCATGATATTGTTTCATGCAGCCGCACCTTGATAACTCCCTATTTAAAAAGGTTAACAGAACTGAAGATATAAGTAGAAACTACAAAGGAAGACTTCTGTAAAAATAAAGGCTAAAAAAGATTTTACTAAAATCTTCACTAAAAAAATTACTAAAGTATTTTTTGGCTCATCTAAAGTGTTAAGTAACATCCATTCATTTCTGGTACAATAGCTCCCATTGTGTCTTGCAACATCATCCTTAAAACAAGACCCACCATCTGGCAGCTCCTCACTGCAAGTTTTTGCTGCAAGTTACTTGGTGTAGTTTTGTGGTAGTCTTCATGGCTGCCTATAGTATTTGGAGCACTTGTGCTAGAGAAGTCAGTTTTAATGCCCTTGTGTGGCAGGGATGGAGACAGCAGACTCTATGCCAGAACTTGGAGTCAGGTCCTGAGGCCATTGCACCTGTTTTGTCTTTGTGCCAGCTTTGGATTGCTTGATCCTCTAAGCTGCCATTTGAATGCTCAAGGGATTTTGTCTGTAAGCATGGATATGCCTAAAGTATAAAACTGTGGTTATATTTGAAGAAACCAAGTAGAGTTCAGTTCTATCTTTTCACATAGCACTTGTACAAGCATCTCGAATTGACTGGCAAAGAGTTTAAAATTTCTGATCTGTATAAGTGACTACCACTGGAATTAGTAACTGCTCTTATTAAAAATAACACCCCCATATATGTTAGCTGCTTTCAAAGTCCATAGCACTTAAAATCATATGGCAAAATAGTAGTAAAATGGTAGGGAAATTTTTGGAAGTCAGGAATATCAATGGCTGTTAGTTGGGAAGCTAGCTTCCTGTGTCTGAAGGCAGACCCTGCTGTGAGTTGAAGAGAAATCAATAAAAAGGAGCTGCTGGGCCAGTCTGACTTCCTCCCAGCTTTGCAACCAAAAGTACAGGGATGCATCTTAGTTTTAACCATTTCTGTGTTTCAGGTGGGCTGATTGAACATCTTTCTATTAATGTGCAAAGCTGTTCTGGGAATGGAGACTTTTCTTGATGGCATCACAGAGAATCTGCAGACAACTTGTTTTTAGTTCAGCCTTACCAAACTGGTTTTTTTAGAGTTCAGGAAAAGACATGCTTGGGGTTTACACACTGACTGTGTAATCCTAACTAGATGTGCCCCCTTAGGTCCGTTTAAGTCAGTTGGCTTAGAAGGAAGCAACCCTGTTTAGGATGATGCCTGTCAGGGTACTTCCAGATCAGCCTACCACCTCTAAAACAGTGTGTGTCTCCATCCAGTGTTACCAGACACACCTGCAACAGGTAATAGGAGTACTCTGAAAACTTTATGCAGAATTTAGGTGTGGCTGCTGTCAGAGACTGTGATAGACAATGCATGTGTGTGATTTTGCGCTTTTTTTTTTCAAGTCACCATTAATTTGGAATTACAGTATAAAATTCAGGAATATTGTGAGGGGGAACCCCCCTACTTTTATGCTTTGTCCCTGGTTGACCAAAGTTCAGGATCCTTACTGCATTAACTTTGAACTGGCCAAACAATAGCTTTATAGAACCAGATTTGGAGATGTTTGAAAATGTTTGAAAACTTCATAAACTTGATTATATTACCTGAAGAGATTGCACAGTCTAATATCCTTAGACTATGCAACTCTCAGCTCCTAGGACTCCCTCCTGTCAACTGGGTACACAAACTCCTTCCGGTTCAACTAATCAAATTTCAGAAGAAGAGAATGAATACAATGTCCCGTTTCTGAGCTGGTTTGGAGTAATGTTAGCTTTAAGGTTGCATATGAAAATTTGCTGATAACAGTGGCAAACTTTTGGGCAGGCTTGCTTTGTTTTGCCTTCCTGAGGGAAATTGTATGGAGTGCAGCTGCTGAGGCTTAGCCTGGCCACATCTGAGAGCATGCTGAGGAGGTGCTACAGAACCAAAATCAGTGGCTACAGTCAGGGCTAGGCAGGATGAGACCTTTGGAAAAGAGAAATATGAATCTCACCCCACAACAGCTTTCCTTTTCTTGTGAGCACACCCAAGATCAATCAAATGACAAGTGCCTCTGGCTGCTCTGGGCAGTTCCATTTGGAAAGGAGGGTAGAAAGATATGGTGCTCATGGCTAAAATGCACACAATTTAGAGCCCACAATTTGTAACATCGTAGCAAACACCTGTGATGGAGATAGATCGAGGCTGCAGTGTTGGAGATTTAAGTCTGCCCTTGTACTTTTTCTCTGCCCCCCCCACCCCCTTGGCTGTTTTGAGCCTTTGTAAGGAAAAAAAACACTTTGAGCCTTGGTAAGGAAAAAATGTACTGGTCTTTCCCCCCACCTGCCAGGGCTTAAAGCAATGAGAGAGGGATAGGAAAAAACCTTTCTCATTACTGTAGTGCTGTGACTGTAGAGCTTTGCTGCTGATTTACATATATCCATTCACAGACACCCACACTCTCCCAACATTGCATGTAGTTTGGCTGTCTGTACCCTTAAGATAGCCCTGTAAGAGAGGCTGTTTGAGGATGGGTATTTAAAGGGAGGAGGCCATGACTCATAAGTATGTACTAGTGCTGCGTTGCTCAGTAAAGCGTAATGTTGCTCCATCACCCTCCATCCCATTGCAGCTGGTCAAGAGAAATCTCTTATTGCGGAGGTGAAATTGACAAGGGACATCTCCTAGAACTCAATTACTCTCTAGCAGAAAGGTGAAAAGAGGACAATGACGATAATGGCAGTAGGGCAATGGGCCAGTAATGCAGAAAGGTAGGGTTACTCTCTGTAAGTAACCTTCCAGTCTTTCACAACAGGTGGAAAAATAGTTCAAGGTTGACAGTGCATCCTGGAAGCTTTGCGCTGCTATTTTGATGAATATTCTAAAAATTGCTATAACCCAGCATTTTTAAAACATGAGTTGCTGGTAGAGGAAATATGGGGATATTTGGGAGGAACTTCATCTGGATTCTCTTGAATTAATTGTGTCATTAATAGGGAAAAGGCTAATGTGGAAGCATTAATCACTAAGCTTATCCGTAGCAGAAGTTCAATGGTTTTTCAGTAAATGTCCCAGGCTGCATCATAAAAACACTTTCCTAGGATGGTGATGATGATAATAATAATAATAATTTTTTTTTATATCCCGCCCTCCCCGCCGAAGCAGGCTCAGGGCGGCTCACAACATATTAATTCAATATAGGTCTGACTTTTGAGTAGACCTTCTTATTATTGCAGTATTTACTGCTTACTAAAACAAAAATGAATGCTCAGAGAAAAGAAAAGATGCACCATAAATGCAAAACACAACTTTAATAGATTACATGGATGGCACATTGTAATAAAGTACTGGCAATGTTCTGATACACAGAACATATTTTCTTTCCATCTCACAATGTAATCTTTATTTTAAAACTCCTTGGGGAGCAACCCTAACTTATACTCAGAAGAAAAGGGTACCTGTGAGTCATTGCCATAGCATAGCCTCTTTTAGCAAACAATTTATCCAATTCAAAACAACCCTTGATTGTAGCAGACAATAGAGCTTGTATTTGCACACTTAACTATAGTTTCCAGCATTCTGTAAGTCTTCCAGTGGGCAAAACTGGAAGCATCTGGCTTAAGGTTAGTCTTAGCCAGCCAAGTCAGGAGTTTACATGCCTTTAATATAAAAGATATGAATATCAGGCAAAGAAATATCCATTTATTTGTGTATACGTGTGTACCTATATATCTTGAACATCTCATTATTGTAGGAGAGTGGAGACTTGGATCTCATGTATGCCATTTAAAAATCAAGTAGCATGATACTTTGGCGGGGAGGACGGGATATAAATCCAATCAACCATAAACCATAGTTATGGTGAGGAACTGAAGGTAGGGCATTATTTGCCAGGCTGCAGTTTGGTGTACCCAGGTCAGCATACCACCCCCCCCCCCCCACCAATAGCTCCAAACATTCATATTATGCCTCCCCCCCCCAAAAAAAAACCCAACAAGGAAAGAGAAAGCAGAGATGGGAAAAGAGCACTTGGTATTTTGTGTGTAAGAGGGGTAGCGTGGGTATGTATGAAAGAGAAGGGTACCCCTAAAGTTTACAGCATTGAACTCAGTACTTGATTCAATATTCTATATTCATAACTGTGCGAATGTAAATTGAGATCTCAGTTATTTGACAAGCTTATCTGAAATCTCTGAAGAACTGCTAGTCAGCCACTAGGCATGAAATATTCATAAATTAAGAGGAAATAACTATTTGTATATCAAGTCATTGAAATGCATAAATACCTTTGCCTTTAGAATTGATGTTGATCTTGTAAGAAATCATCCACATAACAAAAGAAAATTCATTTTGGCTTAAAGTTGTCCATGAAGTGACACTAAGAGAAACCACAATCTTGCCACCATCTGTGAACTGATTGATCTCTTATCTTAAAAAGGCAAATTATTCATCAGGTGGTAATATAAATGATTTTTAAAAAGTAAATGAAATTGTGCCTTTGTGGCTTATATTAACTACATTATGAGTGCTGCCTATCTCAGTGCAATTCACAAGAGTTGAAGAGGGTAAGAGAGACAGACCATCATACTGCCAGCATATCTTTCTATGCATCTTTTGTCCATAGTCTACAGAAATACTTCTTATAAGAGCTCCTGGCTGCTTTCCATAAACCACTTGAGAGTACTGCCTTTAAAGCTTATGTAACTGCTCAACAGTAAGTGGTTTGGGGAGCACAACCACAATCTGAGAACCAGTGTGGTATGGTGGTGCCAGACTAATATCTGGGAGACACAGGTTCAAATCCCCATGAAAACTTGCTGGGTGACCTTGGGCTACTCACACTCTCAATCTGACCTATCTCATAGGGTTGTCGTGAGAATAAAGTGGAGGAAAGGAGAATTGGGGAGAAAGGCAGGGGTATGAAATAAATAAATCTGTAAAGACCTATGTGCTGTGTATTATGTTTTATTAAATATTGTAATTGAAGCACAGAGAGGTAGTGAAGGAAAAACATGAGAGAAGTCCAGAGTGAGGTTGCACAAAGTAAAGGTGTGAATGGATAAAGAGAGGCATGAATGCTTCCTCCCGTCTCCCCCTCAGAACCAAACTGCTCTTTGCTCAAAAGAAGCAGACAGTGCTCCCCGGTCTAATCCCCTGGAGTGATTTAATGTCCTTTAAACAACCTGGCTGGTGCATTCATAGGTTGATATTCACAGTACGTTTTTATATAAAAAAGGAGCCAAAAGACCTTTGAAGGGAAATTCTATTAGAGTGCAGCTCTTCCTCTTCATTTTCAAAGGGCAGCTTTGATAGAAATGCTGCCCAAGATGCACGGTCAGTTCCTATATGCTTATGCAGACACTGCAAAAGAGAGCAGCTGCATTGTATTCTACTTAAGGCAGAAGGACTGAATTTAAGCGTTCTGCTGTTATTCTCTGTAGTGGTATTACTCCTACTTATATCTTGATTTTTATGTCCACCAGGGAATAATCCGATTCATTTGAACTCTGTGCCCAAAGCCCTGTATGGACTATCCAGAATGTAGCTCTAAAATGACTTCAGAAATGCAAGGAATGGTTAAGGCAGGGGTGTCAAACTCATTAGTTATGAGGGCCAGATCTGACATAAATGAGGCCTTGTTGGACCGGGCCATGTCAGGCCAGGCTGTGTGTGTTCCTATTTAAGATTAGGTAGCAGAGATAGAAACTTTATACAGACAAACGCAATTAAAGACTTGCTAAAAAACCAAATTAAAACATGCTTAAAACATTAGCACTTGTTGGTCTTAAAGGTGCTTTCTTTGTATTTCTCCCATGGGAACTGGGCAAAGAATGCTCTGGCTCTTTCCTTTCTTCCCCAGAAGACCAGGAAGGGGAGGAGCCTCCGCCGATAGAAGGAAGAGAGGCTTGGCTCAGTAGCTCTGCTATGTGATGAAGAGAGCGTGGCAAAGCAAGCTCTGCCTTCCTCCCCATGGGAGGAGCCTCAGCCAATGGAGAAAATAGAGGTTTTGCTCTGTAGCTCCTGTGTGATTGAGCAAGTCTGGCAAAGCAAGCTATGATGCAAAAGGAAGCAAGAGAGAGGGAGAAGGAAGCAGATGACAGCCAGTTGCTTGAGGGCCTGATAGGAGCCCTCCTGATTCGGCCCCCGGGGCGCATGTTTGACATGCCTGGGTTAAGGTTTCATTTGAGCTTCTCAAATTAGGATGAATGCTTTACAGTTCGGTTTCAGGAAAGCAATGATATCATTGACTTCATGGTCCTGTGGCACAGATTCTGTGGTAAGGTTGCTAGGTCTGTGTTGAAAAATACCTGGAGACTTTGGGGGTAGATTTGGAAGAGGGTGGGGTTTGGGGAGGGGAGGGGAGGGCTTCAGATGGTACAGTAGCATGAAGTCCATCCGTTGAAGCAGCCATTTTCTCCAGGGGAGCTGATCTCTGCCAGTTGGAGATCAGTTGTAAAAGCAGGAGATCTCCAGGCCCTACCTGGAGGCTGGTAATTCTATCTGTGGATCAGCTGTGTACTGCTGCACCTCTTTTGTTATAAATTGTGCTTTAGTAAAGAGCAAGCATAAAACCAGCTTGCATACTTGTGGCCATAAAAACACAGCCTAATTTTTATTTTGACAATGTATGTCAATAGTACCATAGCCTTAAATGGATTTAATCATTTTTCTCTCCCTGGGGAATTCTGTGACTAATAGTTCAGTGGGGAGCTGGATACACGGATCTGGTATAATTTTGGACTGTTCTGAGTTGCAAGACAAGTAAATAGGAGCCAAAGAGTTAACATTGTGGTTCAGAGTGAAGATTCAGGCTTTTGAATTACTTTCAGGGATTCTTTTGAAATACATAAATTGAGTTTGTGGATTGTGGATTAAGAGGCTTTGAGGATGGATTTTGAAGGTCTCCCCACCCAATATGTGTCTAGTCATATAAAGAATAGCCTCAGTACATCCCCAGCTTTGGCAAAGTCTACAAAAAGAAATGACGACAAAGCAGACCATTACTTTGGAACCTGCTTGCTTATAAGAGGGGGATGCCAAGTCTAGAGCCAATTCTTTTTTAAAAACCTGCTTGCACAGATACAGTCTAAAATGCCCTTCATTTAATATCTCATTTGAAGTCCACTTCTTAGGGAATATACATCCCAATTCAGAACAATGTTCTTTTGAAACTTGTTTGGGATGGATGTAGATGGCTCAAAGGCTAAACAGTAATACTATACTACAGCGTGCAGTGTAGAGGGATTAAGCTATCATATTTTTGTCTCATCCATTTGAGGAAAAGGACTTCTGGCTGCTCTAGCTTCCTTTAGCACCCAAGTGCAGTCTTTCTTGTTGTGTCCTCTATTTTCTGACATTCTCATTTAATATGCCATTCCTGGAACCTGTCAGTGGGATTCTCCTTTGTGAAAATGCTGTTTAAATGTGAATTTGAATACTTAGCACAAAATGACCTCATGTGTTTCACCTGTGACTCATGATTCCAAGGCTAGGTCAAAGATTTTTGGTATCCTAGGCAAATGACTTTGTGCCTTCCCATATCATGGGGACCACTCTACCACAAATCAGGGAAGCTGCCCCCTCTCTCACCACCCTTGCTCAAGCTGTGGCTTGCCATGATTCCATGCCTCCCAACACAGGCAGATTGGGAGGCAAAAGTGGCCTTGGAACAGGGTCACACAACACTGGCCCACCCATGACCCCACCACTCTGACTGAAGGTGCTAGGGGAGGAGCAGGCTTGTCACACACTGTTCACTAGGGCTGAGGGGGGTCACCTAGGACTAACACTTGCCACAGAAGATTCCAGCAATGCTAGGAGGCACTAACAGAGCTAGTTTTGATGCCCTTAACTTCTGCTACTCTAGGCAGTCACTTAGGTGTGCTTGATGAGATTCAGTGTGGACAAATGCAAAGCAATGTACACTGGGGCCAAAAATCCTAACTATAAACATATGTTGATGGGACTGAATTGGTGGAAACTGCCCAGATCTTGGAGTCTTGGTGGCTAACTCACTGAAAATGTGTCAACTCAATGTGTGATGGCAATTAAAAAGGCAAATGCTATACTGAAGATAATTAGGAAGGGAATTGAAAACAAACCAGCCATTATCATTAATAAAAAGGTAAAGGTAGTCCCCTGTGCAAGCACCAGTTTTTTCTGACTCTGGGGTGATGTTGCTTTCACAATGTTTTCACGCCAGACTTTTTACAGGATGTTTTGCCATTGCCTTCCCCAGTCATCTACACTCCCCCCCCCCCCACAGCAAGCTGGGTACTCATTTTACCGACTTCAGAAGGATGGAAGGCTGACTCAACCTCGAGCTGGCTACCTGAACCCAGCTTCCGCCAGGGATCGAACTCAGGTCATGAGCAGAGCGCTTAGGACTGCAGTACTGCAGCTTTACCACTCTGTGCCTCAGGGCTCTAATGCCCCTCTATAAATTGATGGTGTGGCCTCATTTGAAATACTTGTGTACAGTTCTGGTCACCACACTGCAAAAAAGATACAGCATTGGGAAAAGTGCAGAAAAGAACAATTAAGAGGATGGAGCACTTTCCCTATGAATGAAAGATTAAAGAAGTTAGGGCTCTTTAGCTTGGAGAAACAATGACTGAAGGGTGACATGATAGAGGTTTACAGAATTATTCATAGGGTAGAGAGGGTAGATAAATAAGTACTTTTCTTCCTTTCTCACAGTACAAGAACTTGTGGGCACTAGGTTAAATTAATGAGCAGTAGGTTTAGAACAGTTAAAAGGAAGTACTTTACCCAAGGAGTAATTAATATGTGGAAATCACTTCCACTGAAAATGGTGGTAGCTACAAGCATAGACGCCTTCAGGATGGGATTAGATAAGCATACGGAGCAGATGTCCATCAGTGGCTATTAGTTATAAGTTATAGATGGAACACAATGTCTGGGGCAGTGGTGCTCTGTATTCTTGGTGCTTGGGGGACAATAGTGGGAGGGCTTTTTGAGTCATGGCCCCACTGGTGGACCTCCTGATGGCACCTGGGTTTTGGCTACTGTGTGACACAGGACTGGATGGGCCATTGGCCTGATCCAACATGGCTTCTCTTATGCTCTTAATGGCCCTGATGATTCCTCTTCTTAGTATTAATAGTTACAGTGCAATGGCAAAAAAAAAAGCATTCCTTATCTTGTGTTGCAGGGATTATTCTCCATCTGATATTTTCCCGTGAAAGTAGGACAGGTTCTGCTGCATGGCTCTGTTCCTTTTCTTGAACATGAGAATGAAGAACGTGCCAAAAGGCAATGCACTTTTAGTGGGTTCAGATTTTTATTTCTATGCTAGAAGGGGGGTGTAGAAGAAGAAGTTTCTTTTCGACATTTACAGTGTGCTGAAAATCCAGCAGTTCACAAAAAATTTATATGTGTTGCAGAGGTACAAAATGATGGGCAAAATAAGAGGGAGTTAACTGGAGGAGAGGATATGTGGGGAGGCAAGCAGAGCAGAAGGATGAAGAGGTAAAGGCATATCCCTTGCTGCCTGAGCTTGGCGGTGAAATTTGCTTCAAGGTCAGGAACCTCGTCTTAATTGCTTAGTATTTAGCTTTTGGGTAATTAATGTATTCATCAAAATCAATATCTAGACTTTGCATTTTAAACTGATGAGATAATTAATTTAATGATCTCTCTTAATTAAAGTATAACTAATAGCTCATGCTTGTACCCTGTTAATGAGAGCATTGGTCAGGTGCTTGGACGTTACTGCATCAGATTGTTTTTATTGTCCAGCAGGATAAACTCTCTAGCATTTTTAAAGGCAAATAATTGCTATGGTCCTGAATCAGACCCAGTCAGGTAAGTCTGCCACTGCACGTAGTTTCAGGAATCAAAACTGATTCCCTCCCCCTTGGAAAGGGGAAAAGACAAAGAGAAGGTATCAGTCTATGAATTTAGTTCTGCAGGTGGTTGATACATTGCTACTAGTACTGTGTGTTACATAAGGCAAAGACAAAAAAAAAGTGCAATTAATATTTGACATTACTTCCCATTTTTTAGGCTGAAGTATGTTGTAAAATTCCAATCCATCCTCAGAGGGAAAAAAAGACACATGCAGTTTCTCCTCCCAGTAAATTAGAGGAGTTGACTTTCTGTGTATAACTGTTAGGCAAACAGAAGCATAAGTGAATTGTTTGCGTACCACTCTGTTCTTCTATCCTCTCCTCTCCCATTTGATCTTTCTTGAATTTGCTGTACTTTGCAATTTAGATGCCTTGGCTCAGTTTACGACTGTGTCTATGAAGAAATGGCCTACAGATTATATGAAAGCTCCTTTTATACTGGGACATACTGTTGTGGAAATGGCATCTTATTTTGAGAAGTTGACCCCTACCTAGATATTTTTATCATATGGCAGAGTTATGCACAGGAAGCATATAATATAAAATACGGAACCAAGTTTATACAATGGGTATGCAGACCAATTGGGCAATGCCCCTAAATGCTAATATCTAAATTTTCAATCCACTCAGTCACAGCAGAGGAGAGTTCAAAGAGCTCTGTCACATCACCCTGGAAAGCAATGACACTCACATTCCTGTGACAGATGGAAAATAGTTTGATGGGCTGCACCACAATCACATTCAGGTCCTGGTATTTTGCTCCATTTAAGCAACAGGACTGCATAGTTGTCAAAGTCTGTTCCTATTCTATTAGCAATCTTCCATACTTTACATGGCAAGTCAAATCCTGCAGGCCTCTCATAGGCATTTATCAGGTTATGGATGTCAGGTGGAACTGATTGCATCCATCTTCACAACCATTCATTCCCTAGACTGAAATTATGTGATTGCAGGATTTGTGCAGATCTTGTTGCTGGGTATTGGGATTTATTCTGGATGGGCCTTTGTCAGCCATGTCTTTATGGATGGGCAAGTACCCAGATAAATTAATTCTTATATTTTAATAATGGAAACTTGATCACTGAGCAGGCCTGTCCTTACTATACCATTTGATTTGCTATACCCAGTTCTTCATGAAGAGGTAGGAAGGCACAGCACTAGTGGCACAACCTCACTTCTGGCAAATATCCGGAACTTTGTCCCTCTTGTGCTGCCCTTGAGCAGGCAGCATAAAGCAGGAGCAGCAGATTGCCCTAGGAAGATAAGATCAGGCCCCACCCAAAGGAAGTGTTTAAGGGTGGTCAGATGGTTGCAGAAGCCTGGGGTGTTGTATGGAGGAGTATTTCTGAATAAAGTTATGATATTGTGCTTAAAAAGGGAGAAAATAGATAAATTACCCTAAGCCCTGAATAGGTTCAAACGCTAATGGACAGAGTTTGGAATACTAAAGAAGAATCTAGGTCTGAAACCACTGGTACTTCACTCGCTGAATCTGAAAGAACCATGATCATAATTGCCATCAGCCACAATTACTGTATGCACTTTTTGCTCTCTCATCGAAGCATGCATACCCTAGTATTGAATATAACTATAGCCATTTTACCATACTACCCCTAAGCATGTATGAGCTGTTTTTCCCCATCAGTGTCAAACCTTAAGTCAGGCCTTATGAATCTGCTGTGAGAAGAGAGCAAGAGGGCAGAGATGGAAGTAAGATGTGTTCAGACTTCCAACGGTAGAAGAGGCTCACAGCTCACCTGTCCTCCAGCAGTGGCTGTTTCAAGGTACCAACCAGAATTCTACCAGGCAAATGGCCCTGAACACTTTATTGAAGGACGGGGTAGGTGCCATGAGCAACACAGTTCTAAACAAAGTCCTTCTCAGCAAGCAGGAGAAGACGCTGGTAGGCCTGAAAGGATGTGGAACAGCTACATCCTATACTTCTTGGAACACAAGAGTCTGCACTGGTAGGGTTACCAAAATATAGATGGGGCCTGGAGTTCTCTTGGAATTACAACTGATCTCCAGACTGCAGGGACCAGTTACCCTGGAGGAAATGGCACCTTTGGCCTGCAGGTTTTATGGCATCACATCTTTTATGAGCTTCCACACACTACTCCCAAATGTCCAGGAAATTCTCAAGCTAGTGTTAGCAGCCCTAGTCTGTAGTGTATCTTGAAGGAGTTGTAGACCAAAAGCGGGCAAAAAAACCACTGAAACATTTTTGTACTGTACATTTTTAAGGTTTTCATTATTTTTAGCAACTTGCTATATTAAAAGGGGGGGAAGATTTGTTTGGGATTTTCATTCACTTTGGTCCAAGTATATATCCCTGATCTGAATTTTTGAGACTAAATAGTTTGAGGTAGAGTTCCTTCAAAAATCAAACCTTTCCACTTCGTTTAGGTAATTGAACTAGGATCAGTATCACTAAATTAAAGCTGTGCTAGTTGGCAGGCCCAGGACCATCCCTAGTGCTGTGGCTCTGTCCCCAAGCCCAGACAGTGAGCCGGGCTCCAGGGAAGCTGTACAGCTGCACAGTTCTGCCCCTGGGCCCAGCCGGCAAGCTGGGCAGCTCTGCCCCTGGGCCTAGAGGTTGGAGAAAGGAGGAGCCCATGGCTGCAGGGGTCTTTTTGAACTGGAGTGCTTGTGTTCTGGCTCCAAAAAAGACCTGGCAGTGTCCAATTTGGTGCCCCTCCAAGGCCAGCGCCCTAGGGGAATGCCTAATTTGCCTAGTGGCAGGGCAAGCCCTGAGTAGACCCTAACTTAGATAGCCCAACCTGTTCAGACCTTGAAAGCTAAGCTGGGTTGGCCCAGGTTAGTATTTGAATGGGGGGCCACTACCTAATACCATGGTCACTACATAGAGGCAGGCAATGGCAAACAACCTTTGAATATTTTTTGCCTTGTAAACCTTATGAGCTGCCATAAGGAAGCTGTGACTTGATGGTGAAAAAAAAATCTGTAGTCCTGGCTTTTACTATGCTGCTGTGAACTGAAGTAAAAATTCAAGAAGAAAAAGAAGCAGTATCCTTATCCCTCTTTTTTAAGATCAGTGGTTATCTTTTCCTTCCCAACACCGAGTAGTGAAATCCAGGCACAGCACTTTAATGGATGATGGTGATGGCTATGGTGTACAGAATCTATCTTCTGAGCCTGCTGAGGTCCTAATTACAATGGTAGCTCTTCTATAATGGGGAAATTGGGTGGTAATATGAATGAATAATTAGTGTGTTGTGTAATTGCTTCCTGCTTTCTTACCACCATAGGGTGGGAAGGTGGCAGAGACTGTGATCCCAATGTGGCTGATTCCTTTTCCAAAAGTTTACATGGCTGAAGGCTGACACAGACTCTACTCATAGCACAATTATTGGTTTTTTTAACCTGTCATTGTCTGACCTAAATGAGACTTTAAATCAAGTTCAGTAGCCTTGTAGAGAACATTGTGATGCTGGCTTCTGTAGCATTGTTGATTAATACATTAAAGAAGTTGGATAAACAGAGAAAGAAAAGTTATCAGTAATATTGTTACAGGTAATAATATTATTGGGCTCATTACAAATGAAACAAAGCTCTAAAATGGATTACTTAAATTTTGTTCATAAGTCATTCTGTTTCAAAAAAGACTAACGTATATGCAAATTATAGGACCAAAGGTCACCAGCTTTTAAAGACTCTTAACAGCAGCTTCACACTGTCTCAGCTGAGGTCAGGGCTGGAGCAAAGAGGGAGGGGGTGATCTAATCCTTATTCTTATAGAACTTTCATTATGTGACTATCTTGCTGTCTATGACTGTTGTTTGCATTACAGGGGGAAAATAACAGTTGCCCATATGGTATCAGTAGCTCCCTACATAGTAAAAAGCATTTTGTGGGGGGGGGGGGGGGGGGTTCAGAGAATGATAATATCTTAGGTGGAAAGGGTTAAATCTCCACCTGAGCTCATGTCCCAATTGGAATTGGGGACCCAGAAAGCTACAGTTTAAAAGTTATAAAAAAGCATCCAGCTTGGCTATAAGTTAGTTAAAATGCTGTTCCGCACTTAAGGTGATGACAGCTTCAGACACCAACTAGCTGAGCTTGTATGATTGTTGCTTAGAAAACTTAACAGTCCTGCTAGTGCGGGAATGTTTGTATAGAGATTGTCCCTATGGAAAAGTATAAAATTCCACCTGGGGCATGCTGCTTCCCAAGCTTAAAAAGGCAAGAACTCTGGTAAAAAACAAAACAGTTGGCAACCCTAACCTGGCTGTTCAAGAGAGCTATAACCCTGTCCAAGATAGCAGAGATCTGAAGTTCCTGGTCTGCCTTTCTTAAAAGCCAGAGCACCTCTGTCTTGTTAGCATTACGTAAGTGCTTCAAGGAAAGGGCACAGGAAGTAGAGGACTGAGGCAAGCAGGAGACAGAAAAAAGGCTGTGAAAAAACTTTACTGCACTTAATGTCAGGGAAGGCATAGCCTCCAACATTTTACTGAAGAATCTAGGATTACTCCTGTAGCTAAGATATTTTCCTGTGGGAACAGGCTTACATGTTTTCCCTGTTTCTGCTGGTTGCTGGTACAGCACATTGGCAAATGGCCTTCCATCTGCTAGGATTCCCTGCTATTGCCCTAACCCATTTTCCTAGCAACAACTATTTCCCCCTGCAATGCCCACTGTACCCATCCTCTCTGATTTAACTTCTAGAGAGAGAGGAAGTTGAAACGTGTTGTAGAACAGCTCTTTCAACACACACTAGCAATTTTTAAGACATCCCTGAAATTGGTCCTGATAGCAAAAACTGTCCAATTGAGTATTTGTTATTTACACCTCATTTCACCTCAAGGGGAACCCAAAACAGCTTATTATAACATTCTCCCCTCCATTTTTTCCCCCTGACACCAACCCTCTAAGACTAATGGAGGGCTAAATGCTATGGTAGTAGGGAGGGAAGAGTGCTAGGATAGGTGAGGGGCAAAGTAGGCTGTGGTCTGAAGGGCAAGTGAGTCTTAGGAAACAATAGGGGGCAAAGGTATGGAGACAGAGTCAAGGTGGACTTGGGCTGTGCCCACTGATAGGAAGGAAGTTATCCTGAAGGAGTCCTGTGGATTCTTGTGAGCCAGGGAGTGACAAGGACTTGGTTAACAGTCTAAGCCCTGACGGAATCCTGTCAGTTGTAGCTTCTCCTGTCACTGCAAAACATTATTATCTGGCCCAGGTTTGCCAGTTCTGGGTTGAGAAATTCCTGGAGTTTTGGGGGGATGGGGTTTGGGGAGGGGTGGGACCTCAGAAGCAATTTTCTCCAAGGGAACTGACCTCTGTAGTCTGGAGATCAGTTGTAATTCTGGCATATCTCCAGGCCCCACCTGGAGGCTAGCATTTTTTGACAATTCTAAAAGGCTAATAAGGGCCAGGAAACAGTACCAGTAGGCCTCAGTTTCACATACAGCATTGAATTAGGGGCTTCTAGACCATTTATATTTTCCCTGTGGCTGTTTGACTGCTTGGAAATTGGAAGACAAATGCTAAGTGAAAGTTTATTTTTTTCTGAAGCCCCATGAATGCTAACACAATGCACAATCTGTTGGTTGGCAGCATCAGAGTTAGCAGTCAAATTAGTTCCAGAGAAGTATCACCATTAGTCTATTGCAGCAAAAATAAAAAGTCTTGTGGCTTTTTAACAACTAACAAAATTTTATTTCCGTATACGTTTTTTGAAGTGGTGTTTAGATTACAAAATCTTATGCTGGAATGAAATTTTGTCAGTCAAATTAAGTGACTATTAATGGTGTACATGTGACTTTCATTGCTGCATTCTTTAAAAACTGCCTTTAAGTTATTGAACTGGTAGACAAAATTGTACATGAGTCTGGAGATCTATAATCAGATGTCCCAATTTTATTTTATTGTTAAAACAGACAAAGCTCCAAACTTGGTTGGTTTGAAGGCACTAGGAAAAAGGAGATTCCTGTGCTGCATATGCTTCCATGTCAGTGTGGTATAGTAGGTCAGATCAGAGAGACCCAAGGATGAATCCCCACTCTGCTGTGGAAGCTTGCTGCGTGATCTTGGGCTTGTCACTTTTTCAGCCTGTAATCAGTCTAAAATGGAAAAGAAGAGAACAATGTAAGTTATTGCTATTTGCTGTTTGTCTTGTGTTGTAGCCTGCTGTCAAGAAGCAGGTTGGGGTAATTACAAATAAATTTCCTGTAGTTCTTGGCAAAAGGATTGTCTAATAAATGTCATACCAAAATGGGGAGGGGGCAGAACAAACCAGAGAATCACAGGGGTGATTTCCATGTAAAATGAAATTGTCTCTTGAAACTTTGTATTTGCTATTCCAATTGACAACTTGGCTGAGGATTATGTGTCTGCCATGATGTGCCTCCCCATGATACCTGCCTGGATATTGTCAGCAGTTCTTAGCAAATACTTCTAGTGTGGATGTTCTCCAGCATTATCACCAGGCCTCGGATTCAGCAGGAGCTCACAGGAGCACAGCTCATGAACCTTTCTGACAGTTCCACCTCCCCCTTCCCACTTTGTCCATTGAATAGTAGGTGCAGCTGCATAACAATCCCTGGATGAGCTCCACCACCTATTTTTCTACAAAATGACCCCTGATTATCACTAATATGTGCCGCTGTTAAAAGCAGTTTGAAGTACTGGTATGTGAATGGCTAGAAGAAAGGCAGAACAGTCATCGCTGAAATGTTCTGCAGTTCTTAAAAACATCATGGAGGTGGGTAAGTTTATCCGGTCCTAAAAAATACTATAAGTAAAAATATATATCCAAATTTTATTGGATAGAGGTCAAAACAGTACAACAATTAAAGAAATAATTTGAAATATTTTATTTATTTATAATTCAAATTTATAGACAGTCCTACAGCTGAGGACACACAGCTCAGAGGTGAACAACATAATGATAGAAATATTTGTAAGTAATAGAATAATATAAATAAAGACATTCTCAGACAGTGTTTAACATGTCGATTCTAATTATGTCCCTGCCCCACAAGAAGATGGAAGGGGGGGAGGGTCCCAATCGCTGTCCTCAACCAAAAGCCTGGTGGAACATCTCTGCCATGCAAGCCCTGTGAAACTGCATTAGGTCCCACAGGGCACAATGTTGTTTTGCAGAAAATTCCACCAGCTAGGACCCAGGCAGAAAAAGCCCTGGCTCTGGTTGAGGACAGCTGAACTTCTTTTGGGCTGTGGATCACCACTAGGATATTTTCTCCAGAGTGTAACACTCTTCAGGAGACATAGCAGAAAAGATGGTCTCGAAGGTATGTGGGTGACTGACCGCTTAAGGCATTTAAAGTTAGTACTAAAACCTTGAAACTGGCTTGGTACTCCACAATAGTCAATAAATAGACATGTTTGGTATACGAAGAAAGATAGGTATATTTTGGTGTTGGTTCTTTAAATAAAGTTTGATTGTTTAAAAAAATAGACAATAACTGTGTGCCATCAAATTGCAACTGACTCAGGGCAGCCCCAGGACCTTGGGGTTTTCAAGGCAAGAGACATTCAGAGGTGGTTTGCCATTACCTTCCATTGCAAAGCAACCCTGGACTTTCTTGGTGTTCTCCCATCCAAATACTAACCAGGGTTGACCATCGTTTGCTTCTAAGCTCTGTCAAGATTGGATTATTCATGCTTCCTTGAAATAAATAGTTGAGAGAGAAAAATCAGTGCTAGCCTAGATATGTGTTTCTGGTGCATTTTAGAATGAGAACTGGTTTGTTTCCACCTGACATGAAAGCATGGGCTAATATTTTAAATCACCAGCTTAACAATTGTAGTAGGGATTTTATCAGTGGGAGAGAGGATGCTCCCAAAGCTCAGCTTTTATGAACAAACCTTTCAAGACAATTTTATGGTCCAGCAGTTATTATTGCTGCCACAGTGTGGTAATTCTACTGTAACATAGTCAAGGTTCCATATCCAATTAGCAGTGAAGTCAGAAGCACAATAAACTGTAGAAAATGGCAGACGTTCTCACAGTGTCTCTGGAAGCTCTGCAGTTGCTCATCAAGGATTGCTTGATGTTCATGACTCCATGGCACATGTGCAGGGAAAGCACCATTCAGATATAGCAGTGTTATCAATGTCACAATGAAATGACCGATCCCATCCCATTTCAGACCCGATGAAGATCCATAGCTAGAAGAACTGCCAGTGCTATCCCCAGTGCTAGAAGAACTGCCAGTGCTATCCCCAGTACCCCCAGTGCCATCAAGATAAGCTGGTAAGAGAGCAACAACTGAAACCCATAGGTATACACCTCAGCGATCCCTAAAGATGCAGGTTTGAATCCCTTGATCACGCTAGCACAAACGTCCTGCAGACAGCCACCTGTTTGCCTGGCAGCTAGGCAGGGAGTAATGGCATGCTGTTTCATTCAAACACGAAGCCAAATCCGTAGCCCAGTAGGAAGGCAGCACACAGAGAAAAACCTTGGGCTTTCCCACACAACTGCTCATTGTATGGGAAGACTCCATGCAATGCAGACGTTTTATTGCCTGTGAGAGAAGAACAATTGTTTTGCCAGGGAGAGGGTCACATACACAAGGCAACATGGACACGCCCACAGCAAGCTGTAGGGGACCAGTGTCAGGAGCTGCAAAAGAGCACTTCAGTGGGAAACTGGATTGGGAATGGGGTTGATATGTAGGGTTGTGAGCTCTGAGTTGGGAATTACCTGAAGATTTTGGAGGCTGAGCCTGGGGAGGGCAGGGTTCAGGGACAAACTTCAGAGGGGTTTAATGCACTAGACTTTACCTTCCAAAACAGCCATTTTCTCCAGGGGAACCGATCTCTGTCGTCTGGAGACCAGTTGTAACTCTGGGAAATCTCCAGCCACCAAGTTGGCTGTCCAGTGTGTAGTATTACATAGTGGTTTATGCCATTTACAGTAGTGGGTTATGGCTTTAGAAATATCTTGTGTAAGTTTTTTTTATACATGGGGGTAAAGTTGGTGAGGACCACTCCTGCTGTCCTATATGTGGCGCACTGTTAAAATAAAGTCCTTAAGCCAGATTCTAAACCCATTTAGTTGTTGGCCTTTGCAGCAGACTTTTTCCTTGTGGTATAATGTGCCATGTCAATTTTTTGCTGTTGCTGCAGTAGTTAAACTACATCAGAAATGTTTGGATGCTGGTATGATATATTGTTCCCTTGATCAGAAATGAGATGGGTTATTTTATTCAATTTACTGATGTTTTTAGCATTTCTTCTGAACAAACACCTTAGTAATCTTTCTGAATTGATTGTAGTGAAGTTTTCTCCCCTTTTTTTGTCATGGCCAACAGTTTCAGCAATAAAAAAAATGATGGATAGACTAACAGGTATTGCAGAGGACCAGTCCCACCTAGCAGCAAGATGGCCTGTTCTAATTGCTCTCTGCTTTCTTATTTCCATGATGCCAAGAACTAGACAGCTATGCCAGAAGCTAGCAGTTTTCTCATGAGAAAAAAAAATTACATTATTTATTCCTTATCTCAGCTATAAACAAAAGATAAGTGTCTCCCTTTCCAGATGTTCACAAAACTGCCATGTCTATTGCTATCATACCTGTACTTTGACTGCTATCTAATCTCTTGAGGCTATGGCCCTCTGAATTTTAGCTATCAGATTCTTTCAGTGCTTTATACAAGCTGCCTAAAGACCTTCCCACTACCCATCCTTCACTTTCTTAAGACTGGGAAGAATATTCTGATTATTTTTATTGAAAATACTTGTAAGCTTGGGAAAGCAATCAAATGTTGAATGTGTGATAACTGTATATTAGTCATCATTGTAGCTTATTCATGAGGTGCTTGTTTGGATCAGCTTTTCTTGGAGTCTGGGAAATGACTAGTCATCTGAGTCATCCCAATGAGTGAGGGCTCAGTTCACCTTCCCTTCTGGCTGATTTTTAAAAAACTATTATCATTTACTGCAGAGGCACACAAATACACTATTTTATTTATTTATTTTAACAGCTTAACTGCCACCATCTGCTTGTACACTTGTCCTCCTTCTGGGTGGTAGTGAGGATTAGACTCCTTGATAAGACAGAGTAGCACAGGCAGTGGAGGCTGATGCTGCTCACTGCTGCCGCCTCTTTTCTTGTTTACTTACTTTTTCTCTGGGTAAATGAGCAGATGGCAAGAAGGAAGGAGCTGTTGCAGCCCAGAGGAATTGGTGCTGAGGAGAGTTTTGGGGGTAGCTGTGTTGGTCTGTGGTAAAACAGCTACTGGACTCTAATCTAGCAGTGCTGAGGAGGGGGGCCACTAGGGGTGGGCTGACAGCTGCCCTGCAGTGGTGTTGGCCAAGGTCCCCTGAAAATCTGGAGCCTACCCTGGGAATTGAGGTATTAGGCAATTCTGATAACAGAGGGATAAAGCTGGTATAAAACAGTAGCCAGGTGAGAACAGATTCTCATTCTGCTGTCTATTGTTGCGCATGCATTCAGTTAGTAAAAGAGAAAACTGAAGCTTGTGGGCCTGGTCTCCATGTGTAGCAGAATTAAGTGTGAATAGGGCTGTAAAGTTCTGACGAGATAGTATGTGATGTACCACTTCAGATGGCAGATGAATGAATCACTTTTCTTTTTTTAAAAATCCCCTTTTTAAAAGCTTTCTGCAAACAGGACATCAACACAGCAGAGAGTAATCACGTCGAGAACCTTCTGAAATGGAACTGTCTGCTGCATGACCTCAGAAGTCTACCTCCACATTCTGAAGAATATATAGATCAGTTCTCATGCATGGTTCACCTGTGCACAAAAATTAGGTGGCAGAATGCTGAAGTTAAGCTTGCCAGTTGCCGAACTGCAGAAGGTGCTTTCTGGTTCCCATGCTGCCTTCTCCACACTTGCTTGTTGAAGCAGCAGGAGAAAGACGGGGGGGAACAGTGGGGTAGATGCCAAGACCACTTCTGGGGGAGCACCAGTTTGGTGTAGTGGTTAAGTGTGCGGACTCTTATCTGGGAGAACTGGGTTTGTTTCCCCACTCCTCCACTTGCACCTGCTGGCATGGCCTTGGGTCAGCCATAGCTCTGGCAGAGGTTGTCCTTGAAAGGGCAGCTGCTGTTAGAGCCCTCTCCAGCCCCACCCACCTCACAGGGTGTCTATTGTGGGGGAGGAAGGTAAAGGAGATTGTGAGCCGCTCTGAGACTCTTCGGAGTAGAGGGCGGGATATAAATCCAATATCTTCATCATCATCTTCTTCTACCAATGCTTTCATGGCATCCACAATGCTTAGGAACTTCTCCAGAGCTCTATAGTCTTTACAGTAGAGACTGGGAGAGTTCCTAGAGTATTGTAGATACCATAACATCACTTTTGGGTGCTTGCCTGGGAGTGATGTCATGGCATCAGCACCACTCCTCCTCCCCAGAAGCTGCCCCCAAGCACTGGGTAAGGTTGCCAACTGTGAGCTGGGAGCCTGGGGTGGGGTTTCAGGAGGGAAGGAACTGCAGCAGGGTATAATACCAGAGTAATTGCTCTCCATAGCAGCCATTTCCTTAAAGGGAACTAATCTCTGATGTCCAGAAACCAGTTAAAATTCTGGGAGATCTCCAGGCTCCACCTGGAGGTTGACAACCCTAACTCCAGGGGCTGGCAACTTTAGCTGAAGTAATAAAATGGATTGCAACTGTGTAGCTGGAGTATCATGGATTATCTCATTTCATATCCTCCCCAGTTTAAAAACTCTGTAACTGGAATGCCAATACAATAAGCAGAGAGAAGAAGTAGAATCTATATTATGTGTTTATTTGTTTAAATGTTAATATCCTACCTTTTACCAAGAACTCAAGGCAACTAATAAAATGCTGACAAGAAGAGATACAATAAAACCAGAAAACACAGATTCATAGCATGTCCAAAGATTATTTAGCCCAGATTTACAGAATCTTTTCAGTCTTACTGTTATCCTTTACATAACTCACTAGAATAATCATCCTGTCTAAAAGTTCTCTGAAATAGAATAGTTTAAAATGCTTTATTTAAAGTAGGTGGTAATACTGCTCCCCCCACCCCCAATCTCAATCTTCATGGAAAGTTCAGTAATGAAGAAGGCTTTAGACCAGGGGTGGCCAAACTTGCTTAGTGTAAGAGCCACATTGAATAAATATCAGATGTTTGGGAGCCGCAAGACATGAACAAATATTACACATGAATCTTTATTAAAACTCTTAATACTTTCTTTGCACAGAAAGATAGAATACACATATATGCATCTTACAACACAACCATTCTAGCATGGTCATGTTGTAAAATGGGAATAACAGTCCCCATAAAACCAATATAGGGAGAAATTAGGGAATTATTTTTTGGCACCAGTGGGAGAAGGAAACACATATGTACCATATAAATCACTGACCACCATTTTCATCATTCGGGGTATCTCTTTGCCTTGACACCAAGTTTAATAAATATTATTTATTTATTTTTCACATTTATATCCTGCCCTCCCCGCTGAAGCAGGCTCAGGGCGGCGAACAACATTAAATATCAACAATGAAACCATAAAGCAGTAAAAACAGTTAACAATAATATCAGTTAAAATTAACAATTGCAATTTAAAGTATTAAACAATTTTAAAACAACAGTTTTGGTGCTAAGTTCCATACCATGATGTTGAGCAACTCTGTACTTTAGTTGAAGGCCATTTGAAATAATATTGTTTTGCAGACCTTGCGGAATTGGGCAAGATCCCGCAAGGCTCTAACCTCATCTGGGAGTTGGTTCCACCAGTGGGGGGCCGCAATAGAGAAGGCTTGTTCTCTGGTAGCCTTCAATTTCGCCTCCCTCGGCCCAGGGATTTCTAATAGGTTTTGTGATCCAGATCTAAGTACCCTCTGGGAAACGTATGGGGAGAGATGGTCCCTAAGGTAGACAGGTCCTCAGCCATGTAGGGCTTTAAAGGTAATAACCAGCACCTTGTAGCGAATCCGGAACACTATTGGCAGCCAATGCAGTCTCTGCAGCCTCGGCTGCACATGATCCCAAATAGAGATCCAGTAACAGCCTGGCTGCAGCATTCTGCACCAGCTGCAGCTTCCGGATTCGAGACATGGGCAGCCCCACATAGAGGGCATTACAGTAGCCTAGTCTCAAGGTGACCGTTGCATGAATCACTGTTGCTAAGTTGCTGTGCTCTAGGAAGGGTGCCGACTGTTGTGCCCGCCTAAGATGGAAAAAGGCGGATTTCGCAGTGGCTGCTATCTGGGCCTCCATAGCCAATGTGGGCTCCAGTAGCACCCCCAAGCTCTTGACTTTAGGCGCCGATATCAGTGGCGCCCCATCAAAGGCTGGTAGAGGGATTTCCCTTCCCAGGCCACCACGACTCAAACAAAGGACTTCTGTCTTCATTGGATTCAGCTTCAGACTACTCAGCCTGAGCCACTCCGCCACGGCTTGTAATGCCAGGGCCAATTTTTCTGGGGCGGAGGCAGGCCGGCCATCCATCAGCAGATAAAGCTGGGTGTCATCTGCGTACGGATGGCAACCCAGCCCAAATCTCCTGACAATCTGGGCAAGGGAGCGCATAGAATTATTAAACAATATTGGGGAAAGCACCACCCCCTGAGGCACCCCACAATTAAGTGGATGCCTCTGGGACGATCATCCCCTGATCGCCACCCTTTGTCCCGGATCACAAAGAAAGGAGGAAAGCCATTGTAAGGCCAGCCCCTGAATCCCTACATCGGCGAGGTGGTGAACCAGTAACTGATGGTCGACCATGTTGAATGCCGCTGACAGGTCCAACAGCAACAGTACTGCTGACCTGCCTCAATCCAGTTGTTGCTGGAGATCATCTACTAAGGCGACCAGCACCATCTCCGTCCCATGGCCCGGGCGAAAGCCGGACTGGTGTGGGTCTAGGATGGAAGCAACCTCCAGGAAGCTCTGCAGCTGTAGCGCTACTGCCCTCTCAATAATTTTACCCAAAAAGGGTAAATTTGAGACTGGCCGATAGTGCGCCAATTTGGCTGGATCTAATGTTGTTTTTTCCAACAGGGGATGAACTATCGTCTCTTTAAGAGGTGTTGGGAAAAGCCCATCCGAGAGGGACCTATTTACAATTTCCCGTACAGGATATTGAAGCTCCATCCGGCAAGCTTTAATCAGCCAGGATGGGCAAGGGTTCAAATCGCATGTTGTTGGGCGTACAGTTGCGAGGATTCTGTCAACTTCCTCCAAGCTGAGTGTTGTAAAACTGTCTAAAGCCAATCCTGAAAACAGGCACGGAGCCTCGACTTCACTTACTGTTTCAATTGTGGCAGGGAGGTTGCGGCGGAGCAATGAGACTTTATCCGTGAAAAATGTTGCAAAAGCCTCAGTCTATTTCCAATTCCCAATAGTTTGGTCTGCCTTGTGGCAGAGTTGTAAGAATCGGAATAATACTTAATAATGGTGCTGGGTGTGAATTCATGGATGCAATCTTGGCCGCAAAGTAAATTTTCTTTGTGGCCTTGACTGCCATCTCATAGGATCTCATATACTCTCTATAAGATGCTCTGGTTGCTTCATCAAGATTCCGCCACCATTGCCTCTCTAGTCGTCTGAGCCTCCGTTTCATCGATCGTAAATCCGTGTTATACCACGGTGCCATCTTTTCACGGGGGCGCAGAGGGCGCCGAGGAGCGATCTCATCAATGGCCATGGTGAGCTGATTTTGCCATAGCTCAACCATGTCATCGAGCAAGTCGCCAGGGGGCCAGGGATCCCGCAGTTCCCTCTGGAACCGTATTGGGTCCATTAGGTTCCTTGGGCGAGCTAAAATACGCTTGTCGCCTAAACAGATTTGGAGTGGCACATCCATGTGGGCCTTCAGGGCATAGTGGCACATCCATGTGGGCCTTCAGGGCACTGACCATGGCACTGCATCAGCAGTAATTCAGGTCACTGTAACCCCCGACGCAAAGATCGAATCCAGCAATCAAATACACTCCTACAAGAGCTATGAAACTAAGGGGGAACCCTGCATAGCCATCTAGGTCTCCACGTGACCTCTGTGGTGGAGGAGAGGTGCTTGCAAGCCTGCCTATTCTCCCTTCTTCCCCGCTTCACACACAATAATACCCTCCTTCCTGAAATACCAGTTTTTTAAATATAAGCACACGAAAACTTATAGCCAGAATTAAACTCTGGTACTCTTAAAGGTGCTACTGGAATCCAACTTTGTTCTATTGCTTCAGACCTGCATGGTTACCCACCTGAATCTGATGGCATGTTATTATGTAAAGGCAGAGGAGCAGCAAAATATAATATTTGTCCCAGCTGCTGCTGTTTGATGGAAGGAACCTCTGCTCCATTACCTTAGTGTTCTGCTGTCTCATTCTGAAGCATGTATAAACCAGGATGAAGAGAGCATTTCTTGGTTGCTGTTTTTAAAGGCCCTCCTCCACCCAGCTGTGCTTATTTCTCCACCAGCCTTGTCACTGCCCTGCCTCCATGAACCACAGGTATGCCTTACTGCCAACAGCTCTGGGTAACAAAGTGGCCAGAAGTGTGGGTGGAAGGAAGGTTGTCTGCTGGCGATAGATACATGGGCATGGAGATAGATCCAAGTAGTCAGCCATGTTGGTCTGAAGTAGTAGAACAAAATAGGAGTCAAGTGGCACCTTTAAGACCAACTTAGTTTTATTCAGAACGTAAGCATTGTGTGCTCTCTAAGCACACTTCATCAGACGAGGAATCTGGTACAGTGAGCAAAGCCATACATAGCTGGTAGTCAGTGTCTCAGCATGCAAACTGGTACAAATTTAGGATCCAATGACAGTATAGCAGGGAGTGGTTTAGAATGCAAAATGGTACAAATTTGAGATTCAATGACAGAATAGCAAAATTAACAAATTGAGCAAACCTTTGATCTGAGAAGCATGAGCATGCAAAAGCAATAAAACAGTAATATGTCAAAATGTGAGAATGTCTGTTAATGACTATATTGTATTAGGAAAAAGGAAGGAAAGGTCCCCTGTGAAAGCACCAGTCGTTTCCAACTCTGGGGTGATGTTGCTTTCACAACGTTTTTTTACGGGGTGGTTTGCCATTGCCTTCCCCAGTCTTTTACACTTTCCGCTGGGTACTCATTTTACTGACCTCGGAAGGATGGAAGACTGAGTCAGCCTTGGGCCAGCTACCTGAATCCAGCTTCCGCCGGAATTGAACTCAGGTCATGAGCAGGGAGTTCAGACCACAGTACTGCTGCTTTACCACTCTGCACCACAGGGCAGGGTCAAAAGGAAAGTATTTATGTCTCAGAATATTTCCCATCCATGGAGGTGATGGCGGTGGATCAGACCTTCTTGGAGGCCCTGGGCCCTGGCAGCTGCCCTATCTCAGCGTGTGCTGGCATCATCCCTAATGCTGGGTGGTTTGTAGAGAAGCTCTTGCATTGTTGTTCTGTGCCCCTAAGCCTCTGTCAGCCCATCTATAGTACAGTGCATCTGCATTTTGAATGAGTTGAGTTGCAGCAATTTTGTTAAAGTGACAAAATCCTAGATATAACTGTCTTTTCAGGCAAAGACACCTTGCCATTTCTCCTCTCCCTTCCCCTCCCTCTTGGATAGTTTCAGCCTGATTTTGATGTTGACATCCATTTATTCGGCAGTCTCTCCTGGGAAGGCTTGGGTTGGATATTTTCAAGGCTGGAACCATTCCAGCCTCCCTTGCCTGGTGTTTTAAAGCATGAATGGTTCAGCAAAATTTTCTGTCCCGGGGGCAGTCATTTCATACCTGCCATACAAAGCTAGACAATCAGAGCCAAGCCAGGCACAAGGCTGGAAGAGCAGTAAAAAGTATTGCATTAGAATGACAGAATCACAAAAGGAATGGAAACAGAAATGGAAGGCCACCATCCCTGGATCACATCTATCCTGACTCCCTGCTGCTGTTCACTGATGTGATGCTTACTTTATAGCTCAGTTAACATTCTATTATCTGTATTCCCGCCCCCCCTTTTGTTGCTAATCCCAAGCAATGGAGTTTAATCTTTCTGAAGGGTAAAATGCGTATTTAACTAGATCTGACTATCAGGAAGCACTTTTATGTTTGTCTTGTATATTGCAGTTTCTACTGCCTTGTATTTTCATTCTTCAAGTATTTCTTTTGCTGTGTGTCCATTTAGCATAAATTTAAAATGTTAGCACTTTATTTTCTTATAAATTATTTCCATCTATTTCCTCCTCACTGCAAATTTTTCTTTTAAGTGTCTCTTCATGTATTGTTGGTATTTGAATACATTTTAAAGATACCTTAAGGATATAAATTGAGTTTAAAATATCACCTTCATATTGTATGGTGCAAGAAAAGGGTTACATCCGATGCTCCCTCTAAGCTGTGGAGTCTCATGAGCAAAAATTCTACTTTGTGAGCTACTGGTATTAAAGTTGTGAACTACTGCATCAATTTAGTTATTTATTTATTTTTCGCACTTATATCCCGCCCTCCCCGCTGAAGCAGACTCAGGGCGCTAACAACATTATAACATCAAACAATAAAACAGTAACAAGCAATTACAATATCAATTATCAATTAAGCAGTTAAAACAATTTAAAATAGTTTAAAAGTATTAATACAATTTTAAAACAATTTGCTCTGGGGTATTTTTCCCAGCTAAGACAAAAATATGTGAGCCAGAGGCTAAAAAAGCTTAGAGAGAACACTGGTTTATACCACTTTAACTTTTCTTCACCTCCATAAAAGTTCCTCTGTAGCTTGTCTTAACTAAATATCTCTGTGACCACAGCAGTTGCTGCTCCTTGCTTCAGGGCTGATCCAAGAGTATACACGTTTTAGTTTCCAGATATGAAGGAATGTACTGGGTTTTTTCCCCAGTGGCTTACAGCCTGTCCCCTTGCATTGGTGATGTGATTCTGGCACCAATCCTATTAACTCCTGTCTCTGTATAATAGGGTTGCCAAGTCTAATTCAAAAAATATCTGGGGACTTTGGGGGTGGAACCAGGAGACATTGGGGTGGAGCCAAGAGCAAGGGTGTAACAAGCATAATTAAACTCCAAGGGAGTTCTGGCCATCATATTTAAAGGGACAGCACACCTTTTTAAATGCCTTCCTTTTTTGGGGGCTCATCAAATTGGACCCCGTGGTCCAATCGCTTTGAAACTTGGGGGGTATTTTGGGGAGAGGCGCTAGATACTATTCTGAAAATTTGGTGCCTCTGCCTCATAAAACAGCCCCCCCCAGAGCCCCCGATACCTCCAGATCAATTCTCCATTATACCCTATGAGAATCAATCTCCACGTAGGGAATAATGAAGTGTTCAGCAGACGTTTCCCTCCTCCTCCCCCCTGCCCCCCGTTTCTGGTGACTCTGAGGCAAGGAATTGGCCTCTCTACTCACGAGTTGCTGCCAACTTCTTCAAAGTAACACAGACACACCATCCCAAGAGGAAGTCTTTCTAATCGGAGATTGAAGCCTCCGGAGGTGAAAAGGCACATGGTCCTGTGGGGACAGGGCTTCCCCCCACCGGCCAGCTGACTGGGGGCAGGAAGGAGCCTGGGAAAGCGGAAGAACCCCCACTGGGACCTGGGGATTGGCAAGCCTACTGTATAATGATTTATATACTTCGGCTGCTGATCAGATATTTAGAAGTAATTTATTAAACATTAAAAAGCAGTCTAATTTTTAATAGGAATTAGTGGAATTTTAAGATGCATCACATTTAAAAATGGGGAAAGTTTTCAGAGATACAGGCAGCAATTTGTTTTGGTAAAAGCCAGGTATCTCCTCTCAATTTTTGCCTTTGTACTGTGCCTTTTTGGTTACCCTCAACATAGCACTGACAGGCTTACAACTGATATCTGTTGCATACATTTGTTCAGAAATACAGTTGCTGGTACCCAGCCACACAACTCTTCCAGGCACATCTGCTTTGCAAATGTTCAACCCGTGCTCACATGACATGTTATGTCTCTTCAGTTTGCACAAAGAATGGAGAATCGTTTGTGCAAACTGAAGAGACATAACGTGTCATGTGAGCTTTTGCCTTAAGCATGGGTTCCAGAACATAAGAAAAGTGGCTAGTAGAAAGGTGAATGAAACATGGATTGAACCTAGGACCCATGTTGCTGCACCTGTTGGATTTCAGACTGATACCCAAGCAAGAAGTAGCACATTTATTGGTACTGTACACGTCTATCAACGAAAGGATACAGACAGTGGACTTTGGTACCATTAAAGCATTTGGAAATTAATTTGCATTTTGAGTTGTGCTGTATTCATAGACATTTGTAAGAATTTTGGTGAACAATACATTAATAGGATATAAGAAATTGTGGAGCAATTATTTGCAATATATAAATAACGCAGTGGTTTATTTCAGTTGTTACTAATCAGTACACTGGTTTCCTTTTTTGCCCACCTGGGGATTGGCAACCCTACAACCACCTTCACAAAAAATCCATATTTGACTTTCTGTCTAACTTTGCATATAACTATGTTAGATTCACTGGGTTATCTAAGAATAACATATCTCATATGATTTTCTCTCAAGCATAGCAATTACAGTAGGAACCCATAAAGTAGACAGGCATAAGCTAAATTCATAACCATATCTTTCATGTGCTCAGACTTCAGAGGATGCATAAGGTAATTAAAGCATAGACTGTCCCTCAGTGAAATTTTTTATAACCCACAATGTAACAGAGGTACATATATTTAGAATTTCTTTGTCTAATGAACTCTCTGATATTATTGCCTGTATAAATGTCTAATCCTTTCCAGAATCTTGCTAAGCTCTTGGTCCAAACAATATCTTGCTGCAATGTTCTTGGCCTACTTTTTCCCAAGCTGAATCTCAGCAAGGTATTTACTCCATACTTCTAATCTCTCTATACCCCTATTCTATGAATTTTATGCCTTCTTTGGTATTTTGCAACTTCTCAAGTTAAGTTCATTGGGAATTTTTTTTTACTTTGTTGTTTAATCCCTCTTCAGAATTGTTAATGAAGATGTTAAGGAAGACCAGGTTTAGCACTGATCCCTGTGGCTTCCCCTCTAGGCGCTTCCCCCCAGTGCACTAGAAGACTGCGCGGTACCTTGTGTTTACAGCTTCTTAACTTTTTCTCAGTCTGCATGACAGCATTTCTATCCAAGCCTGTTCAAATTAATTTCTCCAATTAAGGTTTTGTGAGACATCTTAACATGCTGTTGGATTAGTTACAGACAAAAAAGAAATAAATGGAGGCGAATGTTATCAGCATAAGAGACAACATGTTTTATCTCGGGCAATAACCTGTTAGTGACCTCCTACCTGTGTGATTGTGCTTAGCCACAGACCCATCACTGCTCTGTGGCATCCCCTCTCCCCCCACATGGGGTTTATTTTGTCACTCCAGGAAAGTTGAATAAGTTGGGAACGCAAACTTAAATTGCAGGGCATAAGTTTCTCACGGAGATGCTTTCACAGGGTCAACAGTTCAGTAGCTTCTGGTTTCCTTTTGACCAAGATTACAGATTTCAAGAGGCATGCCAATGTTAGAGATTTGGGGTAAAGGTAGCTGCTGTTCCAAATATTAGAGCTCCAGTGTGACTGTGTAGATCCAAGTTTGTAGGGATGGTTGTTAAATTGTAACTGAGAGTATTCTCAGTCGAAACAGGTATCTCTCAGGACTGTCACAGGTTGTGTGAGGGTAGATTTTCATAAGATTTCTCAGTGGGAAAAGGCTAACCTTTTCATTAAATGAGCGTATTTCCCAATTTTGCTGCCTTGAATCTTTTATCATTGGATTTGGCTCTTGGTGCACTTCTATGCCCATGCATTTTCATTTTTCATTTCCCCCCTGCCTTGCCTTTTCAGTTTTAGGCTTTGATGCCAGGTTTATTATGCTATAATCTTCCCTACAAAAATAAGTGTTAAGCTGGTGGTGGCAATAGTATAAACACCCACTCCCCAACCTACAGGTGAATTCAGGATTATTGTATGCCAGTTTTTGGCTGTTCTTGAAATGTGAACAGAGACGCATCACAGCAATTGGTGTGTAATCTATAACACCCTTAATGACCAGGGACCTCATATTTTCAGAACTGCCTCTCCTAGTATACCCTTAGGAGAGCCTTGCACTCTGGAGATGAACATCTGCTAGTGGTCTCCAGCCCAAGAGATATCTGGCTATCCTTGACTAGGGCCCTAGCTTTCTCTGTCCTGGCCCCAACCTGGAGGAGGAGGAGGAAAGGTCCCTCGTGCAAGCACCAGTCGTTTTCGACTCTGGGGTGACGTCGTATCACGGCAGACTTTTTTACGGGGCGGTTTGCCGTTGCCTTCTCCAGTCATCTACACTTTCCCTCCAGCAAGCTAGGTACTCATTTTACCGACCTCAGAAGAATGGAAGGCTGAGTCAACTTGGAGCCGGCTACCTGAATCCAGCTTCTGCCAGAATTGAACTCAGGTCATGAGCAGAGAGTTCAGACTGCAGTACTGCAGCTTTACCACTCTGTGCCACGGGGCTCCATCAAATTCCACCTGGGCCTTGTGGGACTTACTGTCTTTCCACAGGGACTGGAAGGCAGAGATGTTCTGTCAGGTATTCAGTTGAGGGGAGCAGTGGTTCAGCCTGGCACTCCCACTCCACCCCCCCCTCCCAAGACTGCAGCACCACTGGGATTTAGGTAGTACTGCACTAGTGAGAGTTGCATTATTGGAATTTCTGATGCTGGGGTTTTTTTTGGAATCTGATGTTTTATTCTTTTATACTGGTTTTGATCTGTTTTCTGTATGTCTGATGTAAACCACCCTGAGCCCGATTATCGGGAAGGGTGATAAAATTTTTTAAAATAATAATATATTTGTTCAGTTTATTTACTCATTTACATTGGGGTAATGCATTCTTTGAGAATACTGGTTATATATAGAAAGAAAAGGAATCTGATAGATGTTTCAGATTAGTGGATTAATCTGAGGATATGAACATATTCTCATGTTTTGTCTCTGCTCCATTTCTTTTTTCTTTTTTAAACGTTACTTAGAATTACTCCTAATGGAATGGACTGAGTATTCTCATCCACCCCTGCATCATGTAATGTAAAGCTGGGTAAACTTGCTTGTGGGCATCCTTCTTCTTAACTTCAGGTGTATTTTCAGTTCAAACCTTGAGAGTTATTGTAGGGTACTACTGCCCCATAGCAGTATAGCAGGAAGAGGTTGGGACTTGGCAAATAAAATTTCTTCTCTTCCCTGCCTCTCCCCCAAACACCAAATAGCTAAATATTTTGTTCAGGTACAAATATTCTCTTTCAAAAACTAACCTTTCTTTAAAATGTTCAGGGCAGCTCTTTATGTGATGTAGATTGAGATCAGTGTTCTTCCACTGGAGAAGGAGGCTGACAGGTGTTCTGCTGAATGAACCAATGCAGCATAATAGAATCTGACTGTCTTTTTTTACATTTAAATTTAATAATGTGATTTATTTCTGTGCGACATTCTTCCCAGGGCTGCTTTTTTTTGTAGAAAAACCCCAGCAAGAATTCATTTGTATATTAGACCCATCCTGATATCACTATTGTTTTGCACAGGGTTTTGAGTTTTTTTGTAGAAAAAGTCCAGTGGGAACTCATTTTCAAATTAGGCCACACCCCCTGACACCAAACCAGCCAGAACTGTGTTCCTATGTGTTCCTGCTTAAAAAAAACCCTGATTCCGATGAGGATGGTAGCAGCTCCATTGTTTGGGAAATTTAAACAGCTCCGGACGAAGAAGCAGATAGCAAGATGAAAAGAATCATGGTGGTTTGGCAAGATGGGGTAATATTGTGCTTTGGCAATTCTCATATTTTCATCATGCTGCCTAAGCATTAATACAGACAATATCTTGCTCAACAGGACTCATTTGTGTCAATGGCAAGTGGTCTATTGTTTTCCTACTTGTTTAGTTCTCTGCAGGGCCTTTTTTGTAGAAAAAGCCTAGCAGGAACTCATCTTCATATTAGGCCACACCCCCTGACATCACCATTGTTTAGCATAGGGCTTTTTGTAGAAAAAGCCCAGCAGAAGCTTATTTGCATATCAGGCCACACCCCCTGATGCCATGCCAGCCGGAACTGCGTTCCTGGGTGCTCCTGCTCAAAAAAAGCCCTGATTCTCCGTATAAATGCAACAAAGGGGAGAAAGTTTTTCTTCTATAACGAAAAATCTTGGTTTCTCTTTGGTAGACACGAAAAGCAAAGGACAACATCAAGGTGGATGAGGTGGGATTTAAGCACTGTTTACAGAGGGTTTGTGGAAGGCTGGAAACTTCTGCCGCTGCCCAGTGTCCTCTTGATCTGGCATATTGATCATTCTGGAGACATTATGATCATGATTCACTTGCTTTGGCCTTTCATCCTGTTGCCATTTACATTCTCTTGCAGTTGGAGGTAGTGGATTGTCAGAAAGAAAATATTGATCCATTTGTCACCCTGAATCCATTCCTGGTATCTGTCAACCTGTCATGCTCTTATCAGCAGTTCAGTTTGTTTTTCCATCCATGCTCATAAACAACACCTCCTTTTAGTTGTGTAATGCTGTAAAGGGGAGCAGCCAATGCATTGCTGACAGAGCCCTGCAGCCATTCAGCAAAGTCACACTGGCTTTAGAGCTGTGCAGCTAAACCTTCTTACAGCACCACATTACTCTGTTTCCTAACTAGGCATCCTTTGCTTAGTCATCGTCACCCCAATCTTGAGCAACTTGAAATTGTTTGCATATTTTCTGGAGGAGGAAGAAAAAAATATGCTTAGTACTGTTATCTAAGCTCTCTGCAGCAACTAGCAATAACTGTTTGGTGCAGTTCACGCATTAAACTGCTCTGAATCTAGTTACAGTCCTCTATAAATAATATTGATGGTAAAAACTGACCTCACTGCAAAGATCTAGAGCCTCTGATTCTGAAGGAAGGCAGTGGTGCAGAGTGCAGCAAGAGATTTTGGTTGATGAGGAAGCTCATATAGTTTTAGGAGGTCATTAGATTGGGATGGCGCCATGGAGAAGTAGAGCCAACAGCCACTGCTGAGCCACTCTGTTTTAGCTCTTATACATTTAACATCTTTTATTTTATTTTTGTTCTGGCAAATTTTACTAATGAATACCTTGTAAACTTAAACATCCCATCTGTAGATGCAAACCTTTCTATATTCTTAGGTTACTGGGAAGAGGCTTTGCTCCAAATGCCTCAGCCTGCTGACACAAGCAAGGTGGCTGTAAGGAACAGGGCTTTCTCAGTGGAAGCATCCTCATTATGGTACTTCTCACGGTTTATCAGACTGAGTCTCCTGTGGCTTTCCCCGACAAGGACTGGTATGCAGTGACTTTCCAGTGGAACGTCTTTTTCTCTACATTCCTCTATCTTTGCAGTCTAATACACTCTGACAAAGGAGAAGAGGCGGCAGTTTTAATCCCTTTCTTCTCATGACTGAAGTGCCTCGACTGGTGTGGCTGTTTATCCATGTGTTTGTTACCTCTGGCATAATTTCTGAGGAGTCAAAAGAGACCGTGGGCAAGAGAAATCCAGAGGAAATGTTGCTTATTTAGAACATTTATTTTAAAAAGTTTTACCGCCTCTCCAGGGAATCTGCCTGAGGCAGCTTACAAAATAAAATATAACACATTAAAAGTTGTTAATTAAACACAGTCAGAGCATAAAAACATACATTATTAAGCAGCTTAAAAAAATAACAGATCTCAGGCTACAAGCACACTATAAAAATGATGGTAAAAGATAAACACCTCAAAAGCCTGGGTAAAGAGAAACCTTTGCCTGGCACCTAAAAGAGAGGAGTAGTATAAGCAGTAAACTCCAGGCAAGTGTTCAAGGAAAGGCATTCTGTAGGTGAGGGGCCACTAGTGAAAAAGCCCTGCCCCTGGTTGCCACCTGCCTTACAAAATGTTGGTAGTATATTTGATACAAGCCAACTTTTATATTTGAATGGACAATACTTCTAGGGGAATATGCATTTTAAATTAAATACAAAAGAACTGAATCAAATCTTATTATTTTATTTTCTGTATCATTTAGATCAGGTTATTTATCTCTTTCTTTCAGGAACACCTACTACTCTGAATTTCAGCATTGCTTATCTTTGTGATATATTTAGCAGCTACATTCTTGCATTGTGACGTGGTCTGCTATCTGCAGCCCCCTTAATTGAAAGACTTATCATTCCCATCATTAGCTTTGCTTTGAGAGCTTCTCTCTCTGTCAGACTAAGATTATATTTTGTTCCCTCAGACATTCCTACATTCATTCATGTTGCAGCACAAACAAGCTTGCAAGAAGTCTCTAAAACTTGGCTCTACGGTGACTTTTTAGACATACTGGCATGTTGTGTGGCCAGTAATAGTGTGAGGCCAAGGCTGACAAGGAGAGCATTAGTTTCTGACTTGAGGAGATAGGCAGTCCTGGAAAGCACAGATTTAAAAAAAGGCTTGCAAGCTGTCTCTCAGGCATCATCGTTTCCTTTTCTTCTCTCTGCCAGCTGCCACATCCACCATTGATCATGAAAGAGAACTGCTGATTCTATGCCAGCCTCATCTTGAGTGCCAGCCTAATTGATGGCACTTGGCACTTGCCTCGCCCCCCCCCCCGGGCTGTTCCACTTGGGGATGGCATGAAAAGAGGAGGCCTTTGGAGAAACAAGTAGTAGCTCTTGTAGCAGGCTTGTGGTAGCTAACACAAATCAACAGAGTAGAGTCCTCATTTGCTCCTAACCTAAGATGAATAAGAACATAAGAGAAGCCATGTTGGATCAGCCCAGTAGCCCATCCAGTCCAACACTCTGTGTCACACAGTGGCCACAAAACCAGGTGCCATCATGAGGTCCATCAGTGGGGCCAGGAAGGTAAGTTCAAGAGAGCAGGTTCTTCTGATTCAAAGCTGATTAAGGGGCATCTCATAGATGGTTTATGAATGATGTAGATAAGGGGTGTCAAACTCATTTGTTATGAGGGCCAGATCTGACATAAATGAGACCTTGTTGGGTCGGGCCACGTGTGTCATAAAATGTAAATGCCAGGCAGTGGAGATATAAACTTTATAAAGAACACAAATGCATTAATTTAAAAAAAACTTAGAAGAATAAGTATGCTCTTAAGCAGACTTCATCAGACAAAATGGGACTGTCAAGCAGTAATTCTTAATATAAGTGGGCAGTGAGTTGGTATTCTTATCTGAGTTGGTATTTTAGCTAAAAACATTCCCATGATTCCACATACCAACTCACTGCCCAGTTATATTAAGAATTGCTGCTTGCCATTCCCATTTTGTCTGATGAAGTCTGTTTAAGAGCATACGCAAGCTTACATTCTGAATAAAACTTAGTTGGTCTTAAAGGTGAACTTGTCTACTGCTTTGTTCTGTTGCTTCAGACCAACATGGCTACCTACTGGGATCTATCTACCTTGGTGAGAGACTCAGTCAAAAGCCTTTTTGGAAGTCTGAGTAACAAAATGTTTGGCATGTTTGTGGACTCTCCCAAGAATTCTAAAAGTCTGAGGCTTGACTTAGTAAAATCAGTGCTACTTCTTCCTTACCAAGAATTTTTCTGTATGCTTAATAACTGTTAAACATAACAGAAATGTTGTTTTTCTAAGTACAGAGATAATGCTAACAGACCTGTCATTTCCAGGCTGCATTCTGCCCTTTTCAGAGTATCCTTTTTAAAAAATGTTATATTTACTATCTATTTTCGACTAATAATGCCAGTTTTGGAAACAAGTTGCAAATTTTGTTACTTTTATATTTGACAAAGAATTCTTGGGTACATGCTGTCTGGACCCATTGTCTTGTTAATTAGCCTTGGAAGTTAATTTCTTGTCACCTATGTTTCTTAGTTCTTTGTCAGCACAATCTGCCAACACAAAAGCGGCACCAGTAGTCCGTTGCCTATGGATGTTCAGCAGGGAAAATAACAACCTGCACTCCTTTGCAAAGCACAGATGTCATAGCAAGCACCCCAGAGTCCATAGCAAACTCAGCAGCCTTGTGAGTGGCACACAAAGTGGCAGCCAATTACCATCAGCTGATCTGGCCACTGCCCCTCAGTGCCACTCCTTCTGCCCTCCACAGACAGCCAGTGGACAGGGAGTAAAGCATCAGCAACAGTGCAACCCCAACAGAGGTACCAGCCCATGCGGAAGGACACCCATGCAATGGACAGGACACCTACCCCTCCCTGGCAGGGGCCCCACTGGCATTAGAAATGCTGCCCACATATAAACATTCCTTCTGTAAGCCACACATTCCCTTCACCTGAAAAAAAACAACAACCCAGAAATAAAAGGTTAACCCCCCCACAGATTTCTGAAACCATAGTCCCCACACCCATGACCAGCACCATAACCACTGGGCCAAGAGGGCTGGTTCAAAGGAGGCATGACCTCAGGCAGTAGGAACTTGACTGCAGCCCTGACATCACCATCAGCCAGGTAGATTCAGGCATGGCTCAGTGGAAAGGCACTGGGATAGCATGACTCCTGGTTCAATCCCCACATGGGAGATGCTAGTGGTCAGCCAAAAGCCTTGGAGCCAGGGGAATGGTCCAGCTGATGGGCTACCCTGGAGATTAATCATTTTGGCAAGGACACCACTCAAAAATAGCTCTATGCTGTACCAATGACAGCAGTTTCTTTGCATCTATCTGGTGGTCTCTTCATTGGCAAGCTGCATAACTTGTGGGATTCTAGCTGTGCTGTTAGACAGTGTAGGACTCAGAGACTCCCCCCCCCCATGTCAAAGCAACCACAAACTACCAGCCTGTTCCCTATGCAAGCTGCATGTAGCAACCAGCAGAGAGTGTCTGGGCACCACTTCAAGGGGAGGGGTCAGCCTTCAAGGTGTTATTAGACGTCTGTTGTTTTGTAGCTGAACAAAATAGAAATCCAAGGGCACCAAAAAGACCAACAGTGAGTGAAATCTAAGGGAGCAAAACTCTAGCAAATCAGGAATAAATTGGCCATATGACAAATTTTGAGCAAGATGATTCTAATACATATTTCTTTACATATATGAAAGACAGGAAGGGGGAGTGACTGGAACTTTAGCTACAAGGATACAAAGAGATTGCTAAAAGGAAGATATGTATATTGTAGAGAAGTTAAGTGATTACTTTACATTAGTTTTCACTGAAGTAACGGTTAGATGAATACTCATGCACAAACCAATCTGGAAGGGGGGGGCATTGGAACAATCTTGAGGGGGGGGGAGGACTACAAGGGAACAGGGAACCAATGAGGCAGTCTGCCAGTATATCTCTCAGATGTGCTGGCTGAGCAAACCAGCAGCACTGTGCCTGGTTGAGCACCAATGTGACAGCGTCACAGAGCAATGCCAGAACAGGTGGTTCTACCACTGGGGAAATGGGTAGGCCCACTCTGCTGTGGCCTGGGAGTGCCAAAGGGTCCAAGCCAAGCTGCAAATTCATTATCATAATATTTCTGTCATTGGGGGAGAAAAATCTTTCATAGCTCTGGAGAATGGATGGGTACAAGTTCCTACTAGATTTAGGTCCTGCCTCTTCACGTATGTAATTCTTCTTTAGAGAAATACCCACAAGCCTTCATAACATGATGGAAAAATGCTTTGGGTTTTTTTGTCTCCTGCAAACATGTGATTTGTCTGTGGTTGTAGGTCTGAATGTACATCTGCAGATCTTTTACAAATGCCAGTCACCACATCTATGTTTAAGGCTAATCTGTAGGCAAAACCATCAGTTCATTATGCTTCCTTAATAGGGCTTCCCAACTCTCACAGTATGTGGGGTGGGGAGAGACAAGCAGAGGCAGGGTGAGTTGGTGGCAATGAAAGAGTAGGTGGAAGCTACTGCTCTTCAAAATCCTTTGCTTGTACCATTGTTTACCCTTGCATGTTCAGACTTATAGTATTCTGTGGTAGAATTTATATAGCTTGGCATTTCCATAGGAGTTATTTGTGATAGTGTGCCTTGGTTAATAATGCCGGGCTTGTTTATGTACTGTTTTGGGGTGGGGTGGGGCTTGTGTTCAGTGAAGTAATAAGAAGAGGCTTTCTAATACAGCTTCTGCTATGCTTGTGTCTGTTTTTAGTGGCAGAAAGAAGCTTTCTAGAAAAGTATGGAACATGCTTTTGTAAAGACAGTGCCCCCTCCTTATTTGAATTCATCTCTCAGTAAGAAAGAAACAAAAGTTCAGTTATGTTAAGAATTGGTGAAACTGAAATCACTGGGCTTAGATTGAAGTAGCTCTGCATAGGATTACACCGTTGCTGGGATCCTGGACTCAGTATTTTTGTTCTCACTTCTATTTGACACAGTGCTTGTAATAAATTGCCTGAAAAACAAATAGTTCAGGTCCCTTGATTTCTCTAGGAGCAAAAACAAATGCTCCAAGTGTTCATTTAGATATAATTTTCCACTTTTCTTTGAGTGTTTTGTCATCTAGTGGACTCGCTGTCTCCCTACTCTTAATTTTGATGTATTACAAGTTGTTCTTCAGATTCTTTCCTGGCCTATGGATTAAGTAATCTACCTCAAATTTACATTTTGAATAGGCAGAATTTTCTTGAGTCAATATAAATGAAGTTTAATTCCATAAAGCTAATTAAGTTATGTTACAGAACTCACCACCAGCATGATCACATAAAATAAATCAGACTGGTCTTTAGCTTATATCTGAATATTCTCAAATTACAAGATAAATTTAGACACTGGGTTGCCAATTCTGGCCTGGGTACTTTTGGGAGATTTGGGGGCAGTGCCTGTGGAGAGGGGAATTTGGGAAAAGATTTCACCTAGAACTTATTTTTTGTAGTCTGGAGATCAGCTGTAATTCTGGGAATACTCCAAGCCCCACTTGGAGGTTGCCTGTCACTTTTGTCCAATATGAAAAGTGTAAACGTTATAACAGTTCATTACATTTATTAATACATTAAATACTATTAAAAGATTTCATGGAATGCACCATTGATGAAAAACAAAATAATGGTGGAAATTGTCAGCGTTTAAACTTTTTTAAAGGAAACTGAATTTTTTGGGGTGACAATTCTGTACCCTTCCACCATCCCAACTGAAAATGGCTTAAATGTGCCTTGAATATGTGCAACTTGTTCCATGCTCACTAATTGTATATTGCACACAAATGGCTTGGAAGGGAGCCATAGTTGTTTGAGTTGCCTTTGTTTCCTTTTAATTTGCATTTGGGCAGGGGAACTCCTGGACAAAGGTAGAAAGTCTTTACATAGGATATGAAATATGATGGCGCTATGAAGTACAGAACATGAGGTGCTGTGTTTATTTTGGGCAAAGATATTTTGCTTGTATTAAAATTCTGCATCAAACATCTGCATTAAAAATTTGTGTCAACTTGAAGTTAAATTCCATTATTTGTTTAAATAAGACAAATCAAGCATGTATGATTCTTTTTATCATTTATTTTGCTTCCGTTCATCATAGAGAGGATCAAAGAGTCACATTGGGCATTAAAGCCTACGTCACTGGAAAACCCAGTCTTCATCACGTGGCAGGTTTGAGGAGTAACAACTTGCTGTAAAAAAACATGAAAAGTGGACTTTTGTATGAATGTTGTGCATATGTGGTAAGATTGCAGAATATACTAAGCCCTGGGAATTGTAATGATTTATGCTGAAGCCAGTATTAGTAAAAGAAAATTTAGACTTTTTTGCAGGGGAAGAGGGAATTAAGTTTCTGTCGATTGTAGAAAACAGTGTAATGGTGCCTGCTGAAAACATACATAAGCAAAAATACCCAACTGCTGACTTTAGCAACATTAGGAACTGGAAAAAGGCAGCTGATAAATCCTCTTAGTTCCAATCGTAGTTTCCCTTTTGTTCCAAACTTATTCTTGATTTCCCATATCTCTTAGCGAGTTCAATCCCTATTGCATAATTCTTGACCAAACACAACCTTCCAAAATTTGGAGAACAAAATGAAATTGTTCATCTAACTGTAAAAAAAGTGCATTTTGTTGACGTATTAATGTACATTTTTAAAATTTTGTTTGCAGAATGTTGGTAACAGTGTGTGCTTAGCAGATGAGATCTGAGTTCCCTGTCCTTGAAGATGAAGGCAGCTCGTGCTTTGCCAAACAAACAATAGAGAAGGGCTGGTTTAATTGGAGGCTGCAGAGGCTCCCAGCTCCTTTTTATGCTCTGAAGGTTTGTTAGACCCAGGACAGGGAGGGATGGTTAACTTTTCCTAATGAATTTTCTTAATGTTTTTTTTTAAAAAAAAAAAATTCAAAAGCCAGAAAGAACTGCCAATTTTTATCTCATTGGGTTAGAAACTGCATCCAGGGTGAAGAGATCAGGAGGCAGAAATGGCTTGATAGGAAAGAATGAAATGATCAAGATTCCATTGTCTAGAATACATACTTTATGGCAGGGGAATGCCTAGGAGGGATAGTAGAATGAACAATTCTGATATACTGCCAAAAGCAGACATTCATGTTACAATAGCACCTGATGGCCCCATTGTGCAAACACTTTGCATATCCATATGAACAGTCTTTATTTCAAAGGAAACAACATCCTTAGATGGGGAGGAGGGGGGGAAGTAATCCAAGTGTTGAACAGAGATTTAGACAAATTAAGAATTGTGAGGAGGGTTATAGTTTTGTTAGTGGATACTTCCTTTAAAATTTAATATTTGATTTTCATATCACACAAGCTTTTTAATAATAATATTTATATCTACCTCTTACTGCTTCTTGTTAGATCTAAAATATAGAAAATACTAAAATATAGAAAAAGGTAGCCCCCATTGAATGGCTGCAAAAATCTACCACAGATGCATAAAATTTTGCAGCGAAAAGTGATAGATCTGCTATTATCTTCTAGTAAAAGAGGTAATGTCTCCATATGATCTATATTTTGGAGCAAAGGAAGAATTAATAGGTTTCTAGGCTCAGAAAAGTAATTGAATTCATAGGTCATATGATACAGGATGTCTACACTCCTTGTACCACAGTTGCATATTCTATCAGAGTATACTATCTTAAGATAATATTTATATAGTGCATTCAGTGTTCAAAGCGCTTCATGTACATTTTATCACATTTGCCCTGTAAGGTAAGCCAGTATTAGTCTGTTACTACAGATAGAGGACAAGGTTGAGAGAGAATAGCTTGTAAAACGCATTGTCTAGTGTAGTATGAATGGAGCCTTAGTATGACAGTCAAGCTACTCATTGTAAAGGTAGTATATGGGGTTCCTAACCCAGATTTCCCCTTGTAATGCTATTGTGTGTTAACTCTTCTTCTCACCTCCCCTGGAAATGCCACCTCTGAGACCATTTTCATTGTTTTTCTCATCTTAAAAAGGTAAAGATAGTCCCCTGTGCAAGCACCAGTCGTTTTCGACTCTGGGGTGACGTTGCTTTCATGTTTTCACGGCAGACTTTTTATGGGGTGGTTTGCCATCGCCTTCCCCAGTCATCTACACTTTCCCTCCAGCAAGCTGTGTACTCATTTTACCGACCTCGGAAGGATGGAAGGCTGAGTCAACCTTGAGCCAGCTACCTGAACCAGCTTCCGCCGGGATCAAACTCAGGTCATGAGCAGAAGGCTCCGACTGCAGTACTGCAGCTTTACCACTCTGCGCCACAGAGCTCTTACTTCTCATCTTACTGGATTCCAAAACTAAAACTGAAAACTTAAATTTGTGTGTGGCCTAGATAGGACACTTATAGGAGCATTGGAAGTGCTTCTTGTCCTTGCCTGCTGGTTCTCCCTTGTGCATAATCTGCATGCCAGTTCCCACCCCCATTCCTGCTATTTTAACACAGGGGCAATCTGGAGCTTGTATTTGCTCAAATAACTGCTTGATTTGACCCTTGAGGCTGGCAGCCTTGCACTGTTAATCTATTTTATACACAGTTATCATTTGTGTAAGCCACATTTAGCCTTTATTAGGTGGAAAGGCAGGATAGAAATTTTTAAAACTGAACATTAAATAAAGCTATGTTCTCAGCTAGCTTTGCTGGCATCCATTTATACGTTCACGATAGTGACTATAAACGGTAGTTTTTTCTCTAAAAGTTCTGCGGCACAGATCTGGTAACTTGCCAATGCAGTGCAGATACCACTCAGTCAGAAGGTGACAACTAGTGAAACAGAGGCTGACAAGACTGAACAGGTGTGGGGACATAGTTTATTATGACTGAAGGTGTACTGGTTCCCACTGTTCTGAAAAATGGTGATGTTTATGTGGAAGCAGTGCTTAGATTTTGAAGGGACTAGCTTGAAAAGCATTGTCCTAGCAAGCTGCATGGAGCTTGGTGATTAGCGCTTGCATTTGCCATCAATAAGTTGGAGAAGGGAAAGCAGGGCAGGAGGGAGGGGGAGTTGACTGCCTGCCACTGCTGGGACATTGCTGACATTTGTCAGGTGCTTTGACAAAGAGAACTCTGCACAGGTGTCTTGGATTCAAAGCATTCCTCAGCCAGCCTTGCTTTCATTAAGAAAAGTGTCTATTTGCCAGCATATCTCAGTTCTTTGGCAGCCAAAAGAACATGAGAAAAACAAATTGTTTTTAATTAAAGAAGGCAGGAACTTTCTACTAGTACTGGTGATGCTTCTGTGCTTTGTCACTCAGGTTGTCTCAAGAGGAATGCAGGGGTTTGGTGGGGTGGAGGACTGCACTGGGGAATTTGCATAATTTGCAGAAGATCTTGGGTTTGGAAGATGGATCAATCCCCAGAGTTATTTAATTGGACTGGCAACTTCTAATTAATTAATTGAACTATTGTTGGCCAGTTCCCTTCAAAAGGACAAGAAGAACATCATGCTGTTACTGACAGTATACAAAATTAGGACTGATTTTTGTTAAAGCAACATGAAAACTTTTAAGTTAAAATTAGAAACTACTATGAGGAAACTTTTGCAAGATGAAAATGTGAGCTAAGATCAAAGTCTAAAATGTGAGTGATTGATGTGAATAGCATTCCTTATGTGGAGTAGATACTAAAGCTGAAGCTTCTTTTTCTCCAACAAGATTAGAGGCTTGATGTTTAGGGTTGCTAGCTCTGGGTTGGGAAATAACTGGAGTTTTGGGGGGTGGAGTCTGAGAAGGGGCAGGGTTGGGGAGGGGAAGGACTTCAAAAAGGTATAATGCCTAGGGTGGCCAGACTGTCCCGGTCACCCGGGAAAGTCCCGGTTCTGGCCCCCAATTCCCGCCTCCCGGGCTGGCTTAACCGGGACCATTAGAAGTCCCGGCTTAGCCAGCGGGGAGCTGGTGGGCCGCGCGTGCGGGGAAGGCGGCGAGTGAGGGAGCCAGCGTCCCTGCGTGTGCGCACAATGGTGTGGCGGGCTCTGCGCATACGCGGGGCCCGCCACAATGCCGTGCACAGGCGCAAAGACGCTGGCTCCCTCACTCGCTGCCTTCGCCGCTCGTGTGCGGGGCGCGGCCGCGGAGGCCGGGGAGGCGGCGGAGAGGCCGGCGCTGGTCCCTGGAGGCCCTCCAGAGACCAGCGGAGGCGGCGGAGAGGCCGGCGCTGGTCGTGGAGGCCCTCCAGCGTTCAGCGCCGGCCTCTCCGCCGCCTCCCCGGCCTCCGCAGCCGCCGCCAGCAGCACCAGCCGCCGCTGCGCCTCCTGGCCAGCCCGCCCGGAGGGGAGGCCGCCACCCGCCCTGGAAGAAGGTAAGCAGGCAGGCAGGGAGGGAGGGGGCCGAAAGCGGGGAGGGGCAGCTGGCGGGAGGGAGCGGCCGGCCTTCCTTCATTCCTTCCCTCCTCCCTTCCTTCCCTCCCTCCCTCCCTCCCTCCTCCCTTCCCTCCCTCCCTCCCTCCTTCCTTTCTTCCTTCCCTCCCTGCCTCCTCCCTTCCCTCCCTCCCTCCCTTCCTTCCTCCCTCCTTCCTTCCTTCCTCCTTCCTTCCCTCCCTCCCTCCTTCCTTCCCTCCCTCCTCCCTTCCTTTCTTCCTTCCCTCCTTCCCTCCTCCCTTCCCTCCCTCCTTCCTTCCTTCCCTCCCTCCCTCCTCCCTTCCTTCCCTCCCTCCTTCCTTCCTTTCTTCATTTCTTCCCTCCTTCCCTCCCTCCCTCCCTCCTCCCTTCCTTCCCTCCCTCCCTCCTTCCTCCTTCCCTCCCTCCCTCCTTCCTTCTTTCCTTCCTTCCTTTCTTCCTTCCCTCCTCCCTTCCTTCCTTTCTTCCTTCCTTCCCTCCTCCCTCCCTCCCTCCCTTCCTTCCCTCCTTTCCTCTTCCCTTCCTTCCTTTCTTCCTTTCTTCCTTCCTTCCTTCCTTCCCTCCTCCCTCCCTCCCTCCCTCCTTCCTTCCTTCCTTCCTTCCTTCCTTCCTTCCTTCCTTCCTTCCTTCCTTCCTTCCTTCCTTCCTTCCTTCCTTCCTTCCTTCCTTCTGTGGCTCTCAAATATCCGATGTTCATGTCTTGCGGCTCTCAAACATCTGACCTTTATTCTGTGTTGCTCTTTTGTTAAGCAACTCTGGCCACCCCTGGAGTAGACAATACTGACTTTGGTGGACCCAAGCATTGATTCAGTGTAAGGGAGCTTTGTGTTTGTGTCTTCTGGTGCAATTTTGTTCTCAAATCCTGTATTTACTTCATCAGTATATGGGATAAGGCACTTTCTCAACTGTGCTGCATAATGCAGCCTATTTATTTTGTCCTGTTTGCTCTGTTGGCTCTATCTGCGCCACCTTCATCACTTTCGGGGTGTGGATCCCCCAGTGGGGTGGTCTCCCGACTCCCTCCGCCGGCTGTTTCTGATAGCCCTGCGCCCCCTCTTTCATTTGATATGTGTCCCGTGCGGGTGCCACCCTCCCGCCGGGAGATGCCGCAAAATGAGCCCCCTTGAGGCTTATGGCGGCAGGGCTCGGGGGAAGCGAGCTAGACTGCTGTTCTTTTGAGGGGTTATAGAGTGTTTCGAGCCTGTCCCTGTGGCATTGGTCCCATCATTGTGGGACCCAGGGGGCCGGCGCAGCGGCCCACTGAAGCAGCCTGTCGGTCACTTCTGGGTTCCTGTCCTGCATCTCGACCTGTGTTATTAGTGACAGGCTGCTAGGTAGTTAGGAAGAATAAGCTTATGCCTTCCCACCCCACATTGTTTTCCTGGATGAAATGGCCCTGGATGCTATTTACTCCGTTAGGGAAATGGGTTAGGGTTGCCAGGTCTGACTCAAGAAATATCTGGGGGTTTTGGAGGTGGAGTAGGGAGCAAGGGTGTGACAAGCACAATTGATCTCTGAAGGGAGTTCTGGCCATCACAGTTAAAGGACCAGGTGCCTTTTATATGCCTTCCCTTCATCGAAAATAATGAAGGATAGAGGCACCTTCTTTTGGGACTCATAGAATTGGACCCCGGTCCAATCTTTTTGAAACTTGGGGGGTGTTTTGAGGAGAGGCACTGGATGATATGATGAAAATTTGTTGCCTCTGCTTCAAAAACAGCCTCCCAGAGACCCACAGATCAATTCTCCATTTTACCCTATGGGAATTGGTCCCCTTAGAATATAATGGAGTGCCCAGCAGACATATGACTTTAAAAATTATGCAGGTGATTGTAGTTAGGAGCCTATGCAAGTTAAATAGGATACAATGTACTTCCTTAGTTGAGATTGTTATCTCTGAAGAATGAGTGCTTGGTATGTTGGAGGATATAGGGAATACTGGTAAGTTATATATAATTATTTATAATTAATTGGATGTAGAAATAAGATGCAATGTGGCTATATGTTATTTTATGTAGGAGATCATCTTGGAAACAGAGTTCTAATAAGGCTGGTATCTCTGTTGGAGGAGGCATACAGGGTTTCTCTCTCCATTGAAAAACATCCATTTGAATATTACCAGCACAAGCACAAGCACTTTTTGCCTTTCAAGCATGGAGTTGGGGCTGTAAACACTTTTTCAAGACAAGTGCATAATCAGTTTCTGGGACACTTTACATTGTTGTGATTTTTGTGGCTCATTGTATGAAATATTATATTAATTTTGATATTATAAATGAAGTATAAAATCATATATAAATATGTATTCATAATTGTATAAGAGTGGCAGTTTGGTTCAATCACAGTATTATTTGTTGTTGGGTGCACCTGGGGATTGGCAACCTAAAATGCGTTTCCAGTGCAGAACTCGTGGACCTGGACTTTGTATTGTGTTTTTCCCCCTGTGGTATCCCAGGCTTTATAAAATGGATTCTATGAAATTGACCCTGATTTTTTTTACAGGATTTGTAAGGCTATTTTATTTTGGCATGAATTTTCTGGCTAGTTTGTTATGGAGGCCCTGACTTGAATGGCCCAGAGTAGCCCAATCTTGTCAGATCTCAGATGATAAACAGGTCAGCCCCTGGTTAGTACTCAGATGGGAGACCATCAAGGAAGTCCAAAGTTGCTGTGCAGAGGCAAGCAGCAGCAAACTGCCTCTGATTGTCTCTTGTGCTGAAAACCTTACAGGGTTGAAAACCTTTCAGGGTTATAGATTGGATGCAATTAGATGGCACTTCATGCATCTGCCATGTTACAGAGAAGTTGATACTTTTTTAATGAATCAAGAGCCTGTTAGGATTTGTGATGTTTACTTGTATTGGCATAATTTTCTGTTATTTTATAAATTGTCTTGAGGTTCCTTTAAGAAAGGTGGCGTCACACAGCAGGGGACCAGGAAGGGCCTTCTACTGGCTGCCATCACTTTGGTAAGGATCTGTATGGGAGGGCCCAACCCCACTCTTCCTTCTTAACAAAACCTTCTATCTGTGACCAAAGAGACATGAGGACCTAGGCAATTTAACTACTGGTGTGTTCACACTACACTAAATAATGTGTTTTACATCCAGATTTTTGCTGCTATTACACAGTAAAAATCCAGATGTAAAACACATTATTTAGTGTAGTGTGAATGCACCAGTACAAGAAATTTATTATAAGTGTTCTAGAACAACAAGTGGGTAGTAAAACGTTAAGTGCACAGTGCATATAGAAAACAGTAACGGTTGGTATAAAGAAATAAAAGCCCTGACGTGTCTAACTAGATGTTCCCTTCCTCTGTGCCAAAGACTCACCACCCTCTTTGGGTGAGGGATCTCTCCCCAGCTGCAACTTGCTTCCAACTCAGCCTTTTCCAGAGAGAACCACTTCTCTCTCTGTGAGGCCTCTCCAGAGAGAACAACCCTGTCTGCAGCTCAAGCTATTTATTCTTTCCTCCCAGGTCCCACCCCTCTGGGTAAGTTTTCCCTCCAAAACTGCTTCCACCCAATCAGACAGACAGAAGGGATGTAGGCCATGTAGTAGGTTTGCCAGGTCCTACCTGGCTCTGGGTGGGGGACTCTTTGCGCGCATGGTGCAATGATGTCACCTGGAAGTGATGCTGTTGCACCGGGCATGTTGCTGGGGGGATACTCTATCACTTAGGAGAAAGTCTATGATTATCTTAGAGTTTTTTCCTAAGCAATAGAGCATCCCCCTGGCAATGTGCCTGATGTGATAGCATCACTTACAGGTGAATTCATCATGCTGGGCATGTCGCGGCGCATCAGTGCTCTTCAGGGGTGGGGCTCTCCTGGTGGCCAGCTCCATGGTGGCGGATTGTGGCCCTCAAAATCAGGGGAACCCCTAGCTGGGGGCTAGGGGTTGGGAAGGCTACCCTGTAGCTACTCCTGGAAAGGATTCTCTGGGGCATGTATGCCTCACTAGGCCCGGGATCATGAAAGATGGAATATAGTTTACTTTTAAAAGATTATTATGAATGTATAAATATATTTATTTTTGAAAAAACCATCTGCAGACCCGGCTGTATCGGCAAACTATCGGCCGGTGTCAAACCTTCCTTTTTGGGTAAGGTCATAGAGCGGGTGGTGGCGATTCAGCTACAGGGATTCCTGGATGACACTTCTGCACTGGATCCATTCCAGGCCAGCTTTCGGCCAGGTCATGGGACAGAGACGATTCTGGTCGCCCTCATGGATGACCTCCTACGACATCTGGATTGGGGTGACTCAGTGGTACTGTTATTAGATCTGTCAGCTGCATTTGACACGGTTGAGCATCAGATACTGTCTAGAGTCGCCTTGTTGATGTGGGGATCCAGGGGTCCGCCTTGCAATGGTTGGCCTCTTTTCTCCAAGATTGGGGACAAAGGGTGGTGATAGGGGAAGAATGATCCCAAAGGCACCCACTTACATGTAGTGTGCCACAGGGTGCGGTTCTCTCCCCAGTGTTATTCAACATCTATATGCATTCCCTTGCCCAGATTGTTAGGAGGTATAGGCTGGGATGTCACCAATATGCAGATGACACCCAGCTCTATCTATTGATGGGTGGGCACTCCGACTGTACCCTGGAAAATCTAGACCTGGCCCTTCAAGCTGTAGCAGCTTGGCTCAGGCTGAGTCAGTTGAAGCTGAATCCGATGAAGGCGGAGGTTCTCCATCTGAGCCGGGGTGGCCCGGGAAGGGAAATCCCTTTGCTGGCTATTGACGGGGTGCCACTGATATCAGCCCCTAAGGTCAAGAGCTTGGGAGTGTTCCTGGAGTCCTCTTTGACAATGGAGGCCTAGGTAGCAGCCACTACCAAATCTTTGGTGGGTACGGCAGCTGGCCCCTTTTTTGGAACATGACAACTTAGCTATGGTGATCCATGCCACGGTCGCCTTGAGAATAGATCACTATAATGGTCTCTACATGGGGCTACCTTTGAACCTGACTGGGAAACTACAGCTAGTGCAGAACACTGCAGTGCAGCTGTTAATGAGGCTCTCTAGATGGGAGCACATTCAGCCAATGCTGAAAGAACTGCATTGGCTGCCTATTGTGTTCCGAGTCTGTTTCAAGGTGTTTGTTTTTACCTTTAAAGCCCTTTATGGTCGGGGGCCTGCCTATCTACAGGACCGCCTTTCTCCGCATGTTCCCCAGAGAGCACTCTGTTCAGGGACACAAAACCTATTGTCCATCCCTGGGCCAAAGGAAGCCAGACTGTGTTCCACACGGGCTAGGGCCTTCTTAGTGGCAGCTCCTGAAATGTGGAATGCCCTCCCAGAGGCCATAAGGGCCCTGCGGGACCTTTCTCAATTCCGCAGGGCCTGCAAAACCAAATTGTTCTGACAGGCCTTCAGCATCTAACCAGGAAGAACTGCCACCTCACAGCAAAAAGAAAGATCCCGCCATACCAAAATTGTATAGCACCACAAAATGTTTTAAAATGTTTTAAATTGTATTTTATTAGTTTTAAATTGTATTATAGTATTGATTGTTAGCCACCCTGAGTCCGCTTGTGGAGAGGGCAGGATAGAAATTGAACGAAATAAATAAATAATATATTTAAAAGTAAATATTATATACTATGCTTAGGGTTGCCTGCTCCAGGGTTGGGGAATGCCTGGAGATTTTGAGGGTGGAGCCTGAGGAGGATAGGGTTTGGGGAGGGGAGAGACTTCAGTGGGGTATGATTCCAGAGTCCACTTCCAAAGCAGCCATTTACTCCAGTGAACTAATCTCTGTTGGCTGGAGATCAGTTGTAATTCCAGGAGATCTCCAGCCATCACCTGGAGGTTATCAAAAACACAACCACAAGGTTATAGTGACAATTAACTAACAATTGTATTACTACCCATGAACACAAAGAAACATATGTCCCTAATAAAGTCCTTAGAGTAGATACATATGGAAAAAGTCCAACATGAGAACGTCTTCTTCATGTAGTGATTTCTTCAGTGAAATTTCCATCAATGAAATGTGAATTTCCAAATGTTGTTTGACTTCTGCCCCACCTGTTTCCAATTCTTTTTCAACAGGGGATATTCCACAAATTTTAATATCAAATATAAGATTCTTGCATGGCACTAATAGGGACCATAGTCTCCACAAAACCTTCACTTATGGCTATTGCTCAAAAATGCTCTAAACAATTGTTAGTTAATTGTCACCATACAATTGTTAGTTAATTGTCACTATACAGTTTAGGCTTCCCAACCCTCCCGCTCTGGCGGGGGATGCCAGGATTTCCACCCTCTTCCCCCGCTCCCCCCAAAAACGGAAGCGGGGGGAGGGGGGAAACGGCGGGCGCCCCATCCCAGAGCGGGCGACGCTGCCGTGCTGCTGCCGCCCCCTCCCTCCCTGCAGCTGTTCCTCCGAGATGGGCCCAGGCTGAGCCCATCTCAGAGGAGCAGCCAAACCAGAGAAGGGGAGGGTGGAGGTGGTCCAGGAGCATTGCGAGCCGCGAATCCGGGCCCTTCTAGGACCCGGACCCGCGGCTCGCCACGCTCCTGGCCCGCCTCCACCGCCCCCATTCCAACCCAGAGGCGGAGCGGAGCGCGCAACGCTGCCGCGCCACACACACCCCCCCGGCAGCTGCTCCTCCGAGATGGGCCCAGGCTGAGCCCATCTCGGAGGAGCAGCCAAACCAGAGAAGGGGAGGGTGGAGGCAGGCCAGGAGCATGGTGAGCCGCGAATCCGGGCCCTTCTAGAATCCAAAATAATGTATCCTGCTTAAAGTCAGGATACATTATTTTGGAGCTAGCTTTTTAGAAAAGAGGATAGCTACTTCATTTGGAAAAAAGAAAAGTCCTGAATGTTGTTTAATTAGATAATTAATGGATGAAGTTGAAGGGCATCAGGGTTTATTCTGTCATCTGAATTCTGAAGAGTAGCAATTAAGCAGAAAGAATAAACAGACCAATTAAGAAAGGGAAACATTAATTCTGATAAACAATATTAGATCAGAAGAATTTTACAATAAATAAAGGGGGAATATGGGCAGTGAGCAAGATAAAGCATGTTTATTGGATAATCGCATGAACTTGGAAAGAAGTAACTAATGAAAAAGAAATCAGGTGTCATTTTTTTAAAAAAAGTTCATCCTTCAAGTGATGAAAATTGTCGTGAGCAAAGACATGCAGATCACTATGGGAATTAGAAAATATGAAATAGATGTGTGAGACCACACCTGGCCTCCATCTAAAGGAAAACCCATTGCCCTATCATCTTCCTCTCCTCACTTTCCTTTTACTAGTTGTCTTCATTCTTTTACAAATGTATTATTGTTGCACTCTATTTTGCTTTGTTCCATTATTTAATCTATATTGTATTATGCATCCTTCCTTGAGTATGTTCAGTGTATTTGTCATGTGTACTGTTTATAACTGCTAAATTGTACATTGCTCAAAGTGTCTCTGTACATAAAAGAATTCATTATGTGCTCATTTCGTGATTTGGTTTCATGATTTTATTGTATGTTTATGTTGTTAAAGCTTTTATATTGGAATCTAATTGGAACCTGTGGATTAGGAAGACCAAGTTGGCACTCTAATTGAGAAATCAACAATAATATGTGTTAAATGTAGAGTGAAATTGCAGGATACTTAAGACCTGCCGTTTGAGTTCTTGTCAAGGATCAAAGCTTTTGCATTTCAGAACTTCAAATTTCGGTTTCCAATTTGAAGAAGAAAGGCACAGTTTAGAACCAGGATGAGAGAACAGAGCAAAACAGTCCAAAGGTTCTTAGAAGCCCTAACATCCATTATTAATTTGCGAAGTCTGTTTATGTGAGTTTAGCCTGGAGTAAGGATTGTTGTGTAAATGTGTTATCACTAATGCATATATACAAGGCTTTTTTTTTTTTTGAGCAGGAATGCAGTTCCATCTGGCCTAGTGTCAGAGGATGTGGCCCAATATGCAAAAAAAAGCCCTGTGTGAAACAATGGTGATATCAGGGGTGTGGCCTAATATGCAAATGAGTCCCTGCTGGGCTTTTTCAGCATGCATACATGCTGAAGTCAGTGGTTTGTGTCCAGCAGTATTTCCTGCTGATTGAAGGGATATCTGTCCACAGAGGGTGGATTGCTCACCTCTCCTGTTCCACTGCAGCCCAAATTGACTCTTCCAAAGCTGCTCCAGAGGAACAGGAACACAGTAAGGGGGTAGGAATGCCAACTTTGGCTTAGGAAATTCTGGAATATTTCAGGGCAGTACCTGGGAGAGGGGGAGATTGAGGAAAACAGGGAGCTTGGCAGGGATGCAGTGTCACTCTATAGGACTTCTGTTCTCTGAAGCGGCTGTTTCCTCCAAGGGAACTTGTCTCTAGTCTGGAGACAGGGTTGTCTACTCTAGGTTGGAAAATTCCTGAAGTTTTAAGGTTGGAGCTTGAGAAGGGTTTGGGAATGGGAGGAACCTCAGAAGGATATAATGCGATAGAATTTATCCTCCAAATTAGACATTTTCTCCAGGGAATTGACTTCTGTAATCTGGAAATTAGCTGCAATTCTGGGAGATCTCCAGGCCACATATTGAGGTTGGTAACCCTATGAGAGAGGAGTCAGAGGTCTATCACAGTAAGGGGAATCAGACTACTCTTCCATGTAGATAATTTCTCCAGGGATCCAACAATATGTTGAATTATCAGAAAAATTTACCTTGACCCCAGTAGTGCTGTCACTTTTGATTATGGCCATTTCGGCACATGGATTACTGCATCTATTGGGGTGTTCTGTAGACTAAATATATCTAAAGATGCCCTTCCACATGTCAAAGGCATTGTCTGTCCGCAGGAGGACTGTTTTACTTATGCTAGAGAGATAAATGAGAGAAGTGATAGTAAATCCATTTTTCTTCCCATTGTGTGGCATGTTTTGGACAAGCAAGAGCATAAGTACTGCTGTAGAACCTATCTATTCCACTGCATGGACTCTTGCTAAAGGTACTACATACATATTTGTAGAAAAGTGCTAGGATCTTTTGTTGTTCTGCTTGCGGTACTTTGGATCCTGTCCATCATACTCCATATAGATGAACATATTTATAACCATTTCATTAAAATCAGTTGAGAGTAAGGATTTTACGGGCCACTTTCATTCACTGATTTCAGTCCAAAAATTCCTAATATATGCTGAAATTCTTTCATTTTTTTAAAGTCCATATTTACCATAGTATTTAGTTTTTATTTTTAACATGGTTCATGTAAGGTGGTATGAGTAGCCTCCAATACACCAACAAGGGTTGTGAGGCATGCACCTGGCAGTCTTGGGAGCTTTTGAGGGCAGGCATGAGGAGAGACATGGGGGTAGGCATCATGCAACACAGCTTTGTAACCTAAAGTGTCATCACTGAATCATATGACACTCTAAGAATTTCCTTGATCTATATGATAAGGACCCTAGCAACTGGAAAAATTCCTAGGCCATCATGGCAGTTGGAAGTTATGTCACTGTATCCACAATGTCATTCCCATTTTCTCCCACTGCAAGAGTAGGGGGAAAGCAGTGGTGGCAGGGGATCACTCAATACTACAGGCAATCTGGTAAGCCTAGCTCTGATCAAAGACTAGTTGGGGCCCTTCTACATTACCCTATTCAACTTTCTGGTTTCTTGCTGGTGAAGAAGAGCTAGCCATCATGTCAAACTCTACTGTAGAATAGCAGCCTTAGGATTTGAAGGGCACAATGCGAGAAGGAGGGAGACTTCTAGATAGAACCTAGATTGTTGGAGGCCCATTCCTGTATTCCTGTTAGCAAGAAAAGGGGTAGCAGGTGGGATTGCCTAAGGCCCTCTGCTGACCTGTGACAGTCCATTGCCTGATTAGTAGCTATGGGAATAGAAAGCATGCATCTATGGGTGGAGCTGCTCAGGGCAATTTAAGTCCCATGTTGAGGGATGCGGACTAAAGTTATTAATTGGAGACAAAATTATGCAGGTTTGCATTTAAGTGTTTGAAAGGATCACTGGGCAGGATATGAGACAATGGCCAAGGTTCAGAAACCCTGCTGCATATGCAAAAGTGCTTCTGCTTGCTTTGGGGTAGGGCATTACCAGTTGTCCAGCCCCCTCCCCCCAATCTGCACAAGGCCCTCAACAGCATCTTTTCAAGTATGTGTGGCTGCTGACGGAGGGAAGTTGCATTTTGCCCTGCGCTAGGATATAGTTCCATTGTATTCTCAGTCACTTGGTTCAGTAAATCCTGCTATGTAAACTGTCAGCAAAGTGTACTTGTTACATCTCCCTAAGGTCATCTATTTGTTGTGGACATATTATTTGGGCATTCTCTCCCTAGCTCTAAATTGTATATCTGTCAGTTCATGAATGATTGCAGTCTGTAACTGTAGGAATTACGTTGTCAAATCCAGTGCATTGCCAAGCACTTAGAAAGCCGGGTGGTTTTTTCCGCCTTCATTCTGCAATCTAAATTCACATATGAAATGTAGGTTTCAATGTAGGATCCCCAAGAAGTCTTCCATCTAAACAGTTGCTAGTCCCTGACCTGCTTTATTTCAGCAAGGTTGCTATATTGTATATCTTCAGATCATGCCTTGGAAGAGGTCTAGAAGTCTTCCTTAGCTTTTCCAACAGATCTCAGCTCCACACACCTTCGCGCGTGCACACACAGACACACAGAGGAGAAAGGAAACATTTTCTGTTTGCTTGGATTGTTTATTTGCTCAGATGGCTCCCATTTTTTAGGCCAGCCAAGTTTCTTCCATGCCCTGTATTTCAGGTTTTCTCAGAGCAGGAGTGCACAGCTCCAAGGACTCATTGTATGCCAGTCAAGGGAGCTGTGGTGCATTGTATATTTTGTTTATTATAAATAGATCTAAAAAGCCAAGTAAGTTCACTGGCATGTGTGTGCTGCTGTGAGTCCAGTTACTAGTTAGGAACTAGATGTAAAAGTGATAAAACATAAAGAAGGGCTGTAGGCAGTTTTGGTGGGTGGAAGTCTTAGCTGATTTAAATGAAGGGAAGTACAATTTTGTTTGAGAGAAACTGCTAGACCTAGAAATTTAGGCATAATCCAGTTAAGTCCTTGAATAAGGAGAGAGATGTTTCATATGCTGACAGTATATGAACACCATGAGAATATCAGGCCTGGGGCTGGGGTGCAGATTACAGATAATGCATTTTATGAAATGTAATAATGGTTTCATCAGCCAACATTCTAGGAATGGATATTGGGGCGGATATTATGTATTCATGATGACTGGGCTGATTTTCTTCAAGACTAGAAAGAAAAAATATAAGCAATATGAAATGGAGTTCACAAATCTCAGTTTCTGTAGATGCCCATGGGTGAGATCCAGAAGGCTCACTGTAGCACAAGAACTTTGGAAGGCACAAGTATTGCTTACTTGACTTCACCAATGCAGTCCCTGGGTCTTAATAAATGTGTCAACAATTATTTAACAGGATTCCACCCACTTTATGCTGATGCAGTAACTCCTTTCAGATGTTCAATGAATTATGTGGAGGGGGGGGGTCTGACCTCATTTCATGGTCTGAAGACAGCCCAGTATGTGATTGAGGATCTGCATTTTGCAGGGTTCCTAATTGCACGAAGAGAGCCTATGTGTATACACCATATATCTTTAGATGTATACATGACAGTTGGGAACACAGGCAATGGACATGATCCCAATACTTTCACCCTATACTCAGGAAGTATCTTAAGGACTTTGGGAGTGGAGCCAGGAGACTTTCCCATTCCAAATTAAAAAAAATACAGCAGTGCAGTTCCACTGAATATAGAACGCCTCCTCTTTTTCACCTTAAAAGTGTAACCCAGCAGTTGCACTTCCACTAGATGAAAGTGAACACACACATACTCACAAAGCAGCCAAAATAAACAGTTTGCAAGCCTACATTTTTGTGACCTCACTGGGGCAATTTACGCATGGGAGTTGCTAGATGTAGCAATCTGCTGGATTTCAACCAACTTCTTTAGACTAACACAGGAAAACAAAAGTACTGAGCAGAGCAGTCTAGTGGGTGGAGTTTTTCTCCAGCCTATAATCAGGTTCTAGGTAACTCATTACTATCCATTTTATATGCAAAAGACTTCTGAAAGGAATGCAAAACAAACAGAGAGGGACTGTGCTCTCTCTCTTCCTCTCTCACACACTCACTAGAAAGAGCCACATGGCTCTACCTGCTCCCCCACCCCGCAACTTTAGCCTCACTGAGATTTAAAGCCGCACACACCCCTTCCAAAACAAGCAGTTTGGAAGTTTCTAAACATGCTGAGATGGAAAGGCATATCATGGCTGTCGAGGCAGGACTTCCCCCCACCGGTCAGCTGGCTGGTGGTGGGGAAGGAGCATGCAAAACCGGGAGATCCCCCACCAGGACCTGGGGACTGGCCAGCGTAGTTAAAGATATTAGTTGAAATTGCTCTGGAACTCTGTAAATGCAACATTATATATGGGTGTGTGAGTAATGAAAATAGAACTTGATGAATTGCTCACTGCACACTCTTTTTCTTAAAAGTACACTTGAGAATCAGTTGTGCAGAAGTTCTAAGTGTGCAAGTGGAATGAAGATGATCCATTGTGGCTATTGTATAAACCCACAGGATGGCTCTACAGAGTCTGTTGTAGAAGGTTGGGTAAAGAATTCTAATCGGATGTCCAGAAGGCTACTGAGGGAATTATAATGCAGTCTTAAACAAAGTTATATCCTTTTCAGTCCATTGCCTTCAATGGATTTAGAAAGGCATAACTCTGCTTAGGATACAGTTGCCAACTCTGCCAAAAGCCGTGGAAATTATGGGGGTTGAGTCTGGAGGAAGGTAGGATTTGGGAAAGGGAGGAACCTCAGTCGGGTCCTCCAAAGCTTCTGTTTTCTCCAGGTGAACTGCTCTCTGTAATCTAAAGGTCATTTGTAATTCTGGGAATTACATGGAGGCTGGCATAGTTTAGGATTCCACTGTTAAAGAACAGTCCTGAGCAGATCTACTAAAAGAGTATTATTCTATGGGTCTTATTGCTTTCTTAATTTTTGGAACTCACAGTGAGGAGATACATTCCACTTATACTGTGTGAAGGCCTGCTGTCTTACTACTAGAGAAGAAGCAGGAAAGCATACCGTAGATGCTGGGGCTTCCTCTAGTTGGCTGGATGCCCAGCTTTACAGAACAACAGAGCAAAAATATTGTACAACATTTGCATAAAGACTGGGTAAGAATCTCTACTTTAAAAATGCACAACTTGTTAATGAAAAAAAAAACACCCTAATTAGAATTCAGTAGACATTCCCCATCAGATTATATTCATTTGAAGCTGGTTGATATTTGAGGCCTACTCTGCTTCACAAAAGGTTTCTTACAAAGCTCTAGTCCTTGAAAATCCCAAACCAGTGATTCACATCCCTCCTTCAGTTCCCAGCTAATCCTCCAGCTTTTCCAGGTTTTAACATGAATAAAGCCTCTAAAAGGCCAGCAAATAGGAAAAGATATTTGACAATAATCCCTTCATTCCCAAGGGCTAGCCTTCTCATATTACAGGTTATTAAAAACAAAATCCAAGCAACAAAAAAATTCAAGGGAAGAAAGATTTAAGTTATTCTTCCTCTGGGAGCAGTAGCTCACCACATGAGTCTGACTAGGAGAATTAAAACACAAAAAAAGTTGTTTGAAGTTTTAATTTTGCTGATGGTGTTCCCAGATAAGAACCCAATAATTTAAATGACTGGAATTCTCTGGTCTGTGCTTCCTTGCAAGGGTCTCTAGATTAAAATTCCAGAACAAAACATTAACATTAAATTATTTATATCCACTTCCTCCCCAAAATAGATTGACAGTGCAGTCCTAAACAGAGTTACACCTTGCTAAGGGACAGTGGACCATGATGTCCATTAACTTCAATGGGCAGAGAAGGGTTTAAGATTATACTATAAATAGGACCATTTCCGCAAAAGACCAAACCTCTAGCCCTCATTCTTAAATATTCAAACTATGCAAACATGTCCACAAACAATTTTGCCTCCCTAGGAGTGGATCCAAATGTTGTGCCCCCTTACTTCACGTTTTCAGAATCCTTGTATTCAATGACCTTTTTAAAATTCTGATTTTATATTGGCTATTTTCTTGCGAGGAATTTTGTTGAATCCCCCCCCACCACCATCACCACACTGTCATTTTGTGTTGCATCATCAGTGGCTTGTGTTCACCCCTCTTACCCTCCACTCCGCAGGTTGTCCCAGAGACATTCACAATTTTTAAAAGACCATTACTATACACAATGTTGTAATATGAAAAAACAGGCCATACGGACATGACTGCTTGTTCTTCTGAGGCCAGGAGAATGCAGGGTTGGGACCACCTGGGGAAGATGCTTCCCACCTCCCTGTGTCCTGGCTGCACAGCCAGGAGCAAGTGGGGTTAGGATTGTGCGTCCCATATAACCCTCTCCTGGATGCGTGGCCAGGAGAAAGGGAGATGAGATGGCCTGGGTAGAGGCTTCCCATTTCCTTCTCTCCTGGCTGTGCAGCTCTCCCTGCCATCTCAGCAGTCTTGCAACGTAATTGTGCTGTCACAAAAAAAGTAGGCTCTGTTACTGAGGTAGTGCATGACGGGAGGTGGCTTGCTTTTTGAATACATTGCAGAATGCATGGGGTGGGTCTGATCCTGAGGCAAAAGCCCTACTGTGGACTGAGTGGGGCAAAGTTGAAGCATCAGATGTGAGTTCCCTTGCCGCTAAAATGAGGTAAGATGGTACTGCAGAAATGTTCTAGGTTTGCCCACTCTTTGGAGGTAGAGCCTGTGGTACATGGGGTTGGGGAGGGGATGGCGTTTAGAAGGAATGTAATATAATTGAAGTCAATGCTGCCATTTTCTCCTGGGAATATGGTATTGTATTAGTATGGCAATTTCGTTAAGGGACTTTCAAGGCAAGTGAAAAGCTGGGTTGTTTTGCCATTGCCATTCTCTACAGTCTTCCTCAGTTGTCTCACATCCAAAAACTGACCTTGCTTAGCTTCTGAGATCTGATGAGACTGGGCTGTACCATGCCACCTTCCTTCCTTCGCCCAGAAAAGGTAGCTGAATTTTTTAAAAAACAAAAGTTTTTAAAAAATTGAAAAACAACAGCAATACTTTCAGGCTGTGCACTTGCACACTAAGCCAGGAAGAAGATTCCGTAATTCAGGGAGTCTCTGACCACACACTTGATGTAGTCTATAATTACCTGGAAGTTTTTCTGTGACTCAAGGAAATAAGCTTATCAAACACCCAACAACGATCTTCTCCATTTTTCCTAAAGAAAGATTCTACACAGAACTTGATGACCTTCCTGGTGTTTCTGTCATTGCTTGTCTTAAGCTTAGCCATGTGGAACATGATACTATCCACACCCTCAGCAACAATTCCAATGCTATTAAGTGCAAGGGGCTGTCCTAAACAGTGCTTTTGTTGGCACAAACGTCTGGGGGTTAGATGTGGGAGGCGGTAAGACAGCTATCTAACATTGCAATTCTACAGGCCACTATCCAAGATCCATGGATATTGGCAAAAAGAACAACTTCCTGCAGGAGACACTACCTACCTGGTTAAGTAGGCTCTGCTCTCAGATCCTGTGCCACTAGCACTTCTAATTATCTGCAAGACATAATGGAAATCTTGTGGAAACTATACCCCATTGATGGTTTTTCAATAAATATCATTCTGGTTACCACAGGTGTAGAAGCACTAGACATCAGAGTGCAACTTAGAGATGGACAAGTGATCAGGAATGTTATTGCTGGTGATAGCACAGCAGATCTGGATACTAGCATTTGCTAAACTGTTTCAGATCTGAAGAACGCTTTATCTTCAGATTATTTGTAATGTTATGGGTATTTGAATGGCTCCACAGCATGCCATGGTTTTTTATAGCTTGCTTAAAACAATCTGTCTGTAGATGTGTTCTAAAAATCATCTTCTCTACCTGAGAAGCAATCCTTGAGAAATTCCATCAGGATGTTAGTAATATCCACCCTATCATTAGCCTGAACCTAGTTCAGTCCATGGAATAGGTTCAGTTTCAGAGTACCATTCTGCAATTATGTGATGGGCCTATAAACATCACATTATACTGGAAACCAACAGACTACTGTGCTTAATTATGTATACTATCCAGAGCACAGTGCACAACATGTTGCCTATAGTAAAGTCTTGTAATAGAACTGCATTTGCACAAGTCTTCCTTACAGAGACCATCTCTAGAGAGTCTCAGAGACTAAAATTTAGGCTTTCTTAAAATTGCCATTTTCATTAGGAAGACAGAAGAAGTTCAGCAAGACTAGGAGTCATGTTCCACAGGCCACAGTTAATCCAAACTTTTCTGCTAAAATGTCTCCAACCCAATTTTCTTCCTCACAGGTCTGGCATCCTATCTTTGCTTACAGGCAGCAGCTAGTCACAAGTAGTCAGTGAAATTGCAAACTCCTGGACCAGGCCCCCAAATCAAAATATTTGCCATACTACCAAGGATGCAATCACCTGCATTTATACTGATGTGATATGGCAGCAGTGCATGTCCACTATTTACATAGTCCAAATAGGTCAGTCTCAAACAAAAAAATAAATGGCTACAAAAGGGACATTAAAAATGCTAACATTAGGAAACCTATGGGGGAGCATTTCAGTCTCCTGGGACTTTCTGTAGAAGATTTTAATGATGTCAGGCCAAAAAAACCCCAAACAAACATGGAGGCATTTGGAATCAATAGGAATTACCTCAAAAGAGGCACTGCTGCAGTATGGAAAGTAAAAAAGAGTAAGAGTCCAGTGTAGCACCTTAAAGACTAACAAAATTTGTGCTAGGATATGAACTTTTGTGAGTCACTGCTCACTTCTTCAGATACATCCCAGGGGATGTGGAAAAGAGAGGTTTTCCTGTCTAATCTGGTACAATTGTATGTTTTAAGCCAAGCAACTCAAAACACTTGAATCATCCATTATAGCAAAGTTCTTCTGTTTCTTGCCTCTAAGATTGACATCATCTTTGAATGGTTAAATGCAATTACATTTTTATTGGGAATAACCTTGGTTTTGCCTTTACATCCAGATTGGTAGTAATTATACACCACTGCCTATCTAGTTGTCTTTGATGCTTCTTCAGTGCCTAAAGAGCCCTAATTCCTTCTTTGCATTACAAATCAAAGAGTCATCTAAAAATAGCAATTAATATCACTCATTGTGAATAGAGGATAGTCTGCTGTTATTCGGCAAAGAGAAGAAAATTCCAAATTGATTTTATTGCCCTTCAAGAGTTCTGTTTTTGCTCTTAATTCTGAAAATAGGCAATAACTTGCACTGGTGTTTCTGAAAGATGATGGAGGCTTACAACTATTTTGATAATCAGTGCTGTGCATTCTTATACAAGTGAACAGCATTGGTAAATATGTACTGTGCAGTTCTGTCCTTTGAATGTTTACTTGAAAGTAAGTTCCATAGGTAGGACTTACTCCTGTGTAAAGATAGAATAATGTCCTTAGTCCTTTAAGGTTTGATTCATAGTGCAAACAAAAAATCATGTGGTACCTGAAATACTTAACAAATTTATTGTAGCATCAACTTTTGTGGGATTGAGCCCATTTTATCAGGTGAAATGAAATGAATTCTGAATTTATTGCTGTGGGCTCAAGCCTGTGAAAGCTTATGCTACAGTTAATTTTTTAGTCTTTTAAAGTGTCACTGGACTCTTGTTTTTGCTACAATAGATTGACATGACTTCCCTCTGGAATTCAAAAGCCAGTATATCAATTAAAAGGTGCTAAGGAAAACTGTCCTTTTGCTGCATTTATTCATGGTAAACTGTAATGAGATGTGGTAACTAATATTTGGTTCAGCCTTTGATTGATCAGTTGATGATGTATGTCTGAAAGATTGATTATGTAGCATCTAAGGTATTACTGACCTGCAGAGATTGTGGATCAATTCTGCTGGGCTGTGAACTCATTCCCTGAAATCTGGGGACACAGTTTAAATCCTATTATGATCCCAAAAGAAACTGCGGGGGATATTCCTTCAGGGTTACAGTATAAATCCAATTACTCCCCAATGACTGAATCTCAGAGGATGAAAAATAAATCCTATTAATCTCTCAAAAGATTGTGTGTTGATTCCCAAGTGACAGACAGCAGCTACACTATCATAACTTGGGTTTACCGAGAGTTCATATACACTGTGTATATATCCCATCACTTTAGGAAGACAGCATAGACTTGTGCCTGGGACAGAAAACATAAATTCTAGTCCAAGAGAAGCAAGGCTGTACAAGGAGTAGTAAATGACTGCTTCCAATTGTGGATTTAAGGCTGATTTCTTGATCCTGTGTAGGCAATTCCTCAGTAACCTGTGCACATGACGGAATGGAGTTACTATCTACAGCATGATCCAGCTCTTTTATAACTGTCATGATCTCTTGAAATGTAGTGAACTGTTTCTCTAGCCACCAAATGTAATAGCAGACTTTCCATAGATTTCTGGTTCCCCTCAAGAAGTGCTGAGATCAGTTTATCTAGAAATTGTCATTAGAAAGAAGAGGTGTTGGATCCAGACTAAATTTTCCACTAATGGAGGGGATGGGGTAATTTGCAACAACTCTCTTTCTCTTCTGCAGATCCTCCATTTTGCACTGCATTTTTGTACTAGATTTACAGCACTCTGATTTAGCAATATACATCCCTTCTTTCAGGCAGTAGTCAATATGTGCTTAAAGAAATAAATCCAAAAATAAGCCTAAATACAAGTTTATATAAGATAAACATTTGTTGATTATATTGCAACAGTCTTAACTTTTACCCAGAATCTGGCCTATTGTCTAGTTAAGTACCTGAAACACTGCAGTTCTCACAATACAACTGTTAAAACTAATCTGATGTGCCTTGAGAATAGAATTTGAAGGACACTATATAGATAGCGATCCTGTCCATAAATCATTTTCCAAGGAAGTAATTAAGAGTTAAGTCAAATTGTGACTTTTCAGACAGTTAATTCTTCATTTTCGTTTCATTTTCATTTTATTTGATTTATATCCCGCCCTACCCCACCGAGGCGGGCTCAGGGCGGCTCACAACACAGAAATTCTAACAATAGGGTCTAAAAATTAAAATACATAATAATTTACATAATTAAAACAACTAAAATCAATCAATCAATGTCAGTGTGCTATCTTCCAATCTTCCTTCAAAATCCTTCCTTCATCAGTTGGCCAGAACCTCATGAGTGTGTATATACTCCATTGTTCAAGGCATATCTAGTTAACTAGTTAATAATATGGAGCATTTATATTGGGTGTAAGCACTATGAAGCATTTATATTGTGTAATCACTTTGCTTATAATTTATCTTGTAACAGCCCTGTAAAGCTGGTTAGTATTATATATTACATGAGGAAAACCTGAGACAGCATCCTGCTTAAGGAATTTCTGTAGTGAGTGCAATGAGTTCTCTTAGCTCTACACTAACAGCAGATGCTTGGTTCTCCCCCCCCCCACCCTGCGGTTGTTTATTCAGGGTCATCAGGGCTGCTACCACCATAGACATTTGCTCTGCCTTATGTCCCAAACTGCAGCGCTTCTCCTCCCCGCAGCTGAGCTCCTACACAGCATCGTTGTGTAACTGTCCAGCTTCTGAATTTTCCCCTTCTTCATTGCGTTTCCCCACCACCACCACATCTGCATTGGCATAGTCTTTCCAAAAAACATGGTACTCGGAATGAGTTTGGTCATTGTGTGGACAGGAATCAGTTGATTTTCAGACCTCCCCTTGCCACCCACCTAAGTGTTATTTCCCATGGTATCCCTTTGTGCCCACCATTCCATCTTTTACCATGAACAGGCTTTAAAAAAATGATAGTTGCTGTAGTGTTAACACTATACTTAATGATACAGCTATACTATTTTTTTTTAATCTGGCAAAAAAGCCTTTAAGCAGCAGAGCAGCGGGGGCAGTCAATGGCAGAGATTGGGGGATTCTAAAGAAGACAAGGAGAATCTCCCCTTCTGGATGCTCTGTTGCCAGTGAAAATGCCTCTCCTTTTGTAATGGCACAACAGGGAGTTGGCTCCATGTGTAAGCAGCCTCTGTTGCCCTACAGGATGAAGATTATGTTGAGGTTTCAATATTAAAACAGTCAATTAACCATATCCATCAAAGTGAAATTGCACAGACAACCAAGGCTCTGGATAGTTTGTCAGTCAGAATAAATAATACTAGATTAGATAGACCAGCAATAGGACTTGGTACAAGGCAGTTTCATATGTACAGGAGGATTCCAGACTGATGTGAAATTTTACTGCTTGTGATCAGTATTAAAAATATCTGTAACAGTGAATTTTGACTCAAGAAATCATATTATGAAAAGTAAAGAAAACCACGCATGCAATGCTATGTGGGCATATTGGTATGGGAAAATGTAAAGGAGGAAATCCTTTACAGTGCATCAATTCAAAACCAGGAAGAAAATTTATTCACAGTGCAATGCTAAACAGAGTTAACCCTTCTAAGCCCACTGAAGTCACTGGAACTTAAGACGCGTGTAACTCTGTAAGATTGTACTCTAAGAAACATGTGCCTTAGCCGACACTAACAGTTTACACTTGTCTTCTGCATTCATACTTTGAATTATTTTAAAAATCCAATGTGCTTCATGGCATGATTTTATATGTTAATTTGTACAAAGTAGGATTTTAATATCTGCTAGAACAAATCATGAAGGTCAAGATGAAAAATTATATAGGCATTCCAGGAAAAAAATATCTAGATTAGAGTCCAGTACCATCTAGGGATTTTGGGAGTATAAGCTTTTGAGAGTCAAAGTACTTTGTCAAAAATATTAGTTAACGGATAATATTGTTCTTCCAAAAATCTCTTTGCTGCTGTAGGTCAGTTGAACTTTCAGTTCTCACTGCCAGAGAAGTACAATAAAACAAACAGCTGAACAGGGTATTTATGTTTGCTGCTTGTCTGCTTCCTGAATCTTCTTTTACATAAAGAAGCAATAGCTCGTGGCTTCATAGCTTACATATGGAAAGCAATAAGATTTAGAGAAGTGCATTTTTCTCTAAGAGACTGGGAAGCAGCCACTGTGCAGAGAAATTCACTTTGAATGTGATTGTCTGAATTGGATAAAGAGTGATCATTTCTTATGTACCTGAACATTAAACTGGCATTTTTGCAGGTTGGGATAGTGGCAGAGTCTATCATACATTGGGCCTGTTCAGATAATCCAGTTCCATTTGGATGTCCTGGTAACTGCAAAAATTACCATGTTGTGGGAAGAAAATGGTAACAGGAATGAAGAAGAAACTTTTCTGGTACATGAGATCGAGCATCACCAAACCACATCAACAGTCATTCATATTTAATGGAGTTTTACTTTTTTTGCCATCAAGTTACAGCTGACATATGGTGACTCCATAGGGTTTCAAAGCAAGAAACTTTTCGAGATCTGACAAGACTAAGCAAGCCTGGGCTATCCAGGTCAGGTTGGTATTTTACATCCAGATGCTTTAATAATTTACCTTTGGCTTTATAGAGTGATGACCTGTGCATCTGGAGTTAGGTGTATATGCTGCTCTGGATCACAATCTAAATAAGTAGTTTCCATGTGGGTAAGATTACTATAGGTAGCTGGAGACCAGTGTTCCCTCTAAGCTGAGTTTTTATGAGCTAGCTCACAGATTTTTAGCCTCCAGCTCACACATTTTTGTCTTAGCTCAGGAAGGATAACCTCAGAGCACACTAATTTATGCAGTAGCTTACAACTTTAATGACAATAGCTAACAACTTTAATGTCAGCAGCTCACAAAGTAGAACTATTGTATGTTTTTATAAAATGTTGTTAGCCGCCCTGAGCCTGCCGAGGTGGGGAGGGCGGGATATAAATAAAATTTATTATTATTATTATTATTATTATTATTATTATTATTATTATTATTATTATTATTATTATTATTATTATTATTATTTTTGCTCACAAGAGTCTACAGCTTAGAGGGAACATTGCTGGAGACCCCCCTAAAACTTTCTTTTTTCCTGAAGCTACAGCCTGGCCTATTCCCCCTCCCAAAATGTTCCTGTGTTTCCTGCCAGTAGAAATTCTTAATTTAGGAAAGGCTATTAGATATTCATACAAGATGGCCAAAATATGTCCATTTGTCTCCATTGCTGTATGTATTGCTGTCAATTGCTGTGACTGCTCTCTGACCTTTTAAAGTCAGTTTTAGTGTGAACAGTCTACATAGGAACATAGTCTGAAATTGTACATTTTCTGTTGTACAGATTTATTTTTCCAGTGCACTGATTATTTATTTATTTCCATTATATCCCACCCTCCCCGCCAAAGCAGGCTCAAGGCGGCGATAAGGATGTGACTTCTGAAAAACTCAGGTAGAATGGTTTGGTTGATGTCCTTTGGCTTTTAGGCCAGCCACAAATAGCCAGTGACCACTGCTTCTTGGTGTCTGAATCATGGCAACAAACAGATGTCCAGGAAAACTATGGCTAGGGCTGGTGGCAGACTTTTTGGTACCTGAGGTGAGGCTACCTACCTGTGCCCCCCTTCCTCTGACCTTTACTTATTGACCATGTAAGGTTATATTTTTAAAAATGTGCAGTTAAACATTATCAATGGGGGGCGGGGAGAAAGTTGGACAGGCTGTTGAAAGGCTAATTTGAAACCAATGCCAATTATTTTAAGCAAGTTCTTGGGACAGAAGCCACCCTCCAAAACTCTGCCAGTCTTTCACAAGAACTGAGTTCAAAGTTAGCTCTGCCCTGTACCATCGTTTTAGGAGGTTTTACGTCCTTACCATGCTCTGGCTTTCAAGTCACTATTAGACTCCCTTAATTTGGAAGTCCGTTCTGCTGAAATCTGTCAAATGTACTTCCACACCAGTATTCAAAGGATTGGGGTGCTAATGGAAGAAATTGCTGAAGACACAGTGGCTCTCAGAAAAACAAAGGCAATTTCAATGGCTTATAGATGCTCTCTTCTACTGCCTAAGTGGGAAGGCCCACCTTTCCTGCATCTGGACTTCTAGCTCTGAGAATGTGGCTCCCATGGTGGGGAGGGGCTCCCACTAAGGAAGGGCATTAACATGGAATCCTGCATAGCAGTTCCCTTAGGAAGAGGGCCTGTTACCTGAAGCTCCTCCACACTAGTTCCCAATGCACCAAAAAGATAGCTATTACAACTAACTACCTTCCAGGTTCAGAGGCAGTATACCTCTGGATAGCTCTTGTTGAGGGCTGGTACAGAAGCATCCTGCTGACCACTTTAGGAAAGAGATGTTATCAGGTTAGATGGAAGATTAGAAGGCTGTTGCCAGGACGGTTCTTCCTTCACTTCAGACTGCTCCTCAGCCCCATGGTCAGGAGAGAGCTTTGGGCCTTCCTTTGGAGGGAGTCTCCACCCTCCATATGCTTCAGCCAGGTGTTCTGCCCACTGTCCAGCTTCTTTGAGGGTGGAAGAGCTCTTGTCAATCAATGGGCATCAAATGTGCTCAGGTATGAGAGTCAAGAACTGATCAATGCAAATCAAAGCCTTTACATCATCTAGAGTCTTAGCATCAGCTACTTCAAGCCTTTTCCAGCCTATACATCAGCTGCGGGTAGGACTCCTTGGGTTCAGGTTTCACTTCCTTGAACCTCTTGCAGGCTCCTTCTTTGGAGAACCCCACCCTCTCACGCACTCGCTGTTTAAACAGCTTGTAGTCTGACCTCTCTTCACCTTCCATTAGCCCAGACACTGAAGCCAGAATTCCACTTAGCTGGGGTCTCAACTTCTCCATATACACTTCTGGGAGAAGCTTGTAGTCCATGCAAACTTGCTCAAAGTTTTGCAGGAATGCTTCAATGTCCTCCCCTTCCTTGTATAAATGGTATTTTCGTCTAGCTCCCTGCACAGCAACATCTGGAGGAAGTGGCCCCTTTCCAATTTTTACAAGTTCCATCTCATGTGCCAGCTTCATTTTTTCTAGTTCCATTTTAGCTGCATTCTCTCTCTCCTCTTTCAGCATGCTTTCTCTCTCTTTTGCAGCTCTATTCTGACTTCATTCTCTTGCTTTTGCAGCTCTTTCTCCTTTAACTCTGCCTCCAGCCTTGCCTTCTCAAGGTCTGCCTGCTTAATTTGCAGTTGAAGACGTAAGGCCTCTTCACTCAGGGATGCCATCTCTCTGTCTAGTGTTTTCTCCTCAGACATCAGACCAACAGCCCCTGTTTGGGTCTTTGTTCTAGGGACAGGCGTGTTCTCTGGCTTCTCTTTCCCAGACCGGAGGAGCGTACACTAACTATCTAGCCTCACTATCCAGTTGACCCGAGAGCTAGAAGATAAACAAAGCACCCTTTCACCACCTTTACCAGACCTTACTTGGTCTTGCCAGCATCTTCAGAAACTGTGGCTTCCTTAAGCCAGCAGCAGAAAAAAATCTATCAAGGCCAAGTGGCACTTTGCCTCACCAGGGTCCAAAAACTAGTCCACCCCACCGCTGCAGCCACCATGTCAAGACTCCGGGAGGTCTTACCAATTGCTGCCACCACTCTGGGTTAAGGGTCTCCCTTGAGAAGGCCCAGAGTACTCTCCCAAGCCCTTCCAGGCCTCCCTTAGCTTAGACCACCTAATGGGCGTGAGGACCAGACAGAGTTAACAACAGGGGGGGGGAAAGGTTTATTAAAAGATCAATGCAATATAACAAACAAGGTGCATAAAACAGTAAAAGGGGTGAAGAGAAAAATAATCAAATGCCCTAACACGTCTGAATTTACTGTCCTAACTGTCTCAGTCAGACCTGGGCCTACTCTCCCTACCTCATATAGGGTGAGGGTCTCTCCCTGTCAGCAGCTCTTCCTCAGCTCTGCCTCCTAGGAAAAGAACATCCACTTCCTAGGCTTGGCCTTTATATATTCTCTTCCCAGGCCCCACCCCTCTCTGGGCCTGTTTCCCTCCAAAACCCTCGCCACCCAGTCAGAGGGACATAGGGGATTCTGGGAGATGTAGGCTTTTCCTAAGCAGGCTAGGTCCAGGATCATGACAGGCACCAACGGAGGTGAGGCAGAGTGAGTACACTGCTGCTACTGCCAACAGATTGCGCTCCAGGTGATGGCCTACCTTGCTGAATCTGTAGCGCCAGCCCTGACTATGGCAGCCTAATTGGAAGTTTAATGCGGCAAAATTTTGTGGCAGAGTAGTATTCATATATTTAAATATTCAAATGTGAATTTCTTTGGGAGCTTTTTAGATTTGTTTAGCTCAAACTAGGGTACCTGGGCCAATTAAAAAAAACAGAGGGTGTCTGCCTTTTTTGAAGATGATTTCAGACTCCCATGTTTCAACTTTAAGGACAAACCAGTTTGTCAGTTAATGAATGAGCCAGGGCTTGGGGAGGATTCTTGGTTTTGTGTGTTCTGTTCTGTTCCTCTTCTTTCTGTTCCCTCAAGTGCAGCAATCTTATTAGACTTCAGTTTTCATGTTGGGCCATCATTTGTCCTGCCCCTACCACAAGCTAATATAGTCTCTTTCTTGCAAGTCAGAATTCCAAAAGGATTACACTGGAGTTTGGAATCATGGTTTGCAAGAAAGAAAGGAAATAATAGCTTGCTGTTCAGATGTAATGACAAACTGCATGTGAGGAAGGGGAGCGGGGAGAGGTGAGGGAGCACACAAGCCCATGGATCTCCCTAGGCTGTTCACATAACAGCAGACTTGTCATTACATTTGAGTCATAGCAACTCTTTGGCAGCACTTCTGGAGGACTAGAATCAAGGTTCCCACTGCATCTTCCTTTTCATGAGTCATGCTCATTGTCCAAAATGCTGGGTGCAGAGACAAAGTGCAGAAAGGTGCAATACATGCCTCCCAATCCAGTAGATGATATATGCAAAAACCCTTTGTTGTTTAATTACCCTTCCTAGATTACAGCCAAATAACTTCAGTAGGGCTTGTATGCGTATAAATTAGGTATAAAATAGATGATGAAGACTGTGGATCTCTGTTACTGTTAAATAAAAAGTTCAAATAGGGACTGTACAGGAAGGAGAAAAGGATTTTCATTGCTCTTTGACTTATTTTTACTAATTGAATTGGAGCTCCCTGTGTTTTTATTAGCCTTTATAACAAATGTTTGAAATGTTAATTTTAAAGTGTAATTTTATATTTTTATGTTAGTTTTATATATGTTGTAAGCCGCCCTGAGCCACTCGGTGGGAAGGGCGGGATATAAATCCCAGATAAATAAAAAATAAATAAATAAAAAAGGGAAATGGTTGCATTTTTAAAGGTTTTTTATTTCTTTTAGAATACTAATTCTAATAATAGCCAGGGAGCCTGAGTTTGGTTGGCTATGCCAAATGGGATTTGAAGGATTAAATCTCCCTTTAGTTATTAGTTACTCTACTAAAGTTGTACAGTTAGGAAAAATGTGGGATCACATGCAGCAAACACACAAGGCAACTATTTTTGAAAATATATTACAAGTCATTTTTATTGAGGTAGGTTCACATCTGTTTTTAGTGAAGAGGAGATAGAAGCTTAGTCTTAAAGAACACTTTTCCCTGTCTTCTCAGCAGCAGGTGAATAGAAGTCAGAATGTTTTCTCACAGGAGACAGCCACAGAGAGAGATCGCCTCTTAGAAGATTATGAGAAGGAGAGAAGACAGAGGGACAGGAAGAGAAAGAGGAGTCAGGCAAACTCCCAGCTTAGAGAAGGAGAGGGATAAGAAGAGAACGTGCATATATTCTGGTTCTGTTGCAAAGAGAAATATAGTGTCCCAAGCGCCCAGGCATACCTTTACTCCAACAGATGTAAGGCTACCAGGTCTGACTCAAGAAATCTCTGGGGACTTTGGGGGTGGAGCTAGGGTTTGACAAGCATGATTGAACTCCAAAGGGAGTTCTGGCAATCACATTTAAAGGGACCCCATGCCTTTTAAATACCTTCCCTCCGTTTGGAAATAATGAAGGATAGGGGCACCTTCTTTAGGGACTCACAGAATTGGACCCCCTGATCCAATATTTTTGAAACTTTGGAAGGGGGGTTTGTTTTGAGGAGAGGCACTGGATGCTATGCTGAAAATTTGGTGCCTCTACCTCAAAAAACAGCCCCCCCCAGAGCCCCAGATACCCACAGATCAATCCTTCATTATACTCTGTGGGAATTGGTCTCCATAGAGTATAATGGAGTGCCCAGCAGAATTCCCCCCCTTTCTGATGACCCTGAAGTGGGGAGAAGGCCTCCAAACTGGGGGATTCCCTACCCCAACTGGGGATTGGCAAACCTAATTTGTGAGTAGAATAGGGTTGCGAATCCCCAGATGGGGGCAGAGTATCTCCCAGTTTGAATTCCCTCCCCCCACTTCAAGGTAATCAGAAACGGGGTGGGGGGGGAAATGTCTGCTGGGCACACCATTATTCCCTATGGAGAATGATTCCCAATATGGTATTATGGAGAATTGATCCGTGGATATCTGGGACTCTGTGGGGGGGGGGAGGCTGTTTTTTGAGGTAGATGCACCACATTTGCAGCATAGCATCTGATGCCTCTCTTCAAAACACCCTCCAAGTTTCAAAAGGATTGGACCAGCAGGTCCAATTCTATGAGTCCCCAAAGAAGGTGCCCCTATCCTTCATTATTTCCAAAGGAGGGAAGGCATTTTAAAGGTGTGCTGTCCCTTTAAATGTGATGGCCAGAACTCCCTTTGGAGATGTTATGCTTGCTTCTGGCTCCACCCCCCAAAGTCTCCAGATATTTCTTGAATTGGCCTTGGCAACCTTAGAGTAGAATACTCTCTCTCTCTCGGCTTGGCTTCGCGAACGAAGATTTAAGAAGGGTGCTATAGTCCACGTCTGCTGCAGGCTTGCTGGTGGCTGACAAGACCAATGCGGGACAGGCATGTCCGGCCACAGTGGCTGCAGGGAAAAGTCTGATTTAGGGTTGGTGCTGTAGCAGTGCGATTCTTCCTCAATCTCCTTTTGTCCTCAAGACCAGCTATGCATGCGTTCTCAAAGGAAGAGACAGCTAGTGGAATCTACCAAACTCACTAGCACCATACTCTCCCTACAACTGCCGTGGATGTAGAGAGCAAAGAGGCAAAGGATTGTGCTTTAAAATCTTAAATCAGAATTTAGCATATTGCTTTGAACCAGGCTTTGAAGCCCTTGCATCTCTGAGAAGCAACTTGGATGAGTTATCCAAGTGGGCGTTCTCATGTGATCATCAGCATGAGTAAGGATCCCCCACACACCTTGTATCTGAATGTTTAATATTTATAGGAAAGACAAATTTAGGCAAGCATGTTTTTAACTACATGCATCTCCAGAGCAAATGCTTGTCACTCACATTTTCAAAATAACCAGTTTTTGGTGGAGACGTGTGTGGAAAAGATCTTGTATTCTTTTAGCAAGCAGAGTGGTCATCTCATTTATGGAAACACAAAGGCCTAAAATATATAAAAATGTACAAATGGATAATGATATTGCTCCTCTTTAAAGACGGTGTCGGGTTTAACAAACTTTTGGATAAAAGGCACTGAGATACAGCTGGGGATGGTAGCTACAAAAGCACCGAGATAAACACAATTATGCCTATCAATCATTATGACCTTTGCTCTTATCACACTTCTATCATTTCGTTCTGTGCCAGTAGCCTTTGCAAGCCTGTTAAAACCAAATGAGCAGCAGGAACAGGCAGCAGCTACTTTATCTGTGATTTAGAAGCAGCAAATCAACGATATTAGTACAGCTACACTTTCCTTCATTTTGCTGGTTTCCTATTCTCCTTTCTCAAGAATGTAATCATTTGTTTACCTAGTCACTACATCTGAAACAATGATTCTGACTAGCCCTTGCCCTTTATGGTCTGAGTAGAATGGGGTGGGAATCTTTTCCACTGATTATTTGCTTACAGCCACAAATGAAGGAAGAAAAAACCCACCAAATCGAAATTATAGGCTTTTAGAACTAGCTTTGGCAAAGTCTCCTCCAAAGGAGGATGGTTAATTTTAATTTTAATTTTTCTGTAATTCAGTCACTGCGCAGACTGTGTCCAATACATGACTAAAAGAACCTATATAACTTCAATTTTTAAATCTTTCCCACAAATTAAAAAGAATTTGGAAAATACTTTTTTGTTATTTTAATAACAATGAAACAGATGAAATGTGGGGGTCCTCCTTTTCCTCTGTGATTGGGGAGGATTTATTGTAAGAGATTGATGTACATTTACATGACCTGCCCATCCTGGCATTCAGGTTGCTGCATTGTGGACTCTTCAAGGTACTGATCAGCTGCCTTAATTCATTTTGGTGCCATATGTTTATGTTCAAAACAGCCATTCTTTTTAGTAATAGAGATATTATTTTCATTCTGAATTAATTTGTCCTCAGTGATGTCATCAGTGCTAAATCTGATTGGCTGTGTGACAAAATCACTTTTATTAGGACTATTTTGCAAACAAAAAATTGTACTGAAACTGCAGCCAATTGTGATGCAAAACCAACAAATTGCATAGGAAAAAGGTAATGTGTGTTTATGGGGGGGAGCTTTTAGGCATAACAAAGGCTCTTTGTTGCACTAAAAATGTTTATTGGAGAACATTCAGCTACGTTTAAGTGTGTGGCTCTCAACACTGGATTGGGAACTCCCTGTTCAGTGCCAAGCAGATGGTTGGCACAGCCAATTTTCCTGGTGCTGATAGAACTGACCATCTGTTAAGTGTGCAGGCATGCATGGATATCTCTAGATTGGGGTCTGTGGTTTGGGATTGCTGTACCTCCACTGGATAACAGGCATTCAAGACCCAGACGGTCTCCAAAACTGGTGAAAGGTATTCATAAAGAGAGGGTGTCAACTGGAGAAGCAGTATTTCTACTCCCCCCCCCCCCCATATACCATTTTATCACATTGGTGATGCAGAGAGGTGTGATCATGCTTCAGGGAGCCTATATCTGGCTCTTATTTGTTCTACCCACTGAGTAACTGAATCCTATAACTTTGCACATCCATGAATTCTATAGTGGCATCCAGACTTGGGCTCATTTCTCTACAAGAATACATCAGCAGAGCCGTTTTGGAGCACTACATAAGTCAACATGGTTTTCAGCATATTCAGATGGAATTTATATTCCTGAAGCAATGAAATCTTCCATTTATCACTGGGATGACTGTCATACTGATACTTTCTGGGCTTCTCTGGCAGATGGGAAAGTCACTTAGCTGAGAGTGTGCATGTAAAAACTAGATGTATTACTGCGTTGTGGCCTCTGTTCCTCCTGACTCTGCTGCACTCATCACCAGGAACAGATAGTCCCATTACTTTAAAAAAAATCTATATATAGCAGAACTGCAAGCTGTTGGGAACCAAAGGGCAGCATCATAATAGCATGATGTATATTCCTTCCTCTGTTGTGACCAGCAGCTGCTATTCAGCAGCAAAACTTTCCCAACAGTAGATTTTTTTTTCTTGTGTAGTTTGCTTGGCTGGCATAGAGATGCAGGAATCGACATTGAATTAAATTTTGACTTTGCAATTATATTCAGGCTAAATTTTTAAAAGTTAGAAAAGAATTTCCTTAAAGTTCCAAACCATTTGAACTATTCCTAAGTGTCCCATTTTTTTTGTCTGCTTCAATAAAAGTAAAGATATTGCTGCAGGACATTTCCTGCAAAATCATAACTATAACTGCAGCTTTTTCAGCTTCATAGCTGAGATTTTTTAAAACTATCTTCTTATGTGGTTTTGTGGTATATTGAGGAGCATATACAGCTGAGTAGCATGCAGTTTAATATGTGGCTATGATCCAAATTCATCAATATATCCATTCTGATATATCTTTTCTACAGTATCAGCTCAAACATCCTCAGTATGTTGTGTTGGTTTATGTCCAAGACTGATAAATCCAGATTTTCTTTCCATAATTTTCTCTTCCATGCAGATTACTCTTTTTAGGATCCTGCCATCAGCCACTTCAGATCTTCTTGCTTCATCTCCACCCAGATTACTACTTGAACTCAGAGCTGTGCAAATTACTATATAGGCACTCCAGTCCTTTTCACTCACACCATCACGACAATTCAGGAGTTTCAGAGGGGTTTCAAAAGGAGATACATTGACTGTGTTCATTAAAAGAGATCTCACTGATTTCAGTGGGACAGTTTCAGTGTACATGGTAAGTAAACACTCCCTTAGCCTCCTAATGCTGGACTCCCATTGATTTTAATGGGACAATTCCCATTCAGATATCCATAGAACTATAAGAGTAATTTTTAGCTGTTTTTAACTGTGGGGTTCTCTTATTGATACAGACAAGAAAAGAGAACACAATGTCAGTCACACCCAGTTTCATTGAACTGGAATGGATACAACAATACATTATTTGTTTTTACACAGGAGCAATGTGGCTTGGAATAGTCACTGGTTGACAGTACTTGTGCACCATTGGAGGCGCAGGATATTGTATTGACACTGAGTTTTCAAGGGTCTTCACTGAATAACATGTGCACAGCAAGCATGCAGCTGAGAGTAGGTACTTTAGATGTACAGTGCATCTGCAAATCAGCACTAATACAGCTTCCATACAGTGAGGATTATTTGTGTTCCTTCCATTGCCTCTGCCAATGCAAAGTCATGTGTATTGGGAACTCAGCTTCCACATGGAGTTTTCTGTCCAGTTTCTGCTGGAAGCCCCCTGCCACTGCCATTTCCCCTACATTTCCCTCTGCTATATCGCTACAACAATTTGTTTGTTTTTTGTTAAAAATGTCAAGCCCTCAGAAAGCCTTTTGGTGGCATGTCAGGGAAAGTGGTAGTTGTGAGGGGTGGATGGCAGGAAAGTGGCTCTGATGTACGGCATGATCTTTGTAAACATGCAACTCCCTAGCAAGTCAACATGCTTGGACTGCACTCTTCCCATAAAGATTGACATAAAGCAGTTTTGGAAAGAACATACTGACAACAAGGAAAGATGATTAGAGCAGGATTGGAACGGGAGGACATGTGGGTTCTCAGAAAAAGGCTCGCTGGTTTGGAAGCCAAAGTGTAAAGAAAAATACCTGTGTGAAAACAGTTATCGTTTAAAAGTACTGGTCTCTCATCCTTTCCAGAGCAGGATTTGCCTATATGCAGACTATGCTAGTAAGACATTTTTGATAATACAATTCTTTCCACATGCATCAGTTTTCTGAAGAAAATAGCTGTTGCTGGTTTTAGTATTTCACATATACTCATTATTACCCTTGCGAACTGTCGTTTGGTATCACGTGCCCTGCCATTCACCCTATTTCACCAATTAGAAAGCCAAATACAGTAAATAGGTTATATCAAAAGATGATTTTTTGAACAAGTATAACATTTCATTTTTATGTCACTTATCTTTTGAACTGTGTCTATTTTTGAAATGTCTAAATGATATTTTTTCCTTTTCATTATGTGTTGATTTTGTTATTATTTAACTTTATACTTAAGTTTAATAAAATTAATTTTAAAAAGAAAGCCAAAAGAAAATTCAACCCCCTGTCCAAAGAACACACCTCAGAATGAAGGAGAACTTGTTTTGAATGGGGAAGAACAATAACCCCATAAAATGTTTGTAATGACTAATTGGGAGAATAGACCCAACAAGTGGGGTACCCACAAGGACTTGTGGGGGCATCTCATTTTCTTCTCCCCTGTTTCCTCTTTCCCTTTCCACAGCACTCAAAGAGGGTTTTATCAGGAATAAAGATCCAGTGATAAAGCACTTCAGCCCTTGTATATTACAAAGCTGATACTTTGTTCTTCATGTGGTTTCAATGTATTCAGCAAGGGCTTCATTCAGAGTAAGAGGTTAACCTTAATGAACTTCTGTACATACATCTGCAAAGCTGAGTACGTGTTCTGCAGTTCTTGATCAGAATCTTACCTAGTACTGTAAGCTAGAGTGAAGAGGAAAGGCAGTGAGTTCATAGCAAAACATTGCAAACTGGACAAATTCGTATATTGAATCAGGTGTAATGTTGGTGGCATCGCTAAGGTTGGTTGCTATCCTTTGAAGCAACTTCCCTTGCACTCCATTCTGTACATAGCACAGATGGTTTTCCTTGCCAATCCAACCCCATTTCTTTCTATTGAAATACAAGGAAAGAAGAGTTCTTTTCCTTAGGCAGAACTGAAATTTTGAGAGAATCTGGTCCTTGCTTTCTATTTTCTGGCACTAGGCACAGAAAAATATCACTTCTCACAAAGCATCTATCATGTTTCCTGTAATTGTAAAGTCACTACTCAATTTGTGCTCTCAGAAACTTAAGAGCACCAGGAAACCGTCTTGAAAGTGGAGAGCAAATGTCATATAGATCGCTTAAACCTGCAGTACAGCAATTATTGCTAATACCTACTCTTGTGCCTAACCCCGGCTAATAACACTAATCATACATTTATATAATATTTCTTACACAAAAAAAATCATAACATGCTTTTTAAAAAGGCTCACTGACTTCTTGTCCAGGCTACTGCCCATACCATTCAAAGGCAGCCTCTTCATAAGGATTAATGAGACAGCCTCACACACCAATAATGTTTTGATTTTTAAAGATCTAAGTCCCCCTCCCTATTCTAATCCACTTTTTCTTTTAATCTGCCCCCTTGCCTTTACTGCAGCAGCCTAGCTTGCTCTTTTTGTAACATTTCATGACGAAAATAATTAACTGCATTAATTATAGCTAATGGATCATCCAATTATCAGTCACGGTTATTCAAAAATATACCAGTGATACTCATAATAAGACTGGGAACTGTAGTTCAAAAAGATTGTTTATGAACAATTCTTTAAAAAAAATCAAATTACAAGAAAAGCATGAAACAGCAGCTTTCGCTATTTTATAAAAGTTGGGTCCACATGTTGTTGGATAGTGCGACCTTGTTGCGCTATAGCAACAATTAATGAGTGAATTTTCCTGTGTGGACAAGACAATTCAAGGAGATAAATGATTGCTATATCATGACTTAAGTGTAATTTCTAATAATATGTAGATGCAGACTGACAGCAAGAGTACCGTTGCCTTAACACATTCAGTCTGTTAGCTTCACCCACAACTGTGACAGGTGGTTTGAGGATCTACTCCACAATAATGAGCAGCTATTGATTGGTCATGAAAACAACAACAGCACTCCTGGAAAGATCAGAGTTTGGGGGAGATTTTTAGAAAGCAGAGTTCTCAGAGGGCTGTTCACAATTTGTGCAGGAATTGGAGGAGGATGTCATTTGGAAACAAAAAGGGGAGGCGAACTTGGGGGCAGGGTAACTTTGCTCATCTGGGAGGATTCTTCCTTCAAACCACTTTTCCCCCCCAAAGGTCTCCAGCATTAATTGTGTTGGTCTGGTGTGGGATGCTGAGGTGAGTTTGGCTGTCTGTCTGGTGTACTGACTGCTTAGCGCACCAGTGGACAGTCTGTCGAGACTTTTGGAGGCCATAGCCAGCTGGGCCTTGGAATTCCCAAGGTTATTAATTCTTGTGGATTTCAACATCCATGCTGATGAGGCTGAGGCCTCTGCTCAAGCTTCAGACCTGGTGTCTTCCATGGCAGCACTAGGGCTCACCCAATTTGTTTCAGGTCCCATAAATCCACCTGGCCACATATTGGATGATATGGATCTGACTTCAAAGGAGGAAGTGTTGTGGTCAGACCACTTGGTTTTGAAGGCCCGGTTGGGTGTTCTTACCTGCCTCCCCATCTAGGCAGTGAGCTAATTTATGCTTGCCCACAGAGACTAATGGATCCTATTGGATTCCAGAATGCTCTGAGGGATCTGATGCCTTCTGGCATCTCATGAGATGAGCTGGTAGAGGTCTGGAATCTCCGTCTCTCTGAAGTGACTGATGAGGTAGTCCTCTGACGTCCTCTGTGTTCTCATGGTAAATCATCCCCCTGGTACAGCACTGAACTCAGGGTGATGAAACACAAACTCAGATGACTTGAGCGAGTTTGGCGGCGGGTTTGTGATGAGGCCGCAAGAACAGCTTATAGGATGCTTATTAAATCCTATGAGCTGGCAGTGAAAGTGGCAAAAAAGGCATTCTTCTCTGCTTCCATTGCATCTGCTAGCTCACTCCCAGCACAATTATTTAGAGTAATTTGGTCTCTGACATCCCTTACAAATGGGAATCAAAATAGTAGGAATTTGGCCATTTGCTGTGAGGCATTTGCAAGCTTTTTTGTGTATAAAGTCTTTTTGCTCTTCCATGACCTGCCTGCCAATATTGATACAGTGAGTGAACTGGGGGTCCCATGGCCAACTTTGGATTCAGTTTTTGACTCCTTCAGTCTGCTGTACTATGCTGATGTCAACAGGATCCTGGGTGCTATTAGACCAACCACATGCCCTCTTGACCCATGTCCTTCATTGCTGGTGAAGGCTGGTAATGAGAGGATACGGGGCCAATTGATGGATATTGTCATACCAGGGTTTATCCAGAGGACCTTAAAGAGGCCATGGTCATACTGTTCTTGAATAAACCAACTTTGAATCCTTTAGATCCTTCCAATTATTGCTCTGTATCAAATTTATTGTTTCTGGATAAGGTGATTGAGAGGGCAGTAACTGAACAGCAGGGTTTCCAATGTGACTTCCAGCCTGGCTATGGAATGGAGATGGTGTTGGTTGCCTTGACAGACAATCTCCTAAGACAGCTGGATTGAGGTGGGTTGGCATTGCTTTTGTTACTAGATCTTATGGCAGCATTAGACATGGTCAATTGTGATCTTTTTACTCACTGCCTCTCTGATGGTAGGAATTCGGCTAGCCCTTTAAGTGGCTTACCTCATTTCTCCAAGGTCGGGGACAAAGTGTTGTGCTGGGTGAGGAGTCCTCTAGATACCCCTTAACACATGGGGTCCCTCAGGGGGCCCTTCTTTCCTCATTGTTGTTTAAAATCTACATGCGTCCCCTTGCGTAGCTGGAGAGGAGTTTTGGACTTGGTTGTCATCAGTACGCTGATGGAACCCAACTGTATCTGTTATTGGATGGCCACCAGGATGCTGCCCTGCATTGTTTGACCATGGGTTTGGAGGCTGTGGTTGGGTGGCTAAAACAGTGTAGCTGAATCCAACTAAGTTGAATCCAACTAAGACAGAGGTTCTGTGGCTGGGGGGGGCGGGACTTTGGAACTGGGGCATAGATTGCCTGCCCTTGATGGAGTGCAGCTGATACCAGCACAATCTGTCAAGAGCTTGGGAGTGATCTTGGACCCCTCTTTGACTATGGAGGCCCAGGTCACTCATATTGCCAAGCTGGCATTTTTTCATCTACACCAAACTCAGCAGCTGGTCCGTTACTTACCTGTCACACGCCAACCTGACCACAGAAATCCATGTAACAGTAACCTCCAGGTTGGACTACTGTAATTTGCTCTACACTGGCCTGCCCTTGAGACTGACCGAGAACATATGAGAACATATGCAGCTGCCTTATACTGAATCAGACCCTCGGTCCATCAAAGTCAGTATTGTCTACTTAGACTGGCAGCGGCTCTCCAGGGTCTCAAGCTGAGGTTTTTCACACCTACTTGTCTGGACCCTTTTTAGTTGGAGATGCCAGGGGTTGAACCTGGGACCTTCTGCTTACCAAGCAGATGCTCTACCATTGAGCCACCATCCCTCCCCAAACTTCAGTTGGCCTAGAATGCGGTGGCGTGAGTTCTGATGCGAGTGTCAAGGATGGCACATATACATCCTGTGCTATGCCAGCTACACTGGCTTCCAGTTGAATACCAAGTCAAGTTCAAGGTTTTGGTACTGACCTATGAGGCCTTGAGTGGTCAGGGACCGTCTCCTCTGTTATGTTCCTAGGACAGCGTTGTGCTCCTAATATTGCAACCTGCTGGTGGTCCCTGGCCCTAAAGACATCTGGCTGTCCTCAACTGGGTCTAGGGTCTTTTCAGCCTTGGCCCCAACCTGGTGGAACTCTCTGTCTACTACCATCCAGGCCCTGCAGGATGTGATGCAATTCTGCAGGGCCTGCAAGGCAGAGATGTTCCGCCAGGCTTTTGGTTGAGGACTGTAATGGTTTCCATTTGTCTGGCACCCTTTATTATTTCCACTTTTTTGCCCTCTTCACCCCTCCCCATCATGAATGTAGCCAGCAGTCAAAATTGGGGTTATTTATTATTTGTCATCAGATTGTTCTAATGTTCTGTAACTTGCTTTTAATTAATTTTTATTTTGTTATGGATTGGGCAATCTTCATTTTGATGACGACTAGATTTCCTGAAACTTCCGCATGGAATTAGCCCAGTTGACCTGTTACAACTGCAGAAAATTGGGCAGGAGTGCTGCTTGCATCATGTGTTGTACACATTCTTGAATTATCTAGGTTACTTATCTAAATGCAATATTAAAATAAATAATTACTGTTTCCATCAATAAAGCTTGTCAGTTTAGCTCCTTGATGCTATATCCCTTTTTGTTGTTTTTCATGCATCAATAATGCATATGATGGCTTTACAGATTAGCTCAACACTGCAGTAGCCCCTTAATAATCCAGTTATTCTGCTGGTATCTTCTTCTGGAGCTTTCTCAGACCTCTTCCCCCTCCCCCCCCAATAACAGTGTATCTCCTCTCTCATTGGTTCAGGCTTATTGTCCTACCCTGATCACCCTATAGTGTAACTGGCTCAGATGAAGCACATAGTATTGCAGCTTCTCTGTTGGTCTTATCCCCCCCTCCCCAATCATTATTATTAGCCATAATGTTAATGGCTTTTTTTGCTCAAGTGGGTGGGGTTTTTTTTGCAAAGCCTCATACATTTTGCAAATGTAACTTCTGTTTTATTACTCCTTTTGTAATTCTCATGTGGCAAGTCAGCCAATGTTCAGGATTTAGGCAGTTGCTTTTGTTCTTTTTACTACGCATTCATCCTTCAAAACTTTCACAGTTATCACACATAATGATCTATGCACTTAATATCTATGGCCTTCTAGTTTATATGCCATGTAGCACATTATTATACAGATCTTATTTGCCTGTAAATATCTCTTGTGCACTTTTTGTGTTGCATAGTCTTGACTCTCCAGACCAGGGTTTCCCAAACTCCCCTCCCCCCACAGTGGCCCGGTTATTTTTACACTTCTCCTTCTTGGCCCACTAAAATTTGGGGGTGGAACCAGGAAATGATGTACAAACATGCTTAAAAGTCTTGCAATATTTTGTTTAGGAAAGGTAGGAGAATAGTGGGATTTTGCAAAGGGAGGGAGGGGACAGGCCCTGGCGGCGAGCTGAGCCTCGTCCTGAAGGAGCGGCGTGTTGGCGCTGCGTGGGCAGGGGCGGCGCAGCAGCGGAGGGGTGTGTGTGTGTCATGGGGGAGTGGAGGCCTGGTTGCAAACAGGCTGTGGACCTGGACCGGTCTGCGCCCCGGGGTTTGGGAACCCCTGCTCCAGATTATTCTTTGTTATCTAGTGATTATTCAGACTGCTTTTCTTCCACCATTCAACAATGCTGCAAGTTAGCCTTCTGGTATTTGAGTTTAGGCCAACACAAAGATTGTTATTCCAGGGTTTGCCTGCTTGCCCTATGGCAGTACTTGAAACCCTGATTTGAACTTGGTTTCTGTAGTTTTCATGGACTCTAAACAAGTCTGGTCTTGGCTGACGGGCTTGAATGGTCTTGTCTGTTTAAGTTTTAGTTTTATGCCTGTGGTGAAATATTGATAGCCTGACTTGCAACCTGCTCTTGGTAAAATCTATTTGTTCTATTCCACTTCCTAGTTGATTAAGTTGGGGGGTGAGTGAGTGGTCAGGTGAATCATATTTGTTGCTGGAAAATGGTATGAAAATAATGTGTTTTGAACTAACAAACTATTACATTATGTAACACGTGTTCTGTGTTATAAGGCAATAAGTATGTTTATTGGTATTCAGAATTATATCTCCCTGTTTTCAGGGAGGCAGATGCATTGTTATGTAAGGCTATATGCACCTTTTCCTGATGCATTATACCATGCACGAAACCAAAATCAAGCAAATACAAAAGGTGAATGCCAAATAGGCCACCGTGACTGAGTTTGCTCTCCTTCTGCTTGAGCTCCTTTTGGATTGTCTCATGACAGCAGCTTTTAACTGAGGGAGCCTTCTTCTGTTCAGCAGATCACTAAACCAAAAGTATTCACAATAGCTGGAATACTGCTATTCACTAGGCTAAACAGATCATTGGGTAGGATCCAACCAGTTTTTCCACTAGTGAAAAAGGGAGGAAGGGGCATCTCGTGTATCAAGAAGGCTTTGAACATCAAAAAGGCTATGCAGGGCCTCATGGGACCTGCCTGGACAAAACCCATGTGGGATGGGAGCTTTAGCTAGGGTTGCCAGGTCCTGCCTCCTTCCCAGTGGGGAACTTCGGGAGAGGGGTTTCCGGAGGGGTGGGGATATCCCTAACATGATGACATCATGCAGAAGTGATGTCATGTTGGGGACTGGCACACCCCTGCATCTTGCCAAAAGCTTTTAAAGGGTCAATTGAAACACTTTTTGCAAAAAGTATGTGTGGGGGTGTGTGCCTGTGGCCACCTTCTCCCTCCCTCAAGATTTAAAAGGTCTTCCAGCTGATCAGTGGGCAATGCGCTCCTGCCAAACTGCTGGAGGACCCTTTAAATCTCACAGGAGGGGAGGGAGAGGAGTGGCCTCCAGTGGTTGCTGTTGGGGCAGGGCTTGAGGTGGGGGCTTCCCCGCTGGCTAACTGGCCAGCAGTAGGCAGGAGCCTGCAAAACTGGGAGAACTAGGTATCCCTACTTTTACAAGGAGTGGCATAGAGTGAGATGCTTTGAAAATCATGGCCTCTAAGTTTCCTCTGCAGCTACACTTTTAAATTTTGTTTTGCAGACTGCTGAATATTTTAATGACTTGAAGAGTGAATAGAAGGCACTGATGAAGCAGTGCGGCTGTATGTGCTCTAGGAATAGAATCCAAAAACAGACTAATAATGGGTGCACAGGCAGGAACCACCTATATAGTTTTTGAGTCAGCAAAGAGCTGCTTTATACAAAGACCTGTAAACTAAAGTGTCCCCACTAAAATGATGGGTTGGACTGTAAGGCTTGCTTTCACTTGAATTGTGCCCTTTTCTATGATGGGGGCAGCCCTCTGCTGTGGAGTGCGTTCCTCCAGTGCTAGGAACATCTGCTAATGCAGAACCAGAGTCTTACAATGAGTGGGAAAGCACCTCATGTCTGAAGAAAGTGTTGTGCAGGAAAGGGCTGCCTCCCTGGTGAAGAAGGAGGCTGCAAAGGAAGGCAAGGGTCAGGATACCAGTGGGTATGATTTCAGGCATAGACAATAAAATTCAGAATGCATTTAACAATTTAAGGTGGTTTATTATGTGCCTCTCTCTGTGTGATATTATTCATCATACCTGTTTCTGAAAATAAGTGGTAGAACTCTCAAATTTTAAGAAGTTTCTCCATGTGTGAGGACTAGAAACAAAGTTGAGCATTCATGTTTCTCTGATTCTGTAATGCTTGGCAGGAGGCAGAATTCTAGTTGTCTTGAACAAAAAGCAGCTTTTGCTGACTATAGGTAAATGTTATCATTGATGTATCGCCCAGACTTAGAGGGGGTGCATATGTGCCACAAAAGTAGCCTGGTGTCAGCACCACATGGAATTTACTGGGACCAAATTTTGTGCATTGTAAAATGAGTACCGTGGTGATTTGGATAGCAGATGCAGATACATTGCTAATTTCAATTTAATATTTTCACAGTTGTTTGAAGACAAGATCAATCTTGTGAGCATATGAAGACAGAACTGTTTCTTCCTTGATGCCATATAGGAAGATGCAATATAGATGCAGTATATGCATATGAAATTTTACACTGGAATCAGTTCTTCCAGATGAAATGTGTGTGATCTGCAGAACTACAGCCCGGGGTGAACAGACAGCTGGTCAGTTTAGTGGTAAGTGTTGGAGTATGTATGTAACACCTGTGGTGCTGGCTACATTCCGCACATCACACTAGAGCAGCCCCACCCAGTGAGAGTCCTGCTTTTAGGAGGGAGTAGAAACCTTGTGCACAGTGATGTCAGAGCCATGGGCTGCCTTCCTCTATCTGTTAGTTATCTCCCCTTATCTCTTTTCTAATGTTAGTTTCCCCTAGAGCAGGGGTGTCGAACTCATTTGTTATGAGGGCCGAATCTGACATAAATGAGATCTTGTTGGGCTGAGCCATGTCGAGTTGAGCTGGGTCATGTGTGTACCTATTTATGATTAGGTAGCAGAGATATAAATTTTATAAAGGACACAGACAAACACAATTTAAAAAAAAAAGCCTTAAAACATTAGCATTCGTTGGTCTTAAAGGTGGTTTCATTGTATTTCTCCCATGGGATCCAGGAAACTGGGCAAAGGAAGCTCTAACTCTTTCCTTCCTTCCCCAAGGTACAGGAAGGGGAAGAAGCCTCAACCAAAAAAAGGAAGAGTGATTTGGCTCAGTAGCTCTGCTGTGCAATTGAGACAGCCTAGCAAAGACACCCTTCCTCCCCAATGGAGAAAGTAGAGGTTTTGCTCTGTAGCTCCTGTGTGATTGAGCTAGCCTGGCAAAGCAAGCTGTGATGCAGCAGGAAGCTAGAGAGAGGGAGAAGGAAGCAGATGACAGCCAGTTGCTTGGGGGCCTGATAGAAGCCCTCTGGGGGCCTGATTTGGCCCCCCAACCACATGTTTGACACCCCTGCCCTAGAGTTTAGAGAGGGAGGAGCAAGGGGGGAAAATCTCCCCTGAGAGCAGTAAAACAATGAAGAAAGTAGCCCGCAGTTTCTTCTCCATTCTCAGCATGATTTCTGTCCCTTTTCAGCTCTCTCAACAGAGAGCGCTCATGTAGGTTACTCCCATGAGGTAAGTATAACATGTAGGTTTCAGTCACACATGCTAAATAATGCAGTTTCAGTCCACTTCAGGAACTTTTAAAGTGGATTTTGCCATTTCACACAGCAAAATCCAGTTGGAAAGTGCCTTGAAAGTACATTATTTAGCAAGTGTGACCACACTCATAGTTAACTGTCTGCTTTACCTTGACTGGTGGTGAAATAGATCTTACCCTCACCTGTTTACCTGGATTTCTAACTGGTGCAGATAACCATTTATCTGCAGATTTTGTAACACTCATATTGTGGTGGTAGGGGGAAGGGACTACGGAAGAGTGGAAGAGCACTTGGTTCGCATCGGACATGTCTCCGGTTCAGTCTTTCGCATCTCCAGTTAAAACCTCTCGAGTAGCAGGTATTTGGAAAGACCTTTCTCATCCTTAGACCCTGGTGAGTCACTGCTATATGCAGAAAGTGCTGAGTTAGATGAACTAATGGTTTGATTCAGTATGAGGCAACTTTATACGGTATGGCATGTTCCCATTTGGGATGGATCTGTTGTGACTTCAGCCCCCATCTTTCAGCTCTCTCTTTTTCCCACACAACTAACTTTCCTGCCTCTGCTGGCTGCAATGCCTGAACTCTTTCAAGTACATGGAGCCAGGCATTTCTGAACGGTATCAGCCACACAATATAGAGTACTGTTGTTAGTGTGGAAAATAACAAACACTTCAGGGCAGATACTGACAGAAATATAGAGTACGCTGGGGGAAAGGTCCAGCATTGAGTTCTCCCTTCCTTCTTGCCATGATATTTGGAAATAACACGTGAAATAACATTCCTGCCTCCACTCCTGATCACTGGCCATTACAGAAGGTGGGACGCATAGCATGGAGTCATGTTATAAATTTCTTTATGGTAGGTTGCAGGGGAGAGTGGAGGAAACTAGGCCCTAGACCAGGGGTGGCCAAACTTGCTTAATGAAAGAGCCACACAGAATAAACATTAAATGTTTTAGAGCTGCAACACATGAACATCAAATGTTTGAAAGCTGCAAGGAAGGCAGATAGGCAAATATATTGGGGCAGGGAGGAGCAAAATAAAAGAAACTAACTTTAAATACATTCTCTAAGCTGCTGGCTGTCCTGGCTTGGAGCAGTGATTTAAAGAGAAAAATGCTTTCTCCATGAGGGGGGCTTCAAGAGCCACACAATATGCGTGAAAGAGTCACATGTGCCTTCTGAGTCATAGTCTGGCCACCCCTGCCCTAGACTGATCTTTTAGGGGCAGCCCCATGTTTTTGGTAATGTCTAGTTCTCTCCTCTGCCTCCTGCAGATAGAATCTTCAGCAGCAAGCTTACATGTGAGACCTTGTTCCTGTACTTGAACTCCTGGGTCTTTGATATATCTTTGAAAGGAATGTTGCTCTTCAAAGAGAAATTCAGCAAGGCTATTCCCCCTTCCCTTATCTTCCCCTTTGAACCTTTTTTGCCTGCTTTATTACTCTGCAGAGAGAAGTAGGACTTCAGGGAAAATCCCCCCCTCTTTCTCCAAGTGTCTCCCCTCTCTTTCAAGAGCAAGTTGACTCTGTGCCAGGGCTGCATGTCCAGAGACATCAAAGAAACAGCAGGTTGCCTGGACAGCAGCAAGTCCACAGCACTTCACTATCTTCGGTTTCCCAAGGCAGTGAGCCAGAGACACATCACATTGATGTAAACTAACTTTGAATGCAGTTGAAGCCAGAAATTCCAGTGTGTCAAAATGACACTTTCCCCTTTGTGTCAGGATTTGAACAGCTGTCTGTCATAGCAACCAACTTTGTTACCTGCTTACTATCTGTGCAGAAGTGGTACAGCTAATTGCTTTATGAAGTGCCTTCTAGCACCTAACTATTTTGTGTGCCCCTCCCAGGCATGATGCTAGAGAAAAATTAGAAGTTGGTACTGCCTTTCCTAAAGTGGAGGGGGAAAAATCCAAGTAATGTAATGTTCACTGCTGTGCATATGTTTGGTGAGAATGAGGGGCTGGAGCTGTTAATGTTAGGGATATGTGACTGGATCCCTTGATGTCCAAATTAGCCGCAAACAGCAGATGGGGGGCTGAGTTGATGGCCCCCCAATACTCTGGCAAAGCTGCTTTTGACAATGGAAAGTGGGGGAGACGGTGGTTTCTGACTTTTCCCTATGCAGGCTGAAAGCAGCCAGGGAGAGCATCTTTTAATATCTGGAAAATAATGTGTGGGAAGAATAACCTCCCTTCCCCAGCACTGTAGCCTCAATCGACCCCCTCAACTACTTTTTAATACTAAAATACACATGGGGGGGAGAATCCAGTCATAGATCTCCAGTGTGACATGTCATTTGGCCCTAAGACAAATCAAGAATAGAGGTGAAGAGGCTGTGGAGAAAAGCAGGATGCAACTCCCCCAGAAACTCCACAGAGATTCCCAGGTTTCAGAGGCCATGCTTTTGACAGACCTTGTTAACAAAGGAGGCATTTTTGGCCTGAGGTTATTTCACCCCAAATATACAAAGGTCACAAATAGTCTGGAAATGCAGAAGATCAGCAGAAAGATGAGCTGAAACATGTTTTGTGCAGTGTATCAGTAGGATATTTTGTTGCTGTCATCGCAAAGCACAGATGTCATTAAAAACACCTTGCATTTGCAGCTGTAAGTTGTTTCCTGGCGTTTTAAAATTATGTGTTTATTATGTTTCCTCTTATGAAAAACACCTGTGTTCACCTTCCCCTCTTTGAGTGCACACCACCTTTATCCATCACATTCCTATGGGGTGCTTTTTCAGGACAATTTTCTTTTAAAAAGTAACTGGTTGTCATTATATTTCAAATTATTTCTATCCAAGAAACAATTCATAATTACTTACAACTGATAACAGAAAATACATAACAGGAGAAACATTAAGTGGTTGTAATATTTCAGTTGAAGATGGCATACTCACTAGAAGAGTTTGTAGTGCAGAGAAGATTCACAGTACAATCCTAAGTGTAGTTCCACCCTTCTGAACCCATTCACTTCAATGGATTTAGAAGGGTTTAACTCTGCTTAGGGCTATACTGCTAGTATCTCTTGTCTGATGAAGAGCTCCTGGTAGAGAGCTAGAGCTTATTGTGGTTTGACATTAAACCAGTTTAAGGCACAGTCTACTAGGCCTTCTCAAAGGAATGGAGAAACAGCATGCACGCTGCTACACTGGTCCGGGTCATTTCAGTGGAACTTGGATCCTATGACATTGTTCCCCTTATACTTCTTTCCTCTGATGTGATGCTTGCTTCCTCTGCCCCTAGCACTTCCTTGCTTTGCAAGGTCATTGTTTTTTTAGTGAGCTGTTAACATATCCAGAAATGCTAGTAGCAGAAGAAGCAAGCACCACATCAGAGGAAAGCCTCTGTAGTAACCATAGGGAAGTGTGAGGGGAACAATGTCATAGGATCCAAAAACTGGTCTAGGACAGGGGTGGTCAATGGTAGCTCTCCAGATGGTTTTTGCCTACAACTCCCATCAGCCCCAGCCATTGGCCATGCTGGCTGGGGCTGATGGGAGTTGGAGGCAGAAAAAACATCTGGAGAGCTACTGTTGGCCACCCCTGGTCTGAGGAACTTTCCTTGCACTGTACCTCATGTTAAGGATCAGCATGGAAAAACACAGTATCCACATCAGTACAGGACATTGAGCTGCATTCTTAAGTCGTAGATTACAGGGCAGTGCTATGTGATACAATGAAGTTATACCCATATTTCCCAGATGTGTGTACACTAGTGTTTGTACATACATATATGTGCATAAATACTACTATGGCAGCCATTATATGTAGCACTGCGATTAGAAACCTGGTGCAAGAAACTGCTCAACCCAGTAGGAGAGGCAATAAATCCCTGTGAACATTCACTTTCTTAAACAATGCACAAGGAAGTTTAGGTCTTAAATCAGCACAAGACTAGGCCCTACAAATCAAATTGAGTAATTCAACAAAGCCACCAGCAGCATCTTTGTTAGCTGAGCAAACTGCAGTCTTGGCTGCTCCTGAGCGATTGCTCGTTCAGAGGCTGCTAGAGTCCCCTATAGGCTTATCTTAATAAGTGGAGGAAAAATGACCTGCCCTCCCTCTGCTTTTGCTAATGAGGAGCCCAAGCTCAGAGGAGGGAAAGAAGTCAAGCCTGCATTTCACAGATTATGGAGGCAGAACTCTGTGTGCGTGTGTATGCATGTGTGCATATGTGTACACACACATGCAACTGTGTTCATATAGGAGCCCCTCCCCTCCAGATTTGGCAGCCCTATAAGTAGGCATCAAATGGACTCTTAACAGAGTAATAGATCCCAGATTTTATTCCTCCCACACACACCTTCTTAACAGAATATCTGTGTTTGTTCACTCTGTTGTCTGGCTTCCTGTCAAGATATCCTGCAGCCAGCCTAGAGCAGCTTCTAATGGGCTGCCAGGGGATTTAGTCTGATATGAGAGTGTACCAGGTGCTGACAGCTTGCTGGAACAGCTCGCTCTGCTTGCGTGATGGGAAATTGGTCTCTCATTTTCACCCTGTCATAGTGGGTAGATAGCAGAGGGATGAACAAGGATGCTCTCTTTCTTTCTGTAGATTTCCACTGCTACGGGAGGTGGGGCACGGGCAGCCTTTCTGTCTGCCTGACGATTTGCTCAAGTGCATTTCCAGTACCTCAGCTCTTGTTATAAGGGGGAGGCTAGTCTTATCATCAAGCCACATAAAGCAGCTCCTTTGCACCTGATTAAAAACAGGAAGCCATTTCCTTGCGCCAGTTCTGTATTGCCGTGTGTCATTAAAATGAGCTCCAGTCTAAAGTGACAAGGTAGGCATGCAATTTCAGTATTTTCAGATATGAACCAGCAGTGAGTGAGCTACAAAATCCAAATATTGCCAGCTCTTCCAGAACAGTACCCTTCCCAATATCTCCTGGACATGTGCTAATAAATTTTTCAATAGGTGCATATTTAACCCTTGTCTGATATTAAAGGAACCTTATTGAGTGGTGGGCTTGCTAGGTAGCTGCTTATCTGTTTCCCTTTGGCAAATGTGAATCTCCACTGACAGACCTGGAAGGAAACAAGAATAAGTTGTCTTTTGTCTTTTTCTTTTAAGCTGTGCTGAAGATATTTATTGGGGCTAGTAAAAAATATGCATGGACTTGTAACATTTGTAGAGGCTGCCAAGTAGGATGTTGTCCTTTTCACACTTAAAATAACGATGTCTTATGGTACGGAGTTCAGAGGCCAAAGGGGCTGCCAAGTTAGGTATTCTAAGGATTCCTTAATATAAGAGGTTGCAAAAATGGGTATGAATTTGCTTGCTTTAATATACTTACACACTCTCTGAAGGGAAGGCAGGCCATTCTGTGATGGCTTGTGCTTTTCATCTTATTATGCACGGCTAAAAAAAATCACATCTGCCCTCAATTAGTAGAAGGCCTGATTTAAACATGATGTTCATATTGAGCTACCATGCTAAAATTGCCTAGCTTGAGAGACCTCTAGCATCACATTTAAATCAAGCCTAAGTTCCCTGGATTCAGTTGTTAAGGGAATTCAAATAAAACAGCAGCTGTTGTATACCTTCCCTTAGAACAAAAACCCAGTAGATCAGAAATATACCTACTATCTTGTCTAGTCAATTTCACATCTTACTGTAGTACAAGGGGGAAGCAGTTGCAGGAAAACACTGGGTGTCACATACTGCAGCAAGGATTTTCCCTGTTCTCAGTGGCTTGGAGAACTCCTAACATTGCCATGGGAGCAAAGATTTCACTAATATCTCTCCTGCCACATGGAACCTCTGATTCCCCTTCCACACTTTCCCCCAGGGTTCCCATTTACCAGGAACAAGACCGAATTCTTTGCTTGTGTTGGTCTGATCGGGGGAGAAAAAAAATCTGCACTGTTTCTTATTGGGTTTTGTTGCCACATGCTTTTAACAAGGTCTTTTAAAGGCTGCATTTATTGTTCTGTTGATCTGTGGCTTACAGCATTCACTTGTTATTGCTTTGTTTTATCCACTTTATTGATATTGACTTGGAAGCCGCCTTGGGAGCCTGCCTGCAGAGAGTTGTGAGGCATAAAATATCTTAAATAAGTAATAAACAAATAAAGCTGAATTAAGCCTCAGTCACGAAAAAGAACTGTTTGGCTTTATAGGAATCATTTTCTTCCCAGTGGTCAATGGAGAACTCTGGGGGAATGGAAAGATGCACAAACCCTTAAACCAGATTGTGGTGGAGTGGTGTTTCCTACTCATCCACTCTGTATTATGCTTCTAGCTTGTATCCTGCCTTCTGACATTTGCTCAAATTGGATTGGTATCTTCTGGACTGGGCTTCAGTTTCTTTAGTATGTGCTTCTCTATAGGGAGATGCCTGTATCTCATTTTAAGAATGGGGCAGTCCTAGAAACTATTAATTCTGCGCACGCACACCCCTCAAGAGGAAGCATTTAAATTCTTTATGGTCTTATCTGTGAAAATGGCACCACTGGTCTACCTTGCCTGCATCAAGCTCTGCAATCAACACCCCCTCATTAGGATATTTAACATACTCTGTTACATCAAAAAGACAGTTTTTGTTTGCTTGTGTGTGTGTCTTCTTTTCAGCGACATATGTTGATACTACATTCTGGCAGCACAAAATCATCTTGGCCACACTGCATTAAAATTTGTTTTTGAAGTTTCAGGTAACAAGATATTCTACTATGATAACAGAAGCCAGGTAAATAGAAGCTGGACTGGGAAAATCTTTTACAGTTAAAACATCCTCAAAGGAATTTCACAAGGGCATTAAAGTACACAAAATTTTCTTGGAATAAATAAGTCTGTGTTCCAATATGTAGCACGGGGCTTATTTCTTTCCTGTTTCAAGAGTCAGTAGATTTTTGTTTTTCCTTCTGCTATCCTTCCTCTCCAGAAAATACTCTTTTATTTCATTTCTGTCACACAATGGGGTGTGCTGTCCCCTATAGAGGGCCCCTCTGATGACTGATTGGACAACTTTGTTCCAGCTTCAACCTGCCTCTGCTCAGTTCTATTGTAAAATGCAGGGTGAGAGCTGAAGATAAAGACAGTGGAGTGACAGCCCTCATTATGGAGAGAAGAGAGAGAGGGCGAGGGCCAGCAGTGAAGGGATCGTGCAATGATGGATGTCTTCCCAGAGGAACCCACCTGCTCCTTGGTACCAAAGATATGTCATTTGCCTCATTGTCTTCTATGGCTTTTTATTCCTATGTGATTATATTGCTAATTTCATATAGGGATTGAAGCCATGCAATACGCTGGGGATTGGCGACAGAGGATTCTACTTTTCCAGCTGACTGTGCTCTAAGTAGCTCACCTTTTTAAAGAATCCTCCAGTAGCAGGCTATGGGAGAGTTTTGCATCAGCCTCATTTTGAAGTCAGCAGAGCTGCCTCTGTTGGCAACCTTGAGAGTTTGCTGCCCTTTCTAGTCATGGCTTCTCACAATCCTCACCAGTACAACTTGAGAAGCTTGTCTTTAACTACAGGAAACATGTTTGGAGCAGTATGTTCAAGTCCCTGCTTCCAGGCAGTTTTCTGAAGTAGTTCTCCATCATCACTAGAAGAGAAGTCCACCAGAGATTACTCATAAACGGAAGGGAAGGAGTGACATTCTCAAGTGTGTGCTGTGCGTGTGTGTGTGTGAGAAAAAGTGATAACTTTCCTTTGTTTGTTAAATTGCTTCCTTGAAGTTTTATGGCCAAAGCCCACTCTTCCAAGGGAAATGTCTTCCTAAAAAATTGTGTGATGTGTCTCATTGCTGAACCTATTCTGACAGAGAAAGTGGATGACAGATACTTGCATCTGTGCAGATTTAGCTGGCATGATGCAGCCAATGGGGAGAAGTGCACAACAGCCGATGCCTGAGCAGGATTGTTGTTGCTATGCCATCTTCTTCCAAGTTTCCAAAAGGGTGTTTGAGGGGCTTTTTAAAGGGCTTGTGTTAAATCTGTCATGTTGTTGGAAATTACAGTTTGTGAGAGTTTACAGGAGAAACCCTCCCCCATGTTCACTTCATAAAAGAAGGTCCCCATTAACAGCTTGTGAAATATTACCCATTTATCAACCTTTGCACATAATAAACTATCCACATATATCATTATCTAATCCCTAATGAAGTGGTAATAGGTATGCTGGAGAGCAGGGATATTAATGTCTCCTAAGAGGCCATGGCAATGGGTACGGCTAGAAGCCAAGAGTCTTAATTCAGTGCCAAAAGCTTCCACTGTTAATAAGGTACTTACTTGTCCCTAACCATTCATACTGTTTGGGTAAAAGTGCTTAGCTTCAGGAGGAGAAAAAAAAAAGAGCTCAGCTCTAAAAGTACTTTGCCTGATCCTGATTCTTTCTCCTTCTGCCTGCACCTTGTCCTAAGAGAAATGTGTAGCTACTGCAGTTTACCCTATTGAAATCACTGCCTTGCTTTCTTGTTTGGTTTAAATAGGGTACTGTAGTATTCCTTGCCCTGCACAGAAAATATCTCTAAAAGTGCAAGCTGCATTACCTTCAGAAGAATCCTCAGTCATGTCAAAGACACATCAGTCAGATGACAGCGCATAGTTTAACACAGCTTGGTATATCTAATCTCAGAAGAGACTGTACTTCCAAGTGTGTCTGTGGATGTAAAGATGGAATTATAACAACCAAAAATTAGGCAACAAAGCAAGGGGAAGCCAATACAGATGGAACTGTGGCCACTTCAACCATAGGCCTGGTGGAACAACCAACACCTGCAATACTGTTTGAATGGAAATGGTCGTTGGAAGAGTGTACATGTCATTGGCATTGGCATGTCATTGGCATCATTTCACCATCAGTGGTCTGAGGGGAAAACACCTGTGTAAGAACACTGGGTGGCTGTTTGAATTTCAGGAGCCAAGTTCAGCTTATAACTTATCAGTTTCTATCCACATTTACTAGAAATTCGTCCTCGGGCTGTGCTTCCCCTCTCTACTGAAGGACTGGTTCAGAACAGAAGATACGATGATGTGAGAAAGCAAACTGTATCTGTGGGAGTCTCACCTCCTTAAACACAAGTTAGGGAATGTGACCTGCTTTGTTCACATGCCCACCCACACAAAAGAATGCTGGGTGTTCCTATATTTTTTCTGTACTATATTTTAAGCTTTCCTCTTGCTGTGACATTTTTATGCTTTTCCATTCTTAATATGATTCTCCTATTTGCAGAAGTCCTGTAAAAGCATTATTAGTCCCTATTATACAGAAGGCAAATGAAAACTTCAACTCCTGCCACTTCATTTCACTAGTGGGATGTTCTTCAACAGTAATAAAAACAGGTTTCCTACCTGTAACTGATGATCTTTGAGTGGTCATCTGTGCATTCACACTCATGGGATGAAGTGCCAGCGCCGATCCTCAATTGGTAACTCCAAAGTCCGGGATTTTTCGCAGCCCGACACCGGTAGGCAAGTGTGACAGCCCCAGTGCACATGCCCACGCAGTGGGCACGAATATCCCGCCAGTTCCTTCCCGCCGCCACCTATCATGAATACCATGACCGGCAGCAGAGGGGAAGGAGGGTGGGTAGTGTGAATGCACAGATGACCACTCGAAGATCATCAGTTACAGGTATGAAACCTGTTTATCTTCTTCATAGTCTCTGTGCTTCACACTCATGAGAGACTAGCAAGCTAGGCTTACCTGGAGGAGGGAGCTGGCAGTTATGCAGAAGTTGCGGCTTGAAGGACAAGGGTACCCAGCTGTGCTCTGTGACACTTCCGGACATCCAGGGCATAATGTCACATGACATGAGGAGATGCTCAGGTTGCAGCCAAACAGATGTCCGCCAAGGAAGCACCCTTCAGAAACGCTGTGGATGTAGCCATAGCCCTAGTGGAATGTGCACGGAGCGGCCCTGGCAAGGGATGCTTAGCCAACAGGTAGCAGAGTTTAATGGCTTCCATGATCCACTTAGAAGGCCTCTGTGCAGAGATCTTGAAACCCAACCTAGGGGCCGCATAGGAGACAAATAGATTGGGGTCCTTTCTAAATGGCTTAGTGCGATGCACAAAAAACAACGCCCTCTTAACATCCAGGGCATGCAGACGTCTTTCTTCTGCAGAAGAAGGAGAAGGTAAAACGTAGGCAGAAACATTTCCAAATTAAGGTGAAAACTAGACACCACCTTAGGGAGGAACGAGATGTCCGGGGCCAAGGACACCCCATCATCCTGAAAAGAAATGTACGGAGCATCACACCGCAGAGCCACTAACTCACCTGCCCTCCTGGCCGTAGTGATGGCCACTAAGAAGGCAGTCTTCCAGGTGAGAAGATGCAATGGGCAGGTAGCCAAGGGTTCAAAGGGCTGCCTCGAGAGCTGTTCCAGGACCAACGGCAGATCCCAAGCAGAAGGAGGAACCTTAGACGGTGGGTGAAGCCGTAGAAGACCCTTCAGAAAACATTTTGTATGCTGGTGTGTGAAAACCGATGCACCATCCACAGGGTTGTGATGAGCTGAGATGGCAGCCAGATATACTCGAATCGAGGAATGATTAAGCCCAGCATTAACAAGAGTCAATAAGAACTCAAACACAAACTCAAGACCAGCAGAACGTGCACTGATACCCTTGTCCCGCAGAAAGGACAGGAACTTAGACCACTTTCCCGCATAGGGATGTCGTGGTGAAACAGGCGACCTCCTTGAGCCAAAAAGAGGTCCGGTTCCAACAGAAACTTGTGGTGACATCCCCCTGCCATGGCTAGGAAGACAGGAAACCAGCTCTGTCTCAGCCACCATAGAGCAACTAGGATGCACTCCGGACACTCCTGGGCCAATTTGTGAAGCGCTCTGGTGAGAAGAAGCAAGGGTGAAAACAGATAGAGGAACTTGTCCGCCCACGGAAGTAGAAGACCATCCCCTAGGGACCTTGGGTCCGACCCTCCTCTGGAGCAGAATTGTTTGCATTTTCGATTGCTTGCCATAGCAAATACGTCTATTCTGGGATGACCCCAATCTCGGAACAGAGGTTCGAGGTATTTCCAATTCATCTCCCATTCGAGATGGGAAACGTTCCCCCTGCTCAGGGAGTCCACCTGAACATTGAGCTCCCCTGGCAGGTGGGTGGCTATAACGAAGGTCTGGAAGGCTATGCAGGTCTCCCAAAGCTGCATCGCCAACACACACACCTTTCTGGACACAGGCCCTCTTGATGATTTATATAACTCACAGCAGTCGTGTTGTCTGACATCACAGCTACAGTCTGACCGTTGATTAAAGGTAGGAACAACCTTAAAGCCAGATGAACTGCCATAAGCTTCAATAAATTGATGTGATGGTGAGCCATTGACGGGGGCCATGGGCCGCCTATGCAAAGATCTCCTAGGTGCACTCCCCATCCCCACAGCAAGGCATCTGTTGTTACCATGACCGAGGGGAGTGAGAGATGAAATGGAGCTCCTCCGCAAAGATTGGACTTCAACCTCCACCAATCCAGAGAGCCTAGCACCAGCAAAGGAACTTGCAGAATCTTGGATGGGAGATCTCTCACCGGATTGTAATTCCTGATGAACCAGAGCTGAAGGATTCGCATCCTCAACCTCGCGAAACGCAGAACATTGGTAGTAGCCGCCATGAGGCCCAAGAGACATTGGACCTGCAGAACCAAAGCGTATCTCACCGCCTGAAGAAGTTGAACCAGGGAGATGCTACCCAACGCTCGTGAATCTGTAAGAAACGCTAGGTGCTGGGTGGTGTCCAAAATCGCTCCTATAAACTGAACTCTTTGCACTGGAACCAGGTGAGATTTCTTCACATTCACCAGAAGTCCTAGTGCACTCAAAAGATTGAGAATCACTTGCAGATGCGCTCTGAGAGAAGCTTCGGACACAGCAACCACCAACCAATCGTCTGTGTAGGGAAAAAGGATGATACTCTGGAGATGAAGGTAAGCCACCACAACAACCATGGTCTTTGTGAAGACCCTGAGGGCCTCGGAGAGCCTAAAAGGGAGCACCTGGTATTGGAAATGGTGCATCCCAATGGCAAAATGAAGAAACCTCCTGTGACTGGGGAGGATGCTGATGTGGAAATAGGCATCCTTCAAGTCCAGGGTAGCCATCCAATCTCCCTTGTTGATGAGTGGAAGGATGCTTTGTAGAGTCAGCATTCTGAACTTCTGATAAGCGATGAATTTGTTCAGGCCCCTCAGATCCATGATCGGACGAAGTCCACAGTCCCGCTTGGGAACCGTGAAGTACCTGGAGTAGAACCCCTGACCCTTGAGATGATCAGGAACAGGCTCTATTGCTTGCTTGCTGAGAAGATTTTGAACTTCCTCCAGTAAAACAGCTGTCAGGTGTGTGATCACCAATCTGGGATGAGAAGGGGGCTGAACAAATTCTATCGCATAACCCTCTTGTATGATGGACAAGACCCACTTGTCGGTGGTGATCTGCTGCCATGCTTGCAGAAATCTGTGGAGGCGGGTGGGCCCCAATGGGGGGGGGGAAGAAGGAAGGATGCCAAAGTCAAAGCCCCGGCTTGGAATTCCTGCTAGTCTTAGACTTTCCCATGTGAGAGGAGAAAGAAGAAAACTTCGCTTTCCCTCCTGCAGCAAAGGAACTCTTGGCCTCATGCTGTCCTGTGTGCGGCTTCCACGAACTCTCAGGGGATTTGGTGTGGTAGGGCTTCTTAGGCCATTGCTTGGACCATGGACAAGGCTTGCCAGGGTGAGAGGAAGATGAAGGTACTCCCAGATTATGTGACGTCTTAATTTTCTTGTCCATTTCCTGTAGAACTGCATCCATAGTGGAGCTGAAGAGACCCTCACCTTCAAAGGGAAGATCCTCAACCCAGGATCTGGTGTCTAACTGGAGGGCGGTGGCCCGAAGCCAGGAGTGACAACACAGCGTAATGGCCGAGGTCAGCGTCTTAGCTGCAGTGTCCACTATATGTTTTGAAGCCTGCAACTGTTGTTTTGCCAGGAGCATCCCCTCCCTCTGGGCCTTTTTGGCCAAAGTACGTTTATCCTCAGGCAGAGAGGCTAGCAGCGGTGAGAGTTGTTCCCAGAGGGAATACTGGTATCACGCCATGCAGGCAATTAGAAATTTTAATTCCAAGCGTGCCCGCAGAATAAAAACGTCTGCCAAAAGTATCAATCCTCTTCCCCTCTTTATCTGAAGGTGAGGCGTGGGTTTTTTTAGCCTTGGACGAGGACAACACTACCACAGAGTTGGGGAGTGGATGGTTAAAAAGAAACTCTGTGCCCTGTTTCTGGATCCTGGAAGAGATAGGGTTGAGGCAGGCTTGGAACAAGGATCTTTAATGGCTTGTGAGATGATCTTAGTAATGGGAAGGGCTGCAGCTGTTGAAGTGTCCTTCTGATTAATGTCAAAGACTGTGTCGTCAATGACAGGTTGAAGCTGGACCACTGGCAGAGACAAGGAATGCGCCATTCTTTTAATTAGCTCCTTTTCAAATCCTTGGAAGGAGAGATTGGAAGATGATGACGATCCTTCCTGGTGATGGCCTGACTTCTCCTCATTGTCATCGGAGGTTGATGGCAAGCCTGGGGTGTCAACGGCAATCCTAGTCGAGGAGGTTTGCTCGACGTCGGGACCACTGGAATGTGCCGACTTCCTGACCAACTTCGGAGTCGAAGTCAGCATTGATGAATCTCGGCGACCTGGTGGAGAATGTGCTGAGACTCTGGAGTAGTGCGAGGCCTCTGAGCACTGATCCCAGTTTGGGTTCTGAGGAGGGTACCAAGGATATGGTAAATGATAGGGATAGCCCCCAAACGGATAAGCCCATGGTCGAGGGTCCCAGTTGGGCAAAGGATGAGGATGTCTAAAAGGGTCCGAAGGCTCCCCAGATCTCTCAGGCTGGAGCATCAAGGGCATCTTCGGTGTCGAGCGGTCCCTTGGCTGCGAAACTTTCAAGTTCGATGCCGAACTAGGATCGCCGCCCTCCTTCGAGTCTGCTGACCATTCCGTAGGGTCAACCTCCTGGTCGAAGCCGGAAAGAGAGGTGTGTGGAACATCCGTCGGACCCGAGGGGCTGTTCGGTCGAATCAGTGAACAAGGATTTTTTCCGGAGGCTCCCCCGAAACGATTGCCGGGTCCTTCGGTGGTGGAGAAGGGGTCTGCTGGTCTTGGCACCTCTTTTTCTCCTTATGTTTCCTGGGCTCAGCAGAGCGAGAGTCCCAGGCCCTTTTGGCCTTCTTGGCCGGGGTCAATGGTTCTGAATGGGATGCTGAGCCCGCACGCTTGTGGGGGCGGTCGGCTCCCTGGGTCGGTTGGCTCGATAACGAGGCCGGAACCGATGTCTATGCCTGGGTGGCCATTGAAGCAGTGGTGGACACTGATGTCGACATCTGCGGCGCGAGAGCCGATTTTACTAGTGCCACCGAAAGCCTTGCAGCTCGGTTTTTCCTCGTCTGTTTGGAAAATTTCAACCAGTGATGACAGGATTCCACCCGATGACCTTCCCCAAGGCACAGCAGACAAAGAGAGTGTCCATCTGGAGGGGGAATCTTGCTCCCGCACTTAAGGAATCGTTTGAAAAACCCCCAACGCTTTTCCATAGACAGGGATGGTGGGAGAAGGGTGGGGGGGAAAACCCCGAAGGGTTGCAACAACTAAACTAACAGTCTCTCTCTCTTTTTTTTAACAGGAACGAAAAATGAAGAAAAAAACGAAAAGAAACTTGGAGAAGGAAAAATAGTAACTAACTACCGACCGGAGTGACGAGGAACAAGTCTATCCAATGCGGCAGTAAAGAAGGAACTGGCGGGATATTCACGCTCACCGCGTGGGCATGCGCACTGGGGCTGTAGCATATGCCTACGGGTGTCGGGCTGCGAAAAATCCCAGACTCTGGAGTTACCGATCGGGGATCGGCGCTGGCGCTTCATTCCATGAGTGTGAAGCAGAGACCACAAAGAAGATCAACTAGTGCTGATTAATGCTGCCAGAACTCCTGCAGTGGTGTCTGTGGCTGGACATTTTATACAACTCAAGAATTTTATCTCGTTTTCTTCTGTTTTTGTTTCTAGGTTATATACTGCCTCCTGGGCTTCCTTCACATACACCATTTTTCCTACATGTTATAAAAAAAATAAAACACACGTACTTAAGTACACTTAAGTATATGGTAGTGATGTGTTCATTTCCCCACAATTACACAAATGGTTGTACATACAGGATTGGTGGCTTCCTTTCCTTTCCACTGCTGTCAAATGGCAAATGTGTGGTGCATGTACTGAGGCTTCCATTGGACAAAACCCCAAGATAGCTTAGGTTTCCCAGTCCACATTGCCTGCACTGTGACAAACAAGGATTCCTTCTTCTTTGGTGGCCTATTAGTTTCCTTTTTCCACAGGAAGCTTAACAGAATGCCACAAGTGTAATCATGGCAAAACAGAAATCACATTTCATGTGTCCAGTACTTAGATAAGTGCACTGTGCATGGCGGTTATTCTTAAATTTAAAAAGTATAAGTGGCCTTTGCTATGGGCAAATATTTCTCTCTCCATACAGTGACCTTGCCATTAGGTATGCACCAGACAAACCATAGTTCTGCCTTTACTTATGCTGCTGTAGACCCAGTGCTGGCTTTGGAACAGAAGTCTTACACAATTGAGGCGGGTAAAAACAAGTCTCTCAGAGTCCCCTCAGATTTTCATATAGGAATGTACCAAGTCCTTTTGCCTGAAAAGATACACTAAAAAGACAGGAAATAAGGCTGCATCAAAGGAACTAGGGAGCACTTCCATAATCACTCTTTGCCTCTGAAAAGTACATATACCCATTTAAAATGTGGACCTCTTAATTATCTTTCATGGTATACCAATTTGGTTGGTGAATACTTTTCACTGGCAATTTTCACACAATTTTTGGTGCACCTCTATTAAATAATGCCTGCTACAGTGTCAGAAATGGGGGGATGATTAGGGTCTACAGTGGTTGGAGCCAGGCCCCTCCCCCATGACTGGCAAAGCCAGGACAAATTAAGCAAAAACAGTAAGAATAACTGAAGGTATGTAAAATATGAGGAATTCTGCAACCTTGGTCAGCGTGCCGACTCACTGCAGGTTCCAAAACTCAGCTTGTCTTCCTGCATTATTTGGCTTGCACAGCTGCTACATTTTAGTGTTAGCATGAAGTGTAGACGGCCCTGGCCATGTGTCTCCCCAGTGTCATTCCTACTAATTGGCAAGTGATGATAGCAAGGGCCGTTCATCTGTTCAGAGGCCTCCCTCTCGCCTGCCCCCCTCCAAGCAAACATCCTTTGACAGCTGCTCCATCAGGACTCTGGCAACAATATGCTGAGGGACATTTTCCTCTCAGAAAGGGCTCTCTATCTCCCATGACCCTTCAGCGAGGGTCGGAGTCAGGCACATTGGGCATGTTTGAAAAGTAAAAGTGTTCTTACGGCCTCGTTGTCCTTGACCAACTTCCCCCATTCCTGTGCCTTTGCCTCATTAAAGAAAAGGAGATTGGAATAGGAGGGGAAAAAACTTTTTGGGGAAAGAGAGCCAAGTGAACACGGATGAGAAGTGTGCTTCAAACAGCAGCATCCTTTCATCTTACCTTTTTATCAGCTTTTTCCCTTTACAAGAGGAATTTATTTTAATCATCAGTGAAATGTTCCAATTTTTTTTAAAAAAAAAACATACACAGGGACGTTGTTAGTGAGATGTATGCTATTTTAACAGCTCAGGGATTACCCTGGAGAAGTAGATGCTGCTGCAAAGGCTTTGTGAACCTGTCTGAGCACAAGCAGCATCTCCAAGGATTAATGAACAACTCTGCAGATATAAAAGAAATTGTTTTTTTTTTTCTTTCTATGAGGCCGCTGCTGAGGGGAGGGGTGCAGAAAGCATGGTGGGGCCAGACAATCAGATAGTACAGATGGGTTTAGGCCCATAGAAATAGTTACTGGGAGGCAGATTTAGCAGAGCTTGAATACTTGGTTTTAGCAATTTTAAAAACAACCCTTCATCTCCCCCCCACCAAAAAAAGCCCCACGAGTTCTAAATTTGCTCAATTCCTCCCCCTCCCCAAAAACCTTCACATTTTCTTTACCATTAAGGTACTTGCAAGATACCAAGGGTTTGATAAGTCTCACCTTCTGTGCTGGTAAATGCACTGGCAGCAAGGGAAGAGACTTGTGTATATATGGCAGAAAGTATACTCATCAAATGTATTTATTTAATTTACTGAAATATGTCTGCCACCTACCATTTCCTTTCTTGGTAAAGGAGATGCAACACAAAATAGCAAAACACAGAAGAAGGCAATCCACAGCAAATCACTAAAAGCCAAGCGGGAGTCATCAGACTAACAATAAAAATTTAAAACTTCCAATCATCACTATTAACCAAAAAGTTAAATGAAATTGTGCCTTACATCCTGAAGGCAATTAAGGCAGATACTTGCCTAATTGCCAATGGAATATCAGCAGGGCTTTTTTTGTAGAAAAAGCCCAGCAGGAACTCATTTGCATATTAGGCCACATACCAGTGATGTCACCCATTCAGTAGGTTACTTTTCAGTATTGACACAGAACAGTGCAGTGCCATCAGCTGCATTTCATGGATGTGTGTTCTCACACAGCCCAATGAGAGTCCTTGTCCCCCCCCCAACAGCTAGAGAGAGCCACATGCAGCGGAGCAGGTAGCGGCAGGTCCAGCTTCTTTGGGGAGGGGGTACTTGTGGGCGACTCCATGTCTCTCGCTCTCTTCACAAGCCTGTTGGAGGCTGGAGGTGGCAGAGAGGATGGAGTGTACAGTCTGGGAGCTCATGGCTGCCTAGTGCCTTCTCTCTGCCAGAGACTTTTTTTTGAGCTGGAGCCCTGGCCAAGCCCGCTGGAACTGCACTCCTATGCATTCCTGCTCAAAATAAAGCCCTGAATATCAAGACATTGGACTGGTGATATTATCCAAAAATCCTGGGAATTTGAACTTGGGTGTCCCACCACATAGGCTGACACTTTATGCTGCTTAACCCAGGATATCTTTCTTCAACTTAGAAAACAAAACTTGATGTTTCTCTCCCTATATTTTGACCACAGAGAACATGTTTGAAAACATACTTCCCGCTAGATAACCCCTTCACGACAGGTGTCCGCAGGTTTCTTTTGACAGTCTCGTCACCTTTTCCTTTAATGCATTCAACCACAGAGGCAGACTCCAGCAATTAAACCTTTTTGCATTTCTTTCATACAAAGAACATCTTCCCTATGTATCTTCTCACCTTGTCTGCTGCATACAGGTTTCCTCAGTTGGTTGTGCTATTTACCAAATTCCCGTGTCATAATATAAGCTGATTCTCTCCTGGGGGTGGGAGATAGGAACAAATGTCTAACTTCAAGATTTATAAATCCTGGATTTTCAGTAACAGATAGAGAATTGTAGACCTGCTCAGCCAGTGATTCTGTTCAGTTTTAATATTGTACATATGCATGTTTTCCTGTAATAATAATGTTCTGGCTGTGGCTAATACAATACAGTTTTAGTATACAAGTAATGAACATGACATACTTCCCACCTTCTATACTGTTTTTAAGAATACTTTTCTTAAGAAATTTTTTTAGTTTTTTTTTACTTCATCAGAACAAGAAAATGTTATTTTATGGGTTTAACCAATAAATATCTTTTAAAAAGGATATTGTTTTTTGATCTGCTTGGCGCCTATGAAGCTAAAGTACCTCAAAACTGTGTCTTGTTTTGCTAAACTACTGGGAAGATGTAATCTAGTGTGTAACTAAGGTGCTCCTTAAACATTCTGCCAGCTGGATGAGTTGCATGACCAACTCTTGCACAGCTGGGAGTTTTAAATGATCCAACTGCCTAGGTCTGCACCATGGAATTAACACTGGAGCTGATTCCACTGCAAAGACCCAGGGACTCAGCCTTCATCCATGCTGGAGAATGTCTAAGGGGCACCCGAGCAGTGTGACAAGGGGATGATCTAGAAAATCACTGCTACTCTTTTGTGTAGTAATACGAAATTTAAACTTGTTAATTTAAACTGTTAAGTTCTAGCAGGAACTCAACTGTGCCATCTTGCACTTGCGTACCATCTTGTTTAAAGTGGGCCGACTTGTCACAGGCATGTATCCTGTCACTCCACTGATCAAAGTTTTGGAGCCTTTTTTCAGTGGAAAAGCCATTTGTTAAGAGGGAAACTCCTTAGGTAGCTGAAACTTCCTCCAGTCTCAGGTGCAGGATACATGCCAATAAATGTGCTATGTCATCATGGCAGAGCTCTGAATCCCAAGTGCTACACTGGTACACTAATGATGCACATCACGGCCCCGTTGCTATGAGACCTTGAGTATGTATAAAGTCATGCAGGCACACCTTTCTTGCTCACCAATGCTGAATTTAAACTGGGCCTGAATTTAAACTCATAGCTCTGAGATGGTAAATGCATACAACAGATGCTGGCAAACACTGCCCACTACTGAAGCTGGACCAGTAGGAAAGTTGATGTAACTAAGGCTATGATCTTGAGCATTTTTGCTGTGAACTAAGTTGAACTGGAGTCCTAACTTCAATAGCCTAGGCTAACCCGATCTCATCGGTTCTTGGAAGCTAAGCAAGGTCAGCCCTGGCTAGTAATTAGATGGGAGAGGGTTGTCATGGAGGCAGGCAATGGCAAAACACCTCTGAACATTTCTTGCCTTGAAATACCTATGAGGTTGCCATAAGACAGTTGTGACTCGACCGCACTTTCCACCACCATGCCGAACTGGAACGGAACTATTTTAAAGCACATATGTATGATTAGTGTGTGTCTCATTCTAAACCAATTTATCATCCATACGTAGGGGTGTTGAAGTAAGAACAGTATATTGAGCACCACCCAAATCTATGATAATGACCTGTTCACATGACCCTTTTGAGACAAACAGGATCAGAGACAGGTTTTGTTCATTTGCTTTGTCTCAGCAAACTAGCTGGCGATGCTCAAATAATGGTCTGCATTTTGCTGCACAGCACTTTGAGGTCAGGATAGTTGACTCTGCAAACTTTTTGTTCTTTGGGATTAGAGGAGTTAATCAGAGTGACAGTGACTTCTGACTTTATACAGTTAAAAAGGTCACAAACTTGAGGCTGTATTGTTTTCTGGCCAGCTTGCAAAGCAATGCATGGAGCGCTCACAGCATCCGCATTACACTGTGCATCCTCCCATGAAATATCAGCCAGCAAGAAAATGTCATCACAAAGGGTGAGCAAAAGGGCACAGGGTCAGGTTATATTTCTGTGAAAACATCTGCCCTATATTTCATACCATTCTTTCTACAGCACAGGGATAATAACACTCTGCTGTGGTGTTAAGCACTGACTCAAAGATCAAAGGGTCATATCCTCACTGAATTGGAGCACATCTGATCAAACCTCTTCTGTCAGGGACTCTCAGGGCGAGCAAAATAAGATTCCCCCTATCAGACCCAGCCTGGGGTGACTTAATGTGCAGAAGGCTCACCTACTGACACCTCATGTGGAGACAACTGCCACCACATTGCCACATACCTTACAAAAATGGTAGATCAAGATACCTAGTATAATCAGGAAGTGAACTGCTACAAAGTGTCTGTATACCTTCTTTTTCTTTCTTTTGGCTATCAAGTCACAGCCAACTTACAGCCACCCTGGGTGGTTTCAAGGCAAGAGAGGTGGTTTGCCATTGCCTGCTTCTGCATAACAACCCTAGACTTCCTTGGTGATCTCCCATCGAAGTACTAACCATGGCAACCCCTGCTTAGCTTCTGAGATATGAAGATATCAGACTGGCCTTGGCTATCTAGGGCAGGGCATACCTTCATTAGAGTACTGAGCATTTCATGCCTCACCATTTCATAAATCTTATTCAGAACCAACTGTGTTGAGATATATGTGGGTTTAGGACAGAGTTTCTGAATCTCCCCCCAGCAAAAAGTCATTAAAATACTTAAGAAAAATGCCCCCCCCCAAAAAAAAATAAACCAACCAAAGTCAAGCATATCAGAAAACAGAACACCACAAAATGAACTCTAACTATATTGCTTTAGAGATGGTCAATGTGAGAATCAAAACCAATATGTTTAAATCTACAGCATTTTCCCTTACAAAAAAACGGAGTTCTTTTCCAGTTACATAAGACTTCCATCCATAGCCAGAGGGGCTAAAATGTGCAAAAAAGCACAGGCAAAAAAAAGTGTGTGTGTGTGGGGGAAGCTACAGGTTAGACAGTTTCATGGAATATAATGATCTCATAAGACCATGTGATTTAGAACAAATCTGGAAATATTTTGATTTTACACTTCATATTTGACAAAAGCTTACATATGAATCATTGTGATGAGGAAGGGGGAAAGCCACTTTTCCAACAGAGAATGATTAACACTTAGCTATGAATGTCTGGAGAAGTTGTTTGGCCTACAACAGACTTAAACAGATGTAAAATTTATAAGAACACACAGGGATCCAAAGAAGGGCTGATTCTGTTTCACTGAAAGAATTATATTACAATATGGCACTATGGTCACACTGTATTCAAAAGGTTACATTATGATATGGCACCATGGCCATACTATATTCAAAAATATCAAAATCAAAGAATAAGCTTATATATTTTCCTCTATGCTTTCACACAGGCAATAAGGTAATATAGGTATGGTAAACCGGTGACTTTGATTTAATTAATTTTTTTAAGCAACTGGATTTTAGAGTTTCAGATTCTTTCTTGGGGCAGGAAGAAATCTAACTCCCTTTGGATTGTGCACTGCATGATTAAAAGATGAGCATTTATCATTGCAATCATCCTAATTTGCTTGTTTGACAAACATATGTGAAAAGAAGTTTGAATGCTTCTGACTACATTAATCACAAAACATTTCCAGTATACCCCTAACTGGACAGGAGCAGAGAAGTGAATGCCTCAATGGAAAGCTCTTTTGGTTGTATGACCAGCATGCCTTTGTTGCCTTTATGGATATACAGAGTAACAGCAAGCCAAATCTTAGATGGATATGAGGAGTCAAAGCAAAGGCACACCTGCTTGATGTGTGGCAGTAAGACCCTGAAGCCCTGCAGCTATCGAGGCATTCAGGTGAGCTCTGAATTCACACATCTGCTGAAGTCTACAAAAGCAGACATCACAATGAACCCGTTAATCTCTGAAGTGCTACAGCCCTTCAGTGTTAGAATAAGATACCATTTTTACCAGGCTAACATGTCATGATGTGCTTGAAATTACAGACATTTCTGTTACTGCAACATGCATTCTGGTACTAGTTGCAGGCCATCCAGGGTGCTATTGCTAGGGTTATCTTTTGTCTCAACCGAATTAATGAAAATAGAGTGTCTACTAATTAAGAAGTGTTCCTTTATGTCCTTGGTATTAACAGTCTAGAGGGCAGTATTCCCCACTGTGTGCAGTCTGGATTTGCCTTTAACGTTGATGTTCCTCCTTCTCAGCTTTCTGGTGCCATCACTTAGCACCTCTGACTCTGATTAAGACAGCATGGATATCCATGACATTTGTGCCTGTCAGGCCTGTCATCAGAAGGTGACACCCACTTTGGAATCTGGTGAAGAAGGTGT